>NC_142033.1:64535437-65794101 GCF_982192425.1 Myodes glareolus
ATGAAGCATCCTTTGTGTTCATTCATAAAGGTGGTATAGCTGGATCTCAAGTTAGTTTGATTCCCACATTCCTAAGGAGCTGCCACACTGATTTCCTTAGTGAGTGTACAAGTTTGCATTCCCACCAGCAATGGAGGAGTGTTCCTCTTTTTCCACATCCTTGTTAGCATGAGCTGTCTCTTTTTGATTGATCTTAGCAATTCTGACAGATGTAAGATGAAATAGCATGTAGTTTTGATTGGCATTTCTTTGATGGCTAAGGATATTGAACATTTCTTTAAATGTTTCTCAAGTCATTTGAGTTTCCTCTTTCGAGAATTCTCTGTTTAGATCTGTATCCCATTTTTAAGTTGGGTTGTTTTCTTGATATCTAGTGTTTGAGTTTTTTTTAATTTTTTTTATTTGTTTGTTTATAAAAATTTCCACTTCCTCCCCTCCTCCCCATACCCTTCCATTCCCCCCACTCCCTGTCCTCCCCCCCACTCCCTCTCCTCCTCCCTCTCCAGTCCAAAGAGCAGTCAGGGTTTCCTGCCCTGTGGGAAGTTCAAGTTCCTCCCCCCTCCCTCCAGGCGGTTTTGGTTATTAGCCCTCTATTGCTGTATAGTTGGTAAAAATTTCTTCCCATTCTGTAGGCTGCCACTTTGTCCAAATGGTGATGTCCTTTGCCTTACAGAAGCTTCTCAGTTCATGGGGTCACATTTATTTATTGTGGGTCTTAGTGCCTGGGATAATGATGTTCTGTTCACAAAGTCTCCTTCTGTGCCAAAGAGTCAAGGCTATTCCCCACTTTCTCTTCTGGGTTCAGTGTATCTGGTTTTATGTTGAGTTCTTTGATTCATTTGGAATTGAGTTTTGTACAGGGTGATGACTATGGATTTATTTTGATATTTCTACATGCAGTCATTCAGTTTGGCCAGCACTATTACTGAAGATGCTGTTTTTTTTTAAAGTGTGTATTTTTGCCTTCTTTATATATATAAAAAATCAGATGTCCATAGGTATATGGATATTTGTCTGGGTTTCCGCTTCTATTCCATTGCTCCATGGGTTTGTTTTTGTGCTAATATAATGCTGTTTTTATTACTATATCTCTGTAGTAGAACTTGAAATAGGGATGGTGTTACACCCAGTAGTTATTTTATTATTCAGGACTGTTGTAGCGCTACTGCTTTGGTTCCGTTGTCATTGTTTTGTGTGTGTATGTTTCCATATGAAGCTGAAAGTTATCCTTTCAAGATCTGTGAAGAATTATGTTGTAATTTTGATGGGAATTGTGTAGAATCTGTAAGATTGCTTCTGTTAGAAGCTATTTTTACTATGTTAATCCTATTGATCTACAAGCAAGGAATATCTTCTTTCTTCTGGTATCTTCTTCAGTTTCCTTCTTCAGTGTCTTAAAATTTTTTGTCATGTAAGTCTTTTACTTGCTTGGTTAAGGTTACCTATGGATAGTTTAATTAATTAATTAGTTAATTAATTAATTAATCTATTTATTTATTTAGTTGCTTGTTTTTCAAGACAAGATTTCTCTGTGTAGTTTTGCTTTCCTGAACTACCACTGCTGACTAAACTGACCTCATACTCCAGAAAGCTGCCTGCCTCTGCCTCCCGAGTGCTGGGTTTAAAGGTGTGTGCCACCACTGCTCAACTATAGTTTTAAGGTTATTGTTAAAGGTATTGTTTCCCTGATTTCTTTCTCAGTCCTTTTTCATTTTGACTTAATTTTATATCCAGCAACTTTGCTAAAAGTGTTTATCAGTTGTCGGAGTTTACTGATAGAATTTTAAGGATCCCTTACGTATACTTGGTATGGGACAATTCTGTATTCTGTCAGTTATGTTTTAAATAAACACTGGCCAGTAGCCAGACAGGAAGTGTAGGTGGGACAACCAAACAGAAAGCAGAGGTGGGGCAATGAGAACAGGACTATTTTGGGAAGAAGGAAATTTTTCCCCCAGTCCTGTCCAGACACAGAAGAAGCAGAATGTGTCCTACCCCGCTGAAAAAGGTATTGAGCCATGTGGTTAACATAGATAAGAATAATGGGTTAATATATGTTACAAGAGTTAATAAGAAGCCTGAGCTAATGGGACAATCAGTTTATAATTAATATAGATTGCTGTGTAATTTCTTTGAGGGATTACCAGTTGTAGGAAATGGACAGGACAGAAACCCCAACAAGCAGTCCCTCACGTTACATATACCATCTTATCACCCCCAAATAAAGATACTTTGACTTTTTCCTTTCCAATTTGTATCACTTTGATCACCTTTAGTTGTCTTTTTGCTCTAGCTAAGATTTCAAGTGCTATATTGACTAGGTATGGAGAGAGTGGACAACCTTGACTTGTTCCTGAGTTTAGTAGAAGTGCTTTGAGTTTCTCTCTGTTTAGGTTGATATTGGCTATGAACTGCTATAAAAAGCATTTTATTGAATATTTTTTTAATCTCCGTTCATAAGGGAATTTGGCTGGTAATTATCTATCTTTGTTGGGTCTTTATGTGATTTGGGTATCAGAATAGCTGTGACATAAATCAACTGGGCATTGTTCCTTCTGTTTCTATTTTGTAGAATAAGTTAAGGAGTATTGGCCCTAATTTCTCCTTGAAAATCTGATAGAAGTCTACACTAATTGGGATTATATTAGGTTGAGAGACTTTTAATGACAGTTTCTATTTCACTACGGGTTATAGGTCTGTTTAAATTGCTTATCTGATCTTGATTTAATGTTGGTAAGTGGTATGCACTGAGAAAATTATCCAGTTCTTATAGTTTTTCCAGGTTGGTGGAGTACAGATTTTTAAAGTATGTCCTTATTAGTTTCTGGATTTTCCCAGTATCTGTTGTTATAGCCCCATTTTTCTAATTTTGTTAATTTGGATCTTTTCTTTCAAACTTTTAGTTCATTTGGATAAGGATTTGGCAATATCTTACTGATATTTTCAAAGAACAAGTCTTTGTTTTATTGACTCTTTGTATTTTTTCATTTCTATTTTACTGATCTCAGCCCAGCGCTTCGTTATATCTTGCAGTCTAGTGTTTTGCAGTTTGATTTCTTCTATTTTCCAGAGCTTTCAAGTATGTTGTTAAGTTACTAGTAGGGATTTCTTTAACTTTTTTTAATGTACACACTTAGTGCTATTGACTTGCTTATTAGAACCATCTTCATTGTGTCCCATAAGTTTGGGTATGTTTTATATTCATTTTAAATTAATTCTAGAAAGTCTTTAACTTCTTTCTTAGTTTCTGTCTTGTCCCATTTTTCATTCAGTAGTGAGCTCTTCCATGAAGATGTAAGATTTTTGTTGTTTGTATTTTTGTTACTATACAGTTTTAATCTTAGGGTCATATAGGTTGCATGGTGTTATTTCAATTTTCATGTACCCGTGAAGAATTACTTTGCATCTGAATATGTGCTCAGTTTTGGAGAAAGATAATTTTTATGTCAACTTGACACAGCCTAGAGTCATCTGAGAGGAGGGAACCACAGTTGAGAAAATTCATCCCTAAGTTGGCATATAAGCAAGCCTGTAGATCATCTTTTCAATTAGTGATTGATGTGGCAGGGCTCAGCCTATCATGGATGGTACCATCCCTAGGCTAGTGGTCCTGGGTTATATAAAAAAGCAGGCTGAGAAAGTCATGGGGAGCAAGTTAGTAAACAGCACTCTCTATGGCCTCCGCATCAGCTACTGCCTCCTGGTTCTGCCCTGTCTGAGTTCCTGTTCAGGCTTTCTTTGGTGATGAACATTGATGTGGAAGTATAAGGCAAGGAAACTCTCTCCTCTCCATGTTGCTTTTAGTCATGGTGTTTCAGCACAGCAATAGTAACCCTGAGTGCAGTCCTATTTCTTCTGATTAACTTTAATTTGACATCTATTTTGTCAGATATTAAAATGGCTAACCAATTTCATATCTTAGGTCCATTATCTTAGGATGTATTTGTCTATCTCTTTAATCAGAGATAGTATCTATCCTTGATTTTAAGGTATGTTTCTTGGTTGCAGAATAAGGATAGATCCTGTTTTTTTACATCTACTATATGTGTGTGTGTGTCTGTATGTGTGTGTCTGTGTGTCGTGTGTGCGTGTGTATTTTATTTTTTATTTCTTTTTTAATTAAAAATGTTTTTTTATTTTTATTTTTATTAATTTATAAAAATTTCCACTTCCTCCCCTCCTCCCAATACTCTCCCACTCCCCGCACTCCTTCTCTTCCTCCCTCTCCAGTCCTAAGATCAGTCAGGGTTTCCTGCCCTGTGGGAAGTTCAAGTTCCTCCCCACCTCCCTCCAAGTCTAGGAAGCTGAGCATCCAAACAGACTAGGATCCCAAAAAGCCAGTATATGCAGATGAAACAAGTCCCAGTGCCATTATCAATGGCTTCTCAGTCAGCCCCCATGCCAGCCACATTCAGAGAATCCAGTTTGATTACATGCTCGTTCAGTCCCAGTCCAGCTGGCCTTGGTGAGCTCTCATTAGATCAGTCCCCTTGTATCAGTGGGTGAACGCACCCCTCATGGTCCTGACTTCCTTGTTCATGTTCTCCCTCCTTCTGCTTCTCATTTGGACCTAGGGAGTTAAGTCCTGTGTTCCAGTGTGGGTCTCTGTCTCTATCTCCATCCATCGCCAGATGAAGGTTCTATGGTGATATGCAAAATATTCATCAGTATCATTATGGGCCAAGGCCAGTTCAGGCACCCTCTCCTCTGCTGCCCAGGGAACAATCTGGGGACCTCTCCTTGGACCTGGGAACCCCTCTAGAATCAAGTCTCTTGCAAACCCTAAAATGGCTCCCTTAGTTGAGATATATTCTTCCCTGCTCCCATATCCATTCTTCCTCCCTACCCCATCCCATTCCCCCAAGCTATTCCCCATCCTCCCCCTCTCCCTTCTCTCTAACCATCTCCCCTTACTTCCACTCCCACCCCCAGTGCACCCAAGTTTACCTGGCAATCTTGTCTACTTCCAATATCCAGGAGGATAACTATATGATTTTCTTCATATAGTGTGTTTTAATTGGGGAAATTGAGACTATTACTGTTGTTGAGAGATATCAATGAATAGTGATGTTGATTTCTATTATTTTGTTTTTGTGGTGGTGGGTGTAGTATTGGTAGTGGTGGTGGTGGTATGTGTGTGTGTGTGTGTGTATGTGTGTGTGCGTGTGTCCCTTTGCTTGGTTTTCTGGTCTGGATTATTTGCTCCTTGTGATTTTATGGGTATGGTTAACTTCTTTAGGTTAGATTTTTCCTTTTGTATACTGAATTTGTATGCAGATATTGCTTAAATTTGATTTTTATCATAGAATGTCTTATTTTCTTTATTTTTTTATTTTGTGAATGAAAGTTTTGCTGGGCACAGTAGTCTCATCTATTATCTGTAGTCTCCTAGAGTTTGTAGAACTTCTGGCCAAAAAGCCTCCTGACTTTAGATTCTCCATTGAGAAGTCAGGTGTAATTCTGGTAGGTATGCCTTTATATATTACTTGGTCTCTTTCCCCTGCATCTTTTAATATTCTTTCTTTGTTCTGTATGTTTGGTGTTTTGATTACTATGTGTTGAGAAGACTTTTTTTCTGGTCTTGTTTATTTAGTATTTCTTGTAGATTTATTAGCATCTCCTTCTTTTGTTGACAGAGGTTTCTGTCCTGCCTGGTCCTGCAGCTGCTCAGTCCCAAAGAAACACATGGAGGCCTACCTTAATTATAAACTGGTTGGCCTATTATCTCATGCTTCTTATTAACTAACTCTTACATCTTAAATTAGCCCATTATTCTTGTCTATGTTAGCCATGTGGCTTGGTACTTTTTTTTTTTAAAGTAAATTTTATTAAATTATAAAAGTTTCCATTTCCGCCCCCCCTCCCAACACCCTCCCACTCCCCCCACTCCCCCCTCCTCCCCCTCTGTCCCCCAGGGCAGTCAGGGTTTCCTGCCCTGTGGGAAGCTCCAGCTCCCTCCCCCTCCCTCCAGGTCCAGGAAGGCAAGCGTCGAAACAGACTGGATCCCCAAAATCCAGCATATGCAGAGGAAACAGATCCCAGTGTCATAGTCAATGGCTTTTCAGAAAGACCCCGGGCCAGCCACAGTCAGAGAGTCAGGCCAAATTCCGAGAATCTGGCTAGATCACGTCCTCGTTCAGTCCCAGTCCGACTGGCCCTGGTAAACTCTCATCAGATCCGTTCCCTTGTATCAGTGGGTGATAGCATCCCTCGCAGTACTGATTTCGTCTTTCATGTTCCTCCTCCTTCCACTCCCCATCCGGACCTCGGGGGGCTCAGTCTGGTGCTCCAATGTGGGCCTCCGACTGCATCGCCGTCCTTCGCCAGACGAAGGATCTATGGTGATAAGCAAAATATACATCAGTATGGTCATGGGCCACGGCCGATTCAGGCACCCTCTCCTCTGTCCAGAGAGCAGTCTGGGGGATCTCTCCTTGGACCTGGGATCCCATATATAATCAAGTCTCCTGTAAACCCTAAAATGGCTCCCTTAGTTGAAATATATTGTTCCCTGATCCCATATTCATCCTTCCTCCCTCCCCTCTCCATCCCCGGCCACCAAGCTTTCCCCGTTCCTCCCCTACTCCCTTCTCTCTAACCCTCTCCCCCTCCATCGACCCTCCCACCCCCCCCCCCTGGGACTCTTGTCTATTTCCTACCTCCTGGTGGATAGCTAAATAATCTTCATCAGGTTCATCTTCTTATTTAGCTTCTCTAGGATCACGAATAATAGGCTCAAAGACCTTTAATTATGGTTAGAATCCACTTATGAGTGAATACATACTGTGTTCCTCTTTTTGGGTCTGGCTTACCTCACTCAGTAAAGCGTTTTCTATTTCCATCCATTTGCATGCAAAATTCAAGATGTCATTGTTTCTTACCGCTGAGTAAAACTCTAATGTATATATGTTCCACACCTTTTTTAACCATTCTTCTATTGAGGGGCACCTAGGTTGTTTCCAGGTTCTGGCTATTACAAATAGTGCAGCTATGAACATAGTTGAACAAATGCTTTTGTAGTATGTTAGGGAATCTTTAGGGTATATTCCCAAGAGTGGTATTGCTGGGTCCTGAGGGAGGTTGACTCCCAGTTTCCTGAGAAACCGCCACACTGATTTCCACAGTGGCTGCACGAGTTTGCATTCCCACCAACAATGGATGAGTGTTCCCCTCACCCCACCTCCTCTCCAGCATAGGCTATCGTTGGTGTTTTTGACTTTAGCTATTCTGACAGGTGTAAGATGGTATCTCAAAGTGGTTTTGATTTGCATTTCCCTGATCGCTAAGGAGGTTGAGCATGACCTTAAGTGTCTTCTGGCCATTCGAAGTTCATCTGTTGTGAATTCTCTGTTAAGTTCAGTACCCCATTTTTTAATTGGGTTAATTAGAGTTTTAGTGCCTAGTTTCTTGAGTTCTTTGTATATTTTGGAGATCAGACCTTTGTCTGATGAGGGGTTGGTGAAGATCTTCTCCCAGTCAGAAGGCAGCCTTTTTGTCCTACTGACAGTGTCCTTTGCTTTACAGAAGCTTCCCAGTTTCAGTAGATCCCATTTATTCATTGTTTCTCTTATTGTCTGTGCTGCTGGGGTCCTACTTAGGAAGAGGCCTCCTGTGCCTAAATCTTGTAGACTACTTCCCACTTTCTCTTCTATCAGGTTCAAAGTGGATGGATTAATGTTGATGTCTTTAATCCATTTGGACTTGATTTTTGTGCATGGTGATAGATATGGATCAACTTTCATTTTTTTACAGGTTGACATCCAGTTATGCCAGCACCATTTGTTAAAGATGCTTTCCTTCTTCCATTGTATACCTTTAGCTCCCTTGTCAAAAATTAGGTGTTCATAAGTTTGTGGGTTAATATCTGGGTCTTCTATTCGATTCCATAGGTCGACTTCTCTGTTCTTATGCCAATACCAAGCTGTTTTCAATACTGTAGCTCTATAATAGAGTTTGAAGTCAGGGATGGTAATGCCTCCAGAAGTTCTTTTATTGTATAAGATTGTTTTGGCTATCCTGGGTTTTTTGTTTTGCCATATAAACTTGATTATTGTTCTCTCAAGGTCTGTGAAGAAGTTTGATGGGATTTTGATGGGGATTGCATTGAATCTATAGATTGCTTTTGGTAGAATTGCCATTTTTACTATGTTGATTCTCCCAATCCAAGAGCAGGGGAGGTCTTTCCATTTTCTGGTATCCTCCTCAATTTCTTTCTTCAAAGACTTAAAGTTTTTGTCAAATAGGTCTTTCACTTCCTTGGTTAGAGTAACCCCAAGATATTTTATGCTATTTGTGGCTATCATGAAAGGTGATGCTTCTCTGATTTCTCTCTCTGCTTCTTTATCCTTTGTGTATAGGAGGGCCACTGATTTTTTGGAGTTGATCTTGTATCCTGCCACGTTACTAAAGGTGTTTATCAGCTGTAGGAGTTCTTTGGTAGAGTTTTTGGGGTCACTTATGTAAACTATCATATCGTCAGCAAATAACGAAAGTTTAACTTCATCCTTTCCAATACGAATCCCCTTGATCTGCTTATGTTGTCTTATTGCTATTGCTAGAACTTCAAGCACTATATTGAAGAGGTATGGAGAGAGTGGACAGCCTTGTCGCGTTCCTGATTTTAGTGGAAAGGCTTTGAGTTTCTCTCCATTCAGTTTGATGTTAGCTGTCGGCTTGCTGTATATTGCTTTTATTATATTTAGGTATGATCCTTGTATCCCCAGTCTCTCCAACACCTTTATCATAAATGGGTGTTGAATTTTGTTAAATGCTTTTTCAGCATCTAGTGAGATGATCATATGGTTTTTTTCTTTCAGTTTATTTATATGATGGATTACATTGATAGATTTGCGTATGTTGAACCAGCCCTGCATCTCTGGAATGAAGCCGACTTGATCATAATGGATAATTTTTCTAATGTGCTCTTGGATTCGGTTTGCCAGTATTTTATTGAGAATTTTCGCGTCGATGTTCATGAGTGAGATTGGCCTGTAATTCTCTTTCTTGGTTGTGTCTTTGTGTGGTTTTGGTATTAGGGTAACTGTAGCTTCATAAAAGGAGTTAGGCAGTGACTCTTCTGTTTCTATATTGTGGAATACGTTAATGAGTATAGGTATTAGCTCTTCCTGGAAGTTCTGGTAGAATTCTGCATTGAAACCATCTGGTCCTGGGCTTTTTTTGGTAGGGAGATTTTTGATAACAGCTTCTAATTCTTCGCGACTAACAGGTCTATTTAGATTGTTCACCTGTTCTTGGTTAAACTTTGGTATATGGTACTTATCTAAAAAAATGTCCATTTCTTTTACATTTTCCAACTTTGTGGCATATAAACTTTCATAGTAAGATCTAATGATTCTCTGAATTTCCTCTGTGTCTGTGGTTATGTCCCCCTTTTCATTTCTGATCTTATTAATTTGAGTGTTCTCTCTCTGCCGTTTGATTAACTTGGATAGGGATTTGTCAATCTTGTTGATTTTCTCCAAGAACCAGCTTTTTGATTCATTGATTCTTTGGATTGTTTTCTCTGTTTCTATTTTGTTGATTTCAGCCCTCAGTTTGATTATTTCCAGTCTTCTAGACCTCCTGGGTGAATCAGTTTCTTTTTTTTCTAGATCTTTCAAGTGTGCTGTTAAGTCTCCAATGTGTGTTTTCTCCACTTTCTTTAATTGGGCACTTAGTGCTATGAACTTTCCTCTTAGCACTGCTTTCATAGTGTCCCATAGGTTTGAGTATGTTGTGTCTTTGTTTTCATTAAATTCAAGGAAGAGATTAATTTCTTTCTTTATTTCTTCCTTGACCCAGGGGTGATTTAGTAGTTGACTGTTCAGTTTCCATGAGTTTGTTGGCTTCCTGGGGGGAGCATTGTTGTTGAATTCTAACTTTATTCCATGGTGATCTGACAAGACACAGGTAGTTACTAATATTTTTTTGTATCTGTGGAAGTTTGCTTTGTTACTGAGTATGTGGTCAATTTTCGAGAAGGTTCCATGAGCTGCAGAGAAAAAGGTATATTCTTTCCTATTTGGGTGGAGTGTTCTATAGATGTCTGTTAAGTCCATTTGATTCAATACCTCCAATAGGTCTCTCAATTCTCTGTTTGGTTTCTGTCTGATTGACCTGTCCATTAGTGAGAGAGGAGTGTTGAAGTCTCCTACTATTAGTGTGTGTGGTTTGATGACCGCCTTTAGTTCTAGAAGAGTTTCTTTTACATATGTGGGTGCCTTTATATTAGGAGCATAGATATTCAGGATTGAGACTTCCTCCTGATGAATTGTTCCAGTTATGAGTATGAAATGTCCATCTCCATCTCTTCTGATTGATTTTAGTTTGAAGTCGATTTTGTTAGATATTAGAATGGCCACGCCCGCTTGTTTCTTAGGTCCATTTGCTTGGAAAACCTTTTCCCAACCCTTTACTCTGAGTAAGTGTCTGTCTTTGTGGTTGAGGTGTGTTTCTTGTAAACAGCAGAATGTTGGATCCTGTTTTTGTATCCAATCTCTAAGTCTGTGCCTCTTTATAGGTGAATTGAGTCCATTGATATTAAGTGATATTAATGACCAGTGGTTGTTGACTCCAGTCATTTTTTTTTTTAGGTAGTAGAGTGTATGTGTTTTTCTTCTTTGATTTGTGCTTGTGAATGGTCGCTAGATGTTCGAGTTATTGTAGATCGTGTTGGGAATGTTGGATTCCTTCGGTAGTGATTTTCCTTCTAATATTCTCTGTAAGGCTGGATTAGTAGCTACGTATTGTTTAAATTTGTTTTTATCTTGGAATATTTTGTTTTCTCCGTTGATAGTGAACAATAGCTTGGCTGGGTATAGTAGTCTGGGTTTGCATCCATGGTCTCTTAGTTTCTGCAGTACCTCTATCCAGGATCTTCTGGCTTTCATGGTTTCCATAGAGAAATCCGGTGTAAGCCTGATAGGTTTACCTTTATAAGTTACTTGACCTTTTTCCTTTGCAGCTCTTAAAATTTTTTCTTTTTTATTTATGTTTTGTGTTTTGATTATTATATGGCGTGGGGATGTTTTTTTCTGATCCAATCTATTCGGTGTTCTGTATGCTTCTTGAACCTTCATAGGAATATCGTTCTTTAGGTTGGGAAAGTTTTCTTCTATAATTTTGTTGAATATATTTTCTGGGCCTTTGATCTGCAGTTCTTCTCCTTCTTCAATCCCTATTATTCTTAGATTTGGTTTTCTTATTGTGTCCCAGATTTCCTGAATATTTTGTGAAGAGAATTTGTTGGATTTGCCGTTTTCTCTGACCAGAGCATTTATTTTCTCTATGGTATCTTCAGAATCTGAGATTCGTTCTTCTATCTCTTGTATTCTATTGGTTATGCTTGATTCTGTAGTCTCCGCTCGTTTACCTAGGTTTTCCATATCCAGCCGGTTCTCGTTTTGTGTTTTCTTCATTGCCTCCATTTCAGTTTTCAATTCTTGGACTGTTTCCTTTACTTGTTTGATTGTTTTTTCTTGGTTTCTCAGGGTATCACTCACGGATTTACTTATTTCTTCAAACTTTTTGCTATATTTCTCATCCATTTCTATACTCATTTCTTCAAACTTTTTGTTATATTTCTCGACCAGTTCCTTAAGGGAGTTATTCATATCCTGTTTAAGGGACTCTATTGCTTTCATAATGGCACTTTTTTCCACTTCATCTGGGTTAGAGTGTTCAAATCCTTCTGTTGTAGGGTCATTGGGATCTGATATTTTCATGTTGTTTTTCAGATTGTTGGAGGAGGTCTTGCCTTGGCGTCTGCCCATCTCTTCGATCAAATGCTCTCTATTGGAACTTCTGGTACCGGGTCAGGTTCCCTTGTTGGGCAGGGAGTTCACTGATAGAATGCCTACCTTTCCCCAAGCAGGGTATTGAAGCACAGGCCCTCCCTCTTTCCGGGATGCCCCTACAGAGCAGGCCCAGTGTGCAAGGCAACTGAACTGGGGAAATTTTATGGCCTCAGTGGGAGGGGAGAAATATAGAAATTTGTACCTGGATGGAAGCTGGGATGGCAGGCGGGAGAGCCTAGCAGGGTGGAAACAGCACTGCAGGCTGACCTGGGAGTCTATGGGGTCGGGGAAAGTCCTAGCACCTCCTCGCCGGGCCCCTACCATGGGCCTGAATCAACTCACCACTCCGAAGGCCCTCTGGATGGAAGCTGGGATGGCTGGCGGGGAAGCTAGCAGGGTGGAGCCAGCAGAGCAGGCTGACCTGGGAGTCTATGGGGTCGGGGAGAGTCCTAGCTCCCCCTCGCCGGGCCCCTGCCGCGGGCCCGAGTCAACTCACCACTCCGAAGGCCCTCTGGATGGAAAGCTGGGATGGCTGGCGGGGAAGCTAGCAGGGTGGAGCCAGCAGAGCAGGCTGACCTGGGAGTCTATGGGGTCGGGAGAGTCCTAGCTCCCCCTCACCGGGCCCCTGCCGCGGGCCCGAATCAACTCACCACTCCGAAGGCCCTCTGGATGGAAGCTGGGATGGCTGGCGGGGAAGCTAGCAGGGTGGAGCCAGCAGAGCAGGCTGACCTGGGAGTTTATGGGGTCGGGGAGAGTCCTAGCTCCCCCTCGCCGGGTCCCTGCCGCGGACCCGAATCAACTCACCACTCCGAAGGCCCTCTCGCTTGGTACCTTTTATCAGTGAGGTGTTCTCACCTTGCTTCCTCTGTGTCTGACTTTCTCTGTGACAACTGCAGACTGACTCTTTCCTCTTCCCACATTTCTCCTGTTCTTGTCACCCTGCCTCTGCATCCTACTTTGTCCTCCCCCAATACTTCTGCCTGGCTACTGACCAATCAGCATTTTATTAAAACAATACAATATTAGTGACAGGGTACAAGAGCATTGTCCCACAGCATTCTTTCGGTTAGAGAAATTTGCTTCTATGATTTTCTTGTAAATACTTCCTGTGCCTGTAGCCTGGATTTCTTCTTCCTCTATTCCGATTATTCCTAGATTTGGGGTTTTCACAGTGTCCCAGGTTTCTTGGATGTTTTGTGCCTAGTGTTTTTTTTTTTTTTTTTTTTTTAGATTTATCATTTTTTCTTTGACTGAGGCATTCATTTCTACTGCTGTATCTTCAATGCTTTGGATCCTATCTACACTCTCTTGTATGCTTTTGGTGAAGCTTTCCTGTGAAGTTCCTGTTTAGTTTCCTAAATTTTTCACTTCCAAATTTCCTTCAGTTTGAGTTTTCTTTACTGATTCTATTTCCACTTTCAGGTCTTGGACTATTTCTTTCTTTCCACAGTATATGTTTTCATAGATTTCTTTAAGGCATTTATTTATTTCTTCTTTAAGGACCTCTATCATATTCATAAAGGCTGTTCCAAAGTCTTTTGTGCTTCAGGTGTGTTACAGTTTTTAGGGCCTGCTGTGGTGGGGTTGTTGGGTTCAGCAGAGACATATTGTTATTGATTGTGATTTTATTCTGGTTTCTAGGAATTTGGATCCAGGAAGACTGTAATTCTAGGTATTGATATCTGGTCTTGTCTTTGTTGGGTGAGTGTTTTCTCTTGCCCTCTGTGATTCTTAGGGGAGTGTGGTGTCTTTCTGCTGCTTGATAGAAGTTCTTCTGCGATCCTGATAGATATGGTCACTGAGGATTCCAGCTAAAATGTCTTTCCTAGGTATTGGGAGCTGCCTCTCAAGAATGGGAAAGAGCTAGGTAGGACTGAGGGTATCCACAAGGGGAAGGAAAACAGGGTGTTTTTTTATTTAATGTAATTTATTTTTTATTTTTTTTAATTAAAAACACAATCTTTTTTCATTTTACATACCAATCCAAGTTCCCACTCTCTCCCCTCCTTCCCATACCACCCTGCCTCTGCCTCCACTCCTCAGAGAGGCTAATTCTTCTCACGGGGAGTCAACAAAGTCTAGCACATTGCTTTGAGGCAGGACCCAGGCCCTCCCCACTATATCTAGGCTGAGCAAGATATAGTTTCTTTGTTTCTCCAAAGAAAATGTGTTCCAGAAAGCCAGTACAGGCCGTATGGATAATTCTTGATCTCACTGCCTGTGGCCCCACAGTCTGCCCCAACCATACAACTGTCACTCACATTCAGAGGGCCTAGTTTGATCCTATGCTGGTTCCCTCACTGTCAGGCTGGAGTTATTGGGCTCCCAATAACTCTTAGCTCAGGTAAGATAAAACAGGGTGTTTAGTTCCCTGGGAATGGAGGCAGAGTGTGGGAAGCGGCCACAGCAGGTGGTCTGCTACAGAGCTGGAGATGAGACTGTGGGACTGGATGTGAAGTAGAGGAAGAAAAGTGAATATCTGAAACGTGTGTACCTGCTTAGTGCCTTATTTGCTTCTCTGGCAGACTTGACTGACATTCCAGGGAAAGCCTGCCTGTTTTGAAGGCTGACCTAATGGCATGAGGGTCTAAGAAAGGTTGGATGAGACGTTCTACATGATCCATTGGTGATGGGGCAGAGAGGAAGAAGAGACGGCAGCGTGTGGTCTATTGCAGAGCTGGGGATGAGACTGGGGAATTGGATTTGGAGGAATGGAAGGAGAAGTGAGAATCTGTAGTTAGCCTCCCTGCTTCCCTGGCTGGAGTGGCCTCAGGATTCCCAGGGGGTGTCTGATGGAGATGGGGACTGGGATAGAGAAGTAATTTTTACACTCAGTCCACAATGGGCTAAATTATGCTTGTGGTTATAGGATACCTAGTATCAGTTCCACCCTCCTTATTGGAGGCATCAAAAAGTCAAGAACCACATTTTTTTGAGTCCCTTGCACCAAGATATTGTTGACTCAAGGCAGTATGTCGCTCAGATATTAGATATATTTGCTTGAGATGCGGAAAAAGAAAGTCTAGCCACGGAATCCCATAAATGGAAAATCAAATACCAAACAGAGCAGCTTTCTATGGCTCTTGCAAGCTCATGAGGACATTTCATTGAATATATGCTCTCCTATATATACAATCTCCCCATGTTTTCATACTCCCAGTTAGTTTCCAAGCTGCAAAATTGAATGAAGAGGAAGTCCTGATTCATAGAGTTTCTGAGGGTAAAGACAATGATGTGTGAAAAATACTTAACACCTGCTGGGCACAGTGAGAGGTTGATACACTGACACTTCTCCACCTGTTATCTGGACAGAAGATGGTTTCTGCATGGAAGTAAACGGAGGGGCAACACGGAAATAATCTTTGCTAAGTAGTTCCAAAGAACAAGAGGTATATATAAGGAGGGAGAATTGTGTGACAGAGAACTGTGAGAGATGTCCCCCAGACACATATATTTAGAAAGACTTTGCATGCCAGTATGATATTATTAATGATTGGTGTTGACTTTCTAATGACTCAGAGATGAAGTAAGCCCCCGTAGTGTGCAGGTTAGAGTAGGTCGCGTAGATAGTAGATTGCAAGGCAGACTCCTGGCTGACTTTCTAGAGCTTACTGTTAGATGCTGGAACTACATGGAAGCAAGGGGACACACAGAGAGCAGACAGACTGAAAGGGCCACACTGGACAGTGCTAAGCACTCTGAAGTCAGTTTAGCCTGTAATGAAAAGTTGCTAGGGCCTATGTTAGGCCAAGTGGCCAGGGCAGCCTCTCTGAGAAGGGCCTTATACCGGCATTGGATAGGAAAGAATAAGATATAAGGGTCTGGGAACAATATCTAGGCCCGAAGGGTAGAGTAGGGACCTGATGTGCCACAGTGATGATGTGAACTGAGGTCCTCCAGGCAGGCTGGAATCTCTGAAAGTCTATAGCCCAGGACAGACATCGTGGGGGGAGTGGTAGAATAGGTACTTTGTAGATGGGGCTTCTAACCTTGACTCTTCCACAACATTTATAATTTACCATATTGTAGGCCTGGCCTCAACTTTCTTATCTGTCCAAAGGGAACAGATATATACCCTTACCTGGAATAGGCAATGAGGGGTGTATGGCCTTAAGGGTGGCCTCCTATTAAATACCCTTGTTCTTCACTGCAGCGATAAACCTGTCTGTCCCAGGCCTTTTCCTGGAGTCTGGGCTGTGGGGATGAGGGGGCCTCAGATCATCCACTGGCATGTACCCTGGCCTCATGGACAGCAGGCGCAGGAGACGGGGCCTGCTTTTTCTTCTCATGGACTCAAGCCTTCAAGCCTTTGGACTGAGTGCCAACAATAATTCATCAGGAACGCTTTACAACTCTGCGTTACAAAACCTGTTAGGAGACAGATCACCCACCGGACAGCCTTGGGGAAGGAAACGTGTTCAGCTCTGCTGACCTCAAGATGATTAATGGTTTTTAACAGGGTGAACTCTGTCCTTTGCCTCCCGTGTGCTGTGAGTGCTTCCTCCCTCACCCAGTCTGTTTGAAGTAGGGGGAGGGTGGAAAAGGGATAAGACTGGAAGCTGCAGCCTACCTATCGTAAGGAAACTGGAGAATTGAGCCAGAAAGGCAGGGATGTCTTATTCTTGTTACTTAAGAAAAAAACAACAACCCAGCAATGTGATTTTTTTTGTTTTTTTCCCAGCAATGTGATTTTATATCTTGAAATATGTGCAATAAGTCCAGCACGTAGAAATGAGCTCATGACTGGTGCACTGTGCGGAGCCTGTTGTTTGTGAAACTTTCACTGTTCTTGTCATGAGCAACTCTCATCCCACTGAACCAAACGGGAACCGATGGGATGTGGTGAAAAGGGGTTGCCTTTATTCTCTAGAGGAAAAGAACTCATGTAGTAATGGCCACCTGCACACTGCATAGACCAGGGACCCAACAACTGCTCAGTTATGGGGCCAGATGCCTCAACTGTCTCTGCCTGGCATGTCAGCAGAGTGTGGCAGCAGCAGTGGCAGAAATGAAGTGGATGTGCTGACCTGGAAGGAGTGAAGGTGGCCAGGGAAAAGCGGCATTGCTTTAACTGCAGACCTCTGTGTGTCTTGGCCCAGTAGGAAGGTGCTGCCCATTCAGGGGTGGGGAGAGGATCTTCACCTTCCAGTTAATTCTTCCAGAAAGTTTTATCAGAGACCTGCTGTAACTGGAGGTTTCTCTCCCACCCACCAGTTCCCAAATCACCACTCTGAGGCCTAATATCAATTGCAAATTGTTTGGACTATTAGCTCAGGCTTATTATTAACTATCTCTTAAAACTTGAATTTACTAATTTCTATTATTCTATATCTTACCATAAGGCTCATGACTTGTTACCTCACATCTTACTTCTCCAGCAGCTGTGGGTTTCTCCCTTGACTCTGCCTTCTTTCTCTCTGTATTAAGTTTGGCTTTCCCACCTAGCTATATTCTGCCCTGCCCTAGTCCAAAGTAGCTTTATTCATCAACCAACCAAAGCAACACATATTTGCAGTGTACAGAAGGCCATCCCACATCAACCTGCCCAGAGGAGTGTCTCTTAACTAATCTCAGATCCAATCAAGTTGGCAACCCAGATTAGTGATCACAGAAGACCTGATTTTATTTCTCAGTCTTAATAATATGGGAACTTTGTTTTTATTTTATAGTATTAAAAATTACACACGCACACACACATACACATGCACACACACACAGATATACACATACACATCTGGGAATACAGTTATTAAAAGAAAAATTTCTGGCCTTTCTCCATTGCTCTACATATTAGCCAGCTTCCCATTACTATAACAACTGCTTGAAAGCCTAAAATATTCAAAGATTAAGAGCAAAGGCTTATTTTGGTTACGACTTTAGGGTTTGCTGTCCTGAGGTGTTGGTTCCATTGTTCTTGCCTATTGTGCTTAATCACATTATTTTTGGAGTATGTGGTGGGGTAACACTGCTCCCTTCCTCACTGGGATGAGAAAAAGGAAGAGACTGAGCTCTCAACATCCCCAGTGACCAGAATCCCTCCCATTAGACTCTACCTCTTAAAGTTCATACCACCTCTCAGCACTGCCAAACTGGAAACTCAAATATACTGACAGTTTAATGCCAACTAGACACAAGGTAGATTCATCAGAGAGGAGGAAGGATCCTCAATTGAGAAAATGCCTCCATAAGATCAAGTTGCAAGAAATTTTCTTAATTCTGATTGATGGGAAATGGTCAAGTCTGTTGTGGATGGTGCCATTCCTGGCCTGGTGATTTTGTGTTCTATAACAAAACAGACTGAGCAAACCATGGAAAGCAAGCTAGTGAGCAGTGCCCCTTCGTGGCCTCTGTATCAGCTCCTTCCTCCAGGTTTCTGCCCTGCTTGATTTCCTGTCCTGACTTCCTTTGGTGATGAACAGTGTGGTTGAAGTATAAGTTAAATAAACCCTACTCTTCCCAACTTGCTTTTGGGCCATGTTATTTTATTGCAGCAATAGAAATTCTAAGACACAAGCCTTTCATATACAAGCTTTTTGGGGACCTTTGGAATCCCAGCATTGGTGCCTGCTTTAATCCCACACTCTGATATTATCAATGCCAAACAGTAGAGCTGTGTTCATGTTAAACTACATCAGTATAGTCAGACACAGTCTTGCCAAACAATGATGTTCAGCTGCAGACAGGGAACAATGGGAGACTAATTCCACAATTTTCTCAAGCAAATTTGTGACAGTGACATGGTAGCTATCTTAGGTAAGGGTTCTATTACTGTGAAGAGACACCATGACTTTAGCTACTCTTATAAAAAAACACTTAATTTGGGCTGGCTTACAGTTCAGAGATTTAGCCCATCATCATCATGGCAGGAAGCATGGTAGCATGCAGGCAGACATCGTGCTGGAGACAGAACCAAGATTTCTATGTCTGGATCAGTAGGCAGCAGGAAAAGAGAGTGAGCCACTAGACCTGGCTTGAGCTTCTGAAACCTCAAGCTTACTGTTTACTTCCTCCAACAAGGCCACACCACCAATCCTCCCACTCCTTATGTGTCTTATGGGGGCCACGTTCATTCAGACTACCACAGTAGCTAATACTGACTAGGTCAAATTCCCTTCGGCTCTAGGGCATCATATGTATTATTTAATTTTGGTAAGCATTGGAAGCTCCTATAAATATCACCTGCACTTTCTGGATTAAGAAACTGGCCTGTGGGGGCAGTCTTGAAGTCATGGAGCAGTGATCGGAGTTCAGGATGCCATACAAAGAACTTTGATTTTATTTATTCCATAATCTTCCCTAATATGATACTGGCCCTTCTGAGTGTCTCCTTCTAAATCATTATAGGGGCAGCATAGACGGGAAAGTAGCAAGACCTTAGGAAAAAACAAGGTCTCCAGTCCCCCTTCTCCTTGAGGCCCTGTTCTGACTATTTTAGTGTCATAAATGCATATATTTGTCTGCACTAAGAACTATTCTAAAGATCTAATTGTCCAGATAGTCATATGATCAAAATTGGCACGTTACCCATCTTTCAGGTATTCCAAAGGATTTAAAGAAATGTAGAAATGACAGACCTGCCACTGGCTCTTATAGGAAGTGTGTAAACCTTCCTTGTGAACATGCATCCTATGATGATATGATAGAAGCAGCTCAAAGACCAGTGGATTCTAGGTCAGAGAATACATGCCCTAGAGGTGGGCCCTTGTCATAACTATGCTTCCACATAGTCATCCTGTGACCCTGAGCCTCAGTTTGCTCTTTTAGAGATTGGGCATAACAACAACATTGACTTTGCAGTGTTAGAATCAGAAGTGTTTGAGATAATGTCAGTAAGTAAAACACATCAATGTGTGTTTTAAAACTGTCTGACATATAGAAAGGTCTCATTGAATATAGTGTCTTTTAATGAAAATGAATAATTTATTGTATCTTCTCAAATTCTTTTCCTGTTCTTCACTAATTGAGAGTGTCATCTTCTGGGATTTATTGGGTTTATTGGTATCACCTAGACTGGGTTGATACCACATGGTCTTTAAAAAGTTTTATAAACACAGATATGAGTAGGCTGGCATACAAGGAAAAAAGACAAAAGAACAGTAGACAACTTGTAAGCATGTTGAACATGTGAGTTTTAAGTGAGGGATCAGAAATTGCACTAGAGGTCTCGGGTAGATTCTCAGTCTCGCCCTCGAGAGCCCATCTGTCCACCTTCAACTAGTCACCCCACACAGTGTCTAGACCACTTTTAATGGGTTTGTTGAGGCAGAAAATTTAAGTAATTTTCTGAATGTGTTTGTTCTACATCAGATTACTGAACTGGGGCACACTTTGGAGGGTGTAGAAGTGTAACTTAAGTTCAAGATACATCTGCCATGTTCTGTGGAATATAGGTCCTGGGTGATTTTAATGAGTTTAAGGGACAGAGACCTTTTAGACTATTCTGATACTATAATTTGGAAATTATATTGACTATTTTTCAGTAATCCATGTATTAAAGGCTTTGTTGCCAGCCTTTCACACTATTGGGTGGTGTGGTAATCTTTAGAAGGCAGTGTCTACTGGAACCAAGTTGGGTCATTGTGAGCATGCCCTTGATGGGGACATTAGATGTCAGGTCTCCTCTCGCCCTCTCTTATACTTGGTCACACCATGGGGTGAACAATTTGTTCTATAATGTGCTATCCACAACCACTGGCTGCCTTATTACAGACCTAAAAGCAACCAGCCAATGGATCATGAAATTTCCTATTTTAAAGCTTATTTCCTCAGATATTTAGCTGCAGTTATGGGAAGATGACTAACTTGGTAATTCAAGGTTTATTTTAAGGACAATGTGGAGAGTAGACTATTTTGGGCTTCCAACTTTAATCAGACAATAATGATGACTTGATTCCATAGTCTTATCAACAAAAGTTTTAAGCCTGCGCTGTAATCTATGCTCTGCGCAGTTCTTGCAAATTATACCATTCTCAGAGATGTGATGCTCTGGGTGAATCTTTGAAAGGGTCTTCTGTCCATCTCTCCTCTTTATCTGCCTCTGCTGCTTTGCTCTGGCTCTCAATTCTGGCATCTCCTCCCTTTCTACTAGTATGGGCAATATGGAGGAAGAAGGACAAGCTTCCTGAGAAGAAAAGTGTGGGATGTTGTAGGCGTCATTACCACAGGTCAAGGGAAGTTTCCAGAAGAGAAGCAGCACTTGCAAGTTAGATCCAGAAAAACAAAGCCCCGGAGGCCAAGGGGAGTCTGTTCACCCTCCTGCCGATCATCCAGAGTGTGGAGTTGGAAGAGGTGCTGCTTTCCTGGGAGGTAAGCCATATTAAAACAGTCAAAGTTTTCCCATGATAGCTGGGGAGTCCCTAAAGATTTATTTCCTTTCCAATCTCACCAAAAGATAGTCATATTTTAAAAAAACCTATTAAGAACAAAGGAAAATAAATGTAATAGAAAATTAAGATGAGCAGAAATGTGGAATTCTGTATCCGACATGATTTCATTACTGAGAAGGCGCAAGTGTGTGCACTAAAGGCTTACAGAAACACGGCACAGCGCTAGCAGTCCCTCCCTCTGAGGTAGAGGCTGCCTAACCTTCCTTTCTACATCTTTACTGTTTCTCATACTGTCTACATTTTTCTTTTCTGCTATGAACACATGTGATTTTGACAGAAAAGTACAGAACAGAAAAAAAATCTTGAGGTTGATGAAAGATAAATGTTGTCCACATGTTTTGTAGGGCCCCAGGGCAGCCTGGCTTTGGACCTTCTCTGAACTGATTGCCTCATGGGAAAAGTGAGCTTGACTCCTCCTCCACGCAGAGCAAGGCCTGCACACTTCACCTTCTGTCTCTCTGCCCCACTGTTTCAGGGAACAGGAGTCTGGCTGGCTCCTACTTAAAGCAAACAAGGGGGATTTTTAGTGGGACCTAGGGACCTGGTAAGAAGCAGCCATAATAAGCAGGAGGAATTCAGGGAGGTGTTTAAGAAAATGGGCACTCTGTGGATGAGAGCTTGGACTCTAAGAAGACCTCTGACAAGGCATGGCAGACAGAAAGGAAGACAACAGAAAGTCATAGCAGGGAAGGCCTAGAGACAAGCCAAGACCACTCACAGAGCAAAGACTGTGGGAAGAAAAGCATACATACGTACTCAAAATGTATGCATTTATGTTATTATTTTTATTTATTAATTATGCAAACACACAAGTACAAAAAGGTTACACGTGAAAATGCCAAAGTATAAATAAAAGTTTTAAAGAAAGTACAGGAAAGTCTATTTGACTTCAGGTTTGTGATTTGTTAACATAACACAAAACTACAGTCTGTGAGAGAGAGAAGATGGGAAATGAGAAGCAAGTTTTAAGAGAAGGAAGAAAGAGGAAAGAAAAGAGAAGGTAGGAGGTAGAGAAGAATAAAGAGAGCTTAGGAGAGGGAGAAGATACAGGGCCATGGAGCAGCAAAGACACAGTCAGGGCAAGGAAGAGCAGAAGTGGGTCCAGCCCTGGGGAAAGGATGGAAGAGGAGAGGACAGGAGGGATGGGTGCTCAGACACAGTCATGGTCCAGAGATAGGCACCAACAGAGGGAGTCTCAAGAAAGGCAGGGATGGGATGGAATGAAAGTGGTGAGAGACTATTTCTGGAGAGTGCATGGGGTGGGGGAGAGGAGTTAAGGGGAGGTTAACTTGTGTTTCCTACATGTGGGAGAGGTTCTGAGCTCTGAAAACATTCTCCTGGACTTGTGAAACTCAGGTCTTTACTGACTGAATTTTCTAGCTGTAATATTAATATGAAAAGTCATTTGTATAGCAATGTAGAAATCAATTCTGTAGCCAATATTTTTATTTTTGGTTCAACCAATCAAGTAGCAATGAAAATGACCTTTTAATTAAATGGTTTGTGTGTGTGTGTGTGTGTGTGTGTGTGTGTGTGTGTGTATACGGGTATGCTGTGGGACAATGGTCTATTCCTTGTCACTTGTATTTTAAATAAATGCTGATTGGCCAATAGCCAGGCAGGAAGTATAGGTGGGGCAGCAAGAATTCCGGGAAGAGGGAAGTTTCAGTTTGCAGTCATCATCCAGACATAGAGGAAGGCAGACATAGAGCAAGCAAAATGTGACTGTTTTGCTGAAAAAGGTATCAAGCTACATGGTTAGCACAGACAAGTATTATGGGCTAATATAACTTATAAGAGTTAATAAGAAGCATGAGCTACTAGGCCAATCAGAGCATAATTAAGGTAGACCTCTGAGTGATTTCTTTGGGACTTAACGACTGTGGGAACCAGGCAGGACAGAAACCTCAGTCAACATGGGTGTCCACGTGGTATGTTCACATGTGCATATTTATGTGAATGTGCACACTGTTAATGTTCTCGTGTGTGTTTGTGTGTGAATATATGTGCACACATACACACATATGTACATGGAAGTCAGAGGTTGATGCCTGATATCTTGGAAGCTCAGTAAATTTCCATCTATATTTGAAGACGTTGTCTCTAACTGTGAACCTGTGACTTCTTGAGACTGATTGACCTCAGGGATCCACACATCTCCATCCTACCAGAATTGGCAGAGCTTCCCAGTGGAGCCCTAGCTCTTCTATAACTCACTTTGTAGCCCAGGTTGGCATTGAATTGAGAAATCTGCCTCAGGCAAGACTTTTGAATGCAAGTGCTAGGGATGTTATTCAGACACTTTTGCGTGGGTGACTCGTGTTTTGTTGACTGAACCATCTCCCTAGGCTCTTTAATTATATAATCATGCCCTTTACTTAAGGAGAAACTGAGTCTCCCAGAGGCTCAGCGTCTTATTGCCCAGGTGGTGTAACTAGAGAACAGATGAACAGTAATAAAAATCCAAGCCATCTGTTTTCTAAGTCAAGGTCTTGGTGACTCTTCCTCACTCTCTCAGTCCATTGTTAAGCCTTCAATGATCTGGAAAATAAGACATTTTAATGCATCAGCAAATATCAAACACCAAATATACACACACACATACACACACACACACACACACACATATTTAAAGTTATTAAAGTCGTGGCTTTTCAGTGGTAACTAGGATTTAATTTCTGCCTTCAGAAACCTTTAGTTGAGAATTCAATAGAGACAGACAAAAGCAGATCAGCCAGTCCTCGGGCATTAAGAAGGCTCAGTTGGAACAGTCTGAAAAGTCTGGAGCCTTCCTCTCAGAGTCTACCAGACTTCTCTCATCTCCCCCGTGGTCCTCTCCATTTCTATTCCTACAAACCTAAGCACCATGGTAGATCTGTACTGATTCTAGTGGGAAAAAACCTGATTTCTTTGTAAGTTTAACAAAAAATTTTAAATAGGCATGTAAACTTGGGTTATTATTTTTTAAGTTATATTTTTACTCATGTGTGTGTATGTACCCACACATGTGTGGGAGCCTGCAGAGGCCAGAAAGTGGCAATGGATTCCTTGGAGTTGGAATTACAGAAGGTTGATAGCTGCCCAACATAGGCGCTGGGAACAGAACTCTGGTATTTTCGAAGAGCAGCAGGCTCTCAACTACGGAGCCATATGTCCAGTCCAGGCATGTAAACTTTGTGATATTTGCAAGTTAATGAGGATGGAAGTGCAAAAGAGAAGAATTTGATTTCAGCACCCAGCTGTTCTTTTCCATCTAGGCTTTTCTAGATCAGACCTGCTGTCCTCCACGTCTCCACCACAAGCATCTCTCCATATTACCATGTGTGCCTCCTGGGGGCTAGATTTAATGTCTTTTCACTTCAAGTTTACCTCACCCAGGTACCTAACAGACCTGAAATGGAGAGGAATGCAGCTTTCCACATTCCATAAAGCAATGAATTGTGCTAAAATATCAGGTGTTAGATCTTGGAGGCAGAAGCAACAGGAGGAGGGTACGTGGACCATCAGTGAAGTAAGGACAGGTCCCTGAGCGGGAGTCACTGATGGATTCCTAGGGCACCAGAGACCTTAGAAGAGAGGTAAACTGTGCTCAAGCAGGTGACTGGTCCATGCTCCGCCCCTGCACCCTGGGCTCTGTATCCACCAGACTTTGATTGTGGCAATCAGTCTTTGCCGAGAATGGTCTGGAGATATTTCTTTCCCATCAACCGGAGCGTGGATCTGCCCACCTGAAGAGTGTGGGTTCCCTGTAAAAGTGACTCCTTTTTTCTCAGGACTGACAATAAGGCTCTGTATTCTGTAGGAGAAAACAATGGTATTTGCACCTGTATGTATTTCTAGCTCATCCTTATACACAGCCCAAGTTTCAGTATTTACAAAGTGGAACAATATGGTACAGATTGAATGGGAAAAACAACAGCGTGGCTCCTGGTCTGGACTTCCTTTCATAGGAGGGAGAGTGTGAGCTCATCTGCAAACCCATGAAGCTCTTGGAATGTCTGTTGTCCATGTGCAACATATGAGGTTTGCACCAAGATGAGGAAAATGTTCCAGAGCATGACAGGAGGAGTTCCACTGACTTCTGCTAAACCAGCTGTTGGGCCTGCTGTGTCAGGCTAAATTCACAAGTTTATTGTCATACATTTTAGCCATCCACATTAATGTAGCCTAACTATTCACCAGGTATAAGCGGCTTTTGATTTCTAAAGTCCATTATTCATTAGTTCACTATTATAAATTCTGTGTCATATGGTTAGACACAGATCTTGCTAACACAGAGATTTATTAGTTTTACAAAATGAAAAATGTAGAATTTATTTTATTCATTCTTTGGCAATTTCATATGTGTGTACATTGTATCTTGATCATATCTATCTCCAATGCCCACCCTTACTCGCGCTGAGTATCTCCCAACAGGTTCCCTTCTACCCTCATGTGCCCTCCTTTCTATTATGTAGCTCCTTAGTGTAATTAGTGCAACATTCTGGAAAGTTGACTGATGGCTTGATCTGAAGGTAACCATAGCTGAAGTGAGTAGACCTAGAAAGGAGGAGGACGGAGAGAAGGAGGACAGGAGGAGAAGACCAGGCTGGAAGGCTACATCTGCCTCACCCCACAATGACAGCTCCTCCATCAGGTAATCTGCTGAGCTATTCGCATATCTGTAAGATTCAGGACACAGGGGTGCAGTTACTGACCAAGTATACTGACTGACTTCAAAGGGCTTTGGCAAAGGCATCTGTATCCACTAATACCACTGTTTGTTGTGTTCCCCACGTCACGTCAGCCAGTGTGGAAAGCATTTTATAGAGATGAATTGGATTGCGACAATCGCCCTGTTATCTATTGGCTTCACTTTATAAGGGGGAGGAAACAGATTCTTCATGGGCTGAAGTAGATAACTCAGGTCACACATCCTCCTGTGAAGATGTCTTCTTGTCCCCCGGTGCCCCTCTTGTTCTTTCTCACCACCTTCTTCTTCCCCTTCTCCTTCCGTTCTCCTCCACCTCTTTCTTTCTCTTCCTTTGTTGCCCCTCTCCCTTGTTGTTTTTGTCTCCTCACCCTCTTTTCCTTTTTTTCCTGTGAGCTGGAGAGGGAAATAAGACCACCATTAGGGTTGTTCATTCAATATTTCTCTCTGTGCTAAATTTTTATCTTTCTACTTTGAAATCAGCTCAGCCATGTGATTGGCTTGGCCAGTGAAGTGTGAATTGTCATGTGTTCCTTCTGAACAGAATGCACAAAACCCGGTGCAGGATTTTCCAGATCTCCTTTCAATATTTGCAAGTATATATGTAGCTGAAATACTCACTAAATTTGAACTGCTTGGTGTCTAGATTGGCAGACCTCTCACCTCAGATTTGTTCTGGATGTGTGCATAAGGGTAATCTATCCGGTTTGCATGTGAGTGTAGTTATCCAATTTGTGTGGTTCAGTGTCTGAGATTTGGTTTAATTTATTATTGTTGCATACAAAGTCACTGGTATAGGAAGCAAAGTTATTCAGATAAACAGATCGCAAGAGCATTGGCTGAATTAAGATGTGACTACTACTGTGAATCGATGGAGTGCACTTTATGTGTGTTAATGCTTGACTAACTCTCATGCTGTTTATCGGAAGCTTTTGAAACTTTTGGATTTTGAAAACCAGAACACCCTGTCTAATCCTGAGACCCCAATCCTTCCTGGGCACGGCTTCTGTCCCTAAGTCATGTGAATGCTTCTTATTTCTCTTCTTCTATGATGTTTCCGAACAGTGAACATGTGAATTTTGAACACCCTCTAACACCCCCTTGAAGCTTCCTCTTAATCAAACAATGCCATGTGGCTAACAAGGTCCTAGGTGGTTAAGAGAATTGATTCAAGGGGTCTGCAAATATAGCAAATAATCAGGGTAAGAAACCAAAAGCATCCAGGCAGTTCAAAAGCGGAGAGAGGTGGAGAGCCAGCAAGGCATTCCCTAGATCTCCGTGTCCTTCACTTACGGCCATTTTTGTAGTCACTGCTGAACTGTCTGAACTATTCCTATAGCCTTCTAAACAGTGGCCGAGTCCAGGAGGGACAAGATGGATGTCTTATATAAAGAGGAACTGCCAGCTGTGGACTCTGAACATGCATGGCCTTGGCAGTGGGCTGGTATTTAACATTTGGTGTAAGTTAGGCAGCTGGGCCTCCCTATTGATGACAGAAGTGAATAAAGTCTGACTGGAGAGAGGGGACAGTTACCTGGCGATCTGCATGACCCTCGTTTGCTCCTCACGGGCCCAAAGAGCACTCTGGGACCTGCAGCAGCCTTTGCAGTGGGCACAGTAACAGCTTCTCTATTTTCTTGGCTGAGAGAGCCTTGCCCAGGTCCAGGTTTCACAGGTTGAGCTCAGCTCTGCCCCTTCATCCACCTTCATAGGCCTCTTTCCATCTCAGATGTGAACTATTGGCTGTGCTTGCTGGCGGCTGGCCCAGAGCCCTGCAGGCCCCACTCTCCTCTTACTTATTACTAGGCGTTTTTCTCCCACGTGTGGTATGTGTAGGGCCATACACCTTTGTCTGAAATATGGTCATATTTTTAAAGTGTTTTTGCATTATATTTCCTCTTGCTATTTTTACCATTCAGAGAGAAGGGCTAGCATTTGTTTAAAGGTTAATTAAGTGTTGTCTTGACTGGAAACTGACAGAACATTCTTGGTCTTCCAGGGTCTTAATGACAGCAGGTGCTCTTCTTTCTTGACGCTGTGATCCTATTTAGACTTTCTGAGGCTTTGATGACCTCACTTCTCCCATTTCTCACTCCCTCTATCTCTTCTCAGTGTTTTTGTGGAGGGCTGAAGAGATCCACATTTGACAGTCATCTCCCATCGAGTCCCATGATCGTAGGCACCATATTATTTTACGGGTTCTAGCCCCCACTGCATGCCAGCTAGTCACTCCCAACTCAGCATGTCCACAGTTGTGCTATACAAGTCTCCTCCAAGCCTGATACTCTATCTAGTGTGGCAAACAGCACCCTATAAAATCATACGCGTAAGCCAGAGACTTCCACGCTGTCACAGATTCCTCCTTTGTAAAAGTAAACCTGGCACCTTTTACAAACCATCCGCTCATCAGCTTTGCACCTGTGACCCACGTGGGCCCCAGCTCACTGGCTCTATTCTTGATGTTAGCTTTGGAATGGATTCATAGGAAAAAAAATAGCAGTTTGAAAACAACGATAACAAAACCTAGTGAAATAAATGAAAATTAAACCATTAAACCTGTAACGAATCATCGAAGTAGCCAAAGAGATCCTATTTAGAACTCACAGCAGCCCCTGAGTCTGCTTTTTTCATTTTTCTTTTTCTCTATATCTATGCTATCCAATGCTATGTATAATTTCTCCTGTCTGTTCTTATACTGCACTAGTCTGTCATCTCTTTTGTGTGAAAGCACTTTTATTGAAGTCTTCACATGTAGCTTGCCACTGTCCCTGAACCCAAGACCCCTCACCCCACTCTCTCCTGTTTCAGTAATGATTTGTCTGGACTCTTTCAGGCAGAAAGTAAACCCAGCCTTCCTCTCCTCTCAGTTTTCCTCTCCATTCCTTCACTTTCTTAAAACCACCCCCCAAAATAATCTAGGATGAGTAGATTCATAGAAATATTTTTGAGAAGGTGGAGAAAATAATTTAATATATATATTTTAAATTTATTGCCAAAGTGTCTTCTATATCTTTTACCTTCATGCCCCTCTCTTCATACCCACTGGAACAATTACATCCCAGTGCTAAGAACAGCTAAGAGGCTTGGCTTTCTCCCTAACCATAAGTCAACAACCTGACTGCCACAGTTTCATGGATGTGGGTAGAAGACACAGACCCACGGGGCAAAGACAAAGGACGATTTACTGCTTGGAGCAATCACCGTTGCCAGAGTGTTGATTTTATTGTACCATTTCCCCTGAGCCCCAGCTCCGACAGGATAATGCATATGAGCCAGAAGACACCTGTACACACAGAGAATAATAGCATTATAGGGGCAGGACCCTGGGCTTAGGGTGACAAAGTCTTCTAACATGATCAGGAAGCATTTCTGCTCTTTGCTGGAGTTTGTAATCTGGTCTGACACCATCTCTAGATATGAGCAAACTTTGCCTCTATTCTGGAGGGATTCACTCTCTCTTGTCTCTTTTGCCTTTCAATATACCAAGATCATCCCTTTCAACCTTTTTTCCAAACCCACGCTGGAAATGTTTGCATAAAATGTTATATTGTGCTTAATATTGCAATACTAATGATTGGAACTTCTTTTACATAGTAAGCAGTTTACAAGTGAATGGGCCTGTGATGAGCTTTATAAAGTACTTTGTAAAGTTATAAACAACTCTTGAAGAGGTGTATCTGAAACTCTGTACTGTGCATGTGTGAATATATGTGGTTCTTTTCTTTTTTTGTGTGCTAATGACAAAGGGGGTTTTAAAGGAGAGAGTTCATCTGTCAGGCCAACAAATGGAGTTGCATGTTCTATTTATTTACATTTTTTTCTGCAAGTGTCTGGGCCTTGCATAGATCAACTGTAGTTGAACTTGTCTCCGGTCAGATTCTAACATTGACCTTTTGCTCTGGTTTACAACTGGGGTTTTAAACCCCCTTTCTCAAGTTCAGACAACTGTCCCTTCAGGGGCTTTGCATTTTCTCCACATCTTAGCTCTTTTAGACAAATGTCAGGATTTTTTTTTGTCATTAGCCTTGTGAGAATTCTTTCAAATAAATAAACAGTTTGAAGAAGGAAACCCACTCTGGGACTAAGGCTATGAGTCAATGTGGCGACTGGAGGGGGTGGGGAGATTGAATGTGGTCTCAGCCACTGAGACTCGGACTGGAATACTGCTTCCTTCCTTTGACGCCTGCAATGGTTGATAAGTCAGTTTCTTAGAAATATTTTGTGACCTGCAGAGCTATACGGATAGTTTTTAAAGTGACTTGAAATATATTGAATTTTGGAAGGATTGCTACATTTCTATATTTGTGTGTGTGTGTGTGTGTGTGATGTGCATGTGTGTGCATGCATGCATGCTACACTGTGTGTGTGGAGGTCAGAGGACAGCTTGCAGGAGTCAGTTCTCCCTTTCCACCATGTTTAGGCATTTTGTTTACTGCCATCTTACTAGCCTTAAAAGGATGCTTTGTATTTTTTCCTTTATACGGTCCCCTCTGGAATATTAGACGGTGAGTGGTTTGCAGTTCCTAGTCTGACTCTCATGGTAATGGAGGAAGAGATTCGCTCTGGTAAAAGTGCTCATCTATGGAAAAATAGTTGGATAACTTATAGCAAGAACACTGACATGAGGAGCTCAGAGAAACCGAGCAGTTTGCCATCTTTTCTGGGTAGGAAGTGAGCAAGGGAACTTCTGTGTGGAGGGTAGCCAGTGAGGCTGCATGGAGGAGGGAAAAGCTGACAGAGACCTGGAGAAGGAACCCTTGAAGAGCAGAGGCTGCTCAGTACAATTTTCTGTATTGGGAAGTCCTGACTTTCTTCCTGGGACTCTTTAAATATGGTCCCTGAAATGTCAGGGTTTTCTGGGTTATCGGTTAACTTTATAATTCAATTATAGCTGAAGCCAAATTAGGAAGAGAGTATTAGCAGATAAAAACACAATGGGCATCAGGGTTATATACAAATGAAGAAAATCTAAAATTAGACGCAATGGAAGGATGAGATAACACAATTTGTGTCTTTTCTCCCTTCCCCTTTTTTCTTAAAAAAAAAATACTCATGTGGTTTTGAGTTTTCTGGCCATCATATATACTGAGGTGCTGTCTTGACTAGACACTGGAAGGATATGTGAGTGTACTGAAAATGTTTTACACATGTAGGTAGAAGATCGTCAAGAAGAAAGCCATAGACTGGGCCTGGAAAGATGGCTCAGTGGTTATAAGTACTTAACTGCTCTTACTAAGACACAGGTTTAGTTCCCAGCATTTATGAGGAAGCTCACAGTCTTCTGTTATTCCAGTTTCAGTGGATCCAACAGCCTCTTCTGACCTATGCATGCTCCAGCATGCATGTGGTACACATACATGCACTTGGGCACACACACGCATACATGAAATAAATGAATAAATAAACTTTTTGTTGTTTTGTTTTATGAGACAGGATTTCTCTGTGTAACAGCCCTAGCTGTCCTGGAACTACCTGTAGTAGATCAGGTTGACCTCAAACTCACAGAGGACCGCCTGCCTCCGCCTCCTGAGTGCCGAGATTAAAGGCGTGCACCACCACCGCCTGGCTCATAAACATTTTTTTTTAAAAAAAGGAAGCCAAAGAAAGAAAAAATTTCTTTCTCCCTCCTTCCTTTCCTCCACTTCCCTTTCTTCAGCAAACAAGGGCTGTATGCTGTGAGGTAGACTAGTCAGTAATAGAGAAAGAAGGAGGAACCCACCCTGGGCCTCCCACCACAATACCACAGTGGTAAACAGAGAGTCACCATCCTCAGGTTTCAGGTAAACACAGGAAGTGTCTTTTTCAAACATCTGCAGGACATCAGGTGTGCTCAGGGGTTGTCATTGCAGGAAGTTTTGCTATGGTGATTATGCAAACAACTGCAAGGACCCTAAAAAGTGAAAAACACCAACCAAAAGCAATTTTGGACAGAGATAGGAAATTCTCATCAATTAGACATGCCAGACCCAGAGCGAGGCAACTTCTGTTATATGAAGACCAACTTAAACACAGATCATTGTGAGACAATGAGCATGCTAGTACAGGATATCTTATCCAAGTGGTAAAAAACATACAGGAACTGAACCTGGCCCCTGCAGAGAAGCAGGGTGATGCTGAAACCCCTTTGTCCTGCATGATTCTGTTTGGGGGTGTATGGGAGAGAAGTGTTAGAAGTTAGAAGTCCAAGGAGACTCTTCAAAATGGTTTTTCCTTCCTTTCTTTCTTCCTGGTGGATCCCACCCCTATGATATCTCCCTCCCCTCTCTTCTTTAGTCTCAATAAGGTGGGCTCATGTTAGGCAAAGAAAGCCATGATTAATGGGCCTGTGCTGTGTCTGTAACATGGTAATGGCATGAAAAAAAAAGCCCAATAACTCCTGCACTTTCACCATGCAGATATTGTTTTCTATAAAGTACACAGAGATCTACAGAGAGCTCTTTCCCTCAACAGATTCTACCATTCTCAGTGACATTTTATCAGGTAGCAGCATCTGGGATGATGGAGTCCAGTTCCTTGTCTTCAGGGTGGGCAAAGCAGGTAAGCAGAGCCTGCCCTACCAGAATCCCACCTGAGCCAAGGCAGCTCTGGTGGAGGTGCTCAATGTAGCACAAAAATGCCTTTGTAAGCCCCAAATGCCATTCAGATATAATTGGAAATGATTTCTGCTCAACCCCAATGGTGTTCTGCACCCAATAAGTCACTGTATTCACAGTGGTCTCTTTATTAAATTTCCCTATCCCTTCATTTAGTAGCATGTAACTTGATATAGCTCTTTTTTTTTTTTTTGGTGACTTCTTTGTCTGTAGGTAAATAGCTCAGAGGGAATTTATAAACCCTTCCCCCAACCCCAAGAATCGTAGTCACCATCCTGTGAGATTTGGATTGGAGCTTACCCAGTGTGTTTACTGGTAATAGTACCCAAAGTCTCACATCACCGTTGTGGCAGGGGTATGTTAATGCTTATGTTACTAGGGAGGAAGCTGAAGTGCAGAGAAACCAATCTACTTGTCCAGGGCTTTAAATCAAGGTTCATGGGCCTCCAGAACACCCTTCTGAACTTAAATGGTCAGTCCCCTGAGGTCAGGTATGAAAGAATGAATTCTGTCTTGTTACACATTTACAAACTTCAGTGTTCACAATCACATTGTGTTGGCTACTTTTAAGTCAACTTGGAACAAGTTAGAGTCATTAGATAAGAGGATGCCTCAATGGAGAAAAATGCCTTCAAAAATCAGCCTGTAGGCAAGCCTGTAGGGCGCTTTCTTAATTAGTGATGGATGTGGGAGAACCCAGTGCTTTGTGTGGGGGGCTCCCCCTGAGCTGGTGGTTCTGGGTTCTATTGGAAAGCAGATTAAATTGCTGCTCAGTCTTTTGGCTAAACTCAAGTGTAAGAAAGCAGATTGAGCAAGCCAAGGTAAGCAAACTAGTAAGTAGCACTGCCCCATAGATTATGCATCAGCTCCTGCCTCCAGGTTGCCGCCTTGTTGGAGTTCCTATCTTAACTTTCTTCAGTGATGAACAGTGATATGAATGAAGTGTGAGCCGAATGAGCCCCTTCCTCCCCAACTTGCTTTTGATCATGGTGTTTCATCACAGCAGTTGTAGTGCTAAGCAGGGCATACAGCTCAGTAATGCCTAAGGAGCTAACAGATGAGTAAGTGAGGACCAGTTGGGTTAGACTGACCACTGGCACTTAGCCCAGTGTCAGGCAAGGAGTCACTCTCAGTGGCTACTTGCTGAGAGGATGGGTAAATGAATAATGAACCAGCATCTCCTTGAGGATCTACCATGATGGTTAGCCGTTCTGTGTTTATTTATGTGAGCTCATTTCCATGCTCTGGGGACAAAGTTGTGATTTGGATTTTCTGTTATCTCCCGTTGTCATTCTAGCAGAAGCCTTGCTCATAATGTTCACCCTGTGAGCCACAGGGACACGTTCCCGGCAGAATACCTTTCCTCTGTCGAAAGCAGAGCCAATGTGAGGCTCAAAACTCCAGGTCGGTGCCCCCTCCTCCCTAGAGCCTAATATAGTAATCTCCTACCTCCCAGGCCAGCAATAAAGAACACTTGACTTGCCCCCTAAGAAGCACATATCAGCACTTCAGGCCCGGGCGCCTGAGTCTTATTTATTGCCAGCCTGCTTCAGAGGTTGGCAAATCCAAGGGAGGCCTCCCTGCTTGCTCCGAGCCTTAGAGGACTGTTGATACTTGATCTCTTATCCCAATTAATCAGATTCTCTGTGCATTCAAAATGTCAACCCTGTCTACATCTGTGTGGTTGGAGTGGTCTCTGTACAGTGTTGCTGCTCCCTGGCTGAAAGACAGATGGAAGATGCCCCCAGCTTTTACCCCACTTGTCCTTCCTGTCTCTGGAGCAAGCTCACTTTGTTCAGAGGAGAAAAACTCCTGTGCTAGATCTCCCCAACTGCCGAAAACTTGGCCTAGACTCTCCCTTTCTGGCCCCTCGATGACTCAGTTTCTTTGACTGTAAAATGAAGACCTTAAGGCCTGTCCTGCCTGCCAGGCTCGATGTCGGTTTTGGCTTAAAGGAGCTGCGCTTCCAGAACACATTCTAAAAGCGGCTTGTTTATTTAAATAAGCTTTCCTTGTCATTTCCCATTTTCTCCTTAAGGCACAATCCAGGTTACTTAAATGAAAATCATTAAAAAATAGAAACAAAACAAATACCGTCTGCTAGGAAGGACAAGGGACACAGTGTCCACAATGTCTAAAATGCTCATCATCAGAAATTTTAATAAGTGGTCCCCCAAATCTCACTGCTCGTTTGTCACAACACGTGGAAGGCCTGTTGGTCGCTGTGCATGTTGGTCCTTTTGTGTGTTAGCTCCTACTTTGGTAGCAAAGTATCCCATTGTGTAATGAGGAGTATAGTTGTTTTGTGAAGTCAGAGAAGTTTCTGGAGGTCAGGCTTTTAACCCTGGTAGCAGGAGAATGCTCCTGTGTGTCCCTACTCTGAAAGCTACAGCTTTTATCTTTACCTCGTCCATCATTCCAGAAAGAAATGGTCAATAGAACACAGGGCCCTGGATTGTGAACAACTTGGTCCTTGATCCCAAGGGATTTTAGACAGGAGCCCACACAATGTTTTGAAATGGGATTAAGTTATACGGTTTCTGATGTTTCCCAAAAGGAAGCAGGTCTGTACATTTTCAAAGGGAAAGATGCCAAATGGGTGCCTACGTGTCAGCCTGTAAGTTGGTAGGATTAATAACTACATAAATAATGTAATATAAAGCTATTAGAGCTAAGTGTTAAGTATGATTTTAATGAGAACAAGTACCCATATTGTCTCATTTCATCTCCCCAAGAGTCTTGATACCATCTTACACCAGTCAGAATAGCTAAGATCAAAAACACCAATGACAGTTTATGCAGAGTGAGGGGAATATTCCTCCCTTGCTGATGGAAGTGCAAACTTGTACAACCACTTTGGAAATCAGTATGATGGTTTCTCAGAAAGTTGAGAACCAATCTACCACAAGACCCAGAAAAGCCCTTGTGGGCATATACCCAAAGGATGGAAGCTCATACCACAAGATCATTCGCTCAGTTGTGTTCATAGCAGCATTATTCATAGTAGCCAGAACCTGGAAAAAACCTAGATACCCCTCAACCGAAGGACAGATAAAGAAAATGTGGTACATTTACACAATGGAGTTCAGCGATAAAAAACAATGACATTTTGAAATTTGCAGACAAATTGATGGCACATTGCTCATCTCAGTAACAGAAACATGGTCACTCTCCTGACCAAACCAACATTCTAAAGATAGTCTCAAATTGTTTGTTTATTATGTCTGTCTTTCAATTCTCATCAGCTCAGTTTCTCAAATACTTTCTGAATGTTTCCAGTCCTGTCCACCTCTGACTTAACCTCCATTGCTGATTTACTCTTTTCTCCCGTCTGGCCCTCTCCTGATCTGTAGCCATGTCCCGCCCTGTTCCTGCTTCCACAAAGCAGCCAAAGCCGACTTTGAAAGGACTTAAGCTATGATGCTTCTCTGTTTTTATCCTATAATTCAGACCCCCTTTCTCCCAAGAAAGTTTTGCATGACCCTGGGTATATATGTACAAAAGATAAATATACAAACCTAACATTGCAAATAAGTCATTAAAAGTTTTATTTTAAAACAGTTCTTTACTATACATGTTTTGTTTTTTAAAGTTGAAAGCTAATTTTCCATAGTAATGCAATGGTTGTGCTTATTTTAATTTTCCATAAAGAATTTGCCCTCCGTTGAGTGTATGAGGCTGCAGAGTATACAGTATTTTCCACTCTTTGCAGAGTTAACTGACGCCTTGAGTCTACGTTTATCATTGCTCAGAATGCTATTTTATATAAATACACAGAAAAAGGGCAGAAGTATGTCTAGGGCAGCTTCAAAAATTGTTGGAAATTCTCCCTTAACCATTCACTTAATGGTTTAAATAAAATGAAATTCAAGTTAGAAATTCAAGCAGAAAAATTTAAAAGCAAACTTTCTAATACTAAAGTTCAAAGGTCCATCAATTTAGTACTTACATACTGAGGAATGATGGTAGAAAAATATGGAGTCTTTGTTTTCATTAAATAAAGCATCATGTTTCTATAAGAGCAGAAAACTACATGGGAGGTAAAGATACAATAATTCATAGTATACAATACTCCAATCTGAATAGAGGTGTTTTCGGCAGTGTCTGTTGGTGTGGCGTGAAGCAACGTACAATGCAAAGTGAAAATGCTTTGTGTTCAGATCCATGGGAGAGTGTTGCCAGAAACATCTTGAATTCATTATGAATTTTATTTTGAATTAATTTTTGGTTGTTGGATGTTGAGAAAACTTTTACTATTGCCAAAATTCTCAGGACCGGAACTTTCAGTTATATGACCCCACACAGGGCTGTGGCTCATAGTTTAGGACAGTGTGCTCTTACGGATCCTATCCGACATATTGTGATCCAGTGTTTTCTGTCCCCACACTCTCCTTCCCTCACCACCTGCTTGTTCTGAGACTCCAGCTGTCCTCCTGCCCAGACCCAGCAGTGTTCTTTCTCCTTCCTAGGAATCCCAAGTGGATTTCCGTTTCTCACCATCTCAGCATGAGCTGCTTTCTCTACTGTGGCACTCTCTTGATAAATTTCATATTTATCAGTCCTCGCCGATTGACAGTCAGATTAAATATCACATTTTAACAAAGGCATTGGTGCACCCTATCCACAGTGGCTCCTGACGACGTGTAACCACAATCCTCATCTCGGTACTTTGCCACCTGTGTATCACTGAGGCTCCTTCTTACTTATTTCCGGGCCGGCAAGTAAGTCCCCGTAGAGCGACACTTACTGCTCATTTTCTTTGTCTTCTCAGTTTCCAGATTAGTGAAGTGTTCCCAGGATAATGTTTGATTGAAAGAATCAAAAAGATCATGGCTGTTGCTCTTCAACTTTGAATAAACGCTATCAGCTCATCGCTCAAAGCATTTGACTGGTAAGAATCCATCAGCATAAATCTCTGGGTCTGGGAAGAGCACGGCTTGGGAGGTCAAATTGCTAATCCTACACCTAAGTGGGGCTGTGAGCAATGATGGCTTTCCTGGCAAATCTTGTTTTATGGGTAATAAATAAAGTGAAGACCCACTCCAGGCTCACGGTTTTACGTTTACTGCATCCATGCAAAAAAAAAAAATGCTGTGATAGCAAACTTGGAAGTTTTATGATAGATGCGAGAAACTGATCCTCTGAGGTGGTAGTTAACTTGTTCAAGATTATATGTTTAAGGACACTGAGGAGCTAGGATTGGGGCTCAAGGCTATCTTGACCCCAAGTCACCATCTATTGCTTTTTCATTCTTAAGAGTTAGGCATCTTCATGATGGTATCCAAGAGATACCTATGCAAGTGTGACAGACAGTCACTGTATACCTGAAGTGTTGGTGTTTAGATCTTTGGTGTAAATTAAGGAAGAATCTGAGACAACACTCCATTTCAAGGTTGTTTTCATTTAAAAAGGAGCCATTTCATTTTAGGGTTTGGAAGGACCTTCCTCAGAGAGAGCCTAATTATAGGGGCAGTGCATTCAAAATTCAAGAATGACTGATTTGTGCTTTTTAAACAGTAAAAGGAGCTCTGAAGCATATTAAATTTTTATGAGGTGTGTTGCTGACTAAAATTTTTTTGAGCAAATAATCATACAAAAAAGAGTAGACCACATACTTAAAATTAAAACCTCCAAATAAGAAAAATATTTATTAAATAAACTTACACCAAGCCACAGTGACCTTTCAAATGGGCTTTCTAAGCCAATTCAACCCATAGAGTAATTTTAATCATGTTGATGGTTCATTATCCAAGGATGATAACCAGAGATGTGGCTCTCATGTAGTGGTCAGGTCTGGGAGATCAAATCTGTCACTAACAAAGTGACTTTGGGAAACCAAGTAACATTTTTGGACTTACAGTATCTCAATCTTTAAAATGGAGACAGTAGAATACCCCTGTTGCCTCTTACAGTGATTATGAAAATCAAGATTAGTGGATGTAGGGAAATACTCGGAGAGGTTGAAACATGTTTATGACATTGATAATACTAGTTTCTCAAGAAAACTAAGGAGATTTATTTATGAAGCCCAAGATGTGAAGGGTTTTATTTTGAGAGATTATTCTCTTGTCTTTTATTTTTGCCTGCTCATCAGAGATCTTTACCTAAGAATACATTACATTTATTGGTGTCATGGTCTCTCTCACAGATCTTGTCTATGCCTTTGGGCTTAGCTGTTAACTAGACCTCTAGAAATTCTGCTTTTTTTTAGTTCCTCTTGCTTCCAGGCCTATTCCTTGTTCATTTGCTCAAAAATATATCACTGCTTCCTTCTGGCCAGGTGAACTGCAGTTTTATCTTCTCAGTTCTCCATCATTCAATCTAACATGGCTTTGGCTAATGAATGTGTCATGCGTCCTTGTTTACCATGTACATTTCCCCATTTGCTATAGTCCAAAGGTATTAGGAGGTGGAAGGCTGGTGATGAGGTCATGATGGAGAACATGCGTGTATTAACCTTTTCCCCAGGGACCTGCTTTTCCCTCCTGGCATGTGAAGATTCACTGGGAAAGGACGATCTGTGACATTGAAACCAGGCCTCTATGAGAAGCTGAACCTCTGGTTCAGGGCTGTGGACACTTCTTCCAGGACTGTGGGCAATAAGGCTGTGCTGTCTGCAGAGTCTCCTCTGTGATAGTTTCTCACAGTGGTCCAGGCGAACTGAATCACCTTTTTGCCTTGGCATCTGCTGCAGTCCTCTTGGGTTGCACTCCCATCTCCCACATCCTCTTCCCAGTATGTGAAGCTCAGTCTAAAGCTGCATCTTCACAAGGGCTTTTGGTTAGTGCCATATAATTTAGGTGTGTCTCTGTAGTTTCCAAATTATTTACTTGTTCTTTATTTTAAAAGTATCTACTAGTTAGGGATATGGTAACTGGAAGAGAATGACCCTGATCTTTAGATAAGAGTTTCCCTAAAACCTCTGAGAGGGGATGGTCATCACACTAAAAGCCCTCTCTTGACTACTATGGAATGAAGTTTATAGCTCCCTTTCATAAACAAATTTAAATATTTTCTTGTTTTCTTCATTGTAACTTCTCCTTCATCTCTTCCCTTGCTTCCTTTCTCTCTCTCTCTCTCTTTTTGTGGTACTGGGCTTTGAACTTGGGGTTTTATATATGCTAAGCAAGTATTCTACCACTAAGCTGTATCTCAAATTCCTCTTTTTTATTCTTAGATTTGTCTATTCTAAAATCATTTAAGCAAAACCCATCCTTTTCTTTTGGAATTTGGAGCCCAGTGTTCTCTTTAAAAATGTCACGTTATTTTATGATTTCCTTCCTTTAAGTCAATGAGCCTTCCCTCCTCCCAGATCATTCAACAGCCCTTGCCAGACTGGTTTTCCACTTTCCGTTTATTTATTAATCAATCACAGGTCTTCTGTGCTCATAGACAATGAATGTTGGAGATGCCTTTTTTTGTTGCCTGTTTTCTTGTCCCATTTTGTCTATTCACATCTATTCCTGGAGGCCAATGATGGTAAGTACACATTTATGGCCAAGATCTCAATTATTCTCATTGAGTACAGTGAGTGAAATCATCTCTTGCTTAAGTACAGGCTTAGAATCAAAAAAGGAAGTTGTCTTTTCACCTTGATTTTTCAGCACCTCCGCTCTAACACTTTTCAATGAAGAGTGATCATGGTTCCTTCTCCAGATCCTGCTCTTGTGTTTGCACTCTCAGTTTCTCATAGTGGCTTGTGAAAGCCAGCATCATCCTGAAAAAGTTCCTTTATGTCTCATTTAGCTGCAACTATCTTGTCAAATCCTAGGTCTTAAAATGTTAGCCAAGTGTTTTTCTCTGCAATATCTATTGCCTTTTTCCTGCCTGGATTTTATCAGTGACTCTCAACTGATCTGTCACCCTTAATACTTTCTGGTATTCCTTAGATGCTCTTATAATCAAAATATTAACTTCTGCTAAGTTCTCAATAGGCTAAGTACTATAAATAATATATAAGTGCTAATCATATAAACTGAATACATTTATTTTTGAGGTACATTCATTAAACATTTAAAGTGTTTTAGTTATTACAGAAGATATCTTTGCTGTATCTTCTAATTCATTGTTTTATATTTATATAAATAATTATTTAAAAATAGACTATAAAAGAAATCACATTACTGAACTATTTTTTTAGTTAAAGAGATTTTTATTTTAGAACTTACTATGTGGACAAGAACAGCCTTTAGCTGACAGAGATTAACCTGTTTCTGCCTTCTGAGTAGTGGAATTAAAGGCATATGCCAAACATGCCCAGCCCTTTAATATGTTTTCTTAATATAAAATAATATACTTTCCATACAAAGTTGCCTCCTTATTTTTAAACATTCATGAGTCTTATTTCTTTGTTTAGTCTTATTGCATTGCCCCAAAGCTCTTCAAGAATGACAAATTGAATTTTAATAGGAAATCATGTTTTGTACTGCAGGTAGGGGTGATTCTGTTAATTAATTTTCAGGCCAATTTTCTTACTGTTTTTGAGATACCCAGTCTCCCCAGTTTATTTTGGGGACTCAGGCCAATTTTCTTTACCCTGATAAGGTGTCTATTCACTTTTACTAAGATTTAGAACAGTCTTAGTTACTTTTGGGCTGCTGTAATAAATTACCCCGATAGCAGCAACTCAAGGGAGTAAGAGCTTATTTTTCCCTTAGAATTCCAGAGAGATACAGTCTTCCACTCCAGGGAAGACAGAGTGGCAGGGGCCAGGAGCTGGCTGGTCACATTGCTTCCACACCCAGGAAGCAGAGCATGAACAGGAGAAGGGGCAAGACTGTAAGAGTACACGGCCCACTCCCAATGACCCACTTCCTCCAGAGAATTTCAACCTCCTAAACCTTGAGAGCTTTCTCAAACAGTTCCACCGGCTGGAAACCAAGTGTTCAAACATGGGGGCATTCAAACCATAGCAAAAGTCAACAATAAACAATGAATTATTACACGCTGTTGAAAATGTAAGCTGATACACAGTCACATTTGCTGTTCATACTACCCTATTATTAGTAAGATGTGACTCTAGAGTGATACTGACTGAGAGTTGACCTGAAGAAACAAGAATGTCTCACTATCCTATCTGGACTTGTGACTATCTTACTAATAATGTTTCCGAAAGGAAAACGTTCAAGGGTGGTAAGGACAAATAACAGAATACAATCTAAAGAATTCTAGAAGATAAGTCTGGGCCACAGAGAGCATGGGTATTTCCTAAGAGTTAGAATTCAGACTACAGGACAATAATAACTTCATTTTTATATTTTGCTTTCACTATACAAATGTGATCTCGGATATTGCCACACAGGAAGTATAAAAAGAAAGCATAGGGGAAAAAATGGACAGTCTTTCTTGGATCCCTAGATTAGTAAAGACTTGGGTCCACAGTCTCCTTAGAGGACACACTCCAGTGACCCTACCTCCAAATAGGTTCTGCTTCCTAAAAGGCCACAGCATCTCCCAGCAGCACCACTCTGAGGTTTAAACTTTGAATAACTGAAAAGTTTTTAGGATAGTTTTCATAGCATGCACCCAGGACAATTCTCTTTTCAATTAAATATGTCATGTCAGAGTCATACCACATTCGTGCTCAAGATTCTGTCATGAATCTATCTCTCTTGGAGCAAAAGCCAGCGTCCTTCCAATACTAGGTCCCTACTCAGGCTATCCTCCATGCCGCCCCGATTTTGTTACCCTTCTCTTTGGACCCGGCTTGAGCACAGTAGGCACCTACTGTTTTAAGGTCACTTTACCCAGGCTGGAAAATTTCCTATAAATAGGAGGTGATCAGGACTCAGCTAAAAATTTAAAGTAGACCCTTAAAACCTCCTGAATTTTCTGTGAACAGCTCTGTCCTCTCTGGTAGGTACACTTTTCTGAGTGTGCAATCTGCTGTCGTCTCTCTAGACAGTAGACAGCATCCCTTTCTCAAGTCATAGAGCACGGTAGACTCTGCCTGTGTTCCTCTTCTGCCCTTTGTCCTACACTGGGAACTCCTCAAGAAGTAAGCTGAGACTTGAAAACCACAGTATACCTTATGTTGTCCACAGTTTCAGTTGTTCAAAGTGGAAGGGGGGAGTCTGGCCTTTATTCCTGCATCTTGCCTAGAAGCAGATCTTTCAGCAATTCTTAATTCCTTTTCTGGCTCCAGTGTTTCTTTGGAGATAACAATGTCTGATATACTGACCGTGCTTCCTGCTGTTTGCTTACTGTCTGTCTTTGCCCCATCAAAATATAGTTCTACAAGAGTTGTTTTTCCCCCTCCCATGAATTTCTATATTCATATAGGGGCTGACACATAGTAGGTACTCAGCACTTATTTATTAAATGAATGGTTGCAGAGAAGAATGCTGATGTCAGGAAAAATTTTCCTAGACCCACAGGCTATGGTTCCACTTCAAGTGCAATCCCTAGTGTAAGCAGAGTCTGTGCCTCTGGGCTGGATACTCGGCCAGTGGCAAGGGTCTATCACCTCTTCAGTCAACACCCTGCTCTGTGGAACATGCTCTCATTCCTCTTGCCATCTCTCATAAAGTGCTTTGCTTACCCAACACTCCTTAGCTGGATCACAACTCTGAGAAGCATGGATGGAAGGTTTTAAGTTTCTTTTAAAAATATAATCATTTTACAACCACACATGTATGTGTATGTGTTTTGTCTCTACACCCAACTCTGAGCAGCTGCTACTTAACCCTCATCTCTGTCTTTGTATAAAACATGAATGTGAAAGGCCCTTTTAGCTCACAAGGGTGGAAGTTCAGGTGGGAATGGATCCAAGGGAAACTTTGGACTCCCTCAGTAGGGGTGGGCCAGCTAAATAACAGCACCTTTTCCCACAGACTTCCCCTTGTCAGAACTCCGTGCAAGGATTTCCCACCTGTCAGTTTGTCCATCCAGCAGTCACTCACTTGAGGAACCAAAGTTTTGTGTGTGTGTGTGTGTTGTATATTTGTGTGTGTATATGTTTGTGTGTGTGCATTCATGTGTATATGTGTGTGTATATGCATCTATTAGATTATGAGACAGCTTCTGAAGCAGTTTTTCTCAATTTTGTTTTCCATATGAGGTTCCCTTGGTCTCAGGACCTTCATGCAGTTGGTTTCTACGCTCTTAGGCTTTATTAGCTCCTCATCCTCTCTCAGGTCTTTGCCAAATGCTATGCCTACCTCATGATATTTCAGTTTTTTGTCTAACACCAAGTGTGTTATGTCAATATCTGTCTTTTAATTACTATTTTTAACATACTTACACAGGATGAACTAAGTCTAAAGTCTGAAATCAGGTAGAAAAGTGTAAGGAGTGGGAATCAAAAATAGAGAGTAAGAACCAAGAAGCCGGAATAGACCTCGCTGACAGGCATATGAAGAAAGCAAGCTGGTTCTCACGTTTGGATCTGTTGGCCTCAAAGATACTCAGCTGAATTTTCTTTCATTGGGATAAAATACTCCTTTACTTACCCATGCCATGTCCTTTTTTTCTCACAAGGAAACCTTGTCATACAAAAGATTTTACTTTTATCTAAAAACTGAACAAGAACTTGCCAATGTGATGAAACTTAGAAAAGCTAAAGACAAATGGTCCAGAGAATGCAGAGATGGAAGCAACCGTGTGATTGCTAGGAAGCTTTTAAGAGGATGGCACTGGGAATGTTGCCTTCTATTTCACATCCAAACAACAGGACCATGTATGCATGGGTCTACTTCTGCTACTGAAGTGTATGTGTGTGTGTATGTGCGCGCGCGCATGTGTGTGTGTGTCTTCAGATCCTCATTTGTAATGATACTACTCTCCTATATTGGTTTGTCTTGAGAATTAAAAAGTAATGTAAATTCCTTTTTGTGATTAGTCTTTTTTAAAGATATTTTTAAAATGGTTCATTAAGTTGTACTTGTAATATTTTGGTATTGTATACATTGTGTAATATTTAGTCAGTATAAACACACATATCTCAAGGAGTTATTTCTGGTGAAACAATTCAAAACCCCTTCTTCTAGGTTTCTGAAGTATGTAGTATTTTATTGTTGTCTATTGCCACCCTATTGTGTAATGACATGATTGAACTTCCTACAGATATAAACTTGATATCTATTGATCAAATTCACCTGACCCCTTTCTCCCCAAGCATTCTCCATAGACTCTCCATGCTGAACTTCTATGAGAGCAACTCTCTTAGACTTCAAGTATAAATGAGATAATATAAGCCTGCCTTTCTGTGTCTGACTTATTTCACATAAAATAATGATCCAGTCCCGTCCGTGTTACCACAAATAGAAAGACTTCACCCTTTTTTCTTGATTGAAAAGGACTCTATTGAGTATTTGTACCATATCTTCTTCTTCTGTTTATCAGTGGATGGGAATATGCGCTCTTTCTGCTTCTTAGTTATTGTGACTAATACAGCACTAAAATGAAAATGCACTTGTGCTTCTGACTTTCTAATTTTGTTTCTTGTGGATATATGCCAGGACAGGGATTACTATTTTCCATAATGGCTGTGCTAATTTGCACTCACACTGTTAGAGTTAGCTTCAGCTGTCATCTTGACACAGCATCTGTGGAAAGAAGAATCCGCACCTGAAGAATCATCATGATGAGACCGGACATGTGGACCTGTGCACATGTCATTGAAGAATTTTCTCACTTGTTAATTGATGTAGGGGGCCCATATCACTATGGACAGTGCTATTCCAGGGAAGGTCAGAAAGAAAACTGAGCAACCTAAGAGGAGCAAGCCCATAAACAGTATCCCTCTGCGGTTCCTGCCTCCAGGATCCTGTCTGACTTCCCTCAAAGATGAACTGTGACCCAAAAGTGTAAGACAAAGTAAACCCTTTTCTCCCCCAGGATGGTTTTGGTCACAGTTTTTTATCATAGCAACTGAGGAAAGAAACCAGAACACTCACCAACAATGTGTAAATATCTCCCTTTCTCCACAGTTACTGTTAGTCTGTTTGACACTAGGCATTGGGGCGAGGCAGTATGTATCACATGTGTACTGCATTTTCTTGAGATTATGGATGTGGAGCAATGTTTCATATATCTGTTAGTTAGAAGCTTTCTTTTGGAAGATGTGAATTTAAAGTTATTGCCTATTCTTTAATTGAATTACTCACTTTCTATTGGGATTTTGAAGTTCCTTATATATTCTGGGCATCAACTCCTTGTCAAATATTCAGTGGGCAGGCATAGTCTCCTCTTTGGTGGCCTGTCCCTGCTCTCTGTTGATTATAATAGAGGAAACTCTTTATCCAAGTGCCTTGGGGTAAGGAGTTAATATCCAGCATTTGGAAGATTAAATGTTCTTCAAAGGGACCCAAGCTCATTAGACTGGGATTTAGAACTTTGTCCATGGGAAATCATTCATTTAATTTAGGCAAATTATTTTCCGGAAAGTTATTGCATGAGATCGGTAATATTGAAAAAGAAATCCCAATGTCTCAACAGCTCCCTGCAGACTCATTTCTCAAGGCTAATGCGCTCCATGGAACAGAGCATAAAATGGTGAGGCAGGAAAAATTCTGACCGCTCCACACAGGGTGTTTATTAACATTACACAGGAAATTCAAGTCAACCTGTTTCCAGCCAATGGGGCTAATCCATTTGTATATTGGACACCCCCGTCTGACCGTTTTACATTTTCTGTTGAATTTAAAACTGGCCTGTTATTGCTATAACAAAGAAGCTTAGAGGAAAGCACATGTTAAACCTTAAAATATGACCTTGCAACCAGAAAGGAAGCAGCAGATCACAAGGGAGGACTATGTGAGACCCAAAGAGGATCAATCCAGTATAGAAGATGAAGAATGCAGAGGGAACCAGAGTCTGACCTTACCGTACTGAGATTGTTAGTATGTTTCTTAGGAAGGAAAAACTACGAGCTGATTGTTTTTCTCCAAATGCGAGCTCAGGTGCCACCGTAGTTTGATTTCATTTAGAACAAACTCTGTCATTATAAGGTCCTAGAGTAAAGGCCATTGTCATTATCATCCTGTAGAAATCTTGGCACTGGTTACACAGAGATACCAATTTTCTTTGGAGGTAGTGATGCCCAGTGAGCAAAGCCAGGTGGCTTCAGAGGACTTCTGCAGGCTGTCCTTTGCTTCATCCGCTTCCTCCTGCCTCCTCTATTCTGAACTGAGAGACCCATATCAATGAATGTTTAATGTATCCATGGTTCTAGGAACCTGAGGTCCTTCTATAACAGAGATACAACTACTAAGCGGTAAATCTGAGCAGCAAGAAGCACAGGGTGCAGCATGTGTTTGGTCTTCTCTCCTGAAAGAAGGAACAGGTGCCTCTTCCAGTGCCCTCCCATGCCTGGCTTCAGCGGAGTGAAGAGAGGAGAAGAGGCGGTGGGAGCGAGATTTATAGTGATGTATTAGGTGTGGGTGACTGGTCATGGCTCACTCTTTCAGCAGGGTTAGAAGCTGTTGCAAACTGTGTTTCCAGGTACAACGTATGTGTGTGAGAAGTAACCTCCTAGTGGGAACGTTTCCAAAGTCTAATAAAGCCAAGCTTTGCTGCCCCTGACCTTGGCTCAGGGTCAGGTAAGTCCCACAACGTCTCCCACCTTATAAACACTGAGATGGGCTGTGAGCAAGGACTATAGAGGCTCTATGCAGAGGCTTAGGCCAGCAAGTGGGCAGAAAAATGTCAAAACCACTAATCTAATTTTTTGATGGCCTTCATGGGAGTGCATAGGGAAAAAGTATGCCATTCACTGAAAAGTTACTCCAGTACCTTCATCTAAAATTGCCCAAAGTGGAGGACTTGCACAATGAGTGTGCAGTGTTTTGAACAGAGGTGGACAGAGGGAAGAAATAAAGGAAAGAAAGTTTAGGTGAACTTGGGGGAGAAACCTCCCTCCTAGTCCTACCCACCGCCTCCCTCTACATTTGTCTTTTGTCCTGTGCTTGCAAGTCTCTGGTCTCAGTTTCCTCAGACATTTGGATGACTAGCAAAGACAGAATCTAGTTTGGCTATTGATAACTAAAGTAGGTGTGAAGGTACCAGAGTTATCTCTTCTCTGGAGACTAATCTTGAGCAAGAGAGGGTTATGATAGTTGATCTCCGAGGTTGACTCTGCAGTTCTCAATAGCCAAACCTAGCACACAGTTTGAACCCCAATAACGTTCCTGTGAGAAATGAACAGACGAATGGGACAGGGTGCCGGTGTCCAGCCATAGGAATGGTGCGCATTGTTCCCATCTCAGCTCTGGACAGCCTCACAGGGTTTTGTTTCTAGGGCTAGAGTCTGTTTTTGTTTGTTTGGTTTGGTTTGGTTTGTGTGTGGGGGTGAGGAGGTTATTCTCTTTTAAGGGTGACGGGGAGGGAGAAGGCAGGACAGAAGTTTAGCTCTAAATCATGGAATCAAACACACTGAAATCAGATCTCTGCTGCATGTGGAATTGTCCTCGGGTGCCTGTCCATGGAGTGGATCACTGGCCAGCTGCAACATCACTTAGGTTGTATTTTTTTCCCCCTCTAGAAACATTTGGTAGAACGTTTCAAACTGTGCTGTAGGGAGGAGGGGGGATGTCTGAACCAGATGTTCAGGGGCCACCGGTGATGCAGTGAGGACTCAGTTTTAAGTGATTAGCCATGTGAGCACTCTGGGAGCACTCACTTTCCTGGCCCCGGGAACCTGGCCTTGGCTGGAGAAAAAAGAGCCACTGAAACATGTGCGTGCACAGAAACGGGCTGGGAGAACATGTCCAGAAAAACCTTTATGAGTCAAGGGGAAACATCTACGTGGTACACCTGGGTAGATAGATCTGGGGAGATTCTGAAGTGACCTGGAGCTAAGGTCCTGCAAAGACACCACCCTTTGGGATACATGATAAATAGGAAGTAAACTATAAAGACCACCTATTAATTCTAGGTGCTGGGCATGTCAACAAGAGGGGTGTATCAGGTGAGAGTGGAAGGCTAGTTCCCATACAGTTTCTAGCCCTAACTTTGACTTTATGGTCAAGCCTAACCTGTACCTAAGACACTTGGAGGTGAGGGGCTGAGGTTTCCATATGAGCCTCATGTTGTGTTTATGGGCTCAGAGTAGAAACTATGTTGAATTCTATGAAATAGGGGGGCATGTTTCTTTTAAGCATGAACTTCTACCCAGACATTTGCAGTTTTGACAAAAATGAACCACTGGAGTGTGGCTAGGACATGACACAAAGGACAAAAAGGAAGGTTCTCTAAGGGGAGGTGGGAGAGAATTTTCAGACCAGACAAAGATCAGAACTGGTAAGTGCCTTGAGTTCGGTTTTGAACTCTGACCAGTAAGACTCTGCCCTTTGTACATATATTTTAAACCTCAGTAGGCCATGTATATATACAGGATGACTTGAAGTTCATGAAGATTGATTTTGGCTTCCATAAGGGGATGTACAGAGGCTTTATTCCACTGCTCTATAGCACAATCCGCTTTTGTGCTGTGTGGGAAGATAGGTGAGGGGGAGTATGTTCAGTCTGAGTTCCCCTTGTCGGGTTCTATGTCTTGGGTTGCTGTGATTTAGTCAGCCTGGGATGACACAAAACCCACTAAAGAATAGGGGTACAATGTACTTTTCACAATCTGGAGGTATCAATTTGACTCCTGGTATGGGATTCCCTTGTGACTTGTTGACTGCTGCGCATCCTTACTGTGTGTTTACATGACTTTCCTCAGCCTTTGAGAGGAGGGGAGGAGTAGAACTGGGAATGGGATGGGAGAAAGTGAGAGGGGAGAATGAAGGAATATTCAATTGGTAGTTCTTCTAATAAGGAAACTCACTGTAATCACTCAGACTCTGCCTTTGTAATCAAGTAAAGGTATTAGCTCCCAAATATAGCCACACTGATGTTAGGACTCCAGCATAGATGTTTTAGGGTGACACAAACCTTTGCTCCATTGTGCCATCTTTCTGCCTGTGCCTTAGTTGAAAGGCTTAGAGCTAGAAGTTTGTGTCCTCACTTCAAACAGGCAGGACCACTGTCAGCATCACCACTTCCACCAAGACCAAAGGCATCTTTAGTCCCTTCTATGTATGTAGCACTATGCTGAGTTACATATTAGCCTTTTATTTTATCTTACTAAATTGTGTGTGTTGTGCTGTGTGTGTGTGTGTGTGTGTGTGTGTGTGTGTGTACTTGTTAGTGTGGATGGGGGTGTACATCTGTGCATACAGGTACACGTGTACTAGTGTACACACGGGTGTGGAGGTAGGGGTTAGAAGTTGGTGTTGGTAATCTTTCCCTGATCACATTCCATTTTCATCTGTTTGTTTTTGAGACAGGGTCTCTCACTCTCACTGAACCCTGAAGCTCATTGGTTAATTTAGGTTGCTGCCTAGTGAACTTCCTATGACCCTTGACTTCTTAGACTGTGCTGAGTGTGACTTAAAGAACAGAGCGTAAAGTTTTTTGTGCAATCCCACATGTCCAGTTTGTGTTTGCTGCCTGTGCCTTTAGGTTTGGATTTAAGGCTCATTGTTCTGGTAACCCAACTGGTCAAGAATAAGACCACCTGCCACCGTGGTGGTAATCTGAAACCAAATTTGAAGCAAGCTTAATTAAATACTGACAAGGAGGGTAGGCTCTTGCCAGGACCACTCTGCAGTTCCTAGGAAACGACAAAAGTTATGTTTTGCAGAGGCTTAAAAAGGCAAAACCACGGGGCCACCATATTTCACATCAGGTCCAATAAGGGGACCTTGTACTTCCTGGCTGTGTACTTCCCACCTATAGCCAATCAGGAGCAAGTGTATATCTTGACCTATTTCCTGCCCATGTACCCCCACCCCCATGTAATCAAGCATATCCAGTGTAGATGTGTCAAACAAACATAGGACAAAGAGGAATTTACTTTTTACTATCGCTATCATTTCATATATTACATTATAATCACAGTTTCCCTTCCCTTTTTTTCCTCCCAGGCTCTCCGTCCATGTCCTCTCTTCTTGAGATCCCCTCAGAAAAGAGCAGGCCTCCTGGGGACATCAACCAAACATGGCATAATATGCTACAATAAGGCCAGCCACATACCATCACATCAAGGCTGGACTAGGCAACACACTAGGAATAAAAGAATTCCATAAGTAGGCAAAAAGTCAGAGACAGCCCTCACTCCCACTGTTAGCATAAGAACACCAAGCTACTCAGTCATAAGATATATGCAGTGGACCTAGGTCAGACCCCTACAGGCTCCCTGATCTCTACAAGCCCCCACGAGTCCCAGTCAATTGATTCTGTGGGTTATGTTATCTTGGTATCCCTGACTTCTCTGGTTTCTGATCCTCCGTCCTCCTCCTCACAGAACTCCCTGAGTTCTGCCTAATGTTAGGTCATGGACTGAAGATAGATGCTAAAAAGAAATCCCACACTGACTCAGAATTGAGTATAACAAAGGGTTATTTATTTAGGGATAGACTCACAGATCACAGTTCTCTGTACAAATGAGAAACAGGATCTGAATCCAGCAGCCAGAAGAGAGAGAAAGCACATGCTTTACATGGGCATTTATAGTATAAAAGGTAACACCCAAGTAGGTGGGTAACTTAAAGGCTACTGGCTATAGAATTTCCTACAGCACCTCCTCCTTTTGTTTAAATAAGAGAGTTCTAAGCCTAATACAAATTATGCACAATAAGAACAAATATCAGGTATGAAAATTAGAATTATAACCAACATAAACAATATCAAGCAAGAAACATGTGATAAATATTTCAATAATTATCCTATTCTATGGAGTTTAAGTCTTGTATTGTAAATAACTTGGCCAAGTCATGAGAGGAAAGTAACTACAACTATCTATCTAGTTTTCAATCCCATCAAAGACCCAAGAAGGGAAATAATATCACTTGAGTAAGCAGGAAGTGTAACCAAGCAACTTCCAAAATGTGCAACAAATGACAGAGACAACTTGCTACCTGGGCAATCACCCAAAGTCTCATTTGCAATGTTGGAGCAACCATCTTTGACTAAGGCCTAGAGTAATTGACAAACCATTTTTAGAGGCAGGAAATTATTCAAAATCATCTTACCCTATCTTGGCTAGATTTGACAGTCTTTTTTACTTGTATCCTGTTTGTCCATTGAAAACCTGAATAAGTGTCAATGGTGTGGTGTACATATTTTAATTTTCCAAAATCTGCAAAATGGAACATATTCATTTCTTTGAGTACACTTTGAGTCACTCCCTGCAGGTAGTGATGTTCGATATTAGAAAGGGCAAATAGGATATTTCTTTATAATCTCCTTAGCTTGTTGCCATGTAATAGAAAACTCTTTCTTCAAACCTTTGCTATTGACACGATTTTTTTTAATAAAATTCTGAGGCCTTCAACATACTTCCAATCAATAATTGATCATTTATGCATTATGCATTACCTTGTGCTAGAGGACCTGGAAGACCCATGTGGGATTGGATGTGTGTTATGTATATGGGACAGAACCTATTCCTGATTATATCTTGAACCTGTTTAAATAATGAAGTCAATTCTGTATCATCTGCTATAAATTCCGTGGTTTCAATATGCAGGACAACTCTTTCTGCATATTGTGAATCAGTAACTATATCTATAAACTTTCTATATAAAGAGTTTCTTTAAAATCCCTTAGTATCAGAAGAATAGCATATAATTCTGCCTTTTGGACAGAATTATAAGGGCTTTGTTCCACCTTACTTAAGTCTTCTGATTTGTAACTTGCCTTTCCTGATTTATTTGCATCAGTATAGAATGTATGGGTTCCAGTTATTGGTATGTCCCGTAAAATACGGGGAAGGATCCAAGTAGTTCTCTTTATAAGGTTAATTCTATCACTTTTGGGATAATTGCTACTAATATCTCCTAAAATATTAGCACATGCTCTTTGCCAAGGTTTGTCTTCCCATATTTTTTAAAATTTCATCAGTAGTAAAAGGCACTATAATCTCTGCTGGGTCTATACATGCTAGTTGACAAAGTCTCAATTTAACTTTTATAATTAATTCAGAGACTTTTTCCACATAAATTTAAAATTTTTTACCTGGTTTATGTGGTAAAAAGATACATTCTAAGATAATATCTGCCTTTTGCATTAAAATTCCTATAGGGGAAATTCTAGAAGGCAATATGACTAGAATGTTATTAAGATTTGGATTCACCCTATCCGCAGGTGCCTCCTGTAATTTTCTTCAATGACAATCAATTTCTTTTCTGCTTCAACTGTTAATTCTCTGGGACTATTTAAATCTATGTTACCATCTAAGGTTTTGTTTAAATGAACCATTAGATTAGGGGTTATCCCAACAGCTCATCATATACTGGAAATTTCTCCTAATGATCTTTGAAAGACTTTAAGAGTCTGCAATCAGTCTCTCTAACTTCTGTAAACGTATTTTATAACCTAGGTAATTGATAGAATCTTCTCTCTGTATTTTTTCAGGATCAATTTGTAATCCCCATTTTGGCAAAACTTTCTTTACTTCTTCAAACATTCTTTATAAAGTATTTATGTTTGAATCAGATAGCAATTTACCATGTAATGGTAAATAGTAGATTTAGGATTTTTTATGTATTATTTCTAATGGTTGACTTACAACATATTGGCATAGGGTGGGGTTATTGAGCATCTCCTGTGGAAGGACGGTCCACTGGTATCTCCTAGTAGGCTGAGAATTTTTATAAGTAGGTACTGTGAAGGCAGATTTTTCTCTTTCCTTTTCTTGTAAAGGTATAGTGAAGAAACAATCTTTTAAATCAATAACTATAAAAGGTCATCCTTTTGGTAGTAGAGAAGGCAGAGGAATTCCAGATTGTAGAGGACCAATAGGTTGAATTACCTTGTTGACAGCTCTTAGATCTGTCACCATTCTCCATTTACCAGATTTCTTTTTATCAATAAATACAGGAATTCCAAGGACTGGTTAATTCTTCAATATGGTGAGCATCTAGTTGTTCCTGTACCAGCTATTCTAAAGCCTGCAATTTGTTTTCTGTTAATGACCACTGTTTAGTCCATATTGATTTCTCAGTTAGCCATATTAAAGGTAGGGCCATTGGTACCTCTGAAGGTTTGCTAGTTACTTTGTGTTCTTGTACAGTCTGAATGGCTGGGGACCTTTGTGTATAGTAACTTATAATATCCTTCCCAGAAATATGAGATTCTGAGACTGCAGGAATGTTAATCTGGTTATTTCATTGCTGCAACAGGTCACAACCCATAAATTCACTGCAATGTTAGCCACATATAGCCTCAGCCCTCCTTTCTGTCCTTCTGGCCCTATTTATTCAACCAGTCTCATGCTTTGTTTCACTTGAAATAGGGTTTCCATTCTTAGGAATTGAACATTTCTTGAAGAGGCCAATTTGGATGCAAAATTGTGTCTATTAAACCCCCGATTACAATGTCACTTATGTGCACTCTTAGTTTTGGAATTTGAGCATTTATAGAAGTCTGCCAGAATATGTTTCCTATTTTCTATTGGAAATTTTGATGTATCCTCCATGTTTATTCCATCATGTAGAGCAGTATAATTTTTTACAGAAGGCTCTAGATTTTTTTTAATTTTTCCTGGTGAGGCTTATCCTCTACAGTGACTGGGAATGGCTGGACCACTTTTGACTTGGGGGCCTGTGAGAGGACCCAAAGGAGTTTCCTGATGGTATTGGGTTGCCTTGTCTCCTTGTCTGTCTGTCTTTTTTTTTTTTTTTTTGATTTTTGAGACAGGGTTTCTCTGTAGTTTTTGGTGTCTGTCCTGGAACTAGCTCTTGTAGACCAGGCTGGCCTCGAACTCACAGGGATCCGCCTGCCTCTGCCTCCCGAGTGCTGGGATTAAAGGCATGTGCCACCACCCTCCGGCTTGTCTGTCTTTTGTTGATCTGCATACATTGGTCCAATGTTGGCTTTTGCCACACCTTCTACATATACCTGAAGGTTGAGCCTTCCCATTCTTCCCATTCCCAGAGGAGACATTATTTCTAGGAATTTCTTGTCTACAATCCCTTCTCAGATGTTCTATTCTACCACAATTAAACTATTTGGCATTTTGATGTCTCCTCATATCATTGGAAATTGCTTCTCTTACCCAAGATTCAGTATTATATTCAAATGTCTCAATGTTCATTGTATGCAGGATCCATTCATCTATTGGTGCTGATCTAACTTTTAAAGGCCCAAGTATCTTTTTACATTCTAAGTTGGCATTTTAAAACCCAGAGATTTAATAAGTACTCTTTTAGCATCTGAGTCTGTTACTCCTATTTGTACAGCCTTAGTTAGTCTTTGTAAAAGTCTGGTCCTGTTTAACCCTGGTATATGATTCAATTCATTTTCATAGTCCTTGAATTTTGACCCAAACATTTAAGGCTGCTTTGTGGCATAGGGACAAGATTTGCTCACCATAAAGAGCTTGAGCCTGTGGGTCAACATAAGTGCCCTCACCAAGAATTTGATCTTGGGAAGTCTCAAGTCCTTTTTATTTTTTCTGTTGTTCTAAAATTTTTGCCTCTTCTCTGAAATAACATTTCTACAGCAGTTGGGGCCTGTTATCCAGGACTGCTGAAACTAACTGAAGCCAGTCATGTGGGGTATCCTTAATGCTAGAAGCTCATTTTTTTTTTACCATATCCCTAACAAATGTGGAATGCAAGCCATAAATTACTACTGCTTGCTTAGTTTCTTTTAGATCATTCATTCCTATAGGTATCTGTCTACTTTCTTTGGATCCTTTTGAGCATTTAGAACTTGATGCTTTGTCAGAGTAGATTACAGGGTAGGAAACTAAAACCCTGGGTAAATCATCTCTGACAGATACTGGCAATGTTAAATCCTGTTCTTATATCTCATTTCCCTGCTCATTGGCTCCAATCATTTCCTCAATCATTTCAAATCTTTTTACTACTGTCTTTTGTAAAGCCTGAATCTCCTGGCCTGTATATATCTCTAGTGACTTCATTGAGGCACATAGCCTCTGGTCTTCATTCTGCACATGTAATTCCAAGGTCTGAAGTTTTTCCTTTAAAAATAACATCTCATTCTTGGACATTATTTGGATAGCATACAGACTGCCTTCCTGGAGAGATACTCTGTCTCCTAACCTATCTTAACTTTTTAACAGATTTTGATTGTCAAATTCAACACTATGAATTCTTTTAGATAACTTCTCACTACCTTTTGACATGGATTGAACTTTTTCTGTCAAATTAATGTTATTCTTTTCAATATTATTAATTTTTTTCAGGTAAATTTTGATTTTGATGATATTAATCCTGTCAGCTAGCTGTTCATTAGTCTGTAAAGACTGTATCATTTCTAAAAGTGCCTCATTCTTGGCTCGGTTATCAAACCATTTTCTTAAGGATGTAATATGAAGAAAAAACTGAGTCCTAATATCTGATAAATGGATGTATCACAATAAACATATAAGCTTTGCAGAATACAATCCATGGAAATGGCAACAAAGGTTATTAAAATTCTTCATGTTAATGTTCTCTGCATTTATATAACTTTCAAATTTATTGATTTACTAATTAAAAAATATTTCCATATGTTTTGAAGTCTGGTAAATTGTTTTAGGTGTAATAATATTTATTGTCCAGCAGATTTCGTGGTTGCAGAGTTGCAACCAGTGATGGTGCAACTGATGGTGCCATGAATAGTTACATACAGCTTTGTTTTTCTGCCTTGGTGCTGGTTAAATACTGAAAATTTGTTTTGCTTGACAAATTAAAAGCAATTAAGTTAATTTCGTAATGGAACAGAGAACCCAGAACTCCAGAGCAGGGAGCACAAACCAGAAGCTATGCGTGGTAAGGAATGTGGCAGTTGGAGGGAATGTGCATGAGATTGGGAAATTTCGAAGTCACCACGTGCACTTAGCTCCACTGTAGCAAGGTTTTACAAAAAAATTGCTTAGGTAAAAGCAAGCCAAGCAGGAGGGGTTGGGAGACCTTCTGGGCTGTGGACCTTTTGGCCTTTTAGGTGTGGAGTTCAGACCCATGTGGGGTGCCAGATGAAGATGTATGCTTAAAAGAAATCCCACACTGGCTCAGAATTGAGTATCGTAAAGGGTAATTTATTTAGGGGTAGACTCACAGAGTGGACTCTACAACTGATCCAATAAGTGGTTTGATGAAGTCTCTTTGATGATGATTCTACTAGATTCCAGTCCCAGAATCCTCTGCAGGCAGGACAAACTGTAGGTTGAAGGTTTTGTGACTGGGTTGGAGTTCAAATCCCTCCACTCGTGGTCTTGCCTAGTTACAGAAGATGGCTGGTTCAGGCTCTATGTTTTCCATTACTAGGAGTCTTTTCTAGGATTATTCTTGTAGATTACATGGAATTTTCATTGTACCAGGTTATACTACCTCACCCCTGAGATGCTTCCCCCATTCCAAAATTTTTGATTCCCCACCTCAGTTGATCCCTCCTTTTCCCAACCCCACCCATCCTCAGTCCACCAGCAAATCTATTCTATTTCTCCTTTCCAGGAAGGTCTTTGTTTTCTCTTAAGCCCTCCTTGTTATTTAGCCTGTGGACTGTAACATGGTAATCATTTACTTTATAGCTAATATCCACTTGTAAATGAGTACATAGCATGTTTGTCTTTCTGGGTCTGGGTTACCTCACTCAAGGTGATGTTTTTGAGTTCTATCAATTTGCCTGCAAATTTAATGATGACATTGTTTTTTACAGCGGAGTATTACTCCACTGTGTAATTGTACCAAATTTTCTTTATCCATTTGTCAGTCGAGGGACATGTAGTTTCTGACTATTACAAATAATGTTGCTATGGACATAGTTGAATAAGTGTCCTTGTGATAAGACAGAGTGTTCTTTAGCTGTATGCCCAGGAGCAGTATAACTGGGTGTTATGAAAAATCAATTTTCAATTTTCTGAGAAACTGCCATACTACTTTCCAAAGTGTTTGTACTCCCACCAGCAATGGAGGAGTGTTCCTTTGCTCCACAACCACTACAGCATGAACTGTTGCTTGTGTTTTTGTCTTAACCATTCTGACAGGTGTAAGATAGAATCTTAGAGTTGTTTTGGTTTGCATTTCCATCATGGCTAAGGATGTTGAATATTTCTTTAAGTGTTTCTTGGCCATGTGGGATTCTCCTGTTGAGAATTCTCTGTTTCGATCTGTACCCAACTTTTAAATTAGATTATTTAGTTTGTTGATGTGTAGTTTCTTGAGTTCTTTATATATTTGAAATATTAGCCCTGTATTAGAGAGTTGGTGAAAATCCTTCCCCATTCTGTGGGCTGCCTTTTTGTCCTATTGACTGTGTCCTTTGCCTTACATACGCTTTTCAGTTTCATGAGGTTCTGTTTGTTAATTATTGATCTTAGTGCCAAGGCTATTGGTGTTATATTCAGGAATTTGTCTCTCATGCTAGTGTGTTCAAGGCTATTCCCTACTTTCTCTTCTATCAGGTTCAATGTGTCTGGTTTTATGCTGAGATACCCTTGAACTTGAGTTTTGTGCAGGATAGGGACTCATTTTTAATAATAAATATGACTATATAACTTATAACCTGCAAGAAATATTTTTCCTGTTTTGATTTCAAAGCATCTGAGGTAGAGGCAAGAGCTTTGTGTTATCATGAGCTCTTTAACTTTGATAGTACTAACCCTCATATAACTATTTAATAAATTTGTATTCCAATTTTCCAGTGAACTGATATGTTGAAATAATTTTTCTCTTTGTTCACATTTTATATAATAGGCTAGAGTGTATTTTTTTACCTTATGCACTATAACTTGGGGGGAAATGGATTTTTTTCTTGAGAGTCTCTAGAGGGTTTATTTACATGGAAAGGTTTCAGAACTGTAGAAGCACATCACCAAAACCAAGCAGCTTCAGAGAGTTTATGGATTCTTTACCCTAAGAACATTTCAAAGCACACTTACAGATTAGTGCAATTTAGCAGCTAAGGCTTAGGTTTTGAACATCTTGACTTTGCCATGTGTTACTGAATCATAGTTGAGTTACTAATTATTGTAAGGAGGTCACTTGTTGGCTCCCGGCTGCTCAGCCCTGAAATAATCACATAGAAGCTCTATTATTTAAAATGCTGCTTGGCCCATTAGCTCACACTTCTTATTGGCTATCTTTTACATAAAAATTTAACTCATCTCCATTAATTGCCATGTGGCAGTGACTTTCTGGGTAAAGTTCCAGCATCTGTCTCCAATAGGGCTTCATGACTTCTCTCTGACTCCTCTTCCTTTCTCCCAGAATTCAGTTTAGTTTTTCCTGCCTATGTAAGTTCTGCCCTATCAACAGGCCAAGCAGTTTCTTTATTCACCATTGATATTCAACAGCATAGAGGGGAATCCCACATCAACTGATCTTTCCTGAGAGTCAGTTTTCTCACTTATAAAATGAAGACAATAATGAATGCATTTTAGGTCACTGTACAGATCAATAGAGGAGTTGTAGGAAACCCCACAGCATACACTAAGCACACTTTCAGCTCTGCCTCAATGCCACTGGTGTGGTTATTATTTTAACATTTCTTTACTTTCCACCCTAACTTTAGAGTCACGGTGGTGTGGCTCAGACTTTAGTGTGTACCTGTGAGTCCTGGTGTGTTGTTACAGGGAGCAACTATAAAGCTTTTAAGGGCAATCCTACATTCAAGGGCAGCAGTGAATCTGTGAATCCTCTCCTTAGCATTCACATGCCTCTGCAGTACCTGATAGCCAAGAGCTATCAGATGGTAGTTCCCTGTAGATGCCTTTTGGGGGAATTATGTTCAGGAAATGTCTCTATGACCTTAAAGCTCTCAATAAGACCCCACTCTGCCCTTTAAACATACCGACCCATAAAATAAAGTTATTTTCCCGTGAAAAACCAAAAAACCCAGAGTGTCCATTGAATCCTGCTGTCTGCTTATTCATTGTTCTTTTCCAGGAATGCCAAGTTTTAGCTCTTGCTGTGCTGGACATGGCATTGCTGAAGTACAGACTGATTGATTTGGTCTGGAGTAGGGACCAGGGACCCGGTTTTCTACACAGTTCCCAGGTGAAGTATTGTAAACAGAGACTGCTCATTTTTTTCCTGGCAGCCCAGACGTGAGTAACCACACAGAAACCATATTAATTACAACATCATTTGGCCAATGATTCAGGTATATTTCTACCTAACTCTTGCATCTTAAATTAACCCATTTTTATTCATCTGTGAATCACCACAAGGCTACCAATAAGGTTCTGCCTGGCAACTGGCATTTTTCTCTGTCGGCAGCTTCATGGCATCTCTTTAACTCCACCTGCTTTCTCTATATATCTCTGTTTGGATTTCCCACCCGGCTTTACTCTACTAAGCCATTGGCCGAAACAGCTTTTTTGATAATCAATGATAATAAAACATATCTATAGCATACAGAGGGGGATCAACACCAGTGTCTGAAAACTCGAAGCTCTAATGTCATTACAGATTAAAGTGATGAAATGTTACCTTATGTATCATGGGATCCCACCATTCTCTGTTGCTACACTGCTGAAAATGTAAATGCAGTTCATAGGAAGGAATCTGATGTGGTCTGACTATGAACTGTCTCCCACAGGCTCATGTGTTTGAGCCATTGTTCCCTAGCTAGTGACACTGTAGCAGTTGTGAAATGTTAAGGAGGTGAAGCCTTGTTGGGAAAACTGGTTCCTGGAGGGCAAGTCTTGTGGTTTCACAGATTAGCCATACTTCCTGTTTGTTCTCTGCTTCTCGACTACTGATTCAATGTGATCAGCTTGCCTCTGGCTCTTGAATGCATACACTCTGCGTTATGATGTTGTTGTCATTGTTTTTCTGAAACCCAGGGCCTCACATATCCTCAGCAAGCATTCTATCACTTGGTCACATCCTAGCCTGAAAGACCATAATTTTGTTTTCTTAGACTGAAACAAAATGGTATTAGAATTTAAGGAACCATTTTCCTAGGTTTTCCAGGATAATCTTTGGCTTTCTTCAGATGTGTATGTACCACAGTTTTCTTTTTCTCTTCTTCCTCTTTTGACATCTTCCTGTCCCTTTACTTTCTTCAGTGACCCCCTAACAGATGTCTGATATGCCAGCTTAACTTATTAGGAAACACAGGCCTGGCATCTTGGCCAGCATCTGGATGATACCCATTTTCAGAGCAAGTATTTCATTTTCCTTTTGGTTTAAATGGTCTTCAAATAAAAGAGAAAATTACAATGGGAAATTGTGGATGGCCAGGGAAAAGAACCATTTTGGGTAATATGTCTTATAATTGGAGTAATTTTGACAAACTCAAGCTTTATGGAATTCCCATACACCACCCCCTGCTCCCTTAAGTTGCTCTTTACTAGGGGCCTAAGCTGGTCTGTCCATTCTGCCCAAGAGAAATGATGTTGAACTTCAGTGAAGTCATGCATACCGCTCTGAGAACCATGCTATACTCTGCCTTGGTGAGTCTCTATCCTTTATAGCTCAATCAAGAACAGAGTGGATCTGAGACTGGGGAACTGGTCATGGTACTCTGTCATGACTTTGGTACTGCTTTCTACATTTATGTAAAGTTGACTCTATATTTTCTTTTCACAAACAAAGGGCCAATATCTTACGTTTAAAATTAATAAAGCTTTACCACTTTCTTGCTTTATATTTTGGATCGATACAGTGACATTTTCCCTTTTAGTGTATTGGATTGTGCTACAATATGTAATATGGTGGATAGCTGCTTCATAATATGAGGAGGAGTATGTGCATGTATATATGTATGCTTGTGTGTCTGTGCATGTGTGAAGTTGTAAACATCTCCACATTGCTTTACTGGACTCAGATGGCTGAAGCAATTACCCCACAATCTTAGGTATCAAAGATATTTGTGCAGAGGCTCACTGTTTGGAGCATGGCATCATGGGTAGAATTTTTTGACACTATAGGAGGACAGGTAGCATAAGCTGGACCTTTGCTACCAGAGTGAAGCTCAGTTTTGCTTCTGCTATGGTAAGAGTCTAAAACGGGGTAAGAGAGGTTTATGGAAAATTTAAGGGTGTATTCACACTCCCAGGCGATACCCTGGACTTGTACAATCCTGAGAGTGAATGCCTCCTTAAATTTCCCACACAGGTGTCTCACTTCCTGACTCTGGTCTGGCTGTGTGTAACCATGGACAAGTTACTCACTTCTCTTAATTTTTTGTTCTCATCTGTAAGAACTGGGTAGGTACTAAAAACCATCTCATGGGCTTGACACGAAGCTTAAATAAATGGGTGTTTATAAAATTTTTGACAGTGCTTGGGGCCATGCCCATTATTAATTTTAATTGACCTATTGTTGTGCATCTTGGCTAACCCCCTTGGTTCTTGAGAGAAAAAACAAAAAAGGAATTGAGGAATACTTAGAAGTGACTTCATTTAGGAGATTTTATTTTTCTTTAGAGTTATTTCTTCTTTAGGAAAAAAATTATTTTAAATCTAGTACAAATTACAATTTCTCACAGCTAAGTTGTTACACCAAGCAAAACCAGGAATGAGTCTGAGGGTGGGGGTGTGGGAGTATAGAGTTACGGGTAAGTCAGAGCTGGGCCCTCGGGAGAGTGAATACTTCATTTTCAGACCAGGAGACCAAGTGCCTCACTCAGAGAGCAGAGCAGCAAGATTTGGGTTGAATGTGTCAAGTGCCAGCTCAGGAGGCAGTTCAAGGTGGCTCCCCAGCCAGTTTTGCCCCTGCTTGTCCTTGTGGGCACTCACTTAGCACAACTCCCAACAGCTTACACAGTTTGCTTGACCAACCAAGTATTTCCCCCACATTTTAAGGTTTTGGATGGGAGACTGACCATGGTGCTCAGCGCCTGGATGAAGAGGAAATCTGAAATCTCTTAGAACACTGGTGTGTAAGATGAGAGGCTCTTGGGGACTGTTATCCCAATTACTGTTCTTGCCATGTTATTCTGATCAAAACAAAACCTCAAAATCTTATGCCCCTTTTAAGCCCTCAAGCTTTGGCCTTTAACTATGTACTGAAGAGCCCATTTGGCACCCCTCCCCCACACCTCTTCTGTTTCATACTTGGTGACTAAGACAGTAACAGTGATTGAGTTATTTTCTTGACCTCTAGTTTCATTGAACTGTCCTTTGGCTGTTAACATATACGCTTCCCATCTCAATTTCTCGGTATAAAATAAGGGAACTGGGTTTTAGACTGTTTGTAGGACGAACCACTTCTGAGATGACTGTGAATGTGTGTGTCTGCCTGTGTATATGCTGTGTGCATGTGTGTCCGTGAGTGTATGTGCAGGCACATGTATAAGGGCTATCTCAGACTTGGAGATGATGGCTAGTCTGTGTTATCACTTTACTCACCACTCTGAACTCTGCTGTAGCCTAGTCATCACTCAAAGAGAACCAGGGCAATTTCCTGTTCTCACAGCCTGTGTCCGTGCATAGGCACTGGTATCAACCACTACCTTTTTGCCAAGTCTGAGTCCCTAGAGCCCTAGAGAGCACCTACAACTGTAACCTTTCGACTATTCTGAACCACTGGTCATCAAATGGAGGACAAGGACTTTCTTGACCTGGAGAAATTGAGAAGGTAGTTTGCTACTGATTCCCAGAGGAAAGATTAGTGTGGAGGGCAAAGAATGCACAGCAGTAAATCAAGTGTGGGACATAGAAGGACACGGCAAGGGCTAACTGGAGAAGGCCCCTCTGACCTAGAAAATGCCACTTGTGAGGCTACCTTAGAATAAATCCCATAGTGGATTGAAGGAGTAGTAGAGGTGGCCTGGCAGGGAGGAGGAGCTACAGATGAATGAGTGGAGGGGTTCAGCAATATTAATTTACTACTCCTATAACAGTTACTTAATTTACAAATACGAATGTTAATGGCCTGCTTTTGAATCAATGAAAATAGTATTATTTATCTATTTTTAAATGTTTATGAATTTGTGGCCTCTATAGTCTTTTCTTTGCTAAAAAAACATAGATGGAGTTTTATAGCTGGTCATCTAGTACAGAATTATAAAGTACAAAGGACTCTCAAATTAGAAATAATGTAAATCTTGAAAGATATAAAGAGTGATTGTCCCGGACAATTTCTATGCATCATATAAATGATTAGCTCATTTACCAAATATTTGACTGCCTAATATATGCCTGGTGCCAGCTGTGCGACACAAAGGATCTGGGTAGAAGCCCATGTATGAGATCATGTGCCTAGTAAAGCAGGTAGACTCATGGGCACAGCTATTGCATTCACCTGTCACTGGGATATCCAAGATATGAGGGTGTCTTGTGGACATCGTCTCTTCCTGTGCTTCAGCCAGGTCTGTGGAGTAAATATTTCACCCAGTCCTCCAGGTGAGGAACCCTAAGCAGAGAGAGTGAAGGGCTAAGATCTTTACAACTAGGAGCTAACTATAAATTTGATGCCCTTTCCCATGTTGAAGCAAGAAGAACTGGAGTTTGGGCCTGGTGTTGATAACAGTAAGCAGAACAACAACTCATGTCTGTCACTTCTCCATCATGGGTTCCTCTTGCCCCACCTTGGAAGTCCAAAATGGCTTCCTTTTTAAAGATGTGATGAGCTTCCTGTACTCTTTAGGTTTGACCTCAGCTGAGGGCAGCTAACTGGGGGGACCTGCGGGGGTTGCCACTCACTGCAGTTATTTCTCTGTGTTCAAACACTTGATAGGGACAGCTCATAGTGGAAACTTTCAATGAAGGGCTTTACCAGTTAGGGCTTCCTTCATGTAAAGTCTTGTAAAAGGACAAGAACATAAGTGTTGCTTATGTTACTAGAGGACTCTGACTTAACCTGCCTAAAAATCAATAATGGACTTGATTAGTATATCAGGTCAGGCCCATCCATGTTTCCACCTTTGCTTTCTCTGTGCAGGAATTGGTGTTGAAAGCCTGCTTGTGGGTCCGGGAAATGAAAGCTTCCAAACCCAGCATTTACATATTCTGTCCTTCTGGAGAGGGATCTGTTGTCATTTAGGGTTTTTGTTTCAGAATTTAGCCATCCCTGAGCCCTGAAAAACGAAACATCTAGCCCACCCGTGCACGGAGAGCAGATGATACCAAGGTAGTTCCAGGCCCAATGTTTCATACATCTCTCAGGATTCAGGCTGAAGTTAGGGATGTAGAGTAGTTGTAATAAGATAAAGCCTTTGATAAGTAAATATGACACACTTAATCGAGTGCATTGACTTACAGAGAGTTTAAGTCAGGATTCTTAAGCAACTGGGATAAATCTCTCTTTTCTATTTCAAAGATAAACCTTGTGCAAGGTTTTGCATGAAGGGAGCCCCACCTGATAAACATGAAGCATGAACCAGGAAATATGCTGCCTTTTCCAGGAAATACAGATGACTGCTCTTTGAGCTATTTGAAGAAACATCCCAGAAGCATATTCTAGTCTCTCTAATACATATCTTTACGAGTAAAACTAGGGGTGGGCAAGTGAAAACTGATTTGTGGTTCTTAAAGGAACCAACACAATGGGATATAAATTCAGGCTGGGCAGGCTGACTCATGTCCCAATTTCTGCAGACTCCTTAAAAATAAGCACCAGCTTCCCCAGCGATCACAGAGGTTCCTTCTCTACCCTTGTTTTATTTTTCTTCTTTTCTCTCACAGAAGAAAAGATGCCAAAGACAATTGGGTGAATTTAACATTTGCTATACTTATTCCTCTCTTCTGATTTTAACATAATATCCAAACAAAGTGTCCACTCTTCGATTTGGGTGTGTGCTTGTGGCAAGGATGAAAACGCCTGCTCATTTGAAAGGGAAAGTAGGTGGTCACAAATTACAGCGTGGTGTTGTGGAAAGAATAAGAATGGCTTTGGAGTCATTCCTGGTCTGACATCTTGGCTCTGTCTCTGCACTCTGTGGGACTTTTGTCATGGCCCCTGGTTGTCTTTGTGCTTCCCATTTCTGCGTGTACAAAGTGGAACAGGGAAGCTCATGGTAGGATTGCTGCTGAGTATGATTAATTATGTGACATGAATTACTTTATCCCTGTTTTCCCCATTGCGAATGTTGTAAAAACCATGAGGGCAAGAAGCAGAAGTGCATGGGAATGGTCATGGTAGGATGATGCTTCTCAATCCCATGAGACTAGGGGAGGACCTTACAGGTTTCCAGAGAAAGAAGGAATGGATTTCTCAGTTGTTGTAGAAGACCCCTCATAAGCCCTTTCTTTCGGAAATGGTGCCTGCTCTGTGAGCCTTATCACCAGATGACTCCAATGAGCTGAGCTCTCTGCTGACCCTCAATGTACAACACATTGTTGTTTCTTTAAACCACTTCTATTCAAATGATTATTGTGGTTAAAGCAGAATATAACTTATCCTAACAGACTTCACCTTCAGATAACTGGATTTTTTTCCTTTTGGAAATTCCCACATCTCCATGATAGGACCATGCACACCCCCTTTCACGTTCTCCTCACATGTTCTGAGTTTACTATTTGGAGCAGTGGAGCATCTAGCTTGGCAGAGACATGTTCAAGGGAATGAACTGCAACATCTCTTTCACTATTACGTTCATGCAACACTGACTTCTTGGCTAGCATGTGCTCCAGAGAGGCCATTCAGGGGTCCCTGAAAAAGTCATTTTAATCTGACGTGGTTTGGAAATGACTTTGAGCTTTGTGTCTGTAGCCTGGATTCTCCTTGCGACTAGAGGGTTGGCATACAATCACTATTAATGATTACACCAGGATTAAAAGTATTACTACATGTGTGTGTCTGTGTATGTGAATGTGCCTGACGAGGTCAGAGGCATGTCATATTCCCTGGATCTGAAGTTGTTGGCAGTTGTTCACTGTTTGATATGAATGTTGGGAACAGAACTTAGGTCCTCCGCAAGAAAACTACAAGCTCTTAATTGCTGAGCCTCTCTGCCTAGAATTTTAATAGCCTATTAAACTTAGCATGGCCAAAGCTCTGTTGATTCTTGCTTTCTAGATTTCCTTGTTCTGTATCTCCACTCAGTATAGGATAGTGTCAGGAAGGGATTTTAAATTGAGACTTTTCATTGCTGTTTTATCTGCACTTTCTTGCTCCTCTGCTTGACGCCTCAGCTTTTTCCATGGCAATTTCTTTTGACCAGGAAGTTACTAACTGAGCAGGCTTCTTGACCACTTTAGTGAATACATTGCCAACGTTCCCTTCCCACGTTGCCTTTTTCATAACAACAGCAGTCAATAGGAACAGGTAAAACACTGACTCGCATATTTTCATAATGTGTACTGTCTACCGCCTCATCTTCCTTTAGGATATACGTTAACCAATGGCTGTCTGTTTGTATTTTTTAGGACATAGGAATAGTCATAAATATTGATGATTGTTATATGAATATTGATTACATTTCAGAAAACTTTCACTATATAAGAGGTATCTGTATTTTTATTTCCACCATATGGTTTGCCATATTTCCAGTGGATAATAATTTTGGTTTTTTTTTAAGTAATTTTATTAAATTATAAAAGTTTCCATTTCCGCCCCTCCTCCCACCACCCTCCCACTCCCCCCACTCCCTCTCTTCCTCCCTCTTCGGCCCTTAGGGCAGTCAGGGTTTCCTGCCCTGTGGGAAGTTCAAGTTCCTCCCCCCTCCCTCCAGGTCCAGGCAGGTGAGTATCCAAACAGACTGGATCCCCAAAATTCAGTATATGCAGAGGAAACAAGTCCCAGTATCATAGTCAATGGATTTTCAGAAAGACTTCGGGTTTTTAAACTTCTTTCTTGAACATTTGCACCAAAATCTTTGCCAAACAAAAAATTAATTGTTGAATTTCAATATGAAACTAATAAAAAGAAAAAAACAATACAATAAATCTACACACACACACACACACACACAAACACACAAACACATACACACACATACACACCCAGGGGAGTGTTGAGAAGGAAAGAGACAAAGAGAGAGAAATGAATGCTCCACCACAGAATAAGAAAGGCCATATGAATTTAGGTGTTTCTATTTATGCTTTAAGATTATTAATACTTTAGAAAGCTGGTATTACTGTGTTTAATTACATTTGCCAATATTTTTATTAAATGCTAATAAACATTACAGCAGAAGAAAGTAATCATCACAGTGAAAATTTGTTCTTGTGCTTTTTGTTTGAGAAAATATTAACATAAGCCAAACTGGGGGGAAATACTGGTGATAGAGGCTAGATATAGGCATGAGACTAAGGCTAGGCTGAAATTTTGCGTGTTTACTAGCTCTTCCCCTACTAGCTCTTTGGAATATAGGTAGTCAGTGGATTCTATTCAACAGCATCCACTAAAAATTGTCACGTAGGTACTACATTAGAGACCAGGCACAGAATAAGTCACATGCGCTTCACAAAGTCTAAGGGTCTCCACAGTACTTAAACAAGGTTTTCAGGTATAGATCACAATCCATATGTATGACTCCATTTTATCACCTCCTATCCAATAGAATTCAAAGATTTCTTATCTTTTCCTCTTATAATAGTTGTTCTTTATCCTCTCCGTATTACTTGATGTGTTTTTGTGGCTGTTCTGGCACGAACCATAAGACCTGGTCTCTGTTATCTCTGGGGCAGGACATTTAGTGTATTGCTAGAGCCCCTCCAGATCTCCTGCTCCAGAAATGTAGGAAGAATCTGTCCCATTAGCCTGGCTCCTGGTGACATGAATAGAACATGACTGCTGAAATTAGTGTGATTAAATATAATCTTTGTCATTTCAGGACTTGGAGATTGGGGGAATGCTTATCACTATAGCATAATAGAACAAACTGAATGATCTAATACTTGAGATACAACATGGCCAGAGACGTGGCTTTCAAGGGTCCCTTTAGTTACACAAAGGAAACCAGAAATAAATTATTTTTACTATTCAATGGTCACATAATTCTTTAAAAAGTATATTCTTTTAATGACACCAACATTACTAATGAGGATTTTGACCTTTGTCTTTCAATCTGTTTATGTGGTGGATTACATTTACTGATTTACGTATGTTGAACCATTCTTGCATCTCTGAAATGAAGGCTACTTCATCATCATGGTGATTTTTTTTGATGTGTTCTTGAATTCAGTTGTAAATATTTTCTTGAGAATTTTAACATCTATGTTCATAAGGTAAAATGGTTTGTTGGGTCTTTTTGTAGATTGGGCATCATGATAACGATAGCCTTACAAAACACACTGGGCAATGTTCTTTATCTTTCTATTTTGTGGAATAATTTGAGGAATATTGGCCCTAACAATTCTCTCAAGGTCTGGTAGAATTCTGCACAAAGCCATCAGGCCCTGGGCTTCGATTGGTTGGGAGAATTTTAATGACTGCCTTTATTTCACCAGGGATTGTAGGTCTATTTATTTTACCTATCTGAACTGGATTTAACTTTAGTTAATGGCATGTATTGAGAAAATTATGCATTTCTTTCAGATTTTTCCAATTTGGTAGAGTACAGGTTTTTAAGTATGCCCATATGCTTCTCTAGATTTTCTCAGTGTTTGTTGTTGTGTTCTCCATTTTGTCTCTAATTTTGTGATAAGCATGGATCTATCTGGATTCTACCACATGTAGCCATCCAATTTGATAAGCACTATTTGATGAATATGCTGTCTTTTCCCAGTGTGGACTTTTGGAATCTTTACAAAGAATCAGGTGTCCACAGATGTGTGGACTTATTTCTGGATCTTCAGTTTTATTCTTTTGACTGATTTGTCTGTTTTGTGCCAATACCATGATGTATTAATTAAACATAGCTCTGGCTAGAACCTGTAGACAGAGATGTGATATTTCCAGCACTTCCCTTATCACTCAGGATTGTTTTAGATATCTTGCATTTTTGTATTTCCATATGAAACTGAAAATTCTCCTTTAATGATATGTGAGGAATTTCATTGAAATTTTGGTGGTGATTGCCTTGAACCAGTAGGCTGTTTGTGGTATATTAGCAATTTTATTAAATTAATTTACTGCTCATGAGTATGGAATACTTTTCCATCTTCTGTTATCTTCTTTAATTTCTTTCTTCAGTGTCTTAAAGATTTTTTAATTCAACATCTTTAATTGATTCTTTATGGATTTCCCATCATGCATCTCAATCCCACTCATCTCCACAGTCCTTCCCATCTACCTTTGCAACATCACCTCCCTGACCCTAGGATAAAACAAAACACAGTTTAAAAAAAGATAAAAGAAAGACAGATATGGTATGTATTAGCTTGTATGTATATGATAGCTGTTAGGTCATTGATGAAAACAAGCCACAGTCTGTATAACCATGGAGGTTAGGTAGAGAGTAAGGGGCTAGTGTGTCTCTCTAAAGATGTATCTTTCTAGGACTGGGAAATAAAATGGGTAGTTATGGATGGGTGAGAAAGGACTGAAATTTTAGGATCAAATAAGGGCAGGAAAATGGGAAAGAGAGTGAATTTGAGAAGAGATAACTAAAATTAAGGGCCATTTGAGAGGTGGTATGGAAACCTAAAAAGTAAAGCTGTAGATGGTTTTTCTTGTGGGGGGGAGATTACCAGCTCACAAAAAAATTACATGAAGACATCATTAATTCTAAAAGGTAGACCTATAGGTTAGGCTTGTCCCACTAGCTCTTATAACTTAAACTTACCCATCTCTTTTGATCTTTGTTCCTTTACGTGGCTCAGTTACCTTGCCTCTGTAATGCTCATCCTGCTTTCTCTCCATCTGTCTGGTGACACTGCCTTTCCTTTTCCCAGAGCTCTCTCTGTTCAGAAGTTCTTCTTATACCTCCTGCCTAATTATTGACTGTTTAGCTTTTTATTAAACGAATCACTGTGACATCTGTTTATACAATGTAATTAAATATCTCATAACAAGAAGCATCTAATATACATATTTGAAGAAATTCTAAATGAAAGCCTGGCATATCGGCTTTTGAAACTTCAAAGCCTACCCCTACTGACACAATTCTTTCAACCAAGTCATAGCTGCTAATACAAACAGTGCCACTCCCTAGTGGTTAATCATTCAGATATATAAGCTTATTGGGACCATTTTCATTCATAGCATCACAGATACTCTACATGCTGCCAAAGGAGAAGGGTAAACACCAAACTGTCGGATTTATAGGAGTGACTGCCTACAATATATGCTTGAGCAACAGTGGTACAAAGATTGTGGGAATAACCAACAGCTATTCGATTTGAGTTAAGGCCCACTTCAGAAGATGAAACCCATATCCAGGATTGCTGAGACTAGATAGGCCAGGGATTTAAGAGAAAATGAAATACTACTATTCTGCTAGACCGTAGTAGTTTTCAATCTGTGGGTCACAACCCCTTTGGGAGTCAAATGATCCATTCACAGGGGTTGCATACCAGATATCCTGCATATCAGGTGTTTACATTATGTTTCACAACAGTAGTAAAAGTACAGCTATGAAATAGCCACAAATATAATTTTATGGTTGGGAGTCACCACAGCATAAGGAATTATACTAAAGGGTCATAGCATTCAGAAGGTTGAAAAGCGCTAGCAACTAGAGGAACACAGCACTGAGACGACCTCTAACAACATTCTCCTGTCCTAGACATCAGTGTTTGCCATGCCATCATCATAGAAACTTCCACATATAGCAAATAGAAACAAATGAAAAGACCCACAGCCGGATAATACGTGAGAAGTGAGAGACCTTGGAACATGCAGCCCTAAATAGATTTCCATGAAGTCCCTCCCCTTAGGGCTCAAGGAACTAGATGTAAGAGCCAAAGTGGATGGAGAACACTAATGAATCAAGGTCTTTTACATAACAGGGATGATGCGTCTCTGAACTCAAAGAGACTGCAACAGCATGCTCAAGGCCTACAGGGGTCTGCACCAGATGGATGCTGTTCTAGAGGTAAAAGGAGAAGTGGACACATTCTCCCATTTCTAACCCAGAAGCTACCTACCTCCAATTGATAGCCACTTGCAAATGGTTAGTTTTCTCCAAGAGAGTGTCACTAGGAAAACAAATTAGTCTAAATGTAGGCCCCACACCCAGCAGCCAGCAATAGATGGCCAACACAAGGGAACTCAGCATCTTTGGAAGTTCTTTGTTTTCTTGCCCAGTGTTAAGTCAGGGCCTGTTTTTTATTTTTTTTAAATTTATAGGACTTTTGCATAAATATTATAGTTTCTGATTTGGGGCTTTTAAGGACTTCCTGTATATCTGAATGCATGTTTATATAAATGTGCTGTTATTCCTTAAATGCCTGTATGTTTTCTATAGAGATACCGAAAGGGTGTGGATGGGAGGGGAGGTGGAGAGGAATTGGGAGGAGGGGAAACTATTTCGAAAAGAAATATTGACCTTAAGTTTCTGTAACTTAATCATAATTTGCCTTAAGATTCAATCATACATTCTGAAGGGGAATTCAGGTCTATTCAGTCATTGTTGGATCTCTGTTTACCCTTCCCCGGAGTTTCAGATTACTTTATGTGTCATCTCTGGAAGTCACAGCATTGGAGACCTGGTATACAGTGTGATTACCTCTAGTGAGTCATATGTCCCTTGGCTCCTGAGGTACCACTGATTCAGTGCCCCACCTAAGCATAGGCATCAGCACAGTTCTACCCATGCTTTGACCTAGATACCACCACTTGTTAAAGATGTTTTCTTGATTTCCATTGTGTAATTTTAGCTTATTTGTCAAAAATCAGGTGTTCATAGGTGTGTCTTTGATTTGATTAATTATCTGGGTCTTTGATTTGATTCTATTGATCAACTTGTCTGTTTTTATGCCAATGCTAAGCTGTTTTTTATTACTGTAGCTCTGTGATAGAGCTTGATGTCAGGGATGGTGATGCCTCCGAAAGTTTCTTTATTGTAAAGGATTGTTTTGGCTATCCTGGACTTTTAGTTTTTCCATAAGAAGTTGATTATTGTTCTTTCAAGGTCCATGAAGAATTGTGTTAGGATTTTGATAGGGATTGCAATGAATCTATATATTGCTTTTGGTAGGATTGCCATTTTTATTATGTTGATCCTACCTATCCAAGGGCATGGGAGATCTTTCCATATTTTTTTTTGGCATCTTCAATTTCTTTCTTCAAAGGCTTAAAGTTCTTGTCAAACAGATCTTTCATATCTTTTGTTAGTGTTACCCCAAGATATTTTATGTTATGTGTGGCTATTGTGAAGGGTTATGTTTCTCAGATTTCTTTTTCAGATTCTTTATCATTTGTATATAGGAGGGCTACTGATTTTTTTTTGAGTTGATCTTGTATCCTGCCATGTTACTGAAGGTATTTATCAGCTGTAGGAGTTCCCTGATAGAGGTTTTGGGGTCACTGATGTATACTATCATATCATCTGCAAATAGCAAAAGTTTGACTTCGTCCTTTCCAATTTGTCTCCCCTTGATTTCTTTTTGTTATCTATTGCTCTAGCCAGAATATCAAGAACTAAGTTAAATAGATATGGAGAGAGTGGAGAGCCTTGTCTTGTTTCTTTTTTTAGTGGAATCACTTTGAGTTTCTCTCCACTTAATTTGATGGTGGCTGTCGACTTGCTGTATATTGCTTTTATTATGTTTAGGTATGTTCCATGTATCCCTGATCTCTCCAAGACCTTTATCATGAAGGGGTGTTGGATTTTGTTAAATGCTTTTTCAGCATCTAATGAGATTACCATATGGCTTTTTTTCCTGTCATCTTATTTATATGGTGGATAGCATTGATTGATTTTCATATGTTGAACCATCCTTGCATTCTGGGATGAAGCTGACTTGATCATGGTGGATGCTTTTTTTTCTTAATTTTTTGGATTTAGTATGCCAGTATTTTATAGATTATTTTTGCATTTATGTTCATGAGTGAGATTGGTCTGTAATTCTCTTTCTTGGTTGGGTTTTTGTGTGATTTCAGTATCAGGGTAACTGTAGCCTCATAAAAAGTGTTTGGCAATGTTCCTTCTGTTTGTTTCTTCTGTTTCTATTATGTGCAACACTTTGAGGTGTATAAGCATTAGCTCTTCTTTGAAGTTCTGGTAGAATTTTACACTGAAACTATCTGACCCTGGGCTTTTTTTGGTTGGGATGCTTTTGATGACTGCTTGTATTTCCTTGCAGGTTATAGGTCTATTTAAACTGTTCACCTGGTCTCGATTTAGTTTTGGTATGTGGTTCCTATTCAGAAAATTATCCATTTCTTTTACATTTTCCAAATTTGTAGAGTATAGGTTTTTGAGTATCACGTAATGATCCTGTGAATTTCCTTAGTGTCTGTTGTTATGTTCCTAATTTCATTTATGATTTTGTTAGTTCTCTTTCTGCCTTTTCATTAATTTGGATGAGGGTTTGTCTATCTTGTTGATTTCTTCAAAGAACCATCTCTCTCTCATTGATTTCTTTGTATTGTTTCCTTTGTTTCTACTTTATTGATTTCAGCCCTCAATTCGATTATTTCCTGCCATCTACTCCTTCTGGGTAAGTCTGTTTCTTTTTGCTCTAGAATTTTCAGGTATTTTGTCACTAGTGTGAGATTTCTCTACTTTCTTTATGTTGGCACTTAGTGCTATGAACTTTCCTTTCATCACTACTTTCATAGTGTCCCATAGGTTTGGGTAAGTTGTACCTTCATTTTTATTGAATTCTAGGAAGTTTTTAATTTCTTTGTTTATTTCTTTCTTAACCCAACAGTGATTAAATTGAGCACTGTTAAATTTCCATGAGTTTGTGGGTTTTCTGCAATCAGTGTTGTTGTTAAATTCTAACTTTAAACCATGGTGATCCAATAAGATACAGGGGCTTATTCCTACTTTTTTTTTGTATCTGTTGACTTTTCTTTGTTACCTAGTATGTTGTCAACTTTAGAGAAGATTCCATGAGGTGCTGAGAAGAAGGTATATTCATTTGTGTTTGGGTGGGATGTTCTGTAGATGTTTGTTAAGTCCATTTGTGTCATGACGTCTGTTAGTTCTCCTATTTCTCTGTCTGTTTGACCTGTCCAAAGTTGATAGGTGTTGAAATATCCTACTATTAGTGTGTGGGGTTTGATGTGTGATTTAAGCTTTAGTAATGTTTCTTTTACACATGTGGGTGCTCTTATATTTGGGGCATAGATGTTCAGGATTGAGACTTCATCTTGATGGATTGTTCCTGTTATGAGCACAAAGTGTCCTTCTCTATCTCTTCTGATTGATTTTAGTTGAAAGTCTAATTTGTTAGGTATTGGAATAACTACACCCACTTTTTTTTCTTTTTAGGTCCATTTTATTGGAAAATCTTTATAAAAATCTTTTATAAAAATAAAACCCTATACTCTGAGGTAATGTCTATGAGGTTGAGGAGTGTTTCTTGTATACAGCAGAATGATGGATCCTGCTTTCATATCCATTCCCTTAGTTTGTGTCTTTTTATAGGTGAATTGAGTCCATTGATATTAAGAGATATTAATGACCAGTGATTTTTAATTCCTATTATTATTATTATTTTTTTGGTGGTAGTATTTGTGTTTTTCCTTTCTTTTGGGTTTTCTGGTATGATGTTATCTCTTGCCTGTGCTTTTGTGGGTACAATTAACTTCCTTGGGTTGAAGTTTTGCTTTTACTACTTTCTGTAGGGCTGAATTTGTGGATACAGATTGTTTAAATCTGGTTTAGTCATGGAATATCTTTGATGGTGATTGAAAGCTTTGCTGGGTATAATAGTCTGGGCTTGCATCTGTGATATCTTAGTTACTGCACATCTGTCCAGAACTTTCTGGCTTTAATAGTTTCCATTGACTAGTCAGATGTAATTCTGATAGGTCTGCCTTTTTATGTTATTTGACCTTTTCCCTTTGAAACCCTTAATATTTTTTTCTGTATTCTGTATGTTTTGCAATTTGATTATTATATGGTAAGGGGGCTTTGTTTTTTGTTTTTTGGGTTTTTTTTCATTTCCTTTTTGGTTTTCTGTAAGCTTCTTGTCCCTTCATAGAGATATCTTTCTTTAGGTTGGGAAAGTTTTCCTTTATGAATTTTTGAATATATTATGTGTATCTTTTATCTGGTATTCTTCTCCTTCTCTGTCCCTATTATTCTAAGGTTTGGTCTTTCATGGTGTCCCAGATTTCCTGGATGTTTTGTGTTAAGAATTTTTGGATTTATTTTTTTTTTTGACTGATGAATCTATTTTCTCTATAGTATCTTCAATATCTGAGAGTCTCTCTTCCATCTCTTGTATTCTGTTGGTTATGCTTGCCTCTGTATTTCCCATTTGTTTACTCAAATTTTCCGTATTCAGAATTCCCTTGGTTTGTGTTTTCTTTATTACCTCTATTTCATTCTTCAAATCTTGAACTGTTTGAACTGTTTTCTTCATCTGTTTGGTTGTTTTTTTTCTTAGATTTCTTTAAAAGATTTATTGATTTCTTCCTATTTTTTTGTCTGTCTTTTCTCCCACTTCTTAATGGAAATTTGTCGTTTCCTCTTTAAAGTTTTCCATTGTTCTCATAAAGTTACATTGAAAATTGTTTCCTTCTGCTTCTTCTGGGTTAGGATGATCAAGTCTTCCTGCTTTATGATCACTGAGCTCTGGTGTTAGCATGCTTCTTCCTAGTGTTGAATGAATTCTTGCAGTGGCGTCTATCCATCTCTTCCTCCAATTGGTGTCTGCAGTCTCTTTTTATTTTGGTCCAATCATTGCCGTGACCGTGTCTTTGGGGACTGCTCTTGGTCTGCTCTGTACTGTCACTGTCTGTGTCACAAGGAGCCACTGAGGTCTGTCTTGACTCGCTCTCTTGGCCTGCTCTCTTAGTCCACTCTGTGCGGTCACAGCCTGCACATCAGGATTCCTCTCTTGGACCTATCTCTTGGTCCTCTCTGTAGGAAGCTTGCCTGCTGGGTGGCTAGAGAAACTGAGGCAGGTGGGGGAGGTGTTATCATATATAAAGAGGTGGTGGGGACCAATCCAATGAGGGATGGGGCAGTGGCAGGTCACCTGAGGCCTCACCTGGGTAGGTCTTCTGGCCGGTAGCCTGAGTCCTCTGCAGGAGAGAGACAGATAGATACATCATGCAGAAAGAGTTTGGGTGTGGAGTTAATTTAGTGGGTTATTGAGGGGAAAGGGAGGGGACAGGGGAGAAGAGAGAAAGAGGCAGAAGTTGTCTCTCCAGAAAAAGGGCAGACACAAACAGAGAGAGGAGAGAGAGAGAGAGAGAGAGAGAGAGAGAGAGAGAGAGAGAGAGCTGGAAATGAGGTGGGATGTTGGGAGTGGGCAGAGCTTGTCCCTTATAGGGTACCCAGGTAGCAGACCAGGCCAGCAGATTACAGCAGGAGGAGCTCAGGTCTTTTCTCTGGTATGGAGGGCCTAGAGAGTGGGGTGTCCTGCCCGGTGGATGGTCACTCACTTCTTAGTCTTCTCTGTGAATTTGCAGCCTGTGTTTCAGAGTTCCACAGGCTCTGGTTGTAGGTGGGTAGGAGGGTTTGGGAATGGAATGTGACTTGTAGCTTGCAGGGTCTGGTGGAGTGGGGGCATCTTTAAGAAAGGGTTTCTCTGTAGCTTTGGAACCTGGAACCTGTCCTGAAACTCGGTCTTGTAGACCAGGCTGGCTTCAGGTTCACAGAGATCCGCCTGCCTCTTCCTCCCGACTGGGATTAAAGGCATGTGCCACTATCACCCAGCTCTGAAGCAGCTTTTTTTTTACAATATGGTAGAGGTCAGTAACTGAAGCAGGGAGACTGCTCAGGAAGCATCTTGAAGAGTTTCTTTCCAGTTTTGGAGACACATTTTTACTCTGTCTCATAGTTTACGCATCTTGTCTCCCCTTTCAAAAGCACATCCTCAGGTGCAGGGAAACGAAAAATCTGGTGCCTGCATTAGTTACTGTCCTCATTGTTGTGATGAGTACGTAACAAAAGTGGGACAAGGAGAAAGGGCTAAGTTTTGCTCAGTTTGCAGGTAAAGTCCTTCTTGGTGGAGAAGGTCCCCTCTGTGTGCTGTGATTACCATTAATGAACAAAGAAACTGCTTTGGACCTATAGCAGAACAGAACTTAGCTAGGCAGGGAAAACCCAAGCTGAACGCTGGGAGAAAGGGCAGAGTCGGAGAGACACCATAGAGGTGGTAACTGGAGATCGATGTGCTGAGACTTTGCTGGTAGGCCACAACCTTGTGATGATACCCAGATGACGAGAAATGGGTTAAATTAACATGTAAGAGTTAGCCAATAAGAAGCTAGAGCTAATGGGATAAGCAGTGATTTAATTAATACAGTTTCTGTGTGATTATTTCGGGTCTAACCTAGCCAGGCGGCCGGGAATCAACAAGCAGCCTCCTCCTACAAAGGTATGCTGATAGACTTTGAGGCACTGCATCTCTGGTCAGGAAGTGGAGAGCAGTGAATGCTGGTTCTCAGCCCTCTATTTGTTCACTCCAGGATGCCAGTGCATGGAATGATGCTACCCACAGTTAAGGTGCTTCTTCCAACCTCAGTTTACCTAATCTAGATAGTACCTCACACATGACCAGAGGTTTGTTTTTCGTTTTGATCCGAGAGCCTGTCAAGTTGACCATCACTGATAACCATCACAGTTCTTGGCTGAAGTAAGGACTTTCACCCAAGCCTGACAGGACCTCAGCCTCTGCAAGCATCTTTGAATTGGGTCTGTCTGCTGAGGTGAGGGGGACATTAAAGTATAGCTGAACTTGGAGGAAGAAGGAAGCATACAAAGACTGTTGCTGTCTGAGTATTTCCTGTAACAAAACAATAAACATCTCGTAGATTTTCTGTCTCATAGTAGAGCCAAGGGGCATGTGGCTCACTAGAGGTAATCACACTGTATACCAGGTCCCCACAGACTGTGGGTGCTAAAGGTAGATGTAGTACACCTGAAAATGCAGAAAGATGTCAGGAGCACAAAGAGCTTGGGATGTGTGCAGGGATGTAGGGGGAACTACCAGTGTGGAGAAGCTGGAAGACTGGTAGAGACCATGCTGAAACACTTTGGAGAGTGTTCCCAGTTAAATGTAGAATGTCCAGTTAAATTAGCCTCCCAACAAACAACAGGTCACCTTTCCAGTTTCCTGGCTCCCCTTTCACAGGGAAGAGAGCACAGTTATTTACTGATTTCTGATTTGCATGCTTTTAATTTTGTTCTCTTGCAACTCTAAGCTTAGATGATGTTTGGCTGGCAATCATGATTGAAAGCAAACAACTGATTCCTCAAAAATTGTATGTCCTCTAGATAAAGAAATGGAAGTGAAGCTGCTCATGCTTTTGGAAGAATTCCTCTTAGGGACTGAGCTTGAAGTAGCCCAGCCCGTTTGTGATCAGAGAAGAAAAAAAATCACAGGCCTAATGTGCACCCAGAGCCAACAGCTTGCTCTTTCCCCACTGTCCTTCCATGCAGGAGGGCCAGTGACCAAGGTCACAGTTAATCACAGTATGATTTACTTGTTTCACGCTGCATATTCCATTTAATCTGATAGTTGGGATGTAGTTATTTCATGGAAAAATTAATCTTGGTGTTTTCTGTTGGGTCTTCTGATGGTGTATAATAAATTAAATATTCTCATAAACTTTGGTGACATAAAGGGGAAGTTTCTGACTCGAGAAGGCAAACTAAGTAAATGAAGGTGAGCAGTGTCCTTCCCTGTGTTATCACAGGAGGGGCCTCCTGCAGCTTGTTTATTGCTAATGAGTGAACGCAGCTACACTTCAGGCTGGTCATCCTTGTCTACCCACCACCAAGCCCATCCATAACCTCTGCACTTCAGATGTCCCCTGCTGGAACATTTATCCTTTCCAACCTTGACCTTCAGCACATGGGTGGTGACTCTCTGGTCTTCCTGCTGCACGGCCTTCTCTTTGCTCCAATGGAAACTATTTTAATGGGCTTGCTTTGCACTTGTGAACGTACTCTGTTGGAAAGGAAGTCCCTGAAGTGTCTGTCTCCTTCAATTTTCCACACTACAAAGAAACTGGGCTTTGCATGTCCTCCAGTGTATTCAACTTTTCTACCCTCTCAAATGTATTAAGTGAGTTGTAGATGTGAACCTTGGGGTCTTGGGCTGCAGAAGTGAGAAGCAGAAGGTCACAGTATTTATTTGCATTTTACTGATTATAATTAGAATTTAGGTTTCAAAGATGTTTCCTTCTACTGCTATTAACTCAGGTGAGGACATTAACCCTAATCCTGATTTAATTATACTGTTTCTAAATTAACCTGTACTATCACTGATACCGATTTCTTTGCATGCACGAATTCAAAGAGCAACTATGTTAGGAACCCCCAAGAGCAAATCTATCCTACTACTGTGTGGAGGTCAGGGTTCTCTAGGGTACCAAAACAAGATGATGGCATGGAAAAAGGTTTATTTTAAGGAACTTTCCTCAGCAACTCTGGAGATGGGAAAATCCGAAGTCTTCATGGAAGGTACTAGATAGGTCCTGGAGACTGAGAAAAAAGTTAATTGTGAGGTCAAAGACTAAAGACTGCCACACTGGAGACCCAGGGAATAGCTCATGCTGTAGATCCATCCGAAATGCAGGAAAATTTCCACTGATTTGAGAAATCTCACGGTTAGTAATTTGTGCTACTCGGGCTTTCAGACATGAGGTCTGTCTCCATTAGACACACTTGCACCAGTTATTGTCTACTGGCTTGTATGCCAATTTCTTCTAAAAGCATTCTCTCTGATCATGTCTTGAATAATGTGTGACCACATATATGACAGTGAGAAGTAGCTACATAAATAAAGTTAATGGCCACATAAAATTAGCCATCACACGTATACTATTTTTATAGTCATGCTAAAGTAACACAGTGACATTATGTTAGATTCTACTAATTTGGAAACCTAGCCAGTGGAGATATCTGCCTGTATAATAATGTATGTATCATGTGTATGTCCACATTGTACAAGTATTATGTGGAGTACTACATAATGTGTGTGTGTGTGTGTGTGTATACAAATATTGAGAGATAGAGATATATATAGAGGGAGAGAGAGAGAAAGAGAGAGATAGAAATACATTGCAAAGAGATGAATTGACTTCCAGTATTGTAAGTTCAGTTAGCCAAGCCTAAAATCCAGGGGTGGCCATCAGGCAAGACATGCTGGACAGAGTGGGCAGGAGAGGATGCCACAGTCTATTGCTGGAGTTGTTTCTGGGAAATCTCAGCTCTGCTTTGGAGACCTTTCAATCAGCAAAGTCAGTATTAGTTTTCAAAACTTTTTTTTTTGTAAATAGCAACTGACTGTAGCAGGAAATCACATTTACAGAATGTATAGATTGGTGTTTGATTGACTGATAGGTACTATGAGCTAGCTATGTTGGGTACATGAATCTGAACATCACAAACGTTTAAAGAACAAACACAATGTATGTGTGTGTTGATCATTTCTGGCAAGGATAGTAAGATAAATGAGTATCAACTTTCTGAACTTCTATCTGTCTCCATATGCAGGAGAGTAAGATATGTGAGGGTGACTGTATGAATCTATATCTGTCTCCATGCATGTTTTATGTTAAGAAACTTGAGACACAATGGAAAATAAACTGCAGGCAAAAACATACCAACTTTCATTTCCAGTACCTAGAACTTACTCACCACAGTGCTGAGAACTTTAAATTCACTTTTATATTTAATTTTCATGTACCTCTAAAAGAGAAATATTACTTGTACTTTTTTAATACAGAAGAATGAGGTGTAGAAGTTTCAGCTGTTTGCTAAAGATTATATAGCTAGCAAGTGCAAAGGCCAGGATATTCCTGTGGAATGGTCCAGCAGTCCTAGCAAAGGTGGAAAGAGCTTTATGGCAGGAGGGTCACAGATTAAGCGTACAGAGGAGTCAGAGGTAAGGACAGCTATATGGGATGTGGCAACAAGTCCATCTTGAGTCATTGTGGGAAGACTTCAGCAGGTAGAATTATGAATGAGGTGCTGAGGAAGAGCAGGGACTCCTCACAGGAAGAGGGTTGAGACTCAGAGAAAGGATAGAGAGAGAGATGTGTGGGCTCTGAGGGCAGTGCTCCCCACCATAAGAAATGCCAGCATATGAGAGAACAGTAGAAACACCCAACCACTGCATACTTGTGGAGTAGTTTTGCAAGGGAAATGCCATAGGACTGAGCTTGGTATCTGGGTTCACAATGAAGCCACAGGAAACTGACAAGGAGAATCAGAAGTCAGAGAGGAGGAATTGATGCAGAGAAAAGAAGGCTGAGGAGATGAGCAAGAGGTAGGGTCCCTTCTTACAGGTGGTTTTTCCCAGAGATGGTTCTGGTGGTGGTGCTGGTGGTGGTGCTGGTGCTGGTGCTAGTGCTGGTGCTGGTGTGTGTATGTGTGTGTGTGTGTGTGTGTGTGTGATTTGTAAGAATGTGAGCTTTTACATGTTCATGTAACTTTTCAGAACATATTCTCATAGTTTTTTCAAGTCTCTACACTGTAAGGAAAATCTCACACACACACACACACACACACACAAAAAAAAAAAAAAAACCAGAGGATTTGAGTATCTGAAGGCTGCTAGTTCAATTTGGCCAAGGCAGTTTTTTTGGGTGCAAAATTTATAAAATGCCTTGAAAGTATTTTCCAGGGCACATTCAGTGACTTCACCCAGTCCAGCCTAAATGGTCTATTTTGGTTTTGAGTTCATAAAGCCCCTCTCTCTACCCCTCATTTCCCTGTTCAGGTTCACATCCAGATAAAACAGCTAACTCAAATATGGTGTAAAAATGCAAGTCCCCTTTAGCCCAGCTTTGCTTGCTACGCCCCAAAGTGTGCCTGGGTGTTGAAAGTGAGAAGAGGTGGGGATGGGGACAGTGTGTTTTTCCAGGGCCATTTATGGGAGCGGGCACTCTCTGGGGCTTTTAGCAGGAACCTTCGCCTCGTGGCCCAGTGGAAGTCATTCAGGATGATGACCATGCTCAGTGGTCGGTGGAGAGCTGGAAAAGCTGCCAAAGTCAGCATCTGGGGCAATAGAGTAAATCAAGTTAAGAGGGGCCAGGACAAGATTTTGGAGAGGGAGAGGAGGCACAGGTCAAACCTTTAACCAGACTTGCAGGGTGAGATGATGAGGTATAAATTGACTAGTATACTCTAGGCTTAGGAAAGGCAGTCTCTTTGGGGTTTATCAATGCTCTTAGGTACCTACTTCCCAGCCTGCTGGCCTGCCCAGTAGGCCTCAGGTGTTGGGCACTTAGAACAGAATCAGGTAGGTGCAAACCAGAAAGCTCTGAGCTTTGCATCTACAAGTGAATTCATCCAGCTGTCATCCTCAATCAGGACCACAACACCCATAATGCAATGCTCCTCACCTCCTACTGCCTGCGCAGAAAGACCATCTGGATCTTTCTAGTCTTTCTTTGCTGGTATCTTAAAATCCTTTCTCTTTTCTTTTTTATAGACATTGGTGGGAACATGGCCCTACACATGTGTGAGCTTGACACTCAGATGGTAAACACTTTAGGACTCTGAAAATGGACTTGCCGTTCTAGGGAAGCACGGAGGTTTGCTTGGTCTCAAGTGGTTCCATTACACAGGCAAAGGAATTGAGGCTCAGAATTCTCACCTGGCTTGCCCATGGCCGCACATTTAGAGCACAGAAGGCAGAGGCAGGTATATAAATTGGTACAATTAACTCCATTTTATAGGTAGAAAAACGAAGGTTCACACAGGCTCACAAAGTAATACAAGAACACCCCGAGCGCTTAGGCCGGAACTAGGCCTTAAACTCAAGCCTCTGTGGCTCACGGTTCCTGCATTCCACTCACTGGACATCTTGTCCTTTCTACGACTGTCCTCTAGGGAAGGTCTGTCTGGGATTCTGGAGATGGGTGGCATGTTTTCTACTTGTGTCTACCAACCACGCCTGTGAGGAGCTTCCTAATCATTTATCCTTGCATCTCTGGATCAGCTAACTCACAATTGCCAGGTGCTGATTGGGTCAGGGTCAAGCAGGGCCCTGAGAACTCACCTATAAATAAGCTCTGTGTCAGTCAGCCTTAATTCTCACTTTCTTCATGCCCAACCCATTCCTGAGTCTGGTAGATCCACCTCCATCCTTACAGCCATGCCCTTCTCTTCTCTCCAAGTGTCGGTCCTATCTTGTGCCCTCAGCATCTTAGTCATGACCTTGAAGTGGTATTTTCCTGTGTGTACTAACCCTCTACCCCTACAACAGCCAGAATGAGTTAACTTCTTTTAAAGTGTGTGTGCATGTATATATGTGTGTGCATATAGGTGTATTGTGTGTGGGTGCACATGTGAGTGCACATACATGTGTGCACACATGTACCTGTGGAGGCCAGAAGTGATTGTTGAAATTCATGAAGCTAGAGTTACAGGAGGTTTTGAACTCCCGGGTATGGCTACTGGAAACCAAACTCTAGTCCTCTGCAAGAGCAGCAAGCACTGTTAACCATGGAGGCATTGCTCTAGCTCCCAGAAGGAGTTTTGGAAAAGCTGTATTAGAACACATTCTTTCTTCAAAAACCCTGTTGGTTCTTTATTAGAAAAGAGACATACTGTAATGTATAGACCACTGTAATGATAGGTTCTTACATAATCTGCCCTCCCATGTCTCTAGTAGCTCCTTTGTGTTGTCAGTCACATGGGAGATGCTTTTGCTCTTCTCATGCCCCAGTGCTCTTCCTGCTTTGAAGATTTGACCTCAACTATACACTTGCCCAGAAGGCTCTTTCCTGCAATGTCACTTGCTGGCTCATCTATTCCTGACTTATGTAGACGACTGGAAGTATTTCTTGGTATCCAACTCAAAGAGTTCACTCCATACCTTGGACTCCTCTTTTTCAGTTCTCTGAATCAAGTATCTCCCTCTCTGGCAAATAGTGATTTGTTAATTTTCTCCCCATCATAATGCAACTTCAGGAGGACTGAAACCATCCCAACTGCTGTCTGAACATTTGTTAGACAGATAAGATGAATAGCTTTGATCCCTGCTTTGTTAACCTGTGTTAGTTCTTGTGACAAAATATTTGCAAAAATCAGTTAACAGTAAGAAAGATTTATGTTGGCTTATGATTGTGGTGGTGCCAGTCAGTCCATGGTCACTAGCATTGCTGTTTCTTCTCTGTGATGACCCTAAACTTCCATCATGTGGCAGAAGTATGTAGTGTAGTATTGTGGTAACCAGGAGGGAGATAAGGAGGGAGATAGGGAAGGAGTGGGAGCAAGGAAGAGAGGAGTGGAAGAAACAGGAAAGCGAGTGTGGTAGTTTGAATAGCTATAGTCTCCATAGACTCTTGTGTTTGAGTAACTGGCCCATAGGGAGTGGTAATATTAGGAGGTGTGGCCTTGTTGGAGGAGGTGTGTCACTTGGATGCAAACTTTGAAGTCTCATATATGATCAAGCCAGACCCAGTGGCTCTCTCTTCCTGCTGTCTACGGATTCAGATGTAGAACTTTCAGCTCGTTTTTCAGCACCTGCATACTGCCATTCTTCTTGGCATGGTGATAATGAACTAAGCCTTTGAAATTGTAAGCCACACCAAATAAATATTTTCCTTTATGAGAGCTGCTGTGATCATGGTGTCTCTTCACAACAATAGAAGTCCTAACTAAGACAATGAGAAAGAGAAAGAGTTCAGGACAGAAATACAGAAAGGGAGAGGAGATGGAGAAGGAAAGGAGGAGAGAAAATTGAGAGGGATAGAAGGAGAGAGAGTAGTGACGGGGGAAGGACAAGTGTCATCCTCCAGTGACTTACATCTTCCAGTGAAGGCACACTGCTGTTGTACCCAGTAGTCCAGGGACCTAGGCAAGGATATCTGCAGAAGTTCCTAATAGTTCACTTAGCTGTGAATCTCTCATAGATGAGTTAATGCTGGCGTTATGCAATTACCTGTGAGCACTGTTGCACTGGGGATGACTTCATGCAGCACATGGACTTTGAGGGCACCTTTGAGATCTAAACCATAACACTTGTCTTTACTGTCTTTATAATCTGGTTGAAGAGATTTAAATTTTTGAGTATTTCTCTTTTCAAAAAATAATCTTTTACTAACTTTTTCCATATAATATACTTTGATCAATTTTTTTTCTCTCAAACTTTTCCTGGATCCTCCATACCTCCCTATCCACCCAATTTCATATTCATCTCTCTCTTTATCAAAAACAGAAAAAAAAATCAAAATGCACTAAAAATAACACACAAAAAGCACAAACAAAAACACACCAAACTAAAAAACACCCCAAAACCAAAATAACAACTAAACAACAACAACAAAAACCCCATCTAACATGGAATCTGTTTTGTGTTGGTCAACTGCTCCTATACCCGGGGTCTGTCCTGGAGTGTGGTTGGTATATCTAGTGATACTTTATTGGATAAAACTGGTTTTTCCCTTTCCCAGCAGACATCAAATGCAAATGAGTTCTTGATAAGGGGTATGACTTTGTGTCTACTTTCCTTTCTCATTGCTGAGATTTTGTCTTTGAACCTGTGTAGAACTTGTGTGCTCTCACAAGCTCATATGTGAGTCTGTGAGTTCACATATTTAATAGTCTTGCTATGTTTGGAAGACACCATTTCTTTGGAATCATCCACCTCCTCTGGCTCTTGCAATCATCCTACCTCCTTTTCTACGTAGGTCACTGAACTTTGAGGGGGCATGTTTTTATGAAGACATGCCATTAGGACTGCATGCTCCAAAGTCTCATTCTCTGCATAGTCCCCTGTTGTGAGTCTCTGTGTTATTTCCATCTACAGTACAAAGAAGATTCTCTGGTGAGGGCTGACGCAGATTAATCAATGAATATAGCAGATGTCATTAGGAGTCATTTGATTGCTATATTCCTTTAGCAGAATAAACATATTTGATTTTCCCCTAGGCCCATGGCCATAGGTCCTTGGCTACACAAATGGGTCAGGTATGGGTTTCATCTCATGAAGTGGGCTTTAACTCAAATTAGATATTGGTTGGTTATTCCCACAAGCGTTGTGCCATTATTCTTAATGCCCCTAGATTCTTGACTCATATAATTTCTGAGCTTCCTGATATCTGCACTGTTTCGGCAGTGGATCTTCTTCATTGACCCATGTTCCAAGAGTTCTTGATGTGTGTGTTTGAGGACTGAGATCTCAGAGCAGATATTCAACAATCACTGTATGTGGATGCTACAGTGCTACAATGCAGAATACAGATTTCTGCCTGCCCAAAGTCAAAGACAGAATCTTTCATGTCATCTGTGAATTTGCATTTGAATGTCCCTTTCCTAGTCTGTGGAGTTTTGAAGAGCATACCTAAGTCTCTTATCTACTATCATGAAACCTATTGATGTAAAATAAATTAATTTCTAAAACAATGTAAATTTAGTAAAGGTAGATAAGTATGGAAAAGAAAAACTTATCTGTAACCCCACCTACCACAGATAAAGGCTTTTAGTCTGGTAATATTTATACTGCCTGTAATTTTGATGTAGAATATGAACTCGATCTGTCTCTCCTTTTAGAACATTTCTCATTTTTAAAAAATCAGTGAACGTATACAAACTAATATATCTGTAGAACAGGAAGAATTGATGAGGAAATACTGAGGGAGGTGAGGGCTGAGTGGGTGGTTTGGTGGGGGCTTCTGTGAGCTGCAGTGGAAGTGCTGATGAAATGGCACTTTAAATAGATGGTTTAAAGAAATGGAGCCCTTGATGCAATTTGCATTTGGGGCGTTCCACTTCTATATTCCCCACATAGAGTAAGGACAAGTGGTATAAGAGGGTCATCTGTCTATGTATTACTTTCATTGGTTAAATAGAGAGACTGCCTTGGCTTTTTGATAAGGCAGAATTTAGATAGGTGGAGTAGACTGAACAGAATGCTGGGAGAAAGAAAGCAAAGTCAGACAGACGCCATGGATTTCCTCTCTGAGACGGATGCTGGTTAGTTAGACTTGTGCTGGTAAGCCACAGTCAAGTGGCAATACACATTAATGGAGATGGGTTAAACTAATATGTGAGAGTTAGCCAATAAGAGGCTAGATATAATGGGCCAGGCAGTGTTTAAATAAATACAATTTGTGTGTTGTTATTTCAGGGTATAAGTTAGCCTGGTGGCCAGGAGCCGTGTGGCGGGAAGTGGCCCACCACTCCTTTTACTACAGAGGAGAGCCAGAGAGGGTCCGCCTGTGGTCTGGGTAAGAGCAGAATCGGGAAGAGAGTGGAGAAGAGGCAGCATTAATACATGGAACTGCAATATGGAAGAAAAGGGGGAGATTCTGTTAGTGGCATATGTAGGACTTCACACAGTAACTCTGTGGACATCCTAACTGATAAGAACCATGTCTAATTAAAGATACATCCAAAAGCATCATAGAAGTTTTACAGACATAGCAGACAAAGCTAGATGCTCAGTGTGACATATGGGCATGATTAGCTACTTCCTCAAGAAGAAATGATGGTGATTTGATCACTTCATTTCAAGGAGAGAGGGGAGGAGGTATCAGTAAATCTCTCTCTGTCCAAATAAGCATGTTTAACTTCAATTATGGCTGCCTTTGGAGAACTGTACAGGTCTTTTAGTATGTTTCAAAGTATTTTACTTAGACATTTTGGAAAAAACATACATCTCTATTCATGGCAATGGTTACCATTCTGATTTATACACCCTGCTTCACTGTAAATCATTCAAAACTCAAAAATTAAATTTTATGAAATAACACTTTGGTGCCTCTATGCCTGGGCAAAGGGCAGGGGGAATAAAATTTTTCTTGCTGCCAATTATCACTGAGTTTCTTTCCATTATGTCTTTTTTTTAATGAGCAAATGGTTCAAGTTCATATGTAGGTAGAGAAAGGGAGGCACACAAATGCTCTGTTAAGGAAATAACATTCAAAACTTGACTTAAAATGTTATACTTTTCACTATTAGTTCAATTTTATTTATCTTTATAATTTTATATCCAAGCATGCTAAAAGTTTACTATAGACCACCATGTCTAAATCATGGATGCCTGGGGGAGTAGAAGGGTTGCCACTTAATTGCCTGGCACTATTGGATTATTCTATTATACCTACAGTAACAGGAATGGGTTATTATACAGCTGTATTTACTCTTTCCCGATGTTGCTTAATTTCTTTTTTTTAGTGATTTTATTGAGTTGTATAATTTTCTCCACTCCCCTCCCTTCCCCCCACCTACTCTTCTGCTCTCTCATATTGTTGTCTAAGTTTCTGTCCCGCCCAATTCCCACAGTCGTTAAGTTCCAAAGAAATCACACGGAGGTCTAAATTAATCCTAAACTGATTGACCCATTAGCTCAGGCTTCTTATTAACTCTTATAGCTTACATTAGCCCACTATTCTTATCTGTGTCAGCCACACAGCTCAGTACCATTTTCAGCAGCACAGTCACGTCTTGCTTCTTCTGTGTCTGGACAGGACTGCAGAGGAAGCTTCCCTCTTCCAAGAATTTTCCTGTTCTCATTGACCCACCTCTACTTTCTGTCTGGTTGTCCCATCTATACTTCCTGCTTGGCTACTGGCCAATCAGCATCTATTTAAAACATAATTGACAGACTATAGACAATTGTCCCATACCATTCTATGATCCCATGCTCCCAATTTACTCAGAAGATCTTGTTTTTTTTCTACTTCCTATGTAGATTAGATTCATGTATGTCTCTCTTAGGGTTCTCTTTGTTTAGGTTCTGTGGGATTATGAATTGTAGGATGGTTTTCTTTGCTTTATCTAAGAGCCACTTATGAGTGAGTACATATTATATTTGTCTTTCTGGGTCTAGGTTTCCTCACTCAATATAATGTTTTCTAGATTCAGCCATATGCTGAAGGCATAAGTCACAAACAATCCCACACCAATTTTAAATTATGATTAATAGAATGGTTATTTATTTAAAGGGGAAAAACTTACAGATCACTGTCCCAGACAACAGCCCTCTGCACAATCAGGAAAGGAGTTGTGGCCGGAAGCAGAGCTGGAAGCAAGAGAGTGAGTGGAGGGCTGCTGATGCTTTTTTAAAGAGAGAGAGAGAGAGAGAGAGAGAGAGAGAGAGAGAGAGAGAGAGAGAGAGAGACCATGCCCCAGTGGGCTGGTATCTCAGTGACTATTGGCTGAAGGAGCGGAATGAGCTCCCACAGCAATTTGCCACAAACTTCAAGATGTCATTATTTTTTTCTGCTGTGTAATACTCCATTGTATAAATGCACCTCATCTTCTTTATTCATTCTTTGGTCAAGGGGCATTTAGGTTGTTTCCAGGTTCTGGCTATGACAAATAATGCTATTATGAACATATTTGAGCATATGTATTTGTGGTATGATTGAGCATTCTTTGGAGGTCACTGGCTCAGGCCTGGTCACACAGAGATTGCTGGCTCAGGCCTGCTCCCTCAGAGGTCACTCTCTCATACCTGCTCTGGTGGAGGTCTTTGGCTCAGGCTACTTATTTTCCTTTTCACAGATGTTTTCTCCCCTCCCTTACAGAAGAATGGGATTAGTTAGATTTCCTAATTTGGGAATGAAAAGAAGTCACCTTTACTAAGACACTACTCTTTCTTAGGACCAATGGCAGGCGGTCTATATATGCCTCTACTGAGTTCTTTTACAATCTTGGCAATTGGCTCTTAAGAATTCCAGCTATACAGGTGATAAAACATGTCCGGAGAGTTCCATATGCATAAATGAATGTGCCCTCACTAAATCACTTGTTGAAATCAGTTTTCTCCTAATCATTAGGAGGTAGAGCTCTTTACATGTGATAGAACCAAAGGATTTTTCCTGAGTGGGATTCATTTCCTTGTAAAAGATATTCCCGAGAGCTCCCTTGACCTTCTCCCACATGTGGACACTGCAGGAATGTCATCTATGAGGAACAAGCTGTCTCCAGATCCAGGATCTGTCAGTACCCTGTTCTTAGACTTCCCAGAATCTCCTTGCTGTGAGTATTATATTTATGTTTTTCATAAGTCATCATCTATGTTATTTTGTTATAGCAATATGATGGACCTAAATCAAGATTTGATGTAAACAACTCATTTGGTATCACCCCATACAAAAGTTCTTACTTGGGACCTATGACTTCCTTAGCCATAAGTTGTGATTATGCTTATAACATGGAGCAAACTTCAAGTCCATTCAAGAGGACAGTTGGTTACCCTGTCAATACTCTTGCCACTTTTGCACCCGTAGGCACATCTTACCTGGAGGGTTGGTAGCTTAACACACAGAGTCCAGTGCGTGGCAATTCCATTGATGTCTTTTCTCCTTCAGCAAGCTGCACAACACCTTCTAATACTCCAAAGACTGGCCACCAGGAATGGGGATTTCCTAGTCATCTCAATATTAATTTCTCTATGCCTTGCAACCAAAGCCATGTGATCTTACCATTTACTATGGTGTATAACAAAGAACAATGATAATGCCCTGTATCATTTTGGGTATCTCTGGGGCTCCCTTCACCAATAAATTGTAGTCAGGTAAAAAGAGCCCGACACTGAGATTTATTTAGCAACCCATTCTTCTGAAGGCAGGATTGTTCACCCCATGTGGGTACCTATGCTCAAATTCCCTAAAAAACATTTTGCAAATTAGCTTACAGTTGTAATAACAGATGGGGTTTCATAAGGCTTTATCATGCATCCTTCATTATATTCCTTTATATATATGATATTTACATATATAGTGATATATATATAGTGATTATATATAATATCAGGAGTGAATAGTAGAACAACACACACGATATGAAAAATGAGACATTGAATATGAGAGGTTCAAGTGAGGGTGAGGATGGGGACTGGAAATGATGGACTAGAGGATGGGCTAACCCAAACATATTCATATATATATATATGTATATATAATATCACATATATAAAGGAATATGATATATAATATATATCACTCCTTCTTTAAGAAGGGTCTATAAAGACAAAAAAGAATTACAAGAAAGGCTGGGAAGATGGGTCAGTGGAAAATAATGTTTGCTGAACAAGTCTGAGACCCTGAGTTCATACCCCCAACATTCTATAATGAGCCAGATGTGATTGTACGTGCTTGTAACTCCTGTACTGTGCAGGTAGAGTCAGAGACATCTCTGGGTTGGCTAGATACCGGCATATCTGTAAAAAAAGTGAATTACAGGTCCGGTGAGAGATGCTATCTCAGGGAACTAATGCAGAAAGTGATAGAAGAGGACTCTTGACACCTTTCTCTGGCCTCTGTGACTACAAGCTCACATATGTGTGCATATACCTTGTGTATATATACATCACTTACACAACCACCACCATCAACAACAAAAGAAAATATCACCAGGGAGAAAAACTTAAATGAAAAAATTTGAAGGTGCATGATTGTAGAAATAGGGCTGACAGAAAGAAATATACCATGTTATATTGTGTGTTGCAAGGAAAGTTACTAATGAAACTAAAGTTTTGGCAGCTTGATGATGCCATTTTCTCTAATCAACTACTACTTAATTTTGTCTTTTGACAAAATTTTGATTCTTTTTTTCCATGTGTGTGTCTTATCTCCTTGGCTGGGAGTTCCCTAAGGGCTTGTAGGGTCGTTGATGCATTTATCTTTGTATCAAATGCCTTGGAAATTAAACTGATCAAAATAAGTGAATGACTAGTGGACCAAATACGTGGCTTTGTCAAAACATTTAGTATCGGTCTCATTTTACAGAAGAGGAAGAAGGCTCTCTGTCAGAATTGATGCTGTCAGACCCCCAGGTCAGTACTTTCTTCTCTGGCTCTCCACACTTTCCCATTCCTGGTCAGCCTGATCAGCAAATGCCGATGAATGAGGTAGTCCAGACAAGGCTGAGCAGTTCCTTGCACACATCACATTTGGCTGCAGCATATATCGTGAGACACGTAGCACTTTGATATACTCATTTCCTTTTGTGTGTTTTTTTTCCTCACGACTAAGATGCCGACTTCTTTCAGCCTTTGTTCTTCCTCCCACAGTCACAACACCCCTTAACAGCTTTCCTGTAATGACCAGCATGCCAACCAATAACAACTAAACAGAGATTATCACCAAGTGCATGAATCACGAAGCGTTTATGCAGAGAGTCATCCAGAACACACATTGCTAAGTTCTGCAAGCAATTACACTTCTGGTGTAGTTGTCTTCCAAGACAGTTTTGCAGCCCATTTTGCCTTGAATGACTAGAAACACCCTTGCAAAGACTCCTGATTTTTAAGTTTAATATCTTTTTTTTTTTTCAAGTAAAATGTGAACTCTGGGCTAAGGCAGCAAGAGTTATTTTCTACTAGCAAAAAAATCATACTAGAACTTTTAACCTTTGTCTCACGCAATCCAGGCAAGAAGCTTATTCATCTTTTTTGCATTTTTAATGCAAAGGAAGTATTTATTTTATGAGGACAATTAAATGGGTTTCCTATGCAGCAAACTCTCTAGAACACAGACCACGTATGTTACATAAAACAGACATACTTCCACGCCAAGGGAATCTCTGGTCTTTTCGCTTTCCTTCTCACCTTTCTGCACTTCCATCATGACCGAGTGATGCGTTTGCCTCTAGCTGGAAAATTCATAAATCTGAGGGGAGGAAGAGGTTGACTTCTTGGCTGTTTTCTCTCTCTCAGAGACTCATGGCCCATTTATCAAAGGGCTCCTCTCTCAGAACAAGCCTGTATCACCTCAACCTCCTTGCGAGGTTTCCGTGAGCTTTCCCTCCCTCCTCGTTGGTTTTTTAAAAGTTTTTGCAGCTCCTGGAGTAGAGGGGATTTGTAAGGTTAATGGGAAACTTCCAGGAGGTGCAGACTTTTGTCAAAGTGTGCATTGAATGGGGAGGGAAGAATCTGTTGGGCCTTTGTTATGAAAGGGTGCTTAATCTGAGATGGGCAGGATAAGTGGCCAGACCTGTGTTTTGAGAAGGTCTGATTTAGGTAGTTACTAAGAGTCTTGCGACTTTATGACAACCTGTGGAATCCTGACTATGGAATTTTATCTGTGGGTTTCAAACATTCCTCTGCAGTGTTCAGAGCCCCAGGATTTATGATAAACAAACTTATCTTTGCTGCGCTTCCAATTTCCCAAGAAGACCAAGAGACACCCCCCCCCCCCGCCCCGAGGTCAGGTCCAGCAGAGAAACATTCCAGTTTTCTTCCTGACCATACTCTGCAGACCTTGAGGGCCACCTGTCCTCACTCTCACGGCCTTGGGATGCCTTCCCTTGTTCTGAATGCTGTGGAATCACAGTGAGACAGGAGATTGAAGCTTTTCTTCCCAGTTTGGGCCTAGCTTTGTTGTTTTGATTCAGTTACTTGCTCCCTAGTTTTACTGCCTATAAAGAGGGATTAATAATTCTGAATTTGGTAAGTCACTGTAAGGACGAAACAAGACCGTCTGGAAAGCCTCACATGTCGGAGGTGCTCCAAATACGTTTGCTTTTCTTCATGTGACACCGAAAGAAGAGGTTTGAATCAGAGGATTCCATGCTCAGGTGTTTCATTCTGGCAGGTCTGCATTCAAGGGCTGGGTTAGCTTTCAATTTCTTGGTTACAAGTTTCAGAGATGTATTGCTTTATAGTTTCTGTGGGTCAGCTCCAAGTATGGATCAGCAAAACCCTTGGGTTTTCTTAAGGGGCTACAACCAAAGTCAGTGAGGGCTGAAGTCTTATCTGAAGGCTCACCGGAGGAAGCATTCAGGTCCTAATTCGTGGGACTGTTGGCAGGATTCAATAATTTGCAAGTTACTGCAGCCCGGACATCTGTTTCCCATTGCCTTTTGTCTTGCAGCCAGATTTCATTTGTTGCAATGAGAGCCTCTCCATAGGTGATTTGTTTCATGCAAACTAACCAAGAGAAGACTTCATCAGCAAGATGGAAGTCAGACTTTCACGTGCTCTCCTCGTGGAAGTAATAGCCCACCATATTTTTGGTATTTTGTTGGTTAGGAGGATGCCTTCTAGGAGTCAAGATAGCACAAATGAAGGTAGAAATCACTGCTTTTTTGGGGCGGGGGCATCTCATCATAACCTCTACTCTGAGCACATACACAAGAGTCACTAGAGCTGACATTCAGCACAATGCTGATGACAATCTGCGACAACAGGCACATAGATCTGTCATCTCTTTGGGGGATGGATGCAGGAGGAGTTACTATAGAGGAAAGATGCTGGTGGTTCCTTATTTGTTGATACTCAGCTGGCAATTGAATATGGCAGGAATCTCTGAGATGGCCATGGCTTCCTGGTCAGGGTGTTTGTTACTCCTGATCCACTCTTGAGCTCCAGAGTATAAAGCAAAGGTTTCATGGCTCAAACTGATACAAGGAGAAGGTGACGAGGAGGAAAGTCTCAAGGGTGGGGTCCACCTCTGTGGTTCCATAGGTATCCCGTTTGGCTGAGGGTTTGAGTACATTGACTTAAGGCTTTAATTATCTCATACGTCTTCTTTTAAATTAGTTAATATGGAAACACACACACAGTACTTAAATAAGAGAGGGTACTAGAAATTTTAAGGTCTGTGTAATCTGCATGTGTTGGGAACCTATGCTACAGAGCAGGTTTTCCCCTTCTCTGTAAAGAGCCCAGTGGTAAACGAGGCTCAACCCGTGCAGCTTCGCCTGCCTGCTCTGTGAGGTACTGAGTTCTTCCCTCAAATGAGAACATTGGCTTGAGATACACACAACCTTCACTTTGCGCTCTGTCTGGTGTGTTCGTGGTGGGCGAAAAAAGACCACTGTTAATCCTTTTCCCAGGACAATAGCTTGGAACTGACTCTGTCTAGGTCGAACGAGAAGCTGTGTCCACTCCAGATTTGCACTAAGGTTCTGCGGCCCCGTGATGAGGCAGTTACTAAACATCTTCTCTGTATCACTCCCACACCTGTCATATGGTTTACATGCCCCACTATGTGGAAGTGATCTGTTTGGTAACAGAAATGTATTCAGCCAGAGAACAGAATGAAATCCAGTCATTTACAGCAAAATGGGTGGAAATAAATGACACTCTGCTAAATGAAGCAAGTTAGATGCTGAAAGACAAACACCACATGCTCTTTATCAAATAGGGAATTTAAATTTCAGCCTGAACATAGAACAGGGATCACCAGAGGGTAGAATGTGTAGTGGGATAGTACTTACTTTATTAACCCATGCAATTAATGTATCAGCAAATTAGAAATAATTAGGAAAGAATTTTAATATCTGAGGAAAGTATAGGGTTAGTTGCATTTCACAAAAAAAATTTGGATATACATCTGGGAAAGAATGAGATGCATCTTACAAAGGATTTCCCCGGAAGATTCGTGAAATGACACAAATCTGAGAACTGACTTGTTTTTATTATAAATCCATAAAGTCCCTCTCATCCTCATCTCCCATATATTTATTGGATAGTAAATGTAGCACAATGTAACTTTATTGAAAGATAAAATGTCTATAGCATAAAATATTTTGATATAAACTTGGATTTCCTTGGAAGGAAGATACATTTATGTATGGTGGGGGTTGGTTTGTCCCTCGTTCTCCGTTCTCATCAAGACCAGCTTGTATTACAGGCTGTTCCAGACTCTGCTGAAGACAGTGTTCTGTTGAAGGTGTGATGAGCCCTTTTGGCTTTTCAGTTTTCACAGATCTTGTGGTCGGTTTCTGTATTGCCTCACCAGGGAGGGAGAAGGGAAGACTGCAGGGGCTGGCATATCCACGGCATTTGTCAGGAGAGTTGAGACTCTCTGGGCTCTGGGTCTGTGCTTCTTTCACAGGCACATGTAGCTCCAATTGATATTAAGGGTCAGGCAAGGTCCTTTATGGGCCTCGTGATGTGAAGCTTGTTCTTGCCAGGGGAGTTGTTAGAACTGGTATCACAGGGTTTATGGTCCCCAGGAACCGTGTCCTGGGGCTTTTGAGTTTAAATGGAGGCAATTCATTGGCTCCAGAAGACCTGTAATGTTTGTAAGAATCACAGCACTGCCTCTCAGGTGCCTCAAATCAAACCTTGGTTTTTCAGCTGTTGTAGGATCCAGGCTGTCAAATGCACTCTCATTTCTGAGAGAGACCAGAGAGCTAAATAAAAATCAGAGCATTGGGCTAAAGATGAAAATCTCTAGGCTGCTTCAAACTAATGAAAAAATGATCTTTCTTCTCAATATTCTCCTACGTCTTAAACTGAGACAAAATTTTTCAGAGAAACATGGAACTTGAGAAACTACAGTAGATAATACAGCTTTGGAGAACAAACAAAATATCAAATATTTAGCAGAAACTGGCCTGGAATTGTTAAAGTAACTTTTAGCTTAATGATGGTTGAGCTATGTTTGTGTGTATGTGTGTGTGTGTCTGTTGATGTATTCTGATGTATGTACATCTATGAATGCCCAAGTTACATGTGTAGATAAGTGCATGTTGCAATGTGTTTGTGTACACAAGTGTGTATGTATGTGTGAATTTATACATGTATTTCTAGATGCTTATCTTTTTATGTGCAGATGTGAATGTGCATGTTGTATGTATGCATGAATATGTATATGTTTATGTCTGTGTGAATGTGTTTGTGTGTATTCTTGCATTTGTATGCAGTTATTTGCACATTTGCCAGAGCTTTGGAGAATCCTCTTTGAGGAGCAGACTGGGGAGGCAAAGGCAGAAGAATTATCAAGTGCAAATACGTTGAGATAGAAACATGTGTAATATATGAAAAGAATGTAGTGAATGGCAGGGTTGCAGAGCCCAGTGTTCCCTGTGGAGTAGAGGGAAATGAGAGGAGGAGGCAGGCTTAGCCATCCTAGGACCTTGTGAAAATTGAATGGATTTACATTTGAGCTAAACCTGCTGGACACCATTTGAGGTTTTGAGTAGAGAAATGGTGTATCCTAATTTACAGTAAACAATTGTAACTTCAGCTTTTGGAAGGTGGGGGATGAAGCAGAAAAGGCAGTTGGCCTACTGAAAACTTTAGTGGAAATTTGGAGTAGGAATGGGGTACTAATGATGTGGGGCATGGATTGAATTTGCATTCTACCTTGGGACTTGACACGTATGCTGATGAGGGACATGTGAGAGGTGGGAGTAAGAGAAGATAAGAGAATGTGTGCATCCTTGTGTTTCACGGATGAGATGCTGGCTTCCATCCTGGTTACAGTTTCAGCTGGTTAGATTTAGAATGGTGGCCACTGTAACTTAACTTTGGTCACTATCTTCAAGCACAGATCTTGTGAGTGACTTCAAACTGTCTTCGACCTGATAGTTAGGGTACACTATCAGGTCAAAGACAGGTATATACATCTTTCTTGGATTTGCGGTAGGGATGTAGGCCTGATGGAAGCATGTGTGGAGGAGCTAAGTGTGAAAGGAAGAATTAGAATGTTTCAGAAAGTAAGAAAAAGTTCTAAGTATTTCCTGCTTATTCCTCTGGGCATAACAAAAGTATGTTCACATCTTCCCCAGAGCAACTTCTCTTCTACCTATCACTTTACATCAGTGTCCCAGGATGGCAGCCGTCCTTCATCTCACGGTGTTTGAGGAGGGGACTTTTAAGATCTAAGCCATACAAAGGCAATTCTATTGGACATTAAAAGATGAGACAAAACTCCTCAAGTCAAGATGAGAGAAGGTGTTGAATTCCAAGCAGAGAAAAGGGTTCATGGACAGAGCCTGGAAGAAGTGCATGCTCCAGACTAATGTGCGCTGAGACCCTAGGGGCTGTTGTAGGACAGGTAGAAAAGTACATGGGGGTAAAATTGTTTGGAATTTGAGCACTGGGCTTGGGAAAAGGCATCTGAGGCTGTTTGTACAAAATGTTTAGTTGAATAAGTTTACTGGTCAGCTGTGGTCTCCTGCTACCTGGAGTCTTGGTTAACATGGAGTCTTGCAGGGACAGTGAATGAAAGAATCTATTGCTTTAGTTTGTTTTCCTGTTGTGACACTTTGAAAAAAAATTCAGGGATTGTTTGAATGAGAATGGCCCCCACATTTTCAGAGGTTGAATACTTGGTTCCCACTTGGTGGAACTGTTTGCAAAGGATTGGGAAGGGTAGTCTTGTTGGAGGAGGTGTGGTACTAGGGGCAGGTTTTGAGGTTTCAAATGACACCTACCATTTCCAGTGTCTCACTCTCTGTCGGCATCACATTTGTGGATCTCACATTTGTAAGCTCTCAATTACTGCTCCAGTGCCATGGTTGATGTCCTGCTCCCAGCCATGACGGTCATGAACTCTAACTGTTGGCAATTGTAAACCCCAAATATACTCTTTCTTCTCTAAGTTGCCCTGGTCCTGGTGTCTTATCACAGCAATGGAAATGTGACTAAGACAGGCATTTTGGCTTAGAGTTCCAGGAGGGCACAGTCCACCATGGGAAGACATGGCAGCAGGCCCAGAAGGAATGGTGTTAGGAACAGGAGGCTGGTTGGTCCTATTGCATTCATAGTGAGAAGCAGAAGGTGAGCAGGTAGTCTAGCCATGCTATAAAGCCTCAAGATCTTCCCCCAGTGATCATTTTTTTCAATGAAGGTTTCACCACTTAAAGGTTCATAATCTACCCAAGTAGGGCCACCAGTTGGGGAATGAATGTTCAAATAAGTAAGCTTATGGGGCACATTTTACTTCAAACCACAACATCTACACACATACTGTTCAAAATCTGGAAAATAAAATTTGGTTTATATTTGGAAGTACTGTGTATCATATTGATTTGTTTCATATGTGCTCATTTTTTTTTTGCTTTTTAAGCTCATATTCTCATCTTTTTTACATACTTTCTCTCATTCCAGTTTTTTCCTTTTTCATTTATTCAATAAACTTCTAACAATTCTACTATGCACAGTTTCACCATTACCTAAGGGCATATGATAGACTGAGAAGACATTGACTTTGGCCTTTAGCATCTCTGGGCTCATATTGGCACCACTCTGAGCTGTCACTTATATTTTTCTAATTTTCATTTTCTTGAATACGCTTCATAAGTAGGTAATCACACTTCATTTAGGCTTTGCTGGCAAATCTTGTTCTTGGGGATATTTAATAAATGCTAGTCACATTGATCATTAATAATGGAATATTTTCTGACCAACATGTTTTGAATGGTATAAATCTGAAAGATATTCTCTTTAGAATTAATTCTGTCCAGGACATTCTGTATAAAGTAAACTTCAGGGTAGGGTATACAAAAGATGGCTTACTTAAAAAAAATAATGGCTGAAAAAGAATCCAAAGTAATGCCTGGTATATTGTCAACATTCATCAACATTTTATTATACAATTATGCATAGCTGCTCAGTTACTTGTGGTGTCATGAAAACTGTCATGTAGACAATGCTATGGTATGAATGATGATGTTCCCTCAAACTTATGTGTTAGAACCTAAATATTCAATGTCTTAAGAGATTGGGACCTTAGAAAGTAGTTCAATCACACGACTCCTTCCTTCGGAATGAGAAGAGCATCTTTGCTAAAGTGTTTATAGGAGCTCTTTTATCACACTGGCCTTTGAAGAGGCAGGAAGAATGCACCATGGTGGAAGCAGAGGGAAAGTGTTCATCATACCCTGAATCTGTTCTCCCTTGTTACTGAACTTCTATATAAATTCCCATTGTTTATCATTACTCAGTGTAGAGAATTGCATTACTAACAGTCTGAAGGGGCTAAAGCAGGGAAGCTACCTCTATTTATTTTTATTTGCAATTGAAGATTGAATCTAGCCAAGTGCTCTAACATTGAGCTGTGTATCCCCAACTCTCTCATAAAACTATTTTTCTTTTACAAATACATTCTAGAAATTGATTAGTTTTATCTTCAGGTCAGCAGTCAAAGAAAGCTGTATGTAATGGCTTGAATGAGTCTTCAGAATTATTTAGTACTCTCCTCCTGTAGCTAGAGTAAGTGTGTCAACCCTTTGGAGCTGATCCATGTGGCATAGTTTGACCAAAAAATGTGAGAAGATAGACTGTAGGCAGAGGCTTAATTGTACTTGTTTAGATTGGTTTGGCTCTTGGTTCGTTCCAGCGATGACCGTGAGGAAATGATGCTCCATAAAAATGAGAGACAAACTGGGCAAATCTGAAACTCACCTGTGGCTTGAAGTCCAGCCCAGGAGATATATTTTTTCAAGTATAATAATGTATATTGGTGCTAGTCTCTTGCTCCTGGATAACTTGTTATGTAGTGTTGAAGAAGCAGTTGGTTAGTACACTGCACACATCTTCCTTATTTAGTGATCAAGATTTCACAGCCCCGTGTACTCAGTTAACATTGCTTTACATATGTCTATAAAGTATGAACTTTATAGACAAACTTTTACTTTGTTTCCTATTGATCCTTGTGCATTGTAGGCAGAAGACAACAAAATGCCCTTCAGTCTAAAATCATCATGTTTTAGATGAAGGAAGCAAGGGAGAATCACTTTGGTTAAATTTCCAGGCATCATAACCCACTCGCTGAGCATATTCAGTTCTTTCCAAGAGACTTTCAATAATTTAATGGATCAGAACCTTCAGGATCCTGTGAAGCATAGCACTGTAGGGGGAACTGATGGTAGATGGAGGGCCAGAGGAGAAATGATGGTAGACAGGAGGGCTAGGTAAAGGACTAGTGGTGCCGAGAGAGTTGGAAGTGATAGGCTGTTCAGGCATTTGCCATGGCTGGAAAGAACACTCTTCTCATTTGCACAATCATGGGACTTGTTCAAAGAGTTTCTGTGGGAAACAAGGGATGAAATTAAGCCATGGAAATTTTTGGCCAAGTCATGAAAACACATTTTCCAAAAAAGCTGTTAATTTGATGGTGGAATGAGTCACAGCCCATGGGAAGGGCTGAAAGTCACATCAACAGAATTACTCAAAACTTAACTGGACAATAAAAAATGTATGGTTAAGGCAAACAGCCCTTCATGGTTAGGCCAAGCAGACACTGTGTCCCTGTATGAACTTTTCCTTTGCATTTTCAGGCCAGTTCTACGTGGAAAAATACCTGGTACCTCAGAACCTGAGGAAAGTGGGGCCCAGTTATTTCAGGGTTGGAGAACTTCTCAGTTTCACTTGTCTTCAGGGTCAAATCATTGAATGGTGACCAGAATTTCAATGCCACTGTGATGGTGGGGCTGGCACCTACCAGTTGATCTTTGGAAAATAAAGTTTCTCACCAGCTTAAAGAAATTTTAAACCTAAAATTTCCCAATTTGAGGGAAAAAATAAGGTACTCAGTCATTAATAAGGACATTCTGGTGGAGCTTACATAGTAGAAGTGGGCAGAAAGGTGGTTTAAGAAATAGAAACCCCAACTGTGTGTTTGTTTTTAGATATACAGTGACCTTACACCACCTCCTCTGCTATGTTTAAAAAGAAAAAGTGTGATAGGATCCTCACACCTTGATAAACTGCAGAATTCCTCATAGACAGCAGTGTGTCTCCTCCTCTCATTTCGAATACAGCAACCCAGGGAAGTTTGTCCCACATGTCTGGTTTAAAGCATGTGGATTAACCACAGCCCCAATTCTTTTCTCACAGGGTATTTGTTTTGACTTGTACACCTTAGTCATGAGCATGCATAATAATTCTGCTAACACCTGTCTTTCTCAATAGTCTACAAGCCTCACACTTAGGGGAAAAATAAGGAAGGTAGAAACTCTTTGTTTTCATTAACTATTTTCTAAGGTATCTGTTTATAATACTTCCTGTGTGATTGACCTAATGATCTCTTTAGTGACTTTAATAGTTTTCTGGGGAAGTTTTGACTCCTCTTGGGGCCCTGAAGACATCTTATGGCATGGACTCTTGCTCCCCACCTGAACCCCACATCTCTCTGCTGTCATTTTGACTCTTTAGAATGGCCTGATTTATAATTCCTTCTTATACTTAGATTCAATTTTTCTTTTGCTCATTTTCTTATTTCCATCCTTCAAAGCCATTGATCAAGCCAAGCTGAGACGTATCCTTTCTTGGCTAAAATCAGAATAGTTGTTCACTGCCTCTTGGGTTGACAAAAGGAAACCCATGAACATTCTTGTATTAAGAAAAATTTTATACTATGGCCAAGTTCCACGAGCTTCTTTCGGTCATTCTCTAGACTCTGTCCTTTGGTGCTCATCAGTATCTTCAAAGTTTAGTATGTGATTTCTACCACATACCTGATTGCAATATTTTGTGGGTGTTTATTCAGCTCAGATGATATAATAGTGATACCTTTCCTTAACATATTGCACATTTATTATTATTATCACAAATTATTGAAGGAAATTCTATGACCTGGCATCATTATACAATGTGAGCCATTAAGGACTGACTGTGAGTTGTAAAGGAAGGTGAAAGAAGAAATATTATGTAGTATAATCAAAGGAATTATGATGCAGTAAGCAAGCCAGCCCCAGAGGAACCAGGAAGTGTTTATAACCCTAAGTCTACAATGGCTGCTATCTAAACCCTGTTTAAACATGTTAGCTGTCACATACCTCATGGTGACAGTAGCCCTTCAAGGGAAGTTTGCTTGTCACCATTTTGTGCCGTTAGAAACTGAGGTTGAGGAACATTGCATACTCGTCCAAAGTGACAGTTTGTCTGCAGCATATCTAAGACTGCTTTCATGTTTTCCTCTTCTAAATATTTGAGATTTGGATATATTCAGTGGAGAATAATATTCAACTTAACCAATTTTTTAAATTTCTTTTATAAAGGAAAATGGAGTTCATTGGTCCAGACCGAATGGTTCATATTGGTATAAGATTGATCAGTAAACTGAAGATTTTATTACCAGGGAGCTAGTTTTTTTTTCATAGCATTTTATATTACAAGATAAGATCTAGAGAATATGTTTATTCATGGTCATGTCTCCTTTGACCTTTGACTGTTTTAGATTTTCTTTGTTTTCATGATCCTGACAGTTTTGGAAGATTACTAATAAAGTATTATTTTAGTGTGACCTTCAATTAGCGTTTATCTCCCCACTTCAACTCCATGATTGGATTGGATAGTTAGGAGGAAGAACTATGTAGATGTGAGGAACCCGTCTCTCACACTGTGTCATGGAACACAGGAGGTGATGGTGGCTTATTTTAGACCATTGGCAGCCTTTAATGATGGTGTCTATCAGGGACCTCCTCCATAGGTTATGGTTGGAACCTTGCCATGTTGTTTTCCAGAAGAAAGTTGTAGTAAAAGGGTGAGCGACTAAACTTCATCCTCCCGAAGAACAGAAAGTGTTTACTGAAATTCTTTTGTGGACAAATTAAAAATGCATGCTCAATCTCTTTTTAAAAAGTATTTCCTTCATTCTTGAGATTATAATTAGATTGTTTCCTCCCTTCTCTTTCCTCCTTCTAACGAAGGAATTGTGAGAGCTTTATATAAAAAGAATAATCATAACATTGTAACTCATGAAAAAAAAATGGAGACTTCTCTCTGTAACGGGCATGCTTATATGCTTTCTCTTTTTTTGACTGTGTTTGTAGGAGGGGATGCTCCTACAGGATCTGTCATATGTGTGCTTGGTGAAGATGAAGAGTATTTTCTCAGTACCTAGGATCCTCAACTGAGCTTCATCAACCAGACTTTAAACTACATGAGAAAGACCATGCCATGAAAAAGTACATTTGCCAGTGTTTCCATGGCAACCAGAATATAAAAATGCTCTTTGCCTGGAGAGGTCTGTTTATTTTATTTTATTTTAATAAAAACCTATCAAGAATAACCCTCTGAGATGTGACGTTCTATTTTCACAAGCACATTCAAGGTGTCAGACAGAGCCCAATTTTATATTCCTTGAAAACAGAGCCTGCTGCAATGTTTGCCGGACTTTTCAAAATGTCACTTTCAACCAATTTTATGTACAAATGGGTTACAGTCCCAAGAAAATACTGCAAAGAGAGAGAGAGAGAGAGAGAGAGAGAGAGAGAGAGAGAGAGAGAGAGAGGAAACGGTTTCAAAATGTAGTATTAAGTATTATTACGTTGAAAGTTATTCAGGGCAGCAAGCCTTCCCACCTGCCTTCCACCCTTTCAAACACCCAGGCGGCAGAGTGTGTGATATGGGAAAGCCCATCTTTAGCAGCTTGAGGTCGGTGGAAGCCGCTTGTCAAGTTGGCTATTCATCTCCCCTCCTCAGTAACCATGCTGACCTGGTAGCACGACCTTGTAGCCACTTTCAAAGACATCACTGGTCCAGGCCCTCTCTGGTTCATATTTCAATTTTTTTTCTCCAGTGTAGTTGCATGATGCACATAGTCCCCCCCCCCAATCAGTTCTTTAGACGTGAGGAGAATTTATTGCAGGAGATGAATTGGGAAACATTGGATTACAGGGTATTCTGAGATTCGGTTCCATCTTTAAAATAATATGTTCATTTAGAGGACTGAAGCCTTCTTTCTCAGATCTTCAGTTAAAATATGCCCATCTCACACCATCAAGGCTTTGATGCAACCATGTCTGAGCAGCAGGCTTTCAAGGTTGTGTCAAGACAAGAAGAAGGGATAATTTAAGGTGACGGGGCCAATTTAAAAACAGAAGCCCAGTGTTCCGTATTTTGAGGACTGAGCTCCAACTTTTGTGGCCTCCAGAGCTTCTTAGAGAATTTTTCAAGTTTTACTTCAGTCTCAGGAAAATGAGACTTTGCACCAACAGTCCAGGTGGGGTCCTTGCCCCAAGTGGACACCAGAGACTAAACTCAAGGGGCGGCACGCAAGTAAGTGAGGTTTTTGTTGACTCTCCCATGCTTGGCTTCTTCTGCTGGCATTGCTTGTAGTTTATAGATGCATACTCTGTGCACAGGTATATTTTAGTCCCCACATGAAATGTCACAACATTTCATCCTGTTGCCTCAGTGAAGTGAGAATCAGAAGTATCACGGTCAACTGTAGGGTAATTATCACCTATGTAGGGGGCCCTTTTCCATTCCTTTTGCATGTTCCACTATACAAATACCTCGGCTGCTATGCTTTGAGCTGTGGTCCCAAGAACAGTGTGTTCAAATACTACCTGTCAGTGTCTGTGAATTTGACCCTACATAGAAAAAAACATTTGCAGGGGTAACTTAGGGGTTTCGAGCTCAATCATCCTGTAACCAGGTGAGCTTTCTAAGAGATCAGATAATCTCAAAAGAGACAGAGGAGGAAGAGCCACAGATCTGGAGGAAGAGGTCAGTCAAGAGCCAGGGGAAGTAGAGACAGACTTGAGTTGCACTTTCATGCACTAAGGGATAGCTGGTGGATTCGTTACTTCTAGTGCTGGAATCAAATACTAGGACCGAAAGGGGCTTAAAGAAGAAAGGTCACTTAGGCTTAGGAGTCCAGAGGGTTAGATACCCATAATAATGAAGAAGGCACAGTGGCAAGGACAGAAAGCTGAGAGATGAACTTCATACAAGAAACAGAGAGAGCAGATAAAGTAAGGCAAAGTTATAATCCCCATCAGCATGCATCGAGGTACACTTTGTCCAGCAAAGTTGTTCGTCTTACAGCTTCCGTAACACCCCCAAAGAGTGACACCAACTGGAGACCAAGTATTCAAACCCAAGCAGATATAGGGGACATTTTCTTTCCAATCACCTGGAATCTTGTAGGAAGCAACGCTGCCAGCATGTTCATCTCAGACTCGAGGCCCCAGAACAGAAGGAAATAAAGTCCTGTAGTGTTGCAATCACTGATCAGTGATCCATTCCAGCTGATGCAAGAGTTCATGCCCCGGCACTGTGGAGGGAGAAAGGTGGTCTTTCCAGCTTTAAAATAAAAAGCATTAGAAACTTGTAGATGTCCCTGTGCTTCTGTGCTTTCCTGGGGAAGGCTTCTTGATCGGCACGGTTTGCTATGGAGATGGAGCCATTTGGGTGCTGGGGGCTTGTCTGTGCATTGTGGAATGTTTCGCTACACTCTGAATTCTAACGGAGATGACATTAGTAAGCCCACCAGCTGCTCTGAGCAAATCTGTTCCCAGTTGATGGTGACAATGAAAAGTATACCCACTTAGTGCCCAAGATGTGCCTTCTGTGTTGTGGCCATGGCCCAGCACCCATGTATGAGTCAGGGCATGGTAATGCATTAACACTGATGTGGGGAGAGGGAGATGAGACATAGGTTTTACAAGAGACCTTGTCTCAAAATGAAGAGCACATCAATTGGTTAATCAATAACCAAATAGTCAGACCTGCAAACATACATATATGTAATATTGTACACTATGAACAGGTTATATTTATGTATTTAAAAATCTATATGTATATACTTAGATGTATGTAACAACAATTACTGAAAAAGACAGGCCATGAGTTTGAAAGAGAGTTAGGAGTGTCCTAGAGAAGACTTTGAAGGGAGAAAAGGGAAGGGGGAAAGGATATAATTGCTTTATAATCTCAAAAATAAAAAATAATAAAGAAGTAGCATGAGGAGCAATAGAGAAAAACACTAATATCCATGTGCACATACACACGGACTCATATACTAGTGCACACACAGAAATACACACACACATATGCTACAAACATCACAATTTAAAGACCACGACTTGGAGAGAACTTCCACTGGTGTGGGGGTACTTCTCTGTCTGGACCACCTTGGTACCTGAAACATTTGATGCCTCTCTCAATGTTCAAGTCTGAGAACCCATTCTCATTTCCCACATTTCCTTTGCACAAACCTTGGTTAAAGCAGAGGCTCTGCATCTTTTTGTGTCTTCTGTCCGCACCTCTGTTTTTCTGCACAGTGTAATGTTTTGAAAAGAGAATAGAATGTTATCTTCACACCTTTGTTTCCCCCACACCTAGTGTTTATTGTGTGAAGAAGGAAAGAGCAACATGACCATACTGTGAGACCCGGCAAAGGAGACCCAGCAAAGACCCATCAGCCAAACACCTTTGTGTGAGAAAGGGCTTTGTCCCCATGACTCAGTGACATCTCTTGGTGAGCCAGGGTGAGCCTACTATAGACCAAGAAAGCTTCTTTTCTGTCTCTGGCCCAAAACCAGTAATTTGAGTAGCTTGGGTAGCTTCCGAGACCCCTTTTCTGGGGCCAGTGATTTAAGTAGCATGGGCAGCTTCTGAAGTCCCTTTGGTGGGGGTCAGCATTTTCTAGGCTTGTTCTGGGGTCCAGAAGTTCCTTCTGAAGGTCCTCAAAGGAAGGGTCTTCATGGTCCCAGACATCCAGGAAAGCTTATCTTCCAGATTCCCCCTTAGAAATTCACCAAGCACATTAGTATAGACTGATGATCAGGACGGAAGTTTGTAGTACATTATTTAGGTTCATTTCCTAGACTTCCCAGACCATGGAACTTACCAGACACAAGAGCTCAGTAACATCATGAACACACATTTAGGAAACTAATTTAAATCTCTGCCCTAACCTTTTCCTAATCTAAGGCAGGTGTTGTGCACTGACCTACACAACTATTAAATTAACGTCTAGAAATTACAGTTTCACATAAACATAAGATTTGACTTTATTTAGAATAGCCTGGCATCTACTTTAAATGACTAAAATGTCTTTTGGTGATATTGAACTCCTACCCTTCTGAAAGACTCCTTTTATTATATGCTATGTACTTTTTTATGATGTGAGATACATTCCCATATTAGCAATGGGGATAAAGAAAGAGAGGCTTACTTGAATTGTGGAGGTAGGTAATGATCTCTTGATGCCTGAGCAGGTCTACCTCTTACACAGAATTTTCACTATTCCTTCCTTCTTTCCTTTCTTTTATTTTTAGGGTTTCTCTGTAGCTGGAGCCTGTCCTGGAACTAGCTCTTGTAGATTAGGCTGGCCTTGAACTCAAAGAGATCCTCCTGCCTCTGCCTCCACAGTGCTGGGATTAAAGGTGTGTGCCACCACTACCCAGCAGAATTTTCGCTTTTTCTTTGGAGAAGAGAGACAAAGGAAAACTAAACCTGAGGCCAAGCTCCCAAAGCAAACAAAGGCTTTCCTTTAAGACATGAAGTTATGCATCTAAGCAGATGGAGCCCCTACTAGACGTGGTAGCTACCCATTTTTCTCCCTAAGGAAGGTCCCTATGAAGTGAGGGGATTATTAGAAAGAATATAATTTTGTATCTGACTATGAGGGAGGGTCTTTGAGTATGTGAATTTCTGCTAGAGATGGTAAATTGACAAGTTCCCGAGTCTAGAGTACAATCATGTCCACCGTGTCTGTGGTAAGACTTATTAAGAACCCGTGATGGCTGTGTGACTTCATTTGACTTTGTAAGTCATAGCAGCATGAGGTTCCCCCTAAGCGTATACAATGAAAAGAAGCTGTTTCATCCCTTCTGGGGAAGTAGGAAAAGGATTTGGTAGTAGACAGGGAAGAGAAATGAGATGCTGGAGATGAAGCACTCCTTAAAGCTTAAGCTTAGTGGATTGGAAGGATGTCAGCAGACTCTGGGTTACCCCTTCTGAATTCTAAGACAGACAGGCTTTCCCAAAGCCGTGAGCCATGAAAGCTTGTGAGCCATGAAAGCTTGGTAACTATAAAGACAAACAAGGTCTGGAGAGGTGACAGACACCAGGGGGTGGCTGGGAAACAAGTTGGGTCCTTCTAAGCTAGGCTGTCTGAGGGACCAGGGTGACAAAATTCAGTGTTTTGGGGGTCCAGCCAGGCATTTGGATTTTGGTGTCCAAGGCAATAATAACACATTCTTCTTGATGTAATCTGTCTTGATGAAATTGTTCGCATTTTCCTAACAGAGTTAATCTGGCCCCTCATCACAACCAGTGCAATTAAAGTGTCATGCAGGCTCTCCGCTCTGGGCTTTAAAGGGCCTCAAATAAGACCTGAGGACCCTTTAGGGAATGAGATAACATTGTTATTGGTGTGAAAGGGGGGTGAGGGAGCAGAAGTTCAGGGTCTACCCAGGGAAGATAAATCGTCCCATGCTGAACAGAGGCCTGGCCATCTCCCAGTGATGTGGACTTTATATACAGAATCTGACTTGAGATTCATTAAACCATCCCCATCCTAGCCACCAGTGCCCACAAGGGCAGATCTGTACAATCTCACGCTGCAGGAAGTCAATGCGAAATTGCAGGCCCGTGAAATGAACTGGGCTGACAGGAACACACAAACAACTAGGTCGTAGGCTTTGCCCCGTGTCCCCCTATGCTGTTTATTTAGGAGTGGAGCTCCATTAAGTGCTCTTCGATGGTCTTCAGATAACATCCCCACCTTTGGAGGGCCCACCAGAGATGGCTGGCTGCCCTCAAATGTGGTGGCTGACATTTTAGGATACACTTAGTGTTGGGCTTGTCCAATACAGTGCAGAGGACAGAAACCACACATTGTAGCATTGTATCTGATAGCCCACGCTTAGAATGGCAGAACTGTTACAGGCCTTTCCATTAGTATAGAAGGTCTCTTCCTTCTGTGACAATATTGCAAAACATGGCCCCAGAGGAACCAATATTTGACACAGGCTTCTGAATGCATCAGAGAAAAACTCACGATGAAATACATGGCTTTTATCAGTAGTATACACTTTGGGCTGGGGACAGAGAGACATAGCGACATAGCACAGTGGTAGAATGGTTGCCTAACATGCATGAAGTCCTACGTTCAATCCCCAGCACTGCAAAAAGAATAGTATAAACTATCAAAATATATATGAAAATAATTTAAATAAAAAATAATTAAAAAAAAAACTATATAGTGCAAATTCGGAGAGACCTGGAGGTGAGGCTGTTTACCCCATTAAACTTTGATTCACAGGAACCAAGTCTCCAAAGCTTAGAAAGTGAATTGTAGCTATCAAGAACACAGCTTACCCCTAAATCGTATCTCTATGAGCTCCCTCCAAGTAGCCCAATGCTTTGTTTACACATGCCTGTGGTCACCACCTTCTGTCTCCCACATTGCTAAAATGACTGACTTTTTATTTCTTTTATTTCTCTCTTTTTCTTAATAATCGCCAAGTACCCGGACCTGGCCTGGTGCTGGGGATGTTGCAATGAGCAACTCTGAAACTTCTCTGTTGCGGACTTTACATTTTAGGGCAGGAAGGGGACAGACAAGCTGAAAGTAAATGCACGAGGGCGCTACCTTCTGAGAGTGATTTGTGCTATAAAGGAAGTGAGATGAGGTGATGGGAACCAGAGTCGTGGTGCAGAAAGGCCTCTCTGAAGAGTTAACAGTGATCAGGGAGTGAGTAGGACACTTGGATTCGAGCTGGGTCTTCCATTTGGAGAGTGTCCAACAGAAGTTGACAGGTAACAGAAGTCTAAAGATCACGGAGGGAAGGCATTTGGGGTACTTACAGGAGATAAGGTCACAGCACTGAGAAGGGCCATCTTCAAGGCTCTGAAGGTCATGCTTAAGGTACAGTGGAGAACCCTGAGTGTTTCAGTGGGACTAAAATGATCAGACAAGAATAAATCATTTGGCCTAAATCTCTTGAGTTCACATATATCTGGAACTATAGGCATTTGCTAGTAGGATGAGCCATCCCTGGGTCCTGGCCTTATAGTACTAACATAGACAAGTTAGGGCACATGTTCTATTTTTTTCTCACTGATAGGATAGTAAAAATCATTGCTGAGTTGGCTTTGCCTTCCACAGTACTTTGCACACAGTGCCTTGACAGTAAATGTCGACTTCGTTTGTCTTAATTATGAGCTCTTGGAGGTTTGTAACTTTTGGCCAGTTTACTTTGTAAAGTTCCAGTGGGCCATTAATAAAAAGTCCTTTAATGAGGAACTGGGCTCTTGGAGCCCTGGTTCAAATGGATCATCCCACAGGTGGCTTCCTCCAAGGCAGAAGCTAATCAAGGTTAACATGACCAAAAGAATTTATTCAAGACTTCCCCATGGTCAATTAGTTTCCTGCAATGACTTTAGCATATTGCTTAAAGGTGTCAGTGTTCAGGCAATGAAACCAAGATGAAAACCCTACACTCCATTTTGTGTGTCAGAAATAACCATGCATTAAAAATGACTGCCCCTCCCCACCCTGCCGCACTTCAAAATTCAACATATTACATTCCTGGGAGTGTGATTTCAGCTTCTTTACATTTATGACACAAATGGAGCCATCCGTCTTCCCTTTAGTCTATAAAGGTGAGACTCATTAGAAGGAGGAAATTTCCTTTATCATTAATAGGCCTCACTCACATGATAAAAGCCGTCTCTACTCCTGCCTCCTTCAAAAACTCTGATTCTCATTTTAAGCAGTTCCCACGTAGACTATTTATCTTCCACAGTTTCCCAACTCTCAATGGCACCATTATATCCTTTATTTGGAATCATAAAACATTGAGAATAAAAAAGAAGCAAATTAATCCTCCCAAGGGGGAAGAGGAAGACAGACCGTGCCAGCTTTTAGACTGTAGATCGGACTGGCCTGGAGACACAGTTTTCTTTTTCAACAGCTTAGCCGGTGGGGAGAAATGAGTGATTCTGACAGAGAGTCCTGAAATGAAATGCAGAACTATGCAAACGTGTTAAAAACTGAAATCTCTGAGTAAAACCTGTTGAAAGCCCAAGAAATAAACAATGCGGGCTGGAATGGAAGCCTCTGGAAGTTCCAAAGTGGGTCACTCTGCTTTTATTATTCACGGTAGAAAAATAGCTTCCACCATGATGTGAAAACCACAGTTTCCTTTATCTGTGGATCGTGCCAGACTGAGAGCAGTCACCGAAGGAGAGTGGTTGGGAGAAAAGGCAAGTCCAGGATCCTGTCGCGGATGCTGGCTAGCTCCACACAATTGCATAAGTCTCTTAACCTCCGTATGACTTCTGCCCCATCATCAGCCGGGAATTAAGGAGTTGGCCTTTCCTCTTGGGCTGTGATCTGGGTTTCCTGGCTGCCAGTTAGAGAGTAGGCTTTGCCCATTGCAATTTGCTCTAAGGAGTCTCAAGGTTGTTGTGAAAACAAACGATAAAAGCCAGCTAACAAGCCGGCTGCCTTCAGATCAGCCAATGAGGGAACAAGGCCACAGAAGGCCTCAAAGCAAATCTCCAGGTTTGGGGTTCTGGAAACAGATTGTATAGCTAGTAAAGCTTTTAGTTTTTAAACTTTAATTGATTTTTATTACCTTTTAAATCGTAAGGTTCAGTACCCGGACAGTGGATGGATATTGTGTTCTCATAAAGTAAAATGGGAATCATCAACTTGAGGAACCATATACACATGGAATGTTACAGCCCAAAGGTCGGGGAGATATTCCAGTATAGCCTGTTTAGTTTTCAGAGAGGATACTTGTAGATGCGGAGGCTTGAGTAACGCCCCTGTGCTCCTGAACGCAGACACGGGGTGGATGGTCTTGCCAGTTTTAAAACTGCACTTGAACTGTGGTGGCATTAGTCCAGCAGAATGGACGTGGATCTTCCACAAAGGCCGACAACACTGGACGCTTTTGCCTGGCAGCCATTTTGATAGGCAGGCTACAGTGATAACATCTCTTATTATGAAAAATGCTTTGCAAACGTCAAGAGAGGCATCATTCAAAAAACTGGTGGGGCATAGCTGCTAACTGCAACATTTCAATAAAACATTTCCAAAATTCAGTTTTAGTTATTTCCTCCCCCTTCCTTCCCTTCTTCTTTCCTCCATCCCCCTTCCTCATCTCTCTTTTACTCCTTTTTGTTCCTTTCTTACGTCTTACCTTTCGTTTATCTGAAGAGTCATTCTGAAGAGAAAGCCATGCAAGTCTAGACTCCTCCAGTGACCTAACACAGAGAGGAAAAACCAAGAAAGCAGAGGGAAATGCAGGGGAGACAGGAAAGATTTACTCTGACTTGCTAATTTTCAGAAGGAAATTAGTAAAATTGATTCCAGCAAAAACTCTAAGTGGACAAATAGAAGAAAAACAGATCAAGAGTTGTGAATATGCTGGGCAGAGAGCAAGTTCTTAGAGAAATCTTTCCCTGAGGGAGAAATAAATATTTAGGAGAAATCACTAACTGTAAGGGTTGTTAAAGCAAGGATCACTCATAGGATGGAAGCAAAGGCTCCGTCAGCCAAGTATTAATCCGAACTCCGAGACTCGGTGGCAGTAACATGATTAGTTATTGTGGGTTCTGGAAGAAAGCAGGACCTCTGGCTAGAAAGTCGTGGAAATATGTATTTTTAAGTACTATAAAAGCCGTGGGCAGCAACTTTTCTTTTCATCCTGGGGGCTAGAAATAATACACCTGAAAGGACAGATGAATGGCAGAATGTTGGCCTTCAATGGAGCATTAAACATTCTGTGCCACATTTATGGGATTTTCCTGTCATTAATACTAGGTAAAACAAACTCTAAATGTTTTGTTGTGTTTTGAGGGCATGTTTATTTTTTACCAACTTGCTTTTCTTTGCCTCCCCCCCCCCGGCACCCAGCTAGGTTCTCAAATCTATTAGGTTTTCCTGTGTCTACACACTCATGGCAAATTTTCTAACTGGCTACCTCTGCCTTGCCACCTTTCATTTTCATCCTTTGTCCCTTCCTTGGCATTCTGTCTTTTGGGCTGGTGCACGTGTTTGGTCCCATGGTAGGGTCGGATGTGGTTGATCAGGCTGGCGAGCGTTTCTGTGGTTTTCTTGTGGCGCCCCAGCATTGGCCTGGTCGTGGTTGGCCTGTCCAGAAACTACAAAGACTGGAGCAACCTGAATCCTTCTGGTGCTAGGATTTTTAGTCTGCAATTGATCGTGATGGTGAGACCTTGTATTTCTTTCTCGTTTTATTTGTGGACTTCTGTCTTAATTTAGTCAGCCTCCTATAATTAAAAAGAACCCTTTGTATGAGCAATCCATATGTTTCCCCTTGTCAACTTGAGCAAATTCACACTAAAGGGGCAAAGGATGGTATTTTGGAAGAAGCAAGATGCAAACCTTGAAACCCCTGGACCGTGGGTCTCTATTCTGGCGTCCAGTGCTGTGTGGCTGAGAGCCTTGGAGCTCTTTGACAGGTAGTTTTTAGAGATAATCTCCACTCTGCCTCCTGAGATCTGTGGTGTATCTGCTTGGTTACTTGTCCTGGGGAGACAAGAAAAACATCTATCCATCTCTGATTGTGTCCATCTCAGACAGTGCCCCACAAAGCTGCATTTCTGAGTCCCCACCTTCAGTTAGCCTTCTACCACCTAGCTCCATACACTTTAGCTCAGTTAGTGACCAGGAGCCGTTGAGAGGCAAGAGGGTATGCTAGGCTATCTCAGGTGAAGATCCACAGTCCTCTTTCCTTCCTTCCTTCCTTCCTTCCTTCCTTCCTTCCTTCCTTCCTTCCTTCCTTCCTTCTTTCCTTCCTTCACTCCCTCTCTCCCTCCCTCCCTCCTCTGTCTCTCTGTCTCTCTGTCTCTCTGTCTCTCTCTCTCTCTCTCTCTCTCTTTCTGGGAGTGTTAAGGCCATGGCAGAACTCAGTGTTCAGTGGATAAGTGTGATAAGTGTCCCATTTTTACCATGCAGAAAATGTCTTCCAGACACATGATTCCTCTGTTCCTGATCTTGTTTTGCAGTTTTGGACAGTTTTCCATAACTTATCAGTTTTTGAGTGTCATCAAGCCATCCTTTCTGTTTGAGTATCTCCAGTGATGATAGAATGAAATATTGTGAGGTATCATCAAATGTTTGCTGATATAATGAATACAACTAAATTAATGAATTTTGGTCTGGCATAGGCAGCTTGTCCAGTGCAGGATTTGTCAGCATGTTCTGAAGAACTCTATAAACAAATCAAAATTAAACCAGAGTTATAAGGAGTATACAAAAGACAATATGAGTAATCTTACATTAGGTATAGGAGTAAGCAATATTTTATTTTACTGTTAAAAGAGAGCAAATAGCACACCCTTCACTGACAGGTTGTTAGGATTTGGAGTTGCCTTTGTATTTTAGGAAACAAAGTTATTGGCACATACCACTGCACATTGACATGTGTATCATAATTCATAAAGCACTCGTAGCTTTGGCATAATAATTCTATTACTGGGACATTATCACAAGGAATTAATTCTAAGTGAGGGGTAGTTTACTATAGTTTTCCATAAGCCTGTGCATTAATATAATAGAGCAAAGCCAAAAACCTCATATAGAATAAAAAAGATCAGATGCAACCTTATATGAACACTTGTGGAAAATATACAGCTACTATAAATGCATGTAAGTAGTTCTTAAAATACATATTGAGTTGTAGGTTTAACTGCAATATCCAAAGATAGGATTTTATCATCATTCAGTAGTAACAGTAAGTTGAGGAGAGCGGATTTAGTGAGACTCAGAAGAGTTGAGATTCTAGGTGTGAGGACATTTGTCTGGTCTGTACCTTACCATTCTTGATTGTTATAGTCTTCATACCCCAAAAGGGCAGTTCTGAAAAACCTTGTGTGGTATCTAATGTGTGAAAAATCCAGGGTTTATTAGTTAGTTCTAAGTTGGTGTAACAAAATATCTGAGATATTCAAGTCAATAAAGGAAAAGGCTTTGAGTTTGGGGCTTAAATTTCAGCATTTCTTGTCCCAGTTATTTGGGTTTGTCACTTTGGGCTTGTGTCAGTTCAGCGTTTCATGGTGGGAACACGTGTAGGAAGGCTCCTATATACCTCGAGGCCACCAGGATGGAAAAAGGAGGAGGAAGAGAGAAATAGAATATACAGGGAAAGAAAAGGAGGGGGATGGGTCAAAATATCCCTTTCGAGAGCTCATCACATCTTCTCCCACTCTAAGTAGCCCAACTTCCATCCACTAAGTTCCCATTCTAAAGGCTCCACTGTTTCCAACTATTGCAAACTCTGGGACTCAGAGTTTAACACACAGGAACCTTCCAGATCCCATGTGTAGCACAGAGTTAAAGCATAAAGTTGTGTTCATGCAATGACTGTAGTATTATGATTAGCAAAATTTATTATGTCTAAAACGCAGATTCGAAGGCCAGGACTATAAAAGCTAGTTCAGACTGAGTGTAAGAAAAGTTTTAGGTTAAATTCCAACACAGATGAGAAAGGGATGCCGAAGTCCTAGTCCTAGCTGAGGAGCTGTTACAGATGTTGGCTGCTGGGGAGGGAGAGTCATTTTTCTTTGGGGGTGTGGCCCCTTTTAGACTCCCAATGCTTCATTCGATGGCCCCACATCCATGTGCATACAGGCAGCACTAATTGGATTCAGTGGGATTTAAAAAAGGAAGACATGAATTGGGGGGGGGGTGCATGTCTGGGGGAGTTGGAATGGTGAAATGAGAGGTGATGGATACGATCAAGATACATTGCTTATGCATATGGAATTCTCAAAGAATAAATGAAAAACGTCATTAAAACATGACTTCTGCACACAAAGTGGAAAATGGAATGAAACTCTAAAAATAAGGAATGAAATATGGGCCTAAGTGTTGCTCCTTGCTATGGTAGTTTGCAGGAGGGACTGACTACTGAGACAAAGCAGGATTTGAGGGCATTTGTGAAGGATGGGGAGGTGACAGCAGCAAGCACTGGAGGAAAGAGGGACAAGTAGAGACCCAGTGTCAGTGTGGGCTGTTGGGGGAAGCTGTTGGTTGGTAGACAGACATGTTTATGTGAGCGCGTGCCAGGATAGACAAGTTGGCATCCTCTAGAGGGCTTGCTTGGAATCCAGTTTTCAAAACAAATACGTTTAAGTGATGATAGGTATTGAAGCCCCAAGGTTTGGAAGTGGAAGACTGATGCTGTTGGGGATGCTTCAGGGCGGAATGAAAGCCGTGAACAAACGGCCCAACACCCAGTTGGAAAATGAGCTAGAATTCGTCATTCTATAACATGTGATTTAAAATCCTTTTCCCATTTTTAAAAATTAAAAAAAATCTTTAAAATGTTTACATTTACGTTTGAATAAACTGTAGACCACTCTTCTGTGGGAGAAGATAGCTAGTCACTGCAGAGAGAGGAAAGAGCTACACACTTAATTATGACATTTTATGCATATATTGTCATCAATCTTATATGACTATAATGCCATTTTTGGCATAAATACAGGAGTTAATTTGATCATTAATTCACTCACTTATCCATCCATTCATCTAATTATCACTCCATCCACTCTGCAACCCTCATGGAAGGGCAGACCACTGGAATCATAATAGCAGCTGTGACAAATCCTTGAGCCTGGAGATCTTTAAGCATGTTCCCCACAAGATCCCTTGAACTGCCCTGTCAGTAGTGCATGTGTTTATGTGTAGAATTATATAGATACAGAGTGAAACAAGATAAATATTCATGGGTATGGAGATCTCATATCCAGAGGTTTTGAACCTGTTAGATAGCTAAGGGAGCCCTCATTAGCCCTGGGTATTGATTCCAAATTGGATACTGTGAAGGGCCCTTAATCTGTTCCCTCCCAAATGCTCCTAAACTCACCCCACACCCGAGGCCTCGCTCTGAAACTGACAGTTAAGTTTTGCTTCTGAACTTGCAAGCATTTTGCAGCAGTGTGCTTTTGTGAAACAGGCTGTAAATATTGTCTATTCAGAAAAGCCTTCTTCATTTTCTTATGGTTCTCACACTTGTTTCTAATCCCATTCCCATTCTGGACTCTCTCTGGAACCTTGTTGGTCCTTCCCAGGTGGAGAAAACCAGTGTCTTAGAAATGCTCAAGGGGACTTTAAGATGTCCCTGGCTACTTTGTAAAGCCACAGCTGTCAGGCGAAGAGGAAGGCTTGCGGTTGTAAGGACAGAGTTGACCATGAATCCAGGCCCAACCCTTATTTATGAACTTTTTGACTTTAGTCCAGCTCTTCCTGTTTCTACCTTCCTGCCTTTCTCCCCTGGTGTTGTAGTGGGGCTAGTGACTGTGTCATGAGGAAAGGACTGGTTTCTGCTTTGTACATGTGCGCGCACAGTATACGCTCACACGGCTTCTCCGTTGTCCTCTTCGGTATGGCTGCCTACTCTATATTTGATGATCGCCACCGTACTAGTTCCTTCTTGGTACCCAATAGGATTAACTTAAAGGAAGATTTATTCTAGTTCACTATTTTAGTCTGTCATATGGGGGAAGGTGTAGTGGAGTTCATTACGGTGGTCACGTGAGGGTGGCTTGTTCTATTCATATGTTGTTAGATTAGGAAGCAGACAGCTCGGACTCTCAGACTGGAGCCAAAACCAGCTGTCACCTTCAAGGTCTGAACAGCAAGATGCACTTCTGCCAACAAGCCCACATGTCTCACAAGTTCACAAGCCCCCAAGCAGCACCATGAGCTGGGAACCGAGCACAAACAGATAAACTTGTGGAAGACATTTTATTGCTCACATATTCAAATATGTATCTGTTCTAACAGCCAGCAAACACTTCCAGAGAAAAAGCATGGCATAGTGGCTGTGCTGGGAATGAACTGGGGGGGTCTAACACTGAACTGTGTGTGAGGCTACTAAGGCTTCCACTTCTTAGCTCGGCTGAGGGAGGTGACTGGCTCTATGGCCTGGTTTTCTCATCGGCCAAATGGAGATAATCATAGTTTCTGCTCCCAGTGGGATGCTGGGGGTTTCCATAAGGACCTGGCGTTGGTAAGCCCTCATTAGGGGTGGCTATTATTAGTAGGTGTTTGGGAACTGCTCATTGAGAGGCCAATGAATAGGTTTTAGTGTGTGATAGTCTGAGGAGGCCTGGCTCAGGGAAGGTGTTTATTTGGTTCAGGATGACTGCTTCTTGATCTATCTATAATTAGTTTATAGAATGTCGAGAGGAAATACTTTCTATGATGCTCAGTGTCCCGAATTTGTGCAGGGCAATGCTCCTGATGCTTCACACAGCAAAGTGGAAATGCCTTTGCGGGTTTTAGTAACGTGGCTGAGTTCTATGGTGAGTAGCTGGTTGAAAGTACAGATTTTCCTGTAAACTGTGACCAGAAGTAGCTGGTTTAGTCTGGGCAACAGCTGGAGGCCTTCCCTCCGACTCTTATTTCTCCCATGCTAAAGGAATCCAGGCTGCTGCCGGTCTTGTGTGTGGGACATTCAAGGAGATGATAAACCTCCTCCTCCTCTTCTTTCTTGGATCTCATTCACCTCCAAGAGCAACCCTGAGCCCATAGCCTTGCCTAGTAAAGAGCTATAAATTAATTGTTATATTAATGAGGATGTCTGTCTTTCTACTTTAGAGGACACCTTAAAGTTCCCACAGTGGCCTCACTGGACTCCAGGAATAATGTTGTGTCACTTTGTATATATTGTTTCTTGTTTTGACTTTAAGATAGTTCGAGGAACATCACGATTTTCTGTGAAGAGTTTGGAGAGACCGGTGAGCCAGTGTTCCCTCTGATTGAATGAGAGTTTAGCCACCACCATCCTGCTTAGAAATTCTGTTTCTTTGCCCTGGTAGAAGACAGTCAGTGTGCCTGAAGACATCATTGTTGACCGCCCTCCGCTGACCACTTTGTGCCCTGTTCCCTGGCATTTCACTCCACAGCAACCGGATCAGGGGTGACTTCAAGCCTACTTCTGTAACAGCTGAGGAAGAGAAGCCCAGGGTGGAGGTGCCCAATGAAGTGAATAATGGACTCTGATTTGAGCCTTAGCGTCTTTATACTTCCTGAACAATCATCAGTGACAAAAGACCTTCATGGGAATGAAGTTTTCTGTGGAGCATTAGGAGGAGACTTGCCGAAGGTTTTAAAATGTCCATTTGTCCCTGCCTTTTCCTCTCCCCGACTCTACCCCTCTTGACACTTAGTTATTCAAGACTGACCATGTCTACAGTAAAGCCCCCTGGATACTCTCCCTTTATTGACCTGTGTTTCTATCTTATTGTATGAGTGATAATTGTTATCAAACCATTATTTACCTGTCTATGTCTTTATCTAAAATGGAAAGCCCACAAGATCAGGGGTTCCTCTGTATTTATCTTGAATTGAGAGCTTACTTAGCTCAGTAAGCTAGACCTACTGTGCGCCACAGGCTGGGTGAAGTCAGCGGGATGCATAGATGGTAAAAGATGATAATGTGGCTGCCTAACCAAACCTTTCTAACTACAAACAAATGAACATGCTCCACATTGCATAAAGTAACCACTCTTTCTGGAATGTTCTAAAAGATCCACTGCGATTGGACAGAAAGTCTTGCATGATGAATGTTTAAGTCCTCAATGATTGTGCATTTGTTGATTAGTGTTTATTCACTTGCTCAGTCTCCCTGTTAATTAACGATTGCTACTTCAAACATTTCCCAAGCACTGTGCAAGCTGCTGCTGACACAATTGTGTACAAAGAGCTTATCATTTAATAGAGAAGAATGCTAGTCTCTCTTTGCCAGTACCTCCCAGGAAGTATATACACACCATCTGTGGTCTCCATAATGACTATAAAGGTCATTGCTGTGGATGAAAAGGTTCAGGAAGGTTAAGTGGCTTAGCTAACTAAGGCCACACAGCTAGAAGGTGGCAGAGGTGGGACTCCCCTGTGATATTGGTAAGATTCTGCCATTCAGTGAGCATGGTCCAAGAATGTGCTGTTTTAAAGGGACAGCATGTTGTGAAACGTGAGGTTGTTACGTTCAAAGTTTGCCTGCTAAGGTTCTTCACACAGGCATAGAATCCCAAGGCAAAACTTAAGGAGGTGTCAGTGCAATGGGCAAAGCGCAGAGCAGCTGCACCTGGACATGTTCCTCCGATAGCTCTGTGGAGCAAGTCATCTGGAGACAGTCTGGATGGAAGCAGGAGACCCATGGATGGTGGTTGTGAAGGAGAGATCTTCCCAGGCAGGGAAAATTCTCACACACATACTTTATTCTTTGTTTTGTATTGAAGAAGTTGAATATGACTTTTTAAGGATTGCAGAACTGAAAAATCTTTCTTTAACTGTTCATTGATGCTTATGTTCAATGATGGTGTTTGACCTGTGTGCAATCCGTTGACTGCACACCAAGGCCTTCTCAGGAGAAGGTAATTTGCACTTAATCAGCCTTTACCATGAGAAGCAGAAGCTGAACAAACACAGGCAAGCAACGTTAAGAGTCTCCGGTGTTCATTTTGTAAAGCCAGGACAGTGTCTTGTGGAGAGCTGAGCACTGGTTAAGCGTAAGGAGTTTGGCTTTCTAGTTCCTTCTTGGTATGGTTCGAAGTTCTGACACCTCAACCTGATTATTTTTCAGTACCAGCGTACTATGAATGTAGGTTAAGAACAATAAGTGATCGTTGCTTTGCTGAATGGTCTCGCTGTCCAACTGCATCTATCAGTTTGTGTTTCTACACAAACCTACAGATTTGTGGTGCTCTCCTTGTGTGTCAAAGAAGCTCCATTTTGCCGTGGACAGTGGTGAAGGAAGACTCTTTTACTCATCAATGTCTGATTATAAATGGCTCTGCATAGTCTGTAGTGGAGAGTTCACCACTATCCATTCTCCCTATGTAAGGTTTATGAAAACTCTTGGGAGAGAGGTGCTAAAGAATGGAAGAGCAGGTAGATACCTGTGAAATGTTACCGCACATGACATGACTGTTGTATGCATCAGTTCACGGCAACTGTGGCTACCTGCACAAGATAAAGACAGTCAAAATTCCAGCACTGATGGGAGGGACCTCCAAATCCCACCCTTGGTGGAGCTATTGGAAGTGGGTGTCTGCCGAAAGGTGTGTGTGTGTGAGGGAGTCACATTGCTGGGAGATTGCTCACACTCCAGCGGATTGCCACATACTCATGTGCATTTGGGGAACTAATGGTGAATCAATCCCACACCAGTTAGGTTTTAAAGGGGTATTTATTTTGGGGGGTAAACTTACATACACATAAACCGTCAGGAAAGGAGCCTAGTCGCTGGAGCAGGAGCCGGAACCAAGCACCGGAACCAAGAGAGCCGAGCCAAGGCTTGCCGCTCTTCTTTTAAAGAGAAATATACCATGCCCCAGTGGGCTGGTATTTCAGCGGCTATTGGCTGAAGGGGCGGAAGGTACTCCCACAGCAGGGAACATCAGCTGAATCCAGCGAATTATTAATAATGCAGCACAGAGGAGATAAAGTTAGGAGAGAGGTGGGGTGTGGAACATTAGGGGGATTTGGAGGTGGTAGGCATGGGTGTTATGACCAATATACATTGGATAACTGTTTGAAACTTTCAAAGAACAAAAAGTATTATTTAAAAATAACAACAAAATGTAGTTCTAATAAACAGGAGGCCAGAAAGGCCACAATTAGGGTGTTGTGGATTTTTGTGACAAGAATTCACTTTCTAGTTTGAGATGTTGATGTTTTACTTCATCCGCACGTGGTGGAAGGAGTAAGTCTGTTTCCTTGGATTCCATTTCCAAGAGCGTTGATCCCATTTACAAGGGTTCAGATCCCTTCCCCAAATGCCCCACTTTCTGAGATCTTTCTCTTGGGGATCACATTTCAACACTATTTTTATTTTTTATTTTATTTATAAAATAAATTATTTATTTATAATATATAAATATATATATATATATATATAATAATAAATATTATTTATTTATAATAATATTTTATTATTTATTTTTTAAATTTATTTATTTATTAAAAGTTTCCACTTCCTCCCCACCTCCCTTTTTCCTCCCTCTCCCCACCTCCCCCTCCCTCTCCAATCCTAAGAGCAGTCAGGGTTCCCTGCCCCGTGGGAAGTCCAAGGTCCTCCCCCCTCCATCCAGGTCTATAAAGGTGAGCATCCAGACAAACCAGGCTCCCACAAAGCCAGTACATGCAGTAGAATCAAAACCCAGTGCCATTGTCCTTGGCTTCTCAGTCAGCCTTCATTGCCAGCCACGTTCAGAGTGTCCAGTTTGATCACATGCTCCATCACTCCCAGTCTAGCTGGCCTTGGTGAGCTCTCATTAGATCAGTCCCACTGTCTCAGTGGGTGGAGGCACCCCTTGTGGTCCTGACTTCTTTGCTCATGTTCTCCCTTCTTCTGCTCCTCATTTGGACCTTAGGAGCTCAGTCCAGTGCTCCAATGTGGGTCTCAGTCTCTATCTCCATCCATCGCCAGATGAAGGTTCTATGGTGATATGCAAGATATTCATCAGTCAACACTATTTTTAAAGAAACACACAAATTTAGATAGTACCTGCCCATTTTCCTTGAGCGCTTTTATCATTTTGTTCCTGCTCCTAAAGTAATGAGGCTGGGCTGGATCAGGCCAGAGGGTGAGAGTAGAAGATGTGGGATCAGAGAGGGAGGAGGGCTCGTGTGGTCCTCAACAGCATTGCTTCTGTGTGTGCTCCTCTCTGGTGTCTGTTTTGTGCTTCATCAGGTCTCTAGAAACTGCAGTGCTGGGAAGCCTCCTTCTAGGGGTCCTGCTTGCCTGCTGCACATGGGGCTAAGGTTTTTCACCACTTCGTGTGGCTCCAGTCTTTCAGAGTCACGCAGGCCTGCTCAGATGCAGCCCTGGGAAGCAGCACTTGGTTTCAGGCCAGGAATCTTGGTAATGTTGGTGTGGACTGGCTCTGGATGCAGAGGCTTCCAGAGAGTGTGACTTCTGGGGAGGACTGGGAGGAAATTTAGCAGGTCATTAAGGAAGCCAGCTGGTGAGGGTTCGTGATCTGTGGCCAGTGTTGGCTTGTTTGTGTGACTGAGGGTTGAAACAGTATCCCACCTGTAGTTTCCCCTCGAGTGGCTCCATGCCAGTCCTTCCACAGTCCATGTCAAGATCTTAGTCCCCACACACCTTGAAGTCTCAGGACCATGACACATCAAGTTGACAGAGACTGAGGACATCACAGAAACAAGACAAAATAAAAAAATAAAAAACTAGAGCCAAAGAAAACTTTCTCTTGAAATTTTTCCCCTTAATAGTCTGAAAATTTCTTGTCTAAATTCTATACAAAGAGGTCACAGATAGAGCCAAGGGCTTTGATTGTGTAACTTAAGACAAATTACCTTTCTGAGTGTCAGTTTCTTTGTAAAATAGAAACAATTACTGTATATTCTTCCCACAAATGTCTATAAATTGTACATGATAGAAGTCTCTGCATGTCATCTAACAGAGACTGTGACAATGGAAGATGTTATTCTTTCATGCATTGTTCAGCTCTCTGGGGCTTTATTATTTCAATTAGAGTGGTTATAAAGATAAGTGAGGAGGAAGCTATTAACTTTTGGGTTTGGGGACAATGATTTTCTGGGGGTTTATGTGTATTGATGCATATACGATATGCTCTGCTATTGCTTAGATATGATATATATGTGTGTGTGTATATGCTTAGGTACAAAACATACATAAGCATATATACACACACATATATAATACATATATACATACATTTATATATGTATGTGTGCAGAGTATCTAAGCAATATCTGAGCATATAATATATTCAGCATGCAATGCATATCTAACCATGTCAAAGAGATAAGAAAACTTTTCATGTGTGGTCCTGGCTCACATAGATCTTTGCTTAGTCATTTGCTTCAGGAATAAGGAGAGTGTATCTATCTCAGGTTAGGCACTGTGCTAGCGGTTAGCATGAACTCAGGATGCCTTCCTCAGCTGACTTCACTAACAGAGCTGGGTAGGTTCTCATCCCTTCACTCACTGAACAGCACTTAGTTGGCATCTACTTTGTACACGACATTCTTCTGAATGTTATCTGAGGTATGACAACAATGATGATGCCTTTCCCTCTCAGGAAACTTTGTCCTGTTAGGAAAGGAGGTACTTAGTAGCAACAATAGGTATTCAGTGTCTAGCAGCTTATTGGGAGACGATTTGGACCCCCCACCATAATGCCAATCTGCCTGACTTAAGGGCCCTGACCCTATGGTCTTTCTCTAAAGAACTGGGATTGACTCCTAAGGTGACTTGGCAGGTGTAGGAAAGTCTAGCTATTTTCAAGTGGAAATCAATCACTCTGGTTCTATTTGGCTTAATCATTCAAATTCCAAAGCCCAGCACGGGAGGCTCTGCAGTTCCCCACACTTCTGGTCTGACTTCATTCTCAGTTCCATGAAAGCAGACAAGGCTGTCTTTGCTGTGCAAACGGGGCCTCTGAAGTTCTCAGGGCACTTCTGTCCCTTGTCTTAGGTAGCTCTGAGTTTCCTTTGCAGAACTGAGGCAGGGAGTTGAAAGCAGTGGCACTTTAGGGGCTTCTTGGGGGAAGCCTGGATTCTTACAACCTCACTTAGAGAAAACGATACTCCCCGACCGGCCATATTCTTGTTTTCCCACTTCTATCCTCTGGAGCAATTGTGGATCTCTTTTGAGTTATCTCTCTGTGGGGGCCAATAATCTTCTCTCTGGTGACTGTTTCCATTTAGGTCACCTCCATCTCAGCTGCCTTCTCGGTTGTGGCTCAATAGATCATTGCTCTCCGTGTCTCATCTATTTAGATAGAGTCTTTCTATCCCACTGTGTCTATTTTTAATTTTCCAAGAGACCCATGTGTTAGAATTTTAATACTGGAGCCTGCTTCCCGGTTGGGTCTTGTCTCAGCCAGCCAATGATATCATGTTTCTTTTAAACACATGGCCGGTGGTTTCATTCTCTTCCACATTTGGATGCTGTTTATGGCTTCTGTGAGGGAAAGGTTAATTTCCCTTCTTGGTGTCTGAATTTCTTCTTTTGAGACATAAATAGCTGCTTGGTTTTAGTTGGAATCAGATGTCTCTGTGTTGACCTGAACTCTTAATGTCTGCACAGTGCTCAATAGTGCTTGACTAATAATTCGGGAAGCACACACTGTGGGGATGGCCGTGCTTGCTTTGGCTTCCAGGTTCTATTGTGTCTCGCTTAGTAAAAAGCTCCCATGTCTGGTCTCTTCCCTCTATTCCCGTTACTTCTACCTACTCGGGCTTCTTTCTGTGCCTTTCTCCTAGACAACCCCAAGGTCATTGGTCTCCAAGCTCAAGTACATTCCTGTGTCTCTTTTTCATCTCACCCACTTCTATCAGATTCTAGACACATTGCTCAGTGTAGTGGAGCAGCTACCCACTTCTTCACTTCCTAAGTCTTCTTCAGCATGTATTTTACATTTTTGTCTCTTATTAAAGCTCTAGCTTGACGTTTTATGTCAGTGAAAGATGCCCTCCGAGAACTCTGATTCTCTCAGGCATGCCTTCCAGGGGCACAGCTTGCATGTTGTCACAGGCTCTGAAACCATCCATGACTGCTACTTCCTACAACCACCAACTTCAAACCCCTTACATAAAGTCTCAACTGAACCCTGAGCCTTTTAGGAGATTTTATAGCTCAAAGTCACATATAATAGCTAGGAAGTTCAATTTTTCTGAAAAGTACTGCAATTAATTGGAATCTTCTTTTTAAAACACCAGTTTTTAGTTAGTGTGCAGCAATAAAGCAGACCTTCATGTGCACTTGTGTGTGTGTGTGTGTGTGTGTGTGCGCGCTCACACACACTTGCGTGAGCATGTGTGTTATTGTCTCTTAATTCTATTCTTTCCCTCTGCTTTCTCCTGTTTCTACCCCTTCCTGGCCCCTTTCCTCTCTTTCAGTGGTCGCCCTTTTATTTTCTTGGTGCACTACCCAACACACACATAGTCTAGATTTTGCATATGGAAGAAACACAGGATAGTTTGTTCCTCTCTTGCTTCTTACTCCCCTTTTCTTTTAGATATCTTCTGTCTGCCCTCCCCAACTACAGTCCTGTCATTTATATTTGTGTATGAATTCCACAAATAACAGAAAGTGTGAAAAACTTGCCTTTAAGCCTGGCTTATCCCAGGTAATGTGCTGATCACATGTTCTAGTTTTTTTCTTACAAGTATCAAATTTCATTCTTCTTTATGGCTGAATAGAATTCCAGGTGGTGCACATGCCATGTTTTCTTTATTCCCTCATCTGCTGATAGATACCGAATCTGGCTTCATATCTTGGCTAATGCGGTAGTGTAGCAGTAGACTCAGACCTCCCTGAGGTGTGGTGACCTAAATGCCTTTGGTTGCACAGCTGGTGATGAATGGTTTGGCTGAGTCAGAGGGTAGCTGTAGTTTCAGTATGTTTTACGTGTGTGTGTGTGTGTGTGTGTGTGTGTGTGTGTGACAGAAGAGGGTATCTGTTCCTCTGGAATTGTAGCTGCAGATGATTGTGCTGCTGCTTGGATGCTGCGAACAAAATCCAGATTCTCTGGAAGAACAGCCAGTACTGAGCCATCTCTTTTCCTGGTACATTTAAAAAAAATTAATTTATTATGTGCCCCCCCTCTGTGTGTTTGTGTGTTTATGTGCATATCTCTGTGCATACCGAGTGTGTATGGCTGTCTCCAGAACAGTATCTCAGATTCCCCGGATCTGGAGTTATAGTCACTGTGAGCCTTTCTGTACACGTGTTAGGAATGGAATGCAGGCCCTTTAGAAGAGCAACAAGCTCTTGTAAGTACCAAGCCATCTCTTTAGCCCCCATTCAGGTTTATTACCTGTTAACCAGCAAATACTTAAATTTTTCTTCTCTTCTTAGACCACTGCCCTACCCTCACTCTTCTGCATATAAAAGCAATTGTCACAGAATTGCACTTTGTCCTGTAACCCATGCCCATGTATGCTAGCCTGCCCTTCCTCTCTCTTTTACAGCTTTCTGCCCACCTCTGGCCCTCCACAACCATTTTATCTTTTACTTTCTCCTCCTGTGACAGTTTCCTCAACATCCCCTTGCCACAAAGTGACACTTTTTTAAAAATCATTTGAATACATTTGTCTCTTTCTTGTCATTGAAAAATAAAAAAAAAATTCCTTCCTTAACCTTATCTCATTTATCCCAACACCCTAAGCCCCTCAGTCAAGGAAATAAAATCAGAAACTGCTTGGGTTGAGGAACTGGAAGACTGTCCATATGAATTTACCTAATGACCCAGGAGTTGGGTTTCGAGATAGGGTTGAGCTTGTTCTTTAAGGGATGGTGGCTAACTTGGATGAAACAAAGCATTATGGTACCAGGTGGTGTTTTGAAAGTAACATTTGCTAAGGGTTTAGCAGTCACCTGAAAATGTGAGTTAGCATCCCTGCTTGCAAAAAAGTTAAGATCTAACTGGAGAGGGGCACTATCAGCGCTTGAAGAGTGGTCCCAGTGCGTAGATGATCCTGAGTGGGTTAAAGCTAAGCACATATCCTGAGCTGGATCATCTCTTACTACCTCCCCCTTTCACTTTGCACTTTATGCCTTTCCTGTAGGGCCAGCTATTTCTTTACCTGTCATTTTGGCTGTTCTTTCACATCTGTCTCCCTCCAGGGCTCCTCTGCTGATCAAGTGTGTGCAAAACAGCTCTCTGTCTCTCCTAGTTATATTTTCTTTACCTTTATTTTTCTAGGGTTCATCATCATCTATAAAAAAGTTTAAAAAAATTACATTATATCTAATTGGAATATAAACTCCATCAAGTCAGAGTCCTCATCTGACTTGTTTTTTGATATACCTCTAGGTCAATGCATCTAATCATTGCTTGATAGTGTGTGGATGAATATCGGATGATGAAAAAGAGTCTCTTCCCCAATCTACCTTGTGCATTGATTAACTGGACAGTTGTTTAAGTACCTACTATGCACTAGCATAGGTTTACTGAAATTTTTGAGGGACTATGTGTTGAGTAAATCATACAATCATTATGAGTGATTCAATAACATCCAAAGCTAACTGAGGTGATGCAGTTGCCCCTGGCTCAAATTCTGTGCCTGGAGACTAGAGAGTAGTTTAGTGATAGAGTGTCTGCCTGGCCTACAAGAGTGTCTGGGTTCCACCTTCAAAACAGCAACAGAAAAACAGACAAAGCAAACCCGGCTTGGTTAAGAGTAAATGGGTCCCGCACAGCGGGCCATAGAGTGATTAGGTATTCCTCTCCTCCTTTTCTGTCTGGTGTCAAAGAGAAGTCCTCAGCATCCAAAGGTTGGAAAGGAGAGTCAAGCAATCTAGACTCACAATACAGTTTACAAAGGAGGACACTGTGGCCCAAGCAGAGGACCCTTGCTTCAAGTTCAAATAGTCCTAAGGTGCTGCTTCACAGTGAAGATCTTTCCACTCTACAACACTGCCCTTCTTACCCACTTCTTCCTCCACTGCTTCCTCTCAAAATCCTTTTCTTTAAGACAGTCAGAATCCTGCTATGGAGCCAGATAATGTATGCTTTGAGAGGCAGCTTTACAGTCGTGTGCTGTTATGATCATATTTGGGGGCTGGAGAGTCAGGAAGACTCGCCTGCCGGATGTTGTGTTTTAATGGCATCCCTGCTGGTCCCTCTCACTCTGGAGCTGCCTCACCTGAGGGCCACATCTAGGTCACCCAGCAGTCAGGGAAATGAAAACAGTAATCTTAGAGCCCAGAGCAGAAGAGAAGACAAGAGCCCTCCCAGAGAGGCCCAGGCAAGGTAGCAAAGCAAAGGGAGAAAGGCAGAAAGGGTCAGCAGGGACCTACCGCCAGCAAAGGGAAGTCAGAACAAAAGTGATCTAAACGGACTTATTTTGACTAAAATAAAAACTATGATAGGAGAAGCTGGTGGAAAGGCACCTACTGTGTGACAAACTTGAGTTACTTGTATAACATCTGTCCTTAAAACTTCTAGAGGCAAAACTTAAGACTATGACTGTATGATGAAAAGCATCATTAGCTAGACCTAAAATCATGATATCAATAGTTAGCAGTCAGCAATGGGTCTCAGGCAGTGGAATAACGCCAAGCATACACTCTCCAGTTTCCTCTTCAATCTGTCCTTCCTCTGTCTGAACAGGACCCCTGTCCTCCCTGCCTCCCAGGAGAAATGTCTTGCAACCTCTAGAGTCCTCGAGACTGTTCCCAGATTAGCTTATCCCAGTTTGGAGCATCCCCATGCTGATCTTGCTGACTGTGGTGGTGGCAGATCATTTTAGTGTATTCCCCGGCAGAGGACTGGATGTGATGATCCACATCCATCAGAGGGTGGTGATGTGCTTTGCTGAGATTATTTATTCATTGTGATTAACTGATGCCCTTTTCCCAGATCTCACATCACAGAGTGGGTTAAGAACTACATTATTCCTGGTAGCAGGTTGTGGAGTAAGTTGACATTTACATGCTCTCGTTCTGGTCCTCTCTCTCAGTGAAACAGGCTGCAAGAACACTGTGTGAAAGTCATGAGGGAGAGGCTTGGGGATTTGAGAGAGAGAAAGAGACAAGAGCGGTAGGCTGTATGGGAGACTAGGGCATCAAACAGCAGGGAGAAATGTTTTTGTCAGAGGCTTGCTTTCCTCCAGAATGGCTGCCTTGTATTTCAAGCGGCATCCATCTCTGTGGTGTGTTTTTCTCTAACCATGATCAGCTGCTTGGGTGCGGGAGCTGTACTGAGTTTAGTGGAGGCTAGGTTTCTCTCGAGATGAACGCAATCGATGGTGCGGGGCAAGATGCTGAGCACATCTGCTAGAGCCTGCGAAACCCGTGCGGGACAGAAGGAACCAAGGAGAGTGGGAAGAACCCCTGCACACAAGTTCCTGGGTAGGGAGGATTGAGGGGCAGGGAAGGGCAGGGAGCTGAGGAAGACGGTACAAGGAAGTAGCTCGAGTAATTAGTCAGGACAGGGTGTCAACCTCCAGCCTGGAGGATGGCCAAGGTCCAAGGAGAAGAGGCCAGAGAACTAGAGTGCTGATTAAGAGGACATTTATCATCATATAATGTGTGTAGGAGAGAGTGCTGGAAGCCAGTCTCACAAAAAAATGTTAAGAATTTGTTCCATGGGATTAGGGTGGTGTCCTAGTTGCATTTCTGTTGTGACAAATGCCTGGACCAAAAGAAATAGAGGAGAGGAGAGGTTTTATTCAGTTTATAATTCCACATCACAGTCCGTCACTGAGACGCAGTTGCTGGAACTCAAGCAGGTGGTCACACTACATCCGCAGTCAAGAGCTAAGTGAGAATGAGCATGGCCTCTGCTTGCTTGCTGGTTTTCTCATTGCTCAGCTAGGTTTCTCATCTCGTAAACAGTCCAGGGCCCAGCCCATGACATGGCACCACCTTCAGTGGGCTGAGTGTTCCTAGATCAGTTAACAATAAAGGGATTCCCCCATAGACAACCCCCACATGACAACCTAATCTCAGTAATTCCTCATCAAGACGCTCTTCTCAGGTTATTCCAGGTAGTGTCAAGTCGATGGTTGGAACTAACCAGCGTAGGCAATGTGTTCTTTTGGCAGACATCTCTAAGTAACTTTGGACTTCTAATGGGTAGATCGTTGACAAGGAATGGAAAGGACATCCATTTCTCCCTGCAGCTCTGCAAGGCTTGGAAGATCATGGTAGAAACTGTGTTCTCAGGGAAAGTAGATTCAGGTAAATCAAAAGATACAGGGACCATCCTGGGACGAAGTGCAGATACAGGGACTTCTTCTCATGACTGACTATGACTTGTCCCAGACTTTGCAGTTCTCCCTGTAGCAAAGAGTCTGCCTGGATTGGTGCTTCAAAGCTGCTGAAAGGGTGAGGGGGTTTGTTCAGATTTCCTAAGCTTCATAGTTTTTCATATCTCAAATTCTACTCATCACTGGGTGGATGAATGAATATATGAAGGAAAGAAGGGATGATTAAGAGCCAACTTAAGAGTGCGTGGAATGAAGGCTCCAATCTGTCCCTCCCAATTAAGGCTGAGTCAGCAAAAACATTTCACTGCCTGGCTTTAAAGGCATTTCATATTTTTGTTCATTCCAGCCTATCCCATCTTGTTTCCTCTTACTCCTAATTTTGGGTTCTATACCTGACAGGTTAGACTTCTAGTTGACCATCCAAATAGCATGCACATTCCTACTTCTTGGTCCAGCTCTGGTATTTCCTCCTAGTAGAATGGCCTGTTGTCCCCTGCCTTCCACAGCTGGCTCTGCCCTCTCCTTCGAGGCCTTGGCAAGTCAAACTCATACAAAGATTTTCCCTGATGTGAAAACTTGCCCATTGCAGATTGTCTAAGGTATTTGTGAAATGACAAATGCTGCATAGTGAAGTATGTCTCATCTTAGGTCATTTATGTTGATGGAAGAATGAGCCCTGGGTTTCCAGGTAAATGCTGGGGTTCTCGATGAAGGTAGAGTCTTCTGCAGCGCATGTGACCCGCTCCTGGCAGCTCCCTTCCCTCTGGGTCTGACTGCTGCTACCAGTAGGTTGTCGGGCTGCTCCTGTCAGCCCTGTTGTTTGCCTGTGACTGAGTTTTGCTCACTGTTCTTACTAGACCTCCCCAACAACTCTACAGAGAGATGGTAATAGGAGTACTGACAATAACATTGCTAAGAGATGGTCCTGGCCTGACTTGCTTTCTTCAGTGTGAGGTGTGGATACTTGACTTAGTACCTTTTTATTTCTTTCGGAAGCCATGGACATTTGAAGCGTTGTGAGTTACAATTACACAGTAACTTCAAAATTCATTTCTCTACATGATCACTTCCTCAAAATTAGAAGTATTTCTGTAACTATGTGTTGGACATTTTTATGAGGGTGTCCCTTCCAGTTCAACATACTTGAATTAAATCTCTCTCTCTCCTTCCCTTCTTCCATTCATCTCTCTCTCCCTCCTTATTTATTTAAATCTATACCTGTATCTATGAGTATTGGCATATGTATATATATGTGTATAATATATATACATATATATAATAAGGTTAGCATTCTTAGAGTACTGAAGACTATTGAATCTCTTATGACCCACAGAATAAAATTGTAATTCCCTGTTATGATACTAAATAATGTTGATTGAATCATCTCTCCAGCTTCATTTTTCTTATGTTACAACTTGAAATTAAAGAATTATAAACTTATTCATTTCCCACATGTGACATTCAAATTCATGCCTCTCCACAAACATTGGTTCATATTCTTGCTGTCTTTTTTTCTTTCTAGATACTGTTTCTTTTTCCTCAAAGGAAACTTTCATATCTAGTGCCAGTGTTTATTAGCTAATTTTTGTGTCATTCAAAAGAGATTTATTCTAGCTCAAGTTTGCCTGAGCTCCATTCTGTCACAGTAGGAGAAATATGGCAGAACTCCCAGCAGCAGGACTGTATGGCAGATGCATGTCCACTTTTTGGTGGATTAAATGCATAGGGAGCTAAACCAGAGTTGGGCTTACAGCCTCTCCTATAGCTACACACTTCCTCCAATCAGGTTCTGTCTCTTTAAGGCTTCAGAGTCTCCCAAGATATGCTACCAGGTGGGGGCTGAACACTCAAAATGTGAGTCTCCAGGAGATATTTCTCATTCAAGTCACAACACCTTTCTTATTTTACTGAGTTTTTCACTGCCATGCTAGTGGGTGTTTTGTGCACTGGGGTATACCAGTTCTAAGGACTCACCACGCTGTGCTGGTTATAGTCACATTAAGCTGTATAGAATGCCAGGTCTTTGTTTAGAGTCTCTAGCACAGTGTGTGTGGGGCAATACACAGTCATTGAACAGGCAGAGGAATAAATGACCAAATGCTTGCCGCTTCTCAGCCTCCCAAGGCTTTAAATGCCGGGTTAGATTTCACTTCCTCCTGTCCTTTGGCTCATGGGTAATCACATGGAAAGTGCACTGTGCATGTTACAGTCTTTACATCTAGACAACCATGATACAAACAACATCTGAACATCTCTGCTTTCACTGCACTGTGTCTCGTCTCCTATGGATGAGACTCCTGTCATAGATGTTGATGCTCTTACTCCCACTGCACCCAGTCTGTCCATGGCTCCTCTTTGTCCACAAAGAACCTCACATTCAAGTGTGAACTGAAATCAGGCTGGTGACTTGACCCTTCCCTAGAACTCTTGGATATGGATTGTGTCTCTATTAGCAAACACACTTTCCTTGATCCTTTATTCCTAGAGCATTGACCAGTGGGCACTCCCTGTATTTCTCTGCCACACTCAAAACAACAGTTTAATTTTATAGCAATCTCTCTGTCTTTTAAGTACAAAGAATCTAATTCACAGTGATGCTAAGTAACCTATTGGAGACTGCCAATATTACAGAATCTGAAATTCCCTGTAGGCACCTGTATTGTGGGATTCCATTTTTAAGTCTTATTTTCTCACCCAATCCTATGTATTCATGGCAATAAAATTAAGTGCAAAATTGAAGAGGATTTGAAACAATTGTGACATCTAAATGGAAAACTTGGTCAGGAGTTGCTCATCATTTCCCACGACCCTGGGCTTTTATGGACTTTCTCAGGTGGTTCAAGTCAATGATTGATCAACTTGATTATCCCTCTGTACGGCTGAGATTTATGAGGTGTCAGCCAGTCTTTCAGTTACGGTTTAATTGTGTTAACTGCAAGTGCAATTAATTGTGTCGCCTTTGGGGAAGAATTTCACAGCTACATTTTGGGGCAGGGCGATAAGTCCCTTATTAAAGTCCTATGTGTTGAAAAATCTCAGGAGAAGCCCGGATTCTATGGCTTTTGTGAGGGCTGATCACATTCATTGTTTTAAATTTTTGCTTTCGTTTTTTATTATTAATTCCTAGTTTCTGTTCCTCCTGGCAGGCAGTAGCTGCTTGTTTGTTGCAGTTTAATTTAGGAAACAATAGCAAGTGTGTGTTGGAAGAGGGCATTTTACTTTCTTTTAAACGGCCATCAAAATCAATACCTCAGCACCTCTCCCAAAATGTAGGGGAACCTGGCTTCTTGACTTAATTTGCATAGACTTATATCTCTTCACCTCTCACACCTTGCCTCACTCTGGCGACTCAGGGAAGGTTCCAGATGTCCTTTCCTGCTCCTAGTTCTCCACTTACTCCCATCTGCAGTCGCTTAGGGTCTGCAAATAACAAATCTTTTTTTTTTTTTTCTGACTGATTTCTCAAACAAGGTCAGTCTGTGCTGTGATTTCTTAAGAAAGTTTTTTTTTAAGTAATTTTTTTTTCTTTATTTAAGTAGGATTCTCACGCTAGAACTCACAGTCAAGGAAAGGATAGTTGGGAAGTCTCTGAGATGTCTGTGAGGATTTGGGGGACCAGGGATCCAGGTGGGTGTTGACAGTGAAGTTGAGCCAAGAAGAGACTGAAGTCTCCTTACCTTGCCCAAAGAATCTCTGCAATGTGTGAGTGGAATTCCACGCCAGAAATGCTGGGCGAATTTAACATATCAAACACAAATAACAGCGATATGCAGATGGCTCGCTTGTGAGGCAGCCTTGTGCAGTGCTGGGCATCCTCCATGCCTGCGGTTTTCCGAAATCTCCTAAGTATATACTCCGGATTAAACTTGCTCTCTACCTTTCCAAGGCTTACCCTTCAGTCCCTCTCAGGCTCAGGTCCCGTCAGGGGAACCCAAGGCCAGCTCTAGAGCCATTTAAGATTTTCTGTGGCTCAATTAAGCATGTGCAGTGCCCCACAGCCGCAGAGGGCTGTTTATTCAGTGAAAGTGCTCTGTAATTTATTTAAAATAATCCATCTTTCACAAATAAAGGGGCCATTGATGGTCCTCCACCCACCCCCAGGCAGGCCTCTGCGCAAGGACCCCTCTTGACAGTGGGCTTTGCTGGTCACAGCTTAAATGGCTGACAGAAGTGATTCAGGCTTATTAATTATTTTTTTCTTTCTCTTAACTTTTTTTTTTTTTTAAATCTTGGGGTTTTACTAAACTGCCTTACTTTCTTTCATACTAATAATCACTATGAAGCTTCAGTCCCCCTGTCTTTTAACAAATTCATTTTTGAAATTAAGGGAGAGAGAAAAAAAAGTAGAGTTTGGCTATTAAAATGATTAATGCCAGCCAATTTGATAATCGCCGGGTAGAGGTGCCAGCCGTTCTGGGGTTTAGGGCAGCCTGAGACCCAGCTTCTTTATAGCCCCGGGCTAATGAGTAGCCACATTAGGCCTTTTTACTCTATATGAATTGATTGACTGAAAATGAGATTGCGTCCGAGGGTGACACCCAAGACAAAAGGTTCTTTCTTCTCCACAACTTCCAGTACCGGGACACCACTTGAATCCAAAGACAGGCCTTTCTCCTAGAACTCCAGAAAAACATTGGATGAACCTAGGGAGCACTAATACAGAAGTCGGGTTACCCTTGGAGAATTGTCAGAGGAGCAAGAATGTGATCTTTGGGACCAACATTAGGGGCTCTGGACTGTACAGGTCTGAGTGAGAAGCAGGCCAGGATCCAGAGCTGTGCTTGCTGAAGTTGGAAACGTTTCTTTCCTTCTATTCTTTTTGCTCTTCCATCCTTTCTTCCAAATGAACCGCAGATATGAGTCTTGTTTATCCAGCTTTGTGTGTATGTGTGTGTTTGCCACTGGTCAGTGAACATAAGGCTTATACTTTAGTTTTTTGCATATGGTTTTGAGAATTTCATACATGGATGTAATGAAATATGATCACATCTACCCTTACTTCCCTTTTAACGTCCACCTATGGCACCCAGAACACCATCTTTCCAACCTCATATCTATTTCTTTTTCTTTTGAAACCCACTAGGTAGTGCTGTCTATATGTGCATGGACTTGGGGCCATTCACAGGAGCATGAGAAACCTACTAGTGATCATATCCTCAAAAAAGGATGATTCTTCCTGTCCCAGCAATTACCGACTGCCAAAAGCTTCTCAAGAGTGGGCGGGGCCTAGAGATCATCTAGCCCATCTATGCAGAGACTTTCGCTGGTTTGATCTTGTATAGGTCTTGTGCAGATAAGCACAGCCATTGCGAGTTCCTGATTTCAATAGCCATGCCGTGGGCTCCCAGCACTCAGGGCTAAGTGCTCAGGTGCATTCTTGGGACTTTTACCTACTATACAGCTCTCCATCGATTGCTGTCCTCTCAAAAAGAGGCTTGTCTGACCGAACTTGAAAGCAGTCCAAAATTATGGGCATAAGCATAAGAATTTAGAATGCAGTTTGACATCTCTGACTGCTACCATCTAGCAAAACAATAGCAGATTTTACCCAAGGGCTCATGACCTTTCCAGCCATTTTTTTTTTTTGGGGGGGAGCAGGATTACAGTATTTGTCATGACATTCTTTCCCATGGAGCAGACCTCACATCTAATCAGAAAGTTTATTCCATACCAGTGTCCCTAGTGTGTCACAGGGTACACCTTGCCTGGAAGATCAATAATGTAGTACTCAGGTGTCAGAACTGGGGAAGACTGATGTGTTTTTACCCCTAAAGACCTACACAGCATCTTATGGTGCTTTGAAAGCTAGACCCCACAGAAAAGCTTCCTGCTCGGTTTGAGACTAATTTCTCTATGCCTGATAGACAAAGTACATGGTGTCTTCAGCAATGAACCTTGGCATGTAGTTATGGTGGGTAACCAGAGGAAATGGTCATAGCCTATGTTGTTTTGGGGATCTCCGAGTCCTCCCTGACCAATAGCTTTTAGGGAGGCATCCCATGCCTTGCACCCTGACTCTCATTTAATAACCTGTCTTGTGGGAGAGACATTGTTAACCCATGCAGGATAATTCATTCCATGACTACAATAGTCTTTGCTGTTAAAACTCAGAAAAGACTTCCCTAGGTGTGTCCTGTATGAAGTCAACACCAAAATGCTGTGTCTTCTCAGGGAAAAGCATGTCACATGAGTTCTATATACTCAAACCCATGAACGCTGGAATCTGGCTAATTCCTGAGATGCCCTCAAGACGTTTTCTTATGCTCTCAGAGTGAAGTATTTGTTTTCTCCTTTTTTAAAAATTCGTTCATTCATTTTTTTTCCTTTTTTTTTCGTGTGGTCCTTGGTTTTTAGTTTATAATCCTGTGTGCTGCTAGGCAAACAATGTAATATTGAACAAATCCTTTAGCCCTTTCTTTTCTTTACAATTTTTGAGATGTGGTTTTGATAAGTAGCCCAGGTTGGACTTGAAATAACTCCGTAGTCCAGACAAGCCCTGAATTTGATTTCAGAGTTTCCTTTGAGATTCAAGCCAAATTAAGCCATGAGTCCCTATGTAAATAAATAAAATTAGCTGTCACATACTTCTAATGTGCAGTGACTCAGAGTAACCAGACCCATTTAAAAAAGGAGAACCAGAGATGTGGAAAAACAGGAGTGGACCAAAGTAAGACAGAAACTCAACAGGGAAACCGTTAACCCTAAAGTTCCACGAATAACACTGGGGTCACACTGTGATCAAATGTAGAGTTGAAAGGGTGTGACAGCCATGTTCTTTTGGCCTTGCTGGTTAGGAATAGCAAAATCAATCTCTTGAGCCCCTCTTATTCCTTACTACCTGTTCTTTCCCTCAGTAGGTATTCCATAATCCTGGTCTCTCTAGAGCCCTGGGGCTCTTCATTGCAGTGTGGGCTTCATGATCTCAACTCTGCCATCTACCTGTCAGAAACCCATTATAAAAACTCATTCTGAACATGCTGACTCTCCCAGGCTTTCATTAGAAATCTGAGTAGAAGCCCTTATGACTCCATGACTCTTGAATTCTGCAAAGGCAACATCATGTTCATGATTCTGAGCATGAGCGGTATTTAGCCTTAAATGGTCCTGGAGGACTCTGACAGTTAAACACAGAACAGAATTCTGTTAAAAAAAAAAAAAACAAACCCTGTAAGTGGGTCTATGTATCATATCATGCTGTTTTTCTTTTGTTCTGTTGTATTCGTTTGTTTTGTTTTCTTTTGTTTTTCCCACACATAGAAATCTTCGTAGCAAGCTTATACTTAAATTATATTGCTTTCGGCCTTCTGATCTTGCTGAGTCATGAGCTGTCCTTGTGTCATCTTTGCTTTTTGTCTTATGCAAAGTACATGGCTTCTTTTTCAGTGGTGCTATCTCTTTAGCAACTGTTCCCTTCTTGAAAACACCCTTAAGCCTTTTTTTTTTTTATTTTCCGGTTGCCCAAATTTTCTACCCTGCCACTCTTTGCTCCTGATTGTCACCCCTTAGTAAGTTTGTCTGAAAGGAACCAACGTTTCTGCCTGAATGTTGTACTCAGAATTTCCTCTGTCCAATCAACTAGCATACACCTTTATGCTCAGCCTCCTGCAAGATCCCAGAGCACAGACCCAATGCATTCAAATTCTTTGCCCTGGTGTGACAAAAACATATGTGAAACACTGAGTAAATCGGTAGATGTTTTTATATAGCAATCCTCAGCTAATGGTGAGTTTTGCTGACAAACCTATTGTAAGTTGTGTATATCCCATGCTTTAAAAAAAATCATTTAATCACAGGTTAGCCCAGCCTACCTTGAATATGCTCAACACCCTTCTATCAGTTTACAGATGAGCAGAATCACCTACCATTAAGCGTATTTTATAAAGTGTTTAATTTCTCGTGAAGTATTAAATATTGCATTACAATAAAAAAAACCAGAATGGTTGCATTCTGTTTAGAATGCAACTTACCATTTAGAACTGATGCATTCTGGGCCTGGAGAACATCTACAATGTTGGACAAAAATCAATTGTGCATAATGGAGCTGCTAGTGTGACAGAATCATCAATTCTCTTTTGTTGACATTTTAAAGAGTTTGTGATTTACCTCAGGGCATCAATACATATTGCTTGTTGATAGGGATGGCAATCTGTAGGAAGAAATCAAGTTTTGACTTCATGCCACATTTTTCCTTTACATTAACCATTTCTCTTTAGCAAGTGAGAATCTTAAAGTCTTCAGATGTGTTTATGTGTCTTCACAAAACCCTTCCAAATGTCATTCATATAGTGACATGTGAACACGTAGTAGCAATGTTGTAGATAGCCTTTAGAATAACAACACCTTTCACAAACTTCCAGAGAATTTTTCAAGATTCTCTTACTTCACTTGGATGCCTAGACACTTTCAATAAAGGGTATTTTACTCCATTGGTTGAGTGAGCACAATTGCTTTCTGTGGAAAATGCAAAACTTTTACATCAGTCAAGATACATGTTCCTGGCATGGTATAGGTGCCCTGGAGCATTGTCTAAGATTCTTGAATGAGATGCCGTTTTACCTTTCACATCTTTGTACCTGCAAAAATAAATAGTCCAGGTCCTGAGGCAACATTACATCACTCTGGCTTTCTTGGTATGTTCATATTATATAGGAGTCTATATACACATACATGGTCATATCTGTGAGTGTTTTTGGGCTCTTGACTATTCCATTAGGAATGGCTTTACCTTGACCCCTGCAAGATTTATACCCACAGATGTCATTATGCAGTCTTTTTTGACTGTCTTGAGTCTGACATTTTCATGGATTCTTGATAAATTCTTGTATGCTTTGCCATTTACTTCCAGAATAAGACCCATTCATCAGCATCATGCCCTTATGATAACAAGTATTTCTCATTTGCAGTACAGCTCTGCCCAAAGGTAAGCATCTGGGGCTTCATTGTTGACCTTTACATTATGACATTATATTACTTCCTGGAGTACTAGAGCCACACATACTTGCTATGAACATTCTCATCTATGTAGGATCATCATCACAGTCTGTGTGTACTGTGAATAGATTTACAGTTAGATCAAAGAGACAAAGAAATGATATTGCTGGAGGCTCCACTCATGATTTTGGAAGCAGATCCTCTGCTGGTCCAGCCTTGGATGACCATATCTCTGCCTAACACCTGGACCGACACTGCTGAGAGACTCTGAGCCGAAGGACCCAGCTGGGCTGTACTCATATTAGGGCACACAGCTCTCTCTACTACATGCTCTTTTAATCTGCTAAGGTAAGGGAGCCATCTCCACTTGTTCATTTCTGTATGTGGACATGTGGGACTAACAAATAGTAACGTGTGTCATGTTTCTATGTTGTGTGACAAAACCAGCACACCTATAATGTGCCTAACCCATAGCAAGCATTCTGTCGAGATGATCTAGTATTGCACCGCAGTCTTGTTCATGGAAGCATTTAGTTCATACTTCCAACATGCATTCCAATTGGTTCTTCATATTGCATCTTGAATGTTCCTCAAAAGTCCATGTGATATAGGTCAATGGTACTATTGAGAAATTGTAGCACTTTTAGGAGGTGGGGGCTTAGTGAGGGGTTCTTCCGCATCAGCAGCTTTGTGCTTGGGAGAGACTACGGGACCCAGCCTGTTCTGAGTTTGCTTGCTTTCTAGTTTGTCTCGACACTAGAAAGTTTCAAGTGGTTTTCCTCATTATTCATTTCTGCCATGATGGATAAGATCAACTCAGACCCAAAGCAATAGAAGCGATTGATCGGGGCTCTGAAAATTAGAGCTCAAACAAACCCTTCTGTTTGTAAGATTTTTGTCTCTGCCTTTTGTTTTGGTATTTCTTACAATGACAGGAAGTTGGCCAATGCAACAGGAACCTGAAATTTGCTTTATAACAGTTGACTTACCACCAGTTATTAAGAGCTTTAAACATTTATTTATTCCGTGCATATGCATATTCATATCTGTTTTATGGTGAAGTGACACCTGTAGGATTTGATTCTCTCCTAATGGCATCTTACAGGGTTTGACTCTCTTCTACTATGTAGGTACTGAGGATCAAATATGGGCCATCAGGTATGGTAGTCATCTTTGCCTGCTGAACCATCTTGCTGACCAAGAATCAGTCTTTCTTATCACAACTTACTTCAGTTCAGAACGGTCTTTTTTTGGTGCCAGGGAGATGACTTAGAAGATAAAGTACTTGCCATGCAAGCACAAGGACCTGACTTTGAATCCCCAGAACACACATGAAAGAGCAGTCATGGTGATATGTGTCTATTACCTCAGTGCTGGGGTAGTGAAGATGGTGGATCCTAGTGATTCACTGGTCAGATGGTCTATCTGAAATGGTGAGCTCCAGGTCTAGTGAGAGACCATATTTCAAAACATAAGGTGGAGAGCAGTATAGGAAGCTATTCAGCATTAGTCTCTGGCCTCCACATGCCTAGACAAGGGCACAGATTTACCCAAAAAGCTGAGAACCTCTAGTGACTTGGAAGTACTTGAAATTTATTTGCCTCCCTGGCCCACGGTGTACTTGTCTGTGACAAGTAAAAGATGCTGCCTTCCTGTACTGCCAAAATCGTGGGAAGAAGTAACAACTATAGGCACTCCTTCTCTGATGTCTTCTCAGGAGCTAGTATGAATCAATGCTTGCTTCCATCTCCCCACCCACTCTTTGAAGTTCATTTCCTTCACCTATTTCTTTCTCACACATGGTACTATAATATTTATAAGCACTGTGAATTTTGCCAATTAATTAGTTTCATGCAGTGTTGCTGGGTGGCTTAATTACCTTTCCTAGCTTGCTTGGGACCATATGAAATACAAGACAAGCATTGTTGCTGTAAAGTTATATTAAGGAATTTAATGAACACAAAATGCCATGCACCATCTGTATCAATAAAGTATGTGACTTGTGTTAGACACAGAATAACCGGGCACCTTATTGTGACGTATCTGTTCTTTCTGCCTTCAGTCTCTCTGCTGCCCTTGTCCAGCTTTCTATTATCAATGAATTCATCTGAAGGAGAGCACTTAGCCCTCTTCTGCGTCCATGTTTATGGTGGCTTAAACTCGTGGAACCAGAGCAGTTACCTGAGTTCAAATGCCAGGTCTAGTAGCAAGGACGGCCGCTTTCTAGAACAATGCCTCAGTTTCACCTTCCGTAGAACAGTTGAGCAAAGACAAGGTAATTTATGCTGTGTCTGTACCTGAGCAAGTATCAGTGGCTTGATGCAATTATGTTTTATTTCTTTCTCCCTTTTTAGCCTCATGATGGATGGTATGAAAGGCTGTGGTGGTTATTACAGAGAAACTACACCCGGAGACGGGAACAAGTGCTCTATCTAACTCCCAGGAGCTAAGATCCAGGGATCAGTTCTTGTTTGGTGTCGGGGAAGAATGTTGGTGTGAAAGGTGGTCTTCTTGGGTGTCGGAGGAAAATGCAATGGTGACTAGCACTTTCATCATCGTCTCTGCTACAGTGGGAATAGTGACAATAGCCATGGTGATTAGAAAGTCTTTTCACGCCTTGTGTACAGGAAGACGGCAACAAGTGACAGCTGCACCTATCAATGCTCCCTTGTCGGCATTACCAGCTCATGGTCCTTGCTTATGCAACTTGTTGCTTGGAATCCCAGGAAAAGCAGAAATCACTGTTTTTCGAATCATGATCTCAGGGCTACTATCAGTCCCTTGGAGAGGCAGCTAAGATTAGTCAAACTTTTGATAATTCGTGACTCTGGCATTTATTTTTGGCTTCTCAGTTGGCTTGAGGCAACCAGTAATTTCTGAGTATCTTCAAGCTGACGAATACAATGAAGACGCTAATTAGTTCAATGGGAGAATGGACTCAAACCTCTTTGAATTTTTTCCCCCTGAGGATTATGTCTCATCTCCCGAGCTTTCTGTTTTGAAACATGTCTGCTGAAATTTTAGACAAGTGGAATCCATTCATTCATTCATTCAAGAAGTGCTCCTAGGCTGTTATGCCTCTGGTAGTTCTGGGGAATTTATCAGTGAACAAAAGATACAAAAATATTCTTCCCCATGGATTGATGTCAGGGTGTTGTCAGCATGAATGGGTACTGGGATGAAATGGAAATGGAAGTCTAGCAATGTCCCATCAGATCCCAAGAGTGGCAAGAAACACAAACAAACACCATAGGTAAGATCTGGTAGATGTGTGCGAGAAGGGAGAGAGCTGTAGTGCTTGCTTCTTTGATAGTCAGTATCTTTTCTTCCTACAAATCCCAATTTTTGCTATTGTGAACATTTTGTGTCAGGGAGGGCACATGTTTTATGCTTGGTGAGTTAATATTAAAACTTCAATTTTCTTTCTTTTTTTTTTGAGACAGTATCTTGCTTGTTCTTTTAGGGTGGACTCAAACTTACCATCCACCTATCTCAGGATCTGAGTGCTGCTGTTATAGATGTGTACCTCCTTACCCAGTGACATCCTGGAAACATTGGTGGTAAATCAGCCCCATAATTTAAGTTAGGCTTCATGTCCTTGTAGTTCTGTGGGGGAGCAGGAGTTTTAATGTATGTCAGTAACTGATACCTCTTGGACTAAATTGACACCCTCTCAACTCCCTCTTTTAATTACTTCTTCATTAAGCTGGCTATTCTCTGCCTAATGTCTGACAAGCATACTGGACAATGCCCAGCCATTCTGACGACTGGTCCTAGAAGCTTGATATCCAACAGTGTTAATCATTTCATGAGAAAGTCCTTGTACCATAGAGTGTGGATCTGCTGAATAAGATACCCTTCTCCTATCCTTGGGTGGCAGCTAGTTCTCCAGTAAGTTCTGCCTGGCTACTAGTGGTTTTATTCCATATGCCTAGGCTCTTGTCTTTATATTGTCTTCTTTCTGCCTATTGGCCTTAGTTCCATTTGTGTGTGTGTGTGTGTGTGTGTGTGTGTGTGTGTGTGTGTTCACTTATCTAAACAAAGTGTTTATAAGCAAGTCTAGGCTTCAGGCTCTACTTTTCCTGGAAGACAATTGCCAAGTCAGCTCTATTTCTTAACTGTTATGTGCGAATGGTAATTATATTTTACTCATAAGACTAAACAGTAAGAATAAGTGAGTTTGGAATAGTTTCATGTTCATGGTGAGCCTCATTAAATATTGGTTATCATGAGTTATAATCCAAGATATTGGCATGTTAGACTATGTCTGCATACACTGTTTCTCTGGTGTTTGACACTAAGACTGTCGCATAGGCAGATATTACTATTCCAATTTTACAGATGACAGAACTAGCAGTTGGTATGCAGAAGTGATTTGGTCAAGGTCTTGTGACTGAAGAACAGAACGTGCTAGAAAGGAGCTGATATTGAACACCCTGACAGCGCAGGTACAAAGAGGTTCTGAGTTCTCTCGGGCCACGTAGTTCTTATCAGTGGATATTCTGGACCTGAAATCTAGATATGCAGGCTTTGAGTGCTGTACTTGGTGAGTGAGGAAAATGTCACATAGGCAGATATTACTATTGCAATTTTACAGATGACAGAACTAGCAGTTGGTATCCAGAAGTGACTTGGTCAAGGTCTTGTGACTGAGGAACAGAACGTGCTAGAAAGGAGCTGATATTGAACACCCTGACAGTGCGGGTACAGAGAGGCTCTGAGTTCTTTCGGGCCACGTAGCTCTTATCAGTGGATATTCTGGACCTGAAATCCAGATATGCAGGCTTTGAGTGCTGTACTTGGTGAGGGAGGAGAATGATGAAGACATTGACCTGTCACCAGTTCCCGGTTGAAGCACAGATGGAGACAGTCGCACTGGCCTCTGTCCACCCACCTCACTTTGTACCATAGTTCCTGTTCGCTGCCAAGTAGTCATACATGTGTGAAGGGGCGCTAAATGCCTGAGTCTGAAGAGCAGTTTCTAGCACCTCATTCAGAGGAAACCTGTGTCTGAACCAGGCTATCAAAGACCTAGTAATCCAAACAGTGCTTATTTCTCTGTCCTCCAAGTGGATCCTGAGAAGCTTATGGCATTCACAGCTCAGGAGGGTGGAACAGTTTCCATTTTACTGTGAAGGTTTTGGATCCACTTCCCCGACTCCAGGATGCCACCACTTGACTCAAAGGTGACCTGGACTGACATACCTCGGAGAGTTCCAAACGCTGAACTTTCCATACTCATTTAGACACTGGCCTTTTTTATGAGTGATTTTTGGTGAACATGAAATGTCTCAGATTCTGCCAGGACCTGGGCAACAAAAGCATCATTGGTTTTCCTGCACAGTTTCATTGGTTTTCCTGCAGTTTCATTGGTTTTCCTGCATTTTCATTGTTTTTTTCAGCACAGTTTCATCTTTTACCTTCGACTCCTCTTCTGCTCATGTTCTCAGCCTCCATAGCACCAACCATGCTCCAAGACCTCATGGATTTGGAGTCACAGGTTTTAGTGAATAGAAGCAAAAGATGTCCTTTTGGGTGGCCAGAAGCAAAGGCTAGAGTTTCTCATTTGAAAAGTAGCTCCTTTGTTCTGAACCATAGAAATAGGACAGTAGTCAGTAATGTGTCCTTCAGAAGTCTTTGTTGTTCTTTCTCAGTAATTCAGTAACTACATGTGTAGACAAGGCTTGTATTGTTAGACTTTCTTCTAGGCCCCTAAAACCCACCACTTAGCCTTCACTGCTACCCCAGGAAGTACTTATTCCTGTCCTATAATGTCATCATTGCTCACCACTCTCAGCACCAACATAGTCATAACCATCATCAACGTCCTTGGTCTTCAGTCCTGGCAAAGAGATCAATCAGGGAATAGGAAGGGGGCTAATCTGCCAGTTTCCCACTTCCAGTCAGTGAAGGATTTGAACTTGGGCGTGGTCTGGCTCCAGGACCTATGCCTGAGTATCAACCATTTCTGAAAACATCGGAAGAATTGGGAATCATTCCAGTCAGCCTACTTAGTGATCTTGCTCAGTCAAGTAGCACAGAGAAACGAACTGGCTCTTCTAAAATGACGGTGGGTTACTGGTTGCTCAGTTCTAGCCTGAAGCTGTCTCTTGTGTAGATTCATTATGCCCCTGGAATTTAGGAGAAGACCTAATGCAGATTGGAGTCGCTGGTGGATGACTTCCTGTTTGAAGTAGCTAAGCAACTTGCCATGGAAGGCAAGAGAGAACTGATGGAACAGTCGGGGAGAGTGTGTGTGGGAGGAAGGAGGATGCTGATTTTAGAAATCGTGTTGCATTACGCTCTGGCTGAGCTCCAACTACTTTTACTCATTATTATTATTTTTATGGGAAAAGGAACCTGCAACAGTTTAGTCTTTGTTATTTGCCTTCAGGCGTTGGTTTGTCAGATTGGGAACCAATGCCAGCTCAGCACAGTGGGTGTTCATGGGTGGTGTGTGTGCGTGTGTGCCCTTCTCTGTGTGTGTCCGTGGCGTTGGCGTGAAAGGCCCCATCCTAGGACCTATGTGTTGCTTCTCCCTCCAGCACTCCCCCCAATGTGTCAAGAATTATAAATTAATCACCTGGCTGGTTTGCACTGAACTTACTAGTGTTTATGAAAGGGAATTCATTGGATATGCCTGTTAATGGAACACGTGTAATAATACTAAAGCCTGTGATTAAAAAGAAATTTAAGGCCCATGAGTTTTTAATAGAAAAACATGTCATGTGAGTGTTTATTTGCTGGTATAACAGGGGTGATTTTTTTTAAGGGCGGAGCTTCTCTATTGCAGTTTTAGGAGGTTCAAGCTCTTCACACTGAAAGCTGATGATGCATGCCCAGCGGCCAAGTTGTGTTTCCAGGGGACCATGTGGATGAAGTAGAAGCCATTTGTTGCCTTATCCAGCACCAGGAAATACATTCAGAATGCTGTTGCTCCCCTCTTTTATTTATTCTCTCAAAATTTATTTTTTATCTTAACAGGGCAGAGGACTGGGCTGGGATTCAAAGTTGAACACATTTGGCTTTTGAATATGCATGGTCCTCGTATAGCCCACAGTTTGTTGGAGGAAACAGATTAGCCGAAATATTTTGGATGACTCTTTCTGGAGGAGGCATGGCAACGGCAAGCAGCGGGGTATATCAGGAGAAGCTCATGACTTCCCAGGGGACGATGAGTTCACTCCAGGCCTGATCCTGTCCATGATGATGGGGATGGCATTCCAAAGTGAATTCAAACTCAAGTTGTCTGAGAACCAATATGTGCATGGAATAAAGTCTAAGTAATCTTTACCTTTGGAAAAGAAGTGTTAGTTGCAAAAAAAAAAAAAAAATGGCTCTGATCTCCCATTCCTGCTTTCATTCTTTAGTTTACACAAAGTTGCTATTATTTTTCATAAATGCACACTCTACATTTGCATGTATATATACATATCCAGTATTCCTTGGTGAGGCATATTTCTTTTATATATATACATTTTGGTAAGTTTTAATCATCCACATTATTTTATAGTGAGGTGCAGAAAGTTCTGCATGTAAAATGAAACTAGTTGATTTTGGCTTTCCTGAGGTTTGCCTGTGGGTTTTGAAAAAAGTCTTTCGATTTTCCAGGGAACGTTTGCATAATTCCTCTACAAATCCTATTTATCTTTCAAAACGGAGAGGAGAATAAACTGTGTTGAGCTTTGTAGACCTGGGAGACACTGCAATGTCTCTGCATGTTCTGGGGACATTGGAGTAAAGGTTTAAGATCCGGGATGAATTTAAGAGAGAAGATGTTTTCGCTTCGCTCGTTTTAAACGTTACTAGTGGGTTTTTGGAGAGCGAAAAAACAGCTTTAAAAATTTAAGCTTTCTAGAAGCTGAGCAAATAAAGCCTTCATTAATTGGTCATTCCCCAAACGCTGACCAAGCAAGAGGAAGCCTAAGTAGAAATGTGAGATGAAGTGAACCCAAGAGAAGCTCATGCTGCGTCGAAGGAAAGGAGGAGACAGAATGGAGGATGGTGGAGGCTCTTACAGGAATGTTCTCGAGAAAGAAAAGGCATTAACTGCATCTTGAGGATCTAGGAGGGTAGAAACTGGGAAAGACATTCCAATAAAGAATGAGCACAGGCCACATTGGGACTGAGTGTCTAACTGATTGTGAGGAGGCAAGAGGCTGCCAAATCATTGGTCCTGCAGCTCTGCTGCTTCCCAGCCACAGAAATAAAGAAGGAAAGGGGAACACGCACTAGTTAAAATTCAGGAGCAACATTTCTGTGGTTCAGAGAATAAAAAGACACACAAAGGTAGGGAGCTTCACAACCGGTAGCTCACTGGGTTTCTGAGGAGACAGAGGAGTAGCAGGATTGTAATGTGACTGACCCTGTCTTCAGCTTCTAGGTGGCACTGGGATGTTTGTCTCCTACTGGGACTCAAACAGCGCCCGTTTGGTTGAAAATATGCACACCTTCCAGACCCGAGACAAGAAAGTCTCCAACTCAGTGATTGTGCCCCAGTGTTTTTTAAGAACAGCTGAACTTCAGGGGACGAAAGGGAGGCAGAGAAAACAAGGTTCCAGAAGAAAACAAGCACAGGGACTTGCTCATTTCCATCCACAGTCAAACTATAGCGTTTCTTCTGATTCAAACAAACCCCACAGAACAGTTAGTCGCTTAAAGGGAGAAAATAAGATCCATGGTTGGAGGTGTGTAATGCATGAAATAGAAACGATAAGAGAGCTGCAGAACACCTCCAAAATAGTAAGAAGCAAGAGATGCAAAGTAAGAAGCTACCAAACAAATAATAACGTGTATATTTCAAAAGACCATAAATTAAATTGAAAGAATCACAATTACAGAAATAAAGCACTCAACAGAGTACATTTCAGACTGGGTGAGATAGTCATTTGCAAGATGTCAGTAGCTAACTTAAAGAGGGAAGGAAAGATAAAAACAAAACCATAAATCTTAGAGAAGAGATTTTGGAAGGTGAGCGGTCATTATTGTCACTGAAGGATGGGAGAACTGGATCAGGTAAACACACCTAAAGCAAAGCAATCACAAGAGAATGAAGGAATACAAAGTTTAAAAATCTGTCATGAAGCAGAGACAATAGGATTTATTAACAAGAAAATAACTTACAATTAAGCTGACCGTGACATTTATCCTTATGAGAACAGATGGGGGAAGCCGTCTTCGAAGAAAAAGTTACGGAGAGGTCTAAGTTCATACCCTAGTGCTACTTGCCACTCACTGGGACAGGTAAAGTTTAAAACCTCGGAGAGCAAAGATTAAAGAAATTCACTACTTAAATATCTTTGCTTATCGAAAACAGATGTTTTATATAATGTGTCATTTACAAGTCTTACTGAAAGTGCTGATAAGTCATCTTCTAAAAAGAAAAGTAAATTCACACAGGAGGAATGGCTGCAAGCAAGAACACAGAACAGAAATTATTTTAATAGACTGTCTTGCTATGCTGAATAAAGGTGAAAAATACAGAAAGGAAAATCACTAAATGATATCTAGAAATTGAGAGGAAGTAAGTAAAGGCTGAACCATATATGAGGAGTTGAACTATAGTAAATTCCTCAATTTGTTTGAATGAAGACAGTGAGAAATTTTAGGCTTGTAAGACAGTTATAAAAATTTAACATTAGGCAGTAAAGGAGAAGCACAACTTACAGATTCAAGGTCAGCAATAATGGGGCCAGAAAGGAATAAAATGGGAACATCAATTCTGATTGTCAAATTTACTTCTTCGGACTACCAAAGGAAGCACACTTGGGTGGTGGAAACAAAGTCATTCTCCCTTTACGTTTCTTTAAATGTTTCACAGGTGTGAAGAATTTTTTTAAAATTTATTTATTTATTTGTTTATAAAAATTTCCACTTCCTCCCCTCCTCCCCATATCCTCCCATTCCCCCCACTCCCTCTCCTCCTCCCCCCACTCCCTCTCCTCTTCCCTCTCCAGTCCTAAGAGCAGTCAGGGTTTCCTGCCCTGTGGGAAGTTCAAGTTCCTCCCCTCTCCCTCCAGGTCTAGGAAGGTGAGCATCCAAACAGACTAGGATCCCAAAAAGCCAGTACATGCAGACAAAACAAGACCCAGTGCCATTGTCAATGGCTTCTCAGACAGCCCCCATGTCAGCCACATTCAGAGAATCCGGTTTGATCACATGTTCATTCAGTCCCAGTCCAGCTGGCCTTGGTGAGCTCTCATTAGATCAGTCCCCTTGTATCCGAGGGTGAACGCACCCCTCGCGGTCCTGATTTCCTTTTTCATGTTCTCCCTCCTTCTGCTCCTCATTTGGACCTTGGGGGCTCAGTCCAGTGCCCCAAGAATGTTCTTGAGGTGTCTGTTCACACCCTTTCCTGGCAGTGATGTGAAGGGACTGTGGGATTTCCATAGATTTCATCTATAATACACCGTCTCATTCACATGCCTGCTAAGCTTCACTTAAAATAATTAAGCTAATATTACCATTTCATGTGTAAGACAGCTAACTTCCGACTAAGGATTTAGCTTCCTCAGACATCTAAGGAGGCTCCTGTGTACTAAATACCATTCTCAACATCGTCACTTAGCGTGGTTGATACGACAACATGATACTTCTAGGCTTTCCAAACTTTTGCTTCCATTGTCACTGTCTGGTACCAATATTGTCTTAATAATGACACAGGAAAAGTAAGGCAGCTGTGCCCAGCTCTTTCTGGCCTCCATACCCTTGTTCAGGATCTGGCTTCCTGGGAGAATTCCTTTCTCATGTTCTTGTTCAGGTCCACTAGAAGCTTCAGAAGAGCAGAATCCTGTCTGCCTCCTCCAGTACAGATTGCCTATCACCTGTTTAATTTTAAGAACAATTGTATTATTATTTATGAACCCACAGTAGATGTCACCTCTTCAAAGATAAAACACTTTTTTTCTTATTAACTCCATACAATGTATTTTGATCATATTCTCTCGCCATTCTTCCCCCTAACTCCTCCCAGATACGCCTACCTCCCTTTCCCTTTAATTTTTAAAAATAACCCATCAAGTCCACTTCTGTTGTCCATATACTCCTGTCGGTGGGGCCACCCAGTGGAGGGTGGTGGATCTACCAGTACCATATCATTAAAGAAAATAACTCTTTCTTTGTCAGAAGCTTCCAACTAGACTTCCAAGAGGCTTCTGGGTTCCTTCTCCTTTGTAATACCTTCTTGGTATTTAAGTCCTTCATCTCCGTATCTTCTCTTTTAGACAGAATGAATGAATCATGATAGAAATTTTATGATGGTGTGTACAGTGTATGTGTGTCCATGACTTTGGTTAACAAATTTTAAATACTAATTAGATACTAATTCCCCAAGAACTAGGTTTATATCTAATTAAAAATCGCTAGGTTCCTATGATCTTTCTGTAGTATGCAGAAAGCGAGCATACTACAGAGTGAGCCTTCAGTATGTATTTGCTGAACTTATCCACAGGAAAGCTGTGTCCCAGTCACCCCACAACCCTTCAAAACTTAGTGGTACTTCCTTTCTCCCAAGAACCACTGAGTGATCCTACTCCACACGTAAATCTCCCATCACTTCCGTGGGAGACTCAATCAGTCCTTTAGGGCTTATTACATAGAAGGTTAATATCATGTGAAAAGTGGAGCGAGAGAGGTCCCTAGACAACATCATCCTCTCTGACCAGGTTGATGACCAAGGACTGGCCTGAGGCTTAGCTCCAGCCCCCTGCGGGAGAACTCTTCTGCTCTCTCAGCCCCCCACTGTTGCCATCTGTTGATAATTACTGTCCGGTCTCTGCTGAGAACGTGTGATATTTAATATTTCCTCACCACTTGAACAAACACATGGCGATAACGGCGAGGCCCTTGGCCACAGGAGTAGAAAGATCTATTTGCATAAAAGAGTCAGTGTATACCTTGGGCCAGGCAAACAACTGCCTTCTCTTTGCAAAGTTATGAGAGGTCCCCATGGCTGAGATGCTGGAGAATGGTTACATTGACGTGGGAAGTATTTTTGGAAGAAAACTCTTAAAATCAAAAATATCAAGAAGATTGGAAAACAACACAGAACCACTTTTCACAACTGATGCGATTTTGCTCATAATGAGCAATCCTCAGGTCTTGCCCTGAAACTCTGCAGCAGTTTGAGAGGAAACTCATAGCCTTGCCAAGCAGTGGAGGAAGAAGAATGGCATCTTGTCTACTTGCTAAACAGGCCTCCTAATCAAAGCCCCAACACTCCCCTTCTCCTTAGTCCTTTTTTGGGGGAGGGGCGATGAAGTTTCCAGTTTCACTTGCAGGTGGGGAAGTTCAACTTCCTGCTTCAAGAATAACAAGATTCAACAGGGACAGGCTCCCTGCCCTGATTTGTACAGACAATAAATGCCAGGCTACTGTCTTCATCGGAAATAGAAGGTTTTGCTTCATGAAACATTTGGACCTCAAGCAGGGCAAAATGAGACTACTGAGGGTCATTCTTAGTGGATGGGATGGTGGTTAGGGGTGTGAAATTTAGGCAACAGTTAGCATTGTGGAGGCATTAGAAAAATCAAACCAAACCAAAGATATAAAAATAAAAATTAAAAAAATAAAAAAACTTAAGCATGTCCCCAATCTTCCTCTTCATTATTCTTTTACAACTTGAGAAAAGCCAAGTTTTTTTTTTCATGAATACTTTTGATCTTCTTGATATTCCTTGTGGTGCAGAAAAGTTAAAAGAATTTTAGAGCAAGCACCACTATATTGACTAGACTCGACCAGCAGTAGGTCAAAGCATTTGCTTGCTTTACCTAATGCCCATTTTCTATTTCCTTCATAGTCTTCAGTTAACCTATAGTACTATTGTTGATGTACAGTATGTTGAAGTACAGTATGTTGCAAGGAGTCCTGAAAGCCTTTCCTATACCCATTGAGACAGAATCTCCATTTTCTTAAATTCCTTCTTTATCATAAAGACCTTCTCTGAAGATCATAGCAGCCATGGTACTAGTTCGTATATGGGTATTGAAGATATTAACCATTTGGAGGATGGCAAGTTGAACACACACATGCACAGAACAAATATTTAAACAAATTTCCTTGGGGTCGTAATTGTGATAGGAAGACTAGAATATAAGGGGGTATCTCTTTTTCCTTTCATATTGCCAACAAAATAACATCTTAGGCCATAGCTCAGATTACCCAATGGTTGATAAAAAAAAAAAATCAAAGGTCTTTAAAAGGACACTATAGAAGTTGCCTTGTATGACTAGAGAAAATTGATTTTCCTTATGTATTTATTAACTATTCATAATATGCGGATGAACTTGGATAGATGTCATAGCTATTAGAATAAACACATTGTGTGCTGCTGGCCTTGAAGATTTTATGGTAAAGTTGAATAAAGAGACCATTTCAATATGATACTTAAAACGCTATGAGGCACAAAGGAGGAACAAGACCAGCTACAAAGCGCTCAGATTTACGGAGCAGTGACTATGACACTAAATGGATGACGTGGTGTGAAGGCCACTGTCCAAGGGGAACTGAATACTGGGCATGGTGGAAAGGACTTTGCCCTGTAGCGGAGCAGGAACCACCAAAACACTTAGAAATACAGGACAAAGCGTTACTTAGAGGGTGATAGTTAGGAGCAACCATGTGATCAGGACAAAGCAAAACAACAAAAGCAACCCTAAGATCGTGCTGCAGTCATGCAGCTGAGGTGAGCTGATGCCAGTTGGCAGAAGTACTCGGCAAGGATGACTAATGCAGGGAAAGCTTGGGAGGTGAAGCCAGCAGCATTAAAGAACAGAGCAGGTAAGCCCCGAAGTGTGAGAAAGGAAAAGATCAAAACTGAATCCTTGTTTTCTGACTTAAACGTGTGAGTGAATGCTATATCTGGAGATTGGGATTGAGCTGCTGGGAGGAGAGTCAGCTTCCTCTCAGGGTAGCCTCTGGTAAGATGACCACTTTCCAGGAAAAGACCACACATCCAATAGCATTTGGACAGTCCAAACTGATCTTGAAGGAGTAAATTATGAAAAGACACAATGTGGGGTGAGCAAGGAAGAGAGGATTGATCTGGGAAGAAGTGAGAGAGCAGGTTGAGTATGACAAGAGCACATATAAAACTCTTTATAAAAACGAATAAAACAACAAAAGCAACAAATAAGATGGGAGTGGGATGGAGTATAGTGTTAGAGGCAAATTTTTTGAGATATCCTGTTGGAGGAACTCATGGGACAATGAACACATGAGAGAATTTAGATGTCTAGTTAGATACTGGTAAAAGACAAAAAGCAAGCAGAACACCACATTCATTATACCTGAGGCATGAGGGAGCTGAGTTAATTTTATACCAACCGTTATTATTTAATGAATATTTATAGGAGGTACAGTGTACTACAGACTTCTGGCCTTCCTTTATTGTTAGATAGCAACAAAGAAAGAGGATTTCTTTGATTCTGCTAAATTAACTTGGCTAGAAACCAGTTTTATGGTTTCTAATTTTGTTGTCTTTCCTCTGAATTTATGGCGCTTGCCATCACAAAGGTGCATATCCTTCCATTTGCTCCTCCGTTCTTTCTTAACCTCTAGCATTAGACACCTAGCACCAGGCAGAACCAAGCACTCTTTCAATAGGTACCAGCAGTTTAATACACATACACATCCTTGAAGAACTTCAATATTCCTCCAGATTGTTTCCTGAAAGGAAGATGTGTACAAACAAGAGGAACACAAGCAGGAAAGGAGATCCTGAACGGCCTCTCAAGGGCTTTGTGGGCTTAAATGACACGGTGTTGAGGTGACAAGGAAAACGATCCCTCTCTGAGTGTAAGCATTACATCAGCCTATGTGAAACTACAAAGAACTCCCTGTCTGCATTTGCAAAAGGAAAATTCATGTTTCCTATGGCCTTTACCTTCTAATCTTTACTGGTTACAAGAGGGTACTCCAGGCAGTCGAGTGCTTAATAAATATTATATTGTTTGCTAATGGCAGTGCTATTGGGGAGTGATATTTCCTTCTGAATGTGCAAGCCAGGTTTAACAAATCTGTCCTGTGTAGTTTCACCTTTCATTGTGTTGGTTGAGATGTCTCAAGGGCACCTTCAGCGGGGGCTGGGAAACAGTTCAGAGACGTAGAAGTAAATGAGTCTGCCGGATGTGTTAATAGTTTTTGTCTGTGCTGACTTCCCCTCTGTTGTAGGAAGGTACCAAATACCAAGGGGCTGCTTTTTGTTAAGTAATCGTGAGCATTCTTACTGAAGATGCAGGATGTTTGTGGGGTCAGAAGATCATTTTTATTTCCTGCTTACTTGCTGTGCTTTTCAACTCTTGAATGCACCTGACTCCTCACATACATGGGTCCTCATCCAAATGTCCCTTTATGAAAGCATTTTGGTTGGATAAGTGACAAGTATGTGGATGTTTTCTATTTCATTCCCTGGGTAAGTGATGTACAAAGGCTGGGACTGGTGATCATGACCTTCTTTTTCTTTTGTTTTTGTTTTTGTTTTCTGGGACAGGGTTTCTCTGCATATCCCTGACTGTCTAGGAGTTCACTTTGTAGACCAGGCTGTCCTTGAACTCACAGAGATCCGCCTGCCTCTGTCTCCTGAATACTGGGATTAAAGGCAAGTACCACCATGCCTGCACCATTATCCGTTGATCATGGCATTCTTGAGACCTGGATGGAACTGTTTGAATCATGTTTCTACCTCTAGTTTTCTCTTTAGCCTCCTCGTTCGAAATGCTGGTGTCCTAGGAAAGAGGTCCATGTGCTCACAGATAAGTAGTAGGGAACCTAGAATGTTAACTGCATAGGGCTGTCCTTTAAAGGAAAGGATGTGTAACTAGTTATGCACCCAGAAGGCTGAGATTGGATGTGCTTAATAGCCTGGTGCTCTTTGTACTCCTGGTGCTCCTTTGTACTCCTGGTGCTCTTTGTGTGCTCCTTGGTCAGAGACCACACAGGATCTTTTCATAAGTTTGCTTTTCCCAGCCAATATATAGAACCCATCTTCTTTTTTATTATTATTATTTTTATTTATTTTACATACCAACCAGTTTCCCTTCCCTCTTCTCTTCCTGTCCCCCTCACCTCCTTTCTACTCACTCTTCCCCTCTACTCCTTTATCTTCATTCAAATGGGGTAAGGCCTCCCATGGGAATCAACAAAGCATGGCATATCAGGTTAAGGAAGAACCAAGCTCTTCCCCCTTGTATCAAGACTGGGCAAGGTTTTCCACCATAAGGAATAGGTTCAAAAGAGCCAGCTCATGCCCCAGGGACAGGTCCTGGTCCCACTGTTAGGGGCCACACAAAAGACTAAGCTGCACAACTGTCACCTAAATGAAGAGGCCCTATGTCAGTCCCATGCTGGCTCTCTAGCTCTCCATCCAGAGTGTGTTATGTCACTCTCTCACGTCAGCTGTCTCTGTGGGCTTTCCTGTCATGATCTTCACCCTCTTTGCTCGCATTATCCCTCCTCTCTCTCTTTAACTGGACTCCTGGAGCACGGCCCAGTGCTTGGCTGTGGATCTGTGCATTTGCTTCCATCAGGTACTGGATGAAGGTTCTGTGATGGCAATTAGGGTGGTCACCAGCTCAGGCCTTCACCCTCTCCACTATTGCTAGGAGTCTCAGCTGGGCTCATTCTTGTGCATTTCTGGGGGCATCCTGGTACCAGGTTTCTCACAAACTTTATAACGCCCCCCTCTATCAAGATATCTCTTTCATTACTCTTCCTCTCTCCATTCCACCCCCAACTTGACCATCCTGATTCCTCATGTTCTCATCCCCTTTCTCCTCCCCTCTACTGCCCCACCCTCCCAGTTTACCCAGGATATCTCATCCAGTTCCTCTTCCCAGGGAGGTCCATGTGTTCCTCTTAGGGTTTACCTTGTTATCTACCTTTTCTGGGACTGAAGATTGCAGCCTGGTTATCCTTTGCTTTACATCTAATATCCACTTATGAGTGAGTGCATACCATGTTTGTCTTTCCGGATCTGGGTTACCTCACTCAGGATGATTTTTTTTCTAGTTCCATCCATTTGCCTGCAAATTTCATGTTGTCGTTTTTTTTTTGTTTGTTTGTTTTCGATGAGTAACACTCCATTTTATAGATATACCACATTTTCTTTATCCATTCTTTGGTTGAGGGGCATCTATGCTGTTTCCAGGTCTCAGTTATTATAAAAAAAAATGCTGCTCTGAATGTAGCTGATCAAGTGTCTTGGTGTATGGTTGAGCATCCTTTCGGTATATGCCTAAGAGTGGTATTGCTGGTTCTTGAGGGAGATTGATTCCCAATTTTTCTGAGAAACTGCCATATTGTTTTCAAAGTGACTGTACAAGTTAGCACTCTCACCAGCAGTGGAGGAGTGTAGAACCCATCTTTATGGAAAATGTCATGTGTACTTTAGAAAGAGTTTCAGTGTAGTCACGTCCAATCTCTATCCAGGTCACTTTGTGCTTTATCGCACATGGGATTGAGTTTATCACTGGGAAAGTTTTCAATAAATTATGTGGTGCCTAAAATAAACTATTCAGGGTTGATCTCCTGAAGGTTGAAACAACACTGACTACTTAGTTGTGTTGAAGCAAACTGCCTTCTTCCCTTCTGTGGATCATTACTCTGTTAACATTATTGACCACAGAGACCCCCAGAGACTCTCTTCTCTTGCACAGTTTTATTCAGTTTCAAATGCACAATAATGACCATTCTTCTGGAAAACTAAGGTAAAAATCTATTGTGACTCATATTTTTCTGCTACTGTCCATTTTGCTTGTCCTGGGACAATCACATTCCTTAGAGATTTACCTACAAATGCCTACAAATCTGCATACAACTTCTTATCTCCCATGTAGCCTTTAGCCTTCTGCAGCCTGCGACCAGTTCCTTCTCAAGAATTACTCTCGGGAAGATGGAAATCATCTCCTAATGAAAATATCCCCTCCAAACCAGTTGACCATGTTGTTTTATCCACCAAGTCACTTTTATGTTGCTAATAGTTTAAATTTCTGTATATGGTTTGTTTGAGAGTCCTGTTCTCAAAGGACACTTCTTTTAGTTAGGTATTTTGCATATAATAAGAATAACCCCCACCCTCTGTTAATTAGATGGGTCCTAGCTACTGTTCTATAATATGAACTCAGAATTATGGTAAGGGGGGGACTTGAATAAGCCCTGCTTCCCTGCCTGGTTGAGAATTTTACATATTAATTAAAATTCCTTTAAAGGAGACGATCACTGGCACTGAAACACCAACACCAATGTATTTGTATGACACTAAGGATCCACAACCAGATGTCATACAAATATGTTAATAGGCACAAAGCAAAGTGAACTTTTTAATGCTAATGAAATATTTTCATCAACCCTTTATCATTCTTCATTGTTGCTTGAGCCTTGCCAGGTATCCATTTTGACTAAATTATTAGCAACTTCCTTTAACTTTTAGAAGCTGTTTATATTTCTTGGTGAAAGCTCTGTTTGTAGACATAAACTCATGTGGCTTCATTAGCAAGCCTTTTTAAAATTAATTTTGTTCTTTTTTTACCTTTTCATGATGTATTCTGATTGTTCTCCCACCCACTCTCTCTAATCTCACTCCTTCCTCCATGTCCATTTATCCTTGCCAGTTCTATTTTCAGGGTTTTGACTGATTGTTTTATTTTGTCACACATTTAATTAAATAAGAAACATCTGTGTGAGCACTAGATTGGAACCTGTCATTGAAATGAGTGAAGTCACCAGTGATTACACAACCAAAGGAAATGACTCTCTCTGTCTCTCTTGAATCTGTCTACTGCAGCGGTTCTCAACCTTCCTAATGATTCAATACTTCAATACAGTTCCTCATGTTATGGTGACTCCCAAACACAAAATTATTTCACTGATACTTCATAACTATAATTTTGCTATTGTTATGAATCCTGATGTAAAAAGTAAATAATGTGTTTTAACTTAAAATAGTTTCAGGAAGTCCCTGAAACTGACCAGATTCACCAAAGCCCTCCATCCGCAAGTTTATATAAGCTATAAGGACTGCTTAGAGACATTCTAAGGGCAGCTATGCTTCAGGGAAGAGGCTCAGGAGTAACTGAGTTATCTGAAAAGAATGTTCTCTGTGGTGGTTTGAATAAAAATGCCTCCAAAGACTCATATGTTTGAATGCTTAGTCATCAGGGTGTGGCAGTAGTTGAGAGGGATTAGGAGGTGTGGCCTTGCTGGAATAGGAATGACCTTGTTGGAAGAAGTGTGTCACTGGCAGTGACCTTTGGGGTTTCAGAAGTCGGGGTACCAGTGGCTCTGTCTTCCTGCCTCCAGATGCTTCTCCAGCACTGTGACTGCTAATGGGCTGTCCGTTCTCTCTGCTGTGATAATGGACAGAATCTCTGATACCATTAGTAAACCTTAATTAAATGCTTTCTTTTATAATAATTGCCTGAGGACTACTGACTCTCCAACCTGTTGAACTACTTAAGGTTGTGTAGTACATTTCAAGTTTCTAGCTTTTGCAAGCTATTTATCCATGTTGGGGTTGCACTTTAGTGATGCAGCTGTCTTTGAGTCATTTATGCTCCTTTAAGTAACCCATTGACCATCTAAAAAAATCTGTTTCCCTTTCCTATGAAAGGATCTTTTGACACCCCCCAAGGGTCACAACCCACAAATTGAGAACTACTGATCTATAGGAAATAGTCCAGCAGTGAGAATTAGATTACTCTAAGCCTTTTCTCCACGCATGCCTCTTAAGACACCCGATTTTGTGTAGAGCCAACAATTGACATCAGTAGCTGCTGTCTGTTCATAATTGCAATGGCTGTCTCTTGCCCCAAAGAGGACATTTTTCAGTCCTGCTTCCTAACTTCCAGTTCTTACATTCTCTCTGTCTTTTCTTCTGCAATTATTCCTGAGCCTTGGGGAGGGGGTGGTATATCTGAGCTCTCATCTGTCATGTATTCTCAACAACTTCCATCACCATAAATCTCTGTATTCCCTACTATACCTGGAAACAGAATTGTCTCATTAAGGTTGATAGTAGCATTTGTCTATGGGTATGAATATATGTATATATGTATATGTATACACACACACACACACACACACACACATATATATATGATATATATATATATATATATATATATATATATATATGATACTTTGATGCTATGTCAATTTAACTAAATAATAATATGGAATCCTCACTTAAGGACAGGGATATCTGCTGGCAGGTTTTAACCTATTAACAGTGCCAGGTAAATATTGTCTCTTTTGAAGTGAGCCTCAGTATAATCAAAGGGGAGTTGGTTACTCCGTTATCAATCATTCCACTGTTGCTAAAGGAGGCACATTTTGCTCATTGGGTTGCTCTTTAAGTTCCTAGGATTCACAGCTAGGTATGATCATTGATGCCTTTTCTCCTTGGCAGCCTGTGTGACATCCTTCAAAACTATGAAAACTAGCCAACAGGGAGGAGGCTGAGCTGGATGCTCCCAGCTCAGTTATAGCTTGATTTCTCTATTTCATGTAGCCAAGGTGTATGGTTTCTCCTACCATGAACTTCTGGTGGACAACCAAGAGGAATGTCAAAAGCCTGTATTATTTGGGGGACTTCTGAGACTGTCTTGTGTAATTATATTTCAATTGTATTTTAATAAACAAAGACTGACTGAAGATCTGAGAGTATAACAGTCCCACCGGTCAGTCTTATGATCAGATTATGGTAATACACACCTTTAATCTCAGTAGTCATAGTGACACATACCTTTAATCCCAGGAGCCACACTAGTCGCCATAAAAATCAAGGGAAGGGTGCATGCCTTTAATCCCAGTGGTGCACACCTTTAATCCCAGCCCTAGTGAGGAATATAAAATGCGGGAAGACAGCTCTCAGGGAAAGTCTCATTTTGAGATTCCGGGGGGCAGGATCGCCATTTCAGACTGAGATCGAGGTAAGAGCCAGTGGCTGGCTGTTTTGCTTTTTGGATCTTCAGGTTGAACGCTCATTTCTCTCTCTGAGTTTTTATTGATTGTGCTTCAATCTTTACCATCAGCTCAGTAGGAGATATCTCATCCATGACACTAGGCTTTTTGTTTAATAGCCTGTGACTTCTAGGCACAATTTTCCAGGCAGACAGTTTATTTCCACTCAAATTCTTTTTTTTCCAAAATATTATTTTGCAATCTGGTTACAAGATAGTATGTTTCTATACATTTTTTGTATACACCCTTCATTTTGATTAATCCTCCTAACCCCTTGTCTCCCATGTCCTCTAAGTCTCCCTACTCCTCAGATTAAACTTTTCTACTTCCAGCATTCTCCTCCTCTATTTTGATATTACCCAGATTACACTATCTCCACCCCTTAAGGCACTCCACTCCGAACAGCCTCTTTCTCATTTCTTGGCTTTTACAGATACTCCATGTTGGACACACTAGGAGAGCTGAAGCTCAGATCCACGCATGAGAGAGAACATGTGGTGTTTGTTTAAAAGAGAGGCTTGGCTTATGTTAGTACATTTTTCCACCAATCTATTTGCTTATAAATTTCATTTTTCATGATAACTGAAGAAAATTCCATTGTATATAGGTACCACATTTTCTTTTTCATAAGCTTAGAAACATATCTTTTAGTTTATATGTTTGAATGCATGTGTGTCTGTTCACTATACAAATGAAGTACCTGAAGAGGTCAAAAGAGGGTGTTGGATTCCCTGGAATTGGAGTTACTAAGGGCTGGGAGTCATGGTATGGTACAGCAAACTAGAACTTGGCTCCTATGGAAGAGCAGCTGTTTACTGCTGAGCCATATCTTTAGCCCTAGGCACCACGGTTTCCTTACCCATTCATCAGATGATGGATGAACATCTTGGATGATTGCATTCCCAGCTTTTGTGAATAGAACAGCTATGAACATGAATGAGTAAATATCTCTGCAGTAGGATAGAGTCCTTTGGGTATATGCCCAGAAGAGAAATAGCTGGGTTATTACACTAAGTTTCAGAATGGTTGAATCAGCTTTCAGTTGCACCAAAAATAACTAAATGTTTCTCTTTCCTCACATTCTTGCCAACATTTATTACCACTTGCCTTCTCAATGATAGCCATTCTGACTGGGATGAGATGGAATGTCAAAGCAGTTTCAGGTATTAGTTCTCTGATGACTAAGGATGTTGAACATTTTCAAAGCTGTTTTTTAGTCACATTTCATCTTTTGAGAATTCATTGTTTAGATCTGTAGCCTCTTTTTTGACTTAGTTGATTGTTTTCTTGATTTTTTATTTTCTGAGTTTTGTATGTATTATATATATATTAATCCTCTGTCTGATGTATAGCTGGTGAAGATTTTGTCACATTCTTTGGGCTTCTCTTTAATTCAGTTGACTGTTTCTTTTGCTTCATAAAAGATTATTGGTTTTATGAAGTCCTGTTCATTAGATCTTGGGCGTATTTTATGAATCACCAATGTTCTATTTACAAGTCTTTATTTATGTCTGTGTTGTGGCTGACTCCCTACATTCACTTTCAGCAGTTCAGAATTTCAGGTTTTATGTTGGGATTTTTAATCCATTTGGAGTTGAGTTTTGTGTAGGGTAAGAGATAAGAGTCTAGTTTCGAGTGCCTATCTGAAGAATAAACACCTGGCTTCAAGCAACCAAGAATATTTCAATATTTATGACAAAAATTTATTTTAGTTTCCTTTTCCTCAGCACCCTAGACCTAACTTTTGTGTACCAGTTTTTGATTCATGCACTTTCTGATTTTAACCCTCTACCCTGGAAAGTAAACCTGCCCTTGGTAGCGGTACTGGAGAGGTGTACAGAATGAAGAGATTCCATCACTATTTGAAGTTACTTATTCACTTAATCTTCACAGTTATGAACATCTCATCGGGCTCTACAGAAGCCAATTCCTCAACCTCATCGAGGTAGCTTGGTGTGGGACTGGTCGTTCCTAGTTCTCTGGGATCTTCTAGGTTGAGTTTAAATGTTGATTTGCTTACTAGTGTCCAAAATTTTATACCTGTCATTTATGATTTTTTTTTCGTTAATGATATTTCACAGTTTAAACCACTAATTTGTAGGTATGTTGATCAGATTTTCAGATGATAGGATGTCAAATGCATGTTCTGCCTGCAGTTCTCAGTTCAAAACTAAATTTTATTTCTTTATTTACTCTTTGGCTAAGGATGTGAAGACAAGAGAGTATTATTTTGCCAAAAACTCATAGTAACTCTTTCTGCTGTTCCCAGAGTATGGCTGCTTTTTTTTTTTTTAAAAAAAATCACCATATATGCTGTCAGATGTAGCAGTTTTTTGACAGAACAATAAATTCAACAGAATAATCAAGACTTTCGTAACTTAAAAATCTGTTCTAAGCATTCACAATATAGAGAACCTTGTTACCTAAGCACATTCTCCAGCATTTCATCATCTAGCAGGAAAATATTGGTTTGCAAGATGACAAGAAGTAACTTATCAGGGTACTGCAAGCAATCACGCTGGTTTCTCCATTTGCTATGCCTCACATATGCAGAAACAGACAGGCCATTCTACATGTACCTATGAAAAATCTGCAGATTCTGACCCATGCACCCACATGGGAGAGGGGACACCATGGGATGCCTGTGAGCTCAGTGTGATGATTATTGTGTTCTCTGGGGGCATCTTTAAACTAAAACGGTCATCTTTCAGAAGCCCATTCTGGAAGAGATGGGATATTCTTTGTGCCTATTGGCATTATGTCTATACCCCTCTCCACGTGTTGGACAACACACATATGCTAAACTTAATGATTATGTTAATTTATACCAGGAGGGAAGAATTTCAAAATAAATAAACAAATATTTTTAAAAGGTTGATCAGATAGTCTCATCTAAGGAGTTATGTACCAGGGTTATGAGTTAGTAGGATTCTCTTGAACTGCCTCCTTATGATCCAATGTGTAGTTGCTTTCCTGTCTAAGACAACACAAACAACTCCTTTTTCTTATTAAAAAGCATAATCATTATTGATTCTTTGAGAATTTCACATCATGCACCCCAATCTCTCTCATTTCCTAATCCCTCCGTATCCACCCCTCATCCTAGTAGTGTCCCCCCAAAAGAAAATTTAAAAAATTAATTTAAAACAAAACAAAAAGCCAAAATAACTCTACTTTGCTCCTCTGTCTTTCCCAGCTCTCCAACACCTCTTCATTTGCCTTAGTGGCACTCGGAGCTACAATGTGTCACCCAGGGCACCCTTTAGTCTTCTCAGCATTACTTGCAAATGTGCATTGCGCTGCAGCTCTTGCTCCTAAGTGCTGGAGCTTTATGCGATTGTGGTCTGCTACATGGAAATATAGCTCATTTCAACTCCAGTACTATCTAGGGTTTGCAGCAACTGTAAATATTATGAAAAGTCATGCAGAAAGTACAGCACTGAAACATTTTTTTCTCAGAAATGGCTACTGAGCTTACCAAGATGCAGTTCAGTTAATAATGCTTGTTTCTACTAAAAAACGAACAGATAAAGAAATAGGACACAATTTGCACAATACTTGAAGGATATATCCGGTGATATATTTAAAAATAAAACTTCAATGTAATGAAAACATGTAGGTAGAGATATATGTATTAAACAATCCACTCGACTACAATTTTTACTGATACAAACAATTATACATTGTATTTTTTTCCTTTTCCCTCTCTTCCTTCTCCCTTCTCTTCCTCCCTCCTTGCTGAGGAATGAACCTTAGGCCTTGATCATGCTAGCCAAGTGCCTGACGACTGAGATGTACTCCCAAACTTACTCTTTTTTTCTTTTTTAAATTCTATGTAGTAAAAGTAACAACAGTTTTGACATTTCCATTTATTTTTGGTCTGGTACTCCAGAAAATATATTGTGATGAAGGATAGAGGAGTTGCTGGTCTGGAATGTGGTTTCATGGATGCCCTCAGCTCAACCACAGGCACTCTGAAACTTGGGAGGCCCCATAGAACCTTGAGAATATATAGTCATTCCCCAGCATAGGCAGTGGTGGGATAAGATGATACTCTAGGATGGATAGGATCATGACCAGGGAACTTTGTTCATCAATGACTATGAGACCCCAAGTCACCCTCCTCCACCCGAGCAGTAGCATCTTTCTAGCATATAGTTTCCCCAGTGAGGAAGCATTCCCAATTTATATGTTTTAAATAGACAGGCTATTTTGTATGATGCTGGATTGTTGGAAAATTCCACGTTATTGTACTAACACTAAAAGGCCTGTTTATTTTTGAAATTATTTTATTGTTTGTAATTGTTTATAATTTCATGTATGTGTAAAAATGTGTTTTGATCAAACCCATTCCCATTCCCTCCCTTCCTAATTCTTCCCCTATCCCTTTCACTATCTTTCTTTCCCAATTTCATGTTAAAACCACTGATTTCACTTGGTGTTGCTTGTTTTGCGTTGATGTAAGGCCACCTACAGTCCCCTGGATAGCCTCTTAGAGGCCGCATCCATGAAGAAAATTTACTCTCTTTCTTCCAGCAGTCTCACTTGCCAATAGTGTCTATGGAGGAATGGACTGCGTGAACCCCTCCTTTTCTTCCAGGCTGGTGTTTTAGCTGGCTCTCCTGATCTCCTACTGGTCTCATAGACACAGCTGCTGTGAGTCCATGTGTGTACCCTAATGTATCAACAAAACCCTGCTTTCCTATAGTCCCCTGCTGCCTCTGTGCCTTAAGTTCCTTTTGCTTCATATTCCGGGATGTTCCCTGATCCTTGAGGGAGGAAGTATGGTACGGATGTCTCATTTAGAAAAGAGACATCACAGTCTCTTATTCTACACACACTGAGCAGTTGTTAGTCTCTGTATTAGTCATCATCTATTGGGAAAAAAGCAGCTCTCTGGTGAGGGCTGAGAGACACCCTAATCTATGGGCACAAAGTTGAATTTGAGGGGGTTGTTTATGTCCATTTAGGAGAATAATATCATTCAGGCTTTAAATCTGATGAGGAAGTGGTGTTATTCCTGTAACTTTCATAACATCATTGCATCAGTAGACATCTCTTTCCAGACCAACTGTTATTTTAGCTTGCAGGGTTCACAAGCCTGTTGATTAATTTTCTCCCTGATTGCTTATGTAGCCGCTTCAAGCTGAGAATGCAGCTGAGTGGTAGAGGGCTTGTTCAGTGCGTGTGCCATCCTGAGGTCAATTATGAGCACTGCCAAAAGAGAAGAAGAAAGAAAACTCAATTAACCAACCAAACAAACATGAAAGAGGGCTGGGGAGGCGGCTCGATAAAACAGTTGCTGCTCAAACCCGAGGATTTGAGCTGAAGACCCAGAACCCATGGAAAAGCTGAGCTAGAGTTAGTGAGTCTGTAATTCCAGTGTGTCTAAGAAAGTACAGGCAGTAGAGACAGAATTTCTGGAGGCCTGTGGGCTTATGCATCATAGCCAGCAGTGATGAACCAAGAAGGGTCTCAGACTCAAACTGGAAGGAAGCTGAGAACTGACAGTTGAGGCTGTTCCCCGATCTCCGCATGTGTGCACCTTGTCAGGTGTATACCCTTCACACATGAATGCGCATGCAAACACACACACATACACACACACACATACAACACACAAAAATACATGGGAGAGGCATACTATTTGTAGCCAAATTTTTATAAACTTTTAGTGTAAAACTATTGTTTTTAGAAACATGTTTTGAAGGAGGCAAGGTTCTGAGATTCTAGCCTACTGAAAATACACCGCTATTAAAGTTAGATGGGCCTGAATCGGAAGCTATATTTTCATAGTTCCCAGCTGTGTGACTTCAGAAGCCCATGTAACTTCTCTGTTTAAAATTTTAAACTAAAACAAAGGACTTCTTCCTGGATTTTCTTGACCTCCAAGAATGCTGATTTATGAGGCTATGCTGCCTCTCCTTTCAGTAGAGGGAATCTAAAACTTGGGCCAGTGAGATGACTCAGTGGACGAAGGAGCTTGCCTGCCAATCCTGATGACATGCCTTGGAGCTCTGGGATTCATGTGGTAGAATGAGACAATCAGCTCTATTAAGTTGTTCTCTCACCCCCACATGTGTGCCATAGCATGCAGTCATAGGCACATACCCAAAATGAGTACATGAATGGATGAATGAATAGAATAGAATAATATAAAAGAACTGTAGTAGGCCTGGCCACTCTTGTAGCTATTTGTCTGTAGAATAGCTTGCCATCAAAGAGACCCTTAGGAAGTGCATTTCCACACCACGAATGCCATTGGAAAGCAGGGCAACAGAGCCTCAAGGCTGAGCTTCGGTGTCACCAAGTCTGCATTAGGAAAGTCTTTGACTAGGTCTGAACAGGGAGACCCAAGGAGGGGAGCCCAAACAAGTGCCAAGGTGGGAGATGCAGCCTCAGATCACATTTCAAACACTGGGTTCTGTGCAATTAGATTGCATTTGCTCAGCACACACCCACTCTGGTGGTCCCCTCTGAGCAGCCACCTCACTCCACTGGAGTCAAAGACTAATGAAGATGGAGGGGCGTCCCACTGTGAAGAGCTGGAGTGTGTTCAGCTCTTGAGCTCAGCAAGCATGACTCATCCCCTGAGCTAGTGTCCCTTTGAGACTTGGCCCTGAGCTGTCAGGCTCCTACACATGTACACTTCTCTTCTTTTCCTTTGCACTCCTAATTGCAAGAAGACATGCTTTATTTGAAGTGAGAATCCCCTTGTGTCCATGAATGTCCTCCACTCCTGCAAATGGCTGCAGAGGGACTAATAATTCAAAGAGTGAAGACAGAAGGCATCTTGGTGACCTCATAGAAGAGCTGGTTTAGCAAAGCCGGGCCAGGGGCTCAGCAGGCTTTGACTGAAGAAGGGCTATTGAAGAACTGGGTGAGCATTCATCTCCATGTTTAGGGCAGAGTCGGGAGCGGGGAGCATCCCATGCTGTGCCTTCAGGGGCTTTGGTACAGCACAAAGTATGATGGAAGAGAAAGATCACTGCTTATGGAAATCCAGAATCTGTCAATCTGTCAGCAACAGCACCTGGGAGTTTATTGAACACATGATACACAGGTGAGCAGAGACCTGTGTCTGCTGGGTTTCTTTACGTTAAAATGGCCTCGCCAGTGTTCAGAGTGAGGGGGTAATTGGTTGCTTAAAAACTGGCAGAGTTGGGGATGTGAAAGAGAATGAGAACCTGTTCATACACAGTGTGGTAAAATGCTACCTTAGCTTTTCCCTTTCCCTAAAACAGCGCTTTCATTTGTCTGTTCAGATCGGAGACCTGGCTTGCTTCACCTCTCCTGTATCAGCCTTTGTCCTGGTTTTGTGCCCCAGAGGTAAGAAAGTTGCTGGTAGTGGGTATTTCTCATTGTGAGAACAGCTATTCATCAACTCTCGAGGTATTCTCTGGTGGCAATAAGGCATCCTTCTTCGGCCTGAGACTAATTCTTCTGCTAAGAACTAGTGACTCACTTGACGAGGTCCAGCACAAAAGGAAAATGCTAACTTGAGAAGCCAGTATCTTCTCCCATGGCAACTGCCTCAATCTCCAATGCACATCTGCCCTCCAAGGGACAGCTAACGCTGTAGAATGAGTTCAGTCCCAGGGCCGAGGATGGATGGGAGACTTCCATGACATTGCCCAAGAGCCAAACCTAGGGCTTCCTGCCTGATGAGTGAACACTGTTGCTATGACCCACTCAGCAAGCTGTATCCAGGCACACAGTACGTAGTCACTACCATCTTAGAGCCCAGGAAACAAGGGGGCGATGGCACAGTCTTTCCTTTAGCAACACCGCTAGATTCCTGCTTTGAGCAGAGAGTGAAAGGGACTGACAGACCTAAGCAGAAAATTGAGACTCTGTCCTAGGGAGACAAGGGGAGACTTACAAGCTGTCCCAGGGACTCTGAAGAGGAAGTCTGACTGCCTGTTTGTCCCTAGTGTGGTGTTTTCCATTGTCCCATAAGACTTCATGGACAGGGAAGAAAAGAAAGATGGCACTGTTTCAGCCCCTTACCCAGCTCTGTTCCAACTCTTCTGGAACTTTCTTGTCGAGGAGCCAGTGAGTCTTCCTGTGCCGAGACAGAGGGTTGGGTAAGTGGTGCGGGAGAATTGTCTGTATTCTGTCATTCATGTTTTAAATAAACGCTGATTGGCCAGGCAGGAGGTGTAGGTGGGAAAACCTGACAGGAAGTGAAAATGATGCAAGGAGAGCAGGAGAATTCTGGGGAGGAGGAAGTTGATTCCTCCCACTCCTGCCCAGATCACCGAAGCAACAGGATGTGAGCTTCCCCACTGTAAAAGGTACTGAGCCACATGGCTAAAATAGATCAGAAAAATGGGTTAATCAAGATGTGAGAGTTAGCCGGTAAGAAGCCTGACGTAAAGGGCCAATAAGCATTATAACTTATAGAGATCTCTTGTGTGATTTTTCTCTGGGACTAAACAGCTGGGGGGCCGGGCAGGACAGAAAAACACAAACAAGCAGGCCCCTCATGTTACAGGTGAGCATCGTTGTCACCAACTATCCTTGTTTTACTGGGACATAAATGATATCCTGGTATGACTGTTCTTACTTGATATCAAAAGATACATGGAGGAGATAAGATTATTTAAAAGCAGGGGACACAGAAAGCATGCCTGGGTGCTCTCTCTTTCCTCCCTCATACACATATACATATATATGCATATGTCACATATTCAAATATGCATGTGCCAGATAAATTGTAATTTTAAAGCTTCCCTTCCATATGTGTATATACATGGGATTCTCTACTGCATAGGCTATACCTCATACTATCTATTATAATTAATCTAGGGATAATTTACAGTGCACTGGACAGCATACATAGAGTATGTACAAAACATATTATCATTTTATGTATGAGACTATGCATCTTGATATCCCTGAGGTTTCTAAAACCAATCCCTTGCGTATATTAAGGGATAGATATTTACGTGTGGTGATTCTAAATAAAATATGACTTATGGGTGTTATATTAAAGTTTTACCACTTTTAAATTTTACCTGTGCACTGTAGACATCTCATCTTTGGGTCCTTGCCAAGACACTATTATTGCCTAAATGCTCTCCACCCTCGATTATTTATTAAAACCTAATATCCAGTATAGTAATACTAAGGGGTGTGGTTTTAAGAGATGATTAGGTCATAAGGGTATCACCCTCATCATTGAGATTAGTGCCCTTTGCAAAGAAGTCCAACCAAGGAAGCTTGTCTACCTCTTTGGTAACAATGAGGACACACAACAGCAAGACTGTGTCCATGAAGAGCATACCTTCCACCAAATCTGCATTACCTTGGATTTCACAGTCTACCTGTGGACAGCACATATCAGCTACTTGTGAGTTGTCCAGGTTAAATTATATTGTTATAGCAGCCTAAACACAAGGGCAGCCACTTTCCCAGCAAGTAACACGACATTTCTAAGGTTAGTTACATTTTCCAGTCCAGAAAATAAGCATATAAAAATTCTTCCATATTTCAAAGTTTATAAAGTATACAAACAATAAAACTCATATCATGTATTTAGTTCCTGTGGCTGTTGTGGCAAAGTACCGCAGACTAGAGGCTTAAAATAACACACATTAATTCTCTCCCAGGTCTGGAGGCCAGAGTCTAAAATGAAGACTAGGCAAGGTCATGTTCCCCCAGAGCCTTGGCCGCAGACATTTGCCTCATTTGGTTGCTGGTGGTCCCAGGCATTCTTGCTTCTCTGTGACCTCTGCCTCTGTCTTCTTCATGTATATCTCTGTCTCTTCATGTGGTCATTAATTTGTAAGAAGACAAGATATATAGAGTTGTTCAGTTAGATGTATTTCATTTTAACTAGTTACATCTGTACTTATTTATTTTCAAATAAAGCAACATTTTGAGGATAGTTACTTGGGATTAGGATGCCAATTATATTGTTTTGGAGGCACCATAGTTCAAGTAGCAGCAAATTATACAAATGAAGCTGTATGATTAAATGAATGCAATTAATTCTTCCAGATTCATTTTTTTCATCTAATTCATATATAAAATAAATAGAACAGCACTTGAATTAAAGATGAACTTTAGTATGGGTGTGGGAACCATCTGGAAGACTTTGTAAATATGGAGGTTTATATAACTGTGACTCCCCCTTCCCCTAATGTTTGCTAGGCTGTGCTTTCTTTGGGTCAGTGTGCTTTTCTCTCTCAGGAGGAAATTGATCCCGGGCCCTAGCACACACTAGATTTGTTTCTTGCAGGTTGTCTTTGTAGCTCCATGCATCTTAATATTTTCCCAGCCAGAAGGTATTACTATGCTGTGAAGTGGAGCGAGTCCTTCTGACTGCAAAATAGTCAGTTGTAGGAGTGGCAGAGGACACAAATTGAGGTGCTAGTACTTGCATTAGGAGCCATGAGATAAAATGCATCACTAACTGGGTTTCTGGCCTCACCCACACCCCTTTTCATACTGAGGGAGCCTCAAATCAAGTCAGCCCTGATTATAGTTCTTGGGAAAGTCAAGTGCTGGTAGTCAAAATACAGGAGCCTTAGGGTAGCTGCTTAGGACTCCACATGTATCTTGCTTTTTTGTCTGGGCTAGCAAGCAGTCCTGCCCTCCTGCTGCTGACTCTAGGCTCTTGGGAGACTGTAGGGCCCTGTCTTCCCTGTTCCTCGAGGCCAAAGCACAGGATGCAAGAATTGTTTACGCTAACCAGCTTAACTTCCCCTGCTCATTCTGCCAGCCGGAGGGAATTAGTTCAAAACCTTGTTTCTGTCATTGCTATGATAATTTCATCTGCTAAGGAAGGTCCTTACAGGCGCTCTAAATCTCCTCCCATCTGTCTGTCAGGGTTCCCAGCTCCATACCCCCTGTATGGAGGCTCAGGCCCCTGGTGCCACACAGTCAACACCCCTCTTCGCACTCCCAGGTGGGAGGGGGCTCTCTGTCCTCTTGCCTCCAAGTATAAAAGCCTATGTGCTTTTTTTTCCATGTTCTTCCTCCTTCTGCTCCTCATTTGGACCATGGGGGGCTCAGTTGGTGCTGCAATGTGGGTCTCCGTCTGTATTGCCATCCATCGTCGGTTGAAGGATCTATGGTGATAAGCAAAATCTTCATCAGTATGGTTATAGGCCAAGGCCGGTTCAGGCACCCTCTCCTCTGTCCAGAGAACAATCTGGGGATCTCTCCTTGGACCTGGGATCCCATTTATAATCAAGTCTCTTGTAAACCCTAAAATGACTCCCTTAGTTGAGATATATTCTTCCCTGATCCCATATCCATCCTTCCTCCCTCCTCCCTTGAATGTGGCCGGATTCTCTGAATGTGGCTGGCCCGGAGCCTTTCTGAAAAGCCATTGACAATGACACTGGGACTTGTTTCCTCTGCATATACTGGATTTTTGGGATCCAGTCTGTTTGGATACTCACCTTCCTGGACCTGGAGGGAGAGGGGAGGAACTTGAACTTCCCACAGGGCTGGAAGCCCTGACTGCTCTTAGGGATGGAGAGGGAGGAGGAGGGGGGAAGTGGGAGGGTGTTGGGAGGAGGGGCAGAAATGGAAACTTTCATAATTTAATAAACTTTGAAAAAAAATAAAATAAAAGCCTATGTGTGCTGAATAAAGATGACATTTACCCTTTGGGCAAATGATCCGATCTCTCTGTGTGTCGTGTGTCTGTTTTCAACTCCTAGGATATTGATCCAGATTCGTGGCTCGGTATGGGAAGCATGCCCTGTACCAAGAGAGTGAGGTTTCACAGATAAGCGTGGGACAGGAGACAGGTCACTGGCACCCAGAGTCCTTTGCTTACATTCTTATCCTCATGGCCTGTCCCCTTTGTGCACCTGCCTATGGTGACCTAGTTCCAACATCACTTGGATCTGAGAAAAAAAAACCATGTCTCACATTAGACATGCAATAGGAAGACATCTCAGCTACTAGGCCATTGCTTGCTCACCCGAGTTGCTAAATCATGTATGCTTGTGTGGTGAAGCAACCATTGTCAAGGTTTTCTGTGGGTCAGTGATCTGAGACACTCCAGGGGAAAGAAATACTCTGGCAGTGAGGGGAGAGTTTTCAGCCTCATTCCACTTGCACTTCTCCCTCTCCTTACTGTGTGATGGAATGTCATTAACTGGCTTCCTAACCTGGGTGTCCTCTGCCTGGCCTTCCTCACCATGGTTCCCTACCACATCCAGCCCGGAAACATAAACCAAAATAAATTCGTCCCTTTGTAAGTTGCTTTTGTTCATGAACTTTAGCACAGCAATGAAAACATAACTTATAGACTGATTGAATGTGAGATGAAATTATACCTATTCAGACAATAGCAGGTTATGAGGGCTATTTTTCTTTATCTTTATAGCATTCTGATTTTTTTTTATTTTTATTGAGCTCTACATTTTTCTCTGCTCCCCTCTTTACCTCTCCCCTCCCCTTCAACCCTCTCCCAAGGTCCCCATGATCGCAATTTACTCAGGAGATCTTGTCTTTTTCTACTTCCCATGTAGATTAGATCTATGTATGTCTCTTAGTGTCCTCATTGTTGTCTAGGTTCTCTGGGATTGTGACTTATGGTCTGATTTTCTTTGCTTTATGTTTAAAAACAACTTATGAGTGAGTACATATGATAACTATCTTTCTGTGTCTGGGTTACCTCACTCAAAATGATGTTTTCTACCTCCATCTATTTGCCTGCAAAATTCAAGATGTCGCTATTTTTTTTCTGCTGTGTAGTACTCCATTGTGTAAATGTACCACATTTTCCTTATCCAATCTTCGGTCAAAGGGCATTTAGCATTCTGATATTTCTTTTTTCTGCCTTAAATAAGATTTTAAGTTAAAACATTTACTTGTGTTTGTTACAGGTTTGAACATTCTTAATGAAAAGCAAGTTAAGAATTTAAAACTACATGTGTAATCTCACCACCCCAATACACAAACATCTTATATTTCCAAGTGTGTATTTTTAGAAAGTTATTGTTGGTCATCATGTTGCTGTGCACTGCACTAGAGGAACCCCTGAGTCAGCATCTTGACATGATGAGTTTTAATTTTCCTTCGTGTGAAGTTTCTGACTGGATGTTCCCTGTCTCCAGACAGTGACTTAGAGACCTAGACTTTTTTCATCTTGTGTTACTACTATCTTTAGCTCATGTGTCCTAGGTTGTTAACTGGAGGATCTTAAGTCAAATATTTTATAGGTAGACTTGGAGGTGGCCACAGTGTTCTTTCTATTCTATATTACCTTGGTTCAGAGTTAGTATGATAAGCCCTATGTTAAAACTATGGTCATAGTTAACACCAAGAAATTATATAATGACCAAGAGCAAGAAGGTACAAGTTTGTAAACTTTCAACACACATTCTAAACATTAAACTAATTCTATAGACATCACTTCAGTTCATGATTTTTAAATTAAAATTGTTACTAGACTTTCTCTGTATTATTCTATAATATCTTTAAATGGCAAGTCAATGTCATGTTTTCATGTTACATAGAGTTGCAGGAACATGCCTGAGGATCCTCAGGCACCCTGTAGAGCTGGTCCTTAACCCTTTACCTACTGTCTTCTGTTTTAGTGTCTTGTAAGAGTTTGCATCTATACCAGCATAGGAGAGAAGAATAAAAAAATATCTATCATGATAAAAACCAGGACGATAATGAAGACATTATTTATAAGTTTGATAAAAAAAATGACAGAGTACAGCTCAGATATTTCAAAGGGAAAAAAAGAAAACTCATAGCAGAAATGTAATATGGATGTGGCTTGGTGGGTTGCAAGTGTTTAGAGAGCTCATCACTTACACTAAGTGGTTGGTTTGGCTCATGGCCACTGTTCTTTAAACTAGCTTTGACCCTTAAAAACTCAGTCAACTGGCTAACTGCAAGGCCATCCAATCCATTCATGAGGTTTACAGAAGATGAGGACTGGCCTTCTCTGTCTGCTTTGGAATGTCAATACTGACTCCTGGAACCAAGAATATGTTTTGTTAGGCTATTTATTTCTCATAGTGTCCCATTAAGGGTCACTAGCTCCTGAGGTTTGAGAATAAGTGGTACTATTTAGAATTGAGCCTATATCTATTTTCTGGATTAGGAACTTGCATCAGGCTTACAGAATCCCTGAAAATACATATGACACACAGAGCAAAGTCTCAATGTGATATATGCATATCCATATGTATATGGATTGAGCACCCTGCTGTGACTAAGAGCTATCTAAAAAGAAAAAAAATGTCACCATCCCCTGAAGCATGTATAAATTGCCTTTTAGACCCTATAAAATTTTAGCTAGCACCAAACATAGACCTGCATTCATCATGCTGCAAGCGAGGCCTGCCAAGGGAAGCCAGTTCTTCCCGAGCCCAGAGTGGCAACACTCCAGGATTGGCAGAAATCAAATGAGTCATTTCCTGGTTTAGTTTTGGATAAATAATCAGAAAGATTGTCTAGATAGTGATCCAAGAGGCATTTTTCATAGCTCTGAAGACCTAGAATGCCTAAGAGCTTCAGACGGGGGTACCCTTTTCAGGAGATTTGAGTGTATAGGACTGTAGAGATGACGGATAAACCACCAAGATCTGGACTCAAGTTTCACCGCAAAGAAGATCTTAAAGATCCAGTGTGGTAAATATACAAAGAATTTCTTTCACTTTTCACACGTTGGTGCTTTGACCTTGGAAACCTGGCTGATGTCTTGGTGTAGTGCATTTGTTCAAGACAACACGCTCCTGTGCAAACCCAGCTACCTAGTGCCCCACCCCAACTACAACCTTCTGGGGTTCTTCCTCCAGGTCACTATCTACTTGTCTCAATCACCCTGGTGCCAGGTGCCAGACAGCAAGGAGTGTCCCTCATTCACTAGATCACACTGAGACTTTTCAGATAAGCAATCCCTAAACCTGCTTAGCTCACGCTCATCAAGTTTTTTTTTTTTTCTACAGAAATCACGGGATTATCTTTTGCTGATATTTCTACCACGCCCTCTTTCCAAAAGCCTGACTTTCTATTTTTCTATGTGGCCTTTCATGCTTTGGGGTGCCCTTTCCTCTTGGGAAGTATAAACATACCAAACTCTTTCCAGTGGCATACTTGTTCTTGTTTGTTGTCCTTGCCATCTCTGAAAATGGTAAAGCCTATATTTTAAGATGGCAAAGGGGAAAATTATGAAAATTAGAACAAGGACCAACATGGGTTATAGTCCCAATTCTATTCCTAATTTCATGGGGGACTTTTGGCCAAGTCTCCTAGTTTCCTATATGTTAGTTTTCTGGTTTCTAAATAGAAGCAGTTGAATTTTTTCCAAATGAACCTTTAAATTTCTTTAAGATCTTCAATTCTATCACTTTATTTCTTTAGCATGTTGAGGTCTGTTCCTTGAACAGTTTGAAGTGATGTGATTTCTTCACTAAACATTTGTGTAGGATTTGCTGTTTGATGTGCAGAGACATCGGTACTAGGAATCTAATGATGGGTCAGAAGAATTTTTTGATTTCAAATATATAAGTGCTATCTCATTAGTGATATTACCTGTGGGGAATATATTCAAGAAGGCGTTGTATGCTGCTAAAACACTGGAAAAAAACATTTAAAGGTTAAACATCACCCAAGACAAGGTAGAACCAGCTTTAAGTGTACAGACTAGTTATTGTCATGATGAGATGCCTCCCACATCCACTTTGCTACTGCACACATGAAGAGAGAGAGAGAGAGAGAGAGAGAGAGAGAGAGAGAGAGAGAGAGAGAGAAAGATTCCGTTGTCATGGATTCTGTCCCCATTTTATATTTTCTTTATGTTCTGTGGCCTCCTTTCTGCCGTTAACCAATAGTCAACACTCTGCTGTTGCCCTTCTGGGATTTAATGTACTCCCCAGATATGCTTTCCTGTTTGCACTATGGATAATATTTTCAAAAAAAAATTAAAATAAGGTATTTTTCCTTTCCCATAAAATATATTGCTTAGCAGCTCACCCTGCTCAATGAATCAATGCCATTCATTGCTGTGAGAGATTGTGGCTACTAACCAGAACAAAGAATTCATTGCTCAATTTTGAGTTTCACACTAGATTTTTATTTTAAGTACATGGAGAGATAACAGTCTTGACAGTCTACTTTTCATGGGCAGAGATTTGTTTTCTTTACTTTAAATTCCCCAAACCACCCTTTATGTATAAAAGACTAGGCTAAGTATCTGAACTATGCTTGCTCTTAGCTGTAGTGTAGAGGGGATATTGACATTTATTCCAAACAGTACAGAAAAACCACACTGATACGGGAGGCAGCTAGTGAGCAAGAGGTTGCTGCTTTGGGCTTTAAAAACTACACAAAGTGTTTAATGCATTGCATCCTTATTCGTGGTGGTTAACAAGCTGGTCACACCATTGAGAAGCTGAAGAAAAGAAACAACTTGCTTAAAATTCCTTTGGGAATTCTAGAAAGTGTATTCAGTTTGGTACCCATTGGTGAGTCCACCAGATTCTGATGGTTAGTTCCAAACTCAGGAGTACAGAGTTTGCTGTGATGAAACTCTGCAAGAAACTTAATCAAACCAAAACTAGTTAGTAAGGATAAGTGATTTATAGCGGAGGAAGGAGATATTGGAGGGAGGAGTAGAAGAGATCAGAATGCATAATGCACAGTTATAAAATTGTGAAAGAAGAAAATTTACTAAAAATATACTGAATACTCACTTTAATGACCCAGGTAAGTTGTGTGATGTGCACTGAATGTTTAGTATATGGCTACCCTCTATAGCACATATGTGGTTATAAATCCCTTGCATTTTATGAAAGAGAGAGCAGTCTTAAAATGTACATGAAGGAATTGGAGGTGGTTTCGAAGGCACAGAGTTGAGGACCTGAATTTATATCTCCAGAACCCATAAATGACATATAAGCACTTAAAATCTCAGTGCTTCTTCAGGGAGACAGGAAGAAGAGATGATTGGGTCTCTGAAAGCTGGTGGGCCAGGTCCTCTGCAGAAAAGCAACAGAGATCTTTTATCGAACAAGGGAAAAGGAAAGGACTGACATGTGAGGTTGTCCTCTGACTTCTACATGAGGACCCACATTCATACACACAAATGGATCTGCACGGGTACATGCATTGCACATGGACACACACACACACACCAAAAAAACTACAAAGAAAAATGCAAGCTTATATGTTGAATGTAATAGCATAATTTCAGCAGACATCAGAGCTATAAAAAATGTACCTTGCTCTAGAACTTATAGATGGTTCACATGAAAACCCAAATCAAACTGGTGTCTCGAGGAATGGCTTGGGGTAGGCTTCTCCCCATGACATTAGCTGTATCCAAAATGTTCATTTTGATTATACTATGCCTGACATCATTCTCACAGAATTTTATGAATTTTAAAAATGAATTACAGAGTTCTTTGTCCAGTCTTTTGATCTGTAGAGAATTCTAGACATTACTATAATAATAAAAAAACCAGTTGATTATTTCAATGGCACTCAAAGTATCTCCCTAGACTACCATCACCTGGGAATGTGTGATGGATTAAAAGTCTTGAAACGTAGGCCAGAACTACTGAATTAGAAACTCTGGGGTTGTTTCCAGAAATGTGTTTTCACTGGCCCTTCAGGAACATCTGATACACAGCAAAATCTGAAAATCCACTGTGTTATCATGACAATCATTAGTGTATCCAAAAGCTCATTTATTTTTTCTTTCCAAGACTCACAAATAAAATTCCTATGCATATTTTAAAATGGAGGAATGGCTGCCTGTCAAATGTAGCAGATAACAAAGCATTTCTGTCTCTACTTAGAGAGTCACAGGAAACCACAAGAGAAAGTGAAACAGAAATAATAAAACCTAAAGTGGAATGACTAATATATGCTAAGTTCAAGAAAATGTGGATTGGATAAGGAAGGCATTGTGCTTATGCATATATACTTTTCTACTTTGAGGGAAACACAGGTTTCTCTAGAGTTTTGTGTCAAAGTCTCGGTGAAAACTGGATGTAGATGATATGCCTGTAATCCACAGCACTGAGGAGGCTAGGCCAGGATGGTTGTGAGTTCAAGGTCAGTCTTGAAGACTCTGAAAAATAAAAGAAAATCCAACCAATGGTTATCTCACTAAAACACTAAGCTGTAGGTGTGGGTACTGACACAGAAGGTCCCTGTCTGACATAGGGGCAACAGAAGGACATGAGACAGAAAGAGTTAAGGACAGTAAGGCAAATGGATTGATTCTGAAAAGTGTTAGAAGATGAGGAACATGACAGAGAAAGTAAATCAGAGAAGAGAAGCAGAATCCTAGGGAAAGGGGTGGTGATTGCTGTGTATTTTTATGGTGAAGATCAGTGGTGCACAGGAGTTACTGTTAGACTGAAAACAAAGTGAATAACATGTCATGTGCTCACCTGTGCAATGAGTGCATGAATAAAAATGAGCAGCAGGTCCAAAGGCCTGCAGTGGCAGTTTAGCTGGAGCTCTGGGGATGCTAGAACACAAGTGTTGCTAGGAGGCACGAGCAAAGGCAGAGTTAGAAAATATGAAAGAAGTAACACAGTCAAGTGACTGGGGCCCCTATAGATGCTCAATGTTAGCACTTTGGTACATGTGAGGGATGGGATTCCTGCAGGGTTCTGAGCAGAAGGGCCCTTCTGTAACTTTAACATTGAGAAGAGACTGTGCAGGCGGATTTAGAGGCCATTACGACCATCTAGGTGAGGGAGAACTGCGTTATTGTTGAAGACAACTTGAAGGGGTTTGGTTACAGATATTCAGGCTCTGAATACCTATGATGAGATCTGATGAATTCTCATGTTTTAATTTTTCGGCAAAGAAATACTTCTCAATTTACTTGATCCAACAGCCTCTAGTTAGAGAACATCATTTGTAAAAATTAGAATTGCATGTTCTATTCAGAGGGAGTAAAATACTTTGTGAATAAGACAGAAGTTTGAATCTTCTAGAATCCTCAGTCTGCTGTGCTCACACTCTATTGTCAAGTGCGCAGGCTTACCCTTTACTCAGCACTGAAGATATTCCTATGTTCTGTACATACATCTTGCACTCTGAGTGCAAGATCACCTGAGGGCTCAAAATTAATGAAGAAAACCAAGTCTAAAAATAGAACTGTGTTAAGATTGACACACTTTCAACTCTTTCAAGACAAGATTTTTCTTCATTTATGCTCACCTCTCATTTCATCTGCAGTTACAATTATTTGCTCTAAATAATCTTGTAGCCTATATAAGCATCTAATGAGTATATAAACTTTTTCTGCTGAGATATTTCTGCTGTAAATATTGATTGAGTATCTTGAGTTGAGATATAAAGTGCCATAACCTCCTCTTTACAAACAATGCCTCTACTACATATGCACCAGAGGTCAACAAATAAGAATACCACTACCAGGAAGAAGTTACATTTTTAGAGCTGCGGGACAATGAGGTCTCAGAGATCCCCAGACATTACAGGTTATTGCCATTGCTCTTGGCTACCCTCTAGAACTCGATGGTAAGACCCTGAAGACACCACATACTTGAATAATAGAACATGATGAAATCAACCTGGTATGGACCTAGATCTTCTCCTAACTGGCTAACTTTCACAGTGCTAGAAGGTGCTGTGCAAGCCACCGGAGGAAAAAGATAACCATCAGTCATAACCATCTGTGAACTCTCCAACAATGACTGACAACCCGCTGATTCAGCAGTGGCACAAATATCGTGTCTGTAGCCGATCATTTTCTGGTTGGATTTAAGTCTTAGGACACAAGATGAAACCCAAACTAGCACCACTGTTGAGCCTATGTCTAGCTAGATGGATCATAGGCTCTCGGGGAGAACTTACCTTTATTATGCTGCTAAATGTACATAGGATTAAACTGACTGCTAATGACTTTTCATTGTACCCATAGAACGCTCATTCCTTATCACTCGGCTAAATAAATCTCTATTTATAGTACATGAAGATCAGCACAGAGACTCTCAACTCAGCAAGGTTTAGAGAATGAAAGACTGTAGAATAGTCAGCCCCAAAGTGAATTTATATGTTACACCCTGCTCCCCAAGTCTCAGGGATCTTTGTGCAGGAGTGAGGAGGAGTGTTAGAGCCAGAGAAGATGGATCACTGCAAGGAAACATTTGAACACAACAGGGCATCTGAAAATATAAACTCATGGTTGTTGTGACACTTGCACAAAACCTGTGAAAGCCCACACCAGACCAAATACCAGCACGGAGAGAGGGGTTGGGCATAAAGTTCCACCCCTAGCTGAGGAGTGACTGGCAATTCTTAACTTTTAGGAAAGAAAGGATCAGTATTCTCTAAAAATGTAGCATCTGATAAGCTGAGCATGCTCCAGTGTACAAATGCACATCCAACTAACTGAAAATCAAAGGAGAAGGAGCTAAGTGGAAGGGAGTCAGGTGAACACGATCCTCTGGATTCCTCCATCCCGAGAAAGAAGTGAACTGTTTGTAACTTGTCCTGAAGTTTGGCCAGAAGTAAGGAAAATTAGTGAGGATGGTGAGAGGTTCTTCTGAGTCACCTTGGAGTGGGTGGTTGATAGTCTCTTCAGTTCTGATTGTTGTAGTTCCTTGCCATGAACTAAATTGTCCATCCCTGCCCAATTCACATGTGGAAGATAGGGATTAAGAGGTAATTTAAATCAAACGACGTTATGGTGGTAAAACCCTCATGATGGAATCAGCTCCTGTCCCAGGAGCAACGCCAGAGACATTTGCTCCTCTACATTGAGAAAATGGCATGCACAAACATACAGCCATGCATTAACTTTTCTGAGAAGACATGAAAAAAATCTCTTTACCCAGAATGTGGTACCAATGAGAGACCAAAGGAATGGTGCCATTCAACTTTAGTTTGATGAATCACTGATTTCAACTGAGATTACTTACATGAGTTATCTACAATAGTACAGGTAATTTATGGAGTGGCTATACCCTGAAGCGCGACTTCCTTACACATTGACTCATGAGCCTTCTTCCATGACTTCTCATGAGCTACTTTGTGAGACTTCGTTCAATATCTCATGAACTGGTTGTAAGCTGCCTTATGTTCTATACAGACCATCCCTGTATCCATGAGGAAGTGTTAGTAAATTCAATTTTGTGAAAACCTGTGTATAAGAACAGCCTCTCAGATTTCAAGATAGCAATGACCAAGGCATGCCTGGAGGGCTGTGTTCCTCAAGAAAGAAGCTAGGAGATCAACTCTTATTAAAAATTGGGTCTGCTAGTGCCTTAAACTTGGACTTCCCATTCTCCAAAATTTTTTGGAAAATCAATGTTGTTTTAGCTACTTGGGATATGACTTTATGTTTTTTTATTGATATTTATTTATAAGTGTGTGAGTGCTGTGCCTGCATGTGTGTCTATACATCATATATCTGCCCGGTGCCTGCAGAGGTTAGAAGAGGGATTTGGCTCTTCTGGAACTGAAGTTACAGATATTTGTGAGTCATTATGTGGATGCTGGGGACCAAAGCTGGGTCCTCTGGAAGAGCAACAAGTGCTTTTTATTGTTGAGCCATCTCTCTAGTCTAAGAATATGACATTTGTGTTATGGAGGCCCAAGTTGGATAAGACATCCATTAATCTTCTATTAACCAGTTTGCAAATATATGCTTGCCACAACATGTGTGATTTGTTGTTCCTTTAGTGAAAATGGTTGTATTTGCTTAACTCCATTTAAGCATGTAGTCAAATGTCACATTCAATTAGGCTTTCTTTAGTTAATCATTAAAGTTGAATTCTTCACTATATAATACCTTTAATCTCTACCATAAATATTTTTCCCATCACATGTAAATTTTCTAACATTTACTAATGATTTACTTATTTCATTTCCTTTGCCATGCTAATAGACTGATAACCCCATGAGATCAGAAAGCCTCGTCTTTAGCTCACAGTGACACCAGCGATGTCTTCAGAAGTACTTGGAATATAACAGGAACTCAATAAATATTTGCTACACCAATAAATGAAGTTAGTATATTTTCACTATTTGACATTATGTGTCATTATGTGAATTGAAAATTGACATTCAAACATTCCATGCAGTTGTCAATGAGGCTATTGAATTTTGTTTTCTCCACTTTGAGTCCTAAAGTTTCCCCTGATTTTGTGGCTGAGTCTTCTAGGTATGATTTTAGGTCCCACCCACTTAACGTTTTAAGGTTTGTATTAAGACACCATAACATGTGGTTCTTGTGTGGAGGAGCTCTCATTAGTGAGAGAACCCAGGGTCCAATTGATTCCAGTTCCATTTTAATCTGTGGTTTTTTCTTGCAACTCCAAACTCCAAGTTGACTTTGGAACATCATCTTTCTCAAGTTCCCACAGTATTTGCTCTAGACTAATGAAAAAATGAATGATCATAAATATAATTACTCAGAAGGCCTGAGAGTATTTTTGGTACACTTGGGAGGAAGATGAGCTTGAAAGAAAAGCAGCCGCCTGTAAAGACTTTAGGTATTTTTCTCTGTTAAAGTGTAAGGGGAGGGATACCAAAAGTAAATAGCATTTCTCATGCCCAATTGGGTTCTGAGAGTTGGAGTAATAAAAAGTAGGGGTTATGATATAATGTGAACCAAAATGTCACTTTAATTACTGCTAGACACTGGGGAGGTAGTTTAGTGTGAAGGCCAGAGGGGCCTGTGCCCAGGATGAGGCTGATGCCCCACGCTGACCATGGCGGTGGAAAGAGCTACTTTTGCTTTGGCCAGGAGACTGGGAATCCCCAACAACAGCAGAGCCTTTGGCTGTCTGCAGAGGGAAAGTAGGGGAGGCAAGCAAGCTGCCCAGGAGGTGTCTGCGACATTTCTCTGCTGGAATGGCAGCTGTGCCTGTCAGTTCTAAGGTGCTGTGACAAGACAGTTGAGGCAAATGGCTTCAAAGAAGAAAATTTATTTTGGCTCCTGTGTCCAGAGACCTCAGTTCAGAGTTCTGAGTCTGTGAGGAAACAACACGCCAAGAAGGAGGATTTAGTGCAACAATGCCACTCACTTTATGCTAGTTAGAAGCAAACACAAGAGAAGAAGTGGTCACTGTCCCAATTTCCCCACAAAGGGCAAGCCTTCAGTGATCTCCTTATTCCCACGAAACTCTGCCTGCTAAACATCTTAACTCCAAGTTTTCAATCATGAGGCTTTGGGGAAGATTTACACCCAAATTATAATGGCACGTCCTAAACATGTTTGTGCAATTATTCTCATGTTTGATGCGGTAATGTGGTAATATAAAGAAGCCCCTCTGCCAATGGTTGCCTGGACAACTGAGGCCAACTCTGTCTCGAACACAGTTTAAAAATGAAATAAAACAAACAACAATGAAAAGAAAACCATTTCTTTTATGAAGCTCTTTTTATTGATGTTCTCATCAATGACATATTTAATGAACTTCTTTATAAAATGTCATTCATTATTCTAGGCACTGGACAAGCAAGCAAAGGGGAGGGGAGGGTGCAAAGACATGATGTGTCCTTGCTTTTAAATAATCTGTAATCTGAGCATATCAAATGGGCACACATTTTTAAGATCACCTGTAGATGTGGTTTGAAAAGATTCTTCCATATGTAATGAAAGTGATGCTTAACATTAGGCCACTGAAAGATAACTTGAGGGGATTGGTGGAATTTGTAGAATTTTGTTTTTAATATAATCCTGATTCTGAAAATTGAAAGTAACAGAGAAAATTTGTCGTATAGTTTTACCAGTAAGTTGAACGTTATTTACTTAAGATCTTTTCTTTTTTTCTTAAGTTTTTTTATTTTTACCAGATTTAAAAATAACTAGATGAAAATACCAAGCAGTATTTAGAATCAGTCTAGAGGTGTGGACTTTAGTCAAGTGGAATAGAATGGACATGAGTTCAAATCCCAGTGTTATTAGGAACTGGTTGTGCCAGAATGGATTTAAATGACCAGCCTTCTTCGTAAGCTCTGTTCCTCATTTTCTTCAGTTTTCTATCTCTTTGACAAAATATCCGGTATAAACAACTTACAGGGAGGAAAGGTTGACTTTGGCTATTGTTTTCAACCCATAGACATCTGGTTCTTTGAGCTTATAGGAAGTGTATTGTGATGTACATTCTGATATGAGCAAGATGCTTGTATCATGGTTGTTAGGGAGCAGTAAAGAAGACAAGAAGGGGCTGGGGATTCATATCCTCTGTAAATGTTCACCTCCACTGACCTAACTTCCTCCCACTGGGTCATGTCTACTGAAGACTTCACTGCCTCTCACTGGCACTGTGGGCTAGAAGTCAGGCCTTTAGAACACATGCCTTTAAGGAACATTCCAACTCCAAAGCAAAATGCATGGATCTTTGTAACACAGGGTTAACAATGGGGAAAATCTTAACTTCCAATATACTAAACAAAGACAGAGATGTGAAGTCTCTTTTCTGTAATATGCTAAACTAAGCTCGTTGCAATACTGCAACACCATCTGGAAATCTCCAGACTTACTTAATTTTTCCCCCTCTTAAACTGTGGTGTAAGGTGTATGGTTTTTAATGATATGCCTTTAAAACATGAATTATCAAGACACTGTAGAGAAAATACACTTAAATTCTGTGAGAAAAATGTTTGTTTCAAGCCTTGCTTCCAAGAGTTAATTTTCTTAAAATGCATTAATACTAAAATACAAACCACCTACAACTTAAAAAAATAGACTTCCAGAAGGAGAGATATTTTACTTGAAATATCAACATGAAGAGATTTTTATGGCTGGTTTAAAACCCCTTAAATTAGGGGGTTGTAATGGAAAGTCTGACAAGCTCAAATAAGGCAATTCAAAAATATATTCTGAACACTTAACACATACTATACATGAAATGTATTTTTAACATCTATATGTTTATTACAGATTAAATACTTAAAAAATGGAAAAACAGTCCAAATGTTTCTTAAATATTTACTTAATATAGTTAGAACATGTTGTGAATTGTAAGCCTGAAACATATATGTTAAGTGTTTGACTAACAACAAATGTAATAAAATGTTTCATTTGAAATGTGACACGGTTGATAAAAATGCCATAGGACTTGACAGATCACAGTTCTTCCTAAATATCTCTCTAATTAAAGGTGAAACAAGAAAAGAAACCCTGTTGGCTATAAACTCAGAACTTGTGAATTCCATAGCCTGACTAGTTCCTCCACCCATCTCCCTGTTCTCAGTTGCCTTTTCAGGGGGCCTGAAATATTGATTTTCTTTCAAAATCTCAGCTCCTTTTAAAAGTCATTCCTGACCATTTTAAGACAAGTTTGGGGGTGCTTTTCTTCTCGTTGTGTGTGAAGAGACAAATCATGTGACAATAAACTTCATTATTAATGCTTAACAACAATGGTAACAATGTACTGTAACCAGCTGTGTGACCTTGGACATGCTTATTGTTCTGCACCTTGTATTCTTTTGTACAATGTACAAGATGAAGGAACCAAGTACACTGGGCTGCTCTGAGGAATAAGTATATTAGAATGAAGTGAGATGTGAGACAATTGGGGAGCAAGCGTCAATCAAAACTATAGGCTGTGAAATCACATAGGAACATACTACTTATAAATTAACCAGTACATATATATGTATTAAAAATTAATAACTTGAATGAAGCTACCTGTGTGGCAATAATTCTGCTTTCAGAAACCATGGGATTTTAAACAAGAATTCTAGTGCCAGTAGTAAGAGAACTTTATGCACTGTTGGCCAGAGGCTCTCAAAACAATTCAGGCTATTTCTAATGCTCTTGGCTGCTTATCAGAGGCAGATAAGACCCCAACGCTGAAGATAATAGTTCTTTGAATCAAAGACAGAGAAGAATCCAGAAGAAACCAAGACAGAAACTTCCTGCTGATGACCGGGACTCATAGTGACAGAATTATTATACAGGCTATTGGAGAAGAAAAGCCATCAACTAACTAACCAAGCTTCAGACCTTACGTGATACAATGCCTAGCTGTCACCTAAGTCATTCTGACGCGTGAAATAGTGATATGGATATTCCAAGGGCCTCCAATCACTTCCTTATTGGATCTGAGTCCCACTCTATGAGAGAGGATTTGTGTTTGATGGTGTAGACCTGATTAAAACCCCATGGTTTGGGAAGCTATAGGCCCTATGGAAGAACATAATTAATAATAATGTGCAATGTATGTACTTAGAGCAAGCCCCGGCAATCTGATACCTCAATACTTGACATGTACTCTTCACTCTAAAAAATTTCAATGTATTTTGGATTTATTACGCAAATATGGAAGGCATACATAGATTTTCTGCCTCAGTTAAAAGTGTTTTATTTAAAACGCTTTCCATATATAACATGCGTAAGAGGAAATTTATTTTAATTATTTTTTTTTGAGAAAATTTAATTTTTATACAGTTTTGGGGTCATCTTGTAGAAAGTATGTGTCCTGTCCCCCCATTGCACTGTGCTTTAAGTGATGGTATTTCTGTCCATCATGAATCTTGATAATGGATAAATGTGAGAAGGGAGTGTGGGTGTGTTGCCTCCTCAGGCCACCTAATAAATATCTGACTCATTGATCTCCTGACAGTCTTTTTAACTATTGACAGCTCCTAGGATCTCAGAGATTTCTGATTAAATGACACTACCAAGAGATTCTTCTGAAGTGTAAATTGTTGGCTGCTTGTTTGAACTTCCCCTTCAAACCCACGGCCATTAACTATCAACTCACGCTCGGTGTAAGGAAATGAGGTCTGGCGACTGCTGCAAATATTAGGAAAATACTTCCTAATTTCATGACCTTGGCCAGTGACATGGCTAGATCTTGATTCCTCTATCTGCAGGCTTTGGGAAAAATACCTGCTTTGCAGGCTAAATGAACTAATACTCGAAAAGATCTTGGAACAGGGCCCACTGCATAGCCTGCTGTCAGCAAATGTCGGTCTCTGTTACTATATAGCTTCATCTTATTACAATAATTACTATAATTGCATACACAAAAAACACCACATGGTTTACTGACTGCATTACTTTAGTGTTGTTCCTATTATTTAGCAAAGTGAAGCCATCCTATTTTTTCTTTTGTGATGTATATTTTAATTCTTATTTTCCGTTTCTAGATTGTCAGTAAGCTTGGAATAGAGGGAACTTGTGGACTTACTCCATCATAATTCCCCAGAATTTTCCTCATTATTCTGATTGTTGGAGCTTGTTGGGCTATGGTTCACTTTTTCCTGCCTCCTTCAATGCTGGGAAAAATCCTGCCAGAGAGAATGGAGCCCTCTTGCACCTAAAAGTAGATATCACCAAGCACCTTAGGTGAAGCAAATGTGTCTCAAGACAGCAGATTACAAATGCCACCCTCCCTAACACACACACACACACACACACACACACACACACACACACACACACACTTTAAAAAAATATTGGTGACTTAAAAAAAAATGAAACCAGTAATTGAGTCCAGATGGTTCAACTGCCAACAAGTCTGTCTCTTAGAGCCAGTGTGGTTCAGGGCACTTGGATATTAACACTGTGGAATTAATTTGAAGTCTACAGCAATTTTGCACACAAGCGTTTTAACACTAATCTTCAATGCTTCAGCATCACTAATAGGTCAGTGGCTATTTTTAGAAAAGTCTTGAGAATTGTCCTCCTTGACAAATTGGCCCAGGTTAAAACTGACTTTTTTTCTTTTCTCAAAATTCATATGCCATTATTTAACTTTAAGTACAAATTCTACATCTTTTGCTTTTTGCCCTAAACATGTGACTTCCAGTGGTGAAGCCCACTAACGATTAATTTAAATGCTCTGTTTTTAAGACAAGTGGAAATTAAGCATTTTCTTTCATGTAGTTTTATGTAGAGTTGATAAAAGCTTTAAGAGAATGATGGGTTTTGTGGAAGCACTGTTATATACTACAGACTTTAAAACATGAAGCCTTTATTTAGACGTAACCACATACCCTAAAATTTTCCTGGTTAATGTGCACCGTTCAGTGGTTTTTAGTATTTTCAGAGTTATTCAACCATCACTGCCATCTAATTTCTAAATGTGTTCACCAACCCCCGCCCCAAGAAACCTAGTACCTCTTAGCAGTTACTACTCATCCTCCCCCCTGAGTTCCCAAACTTCTGGCAAGCACTGCTCTATTTTCCACTTCTAGGTGTTTGCTTACGGATTTATTTCTAGGGGTTTTGGGAATCCCATATGAACAGACTCAGATTGTATGTGATCTTTTGCATCAAGTTCCGTGGTCTCAGCATAATGTCTTCAAATCCCAGGTATGTTGCGTTGTGTGTCAGCAACTCTGTCTTTGCTACTGCAGATGCAGGGATGTAGCCCATTTTCTTCTCTCAGTTTTCGGTTTCTGTGGAGTTGGATCATCTCTAAGCTTTAGACTGCTGTGAGTAACACTGTTGTGAATGCTTACTTTTTAAATTTTTGTGTAGACATACGTTTCTAAGGTCTCTTGGGTAAATATTCAGGAGTAGAATTGCTGAGCCATGGGTTAGCTCCCTTTTTCAAAGGTCAAAAGACGACACACATTCTGACTTCTAAAGAGAGAAACTGCTTATTACCTCTGTTCAGTGATGTTCGGGGTTATCTGGCACAGAGGGTTGCATTCTACTTAGTTTCACTGATGCAATCAAAGAACTTGTTTCAAAGGATGTGTGCCATGCTTGCTTTGGGGTGTCAGAACTGGGGGATTGGCAATCTCCAGTGGTGATTATTTTTGGGTGGTAGAGGGAGTTGAAAATTCAGAATTGGGATTCGGGTCAGGGCAAGTGTCAAGTCTGGGAGGGTCATTATCTTCTGATTGTTTCTTGAATTCATATTTGTATTTCCACTTCTTTACATTGAGTTCCTCTCACCTACACTTAGACTTTTCCTGTTAGAGTTTATTCTTTGAATCAAGATAGTTCTTCCCCAAACCCTTTCCTTAGATCATCAAAATGCAACATATGTATCCTAGCATTTTTTTTTCATTGAGGGATGGTATGGTTATTTCCATGTTTTGGTAGAAAGGTCTGGAAGTTACTGTATCTTTGGAGAACTCAAGAGCCACAACATCAGTATTAGCACATCTTTGCTCTTCAAAGGCTTACGGCAGCCTTTAAAAATGGAAGCATGTTTTTGAATTGCTCAGGACTAACAGCCTGGGCAGAAAACATGGTTCATACGTAAAGGTACTTGCTCTCCAGCTTCATGATTCTGGAGTTCCATTTCCAGGAGCCGGAAGGTGGAAGGAAAGAACCAACTTCAGTATATTATCTTTTCTCCTCCAAACATGAGCCTTGTCACATGTTCACACTCTCTTACACACAAACAAATAAATGTAGCAAATATTAAAATAAAAATGTAGCAACTTGAGAGGTGCTTCAAAACTCCCCCCATTTAGGTCTTAGGATAGCCATGACACAGGCACTTCAATTCCTACTATGTAATAGTGACTTTGTTCCTTTTTCATATATTTGTACATCCTAAAAAATTAAAAGATAATTTCACATAGAACTTGGAAATTTTATTAAGGGAAATCAGAGTTTGGAGAAATGTATTAAGCTCTCTATAAACCATATGCCTATATGGAAGAGTTAGAATCTGGTGCATTTCATGACATCACCAAAGACAGACTATTGTACACCTCATGCTGTCTTTAGATTTCTGCCACTCTAAGTGTGTTTTGTCAAACAAGATACATTATGTTCTATTAACAACCTGATTCACTAATGAGTCTCCTAATGCTGAGTGACTAAGGTCTCTTTTTGGGATTTTCAAGGTCTTTCATATGTTAACATCCATGATGAATCGTAAGGGTGAACAAATAGAGCATTTGTTTATTAGATTTTCCATATGTGTAACTCAATGTATATGTGTAGCATTCATCAACTTCACCTATAAATATTCTTCTACAATAAGCTTTCTCCATTTCTCTAGTTCTTTTTCATTGGCTCCTTCTATTCCTATAACTTATTGATTTGAATTGTGGCAAAAGAACAAATTAAGGTCAAGTCTTATTATAGCAAATATAGTTATAAAAATGTTAGTATAGTAAAACTATTTTAGAGTCCTGGCTGTTAGCCTAAAGCAATAGAGGCTCACTGATTTCTTGACTACAAATATCTGCTCCAAACAGTTCAGCACAATGGCTGCTTTTCTTCTGACTCATTTTTACAATAGAGCAAAGGGGATCAATGCCCCCCCCCCCCAGCACTACAGTGCCCTGTAGGGGACACCAAGCTTTCTCTGGTCCAGGATTCTAGATCTTCAGCTACTCATGACTTGCTTTAGGGCCTGAAAAGTGCAGAATTATAGATGAAGAGGGAATGTTCTAGACATCTCAAAATTAGGAAGTGAGGGAAGGGAATAAATTGAAAGGGATTAAAGGATCACTTGGCCTTTGAATCTGGAAGTGAAGAAGAGCCAAGAGGAAAACAGAAAGGTGCCTTACTTGTCCTTTTTTGAAGAGCCCATATGGCAGATCCCTCAGGAAAGGCAAAGGATTTCTACGTGACTTCAAGAGGGGACAGACATTTAGAGCCCTTCACACCAGGATTGATTCTTTGTAGGCATACTTCCTCTAGGGGCCTCTAAAAGAATCAGAAAGGAGGGAGAGATAAAGAGGGAAACAGAAAAAGAGGTAGGAGGAGAGGGAGAAGAGAGAGAGAGAGGAGAATAAAATTGGTTGGTAAAGAGGTTAAGAGGATCTGGAAAGAAATGCATGAAGAGGAAAACATGATCAAAATATATTGTATAAAAAATTAATTAAAAACAAAGAAAATGAAACATTGAATAAAAAAATCAGAAAAAGAAAGGGCAAGCACATTTGGCAGTCCTGGTCTTGCTCCAAATGAGACCGCCTGCTGCAGAGATGCCTCCAGGCCATTTATGCCAAAAAGCTACTCTACTTATACTAAACTATAGAATTGTTAGTTCTTGAAAATATGCTACATCTACCCCTGCCGTTGAAACACTCCAGCTCAATTAAAACATCATGGCAGCCCCACAGGGCACAGTTGCCCTGGGAAATGATCTTAGGGTGTTTCCCTGGCTGTAAATGGTCCCTCAATGTGCAAGCGACCACACACATGTGTAAAAATGAAAACCGCCCTGGTGGTAATGGAGCAATTCAATAATGCTAACTTGTGTTTATAGAGCAGCGCTCTTCTCAGGTTAAATGCTGGTTGGGTTGATCATGGGCAGAATATAACCTAGGCTTTGTCTCAGTTGTGAGCTCGTTCTCTGTGGATTTTCTGTCCTCGTGCAGGCCCTCTGACTTGTCTTCTCTTCTCTTATTCTTAAGGGCTATCTATGTACAGAACAATTCAACATATTCAAATTCAGTTTGATCCCTTGCGCGCTTGAGTTGATACATGAATCCTGGGTGTTCTCTTAGAGTTTGACATTGATTCAACTTTGTGGGAACGTCTTCTATTTTAACGATTCCCTACTTGGACTGCCTTTTGGTACCTTAGACCCAAGCATAGAAACTCTTGGAATGTTTCTTGAGTTTCTTCAGTAATGGTTTAATTTGTCTGCTTACACCTGCAGCTATGCTGCACACACACACACACACACACACACACACACATACACACACACACACACACAAATAATGTAATTTCCTTTCCAGGATAGTAGATGTCTCCCCTTTGCCTGTTGATCATATCTACCTATTCTTCAATACAGATCAAACATCTTGTCAGTGATTCCTTTCACCTCCCTGCAACAGAATAATTTCATGTGGCTTATCCACTGTTGCATGCAATTATCTTTATTAATCTATTATTGACGAAAAATCCAACACAAAATGGGACCATTATTTATCACTGTCTTCTTGTACCCACAAAGAGTCCGGTATAAAGTTTTCAGATGTATGTTTGTCAGGAGACAATAAAGTATTCTGGGTAACAAAAACCCCTAAATTTCTGTGACATGTTATAGCTGGCTATTTTTCACCTTTGTTAATTGGGCATTAGTAGTAATAGGAGGTGCTTTTCCTAGAGTCACTTAGGAATCAAGGCAGAAGGACCTTCTGCATGTCTAGACAGAACAATCCTCAGCCATATCCCAGAGAATAAAAGAGTTTAGGATTCACACTGTTCACCCTGATGACCCACATAACTTAAACTCATGCGTTACTGCTCACACATAGCTTTATGGCTGTTTCCACCTCCACAGAGGGTGAAACAGGCAAGGACAATAAGAAGCACAATAAGCAGTGGCTGTTTTCTACTACAGTACTCAGTCAAGAAGCCAAGCACAGTGAAAACTTGAAGAGGCCACTAGGTCTCAACTTCCCTTTGTGTCTTAGTGTTGTACTGCTGTGAAGAGATACAATGACCACATCAACTCTTAAAACAGAAGACATTTAATTGGGCCTGGCATATAGTTTCAGAAGATTAGTCTATTATCCTCATGTCAGGGACCATGGTGGCATATAGGAATGTACTAGTGATATGCTAAGAATGAAATGATAGCTAAGAATTCTACATTTGGATCCAAAGGTAGCAGGAAGAGAGAAGTAGCTGAGAGTTCTATTTCCAGATCCCTGGACAGTGGAAAGAGAGAGACTCTGGGGTTGGCACAGGCTTTTGAAATCTCAAAGCCCACTTTCAGTGACGCACTTCCTTCTCCATGGCCACACCCTCTAATAACCTTTCAAATAGTGCCACTCGCTGGTGACCAAAGACTCACAGTGACCCTAAGGGAGATAGTCTCATTAGAACCGCCACAACTTCCGAGAATTGCTGGGAAAGACACCTACTTGTTATCATTTCTATTGTGAAGGTGAGATGGTTGATGAAAAGCCATAAAGATATTTCAAAACAAGGCCAGCATAATGGCCTACTTGTGTCTGTAATTTCAGTGTTTAGGAGGAAGATAAAGGGGAGACAGGGATCCCTGGAGGCAAACTTACTAGGTAGACTAGACAAATTGGCGAGCTCTGGGTTCAAGTAAGGGATCCTGTCTTAGTAAATAAATGATTAAGGAAGATGATGTCAACTTATGACCCCTGTATTCAGGCACACATACATGGATATATTCATATTCATACCACACATACACACACACATATACAAAACCAAGAAATGTATAAATCGCAGGCATTATGCAAGGCTACACCATTTCAGTCACCTATCAGGTGTTATTCATTTGGTGACATCTGAGCCAAGGGAGGTTGCGTCATATGACTTCATCATCTAGTTCGAGAGTGATGGTTCTGGAACTCGAATTCTGGATGTGTCCTTTGCTTACAGGTCCCTTGCTTACAACCCTTACTCCAAATCAGTTAATGGCTCTTATGGGGGCATCTTCAGCTTCTTGAAATCTTTTAGGTAGACAATTTGACAACTTATACTGACAATAACTTAGGAAGCATAGGAAATAAGTCACCATTGTTTCTTTTGAAGTTCTAGGTCTATGGCTTAATTGGTATACAAATGAAAATTCAGTGAAAACCTAGGACAAGTTTGCCCGAGGTCTTGCCTAGCTTCCTCCAAGGTGCTGCCTGATTAATGACTAATGAGTTAATGAATAAATAAGGCTAATCAGTTAATGAGGTTACTGAACAAAGGTGGGGTGCTAAGGTGGCATTTGAGGGAATGTAAAAGGTTATAAGGGACATCTGTATCTGAAGTGGGAGTTGAAGGTGATCTTTAATGCCAAGATGAGCGAGGTGGTAAAGGGAGAGCTGTTTGCATGGGTTACCAAAAGAAGTCAATTTGGACTCTGAGGAAATGCTTTGACTTTTCCCTCCCTCCCATTCCCTTCCTTCCTTCATTTATCTTCTTTCCTCTGTCATTTTCTTCCCTCCCCTTCCCCTTTTTTTCATAATTTCATTTTATAGCTAGAAAGAGCTCTGTATAAGTTGTTCTATGATTATCTGTCTCAGTCTCTTGTCTTAACATGGCCTAGAAGCTTCCTGTCTCCTTAGTTCACAGCCTCCTCTAAATCCCTCCGTCAGAACTGTTCTCACTCTGTTTTATACCCACCTCTTCTGCCTCTGACTAGGTAAATACAGGGAAAAAGGGCCACTCCACATTTATCAGTAGCATGGACCACAGAGGATTGTAAGTAATCAATATTAACTTCCTCTTGTGTATCAGAAAACTTGGTTCTTAGATGAAGGGTGCCATTCTGTCTTTATAAAGTCAACAAGTTAAGGAAGATTGAAACCCATATATGTTTAATTCTCTGCAAAAGGACCATTTTTACAAAATAGATTTCATCACGTCAGTATCATCTCCTTGTTTGAGGGGATCACTCTACCATTTTGAGGCGGCTGATGGATGTTCTGAAGCTAAACATCAGCTGTGGATCCTTCCTGATGTCCTCTGATCAGAGATGGACACAAATGGCCAAATCAGAGTGCAGTTACGTGAGTTAGTGAAAGGGTAGCACTTACACTGTGTGATATGCATGAAGTGTGTGAGGTGTGTGCATGAGAATGAGAAGGAGGATGAGAGTGAAAGTCAGAATGAGAGCGGGGGGTGGGCGGAGAGAGAAAGTCTGTTTTCCTTTTTGAAGGGAAATTATTAGAAACATCCTTTTTTTGGCTTTTTAAAATTGATTTTTATTGAGCTCTACATTTTTCTCCGCTCCCCTCCCTGCCTCTCCTCTCCCCTTCATCCCTCTCCTAAGGTCCCCATGCTCCCAATTTACTCAGGAGATCTTGTCTTTTTCTACTTCCCATGTAGATTCGATCCATGTATGTCTCTTTTAGAGTCCTCATTGTTGTTTAGGTTCTCTGGGATTGTGATTTGTGGGCTGGTTTTCTTTGCTTTATGTTTAAAACAGCAGTGTTAAACAAGGTCAGCCAGGGGTTGCTTTGCTGTGCAGAACAGAGATTATGGAAAAAAGAAACTCATAACAGTGATAAAAAGCGAGTCCCTGTGCATCTCGTGGCTCCAGATGTAGAGCTCTGGGTGTTTAGTGCTTATGGCACTGATCTTGGAGCACAATGATTTATTTTCATTCTCAACTTGACACTTTTAGAATCACCTAATAGCCAAACTTCTGGACTTGTCTGTGAGGACCTTTCCCGAGAGGTTTCCCTGGAGAGGGGACATCTACTATGGACATGAGTGGAAACATATAAGAAGCTGGGGTGCTGGGCTGAACAAAAAAGAAAGTGAGCTGAGTACCATCATTCACCTCTGACTCCTGAATGAAGATGTCATGTTGCCTGCTTCCCCGTGTTCCTCACCATGGTGGACTTTAACCTGCGACCCAAAATAAATCTTCCTCTTTTAACTTGCTCTTGTTTAGAGTTTTGTCACAGCAATGAGCAGCATGTCAAACAGACTCAACGGTTATCAGTTAGGTCACAACTTTTGTACCTCAGCCCTTTAATTCTTGGGACTGTTCTCTGGGACTCTTCTGGTGATCCGGGCTTGCAGTCTTCATAGACTCAACATGGACCCCCTATGGCCTCCTGTCTCTGTGGTGCTAACTTCTCCATCATCTTTTATGTTTTCCCTGTCTGAAGTTCTTATAGAGTCTCCTGTTGGCCATTCTCTGGTATTATATAACTGCCTGCTAGTGTTACCTGGGCACTTAGCTTGCTGTGGCTCTCTGGAACTCTTAGCCATTTTCTTATTGCTATAGCCACTCTAAGCACATGGGTCTTGTCTGTTCTGCAGCTAGCCCAGGCTGCTGTACCCATGATAAAGACCACAAATAGGTAAAAGGCCATTCAAGAGAAGTCTTTATTTTGTTTAATGTTATAGCATGGGGGGAGAAAAGAGGGCACAACTTTCAAGGCTGAGCCAACATGTCTGTGAAACAGCTTTCTTTTGTAACTCCTGGTGGCATAGGAATGTCTGGTCTGATTGTAATTTTACCAGTCATTGCCTTGCATGCACACAGCTTCCAGTTTTACTAGTGATATTTGCCACTTAGAAGCCTCACTTCTGAGCCAATCACAAACCTAGATTACACCAACCACAGGCTTTTTTACTGAAGGACTGGGAGGATGCAGCCCCCCTTTTTTTTTTCTGAGAGTCTAGCTCAAGGGTGAGGAAGGACACACAGAGTTCATTGGATCTCGCTGGAACTGTCTGGAGTAGAGTCTTCCAAAGTTGAGGCCACTTGCCCGTAGCATGCATGACTGGAGCAAACTTGCCTAAAACACAAGTTATGACTTCAGTGGCTGCCACAGTTACACTGTTTTGTTGCCACTTGAGTGGAGTTTCCTCATAGTGATCATAAAGCATTAAAAAGTGCCAGAGGGCAGTCCTTCTCATTGCCAAAAAAAAAAAAAAAAACTGCCTGACTCTGGCTCATAGCTACTTACTCATGGTAGCCTAACATAAGAGAAGCGTCTGTTAGCTTCCGATAAAGGGGCTGATTAGTCTGCTCTTGACAATTTAATTTATTTAAAGGGAGAAAATACATCAAATACTACTTACAACAAAGATCGATCATTGGCTTCAACATTGACTGTCTGTAACTTAAAATGCTTATCTGGCTGCCAAACACCCTAAGGATGACCTGAGTCCCTTTCTCTTATCTATCCTGTCAGGACAGAGGAAATAACATCAGCTATACAAGTGATGAAATATGTTCAAGTCAGACTTCTGTCTATTTGTTATGCAGTAACTGTGGTGATTTTACTAAAAAAGAAAGGAAATACAAGAAAAATAAAAGGAAGGAGGAAATTTGTATAGGAGCTATACTATGCCTCAAAGTTATGTAAAATTCCCATTTCATCCTCAATTTTCTTTAGAATACAGTTGTAGAATCTTCCTTTCCCTGATAAATGCAAAACAAAGCCAATCAGTATGGATTTACCTGTAAGTCTGACTAGAAGCCCATTCATTCATCAAATAAACAGGCATTGAATATACATACAGTGTTAGGTGCCAGAGGACATGGGAGAGAGATACTAAAGAGCTCAATTCAACATTCTATACTTTAGGCAAGACACTAAAGAACCATAAAGGACATATGAAATTGATCTGACAGAGGAGATCGTAAAGAAACTCAAAGTGGGCTTGGCAGGAAGACGTCTTTACTCAGTTGATGGTGACAGCCCACTGTCAGCAAGTGTCACTCAAGTGCCTTGACCTGTTATAGGGGAGATCCATGGGATGTCTAGTGAGAGAACCAGACAGAAGGACAGATGTGAAAGGTCCAAGGATAGAGCTTGCTTGATATGTGTGAAGAAAAGCAAGACCTGTAGGTTGGCCGAACAGAGTATTGGAAGATAGGCATGATAGATGTCAGGGATGAGAAGGGAGAGGGACTGAACAGTACAGTCCAGCCACTGAAGGGTTTTGGCTTTTTGTCTGTGCTGGAAGTGATTAGTGACTCCTCTGAGGAGTTGTAGATAACCTGACTTGGTTTTAGCATCAACTTCCTGGCAACAGTGTTTTGCTTCCACTATGGAGGAAGCAAGGGTGGAGCCAGACAGAATGGTTAAGCTTTGTGTTGGGATTAGTACTACTGAGATACCTTATATCAGGGGTGTAAGGGGGTTCATCTAGCCTGAATATTTCTTTTCCAGAATCAAGGGAATTTTTCTCAAATGTTCTCTGGAGTTCCACCTAGAAGATTCTCAGACAAGTTGGTCTGCCTAGAAGCTCAGAAAACTGAGCTACCAGGGAAGCACATGCCCCAAGCTGAGCTTCCTGCAGGCTGTGCAGTGTGCTCCAGGTTTCCAGCTCTGGTGTGCTGTCAATCATGCTGTAGTGGGATTTGATGATTTAGTAGGTCTTTGAGTCATTATTCCTGTAAGAAACCCCTCACCCAGGAAAACTCATTGGTATGCCCAGGATTTTGGTACTTTCTGTACTAGACAATGGTCAGTTCTCTGTGTTTGGGTGACTAGGCATGCGATTTGGTCACATTTCTTCAGGGATATTGCCACACAATATTTTGTTTGTCCATCTCTGGAGGCTCTGTCTCAGGCCACATCTGGTGAGCAGCGGAGCTACCTTTGGAAGATGTGGTTATTTACACTGCCAAGAATGGAGACAGCCAGGAACATCCCTCAAACTGTAGTTCTTGAGGGCCTGCGTGGTGTCGGAGTCTCGCGAAACAAATCAAGTGTCCTAATGATGAAGGCAGAACAAATCCTAATTAGATCAGTCCGAGGGTGATACCCAGGGAGCCTAATTCAGAAAGTGAACAGACTAAGGACGCTGTACTGGCTGAGGAGAGCTGTGCATTATGGGCAATCAGACAGATACAGTAGGGATCACCTCAGTGGTTTTCTTTCCTTCTAAGTTCTAAGCCAGGAACCGCTTTGTTTTGCCAGTTTTGTGCTGTGAGTCTAGAATGAATTGGTGATGCTCAGAGAGGGAGGGGCTTTTGTTCTATGTTCTCTGCTTCTGTTGATTAAGAATGTTAGAATAAGGCAGGACAAGACAGCACTTACAGTCCTTTCTCCAGGGCTGGAACTCTTGCATGTCACCCCCTTGCAGCCCAGGGTAATTTGCTCTCTCCTCTTGACTTTGAATGTTATTTACATAAGAATATCTTGTACCTTGAGAATATGAACCATGATTTTTTTCAGATCTCATGTGGCACCTGGAAAAGAACCATTTCCTGGATTAGTATCTGTGAGGCTGGAGAGTGGAGGTGGTTCCAAGCCTTTGTCCACACTTTGTTTATTTCTCACCATGTAAGTTTGAATGATCCTCTTCCATGTTACCTATTTCTCTGAAGTTGAGTGATGGACCCTAAGAAGGCCTTTTATTCATCCAACATCTGTTTCTCTGATTTTTCAGGCTCCTTGTTGTTTGGAATACCCAGAATCAATGTTTTAAGTTCATATGGGCATAATATTCAGTATATTAATACACACTGGAGACACTCTTGCCTACTAGAAAGCCAGGTACTACAGGGTTATAAAAGTCATTTGAAACCTTGTAAAGCCCAAGACACCTAGCCAATGCCTAGGCCCTGTTTCTTGATGTAGTCAGGTGATAACACACGAACACTTGTACAGCCTTCTCCAGCATGTGCCAAAAGTTCATGCTAAGTACTACATAAATTATCACCTAATTAAGTACTGTTATGATTTGAATCGGGAGGAAGTGTAAACTTGATTCTCCTTGGAGAGCAGTATGCAGCAATATGATGTGGAATTAATTGTATGGGTCCAGGTCAAAGATCAAAGTACAAGTGGAATTGCTATTGCAAAGGGAGAATTTGAAAAGGATTTTTGTTGGCATCTCAGTAACTTCATGTTTTAAAATCACTCTGTGTCTGCCAGCACACAACCGTTTCCCTTTCCTCTTTCATCTCTAGCTCACTACAAATGGCTTCTCTAGCATCGTTCCTGTTCCTTTCTGCAGTGTTTGTCCAGCTTAAATTTTTTGCCAATTAAGAACAGGGGTAGAAAAAAATCTGCATTAGACAATCTGGTTTAAATATTCTTTCTGCTGAATATTGACTGACTTTGGGAAAGTGTTCCAATTATAGGAGACTCGGTTTCTTTTTACTAAACATCAGGGATCACAGTTCCTGTACCATATGCTTTGTGTATGTGTGATGCTGGGTGCAGACTCAAAGCTTTGAGACAGGAAAAATTAAGCAATTTCCACCCCTTCCTTACCATTCCAGCTCCTACTGTGCTATACTCTGTGTATCTGGCTCTGCTGGTTGGACCATCTCTTGTTCCTGATTACCCCAGCTGGTTCTTATGTCCTCACCAAAATACCTCTCCTTGGTGTCCTTATATTTGTGTTGGACTTTGAGTGACCTTAACTCTCCCTCTGGTTATTCAGATTTCTAAATACCATTGTCACAAGCTTTGTGTGTTCATTTCTTCCCATTGAACTGTCTAGAGTGTTTTCTCCTCTGCTCACTGATAGAGGGTTTAGTAGTCTACAACAGATTCATACACACAGCTATTTAGATGGTTATTGGCATATAGGAACTACTCAACACATTTTAGTTATTTTCTTTGACCAGGGAATTGATTTCTCATGTGAAACTGTGAGTGTACATTTATTTGATGTATCTCCCCCTTGAGTTAATGCCTGCCCTGCGTTGATCAGTTTCTGTGTCGCCACTGTAGCAGCTCATGAGAAGGCAATGGCTGTTCTCCTCTCAGTGTTCTCTTTGCCACTTGCTTGTATCTCCCACCTCTTGCCCCTCCAGGAGTTGACTCTCCCATGCCTTGCTTGCCCATCTATGATGTAAGAGTGGTCGTTTTATTGTGTGGGTGGATGCACAAATCTCCCCAACCCACATCACAGCTTCTTTTGAATGCCTGCTGCCTCATTTATAAATCTAGAGGCCTGGAAGATTGATATCATCCCCTCCTGGCCTGGAGATTACTCAGTATCTTCTTTCCTATTGAAATCACCTCCTTTGTCATACCTGTTGGCAAAAATTTGATCTCTGAAGTCCTTCTTACTTCTCTAGGAGTCTTTTGATGAGTAAATACAAAGGACTGAATACCCTCAAACCCCCTTAGGGTCTTCCTCACTTAATTTGAGTGTATCTCTTTCAAAATAATTTCTTGTGCATTTTTCAAAACACTGGGAAAATTTCCAAACTGTATCATGTCTCCCATGTATCTATGTGACAAAAATTATGTGATTAAACACTACAGTACAATGATTTCCACATTTTCTTAGATGCTCATCTCTTCATTATTCCTCCAGGATAATAAAAAGTCTTTGACCAGAGACAAATCATTTGAAGGTACACAGCAGCAGACTTTGTCTTTATTTTAATTCTAGAGAGGGACTGAAAGTTCAGAAGACTGTGCAACAGTTGGGCACTGAATTTTCTCTATGATTTAAACAGTCGGTTGAGTTCTGGAGATATCCTCACAGGTCAGACATGAATCAAAGTCTTAAAGAGGCAACAGTCAGAGAAAGCATAAATCTCGATGAACATACCTAATACAGAACTGAGAAATGCTTTGTGAGCCTGGCAGGGCATGGTGGATACTCTGTAGTGGGGAGGACTTGGGAAGCTGAGACCTCAACTGATAGACATAGTTCAAAAGCTAAACATCAAATACTGAGTGTCAATGTTTCTTTACCTTTGGACATCTCTGATTTGGTTAACCCCCACCCCAAAGCATTCAGTTACATGACAATGAGGAGAAATGGTTGTTTTCAGCTAAAGGTCTGAATCTGGACTGTATCAGCCAGAGTTAACAAATGACAATTATGTTCTGCTTGGCGCACTCAGCTTTGCTACTAATAATGATGTTGCCATAGCTGTCACTACTGTTAACTGTTCATTCTGCCATCATCACCATCAGCAATCCCTCCCCTATTCTCTTTTATTCCTTTGACTGCTATGCAATGTTTATTTCTACCTAGCTTTACTGTTTTTAAGCTCTTTATGTATTTAAATTAGAATGTTATATCAATTTAAAGAAAGATTTTCAAATATGTTAATTAATGGTATGTTTTGTCACTAGAACAATCTCAGCTCATATCACACTCTCATTCAGAAAGTGCTCTGGTAATAGGACACTGGTTATGACAGAACTACGTGTCTCCCCTGGTAATAGGACACTGGTTATGACAGAACTACGTGGCCCCCCTTCAGGAGACTCCAGGGAAGACGTGTGACTATTTTGCATATAGTCATGCTTCAGCTCCATGGGGTTGTCTTTTAGGACGTTAGATTTTTTCTTCCGTGTCCTTCTAAACTGCCTTCTTTCCAAGACATTTAGCATAATAACTGTCCACTCTGGCCAAGGGTTTGCTATTTTCAGTTCTGCCTGAGCCTGGTATTTTCTCATGGTTCCACAAATTCCATTTCGTGTCTTCTGACTCCAAGCCTCTGTGCATACATGCTCTTCTCTCGTATGAAAACTCCCTTCCTTTTCTGACTGGCAGGCCAACCTTGAAGCAGTCCTGTATGGTGGTCAGTCCAGTCAATGCATGTTTCATTTCCAAGTCGTTTCCTTATCACCCGGAGATCAGCAGTGCTGGCACTGCATGCTCAAGCACAGTGTGTTCCTCTTAACCATGAGCTCTTACAGACTCAGTGAGCTATGGGCTGCTGCTGCTGATGTCACATTATATGTTCATTGAATCACTTGGTTTTTAACACCCTTGTGCTATTTGGAGGAAGGACATTATCTTTCGTGCACTAAATACAGCACTTGCAGAGTGGTATAGAAAATACTAATCTAGTAAGTGAATGAGGTTCAGGGACCAGGCTGAATGGAGATAAAACCCTTTTCCCAGTCAGAGCACTTCCATGAACAGTTTTCGTTTCATTGCATTTGCAGTGATTTCTCATTTCCAAATTCAATCTTATTTAAAAGAATTATATGCACATATGTCACCCTGATCACCTAATTGGCTGTAATGGCCTCAGGGACGGCAGTGGAAATATTTCACTCAGTTTGGCAGAGCTAGGAGAATGTGATTGGAGAATACATCAAACCCCAGAAGTTTAACCCAGGGAGCTGGAGTCTATTTTAAGTTTAAGAAGTGGATGTGTTCTCAGGGTGGGATGAACAGAGTGGAATAATTTTGTGTGAGCCTCTCTGCTGGAGCCCTAATGCGAAACGACCTCACTCAGCGCTGAATGGCTTGAGCTCAGGAAAGGCCCTGAGTCTGTTGTAAATCTCACTGTCTGATTCATCCTGGTACCAGCTCCTTTAGGTTCACGGAGCCTTGGACAGTTTCCTCTCTCTGAAATTAAGTGTGTATGTTGGCCAGGCCAGGCACAGCAATGGCAATTTTGGCTGAGTTGATTCCTGGAGGAATGTTCTAGTTAATTGGATAAGAAAATTTTGAAAGAAATGATTTAGAATAGGACGTTGTCCTTAAGGAAATCACCTTCAAATGGAACTTCCTTTATTTAGGCGGAAGGCAGTTCACAGGTTGTTTGAGAAGGTTTGAGCTTCAAGTATAAAAGGTTCGGAAGAAATCCCACAATCTATTACAGAGAAATGGCAACCAGAAGAGAAAATTAGGGCTTGCGAGATAGAAATGAAAAATAAAACCTTCTTAGCCTCAGTTCTGTCTTCCCCATGCAATGAGCAAGAGATGAACACTGATGTGTGCCTTTGACCACTCTCAGATCTTCCTCTTTGAGATGCCCATGAATTCTGCTCTTTTCTTTTCCTCAACTATTTTTACATGTTTATTTTTTAACTTATGCTTTTGAACCACAGCTGTTAAGTTTGTTTTGCTGATGGTCTTCTGAGATACTTACACTGAAATTCGCTTTCTATGATTTCATGGTTTGATTTTTCACCTTTATTTTTGAAAGTATTCTCTCTCTTCTCAAAATTATTTTTATTTCATGTCTCTCTGTGTTACATGCACGTGGACTCAGGGGACTAGAAGAGAGCACCAGTTAATCTAGAACTGAAGCTCCAAGTGGCTGTGAGCTGCCTGGTGTGGGTGCTGGGAATAGAACATGGGTCCTCTTGAAAAGCAATACGTGCTTTTAACCACATTGCTCTCTCTCCAACCCTCAGTTTGTCATTTTAAATTATATCTTTTGATATGCATTTTATGGAAGTCTAGTTTACACACCCACACACCCACATACACACATACACACACATTTGATTTTACTACTGATATATTCAGACAGCTTTGGCTATGTCCATGTCATGAGGATGTACTCTTGGGCTTCACAGTTTGTCTTTTGTCTTCAGTATGTAATTTATATGAAATACTTTTCCATGGAGCATGAGGGTTTAGATATCTATATTATGAATATTCTGTTAGTTTACCACAATTTATTAAACATTTTTCCTACTGAATTGCCTCAAATATTTAATCAAAATTATTTCACGTTAGAGATGGGTGCATATTATTTTCCCTGTTCTCATTCTTAGACAAGAAGTTTCCCACAGGATTTCTGAATGTGACACCAACAATACACAATCACAATTCATCATCTTTTATTATCTGACTAGTTTTTATTTGCTAATGCTTTAAAATAATTAATTTATGTACAATATTAGTAAGTTTTACTTTGTTACCTATGAGTGACTTGAGGTCTTCACTGTGGTGGGCCTATAAAATAATTGCTCAAGATTGAAATGAGAGTATCTCTTTATCTATAGATTTCTGAAGTTTTAAACATCAATGCTCTACAAAAATTTAAGTAAAAATTTAAGAAATAAGAACTTCATCTGTTTTGCTTAGTAGTGTGAGAAGACATCACACTGCCCCACTCCATCCCACCTAGGACTCAGATCCTCCCTTTACATAATGTGCTACGTTACAGCTACCCGCCTGTTCATCAGCAGCCACTTGTTAAGCAGATCAGTGTGCTCAAGTTATCCCTACTTTACTCAATAATGGTTCCAAAAGTCAAGAATAATGATTCTGGCAAGTGGGGTATGTGCAAGGGAAATGTAAAACTCTTCCTTTAAGAGAAAGAGTGAAAGTTCAGGAAGATATTTTGGGAAATAGAAAGATAGAGATGAGCGAGAGTGAGGGAGGAGGAGAGCAAATCATATGACTGTTTCTGCATGTGTGGAATGTGTGTGCGCACATGTCTGTGTGCATGCATGTAGAGGCTGGGGTTCAGTGTCTGGATCTTCAATTACTGTCATTACTGTCTTTTTTTTTTCTTTTTTTACTTTTTGAGACAAGACCTTTCATGGAAGTTGGCGCCACTGATTTGGCAAGACCAGCTTTCCAGCAAGCCCCAGGGCTCCCCTGTCTCAGCTTCTTCAGTGCTCAGATTACAGGAGCAGACTGGCACACTTGACATTTTATGTGAATGCAAGGAATCCATGCTCAAGCCTCATGCTTATGTGGCAAACACTCTACCAATGAGCCTTCTCCCCAACCCACCAATATGACTTTTACTATAGGATTCTTAAGTATTTGTTCTATCTTATCATCACTGTTGATAATTTCTTACTGTTAAATTTGCAAATTAAACTTTATTGCTAGAGTGTGCTTAAAGGAAACAACCCTGATATATGTAGAGTTTGATATATTGTGGTTTCAGGCATCCACTGAGGAGCTTGGAATAGGACCCTTGTTGATAAAGATGACTCCATTTCTTATTTGGCAGAGTAAACTAGTGGTGCTATGTGGTTCTGGAGCTTCCTTTGTGATATGTTTTTTAAGAAAAAGGCATGAGCATTTTTCTTTGGAGAGAGTTTTCTCACATTTCAACCACAATTCTTTCCATTGTCAGGAGAAAGGTTTGCAGCATCACATCTTTTTAATAATTTAAAACATGCTTGCCAAATTTATCACAAGATCATTCACAAGGCTCAACTATACTCCTCGTAGATAGATACCAAAAAGTGAGACAGTCTTATCTTAGAAAAGCCATGGCAACTCATGACAAATCAAATGTAATTAAGGACAGTGTGTGGGAAGTGACCAATAGTCACACAGAGAATTTTATAGGTCAAATGGTGACATGGTCAGCCTCTGGCCATTCCAAATCTTTCTATGGAGTATTTCCTGAGTGTCCTCTGGTACTCAAATGACACAATGCATGTGGAAGTCACTCTTGTGGAATTTAGCAAGGGGAAGATATCCTTTCAGAGGAGCCCAAATTAGAAGGTCTCAGGAGGAAGTTTCCAAAGAAACTTTCTAGTACCCATGGGAAAAAATAACTATCATTTGCCCAGGCCCAGAGAGCATGAAGATACTAACCCATGTGGACCTGCCATGTTGCCTTCCCTTCTCTTTGGAAGCATTCTCTCTTTGACATTATTAGACATAGACCGACTACTAAGTGAGAAGCGGATGAAACTGACACATTTCCAAGAGCAGCTGCCCACTGCTCCTAGGTGGATATTGGGGATGGGAGGATAAGTGTTACCCTACTGGAGGACTGACCGGGTGTGTAATCCGTTATCAGTCGGGATTGGTAGTAACTGAATTAAACTTTATTTGCTGTTGTCTGATGGCAAAACAAAATGTAAAGTTACATTTCCGGATGATTTTGTTTCTGGTTTTTCCTGGCTGAACCATTTTGAAAAAGAACACAAAGGACAATTCTGCTCTTTGCGTCATTTTCTGTGCATTGTGATAATCTGATTCTCTGTGGTGTGAAAATGCTCTCCAATCGCTTATTGTGATTTCTTCCGCTGTCTGCAGATCCACAAGCCCAACACATGAGGACAGGGAAGGATTTTACTGTCTTGTCAAAGGTGGTCCCAGACTGAAGTTGATTGAGGAATCTGGTATAAAAAAAAATAACTTTCTCTGCTAAGAGACCAGCGGTCAGAGTTCCAGGGAAGGAATACTGTGTTGGCTTGGTGGCTGAGATGTTCATTTAATTGACTTTTAAGTGTGCTTTCAGTGTGAAGTCTCTTTTTCCCAAGGCAAGGGGTGGAAAATAGGAGTATCAACTTAAATCCCCACTAATAATGGTGGACATCCAATCAGTGATGGCTAACCCCAGAATCTGTTTTTGGTGATCATTTTACCAACTGCCTCTCTAGCTATTTCCTGGGTAAATCTTGGTTCTTTTTGGAAAGACAAATAGCACTAAAACTAAAGAAAGTTCCATGGCTGACTCTACAGCACCAGAATTGCCCAACAAAATTGCTATCCGCAGCCAAAGGCCACCTTGTCAGAGTGTCAGAGCAAATGTGGCTAAAGGCATCCCAGGGAAAAATAGAACCCTGTCTAGACTGGTTGGAACATGTCATGTGCCTAATTAAACAGCCCTTCTTCAGAGGGCCAGTGCTATGTAAACCTTGCTTGTTTGTATTAATTGCTTGTGGAGCACACCTTTAAAGAGATTTCATGTTGCATGGGCTCACGGGGATTGTGCCAAAAGATTAAATAATGCAATACTGTTACCCTTCCAGAAAAAAAAAAATGTAAGTGTTAAACAGCGCATTGGTGGGGTTGCCAGAATTAGCATCGTGGCTTCTAGCATCTTGTCCCGAGCAGTCTCTAGTCGACCATTCTGTCAAGTAGACTCACTCCAAAAAAAAAAAGAAAGAAAAGAAAGAAAAAAGAAAAGAAAAAAATGACAAAAGTCTTCTTGTTGAGATTTCTTTCTCCACTGGATATATTATGTTTGCATATTTCCCATTTCTGGTTTGTCTCTTGCGTTGTTGGTCTGGTTATCTGCTTTAAATATGCAAATGCTCTTTAATAGACTAGGTCCTATATGAGACCCTGGAGAAAGGATTTGAGGTTATGTAGTGTATTTTAGAGGGTGACATGGAGAGAGCTTGTATAGGAATGGGGAGGACGTGGGGTGATGCAGAAACCAGGAATGCCTGTGCAGTTAACTGTCTTGAACACCAGAGCTCAATCACTTTGCAGGACCCTGGGAGGAAATGTCAAATGTTTCCCATCAGCTAGAACAACTAGGCTCTGTATCTTCCAACCATTAAGTGCCATTGGCGTAAGCTAACCCTGGGGGCTATTATCCCTATGTTTTCCATCTGCTGTGCTTGGGCTAAGCTCTCAGACAATGGAATAGTGGCCAAGGTTTGTCTCACAGTGTATCTTAAGTACAGGGCAGGGATGGGTCATGGAAAGTGCCCGCTATTGCTTCTTGTCAGTTCTTCCCAGATTAGCACAAATGAGCTTGTCTTCGTGCTTCCCTCCATGGTATCTAGCTGTTAGATCACAAGAAAAACAGCAGGTTGCAGTGGTGGGAGGAATCGCCGTGAAGAGTTTTGGCAAAGAGACACAGTCTGGAGAAGAGCAGGCTCAGGCAGCTTGAGACGAGTTTACAAAGCTGGTTTCTGGAGGTCTGAGCAGGTCACAGGTTGCTTGACCCGCTTAAATGTTTTACAGCCAGGAAGTTATGGTCACCGGCCTCCCCAGCACTGAACTCCCCATTTTTATTCTCAGTCTCAGTTTTGGACAAAATATGGAAATTAGGAAGTAAAGAGTAAAGTAATGTTTCTTCTTAGTAAATTGTTTCAGAATGGGCTGGAAGTCATCATATTAAGCAAAAATAATCCAGTCTTGGATAGACAGAGATCATGTAGATCCTAGATTATATACATATATGTACTCAATATAAATATATGTACTTAATATATTTTATACATATGTGTCTTTGAGTAGAAGCAATAATATCTAGAAGTAAGACAGGAGCATTTGGGAAGGGGGACAAAAGAGGTGTATAGAGGGGGGTACAAATAAACAAGCATGACTGCGTAACAAAAATGTTATAAACCCTGTCACTTTATGTAAAGAATGTATGTCAATAAGCAAGCCAATACATGCTTTTGCTCTGACTCATTTCAAACCACACATCATTATTATATTTTAATTGATTTTATGTGATGTTGTATGGGATCAAGGTCTTAACGATTATCTTTAGGCAATCTTTGTATATTCCATTACTGTGTGTTTTTTATGACTTTTTTTGGGTAAATCCCCTTTCAATAATCATGTTAAAAGATTGTCTATTGAACTGGATCTTCATATATACTCTAGCTTGTTCAGTGACTAGTACTGCTTGGGGAGAACAAATTGGATTAAAATAATCCTTAGTTCTGAGGTGCCACTCAGTGTCTACTTAGTAAGTGAATTCTAGGGGAAATTTGTTGCCTTGGTAGGTCTTTGTTTCTAGAAATGGAGAAGTTACTACTAAACAATGTACCTGTGTAATCTGTGAAGGATAAGTGAAATAATAGGTAGGAAACCACTTTGTATCATGTAAACCAGTTACTATAAAAACATCCCCTTAGTGTGTACTGTGAACCTGAGCACTGTATAGTATGTCACACATAAAATAGGGGTATATGAATATATAGGATGCATATGAGAAACTCCACCTCTCAATTTCATGGAGATGTACTCCAGAGCCAGCATTGATGTGACTAATATCTGCACTAGTCTGTGAGGCAAAAAAATATGCAATAAGCATGTTTATATAGTTGACAATTGAGGAAAGAGGATGAAAATTAATTAAAAATGAGAAAGCAGCATACATGATACATATATGTTACACATAGTACTAAAGTGTATGGAAAAAAGAATCATATGTGCTTAAATGCACATCATACATACACTTGGGCTGTGTGAAATGGCCTGTGACTTTAGGCTACAGGAGTATGCAGTATATTGCTTCACTGAATCATAGTCGGTTATTGCATGGCATAGATACTTGTGTATCTAAGCTTACCCAGTCCTAGAAAAGGTAGAGCAAAATTATGATAGGAAAGTTAAAAAGTAATATACCTCTATAGCGAGCTGCTGCTGAATAGTTGTTTACACTGTGTTAAGATGTTTAATAAAGAGCTGGATGGCCAATAGCTAAGCAGAAGAGATAGGTAGGATTTCCAGGGAGAGAGAGGAAGAGGAGGAGGGATCTAGGTGCATAGATTTGGCCAGGGAGACACTAGGAGATACCGAATAAGTTGTTCTATAGCAATGGAGAAGAGGTACAAAAGTCGCGTGGTAGAACATAGGTTAATAGATAGAAGCAGATTGATTTAAGTTATAAAAACTAGTTTGGGTTGGGACAAACCAAAGCTGAGGATGAATTTTCAGAATTAATAATAAGTCTCTTTGTCATTATTTGAGAGAAGACTGTTGGGGCAGAGGAAGATTCATTATAGGAAGCTAGCATGAATTGAGCTTTCAGGATAGGAAGCTGGTCTGGGTGAGTCAGTAAATACCTGATGAGTGGAAGGGAAACTCAGGACATCACTGTGCACTGTTGTGTGCCTGCAAAGCACTGTACACGTAGGTGACACTAGGTTCCTGTTTTTCAAAATTGTAAATTAACCACAATTAGATTTGGTAATATATAAACTTTTAGTTGTAAAGTTACTCTGTTGGAATTACAGTTTACTATTCTCACAAGCTGTGACAGTGTCATTTTCTTTCCACCTCTAATCTACACACTTTCCCTCTTTTTTACTTTTAATTTGTGTGAAAATATTAGACAGATGCATGCATGTGAACCTCAGCTATACAAAGTACGAATCATTGACCACACTGTCTTATTCCACTGGGGAGTTTACAGAGACATAGCAGGCATGGAACCATCATCTTCTATGACATCTTCCCCTCTGGAACAGTCCCCAGGAAACGCCCCAGTGCTATTTTACAGTTAACTTAAAAACTTTTTCTCTGCTCTCTCCCTCCATCTCCCTCTCCCCCCTCTCTGTCTCTCTCTCTCTCTGTGTCTCTGTCTCTCTCTCTCTCTCTCTCTCTCTCTGTGGGTGTGTTTGTGTGAATGTTCATGATATGAGGGCATGTGTAGTATATAGCATGCTTTTAGAGGTTCTGTCTCTGTGCTCTCTCTCTCTCTCTCTCTCTCTCTCTCTCTCTCTCTCTCTCTGTGTGTGTGTGTGTGTGTGTGTGTGTATGTATGTTCATGATATGAAGGCATGTTTGTAGAGGTTACAGAATGACTTCCTGGAGTCAGTTCTCACCTTTCACCTATATGTCAGTTTCTGGAATTGAACTCAGGTCACCAGGCTTGCACAGCAAGCGCCTACATACATTAAGACATTTTGCTGGTCCAGCACTTGGCTTTAAAAAATTAAGCAAGATTATAAACTACATCAATGAAAGGAAATTATAATTACATACAAAATCCAGCAATGAGGCATCATTACCATCAAGTTTCATGCGCCTCATGTAGCAATGCACACCAACTGTCTATGAGATGGATCTCACAGTGGGTTTACAGCAAATTGTGTAAAAACGGATAATGCTAAAATGTTAGCATCGATCCTATCTTGCCAGGTGATATTTTATTTATGCTTTATAGATAAAGCTTGCCTGAAGACCAGAAGGCAAAATTAAGCCACTAGAGACCAGGCAGTGGTGTCACATACCCTTAATTCCAGGATTTTGGAGAGAGAGGCAGATGGATCTCTGTGAGTTCAAGACCACCCTGGGCTATCTATACAAGATCAGTGCAGAGCCATATCCAGGTGGTGCACACCTTTAATCCCAGCACTAGAGGGGAATATAAATTCCTGTTGGAACGAGACAGGAATTCATTCTCTTTCAGTCTGAGGATTTCTTAGAGGTAAGAGCTCTTTAGTGGCTTGGCTACTTTGCTTTTCTGATCTTCAGGTTGAACCCCGATATCTGTCTCTGGGTTTTTAATATTTGTGCTAAAATCCGCAGTTCCATTACACTTTTGTGAGGTTCTAGCCCTTATGTCCTTTGTTGTTGACCAAAGTATCAGTATGTGGCACATGACTGCTACAGTCCAGACAATGTAACATAAAGGAAGGGCTTGAAGAAGGAAATTGTTTTTCTGGAAATTGTGGGTCCCAGGTCCCAGCATTTTCTTTGGAAACCTGGAATACTGACACAATCATTTCCTATTGTCTATAAAATATTCCTATGCTCAAGTAATTGATGTCACTTGCAAGAACAGCAAACAGTGATATGAAAATGATTATGCTTGTTTCAGAGACTGTTTTCACATATAGCTCTAACATGTTGAACTAAAGGATTTAAGCTGCTAGATTGTTAATAAAACATGAACACTAGTAGCCACTTGGGTAAGGACTGTTTAAACTAATGAACACCTCTCTTAGGGTTATGCAGCTTCTTGATGGACTATACAAATGGTGGTCTAAATCCAGAAAGACCTCTGAGGATCATTTATTCTGCAATATATTCCTATGTCCTAAACTAAAGTTTCTTGCTGACCATTATTTCATGCGAAAAGACAGCTGAGTCCTGTTAGATCCAAGAGTCTCTAGCTGCTGTGAAGAATCTCACCGTCCCAGACACACTCTGGTCATCTATCTCTCTTCACAGCATTCAAAGAGCCAAGTTCTCCATCTCCTCCCTGCATTCTACCTGCATCCTCCCAGGGACCTATCTTGTCCAGTTAACAAAATTCCTAACTAGAGAAGGACTGTAGATGGAACAGTCTTATCTTGGGTTCACTATCATGATACCCATAGTTCTTCCAGACACCTCTTACTCAAGAGTGTTCAAGGAAACTTTTAAATATCTGCTTCAGCCAGAAATATATGAAAACACAAAATCTTCAAGTCTAACTCAATGAGGTCAGCTGATCTTTGACCCGTTTTCTTGTACAAACACCTCTGGCTCCCGTTTTCCTATCTTAAGGGTCATGAAGAGCTCTGCACTGTCTCCGAGTGATGGCTGCCTTTCGCTCACTCCACTGTTCTGTCCGACTCCCTAAAAGGCCTCTGACTGAGGACTTATATGTTTGCCTCTCTCAAGGCTCATCCCTCCCTCAAACTGAATGAGTCCTCCCTTTCTTCTGCATTGCATGAGTTGCAGACCAGATCACATGACTTCAGTGAGAAATGCTGTGAGAATCTAGAAGTGCAGGCACAACGAATATTTTGGGTCTCTGTCTAAGAAAAAAGGAAAGGGATGAGAAAGAGACTCCGAGAAAATGAGATGAATGGTGTTTTATGCAACATTTTTTCTCCTAAGCTTGTCCTTCCTTCCTTCCTTCCTTCCTTCCTTCCTTCCTTCCTTCCTTCCTTCCTTCCTTCCTTCCCTCCTTCCTTTCTTTTTACACCATGAATAGAACTTTCTCTCTGTATTTCTGTAAGACCCTCCTGTTGCAGCCACAGGCCTATCCTTCCTGTTCTTGCTGTTTAGAAGTGTTCTTCATTTCCTGCCTCAGTTTCCCTCTGTCTGAGATGTTTTAGGGTTTCACAAATGCCTTGCTGTGCAAATTCTGCATCCTAAGTAGATATTTAGAGGGTCCCCCCGACATACACTAAATAAACCATTTCTCTTTAGGGTAAGTGAGTTATTAAGGAAATTTATTTTCACTATACTACCTCCCTGTATAAGCAACACGCCCAGACTAGTTACCTTTCTCTCACACTCCCCACCACTTCTGCATTTCCCGAGCTAGAAATAGCCTCACACAGTGCGTAACTTTGAGTCAGATCTGGGAGGAGGAATTAGGACTTGGAATTATTTTCCAATCTAACTTTCCTCTTAGTGAATACAAGCTTGGAACCAGTGGCTAGTAGAGATTTTGTGTAAACGAAAGCGAAACATCAGGGTAGGCAAAGGAAACATGGCAACAAGAAGCAAAGAGGCAGGAGCAGTTCTGAAGGAGGGCTGTAAATCAAGGGATTTCTTTCTCCCCTTTTATGAGAGGCCACCCGGATGGTCAGAATGCCACCCCAGCCCTGATGTTGTGAGAAGCAACAATGCAGATTGCAGGATGTCATAATGCAAACAGTCAGGGGAGGGAGGTTGTCTGTTTCAGCCAATGGTCACACCCAGCCTGTTTCATCACTTTCCCTTTCCTTCCCATCTCTCTCTCTGCTGGTGTCTCCACATGGTCTGGGTTTGAGCCTGGATGGTCCCTAAACACCTAGTTGAACCATAAACACATATGACTCTGGTGGTCCTGTTAGCCCCCTGCTCTTTGTAAACGGACTGCTGACCTACAGCCATGGATTACAATGGACTTCCCAGATTACGCCACATCTTTGCGTTGGCAGGCAGGGAAGTGTGCCCTATGCTGTCCTTCCTTCCAAGGTGCCAAGGTCCTCAGCAGCAGAGAGCCGTGAAGAGCACACCCTGGTATTGGCCCAGGAGTCAGTTACAAATCAAACAGTGTGCTTACAAACTCTCATGTTTTGAGAAGCACACTTTGCAGTGATTAAATATTTATGCATGGCACATACTTGCAACCTTGATGATTTATTTGGTCTCTATAGCATGTAGCAAAATATAAATTACTTCCCAGGGTGACATTAAAATATATAAAGACAGATATAAATACATGCTTATATGGAATTTATTTTTCCCCGAATATGGGCTATCTAAAATGCTGGATAAAAGCATGTATCTGTTTTCCTGTGTCTGTGTGTGTGTGTTTTTAATGGTCTCCATAAATCCAGGGAACCCCATCTTGGACCACTAGCCTCTTTCCGTAGAAAAAGAAGCATGTTTTCACTGGGATTTCCACTTTCATAATTATTCCTCTCATTTCTCTGCCGTGAGAAGACAAGCTGGTATTTCATTGCTTTGGGGAAGTTAATAATATGGTAGGCAAAAACATCAGGAAAAATCATAATGAATGAAGCTATACAAATCAGAGGGAAATATGTGTTGCTGTTCTCAAATGTTCCTGCCATAAATCCTGGAAATTTCACTATAGTCACAAGCAAATAACTCCTTGGCGCATAAACACTCAATTAATTAAAAGTAATATGCTCCATAAGTTTGAATGGGTTCTAAATAGAAAAAATGGTCAAATAATGCTACTGTGGACTGCAGAGTAATTGGTGTTCATCTCAGCTATTCTGTATTCCTAAATTAAAGGGCTGAAAGTGGTTGAAATGGAGCATCCATGGTGCCCTGTAAGAGAATGCCATGCACAGCTTATAAAATCGATATTGACTCTGTATCTAGTATATAATCATCAAGCTTTATACCCTGACTAGAAAAAAAAATATAGTTTCTTGTTTTAAATGTCTACCCCTTGGGATGTCTCTGGAGTAGAGGTTTAAAGAGTTCTGGTTTTCCCATTATTTCTAATTTATGGAAGCTGGGGTTTTATTGTCCTCCTGCTTCTCTTAAGTTTCTTGAACCGTTATCCTATGGTGCTTACGGGAACGCATGTCACATGACCAGTATTTTGTAATCCCTAAATAGCTACTTCTTGAATAGGACTCCAAAAACACTACTTATAGATGTGTAAACATTCTCTGAAATGAAAAGCCCCCTCTGACACCAGGCTGGCTCAGGTGGCTCTTTTGTAACTTTTCGTTTCCCAGGCCTCCCCTGTGCTGCACTTCCCATGTTGTAGTGGAGGCTGTTTTAAGTCTATCTCTTCCCTCTGCATGTTTGGAACTGTATCTTTCCCCCTCTTAGTAACCCAGGATGCCAGCACTAGGATGTGTTGCTTTGTGCAGAGCGGAGTTCAGCCCATCACTGTCATTCATTCAGTGAACATCTATTGAATGTGGACTCCTTACTTGGTATAGAACCAGATGGTAGAAAGTGCCTGCAACCAGGGAAACAACATTGCTAGCAATGTAGGACTCACCATGTCTTCATATTTAGGTAAATAAAAAAAATTATAAAATGAAAGGACCTGGCCAATTTGATTTTCAACTTTTTAAATAAAAATTATCTAGCAGGAGGCTGTAAGCCTGAGTGACAATATACCTTACTTTTACTCTGATGAACTGCCTTTCTGTGATTCCATTCTTGTTCAGTATCAGTTGCCTGTAGTTCTCTATCTAAGTCTAGGGTTTTGTAAGATCTCACCTTTGACCTTTGCGTTTCGGTGGCTACTGTCATTATGCAGGTTTTGCTTTAGGCAGCCAGACTGTTGCAAGTGAATGAGTGCAGCGCCCTGTCACATCCCACAGCAGAGGTCCTGGTCTTCTAGCTTTTACAATCTTTTCGTCCCCCTTCCTCATTGCTCTCTGAGCCTTAGGTGTGGACATTGTGGTGGAAATATATCAATTGGGGTTGGATACCCTATGGTGACTTGGTTTCTACTATTCTTAATCGAAAAATAAGCATTGATGTAAGTTATCGAATGGACATAAACAGGTGAGGGACGGGTGACTTCGTTGGTTAAAAAAAAGACTAATTTTCTTTTTATAGAAATCTAATCAATTGTAACAGACACAGAAGTAAATGATAAAAGTATTATGGCTGTTATTAAGCTTAGTGCATAAAACAGAAAGTTGAGATGTATAGGAAGATTATTTAGTGAAGTAAGAGGATTCATATGATCCAGTTTTTTTGTACTAATATAAAACACCATATAGCAAAGGCATTTCCTCTGGAACTGACAGGACCATCACCATCATGATGTCACAGTGCAGTGTGACTGACAGAACACACTGACACACAGTCAAGGCAACTAAAGAAGGAAAACAATACTCTAGCTAGCTACATCTGTGGTAAGAGCCTCCTTGAGTTACCACAGATCTATCTAGCAACAGTATTGTTTTTCTTATTATTTTTAGGTTTCTCTGTTTCAAGATTAAGGATGGAAAAGAAATCTTAGTTGTATCTTTGGCCCCCTATGGAAATATGACATTTTGGAAAAAAACAAAGGTACATTACTGCCCTTTCCCCATACAGTTAATCTAAACAGGGAAATGCTGTCCAGGGAAGGCATGTGTCTCAGAAACTTTATGAAATGGAATTATAAACTAGAGTCCTCAGGAAAATGCCACATCTTCCTACAAATTGTGTAAGACTAGTTTACTGATTAGAACTCCCATGATTATGGGGACTTGGAATGTTGTAGCTCCAGAGCCAAATCATCTTCTGGTATCTCCAGCCTCCTTAATGGCCATTCATTGCCCATGTCTGTGTCTCACCTAATATCCTCATGACTATTAGTCTAATTCTTTTGGAATGCCATCAAATAGCATCTGAATGTGATAGCAGAGAGTTCCTGGCTTTGCTATAATCTGCCTACCTAATGCTTCCATTACTGTATTTGAAAAGCGCTTTAATTTATGACTTTTTCTTTTATAAATATAAAAACTTTATGAACCTGTTATCATATTGGAACACTGTCGCAGTACAGTGGGAAGAAAATCACCACACAAAAGGAAGCAGACTGGAAACTCTTCCCCTTCAAGGCCAACATGTAATAGCATTCTCAGAAAAAGACAGACACACATGACACTTAAAGGTCTCCAACTCCGACCACAGTGCCACCGAGCTTCCAACCAGTTCTCCGAGCTCTGGTCCACCTTCCACCTTCCCTCTCAGAGATGCCTGTGTTACAGAAGTGCTCTTTGCTTCCGCTACTGTTTACATGTCCTTGTCCTTTTTATTTCTGGGACACAAAACCATGGCAATTGTGGCAAGTATCTGTTAATCTCTAATATCTGTTTATAATGGTTGGTAAAACAGTGAGGAGGTAAGAGATATGCTTTCAAACTCTTAAAAACTTTTCTCTAATTCTTAGGATGACTGAGAGACATTTTCTAAAGTCAGAGGATCCCAAAATGCTTTTTGTTCTTTCTTCCTTTAGCATAGGCCCCAGAGGGTCCCATGTTTTCCACCTTCTCTCCCATCCTCCTTTTCTTAGCTTCATAGCTTCATAGAAATTGTGGACAAATGTCTGTAGGAGGTGTGATGATAGTGTTATAGCAACACTGAATCTCACAGTTATTTCCCTCATCTTAGTTTGCCAGGAGTTTGGAGGCACACTCAGCCCCTTACCCCCACTATGGCTAGGAGTGTGTGGGGTTATGACCATCTGAGAACCATGAGACACAGTGATATGTGTCAACCAACTTTAGGTGTACAGCAGCCACACAGATAAAAGATTACGCCACAGACACAGAAGGTGCCAAACAAAGATGATAACACTTATGTGGATGCTCCATCATAAACTATATCTTATTCCCTTGGGGATAAAAGCTCTGTTTTTCATCAATAATATATAGCTTGTGAAAGCATGTAGCTAGACACAGTGATCTCTCTGGTCACTGTGGCCTTTTGGTCTCATCTCTCGTGCCTTTAGGATACTCTCCTCTATTTACTCTAACCAAATTTATCTTCTAAACTATGACCTGAATTTTATTTGATTTCACTGATGAGGGAGAGAAATTGTCTTCTGAACTAGGATCTGGCATAGGATAGCAGAGTGCTATTTACGTAGCGTGACTATCTTTAACTATGACAAAGCAATAGTAATAAAAGGGAACAGGTAGAAATCCATGTAATGATTTTGGCCTTTTCTGGTTAAACATATCAGATACAAAGACAGCCTGTAAGTGTCATGGTATAAAAGCTAACCTCATTGGGCAAGCAATAGCTACATATTCATGATACAGCTCTCACCACATTCATGGCTCCTTGTTGCTTCAGACCAGGCTAGATAGTGACTCCCTTGGGAGGGAGTCACTTTGAGTGTGGGCCCTGAGCTCTACAGCCCTGCCTCCTCTACTTGATCTGCTATTCCCTTGCATGGAGAGTGGTTTCCTGATACTCCTGACTTCAGCTTGGCCTTGTCATTTCCCATGGTCTATTTGGATCCTCACAGTGGTATTTCAGCTAGATCCTTATAGTAATTCATACAAATCACTTATTTTCTGCACAAGGCTTCTGTGTTTTCTGATGGTTTTTTAGGCTAATAGACTATCTGAATCTATATATTAAGAAAGTAGACCAGTTGAAGACACACAAATCATGAAAGAAGTTTCTTAATAATGATTATGGTTGTAACTTATACTGTGAGGGCCAGTGGGCACTGGTCACACAAAGAAAGGATACGTTGTGTAAAATAAATAGTAAATGTATTCTGCTGTTACTTTGCTGTTGAATCATTGAATAATTTGCTCTCCAGGAGAAAGAGTGTTTGGGTACATCTGGCATATGAATGTATTCACGGTATGATGGAAATACCATAATATCGGGGAATTAGGAAAAGATGAGATTCAGGGAAAACAGACAAATATATCTGCTTGGAGTAAAGGAACAGATGGAGGAGAAAGCTCAGTTGCACATAACTGTTGAATGCCAGAGCCGGTTCTACTGTGTTAACTGTATTGTTCTGTTTTTCAGAGGATCTCGCCACTGTCATATATAACATACTTGTGGTGGTTTGAAGGAAAATGACCTCCAAAGGAAGCATCACTTTAAGAAGCTCTAGTGGAGTAGGTTTGGCCTTGTTGGAGAAAGTATGTAATTGTGGGAGTGGGCTTTGATCTCCTGTGATCAATCTACGGCCAGTGTTGACAGAATTGTGATATGGAATTCCCCTTTGTATGCTATGAATATGTTTTATTTCCATTGGCTATTAAAGAAGCTGATTTTGGCCAATGGCTTAACGAAGCATAGCCTGGCTGGAAAAGATATATAGAGAGAGTAGGCGGAATCGAAGAGAAGACAGGTAGCTACCACAGGAGACAGACACCTCCTCCAGAGCTCGCCGAAACTTTGCTGGTAGGCTACGATGCTCAGATTAATGAAGATGAATTAGTTTAGGAAATAAGAGCTAGTTAAAAATACGCTTAAGCTATTGGCAAAATGATATTGCAAATAATGTAGTTTCTGTGTGATTATTTCAGATCTAAGTGGCCAGGAACAAACGAACGACCTCCATCAACAGAACTGCTTCTGTAGCTTGGGGATCAAAATGTAGAATCCTCAACCCCTTCTCCAGCACCATGCCTACTGGCACACTGCCATAAAGATAATGGAATATACCTCTGAAACTGTAAGCCATTCCCAATTAAATGTTTTCCTTTATAAGAGTTGCTGTGGTCATGGTGTCTCCTCACAGCAGTAGAACATTAATTAAGACAATGGTCTATTTAGCCACCATTTCCTGAGTTCTTGCTAGGTGTGCACACAAAGCAAAGAGTTCTCTAAGCACACTCAGAGTGAGAGTGTCAGAATGAAGGGGACGAAATACACAGTCCTTCTGCCACATCAGAAACATGCACAGGGGAAGGGTTGCCTGGCAAGTGACCTGGAACAATCTCAATGATGTTAGGATGTTCCTGGAAACATGTTGGGAGTTATTAGAGGAGGAAAGTTAGAACTAAAGTTTGCCACCTGTAATGGAAACAACAGTTGTGAGGTGACACTAGGGCAGAGGTGCGGAATTCAAACCAAGGACCTATGTCCCAGAGATACAGCTCAGAGGCAGGATGCTTGCTTAGCATGCACAAGCTCATAGGTTCAACCCACAAATACCAAAATAAGCCAAGTGTCCATCGTTCACTTTTGTTGGTTTTATGCTTTTTCACTTTTCTAAATTCATCCTTGTTAGATTATAGAAATGGAATTAACTACTATTCTCAGTACTCTTTACTCTCTTTCTCATTCATTGCATTGCCCTCATTGTTCATCTTCTTTTCATTGTGTGAATCCCCTTCTTCCCTACAGATAGTCCCCCTGCCTGCTTTCGTGACATGTATATTCAACTGCCCTATACTGTTCCACCCTCTGGCCTCCTGGATCCCTTTCTCCATTTCCATAATCCCCTTTCTACTTTCATGTCATACACCTAGAAACACACATGCAGGTTTCTATATATATTATATTGTTATATGTATGCATCTTATTTGTTATATTGTATATGTGTGTGTATTTCTATACACATTTAACCCTGATTCTGCATATGAGTGAAAATGTGATCTATGTCTTTATGACTGGCTTATATCATAAAAAACTCTCCAGTTCTATCCACTTTCTGTGTATATTATTTATTCCTTTTATTAGCTGAATAAAATTACTGTGGTTATATATACTGCATTTTCTTTCTCCATTTATCAGTTGATGGAACCTGGAATGGCCATATCTAAGAATTGTGAATAGTGCACGACTATACTGGAATCACTATGGTATACTGACATAGTCTGTCGACTCTATCCAGGAGTTGGCACAGCTGGATAATATCATAGAATTCTATTTAATGATTTAGAATAGGGACAGCCAGAGGAATGGAGGATGATGGTTCTTATGAAACAACAAATTCTATTTTGAGAGAACTTGAGCAAGTATTTTACTGTGGATGTATGGGTTAAAACCAAAAATTTCTCTCATTTGCTTGTTATTATATTGTATAGTTTTAAATTTTACTTGCAAAATTCCCCTTTATTGAGCTATCTATAACTCAGACATGATAGAACTCACCCACATGAAATTACACTTAATAGTTCTTAGTATGATCAAAGAGGTGAGCAGCTGTCACCACGAATAGCTTGGAGCACTGCCATTTCTTATGGTATTGTCATGAAACTCCTCATTCCACATCACTCTCTCCCACTCTCATTCTTTCCCTTCCACACCCACAGCCCCTGCTCTTTCTCTCCATATCCTCATTTGTGTATTCTGGACCATCTGAACCATGTTCTTCACTTCCATCTGTCTATGTGTACCTGTGGCTAGGTCCCCATCACTCTCTTCCTCCAGCCAAGGAGCTGTTCCCTGGCTGCTGGCCTCTGAAGGACCATACTGCTGGAATAAATGAATGCTCTACAAGCTTTTCCAAGTGCTGACATTTGAATCACAGAGATGTGGGCATGGAAAAGGCCAGTGCTTGGAGCATGGTGCAATCCCCTAAGATGCCAATTTCAGTTCCCTGTGCTTGTGCCTTTTTAATCCCTAGTGTAAGGTCAAGGAAACAAACTATCTTTGCTCCCTAGGAGATGCTCCACAGTGTTCGAAACTCATCAGCCAACTGAGAAGAGTTTCACTGGAAAATTACGTATTTTGGATGAAAACAAAAAAACAAAACCAATGACTTGCTTAGAGTGCGTTCCAGATGTCCAGGTGTAGCTAGAAATTAAACACATTTTAAAGAATGCTCAGTTGGCCCGTCAAATGGTTGCAGGTATTTTCAGGGATTTGGGTTTCTTTCATGTGTAAAATACACAGTGTTTTTTAAAATTTGTTGTCAGATGCTTCTCGGTTCCATAGCATAGAGTATATAAAAATGAGGAAGTGATTATGGCATTTTTAGCACCCTCGAAGGTTTGCAAAATTTGCTTAAATGTATCTATCCCAAAACGACATACATTTTAAAAATCAAAGCCAAATTTAAATGTTATTGAATGTTCCACCTCTCAGCCAGAAATAGATGTCAAGTTTTTCTTTTTGTTATTTTTAATTTAAACAAATGTAGCCTTGGATAGTTTCCCTTTAGCAGAATGTTTGTGAGTCTCAAAGGGAACACCGAGTATGCTTGTCTTTTCTTTCTTTCTTTCTTCTTTTTTTTTTTTTAAACTCTCTTGCTTTAGCATTGCAAAGGATGCTGGCTCCATAGTTGACGGGAATACTGCAAATATTAACAGCAAATGCTTGGCAGAGCACAAGGCTTGGTCATTTCCCACTTTCTTCTCCTTCATGTCTCTGCCATTTGGAATCCCACCTACCTTTTAAAGCCCAGCTCCAAGACTTTGAGGTGGAAAGAGCCTTCTCTCTGCTGCCAGGGGAAAAAGTGTAATAGTGACGATCTTCGGCTCCAAACTCAGCGAGTTCTCTTTCATAACTCCTTCAACTTGTTTCCTAAACTTACAAGCTTCTCTCCTTTCTAATAAGGACAAATTCGTAGCCCTTCAGACTGTTTTTGTGATGAGACCAAACATAACTATTGCTACCGCTATGACTCTACCCAATATCCACTTTCCTCTCTTCAGGTACCAGCATTGTAATTGCATTTTGTAGAGCCCCACAGTGATAATCACACTCAAAGTGACTTCTTTCCCCAGCAAGGGTTGAGTGAATCCAAGGTGAGGCCAATCAGGGGTTCTCTGCCTGGAAACTGAGTCTTGATGGAAGGCCACCAAAATAGAAGATTTGGGACCCATTCCTTCCCCTCATTGTCTTTTAATTCTTATAACCCGAGTTCCCTGAAAGTATCTTGGCCTTCATTGTGTATGAAGCATATTATTTTAAGTTTTTATTTCAATTTCATGAACTACTCCCTGTATTTTCTGTAATTTTTTCTTAAGTTACATAGAATTCCTTTTTGTTTGTAATTAAAATAACTGACAATAAATATTGGAAGTATTGGTTTCTTCACTTCTTTTCTTCCTTATAACAAAACTATGTAGTTTCAGCTACGAAGTGCTGGTACATGGTAAATATGAAGAGTTTGGTTTTTATTTTGTAGTGTGTTGAACATGAATGTTTGTATGGGTGTGTATGCACATGCATACATGTTTTTGAAGACTAGGGGTTAATGTCAGGTTTCTTTCTCTACTATTCTTTATTATTGTCCACATTAGTTTTTGAGGCAAGATCTCCAGTTGAATCTAAAGCTCACCAGTGTGGTCAGATTGACTGTCCCATGAACTACAGGGATGTGACTGTCTTTACCCCCAAGAAATGAAGTTACAGAAGCTTGTTATCACATCCACCTAAGTGTTGGGAATCTGAACTCAGGACCATGTGCTTTGTGACTTGTGTTTTACCTACTGAATCATCTATAGCCTCAGATGTGGGATATTATGGGAGCCCAGAAGAAAGAACTTTGTGCCTGAGTATAATTTCAGAGGTGAATAGGAAATGTCTTTTTGTTTCTTCCTTGACCTATGGTGAGATCATGTTAAATGCATCTAATGTAAATTGAAAATATTTTAAGTCAGAAGTAAATTTAATACACAAGGTTTGAAGCTTCATCATTTAGTCATACATAGCACTGTGAAGTATGTACCATTCCCCCCATGGTCTCATAGCCACTGGAGCCAGGGTTACTGAGAGTATCGTACTGCATATTACTAAATGAGGAAAAGATCCAAATTAAATATTTGAAGGTTGGCTTCTACTGACTATGGAATTCATCACACTATTATAAATGCAAATCACATTCAGGGACAGTCTGAATGCTACAGTCCCAGTTAACAAAGCAGAGTTAACCTGAGGGTGGCCTTTTTATGTATGTTTTAAATTATATCCTAACCATGACTTCACCATTATCTACAGCTGATACTCAAGTTTTGCTAATGTAGAAATTAAGAAACAAGGAGAAAATTGCATCTGAGTCACCTGAACTTGACCTGAGATCTTTTTTTTAAGGCCTACAAATTTTCTCTTTCATAGCACATTTCCAATCTTCAGATAAATCTTAACCAAAGGCTGTAAGTTTCTCTTGTCTCAGCATTTCAGTTTGGAGCCTATGTAGACAAGTAGGACCGTTTCACAAAAGAAGAATTTCTGCTCCTATCATGGTGTTAGTGCTAACCACTGGCTTGTGGATGTCAGGCTTTACATGTTATTCTTTGATGGAATTGGTTGGTATCAGAGTGATGTATTTGTAGGTCACGATTCCTGGATAAAGCTAAATTCTGTATATTCAAAGACATTATCTTTATCAACTTTATCTCCATCAATATGTAACTAGATTCCAGGCTCAAATAAGGGTTCAAAAACACTTGTGGGAGATTATGAATTAAAGTATGAATGTCTGGATGTGTCTCAATGTCCAGTAAGGTTGAGGACTGTGGTTCAAATAACAAAGAGGGGACATGACATTTTGAGGGAGTAGTAGCCAAAGATCTAGAGCTGATGCACCATGAACTTTGTGACCTATGACCTCCTGTATCTAGTTTCAAGCTCCAGGATCAAAGACGGTGGTATGTACATTTTCTTGAGGTTTCCTAGAAACAAATCTCTAAACTCTATTGAGTCTCACAACCTATACTTTAGTAATTGTGATTCTCCCCCAAGTGCTTGAATGTCTAATTAGGGCTCAACTTAGAAAACTGAGTGATCTCTTTGAATACTCCACTCTCCTGCAACAAATATGTCTATTGCACAGCTTGAAGCACTACTCAGTCTATTGCCTGAAACCCTCTGGAGAACTAACCAAGGAAGAAAGACATAGGAGGCTCTGGAGAAGCTGGTCTGCAGTCTTGGGTAGTCTGGGGTGGAGTATATGTGTCACAAGCTGACCTCCTTGGTGACTTGACAGATTAGATCCTAGGCATCTTAATTCTTAAGCTACATAACTTAGAAAAGATAAAGAAACATATTCACATGGTTTCTATTCCTCCCCATTTCATATTTCTAACATTTACAATGTCCTCCTGTCTTGGATTGTAATTACCAAGATAAATGATGCACATATTTTTTGAAAAGCGCATTTACTGGCAGAGGTGGCCTGACAGACTGCTTTGCTCTTGTTCCATGTGTCCTCAATGAGGTGCATTGGCAAGAGTCTCTGACAAGACTTTCATCTTTCTCAAACTAAGATCATAATTTTCTGAAAAATGCCTCTACATTTTCCATAAGGTTTTTTAAAAAATATATTTTTCATATCTTTATAGACCCAAAGTGTTCAAATCTAAAACCTAGTTTAGTGTTTCTACTTGAGAGATTGGTACTACAAGCACCATGATTTTTCCTTCAGACTTCACACTTTCCATTGTCCTCCATTGTTGTGACCTAATGGAGTCCTGGCCATCCCACTCACCTCACCTTCTTGCCCTTGTTGTTCTGGGTTTCTGAGAAACTTACAAGTTCCTTACTCTCAGAGTTGTTTACCAACCCTGCTTCCTGAGTATGCATTGCCTTGGCCCAAGGATCTGGCGATGACATCTCCATCCTGTTGATCCACCTGTCTGGGTTAGGTATAAAACCCCCTTGGTGATGTACAATAAAGGGCCTTCTTATTCTGCAACATCCAGAGTGCGTCTTTCATTAATCCTGATGTCCTTCGCTCGGACTGGGCATCCAGGCTGTGCTGGCGCAGCACTCCATGATCACCTTACCTGTGTGCATTCCTTGCACACTCATACATATCCCTCATCCTCACACCCTTAAAACGCAATAAACGCAGAAAGCTACAAAGAACTATTTGATAGCCAGATTCCATAGCATATCTTGCAATGGGAACCCACGCGTATCTTGAATGCAAAAGACAGATTGATGTTGCAATAAAATACATGTGCTTTTTCTTGGAGACTCCGCATATAGTTTGTTTTTTTTTTTTTTACAGGCATTACCTACACTTCTCTGTACACTTAGCTGAGTGTCTTAATTTATTTGATCACCTCTGTTAACTTTAAGTGCTCTTGTTCCTCCTGTCCCATAAACTGTAGCATATAAGACTTTAGCATTGCACCAGTGAAATCTCTTAGCAGATAAAAAGTACTTGAGTTGTAAGCCTAAGTAGCTGAATCAGTTTTTTAAATCTGTGTTTAAAAAGCTGGACACAGTAGTATGTATCCGCAACTCCAGTACTCTTATGGGGACATGGAGGTAAAAACTGGAGAACAAGGCAAGAGAATCAGCAGGAAACTTACAAAGGGAGCACAGAGACAGAAACAAGAAAGAATTTGCCTTTGAAAGAAGACTGTAACCCTCATGAATGAACTATTGCCTGCAGATAGAGTCTAGGAGATGAGTGATTGTCCTCAGTTGTCTACTCACAAATGAGTCCAACAGGATCGAATGAATAATTCTGTCAGTAGTCACTCAGGCAGCCCTGGTTAAACACAATTGGTCACAAAATAAATGAAAAAGACATGAATCTGAGAAGGAAACTTTTAAGGAGGAAAAATTGATAGGAGTGGAAGGGGAATAAGAAAGGGTGAAAGGGGAGAGTTACCAGAATAGATTATATACATGTATGAAAGTCTCAAAGAATAGCTGAATTGAAAATTAAAATCCAACCCAATGTGGAAGGAGATAATTGACTCCTGAAACTATGTCCTTTTCTAACACAGTGCACTGTGGCAGGCATTTCTGCACCTACACATATATACATACACACTTTTAAAAGATTATGATGATCTTATTCTCCACTCTGAGAAAGTAGTCATTTATTTATCAGAGATCTTGCATCAATGATTAGAATTATCAACTTTTTATCGTGTTCTACCAAGTTTTCAGAAAGCAAAATTAGTTCTTTTAAACTGACTCTACGAATATAAATATTAGATAAACCAAGAATGCAGAATGAGTAATAATAGGGAACCATGCAATTTGAATTTAAGTTCAACCAAATGACCTCTGCCTCCACCCTTTTGGATTCATTTAATGTTTGAATAGTTAGCCTGCACAGATTTATGTGTAGTCTTGTTCTGACAGGGTATGCGAAAGAGGTTGAAGTATGGTATACATTTCTTTTCTGAGAACCTGAGTCAACTGGCTAGGAAAATGCTCCACATGTTGAAGACCATGAAACTCATCATAGAAAAACATGTGTCAATCAAACACCATGAGTGAATGTACTGTTAAACAGGCTGGGTTTCTAATCCATTTGCCTGCTCTTTTCTGGCTTTCATAGACATCGTGCGTAGATGTGTATATGTGTGCTCCACTCCTCCAAATTCCACCTCGCTTGTAGTTACTTTTTTAAGTATTTAAGAAATGCCTGTGAGCATTTCTTAATTATTCTCCAACATAATGATCCGATACTGATCTTTACACAAGGAATAGCTTTTATGTGGCTAATGAAATAACCTTCAGGGAAGGACTAATTATAAAATTAAAAGAACAACAACTTACTTCTAGGTATCTACCAAAAATAAATAGAAAAGTGTCTGTCTACAAATGCCAATGCAAAAGCTTATAACAACTTCATTCCTATTCACGTACAAACTAAGAGCAAATAAATCTTCATCAGCTTGTGAAGAGATAAACAAAATATGAGGTATCTCTGCAGATATCTCTGCAATAGAACAAAAAGTACTGAATTGCTAACAAATGCTGCACCTCACACGAGACTCCGAATTACTATGTTAAGTGAAAAAAGCTGAGCCAAACAGACCACATATTATGTGACACAATTTATGTGAGGTGTTTATAAAAGAAATTTTGTAGAGGTAGAATAATACAGTAGATTAGTTGTCTGGGGCTAAGGATGGAGTTGAAGATCCGAGCAAATGAACTTGAAGAATCTTCGTGGGGATGAAAATGTTCTAAATTGATTTGTGGTCATGGCTATACCATCTGGTAAACTAACTCATAATATTAGAATATACACATAACTGGAATGCATTTTATTAATTTTAAACTGTGACAGCTTTAAGGAAGAAGAAAAGCAATATCCAAGAAGATTGAGCAGGGAACTCTGGCAAGCTTTTTTGTCAGATGCCAGCTCACAAATAATGACATGGAGACTTCTTCTTAATTTCGAAAACTAGGCCTTTAGCTTAGGCTTGTCTCAACTAGCTCTTATAATTTAAACTAATTCATTTATATTAGTCTACATTTTGGCATCTGGCATGACCTCCCTTCCATTTTACAGCTCCCGTTTCCTCTACATGTGTGGCGGGCAACTCTTCATTTCTTCTTCCCAGAGTTCTCTCTCTGCCTGGAATCTTGCCTGTATCACCTGCCTAGCTGTTGGCTGTTCAGCTTTTCATTACATCAATCACAGCAATACATCTTCACACAGTGCACAAACATCCCACAACAGGGAAGGATGAAGGTGAATTCGAAGAAGCAATTCACCTCGCCTAATCTACAGCATGCTCACCTCATTCAACATTCCAGAACAACCTGCTAGTATTCTGAAGTCTGGAGTTACAGTGCACTCTTACCTTTTGTGCATCTGATAGAATTTGAAGCTTAACAAATGACAGTCAAAATTTCTGAATCTATTTTACAAGTAATGATATAATTAGTAATCCTGTCTTTTCACCTTAATATGAAGAATACATCTTGCTAGCTTCTAACTAACCTGTCCTCAGCTATTATTTTACCTAAATGTAAATTAAAAGAGTTCCAGTAACACAAAGAGGGAGATTAACTCTAGGCTGTTAGCGATGGTGGTGCTGGGACCTGGCATCCTTGATCTGGGTCCTTCATTGAATATTTTCACAGAGAAGAGTGTATGTGGCATGCCCTCTTGAGAAATAGCTCATTAAAGCTTCTGCATAATGGATGGTGAAGTAGTTTTGCAAAGGAAAACATAATCTGTCACGCAACCTCGTCCTTCATCCTGAATGACAGGATCACGTCCTAAAACACAAGGACATTCCAAACAGCATTAGCTGTGCCCTTTTCTAATGAGAAGGAAACTGGACCATTTCACTGTATATTCCAAAGAGCCAAGCCAATGCTCTCTTAGAACTGCCCTGAAATCTACAAACTGTGTGCCATGCTTGGTTTGAGCTATTTAGAAAAGAAATTACTTGAAAGCCAACTGGAAAAAAACCTGTTTACAGCTATCAGCTCTAGGCACTGCCTTTGGGAAGAGTTAGCCAGGCACTTTACCAACTGCCAAGTTGTGATAATGAAAGGATGCTTAGGGAATTCCTAAATCTCTGACATCTTTTGCCAATCATGTTAATTTTCTATGTTGTACAAAAGTCTAGAAATATTTCTTGGCTAAAATATAATTCTGTTTTCTACAATATTGGTTAGTTAATTGCTTCAAATCTACTTTCAAGTAACCTCTAATATAATCTAAATTTTAAAACTACATATACACATCACAGATGGATTAGTGATGGTGAGATAGTAATTATGAAGTAATCAAAATGTAACCTATATCAAAGAGACCTGGAAATCCTGGGAGATAGGAATTGCTAAAGTTTTAGATATTTAGACCCTGCTTTCAGATTTTGACAACTTGGAACTTGGAGAAGATGACTATTTTCCTATTTAATTTCTAGCTAGGAGCAAAGTTGAAAGTATTGTAAAATTCTCAGTACTGTCCTTTCTCACCATTCCAAGCATCCTGAATCCCAATGCATTCTTAACAGCTTTCTCCCAAGTGACACGGCAATGCCTGCTAATATAATTTGCATCCATCCATCCATCCATCCATCCATCCATCCATCCATCCATCCATCTGCCCTTTCTATCAGATGAAGGGGAAGGAGGAAGGCAGATGTCATAACATTACATTACTAGATGCCATGATAAATAAATAAATGAAAATATGATATTCCTGGTAGCTCCAAGGTATGGATAATGAGAGAGAAAAGAGTCAAGAATCTATAAATGCAACCTTGGCGAATATATAAGGAGCTCTTGACTGTTGTGATTAGACTGCCTGGAATTGTATATTATATGTGATAGTCTTTTGACGGGGCGAGGTCGATCGGTAATTAATGATCTGTCAGACTAGCTTAATACAAAAGATACAGCTTTAATAAACAGAGGGAAAACTTACACCAGAATCCCAATGATCCGTCCAGAACGTAGGAGCCAAGCGAGAGAGTGAGGGGAAGCGCATCCGCCAGGTTTATAGGTAAATTTTTGCCTTAGGGCAACATGCCCCACGGACAGAATGTGATTGGCTGAACTCCCCTATCAGTCTTGCAGGTTGCACAATTCTTAAAACTTATGGTGAGAGACCTGGTATATATATACATACCTCATGGCAGATCAACCAGAGGTGAAAAACAGGAACTGATGCACCAAAGTTGTCTTATGATTGCCACATGTATGCGTGCACATTCTTGCATAGACACACATTAGTATTAATAATAACGGTAATAATAAAAATAAATTCTATTTTTTTGTATTTTGATAAGTTAGTTGTAGTTTTCTGTTTGACCACCATATAATGAATTTCTTGTAATTTACCTACTGCAACTATAAAATTATATTTTCTTTACTAAAATGTGTTTTTAAGTTTTACATGTTGCTACAGATAGGCACAACTAGTTCACAGAGTTGGTTTTAGTATTCTGTTATACAAATTTCTGTGATCTGAAGTGGAGAAAGCATATGATTTTTGTTTTCTCTGTATATGAGTTCAATGACAGCATCTTTGACCACTGACTGGCCATCTGGGATAGTCATTTATTATTTGATAACATTATGTTTTATTTTTAGATATAAGTATGAAACTGTATAAATAATGTGGTGGCTATTCTTGGTTGTCAAGTTGGCTTCACCTGGAATCAACTAAAATAAAAACTACTGGGTGTTCCAGAGGGGAGATTTCCCTGATCCTATTGTTTGTGGGAGGAAAATACACCTTAAATATGGATTATATCTCTCGGATTGAAAAAGGATGGCAGAGGAAAACAACTTTTGTTTGCTTGCCCTCACTCTCACTGGCAAGTTCATCTATCTTATTGCTGAGGCATTCACTTACCAGTATTAGCACAAATTTCTTCTGGAGTCCAAACGCTAACTAACTAGACCAGCAACTCTTCAGGAATCGTCCAGGCCCTCATGGCCAAACTGGGACTGTGGGACATCCAGGGTTGTGGGCAGAAATGCTATCAGATTCTTGGATTTTTTTAGTGTGAGACATCCATTGCTGGATTTACAAGATGTAGGAGGGTCATCTGTCTATGTGTTACTTTCACTGGTTAATAAAGAAACCAACTTGACTTTTTGATAGGGCAGAATTTAGATAGGTGGAGTAGACTGAACAGAATGCTGGGAGAAGGAAAGCAGAGGCAGGCAGATGCCATGATTCCCCTTCCCGAGATGGACACTGGCTAGACTCATGCTGGTAAGCCATGACTTTGTGGTGACATACAGATTATTTGATATGGGTTAGTCAAGATGTGAGAGTTAGCCAATAAGAGGCTACAGATAACGGACCAGGCAGTGTTTAAAAGAATACAGTTTCTGTGTAATTATTCGGGGGTAAGCTATCTGGGATCAGACAGGAACATAGCCCGCCACTCCTTCAACACTTACCTGAACCATATCCTGTATATAAAGTAGCATGAATCCTATATATACACATATATTCTGTTAGTTCTGTTTCCCTTGAGAACTCTGACTAATACAAATGACCAGACTTTGCATTGTTTAGAAGGAATGGACTCCCAGTCACTGAGTACAGGACGGGCCTACCGCTTGGTGGTTATTGCTACTTTCTTCCTGTGTTTTGGTGTCACTACGTTTTGGGGTTGATGTCTAGTGTTGAGAACATATTGATTAATGGTGTGGGATTCTCCTCTGTATGCTATGAATATGTTTTATTACCATTGGTTATTAAAGAAGCTGTTTTGGCCAATGGTTTAGTAGAGCAAAGCCAGGCAGAAAATCTGAACAGGGATATATAAAGTAGGTGGAATCAGGGGAAGCCATGTAGCTGCTCAAGGAGAAGGGCATCAGTCAGAAATTACCCGGTAAGTCACTGTGTCATGATGATACACAGATTAATAGAAATGGATTAATTCAAGATGTAAGAGATAGCTAGAAATATACCTAAACTATTGGCCAAATAGTGTTGTAATTAATATAGTTTCTATGTGAGTATTTTGGGTCTGGGCAGCCGGGAATGAATGAGCTGTCTCCTCCTACAAAATGTCACCCAATTTGGGGTGGTGATGTGGGATTCCCCTCTGTATGCTGTGAATATGTTTTATTAACATTGGTGACAAAAGAAGTTTCTCTGGTCTTATGGCAGGGCAGAAAAAAGCCAGGCAGGAAATCCAAACAGAGATATAGAAAGTAAGAAGAATCAAAGACATGCCATGTAACTGCCAAAGGAGACAGATGCTAAAAATTTACCTGATAAACCACAGCCTTGTTGCAATACACAAAATAATATAAATGGGCTAATTTAAAATGCAAGAGTTAGTGAATAAGAAGCCTAAGCTAATAGACCAAGCAGTATTTTAATTTATGTAGTTTCTGTGTGATTATTTTGGGTCTGGGTGGCCAGGAAACAAATGAGCAGTTTCTGCCTACAGGTTAATCAAAATTTCATTTTTGCAGTTAATTACACCCCACCCTTTCACCTGCACTATAAATTTTGGGTTGTTTAAGTCAATTATTTTTAGTTTATGTTTCTATATAATATTAACATTTTACTGGCTAGGCTAAAAACAGTTAATGTCTCTTAGAAGACTATAAATGTGTAGCTATTACCAACTGTAATTGTGCTGTATACTAGATTCTAAACTTATTGATTCTATAAATGAAATTATGTCCCTGAAGTGATACCTACACTTATGTCTGAGTCTCAGTCCCTGATAGTCACATTCTCCTCTCTGCTGTTATTAATTCATTTTTGTGTTTTTAGATTCCAATGTAAATGTGGTCAGATAGTATTTGTTATACGGTATCAGGTTGGTTTTATTAGAGTTCTAAAAATAATGTTTTCTAAAAATATGAGTAATATCTCATTATCTGTGTATCTGTGAATTTAAATGACATTTTTGCTATCTATTTATCAGTAGACTGGTTATGCCTTTGTAAATAATGCTACCGTGTATCAGAGAGTACAGCTATTTCTGACACACTGAATTTTTTTTGATAGATACTCAGAAGCAAGGTTACTGGATTATATGGTACCTTTTCTCTTACTTTAAGAGGTGTCCTGTACTGCTTTTGGTAATGATTGCACCAATTTGCACTTTCTTCACAAGTGTGCAAGAGTCCCTGTGGTATCTTCACTGACACTTATTTTTTCCTTGTCTTTTGGGTGCTGTCTGTCCCAGTTGGGATACATCCCTGTGGTTTGACTTCATTTCCCAGATTACTGATAATGTTGAGCACTTGTGATACACCTCCCATTCCACCTTACATCTTCTTGGGAAGCATGCCTATTAAGGGTCCTTTGCAATGTGTGAAGCATGGTATCTTGTTTTTTTTTTTTTTCCTGGTGGTTTCTATTTATTGTAAGAATTTCCTATGTTTTTGGGGCATTAGCTTCTTATTCCATCTATGGCTTGTAAATATTTTCTCTTATGTTGTAGATTGCCTTCTGTTTTGTCATTCTCTTTGACATATAAAGCTCTTTTTTAGCTGAATGCAATGCCACTTACCTGTGCAGCTTATGCCCGTGTTTTGGGTGTATGCTTCAAGGAGCTTTATTGTTTCAGGATCCATGTTAAGATTTTAATCCAGTGAGGCAAGGTAAGGTACACGTTGATAATTTGTATGTGGTTGTGCAGCTTTTGGAAAAAATAGATTGCGTTCCCTTTTATTATGACTTCGCTACCTTTGTCAAAACTTAATGTGCATACATGTCATGTTTTTCGGGGGGGCTCTTTTTGGTTTCGCTGGTCTAGGCATCTGATTTATAGCCAAGATCTTCTTGCTGTAATTACTGTATCTTTATTACATAATTTAATATAAGAAAGTGTGATGACACCAGATTCATTTCTCTTGTTTCAGACCCCTTTACAGTTTGGGGTAGTTATTGTTTCTCTGTAAACTTTAGAGTTATTTTTCCTATTTTTTTGAAAATTGTCACTGAAATTTTGGTAGAGCTTGCACTGAATCTGTAGATGGCTGAAGGTAATATGGGCATTTAAATAACAAGAATTCTTCCAGTCAATGGCTATAGAAATCCTTCATTTTATTTGTATCATCTTCAGTTTCTTTCATTAATATTTCTATAATTCTCAGTGGATAGATCTTTCAAAGTCTTCGCTAAGTTTATTTCTGAGCATTTTATTCTTTGTGATGTCGACGCTAACAAGACTGTGTTTTATAATTTTGGATAGTTTGAAGTTCATCTATTGAAGCATACAATTTTATATTGATTTTTAATAATGTAGTTATTCTGACTTTCTTCACAGGTTTTTCAGTGTAGTCGTCAGGATTTACTATATACAGATTACATCACCAAAAAACGAAATTTTAATACCATCTCTCTGTTTTGCACGACATTAATTTCTATCCTTGTAGACTTGCTCCATCTGGGACTGTCAACACATTGCCCACTAGGAAGTACAGAGAGTGGATAACTCACAATCTTCAGCTTTGTGCTGGTTATATTTTGTCAACGTGACACAGATTCATTACCTGGAAAGAAGGAAGGTATCCCAGTTGAGAGATTTCTCCCATCAGATTGGTCTATATCTTCTCTCTTTTTAGTTTTTTAGTTGAAATAGCAAATCAACTGTCAATTTTGTCAATTTTTATGAGCACTTAACTCAGTTTCATAATTTTTTTCTGTTGTTTTCTAACCTATTTTTTATTTCTACTCTGATACTCGCTATCTCTTTTTTCCTATGAGCTCTGAAATTAATAGGTTGCTGCTTTCTAGTTCCTCAAGGTATAAACTCAGCTTACTGTTTTTGAGATATTAGTTCTTATTTGTTTGTTTGTTGATTTTGTGTGTCTAAGTGTGGGTGCACACACGGCATGCTAATGGAACAACTTTCAAGAGTTCCATTCTTCTCCTCTTACCTTTTCATTGCAGTTTCTCACTTGTTTCTTTTATTCCCTGTGCTTCCATGTGCTCACTGTTGGATTTATTAGGGGGTAAAAGTGGCCTAGGTTTCTCTGCAGAGCAGGACACTGGGGCAATACTGCAGGTTTTAGTAGTAAAATCTATGTGGCAAGCTCCATGGTGCCTGGAGATCTGGTGAATTCCTCTGCAGAAAAGCCTGCAGGAATCTTCATAGGAAAGGTCTCTAGGGACCATGGTTTCCTCACCATGGGTTGGGTATAATCACTGCTTCCATCCTTATTCCTGAAGACTTCAAACATCTCAGCATAATGTGAACATGTTCCACTGTTCTACACATGGAGACATTAAAGGGCAGCTTTGAGCATGCTGCAAAGACTAAGGAAGCTGGCTCTTCACCTTTTCTCTTTTTTTCTCTATCAGAGAAACTCACAGGCCAGGGAGATTTTTTTTGTCACTGCAGTGCCAGCCCGGGTGATAGAATGGTGCTGGGAAATGAAATTCTTCTTTCCACAAATGGTTATCCTTGTTGAGTGAGCTGCAAAATTGTGTTGTTATAGCTTCTCTCCCTTCCTCTTTTCCCTGTCATTCTGTCTCCTGCCCCTGTGTATGCAGATTCTTACCTGTGTGTTCATGAGGCCAGATGTCAAGTTCAGGCAGTATCCTGTACAGCTTTACACCTGGGTTTTGGAGACAGGACTGATTATGGAACCCAGAGCTCACCATTTCAATCAGTGAGCCCTGAAGAACCACCACTCTCTATGCGTCTCTCCACGTGCTCCAGTGCTGGGGTGGTGGGTGTGCTCTGCCCTACTTGACTTGGACATGGGTAGCTAGCTTCCTGGTTCAGGGTTTTCATTCTTTCATAGCGAGCACTTTTTACAATTTACCATCTCCCCAGCCTCTGCTAGGCTTCTGAGCAGAACTATTTATATTATTGATACCTAATCGTCCTACCTTTTATGGGTAGGGCAATGACTGGTATGTCTTTCTCTGTCATGTTTCTAAAATAACCTTGTCATCTAAATTTCAAACTTTTAATACACACACACACACACACACACACACACACACACACCCAAGAAAACTTGAAATTACACTTTTCAGAAAATCATAATAAATATTAAATAAAATTTTACTGGTCTTTGTTTTGTTAAATAAGACATTTCTCAGTGCCCTCACCAGAGAAAAAATATGAAATATTCCTGTAGATCCAAGTCTTTCCTGTTAGAATAGTTTGAAGGAGAGTGTGAAGCAGAAGTGGCTAGGCGACATTCTTGGTTTGACTGGAGACATGTGGTGTAGGAGGTCCTTCGGTCTATGGGTTGCTTTCATTAATGAATAAAGAAACTCCCTTGGCCTATTGTGATAGGGCAGAACTTAGGTAGGCAGGAAAGACGGAACTGAATTCTTGGAGGAAGAAAGCAGAGTCAAAAAGACGCCATGAATCTGCTGTGAGAGATAGATGTGCTGGAAAGTTGCTGGTAGGCCACGGCCTCTTGGTGATACACAGATTAATAAAAATGGGTTAAATTAAGATGTAAAAGTTAATCAATAAAAAGTTAGAGCTAATGGGCCAAACAGTGATTTAATGAATATGGCTTCTGTGTGATTATTTAGGTTCCGGGCAGCCGGGACAAACAAGTAGCCTTCCTGTAACAGACAGGTGCAGAGATTTGAACGTACATGGGTGCAAAACACACTTGAAAATCAGAGTGAGCCGGTAAGAATGAAGCAGAGTGCTGCGTGACACCCTATTTAGCCATGATGATTGCTTTGGGTTATAAACATCTAGTCATTTGTTTCAAATAAAATGATAGTTTAACTGGGTTTCAGGACAGATTAAGGAGGCAATGGCATTCCTAACTAACTGTACACTAACAAGCCAAGTCACAACACAGGTTAAACTGTTTTACTTCTGGGCTGGTAAGGAAGCTCTTACTTGTGATGTCCTTGTATCTTAGCATCTTCTTGCAAAGCTGTGCTTTTCTGACTATCAGAGGACTACTTTGATGCAATGTGATGTAATCTTGATGTATTATCCTTGGCTATTCATGTGCCTTTTGTTAACTTGAGCATTCATGAATTAATACAATGATTTCTATGATCTCTTCTCTGTTAATAACTCAGAATGAGACAAAACATATGGAAACTCAGCAGTATGTTACAGTGCCAAATGTCGATTAAAAACACAAACTAAGGAAGCTATAATAGTGTATGTTCCAGGAATAGTTATAATATTGGAGTTATCATAAACATACTTACTGGTAGTATCTCTATGCCAGGTCAGATGCCATTTGGGTCTCACCTTACTCCATATGGTGAATTCCTGTATTCTTCCTTTTGTAGAGAATAGAAATTGCACTGAGGGATTAAGTGATTTATTCTATGTGTTTATTTATATATATATATATATATATATATATGCCCATATACATACACATGTATATAAATATGGTTAGAGTTGAAACTAAGGGATGAGATTCTAAAATTCCTGATCTTAATTTATGTTTCTATGCTATCTTATGTTATCAGAGGTAATAATACTTCATTTTCTACTGTGTTCCAGCTGTCTTAGTCCTGGGTCCCCAATTAGGGCTAGGGAGAAAATGGAGCAAGGACAGAGGCACAGACAAAAATACAGGAGAGCTGGGGTCAGGGGGGCCAAGTGTACCCTGCTGGAGTGACATAGACTACTGTAACAACCCAGAACCTCAACACATTTATTATGTGCAGCACAGGGGGCAGAGTAATTAGTCTAGGTAAGAGGAATCTGTAGTGAGCAATCTCAGGCCCTAAACATCTGGGAGGAGAAAGCTGCAGTTGCTAGCTTTTGCACACACTGGCCAATTGTTTTTATACACCGTACTTGGATGGAGGACGGTTCTGCCTTTCCATACGTGACCCAGGGGAAAGGTTTTGCTAATTGCATTTCCCATGGCTCTGATTATTTCATTCTTGATGTGGCTAGCTGACTTCAAACAATTTACATTCCCTCAGGACTCTGATTGTTCCCTTCAGTCTTCAGTACTTAACTGAGAATTGAGTATCTTAAACATTGGCCCAGGTTTCTGAGTACTTCACCTGTCAGTCTTTGGTTAAGTTTGACCAGGGATACAGCAAGTTATCAACTCCCAGGGAACTCATTCTGTTTGCATGAAGTCTGCAAGATATATTAATCCGAACTGTGTCACAGAGTGATATCTACCTCTGCTACAGAGTGAGGATCCAAGGTTCAAAGAGATTACTCCCCAGGAGTTCTGGTAATTAGTTATCAGGTTTAGCATTTAAAGACAAGTTTCTTCTCTTCCAGGAATCTTTGTTTCTAGATATTTCAAGCCATGTCCCATGGCTGTGTCTCAAAAATCAAAAGTAGGATTATTCGAATGAGTCAGTTATTAACATCAGGATCTCTGTATTCCCACTTTCAAAGTGAGGAGCTCAATTATATGACCCAATGTCCTTGCTTCTTCTGATACATTCTGAATTATAGTCATTGATCAACAGATTATTCCAGGTAAAGATATTGATTGAGATTCAGTAAGTGTTTTTGCAGTATTAATGATTAGTTTCTCGGTTCTGTGGGTTTTATTGAAGTTTGACAACTGTCTACACTGAGAATGGAAATAGGCAGAACTCTCTTCAGAATTCACCTTCAAAAACTCACTGGGCTAAAAGATATGAAATAAACTAGCCATAGTTGAGATACAAGAGTGAGTCTTTATGAGTATTCATAAAGGCTAAAGTCCTGATTAAGGACTTTTAAACTTTGAGCTAGAATGGTCAAAAGCATTTCTGAACAGGGTACAGAGAGGCCTTTCTAGTGACAGAATATCTTTCTGCAGAAATTTTTGGTGTGAATACAGTTATGACAAGGCCGATGGGCTCCTTATGAGAGGTTTGTCTGAGGACTATGTCTGAGCCTTTGGGAAATAGAAGCTACTATTAATAAAATGGAACATTTCAGTCCTTCTGTAACTGAACACCTGGAGCACTCAGGAACAAGGCAAATTAGTTTAGAATCTTAGCATAAATGGAAGAGCTCAAGTTAGCAGAAATTGCACTGTGGTAATTCTAAAACGGGTCTCCAAAAATATGGGTACAACCCCAGTTTCAAGAGCCAGTGGATTTTACCTTATTTGCAAAAAAAGATTTCAGTAGCTGTAACTAAGCCAAGATACTTCCAATGAAGAGCTCATCCTGGGTTATCTGCCTGAAACTCAATTATCATGATAAATCCTTATAAGAGGCACACAGAGGACAAACCATGTCCAAGGAAGGCAGAGATGCCATGCAAGGAGGCAAGTGAACATGGCGGTTGGCATAGAAAAACATTCCCTTTGAGAACCCCTCCCCAGAGGGCAGCCTGAAAACATCTTGACTTTGGCTTTCTCACTCCTAAACTGTAGAAAAAAGGAGCGGAGGGCTGCGTCCCTCCACCCTGCTCCTGGCTAGCTTTACCCGAAATAATTACATGGAAACTGTATTCTTTTAAACACTGCCTGGCCCATTAGTTTCAGCCTCTTATTGGCTATTTCTCACATCTTGCTTTAACCCATATTTAGTAATCTGTGTAGCACCACGAGGTGGTGGCTTACTGGGAAAGATCCTAACCTGCATCTGTCTTGGAGAGGAGAGTCATGGCGACTGCCTGCCTCTGTTTTCTTTCTCCCACAATTCTGTTCTGTCTACTCCACCCACATAAGGGCTGGCCTATCAAAAAGGCCAAGGCAATCTTCTTTATTAACCAATGAAAGTAACAGATAGACAGATGACCCTCCTCCATCACTAAACCATGAGAACTTACAGAATATAGTAAAAACATAGACAAGATATCAGACATGGTAGGGCTCAGCAGTAATAGGCATGATAGCTACTCAGAGCTGTGATGAAGTTCCCATAGAAACTGTACTTGGGAAAAACTCTTAGAAGTCCAAGCACAACTCAAAGAACTGAGAAGGATCTTTCTAAGGACACTTAATGTAGTCCCAATTACACAGGCATTATCTATTTTAAGGATACCCTAGGTAATATCTCTAAAACACAAATCAAAATGAACTTTGCACTGCAGTCTCATAAAAGGGCAAAGTTAATATGAAATGTCCTAGAAAACAATACTGGCATCTAGACTATTTGTGTTACGATTATGGAGTTCAATTAGTAACTGGCTCATCTTTTTATGAAGGCAAACTGGTTCTACTCCTTCTTGTACTAATGCCATATGAAACATTCCTTCTGGCTCTCTATAACTGAAAAAAAAACTGAGGCAATGAAGCCACACAGACTCTTAATTTCCTGTATCTGAAATAGTGAATACATATAACTTTTGATTATAGCCCATTAGAGATTCAAATTAACTGGAAGAGCCCAGGAAATAAACTACATATATTTGGCAGTATCCATGGTCTTTATCACATAAGAGCTTGAATTACAAATCTTGTTAACTTATCTTTCATTGACAGATGTGGGCTACTGTTGATGACATGGGTATAGTAATAAGTAATTGCTTCTTGGACTGGTTGATTCAATTTCATGTTCAAGAGGAAGCCAATGTTTCTATGAGTACCAGAGGAGAGAAATTTCATAAGAAACTTTCAATTTATAAAAGAAATTCAATTATAATTAAGCAAGGAAATAACTCAACAAACCCTTACTATGAAAAGAAATAAGATCAAAGAAGTTTCAGTAGCACTGATGAATTTTGGAGATCATTGAATTATGTTGTTAAAGCTGTCATTCTTTTAAAAAATTAGAGAATTTTATTAGTTTCATACATGTATACAATATGTTGTTATCACATCCTCTTAACATCTTCATACCCCCTCAACATCTCTTGTCCCATGTGTACTCCTGCTCACCACTTTTTTCCACCCAAAAAAGTGTGCGGTGTGTGTATGTGTGTGTGTGTGTATGCTATGCATGAACATGTATGTCTTATGAATGTATCCACAGCTATGATGTGTTTATGATGACAAAGTTCATGTCATAGTCAGAGACAACACTTCACAGCACTCTTCCCATCTTCCATATCCTCCAATCTCTAGACTTCGGGTGGGGAGGGAGGTGTTGTAGGTGTCCTGCTCCAGGCCCAAAGTATCATTGCTGCAGTTTCAGGAAGCTTTGCCATAGGTGAACATAGTGATTTTGGAATTTAAAGAATAATTATGGCTCTTTATGTAAAGCCCATCCCATTGTGGAAGCTCAAGTTTGCTCCTGGAGAAATAAGACTGAAAGTTTTCTTTCTGTTACTAAGAAAATGGAGGAAGAAATCACCATTTTGGTATATTGCTCACTGTTAATCAGCACAGCTGATAGATGCCTGACATTAATTATCTAATTAGGAGATTACCTGGGTCCTACACATTAAGACAACATTGTTCCCAGGTTAAAGCAAAAGGAAGCACAGATGTGAATAACTAGTAAATGTTCCTATATTTTATTTTCTCATTCTTCCCTCTAGATGTGCATTGCTTTCCTCATTAGAAAACTCACTTCTTCTACTTCCCTGGTGGTGGTACTACTATGCGAGTGTTTAAGCTTCATGAGACTACAAAAAAAAAATGGGTTTCAGATCGCAAGTTCAAAAAATTATATTCCCCTTCAGAGGGTCTTTGACAAATAATCTATTTGTTTTTGTCAAGGACCAGCTTTGGTTTCGTGGGATAGAGCTTTGTTTTCAACGACTCATTAAAGAAAGATGACTTACTGCCCTGTTTTCTAAATCTAGTCACAGACCACAATCACTTGCAGGAAATGGAATGTTTACTTGAGTTTATTATACAAGGCTCTGGATATGAGCTGTGGGATTTTTACACCTCATAGCAACGGTATTACAATTTATTTACAACTTCATGTTGGCAGCTGCACAAACTCTTATGAAAAAGGACAATCACACCTTGGGGACCAGTAATTACAGAAAAAGGTATAAATTGGGCAAAGCAGTGTGAGCATTTGGCCCTTAAGTTGAAGAGAATAGAAATGGCTCTGGCAATCGGACAGAGAGTCAGTCTCTTGTTCATTATGAGGCCACAAACTAATTAAACAGAACTTGTCAGAATAGACAGATGAATAGATTGAACTGGATTTTGGCACAGGATGGTCCCATGCTCATGAAAACCAAGTTGTTTTAGTGATGTCATAATTTGGAACTTCTAGCTATGATATCACTTTTGACAGAATTAACGTAGAATTAATACCATATGCAAGACCATTAATAGGTATTGACTTTGAACACTGAATGATTATTTGAGGTGGTTCCAGCAAGTTCCGAGATAGCCTTCCAAGCATCTCCAATTTTTAGATACCAAACTCAGATTAGATGTGGATTTCAATGTTTGTCAGAATTCTTCTGGGACAAATACATAGATGAGTTTCCAAAAGATCTTTTATAAGAACATGGGTTAAAACATCTTCTAATTTTGCACTAGAGATGGTGGTATTTTAAAAATCAGAATCATGGTTAGTATATAAGGAATTTCAAAGAAAGGTCCATGCAATGAGATTTTCATATTTTATTTAATATTCCGACATAGGCATGACAGACTCACTGACCAAGAAATGGTTATGTTTTCTACTTTTCTGGAGTAAGTACACTCTGGATTCCCCTTCTACCTTATAGATAATGTCTAAGTAAAATTTATTTTTTCTGTCTATTAAAATAAGTTCTTTTAAATCTTGGGGGAATAGAGTATAAAAAGTAGTTTTTACTTGCTAAAGAAATGGTGATTCAATGCCTTTGGTAGACCTCTCAGATTCCCTTCAGCTAGTTTTTTGTATTTGCATGAAAGTACAAATGTCAAAAATGTGATTGTAGCACAATATCCTTGATGAATGTGGGGTAATTGATGAGTAGGGATGTCCAAGGAACTCAAAATGGTGGCCCTAAGATGGTAGAGCTGGTACCGAGTTGGGTCTCTTTTTAGTAGAACAATACTGATCATTTTCTGTGGGTGAAATGTTATAATTCATTTCAGCCCTCATAAGAGTTAACTCTACATTCAAAGAGGCTGAAGATCTGGGGGATTTTGTTACCAACAACTGAATTCATATTTGTCTTGTTGCAAAGGCTCTTTCTGAAGTAAGACACCTTTAATGTCTACTTCCTGTTGGTTTCAGGTAAGAGGCAGGCATGTCAGTTAGAGACAAGACAGGAAAACCTTATGCTCTTGGTAGGAAAGTAGGTGGACCACAAAGTCTTGACTGCAGTCCTGGCTTGCTCACAGGTTCATTGCTTCGCTCTGATGGATTCCACAGCCATTTCTCAGGTGTTCCTTCTCTGATGTGCTAAATTCTTTTCATGGGAATTCATACAAAAACCCAAACTAACATCAATAAATGCTATGTAATGTTAAATAATGTTTAAAATACATACTATCATTGTTAAAATTTGATATTTCTCATTAGAGCAGGTCAATAGTGTCTTTAGTCAGTCCTTTGTGCATAAAAAACTATCCTGTGGCATGTCAGATCCACGATGGACACGTTGGGGGTAGGAACACAGAAGGCCATGCCCGTGAGCTTCCCGTTCAGCTCTGGGATGACTTTGCCCACAGCCTTGGCAGCGCCAGTGGATGCAGGGATGATGTTCTGGCTACACTGAGGACCAGGTTGTCTCCTGTGACTTTAATGGTGACTCCCACTCTTCCAACTTTGATGCTGGGGCTGGCATTGCTCTCAATGACAACTTTGTAAAGCTCATTTCCTGGTACGACAATGAGTTCGGCTACAGCAACAGAGTGGTGGACCTCATGGCCTACATGGCCTCCACCGCCCTGGACCACCCACCCCAGCAAGGACACAGCAAGAGAGAAGCCCTCGGCTGCTGAGCAGTCCCTGTCCTAACTCACCCTTGACACTGAGCTCTCCCTCACAGTTTCCATCCCAGACCCCCAGATAGCAGGAGGGGCTTAGGGAGCCCTACTCTCTTGAATACCATCAATAAAGTTCATTGCATCCCCTCAAAAAAAAAAACAAAAAAACAAAACAAAAAAAACTATCCTGTGCTTTCTGAAGAAGTTCAGCTATACAATGTAGTATTTTTAAGACTGGCACTCTTTTCTTTAAAAATATTAGCAATTAGATGAAAACAGATACAACATAACCCAGCAGCTTGAACTTTGGAAAAGGGTCTCCTACTAACCTGATCGATGCCCAATGGTCATATTTTAGGCAAGAAAATCAAGCTCACTAAGTACCGGTTTTTCAAAAGTGCAAAAAGTAATACTCTACTCTATGATTTGTTATCTGAACCCTTTAAAGCATGTAACAAGGTACCATGGCCCTACCGGCTGAAGCAAGAGAGATTTATGGTCCTGAAGATATGGGAACTATGGAAGTCTATGACCAAGGAGCTGAGAGTGGCTTTGTTTTGAGAAGTGAGAGGCAGTAGCCATCTATTCTCCTCTCACAGACTGTGGTAGTGTTGGCAGTCTTTGGAATTCCTTGACTCACACAAGCATCATCTGCAGCACTTTCAATGTAACACAATTTGAATGATGTGTGTAGATCAGCATCTAGATTCCTGTTTTTCAAGGGGCTTTACAAATTATATTGGATCAGGGCCCATTTTAAAGGCATCGTTATAAACTGAGGGCCTCATAACCAGATAAGTTCACATTCTGAGGCACTGGACTTTAGGGCATGATATTTAAGGGAAATTATTCAACTCATAGACATTGTTTGCAGAAATAGTATAGAATACACATACAAAATGACTAGTGCTTTCCTATCTTGGCTGATGTTCTGTGTCAGAATGATCACACCAGCATTGTGAGTTTGGTGTTAGGTGGAGAAATTGAAATATAAACTTGACCTCTTAAAGGTTTTTTAATAGAAACTGTATCATGAGAATCAAACGTAGTTTTTTATTCTTTAATTTTTATTTTCTCACTCTTTCCTTGGATTTTTCCATCAGTGTGTACTTCTGAAAGAAATGCATCTCTTCGAAGACACCAATATGTCCTGATCAGCCCCCTGAATTGGAGTGTTTTCTTACAGACAACTCCCAAGAGTTATGCAAGTGATGTGTAAACTACTCCTGGTTACCATTTCATCATTTCTATTAAAGCTGAAAAAATAACAACAAAAAAAGTACATGAAATTTTTTTCCTAACAAGTTGCCTTCAAAGAATATATTAGTGTTTCATCAAAAGAACAGATTAAGAGATACAAAGAGATTAATAGATGCAAAGGAAAACCACTGGAATGAGCATTTAATGGACTTAAATTCATCTTAGCGGTAGCAAGATTTACACTCCTATGTCAGATAAAGAAACCTTATTTTAGAATTACATGAAATATACCACCAAAGGTATCAATGGTTGGCCAATCATTCTAAAACTAACAGCAAAACAAACAAACAAAAACCAAACCAACAAACCAACCAAACAAACAAGCAAAAAAAAATGTTCATTTGGCAGGAAACTTTTGGTTTTATGTCCTGGAACTCTATCTACTATTGCTGAATTCAGAATTCATCCAAGCCTCTTTTTTATTGGAAAGGTGGAGATCATGATATTATGTAGATGGGGAATTTTGTGAGGGTTGAATATGAAGGCCTATGATAGAAAATTCATCTAATACTACAGGATAGAACAGTTTGCTGCAGATGAGGATAATAAACTTATGTACTTGTGAATAAGGAACAGAATGAAAAGACTCTTACAGACTAAGCAACTATTGCTTAGTGCAACAGCACATGATTTCCAGAGTTAATTTTCTGTCCCTCATAAAGAAAAGCAGGACTTACTGAGGAATAAATCAGTCTTACTTCTGAATCTTTTCTTGGTCATTCTCTAGAAGTCTAGTGGAGGGTTAGACTCTTACGTGGGGGCATCTTACTATTCTTCAGAAGAAAACTATGAGGTAGACATGATTTGGCTTCTAGCTTGTTAAGCACATGTCTCCAGATGGGGCAAAGGAAATTAAAACAAAATGGTTTGACTGAAGTTACCAGGTGGAATGTGTCTTAGACCCCGACTTTGAACCCAGAAATACCATCTCCATAGATGGTCCCCACGCTGTGTACATAAGCTTTTTCATGCAAGATCAATACTTCTGGGATCTGGAGGTAACTCTCAGACCAGTTTGTGAGAAGCATGAGAAGCATGCTTTACTCTCCTGGACTTCAGTTTCCTCTTATGTAAAATGGAGACTATACTTACTACTTACCTTATAGAATTAAGGTTAAGGTTGACGGTGCTGATAGTTATTAAATGTTTAGAAGTATGTTTGGTAAATAGTGGGTGTTCAAGAACTGTCTTCCACAGATAGACTTCCTATAGTGAAATATCAAAATCGCAAAATTCTTAGTTCTACTCTCTGTAAAAGGTTCAGATTGCTGACGGTACCCAGACATTTCAGGATTAGGGCAGCATTCTTGATTCAGAATCCTAGAAATTGGTTGACTTGAAAAGGACTCTGTAAGATAACAAGCTGCAGAGTTCCTCAATAAATCTCTTAAACTGGCCTGGAGCAGCAGTACTTCATTGGCAACTAAGCTGACTGAGTGTCTTTTACATTTTTTTATCCTCGATAAATTTGCAAACCTAAAACCAACATTGGCTGTATTCCAAGTAGTGTTTTAAGCATATTGTTTTATTTAATTCTTAGATGACCATACAATGTCCTTATGCTTGCCATTGGACAGATGGAGAGACTAAGAAATGGGAAGCATTGGTAACTTGCCAGGATAACTCAGCACACAAAACAAAACAAAACAAAAATCCCCAAAACAAAAAAAGCAACCAGAGGAGCTAGACCTCAACCTTAAAAAGACTGACAGTATTAGTTGATTTTTCTCAACATTTAAAAAGAAAGTGCTAGAGTGTTTTAAGGGTAGACACCATAAAAATGGTAATACTAAGGTGAAATGATCAACCAGTTTCCCCCAACATCACTGATGTAAATATCAGCTTCTCAGGCAACAAATATTCTCCCTCTCATTCCTCAACTTCAACTCACCTTAAAAGTTTTATTATTGCCTATCTTGTGTTATTATACTTACATATGTTTATTTTTATTTGACTTTCATTATATGTTATAGTCCTTCAAAATGTGTTTTTATTTATTTGCATGTATAACTGAATGCTCATGGGTATTTATGTGTCACAGGGCACACGTCGTGGTCAGAAGAAATCTAGTTGGAGTCAGTTTTCTCCTTCTATTATGTGGATTCCAGGGATAGAACTTAGGCCATCAGGTTTTGGCAGTAGGTCTCTTTACTGCCCAAGTCATATAGGCTGCTCTATAGAACAATTTTAATGAGATGAAATTTTATATGTCTTTTCATATGTTGTATTGAAAATTATGATACCTTGAATTAACTATTTCAAGTCTCCTTTCAAACACTTGGAGAATTCTTATATAATTTAGTTCTACATTCAACACTACAAATATACACTTTGGTTGGCAAGATGTTAAGAGTATAGCCATTTATCAAAAATTGAAGGAAAGAATAGAAATTATTATATATTCTGTATACAGAACAGAAAGAAGTGACATATGCACCATGTTGTCATCTCATAATTATGGAAAGCTATGGGTTAAGTTTAGTTTTTAGCATTTACTTAATAAGCACCCTTTCCATTCTCTAGAACAGAGCAGAGCTATCAAAACAAGAATTTTCTTGATGCAGACGACCCTGGAAAACTCCATGTCATGGTCAAGAAGAAACCTTCTGTGTTACTGAAACACTTGCCCAATCCTTCCCTTTCTGTGTTCCTATTTGGTCAGTAATTTATCACACTAGCATAAAATAATGTAGATTAGTGTCTGAAATGATAAAAATGACCCAGGAGAGGTGACAGTGCCAGGCGTTTTAATAGCCTCTTTGCCAAACACCTCATTGATGGTTCTGCTTTTAGACAGCCTTAACTTTTGCCTTCTTGTCCCTTTCTCAGAAGTGATGACTTTAGCTGCTGAGTCTAGAGTTCTGTCTTCCTTTATCTTCTCTGAGAACTTTGTTCATCATATTAACTCTTCTTTAAAGTCAAATGTTGCCCTACTCAGCTCCTCCTAAGGGATTTTCTGACAATTGGCCTATGAAGTGTAAGCTTTCTAATTTTGATTTTTGTGTATGTTTACCCCTCTTAGGAAAATAGCTGGCATAGCGTAGATACTCAATATGTTATTTGTTTTATTCATTCATTATCCAGAGATTTGTCTTATTCCACAAATAGCTCAATGTGCCCTGGGAAGTGCTGAGCACATAATGACAAATAATGAGGGTAGTAGAATGTCTCAGTTTGAAGAGAATTGTGTTATGCTATTGCAAAGGGTCTTAAATGCTATCATTGGAATATATGTATATTTTAATTAATACCTGTTGAAAACTTGTTGTTATAAATCATATATTATATCTTTATATGTTATGAATATCCAGTGTGTCTGTTATGATCACCTTCTGTAGGATATTCATGTCTCTCTCACAAACCATTACTTTTAATTACAATTCTTTTACTATAGAGGTTCCTATACAAGGAGAGAAGCACACTGACCATTTGGTCTCTAGTCTTGAAATCATAATGTGGATAATTTTAGTTAATAGTCATTTAATATTTTTTAGAAATTTATGAAAAATATAATGAATTTCAATATACAAAAATACAAGTATTTAATATTTAATTTTATTGTTTTAATTGTTTCCTACTAATGGTCAATAGTTAACTATCACAAGCAGCTACCAAACAAGCTGAGTTTCTGCTACTGAAACGGGTTTCTGTTGATTCCACACTCAGAAGACTTGGGTGTCTAGAACACACCTTGTCTCTTCTTGAGCATTTCTCTTCCATGAAAGCTGAGATAAGGGTTTGTACCTGTTCTTCACATGTTATGAAGGGAAACGCCAACTTCCGTTTAAACTCTTTCCTGCTATCTCAAAAGGCACCAGGCTTGCTCCCCTCCCCAAAGTTTCATCTGCTCCAACAAGATGGGGCTATTTGTATTCATTTCCCATTGTCCATTTCTTGGGGTGTGAGCCACCTGCAGTAGAATTTATGCAGATCCAATTAGTTCTAGGAAGCTTATTTGTCTCCTTGAAAGTAGCACTACGATCTAGGCATTTTGTTTGTTTTTACATTACATAACGCTTGTGGCTGATTTATAGCCACCCTTTTGAGACAGTGATGTCTTCTGTAAAGTCTGACTTTCTATTCTCGAAGATAGAAAGAAGTATTGATCATTGTTAGGGAAAAGCTTATACAATGATTGGTGTCAAAGAAAAGGATGGAAGGGGAAATTTTTATTTAAGACAGAGAAGACAGAAGGCAAAAGAAAATACAGGACTGTGAGGAAGACGACGCATTGGTTATTGGTTTTTCTATGTGGATTGAAGAAAACATGAAGTACTTAGGGAAGACATATATGTAGCCGCTGCTAAGATAATGCTGTGTAACAGTTCACCCCAAGACAAATGACGTACAGTGATAAATGCTTGTATCTAGCTTGCCAGCAGAGATCAGACCTGTAGAAAGGAGCAGCGGGCTGCGTTCCCGCCTGTATCCTGACTAGCTTACCCCCGAAATAATTACACGGAAACTGTATTCTTTTAAACATTGCTTGGCTCATTAGTTTCAGCCCCTTATTGGCTAACTCTCACATTTTGATTAACCCATTTCTAATAATCTGTGTAACACCACGAGGTGGTGGCTTACCCAGAAAAATTTTAACCTGCGTCCATCTTGGAGAGGAGAGCTATAGCATCTGCCTCACTTCCCTTCTTCTCAGCATTCTGGTCTGTCTTCCCCGCCTACCTATGTTCTGCCCTATCAGGCCAAGCAGTTTTCTTTATTAATTAACCAATGAAACAACAGATAGATAGAAGACTCTCCTACATCACATACCATCTAGGCTGAGTATGAAGGTGCTGGCTGGGCTCAATCATATTTCTGTGGTTTGACTGGGGTTGTTCATGTATCTGTAGGCTGTCTGTTTTACATATCTCATCTTTTTCTGAGGCTGCTAGGTTATATTAGACGTTTCCCTTCCACAGCAAGGTGAAAGAGCAAGAGGATCAATTCCAGTCGTACAGAATTCTTGGAATCTCTGCTTGTATCATTCTCACGCCCATCACACTGTCTTACAGCAAGGCCAGAGTGAGGTTTAGCCACTCTAGTAAAGGTCTAACAGTGTGAATATGGACATACAGAGAACTATTAAGCAGTTTGACTAAGAGAATGTTCACTGTTGTATAATCTCTGACATTATTTCCAAAAAATGTTAATACTTTTAATGCTGGAAGGTACAGCAACATAAGCACTATGACAGTAATTCTTCGGTAAAGTAAAACTTCAGAATATAATGCAGTAGCCACCAGTCACACAGCAAAGGAAAGAATACTGCATTTTAAAAATCCTCAGAGACCAACTAATTCTATCTGCTTATGATGTAGGGAAAATTGATGACAGAACGCATGGCATTTTATTATCTCTTGGATATTGTGTAGTTCCGAAATGATGGACAAAATTAAGGCCCCATTTTATTTACATGTTGTTAACTAAAGGTGGCATGCTACAGTGTGGCTAGATAACCATTCTGTCTAAAATTTATTGAGTCAATTGAACTTTCCGTTCTCTCTGTCTCACTATAGACTAGGGAAGCAATTTTCAAAAAGGAAGAAGCAAATGATCCTTTGGAAGTCACGATGCTGAGAAACAGAGGTGTGAAAGAGAACTTACAAATTAGATATTAGCCAGTAAAGTGATCTGGCCATGAGGAAAGCTGACCCAGCTGGAGCCAGCTTGTGCATGCAAAGAGTCAAGTTGCAGGAAGGAATAATCCCCCTTTTATACGGCACTGGTGAGACCACACCTGGAAAACAGGCCTTTGCTCCAAGCCTTGGTACCCAGGCCTTGTGCATGGGGAGAGTGTATGATTCATTCATAGCAGGAGGAAATGATCTGGGGGAGGGATTAAAGTACTTAATGAGTTCTCCCCTGCAAAGGGACCCCTAGTGACCTAGAGGGTCCACTGACTGGACCACTGTGTTCAGATGCTTGGGTTCTTGAAGTCAGAGATCCTGCAACATATGAATCAATTGCTCAGTCCATCTCTGATGTTCTGCCACCTGTTCTGTTTCTTTCATTTCTCTGGACTTGTAGTTAGGTGTTTTATTGCTGTGATAAACACCATGACCAGAAGCAAGTTGGGAACGAAAGGGTTTATTTAAGCTTAGGGCTTTTAGATCACACTCCATCACTGAGGGAAGTTAGGCCGGGGACTCAAGGCAGGAATATGGAGGCAGGAGCTGAAGCAGAGACCATGAAGGGATGTGACTTACTAACCTGCTCCTCATGGCTTATTCACCCTGCTTTCTTATACACTCCAGGAGCATCTTTCAGGGATGAGTCTATCCACAATGGGCTTTTCCCTACTACATCAATCACTAAAAAAAGTACTTCACAGGCTTGATTTACAAGCAAATCTTACAGAGGCCTTTTTTTCCCCTAGTTATTGTTCATTCTTGTCCTATAACTCTACCTTGTGTTAAGCTGACAAAATATTAACTAGGACAGGACTCCTGTAGGGTTAAAGAAGTCTTTCCGTCTTTTGTGCTTTTTTTAAAATCTCTTTTCACACTCTAGTGAGCATGGCCTGGTCAACCTGGCAAAATCAGGGCTTTGTTCTTGACTCCCAACCTCTCCTTCCCTCTGGGCTCATCATTAGTAGGTTGCACATCCTTTCTCTCTAGGGCATCAAAACCTGTGCTACTTTTGTCTTCTGTTCACTAGATTCCTGGCATACTCCAAGGGTCAAAGGCATCTCCCAAGGAAATGCAGACCAGTTTTCAACACAGTGTTGGGTTTGCTGTGCTAAATTATCTGCCTAGGATTTACTACCGCTTGTCTTATCTTATCCATAGGCACTGGGAAGGGTGTTGGGTTAGGATATCATCATTAGCCACAATTTGACGATAATCTCCTAACTTCTCTGACCCTCAATTCAACCATGTAAAATAAGGACACCAGAGCCTTTTCCATACAGGGATATTGGGAAAAGGAGTGATTTTGGGAAGAGAAACAGAGAGAGGGAATCCGGGAGGAGTTGAAGTGGAAGTAGAGGGTGGATAAGATCAAAATACAGTGTATACGTATGAAATATTTCACAGAGTCTGAAATCAGTATGGCACAAACGTACGTGGATAGAGTGTGATTGATCTACCAGGGACCAAACCTCGAAGAAAACTTTCTTTCCACCAACAGTCATCAGTGCCTTAGCTCCTCAGCTTAGATGTTCCTCACTACATGCACAAATATCACATACACAAACCATACATACACCTCTGTCTCACACTCACAGCTCACACACTCACACAAACTTGGGCATACACACATATCACACAATGCACTCACATAAAAGCATGCTCACATATTACACACACACACACACACACACACACACGCGCGTGCACACACACACAACACACAATCTGAGTTATGCTTTTCAATTAACCAGTCTCTGATGTCTCCTTGAACTACTCTGCATGAGAACAAAATATGGACGAACTGTACCGTGCAGAGGCTCAGTACCCTCCATCCCTCTTATGAATTCTCCCTACATGAGTGCAATGTGATTTTGACAGTGAGTCACACCTTTCTGGTGGTGACTGCACAAGGCTTGTCTGAGCTGAGAACTTGTGTAATCCTTTATGGAATTTATATCCATTTTTCTATTTGATGTCCCCTATGCATCATGTTTGACTTTCCTAAACTTAACCCACGACTTTCCCTTGACTCTTAGGATTCCTGGCTCAGTCAGCTGTGGCCAAGTAAATAGCAAATGGCAGTCTACTCCCAAACTTAGTTGCAAAACACACTTATTCCATATGCACAGGCCTCAGTTAGCTGGATTCATTCCTTTTAGGCTTCAGGCCACTAGTCTCACATCAGCAAATTTTGCTTCTGGTCTCTACTTGTCCCTCCCTTCACCCTTCCATTCAATGCATTGGTAGCTTCTCCATTTTTGCTTCTCACACATCTCGGATCCAGCTGCTTCCCATTCTATACTCCTATCCTTGTCATCAAACTGCAGTAATACTCTTTTCTGAAAAATGGTGATTTTCATTCATTAACAGTTACTGGATAAACTTCTCTTAAATGCTAGAAAAAAAAACCTGGGAGTTTTCTTTGGGTGTTAAGTGTGGCAGCCTTCATTCTCCGCCAGAGCTCACCACTTTAAGGACACGGGCCTTGGGAGAAGCAGAGGAATACTTGTGTCTAGGACAGATTCAACTCCTTCTCGTAGGAACCTTATAACCAAAAAGGGGGGGGGCAGGACTTCAAAAATATTGATTCATTTTTTGAGAATTTCAACCAAATATATAATGTATTTGGAGCGTATCTACCCCTCAGTCACCTACTCCTAATTTGTCTTGGGCCCACAGTATCACCACCAACTTGATATTTATTTAAAACATCTCACCAAGTCCAGATACTGCTGCCCTTATGTGCATAGGTATAGGGTCAACCTCAGGAGCCTGGGAAACCCCCAAGGGTCATGGCCCTTGAAGAAAAATGACTCTCCATTCTCCAGCAGGCATCAGCTGTCAAAAGGAGGAGAGCATTTTGGTCTTCTTGCTTCTTCTATCTTTGCCATTCCATCCATCTCACTGAAGCCAGAGTATTTTACACAGTGAGAGACAAGGTGCCATTTCCACCTGGGATCTTTAGTGCCTTGGCAATGTATACATAGCAACTCCCACCCTCATTCTTATGCTCCCCCCATTACCTTGTGTGTGGCCTTCTCTTAGTTTAGTTTCACCCCATCCCACCTCTTTTCTTTCTCACTTCTTCCATTCTACCCACATCAAGCTTCTTTGACTTCTGTGTCTGGAATTAGCGAAGCCCCCTTCCATATTAGAAGCTCGCTCACCAGTTCTCACCTAGCTCAACATCTAACAGAATCTTCACCTTCATTTCCTGCCTTGTCTTAAAAACTATTTTGGTGACTTTATAAATGACTTTGATCTCATCTAAAAGTCAGCTTTGTACTCTCGCCCAGGATGCTTTGCTTTCTACCTTTGCAATGGACTCTTTATTTGAATGTATGTAAGTACAGACATATATTACTTATATGTAGTTTAATTTGAGCTACTTCTTCCAGGTGGATTAAGCACTAGATCTGTCTTTTACATAATGCTGTGTATCTCATTCCTAGTTCAGTACAGGACATAGAGTAGACACCTAAAAATTAATTGTAGTTTAATATATTGATGAGTCAGTGATATTTCAGGCATCGATTAAGAAAAAGTGCGATGGGAAGTGTTAATGTTGTAGCCTAAAGTTTTAGCGCCGCTCTGCCTCCCTGGCATCTTTCACACCATAAAATGCAAGATAATTGATGTTCTTGACCCCATTAGAAGAAATTACTTTGGAGTTAGGCAAAACTAGGACAGGGCAGGATGAGTAACCTCTTCAGGATCATGCAAGAAAAGCTTTGTGGAGTTGGGTGTGAGCCGGCTTTAGCGGTAGGAAGGCCAGATCCTCAAATCCAGCCCCCAGCACAGGTCCTGAGGGAATGACTTTGTGTTACAACCCCTCTGTGACCCACTCCACCAAGAGGGGCCAAAAGGGAAAGGCTCAGGCCAATTTTGAGGGTTTCCAGGCCACTGTGCTTAAGGCTTGGCTGAGGGCCCTTGCTTCCCTTTGCTATTGTCCCTTGGGCTTGTGGCCTTAAATCAAGTTCTCAAGCCTTTCTTGTGTTCCAAATGAGCTGGTGGCTTTTAATTGTATTTTTCCACTCAGAGTCTTTGAAATCCATCTTTCTTTGCTTTTGTGGCTTTTGCTTGACCTTTGATGTTCTTTTGGCACATTTTTGTTACTGGAGAGAACAGGGGTTTTTGATTTGTTAGAGAGATTGGAGGTCGAGCTTTGGACTTCAGGCCTGTAAGCTTTCCGCTAAAAACAGAGAGATGACTAATAACTATTTGGTGTGTAATGATGGCTTAGCAGTATTTACCACTGATTTAGGCTCTCTGGCTCCATTACCTAGGATATTTTCCTGACTTAAACATTCCTCAGTTCTTTAGCCAGCAGCTGTCTACATTTTAAAAGTCCCCCAGCCTCCAGAAATTATGATTTCACATTTCTAATATTCCTCTCACTATCCAATCAAAACGACCTCTTTAGAGTGTCTTGTAGCGTGTTTCCCTAAGTGAATTTAGCACAAATCACAAGGAGAGAACACAAACAAAGGATAAAGCCCAAGTCCTCCTTAGCACAGCCCCACCAAGATGGCTATCACTAATCTTTGGTTACACCTAAAGTAGGTGTGAGAAGGGAATAAAGGATAGGGACAGAGATAAACAAAGAAAGTGCAGAATCACACCATTTTCTTCCTTTCTGTTCCTCCCACCACCTCTTCCACTAAAAAGAAAAACGAAAGAAAGGCCATAAATTTTGTGAATTTGAGATATAGAGATAAAGATGGAGAGAGAGAGAGAGAGAGAGAGAGAGAGAGAGAGAGAGAGAGAGAGAGAGAGAATGCATTAGAGGGATGGGGAAGAAAAAAAATACTAGAATGACATAATTATATTATATTTCCAAAGAACATTTTAAAAAGAAAGGACAGCTCGTAACAGAGTGGGACTGTGTGATTCAGGCTCTCATGAAGGCTAAGAATGTATAACAGGCCATCTTAGCTTGAGCAACTGATGGATTCTCTTTTCTTGTAGACAAGCAGACAACCCAACTAAGAACTTAAGGGAATTATCCCCTTTGGATTGTACTTTGAATTGCTGTATTAATATTGCAATTATTTATTAATTTATACATGTGAGAAAAATGAATTTGGAGGTTAACAAGCCCATGCACAGGTGGGGGCTCCCTGAAGGACCTGGATTAGGCACAAACTCCACCCAAACACTTGTTTTCAAAAAGAGATCATTTATAAAGTGGGGAGGAAAAGTTAAAGTGGCTGCTTTCTGACTAAAAGGCAGAAAAGCAGCAGCAAATGACTGTACAAGTGCCATTCTTAAGAAAAGAAGAAGGAGAGGTCTGTGTTAGAGCGGGCTAAGGGGTAGTGGCAAAGGAGATAGGGGACAATGGGGAAGGGTAAGAGGTAAAGGAAAGGGGGCAGAGATATTGTCCCGGAGGGACAGTGGACCGCCTCTGGATGCAGAGGCGACAGATGTGGCACAGAGACAAAAGGCGATATATAAAGATAAAGGGGGAAACCTGTGTTAGGATGAGGTGTTTAATTGTAATTGGACATGCTAATTAGGTGAACCAAAGGGAATTTCTGATTTTTCTGATTGCTGGACTTTGGTAGACAGCCTCTGGAGGAGGAAGTGACCAAATATGGGGAAAGTTTTAGGAATATAATCTATCAATTTTTTAGCAAGGCAGAGGGAATGGGAGAGAAGGGCAAGGCCTGGCAGAGCCATGTTCGAGTGGGCTAATGTCCCTTCTAGGGGGTGTAAAGACAATAAATATACAGTTATTGGCCTCAGTAGTGTGTGTGTGTGTGCGCGCGTGCATGTGTGTAAAGTTTGTAATACGGAAAGCAGAACACACTTGTAGCTTAAAATCTTGAGTTTATATAATAGTAAGCATATGGTAATTTCATAATCTTTGTCACTCCCAAAGAAATTTTCTAAACTCACTTGCTCATTTAATTCTCTTCGCAACAGCAGAGGAAGGCATTTAGGCCCTATAATGTATACACAGAAGCCTTGAAGGCTATTTCCCTTGCTTGTAGCCACAGCACTTACTTTTTGCTCTCTACTCTGTCCTTTAACTATAATATTAATGGGATTTACTCATTTCTTCAAACTTTTGTTACACTTCTCATCCATTTCTTTACTCATTTCTTCAAACCTTTTGTTATACTTCTCATCCAATTCTTTAAGGGAGTTATTCACATCATGTTTAAGTCACCAACCCCTCATCAGACAAAGGTCTGATCTCCAAAATATACAAAGAACTCAAGAAACTAGACACTAAAACTCTAATTAACCCAATTTAAAAATGGAGTACCGGTCTGAACAGAGAATTCTCAACAGAAGAATTTTGAATGGCCAAAAGACACTTAAGGTCAAGCTTAACATCCTTAGCGATCAGGGAAATGCAAATCAAAACAACTATGAGATACCATTTTACACCGGTCAGATTAGCTAAAGTCAAAAACACCAATGATAGCCTATGCTGGAGAGGATGTGGAGTGAGGGAAACACTCATCCATTGTTGGTGGGAATGCAAACTTGTGCAGCCACTGTGGAAATCAGTGTGGCGGTTTCTCGGGAAACTGGGAGTCAACCTCCCTCAGGACCCAGCAATTCCACTCTTGGGAATATACCCAAGAGATGCCCTATCATACCACAATAGCATTTGTTCAACTATGTTCATAGCAGCACTATTTGTAATAGCCAGAACCTGGAAACAACCTAGGTGCCCCTCAATAGAAGAATGGTTAAAGGAGGTGTGGAACATATATACATTAGAGTTTTACTCAGCGGTAAAAAACAATGACATCTTGAATTTTGCATGCAAGTGGATGGAAATAGAAAACGCTTTACTGAGTGAGGTAACCCAGACACAAAAAGAGGAATATGCTATGTACTCACTCATAAGTGGATTCTAGCCATAATTAAAGGTCTTTGAGCCTGAAGAAAATCATGTAGTTATCCTCCTGGAGATTGGAAGTAGACAAGAGTGCCAGGCAACCTTGGGTGCACGGTGGGGGGGGGGGGGGATGGATAGGGAGAGAGTTAGAGAGAGGGGAGTAGGGGAAGTAGGGGAGGATTGGGGAAAGCTTGGGGGATTGGAATGGCAGGAGGGAGGAAGGATGGATATGGGAGCAGTGAAGTATATATCTCAACTAAGGGAGCCATTTTAGGGTTTCCAAGAGACTTGATTCTAGAGGGGTTCCCAGGTCCAAGGAGAGATCCCCAGATTGTTCCCTGGACAGGAGAGGAGAGGGTGCCTGAACTGGTCTTGTCCCATAACCATAGTGATGAATATTTTGCATATCACCATAGAACCTTCATCTGGTGATGGATGGAGATAGAGACAGAGACCCACATTGAAACACTGGACTTAACTCCCTAGGTCCAAATGAGAAGCAGAAGGAGGGAGAACGTGAGCAAGGAAGGCAGGATCAGAGAGAACCTTCATCCGACGATGGATGGAGATTGAGACAGAGATCCACATTGGAGCACTGGACTGAGCCCCCAAGGTCCAAATGAGGAGCAGAAGGAGGGAGAACATGAACAAGGAAGGTAGGACCGTGAGGAGTGCGTTCATCCACTGATACAAGGGGACTGATCTAATGAGAGCTCACCAAGGCTTGCTGGACTGGAACTGAACGAGCATGTGATCAAACCGGATTCTCTGAATGTGGCTGGCATGGGGACTTTCTGAGAAGCCATTGACAATGGCACTGGGACTTGTTTCCTCTGTATGTACTAGCTTTTTGGGATCCTAGTCTGTTTGGATGCTCAACTTCCTAGACCTGGAGTGAGGGGGGAGGAACTTGAATTTCCCACAGGGTGGGAAACCCTGACTGCTCTTAGGACTGGAGAGGGAGGAGGAGAGGGAGTGGGGGGAGTGGGAGGGTATTGGGAGGAGGGGTGGAAGTGGAAACTTTTACAAATTAATAATAAAAAAAGAAAAAAATATTAATGGGAAATTTCTTTTCTGGAGGGATGGACGATGGAGTTTCAGCTCTTGAATGTTGAGTAATTTGAGTTAGGAATGAAGCACTGGGTATGTTGGAATTCAAATCAAGCTTATCTTGATTTCATAGTTCCTTACATTTGAATGTTGTAGCTTTTCAAAGGCAAATTAATTTAAAAACTGAGATTGATAGCTGGAATCTGTCTTGTAGACCTTAACCTCTAGGATACCCTGCTAAAATTTTGTTTAGAAAAAAAACAAGGCTCAGTGCTTGCATTCACTGTATGAGTTATGAGTATTTCGGTTTTGAGTCACCTAGAAGGTGTACAAGCTGGCTTTAAGGGACAATGGACTTCATTTGTACATGTAAATAAAAAAGGAGTTTTGAGCATGGTGAGTCTAAGCCATGAAATGCAGATTAATGTCTGAACTTACGTTCTTTTGTACTGACATGTCTCTATGACCAGTATGAAAGCTCACAGCCGTTCCAAGCCTATGCCATCTTTGCTGTGGGGCAAACTTAGGGGAAATCTACCTCCCCCATTTCTAATCAGCCCCTAGTGGATCATGTCTCTGTTCTTGACTTGTTAGTTTATACAGATCATGTGATTATTGGAGGCTCCAACCTCTTGGCAAACTTATGTGCACTGAGGTAAGGGGAGGTGTGCCCCATGACAGAAAACCGAGGTAGCTGTTTTGAAGTATGCAGGTATAAACTGCGTAAGACAAAGCCAGCAGACACTCTGATGCTCAGAAGGCTCCCATACTATTGAGGCCAAGTCATTTATTTGGTTTCTTTTGTTTTCATCTTAAAATTTCCCCTTGATACCTCAAAATAGACTCTGTGGAATCATATTATAGGATCCCTTATGGCATTTACACATGGTAAAATGCCGCAGAAGGTGTGTCACATAAAAGAGACTTCCTTAAGAGACAGGTTAGTGGGAAAGGCATGACATCCATGCAAGACTATGTGGGACATTTTTCATCAGTGCTCTTCTAGGTGCTGTTGATAGTCACCAACCATTACAGCCTTGGGTGATAGGAAGATTTAAGAAGAGAGAGGGACTCTTTATGCATAGCCTGAACTGTGCACCTCTCCAGGAAGGTGGGAAACACTGACCCTGTCTTCTCTCTTAAAAACTCCCCATCCATTTAGATTCCACTCTGGTGAGGCTAGAAAAGCCCTCTAGAGAAGCAGAACTAAATTCCTTTTTGAATCTTTGATCCAAATGAAATTAAGCAAACGTAATTCACATGACTAACAGCACACAAACCAGGAGAAGCACAGAAGGATTCAGAGCCATAAACTTCGACTTGACATCACTGAGGAGGGGTGGCTGTTTCTTGGAGTTCCTCTGAAGCATGTGGTTGAATGAATAAGCCAGGGCCTGGCATCCAGCAAGATCAGCTGTGTGCTGGGGACTCCCATGTTCTCTCTTGACCTTGAACATTCTCATAAACATTTCAGTGCCAGAGGAAAGGTTATAAACCCAGACCTCCATGTTTGTGCTCCTGTTCTGCCTTAGATTAACTTAAATATTGTTTGTAGATGATAGAGATAAATCGCCTCAACTGCGAGCCTGTCTGGATGGTTAAAAGGATGCTGTTTATTTCTCTAAGGAAGTTGCCCAGCTGGGTAAGAGAGCCGCTGGATCATTGCCTCATTTTGCACACAAATTTCCTATTTGTTTCAAGATTCAACTTCATCGAGTGCACTTAACTGATTTGTCTGGCTGTCATCTGTCATGTTCTATTGGACTCACGTGTCACAATGGCTGCAAGCTTGTCATCTCCTTCCTAGCCAATTCCTCTAGTGCCTAGAGTGGTGCCAGCCATCTGGGGCTGCTCCATCAAGGGAGACTGAAGTCAACAGGAAAGGGTGACTGGTTAGTTAAAGGAGTAGAAGAGATTCTCAGGCTTCAAGTGTATGGATGTGTAATAGATGAGTGACAGAGAACAGTTGATCCTGTGTCCATCCATGCAAAGAAAACAATGAGAAGAGATTTATTTAAATCTGTTGGAATGCAGACAACCCATTAGGGAGGATGAACAGGCATTCATGGTGAAATTACCGAAATACGTTTTGTTGTAGAGAGGGCATTGTGTTTAAGTACCACAGATGTCATTTATTAGCATTTATTAGTGTGTCATCAGGAACAGTCATCACCTCTTTACCGTGTTGTAACACGAGGGCTGGCTTGTTGGGGTTTCTGTCCCGCCCAGTACCCCAACAGCCGGCAAGCAACAAAGAAAAATCACACACAAGACTCTATAAGGTTATAAACTGATTGGTCCATTAGGTCAGGCTTCTTGTTAACTCTTATAACATATATTACCCCATTATCCTTATCTATGTTAGCCACATGGGCTCAGTACCTTTCTCAGTGTGACAGCTTACATGTTGCCTCTTCGGTGGTCTGCACAGGAGTGGCCGAGGAACCCTTCTCCTCCCTAGCCTTATCCTATTCTCATTACTCCGCCTCTACTTCCTGTCTGGTTGACCCGCCTATACTTCCTGCCTGGCCAATCAGCGTTTTATTAAAATACATGATTGACAGAATACAGATAATTCTCCCGCACCACCGTGTACATTACAAGTTGCTTGGAGGCAATAGCACTGAAAGTTGTTGTAAGGTGACATCCCATAATGTTTGAAGGTTGTAGAACAAAGGATATACATAGTAGTGGCTTTACATGAATGCTCTCATCTTTTCCTTTTCTTTTTCTAAACTTAATACTTAATCATCTTAAATTCGAGCACATAAAATAGCCTTCCATTTTGAGAATGCCATGCATTATGGAGGACTGGACCAACACAGCCTAAACAGAGAAGGACATGGTAAAAAGAATGAAGAAACAGTATGGAACTTGGGTTGACAGTGTTTGGAATATGAACAGATGTGAAAGTTACAGAAGAAGAAAAGATAATGTTATTTCTCGAGATGGGATACCCTGCAGGGAGGAATGCTTGTTTTGTTATGTAGGTGTGTCATCAGAACAAGTATTGTCAAGGAAAGGGTATACCTTATCATGTATAAGGTCAAAGCATTATAGAGTCACTTTTGTATGTTGAGATTTTGTATGTTGGATTAACCCTATCTTAATCCAAATACAAGAAGACCTCTTTTTCCTGAACGTTTGAGGTTCTACTGCAGTGGTTTTTATAGCAGGCTATGCTTCAAAATCAGCAGAAATGTTTTTTTTTCACTGCCCAGCTTCCTGTACTCTACCATTAGAGATCGATTCAGTGGTCCGTGGTGGGACCTGGGTACCTACATTTTTTTGTTTGTTTTTTAGAGACAAGGTTTCTCTGTAGCATTGGAGTCTGTCCTGAAACTAGCTCTTGTAGATTAGGTTGGCCTTGAACTCACAGAGATCCACCTTCCTCTGCCTCCAAAGTGCTGGGCTAAAGACATATGCCACCACTACCTGGCTGTCACCTGCACTTTTTAAAGTAAATTCTAACAATAATAAGTATGACAAGAGAGAGAATTATATAAAGTGAGAGTGAGAGAGAGTGGGGGCAAGCACTATTCATAATCTTTTATCAACCAAGGCTAATTTTTGAAGACTGCCATTAAGAGCTAATCACAGAGGGGCAATGCCCCATAAATTCAATAAATAAATAGTCTTGGAAAATATTTTAGGGATTTGATTTGTTTCATTGTAAAATGTTTATAATAGAACTCATTTTATACTATCAGTAAGAGCTATAGCACCAAGTTCAGTGTTGTATATTCAGCATAAGACAAGAACAGGAAATATATTAATTCCAATATTACACACCTCTCATTTCTTATTTATTAAAAACACACAGTGTGCCTGGACAGTAGAAGCCAGACTTTTTATATGAATGAACTAAAGAGGCTATTATTATCTCAAAATTTGTATATGATGCTTGAGTTTCTATTAGCTCTACAAAATAGTTGTATCTAGGAGTGTTAGTGCAAGTCACATCATTCATAATCTCTCTGTACCTGGATAAATTTCACAGTTTTAATCTAGTAAATTGTAACATGTGGGCCTGCTTGTTGGGATTTCTGTCCTGTTTAGTTTTAACAGCCGACAAGTCCCAAAGAAAATCACATAGAGAGTTTATATTAATGATAAATTGATTGGCCCATTAGCTCAGACTTTGCATTAGCTTTTATAATTAACCCATTATCCTTATCTATGTTAATCATGTGGCTCAGTACCTTTTTCAGCGAGGCAGGTCACATCCTGCTTCTTCTGTGATCTGGGCCGGACTGCCAAAAGAGCTTTCTTCTTCCCAGAGTACTCTTGTTCTCATTGCCCTGCCTCCACTTCCTGTCTGATTGTTCCACCTGTTCTTTTTGCCTGACTACTGACCAATCAGCATTTATTTAAAGTGTAATTGACAGAATATAGACAATTCTCCCACATCAATAAACAAACAACTCATCTCTACAAATGTTCTTTAAAGCCTTCACATGTTTGGGAAAATGAATTCCAAACCTTTAGTAAGAGATGTATTTAAACACCATCTTCCTCTGCCCTCTTTGCTTTGTCTAGACTCCCTTAAAAGGCAGTGACTTTCATGATTTACTAGAGAAAGTCCATGCTCATGGGATTATATACAGGTTCCATAACATTAACCCTGAGTGTAAAGGCATTTTCACCCCTTTATATTTAGAGTACTATTTTTACCTGTGTTTGAATGAGGGTTCAGGCTGGCTTCCTTTAGAACTCAGCCACAGCCATTTGTTTGATGATTTGTGCTTTATGGCCTTCAGTTTCCTGGCTGGTGAAATGATTTTGATATGGGTATGGTTGCTCAGGCCTGTAATCTCAGTATGTAGAAGGTCAAGGCATGGAGATTGCAAGCATGAAGTCAACTTGAGTGACACCATAAATTCAGGCCTATCACTAGCTATGTAGCAAGAGACATTATCTAAGAAACAGCTACTCTCAGTTAAAGAAGACATGAAATGACACAATGAAATGATACCTATGAAATGACACAATAAAATGAAATGATCAGTTCAAACATTCCACACTTTCAAAGTCAAAACTCCATTTATGTCCCACTATCATTAACCTTTGTAAAGCCAATGTCAGTCTAAATCCCCTTTAGACAGATTTCCTTTTCAATTGTCTCACATTCATCTTATTAGTTATATTTTGTGTTTTTCTCTTTTCTTTTATTGGTTATAGAAAAAATAATTCACACCTTCATTTGATAAACTGTTCTAAAACATCTGACTGTGTAACACGAGTGGCCAGAAAACCACAGCAAAATAAAGAGACCTGTGAGGCTTGGTTCAGAAGTGTTAAGGGCTGTTAAGATCCCAGGCTGGATTTCCAGCAGGAAATCAGACACTGACGTGCATATGTTTGATGCTGGATGCAGCTGCTTGCTCTAGAAACACCTGTCTGAAAATGCCCAATGGGAACAAAAAGATGGTGTTGATCAATAACCCTACTGCTTTGATTTGGGAATACACTTTATAATCATGCATTTTTTCTGGGCTTGGTGGTCCCTCTGTAACCAATAATGCAGAAACTGTTTCTTTTCCAGGGGGTGAACAGTGCAGTCCTATCAAAAGCAGAGGAAGAAAGGGAAAGAAAGGGAACTAAGAATTTCAATATCCTAGAGGAAAGTCAAGTTCAGTGATGTAGACTTAGAAGACATGAATGTGATTTTCTGGGTGTACAGAAAGAATAACATGTTAAACCAATTACTATAAATAACTGTATTATTATACAAACTAGATTATAATAAGAGTGATTTTTTTATTTTTTAAAAAACTATTTTTTCTCATTTTACATGCCAAATCCAATTCCCATTCCTTCCTCTCCTGACCCCCAATCCCACTCCTCAGAGACAGTAAGGCTTCCCATGAGGAGTCAAGAAAGTCTAGCACATTGCTTTGAGGCAGAGCCAAGGCTCTTCCCACTATATCTAGGTTGAGCAAGGTATCCCTCCAAGGAGAATGGGTTCCAAAAAGCCAGAACAAGTGGTAGGGATAATCCTGGTCTCAGTGACCCCACAGTCTGTCCCAGCCATATAACTGTCACCCACATTCAGAGGGCCTAGTTTGGTCTTATGAGAAATAGAATTCTTGGTCGCCCAGTGGTGGTACATGCCTTTAATCCTAGCACTCAGGAAGCAGAGGCAGGCAGATCTCTGTGAGCTTGAGACCAACCTGGTCTACAAGAGCTAGTTCCAGGACAGGTCCCAAAGCTACAGAGAGACCCTGTCTTGAAAAACCACACGCACACACAGAAATAGAATCCTAAAATTAAGCCCGAAGAGCTAGGAAAACAATCTCAAAATTTTTATACTGGAGAATTACTGGGAGAAAATTCATGTGCATGGTGATCTGGATGTCTGTGAATGTTCTATCATGTCTATATACTGGAGCCTCACAGTTCACAATTCAGATCAACCTTTACAGGAAGTAAGCCAAGATTCAGTAAATAGAGAATAACAAAGACAGCTCAGAGTTCATCAAAATAAACAAATTAACCAACTAAGAAACCAAATGCTTGTTGAGTAATCAACATTAGAGAGAGAAAATCAGGTTAACAGAAATGATAAGGCTTAATTCGTTTGAGCTAAAATGACTTTGATAATTTCTACTCAGCGGTAGGGAAATGAATCACTCTAACTTTCTTAGGACTTGTTAGAGCAAAGAACTAACTTTAGTTTTAGAACTGAAGAAATTCTGGGATATCAGTGCCAAATGGCTCTCTTGGCACCAGTCTGGGAAGCTTCTGATGTCATCAGTTCTATCACTAGAGGTGCTCAGGTAGCGTTGGATGTACCGGTTCACACTGGTACACTGTAGATCCTCAGGCTTGGGAGAGTAGAATGAGTTCATTGCCCTTCATAAGAGCTACACAGGACCAAGACACCGACCAACAGTGGAAAATGGTCTGTGGTAGGTCAAATTTCACTGCTAATTTCTCTGGATTAATAGCTCCTTCCGTATCGAGTTGGCGTGTCACCTGAGTGATTTGAATCTCCTAAAATGTTCCCTAATCTATTGAGTAATGAAATTTCTACAATAAACTCATCAATCAAGATAACATTCTAGGCAAAGGCTGACATGTAGCACATAACTATCAGAAAAGCAAATGATTTGGAGTCAGAAGATCTGCATCTCTACTCTAAGGTGAACACTCCCCTCCAAAGTAAGGATAATAATATGGGGAGCTTTATATAAGCTGAAATAACTTAAAGTGTTAATAACTATAAAGGGTGTTCATTTTCATTTCTGTTCTCTTCCTAACAAAATTATTGCTGTCATCTAAGATGCTGACCAGTATGGTATTGTTCTTGTACATGAAACACCTGTATACATGTTGTGTTATGAAAACAAAGGCACAGCCCTTAAAGAATGTCCCCCCAACACACAAACACACACATGTACCTCCTACAGTAGAACATATCTCTCATTGGCCTTGATGCTGATCAACCTCATAGACACCAGAACCTTGCAGTTGGTTGCTCCAGCATTTCTTGTATGTATGCTAGACTTTTCAGGTGTTCTGTTAACTTGCTAGTGTGGGATTTTCCAGCTTCTTTGTGTAGGCATTTAGTGCTAGGAAATTTCCTTTTAAAACTGATTTCATTGTGTCCCATAAGTTTGAATGTGTTGTGTGCTCATTTTCATTAAATCTTAGGGAATCTTTAATTTCTTTCTTTATTTCTTCGTTGACCCATTGGTGATTTGGGTAAGCATTTCTGAATTTCCATGTGATTTTGGGCTTTCTGAAATTAGTGTTGGTGCTGAATTCTAACTTTAAACCATGGTGATCCAATAAGATACATGGGGTTATTCCAATTCTTTTTTATAAATCTGTTTAGATTTGCTTTGTCACCTAGCATATGGTCGATTTTTGAGAAAGTTCTGTGAGATGCTGAGAAGAAAATATATTCTTTTATGTTTGGATGGGATGTTGTATAGATGTATGTTAAGTTCATTTGAATCATAGCATCTCTTAGTTCCCTTACTTCTCTGTTAAATTTTTGTCTAGCAGACCTGTCCTGGTGAGAGTGGGGTCTTGAAGCCTCCTGCTATTAGTGTGTGTGGCTTAATATGTGACTTAAGCTTTAGTATTGTTTTTTTTACTTATGAGGATGCCCTTGTATTTGGGGCATAGATGTTCAGAATTGGGAATTTTTTTTTTCTTGATGGAAATTCTCTACTATGAAAACAGCCTGTTACTGGAATAAAAACAGACAGGAGGACCAATTCAATCAAATCAAAGACCCAGATATCAATCCACACACCTACAAACACCTGATTTTTGACAAAGAAGCTAAAAATATAAAATGGAAAAAGAAAGCATGTTCAACAAATGATGTTGGTGTAACTGGATATCAACATGTAGAAGAATAAAAATAGATCCATATCTATTATCTATTGCCATGCAAAAAAAAATTCCAACTGAATCAAAGACCTTAACATAAAATCAACTACACAAGTGGAAAGTGCACTGAACATATTGGCACAGGGAACCACTTCCTAACTATAACACCGGTGTCACAGACACTGAGAGCAACAGTTAATAAATGGGACTTTCTGAAACCAAGAAGCTTTTATGTAACAAAGGACAAGGTCAACAAAACAAAACGGCAGCCTACAGATTGGAAAAAGATCTTCAACAAACCAGCATCAGAGAGAGGACTGATCTCCAAAATATACAAAGAACTCAAGAAACTTGATATCAAAAGAACAAATAATTCAATAAAAAGTGGGGTACAGACCTAAACAGAGAACCCTCAAGAGATGAATCTCAAATGGCTGAAAGATACTTAAAGAAATATGCAACATTCTTAGTCATCAGAAAAATGCAAATCAAAACAACTATTAGATTCTGATTCCATCTTACATTTGATTTGTCAGAATGGCCAAGACCAAAAACATTAATGACAGCTTATGCTGGAAAGGTTATGGAGTAAGGGGAAAACTCCCCCTTGCTGGTGTGAGTACTCACTGAAGTTATAGAATCTGAGATAACCAAGTTCTTTGTTTAAAATGGTTTAGTGTTTTAACTACCCTATGCATATATCCCTGTCTATCGGCGAAATCAATCCCACACCAGTTATGTTTTAAGGGGTTATTTATTTTGGGGGGTAAAACTTACATACACCATAAACCGTCAGGAAGGGAGCCTAGTCGCAGGAGCCGGGAGCAGGAGCCAGGAGCAAGCACCGGAACCAAGAGCCGGAACCAAGAGAGCCTGATCCGGATATGTTTCTCTTTTTAAAAGAGAAATATACCAAGCCCCAGTGGGCTGGTATTTCAGCAGCTATTGGCTGACAGAGCGGAAGTCGCTCCCCGCTGCACTGTGGGCTCGTATTTCAGCGACTATTGGTTGAGGCAGCGGAAGTTACTCCCACAACACCTCCCCCTTTTGTTTAAGTAAGAGAGTTCTAAGCCTACTACGAAATTATATACAGTAAGTACAAACCTACACAATTATATACAATAAATACAAATATCCTATTTTAATTAGCTTAAGTCTTGTATAAGAAATAACTTGACCATGTCATGAAAAGAAAGTAACTACGTTTATATAATCTTTAATCCCATCAAAGATCTGAGAAGGGAAATAATGTTACCTGAGTAATTAGGAAGTGCAATCAAACTTCCAGAACATGTAACAAATCATATAGACAACTGGCTACCTGGGCAAACACCCAAAATCATGTTTGCAGCGTTGAAGCAACCAACTTTGGCTAAGGCCTAACGTAACTGACATACCATTTTTAAAGGCAAGGAACTTTTTAAAATTATCTTATCCTGTCTTGGCAGGATATGACAGTCCTGTTTTATCCATTTACGGATATTCTGTAACTCTGTCAGTAGTTGAGGTATGGGCATTTCTTTACCCAAAGGCCAGTTTTGCCAAGAAGAAAGGCTCCAGGTGGAGTGTCTTTGGTGCTCAACATTCTCTCGGGAATAGATCAGTGTTGCCAGGAGTGATTGTGTCTCCCTACCATAGAACTCTGAGTTAGATTAAAGGCCATTTTCTACAGCTCTTTGAAGAGGTTGAAGATTATCTATCTATATTGAATATAATGTCTATGTATCTAAAGAACCTGATTAGTCTAATTATAAATGACAAACTTAGATGACTATTGATCTATATTATTTTCAATATCTATCTAACTTAAAGACTGAAATAGTAAACAACTGTGCAATAAATGGGGACAATATGACCTCCAAATATAAACAATGTGCAAGTATACATTGCAATATGGTAAATATATATATCAATACATAAACAATATATAAGTATCTTAATCAGAGGTAGAAGTGTACAATGCAATATGGTAAAATATACATATATCAATACAATATATATATGTCAATACATAAAAATGTTTTAAACAAAGGTAGAAGCATGCATGCCTAAAATAGCCAACATAATTTAAGTTTGTATCAATATATAAGAATCAATACCAATATATTTGTCTAAAAACAATAACTCATAAGTACAAAGCTATTATCCCATAATCCAATTATCCCTCTTTTTTTTTTTTTTTTTTTTAGGATTGGGTCAAGTACTCACTGAAGTTATAGAATCTGAGATAACCAAGTGCTTTGTTTAAAATGGTTTAGTGTTTTAACTACCCTCTGCATATATCCCTGTCTATTCCAAATTATCTTTACATTGCCCAAAATACCCGGGACAAAGCAAAGAATATGTAGACAGGGTTTACTGTAATATTTAAGGAATAATAACAATAACTAAGAAGGTATGCACATTTTTATTATTAATTTAGTTTTCCTTTTTAATCTCCATAAATTCAGAGCTCTCAGACACAGAGGGCCAACTGTAGTTTAACAGCAACTGAAGTCCTAATTTCACAAAAACCTTAAGTGGAATAAAGAACTAACATTTTTCCTTAAAGCACAGCAGTTACTGGGTTGAGTAAATTAATGATTTTACTGTGAAATTGAAGGTGTCCATATACACGTCTTGCTGGGTGTTCTCTTATGTTGTCAAAGTGACTGTTGCAGAGCCATGTTCAGAATTTTCTTGAATGAAGTTCTACAGTAAGCTAGAATAACATTATATATATATATAATATATATTACATACATATATAGTATGTATGTATAGAGTATCTGTGCACACTATGTATACATACTACAGTATATACCTAACATACATACAAACAGCACATATATACTATGTACATGCTATATGCACATAGTATGTATATACTATATATGCATATGCAGCATATTTATATAATATGTATATATACACAACACACACACACACACACACACACACACACACACACACACACATATATATATATATATATATATATATATATATATATAGGAAGGATGCAGCTTTTTAAACTATTGTATGGTTAGGAAGACTCTTCACAAAAGCCCTGTTTTAGGCGATCCTGGTGACAATGCCATTTTATGTCTTAATCAATGTTGGCAAGGAAATGAATTCCTATGACTGGCCTGAGTAAAGCAAGCCTGAATGGAGGTATGTGCATTGTCCAAATAAAATCCTATTTCCATTGGCTAGAAGGAGGGATGGTGTATGCATTTCATTTAACTAAACATGACTGTTGACTACCGTCAATACCCAGTTTTATCCTCCCTGGTCTTGATATTCAATCTGGCTTGTTGTTTAGTTCTTTCATTTCTCTTTACCACTGGATCCAGCAATCTTTCTTCAGATATACTGCCTTTGTTGAACATTTAGGCTGGTCTGGCCCAGTCTGCAGGAACAAAGCCTCAGAAAATAATCAGACAGAGTACCTCATAATGAGACCAATAAGATTATGGGATTTAAGAGAACTTCTCAGTCAGTTACATGGAGATGATAATACATTGTCATAAATAAAATAAGCTGAGGTTTATGAGAAGAATTCACTTCCACTTGTCTTTTGACAGTTGTGGATTGGTATTTGAAATCAATCCTTGGCATTTTATGGACACATATCAAGGGCTCCCAGAGGAATGGTGAATGTCAGCAGGAGGAACCCTACATTCTTTGTTCCAGTTCAGTGGGGTATTAGACCCAGAATAGCTCTGCTTAATATCTTACATACATAATTGATTTCCATACAGTACTTATTTTTAATAAAAGCCATTTAGAGGCAATCAATCTAGAACTCAATTTGTCTTTGGAAAAACAACAACAACAACAAATTAGTATTCATGACAACCATTTGGAGTCTCTTTTTGAACCATACCTGTTTAGAATGTTCCTATTCACCAATATTGTCTCCATAGTTGCCTTTGCTCTTCTGTTAAGGCCCAGGAAACTGTTATCTCCATTTGGATTCTGTTCTTTACCTCTCTACATAGAACTTCTTTTGACAGACAATCATCTTCCTAGCTCATATCATTTCTCAAAGGAGAAGAAGCAAGCACCCTTTGCTCGTGAGCCTCTGCAGGTTGATTTTCAGCTCAGATTCTGTTCTCAGCTCATTCCTATGCTGTGATGTTAGGTTATAGTGACAATTTGCTACAAATTAGAATCACCTGAGATGGGATCGGCAGCTGAGGAATTGTCATGGTTGCTGCAATTAATGTGGGAAGAACCACCTTAGATATGGGCATTGCTTTCTGGCAGCAACTCAGATAAAATGACAACTCATGACAGAAAGAAGATGCTTTTTATCAAGAGCCTTCTTTTTCTTCCCTCTCCTCATTCTCCCCTTCCTCCTCCTCCATTCTCTTGGTTTGGTTATTGGAGAAAGTCTCGACTAATAACAAGTATGTTCTGTAGGTCAGAAATGTTTAAGCACTGATACTGAATTTTACTGGGATGTTCTAGAAGTTGACATAGGTTTGAGGCTACTTTTTCTATTACTCATGCATGGCTGGTTTTTTTTTTTTGCACATCAGTAGTGTCTCTTGTAATGCCTCAAGCTCATTTATTATTGAGAGGATTTCAACTGGCAAAAACCCACTCCTGGGGGTTTTAAAAGGGTGAACACATTTTTCACTGATTGAAATCTTCCCTATAGCTACATTTGCCTTTTTGAATATGGTAAATATCTTGCCCACAGAATCTGTGGAATTGTTGTCTCTTGAGACATATGACTGGATTTGGCCCTCAAAAAGATGATTGTTGTGTTGGCAAGAGGATGGATGGGATGACCTAGAAGGTCTATTCCTGCTCTTATTTTGATGATGTGATTCTTACCAGATGGGACCAAGGGCGAATTAGACATGTATCGATGGTACCCCTGTGCTTTTTATCCTAGGTTTATTCTACTAGTATCTGTATATTTTCTTTGGCTGGGTTCTGCATTTGTGATGCTCAACATGTGTATTACAAAAGCTCTTTGTTTCCCTCATGAAGCAGGCTGTAAAGGGCTTGTGAAGGGAACTGAGCAAATCATATGTCTGCATCTACATTTTCATGTTTGTGTGGATACCCTGCGATCTTTCACAGATTGTGGCTTTTAGTGTATTTTATTTATTTGAATATGGCTAAAGACATGACTTCTTAATGTTATGCTGTCATGTCTATGTCTCAGAAAAAATAATAAACTGCAGTGCAATATCATACCATGTATGGATTTTCCTTAATAAGAGAGGAGAGTAGCTATTAAACAGTAACTTAAGGATACTTGAATAGTCACTATGTAAATATACCTTGCTTGGAGACTTAAACTTCTATATCTTTAGGAATTAAATTTTGCTTTCCAGTATTACTTGAAAGTATGAATCATTTACTCCTATTCTGTATAAGTCTATGCTACCTGTTTCTTTTCCATCTACTCATGCTATACTGGGAAAAAGGACCAAACAGGAGAGAGTTTATTGGTGATACAAGTTGAGTTTTTCTTTGTAGTTCATTGTTGGGGGAAATCATCAATACACATCAGTCCATCTCCTTTGTGTGTTCTGCCATGAACCAAGCATGGAGGTTGTCTGAAGCATCTCTCTTTAGATAAAAAGTGTACTTTGAGAGAGAACTATGCCAGTCACATTAGTCATTTTTCATTGTAGAAAAATTTCATAATTTCTATTATTTTCTACACTTAGAAACAACCTATTGCATTTTTGGGTCTATATGTCTTCTTTCAATATAACCTGATTTTTTTGTATACAAGATAAATATCAAATTGCTTAACCTAATATAACAATTATTTCTTCATTTGGCCTCCACTCACCTTTTCCAGTTTTGTTTCATGTTTACCTTTTCCTTTAACTGTGAAATTAGAACTTCTAAAAGCATTAATGGCTCATGAACACTTTTTAAATCATATCTACGCTCTAGTGTACCTTCCGTTTTTTTTTTTTTTTTGGATTGCCCACCTAAATGCTCTGCCCTGAGGGGCTTCCAATGTATCATTCAAAACATGAAGGCTATTCTCTTGTAATTCAATCATTCATCAAATATCTCATATAGTATACATACCAGATATGCCCCCAACTTTTTAGGGCTTGTTTGATCAAATAGAAAAAAAAACATGGAAGCCCAAACAATGACAATGCAGCATGCCTTCTATGATGAATATTGTCAAGGGTATTACCAGATGACAACAGTGTGATATATGTATACGATTCTGTGTTCATCTAGTTTGGGAGCTTAGATAAATTTGGTCAGCTTTCTGCAGTACCTGATTAAGCTTCAATCCCTATTTCTTTATCACTTTCATATTTCTCTTGAACTAACCTATTTACCCTAGTCACCCCAGCTTCAGAAAGAAGGCAATTACACACAACTCCAATATCCTGAAATGTATTCAAAACAGCAAACCCTAAATCAGCTTACTCAATATCACCAATTCCTTTTCATGGAATCACAGTAAAGTTACTGCTCACAGTACTCCATTGTTCCCCTGGCTTTGGATTAACCCCAGTGCTTCCATGTGCTGATCTCAGCACATGTTGTAATTTTCTTCTGGGACCTTTGAGTAGTAAAGTTGTAAGCCTTTCCCTGTTTTTTTCCTCTTTATCTGTGTATAATTTTGACCATATATTATTGGAGGTGAGGGTAATGTGTTCTAAACAAAAAGCAGGGATGCTTACTGCAAGCTTCAAACATCAGAGGGTAGGGAATATCCTGAATTGGGGCAGGAAAAAGGGTACAGCAGGTGCTGATAGGAGGAGGAAGAATGGGAGGGTCAGCAAAATGATCTATGTGAAGGTCTGGTAGTATAGACATATAGCAGGTTCAAGGACTGTTCTGTTGGCTTCCCTCTTGCTGTTATAAAAGCACTGACATAAAACAACTTGGGGGAGTAAAGGGCATATTTCATTTTACAGGTCATTCCATATAATTGAGCGAGTCCAAGCCAAGAATTAAAGGCAGAAACCTGGAGTCCAGAACTGACATAGAGATTCTTAAGTAAATCTGCTTACTGACTTGCTCAGTTAACTCTTTTTTTAAGTAATTTATTTATCCATCCTATGTGTTTTTCACGTCATGTACCTTGATCCTATTCTTTTCCAGTCCCTTCACATCCACCCTACATTCCTGCACCACCCCTCCAAATAAAAGAAATTCAAGAGAAAAAATGAAGAAAATTAACTGAGATTTTTTTAAAGGAAGGAATTAAAAGTCTTTTCATGGAAGCTGCAATGTGACCCAACATTACTCACTGCATACCTCTTTGTCCATACATCTCTACTTGGAAGTGCTCACTGCAAAGTGTCATTGGTCTGATTGAAATCCCCTGGTCTCCACTTTACATTTAATGCTGGATACCCAAATTGATGCTAGGACTCTTCCTGGGCAATCCACTGGTGCCTTGTGTTGTGAACATCCTTCAGCTTTGGGTCTATAGGTCAGGTCCCTTCACATGCTTCAGGAGGTCATAGATGGGGCAGACGCTGGGGAAGGCCAAGTCATAATCCCAGGTCTTCACCTTGGAAGCTATAGGGTTGGTCCAGTAGATGGGAGTATTGCAGCTGGTGGGAGTCAAGGCTGGTTCTCCCACACTTATGATCACAGAGCCAGCTCTCCCATATGCTACGGGTTTTCATGAGCTGGGTAGCCAACACTCCTCTGCCCACACTGCCACAAAACAGTGGGTAATGGAGACATCTGTGTCATACTCATAATTTCAGGGCTGGCTCACCCACACCTCTGTTAACAGGTTTGAGTCTGTGGTGCTGCCCTGGTTGGGTGCAGAGCCTGCTCTCTCACTCTTATGACCAGAAGGCCAACTCTCTCACATGCCCCAGACATTGATGGGTTGGGGGGACTTCTTTTCTATGTCTGTGCCTCCACAAGACAGATGAAAAATAAGGGCAGCTTTCTCATGTTCACATCTTCGGGGCTGGCTCACTCACATCTACACTAACAGGGTTGGCTCTATTGTGCTGCTCTATCAAGGTGCAGGGCTTGCACTTTTCAGAACCATCTGCTCAGGGATAGTGAAGTCTATGGCCTCTTAAATCCATTAGAAATTAAGAAAATGCCTCACAGACATGATCACAGGTAAATTTTATCAAGGTAGTTTCTCATTTGAGGTTACAAATGCCCACAACAGACCACGTATCTCTTTGCCTGCTGCATTCAGATCAGTCTGTAGTCCTTGATTATTGTTCCAGTACCACGTTTGCCTGTTTTCCCTGTCATGATGATAATAAACTGTAAATTGTAAACAAGTTTCCAATTAAATATTTCCTGTTATGAGAGTGGCGTTGGTTGTGGTGTCTCTCCACAGCAATAGAACAATAACTAAGACAGATTTTGGTACCATAGACTGGGATATATCTGTAACAGGCTTGACCATGTTCCTTGTTGGTGAAATGTGGACTTTGGGACTTTAGATAAAGAAACCAGTTGAAATAGTATGGAACTAAATGGGCCGTACTAGTAGGAGCATGGAAGACAGTGATACTGAGAGCATTATAAATTATAATGGTCCAGCTCAAGAAGTTTTAGAGAAGAAGAATATGAGTAAGTTCTCTAGAGGCTACTCTTGTGTTTTTTTCCAAACAAGGTGGTTGCTTTTTGACCTTGTCCCAAAATCCTGCCTGAGGCTAAGTAGAAGAAGTTTGAATTCATAACAGTGACAGGAGAAGAGAGTATTGATTATGTCCTGTGGTTATTAGTATACACTCTTATACAGATCCGAATTGAAAAGGAACAAGTGGGTCAAAAAGAAATGGAAGATGTATTCAGGAGAAAAGAAGCATCAAGAATTGTAATTCAGGTGTAATGGAGCTAAGGAGAATAAAATGTTAAAGAAAAGCCTGATGTTAAATAAAATAAAAGGGAATGATGACATTACTACAGGATTCTCCCCAGGTAAGCTTCCACCTTATGAAAAGGAATTAAAGAAAAGCTTAAGCAGTGGAGACCACCAACAAGGGAAGCTGATGAAGAAGATCATTGGAAGAGCGGAGCAAGTTCCAGCCCCGTCAAGCAACACAACTTTGCAGTTTGGGCCTCATGGTCTTGGTTTTAAAGTCAAGGATTCAAAAAATAGAGGTTGTGGAATCCCTCTCTCTGGTTCCAAAAGCCTTTAAAGACAAATGTGTAGCAGAGGTATCCTTTCATGGAGGCCCAGAGAGGCCATTAAATAAAGTCGTAAATGTAAAGCCTGAATTATACTAGAGACCCGAAGATGTTGGAGGTGCCAGAGTCATGGGATATCTAAGGAGAGCTGCAGATTGTAGGGTTTAGAGGAAACTAAATTTTCCTAAATTTTGGTAATTGGGCAAAAGATAACATTCCTCAAGAACTTGTGAAGCCAATTCTGATTCTCCTTTATCAAAAGTAGCCAGTTGCCTTTTCACTGGCCAAAGTGACAAATGTCTACTTATGAAGGAACACTTTTGATCATTAGTTCACATTCTCTCAAACCTAATTAACTAAAAAAACTCAAATAAAAAAAGGCCATCTGCCTAGACCAATCTCTAATCTTTACTTCTTCCATCTTTTATGGGCATTTCAAGTTGAAAGAAGAACATGTTATCCCTCCGGAGACTAATATAGCAAATGAGTTGATTATTTGATAAGAGATGCAATTGTTTTACTAGCAAGGTAATTCTGAATAGAGTGACTAATGGTATAGTCAGTATAGAGCTGATAAATACCTAGAGAATACCTCAGAGTCACAGGCACTCCTAGACACTAGCAATAAAGGAATAATTTGACATAGTTCTTTTCATACAAATATTTATAACCTAGTAAAGCAAGAATATATGTAAAGAAGAATGTATAAAGGAAATATATTAGTGTCGTGAGTAGGTTTAACAATTCTTTATTTCTGTGGGTTCACACTAACTCATATTAATAGCCAGACTATTTTGGTATCAAAACATCTGTTCAGGTATGTGCAGCTGTGGTCAACATTCTCCTTACCCATGTCAACAATACCACTGAAACTAAGTCATAGTTCACATCATTAACACTGCACAGAAAAGCACATGAGCTCTTCACTCACATTGCCAATGCATTTCACATAGCAGCCTCTGTTATGAACTCACAACTCTCAGCCAGCACTTATTAAATACTTGCTCAGAAATAGATTGAAATAGTCTTTTATCCCCCAGGGGAACACAGGGGATTAACATTTATTGAACTCAACTAAGTGCCAAGTTTGTTACACTAGTTTTCCATACTCAAGGCTAAATCAAGATGTCTTCAAAGAACAAGTAAAACAAGATTATTCTCTGAAGGTTAGACTACAAAGTCAGCACGTGGTAAAGAAAATTAGAGAGACCAAAAAGAAATAGTTCAAACTAACAGAGTGAAACTGTCTCAAGAGATTTTTTAAATCTGGAGGTAGTCCTGAATATGATAGCGGCTCACCTACATTATAAAATGGAGACACAGACAATGGAATTAATAATCATGAGGAGGAAGGAAGCATGCTCGCTGAGGTGAGGCAGACTAATGCAGCCAAGAAAATAGCAGCAATGGCATGGGCAGTATGGCAGCACTCCCTGGAGGACAGAGGACTGTACCTTACAGGATCCTGGCTGATTATTCACAATGTGCTGAGGTCATCTGCACATTATAAATGCTCAGATGATAAGATCTTCTGAAGATGGTGTCCTTCCTGTCAGTCAAACATCACCACTGTGCTAATTACCTAGAGAAAACAATTTTTAAGAAGGAAAGTAGGGTTTAGGTTCTATGTTTCAGAGGTTTTGGTCCATAGTTATAACCTCTTTGTTCTACACCCTGCCCCAAGGTAAGGCAGAGCCTCCTGGTGATAGGCTATAGAGGAATGACATTTTTTACCTTGAGGCAGCTTGGAAACACACATACATACACATACAGAGAGAGAAGGGGGAGGGAGCTAGAGCTAGAGGAAGGGAAAAGAGAAAGACACATCCTTTGAAGCACATTTCCAGTGACCTATTTATTCCCTCCAGGTCTACCTGCTGCATTTCTACTCCCGCACTCATGATGCTATCAAGTGAGCAGTCTATCAGTCAGTTAAACTATTGATGATCAGAGCTGTCATGATCACCATCAACTCTCCAAATCTACACCACTGAATGCTGCTTGTACCAGGTGGCCAACCCTTCAGTATACAGCTTTTGGGTGGACACTTTTCATCTATAATAATAGTTCCTATAGTTTTGTCTTTCTACTCATTTAAGAACTATGGAGTGCTCACTCCACATGTACAAGGTCACGAGTTTGATCCCCAGTATTTCATAAAACTGGATATGGTAGTATACACCTGCAATCCCAGTATTTAGGAGATAGATGCAGGAGAATTTGGAGTTCAGTGTCATTCTTGGCTACAGTGTAAGTTGGAGATCAGTCTAGGACACATGAGGCTTATTCAAAACAAAACAAAACAAAAATAAAAAGCAAAACCAAAAAACCCAAATAACTGCAAAGTAAAACTGTAAAGAACTGACATTCTAAAGAATATGATGGCAGAAGAATTTCATTTCTCCTACAGATTTCACTAGTTTTATTACTAGGAGACAGTTTCCTCATTAAATGTTACTACTGCTTCTACCTCTTATGATCTATAAAGTGTTAACTCAGCCTGTTTCTAGGCTTTGAAAAACAACAAGAACAACAACCACAAAAAACCCCAGCATTCTTCCTATCATTTCCTTGATTGCTCCATCTTGTGGCGGTGGTGTCAGCCTTTCATTTCGAGGGTCACCTTTAGCTACTTTTTGTCATCTTTTCTCCTTTTAAGTCTTATGGCTTTTCCTCCATCTCTGTCATTGACCTCTTCATAACCACTGTTATAAGGGAGACCTGCCACGAACCCTTTCTCTGAAGCCTTAAAGTAATTCTATATTAGGTCAGTGAAAACAACTGACCTTAATTATTAGACCTTATTTGTGTTGTTTGTCTGGGAGTCCACACTAGTGTGTGCATATATATGTGTTTATATGCTAACGTGTGCTTAAGTACGGATGGAGAACAGAGGTCAGCTTTCCTATGTCATTACTTAAGAGCCATCCTCTTCTCCCTAAAACTTAGGGCCCACTGATAATTCTAGGCTGGCTGACTGGTCAGCAATTCTCAGAAATCTTCCTGTCTCTACTTCGCCAAAACTGAAACTATAAGTATATTCCCCCACCCACCCACCTCCTGCCCACAAGCATGTTCTTTAATGTGTGTTCTGGGAATGAAACTCAGGCCCCCATGCTTGCCTTTAATCAGCTTAACTAAGCATTTGGAGGCACCATCAATAAAGACAATTTTATGCAAGTCCCCCTTCCCAATGCAGTTGGGATTTCCAGTTACAATTGCATTCTGCTGTGTACCCTTGTACTCTGTACTTTTTTGTTAGTTTCTAAAAAAAAAATGATTAGTTCTGGAAATATCAAACCAGAGCCATGGGCTTCCAGTTAAAGGGGCCCATATCCACAAGATAAAGTCTTACTAGGCCTTAGTTAAATTGTCTTTGTGTCACAGTGCTAACTCCCTTTCTTTATTAAAGTTCTTCATATCTTCAGTCATCTGGTAAGGTTCTGGATTCTAAGATAGAGAATATCTTTCAATGATGGTGACTCTTCCAGATGTTGATTATTATTATTATTTCTATTGTGTAGCTGATGAAATTAGTTGCAGGTCTAGAGTTTATTTTCCCGTCTAACTCCATCCCTGTATTCTTTCTGTACAATGAAGCTCACATTTTATTTAGAGCTCATTGTTACGTCTACCTGGCACAAACATTCTCTGAACTAAAATGCAAGTGCATTTTTATGAGCCTTTTCATAACTCTGTTAAGATATTGTGAGACCTTGTAAATTGTTTTTCAATAGTTCACAGAGTTTTACTTACTCTAAAGAACCAAGGAAACTGTCTTTAGTCATTTACTTCACTTCCAGGACAGATAATGTGAACACACTGAGCCTAACCTTTCTGTTTTCCCAACATGGACACAAGGCACTTGTGGTTGTTTGTAGCAAAAGTCTTACAAACTAAGACTAAGAGTCATGTTCACATGTATGTGGTTCAGTCCCAAGAGACTTCATGTAACTGAACTCATGCTTTCAAGAGAATTGGAACAAAGGTCATATGAAGAGCTAAGTTATAGAAAAGGATTTGGTTACAGTTGTTTAGAATGCCTTCAAATCACTCCAGTTCCAAATGAAAATTAGCTTGATGGATATATGGGATCAGGAGCTACTGCCAATATTAAAGATGCAGTTGTTGTGAACTGCTACTTCAGGCATTCTCTCCTTTTTGTTTAAGCTTGGCACAGAGTCAATACATGTTTGAAGTCTGAGAGTTCAGTAGGAAAACTGGGGGAGCTTGCATTTGCAAGAAAAAAAGGAAATGCAAATCCTGTCTTGAATGAAGCATCCTAATTTCATTCTCTAATCCACAACTGGAAGGAGCTGCAACTAAGCTATTATATTACTGTACCTCCCCTTTATATCATACACTTTTGCCATTGTGATGTGCATTTTAATGAAGTTTGAGCAAAAGAAATTGAATTATTAGAGTCAGAATAGATGAAAGTTCAGAGAAATGTGGTGCTATAGAGAGGAAGACCCCATGCCAAAAGTAGAGAGAAATTCAGTAAGAGAAAAGAGTGTTTTCTTGAGAGAGGAGATGGTGCAGAAGAGGAGGAGATACAATCAGTTTCTACCCAATGGAGGCTCTGAATGTTGTGCTAAAAAGCCAAGGCTGTATCCTGTGGACAACATCTGATGTACCAAAGTTACTTAACCTAAAATTCTTCTTCCAACCAGAAGGATAAAATAAACAAATAACCCATAACATATTAGGTTGAAAGAACAGAGAAATGGGGAAGGTGAGATGGTTCAGCAGGTAAAGGGACTTACTCTCAGAAGCCAGTAACTAGAGCTCAGCCCCTAGAACTCATGGTGGAAGAAGAGAACCAACTCTTCAGAGTTGTCCTCTGACCTCCTCATGAGTGCCATGATGTGTGTCGGTGCACATATGTGTGCATTTGCACATGCACAGTAATAATGAAAACAAAAAAGTGATTAGAGAAAGCTGATTAGCATATTTATTACTTTGTCCAGAGAATGAATTCCCAGTCTCTTCTGACAGCAAAAGAAACTTTCAATTGCAGGTTTTTAAAAATGTACAGTGACATCCAATTCCTTGGCTTTTGATCACCGATATAATGGTTAATATTGTCAAGCTGATAGCATCTAGACACATTGGGTAGATAAACTTCTGAACATGTCTGTGATGGGTTTTCTAGATGATGTTAATTAAAGCAGAGAGACCTCATCTGGATGCAGGTAACACTATCCTGCAGGCTAGTATTCCAGAAAGAAAAAGAAAGAGAAAGCTAGCTGAGTACCAGTCTTCATCTCTTTCCACTCTGTGTCTGCAGATGCAGTATGACGAGCTGCCTCAGGCTTCTGCCACCATACCGTCCTTGCCATGATGGGCTTTTTTTTTCAAACTGTGAGTAAAAGTCAACCCTTCCTTCCTTAATTTTTTTCTGTAGTGTATTTTCCCACAGTGTAAGAAATAAAACTAATAGAGCATGTAGTAGTTGCTCCCAAATAGCATCCCTAGAGGGTAGAATGAAAGCTGTATGTAAGCGCATTGGATAATTGTCTTTCTTGTGACAACAGCGATGCCCTTTACAATAAGAGCAGGTGATACATAGGAAACACTTCATGCACACCAAGCAATATTCCAAACCTGTCACTGGTATTACTTCATTCATTTTTATGGCAGCCAGACAGGGAGCATCATTCTTCCTTTGTACATGGGAAAACTACAACACAAACAGAATAATGGACTTAGCCAATACCCCACACTCAACAGATGGCAGAGCAAAGATTTCGGGCAGTTATCCCTCCAACTCTGCCCGCCTCTCACAACCTTACCCTGCTTTACATTATCATTTTATTATTTTTACATGACTATGGTATTTTAGCAGTGCTATGTAGATCAAGGGAGATTTTTCACAAATATTTTGAGTTAGCCTTGCTACTGCCTAGACTCATCCTATACTTAAAAATGGATAGATTCTTCCTTAATGCACCTCTAGATATCCACTGTGAAGTGTGGATAAGTTCTAGAAAGTCATGAAGGGCCATCCTTTTCCTTTCCAATGCCTCCTATCGATTTGTTTGATTTGTTTTGTGACCTCTGGAGTATAAGTTTTTATCTCCTCCTTCATGATTTTCTGGTTTAGCATTCAGACTCCCACACCATTGCCTGGGCTCTGGTTGAACATCTGTGTTGTATTATGAACCTCACATATACCCAGGCATCACCCATGCTGAGTGGTTACTCAGATAAACTTTTGGTTTGGTGAATGACCAGCTTGGGAAGTCAGGGTATACACATCTCACAGAACAAGAAATTGGGCTTTCAGAGGTCTTCAATATTGCTCCAAGTTATAAAAGAATCTGTTTGCTGCTTCCATTATTACACACTTACATTACTTAAACTCTTAAACTGGTCACATAATCTGACATTAGACTCAGCTTTCTTGAAGTTAGCTGTGATCACATGACCAAGTTCTAAGGAGCAGACTGTAAGAAAGGTGAATTCTGTGGCCATGGGGAGAGGCCAGCTGCTCTGCAAATTATGTAGTCTTTTCCTTGCATCTTTGCTTACGGTGGGAATGTGTACATAAAGGTTGAAATCCAGTCAATCACCGTAAAAACACTGAAGAGATATTACTTAAATGTTGGGAGTAATTTCATTAAAACATCTGATTCCTTTGTTTTCAAGCAGTTGCCTTTCAAATCTTCATGCTCTGACTTCTGGACTCTGTTGTATCTGGGATTAATAGACCTTTCTCCTCTCTGAGCCACTGTTTAAAAGCAAATCCCTCCTCTCTAAATTAACCAAAATCTTAATTGGCATAAGGCTACACATTCAGTAGATTCTTCTCAGTTCCTTTAAATCCAATCCAGTTACTATTAACAACCAAAGCGACTGGCAACAATAACAATGGCCACCTCTCCCTCTCCCTATCTCACATTCAGGACCCTAGCAAAGATGGAATAGGTAGGCAGGTAAGAGAACTTCTGGACTGCAAGGCATTCTGCAAGGTTTCCTTTACGTGCCAGGAGAAGCAGGCTTCTGCATTTGTGGAGAAATGTGGAAAAATACTTAATGGGTAAGCTTGTTTCTTGGTTGAAGAGGTAGAGGAGGGAGGGAGGAAAAAAAGAAAAAAGCCACACTGTGTTGAAGACCCAGATTCCAAACGAACCGGAAACTCCCTTGGCTGATGGTTGGCCCCAAAGGTTCCTTTCAAGTGGAGCATGAGGGATTACTTCTTAGCTCCCTGGACCTTCAGACTGGCTGTGGTTTAATACTGCCCAAACCTTTGTGTAAATACACCTACATCTTAAGTAAAATAGGAAGGACTGGGATCTGAACTCCCCTTCTTGGGATGTTCTCTGCATCCAATATTTGCTTGCAAGGGAAACTGTATTACTAATAAATCAGATTCCTAGTTTTGCTGCTCTTGAGTTGCATTACGACTGTGTGACCAGCCTTCTAGAAGTTTCTTGGCTTTATAGAGTATTCCAGCAGTCTTTGCTGTCCAGAACTCCCTTACCAAACACAGGGTTTCACACAGGCTTTTCATATGCTCTGCCTTGAGCCAGGCTCAAATACCAAGAGGTCCCCTGGGGGTAGTTTTGCAAGTTTGCTCTTTTTCCTTCTGCAGCTGGCAAAGAGCAACAAAAGCCAGTACTTAGAAGACATGCCTATAGGCTGAACTCTTGATTTGGGCTCTTTTGAAAGGTGCTGGGCTGCATCCCAAAGCAAAACATGGCTTTGGAACACACTGCAATTGTTTAAAGTTCACATTGCCTAATCTTCAGCTAATGTCCCCCAGCATTGTGAAAAGACAGGGCAACAGAATGCCAGGGCACAGAAGGCTGGCCAAGGAGCACGGAAAGGAAATCCTTATGGCAGAAAATATCTAACACTCTCTGAGCATACTTATGTACTGCGAGTTGTGTTGGTGCTCTACAAATATTGAATAATTTGTTCATAATAATTAATGGTAATAACATTTCTCACAATGATATGTGTCAGGGTATTAACTACGACAACAAGCGAAGCACAGCATCAATGGGTGAAAACAGATGTTTGTGTCTGTGCAGGTTCTGGGCCTTGGGAGCTCCCTCCATCTCCAGGCATTAATTCTTTAGTATCTGGACAGTAGATGAGGATTAGAGCAGGAAAGGCAGGCATCCCACTCTTCCCCACCTTTGTCTCTCATCCTCTAGTCACGAATTTGAGATGGTAAGATAGAGATCCTCTCAAGTACTTGATGTTCTAATGAGAACATAGAGATGTGACTCTGAAATAAAGGATATGAAACTCAAAGTTTGATTCAAGCAAGCAAGCTGGATTTGAAGAGCAATGGGAGGAGAAAGTAAGATTAATCTATACGGTTTTCGATCTCTATTAAATTCTGATCTGAAGATTCTTATTGGTTGAAAGAACTATTGAAAACCCAAAGATGCACGAATATATGTGTGTGTTTTTGTGTGTGTGTGTGTGTATAGTGTGATAATTCAAAGTTTGTTAACCTATTTAAGATTAATTTTTACCATATGAAACTATCTGAAGCTAAGGAATACCGAGAGCAGAAAAATAGAGGAGCTCCCTAATTGGTTATCCACTACCAAGAGAACAAACATCCTGACATTATATACGTAGAAGTAACATTATATTGACTGAGCATATTGTACTTACATATTTAGACACACACTCATATATATGTGTATGTACACACACACACACTTTTGTGTATATGTGTATGTTTGTGTAAGTAGTAGCAAATCAACAATTAAATAAACAGTGGCTATGAATTTGAGAGCAAAAGGGAGTTCATATGAAAAGTAGGCAGAATAAAAGGGAAGGGAAATCCTATGTAATTATATTTTAATTTCAAACAATTAAAAGTATATTTGCTTTCATAATGGCAATCTGCAAAGCAATGAAAGCATTTGAAAATGAAAAAAGAGCCTTAGGAATTAGAATGTTGAAAATGCCTAAAATTCAAGTCTGCAATTAGGACACAGCTGCAGTTGCATCTCTGACTTGTCCAGCTTGGTGTGGTGGAGCAGTGACAGGGCTGTTATTCCCCCTGACTTCTGACTTGTCGCTCTGCAAGCTGATCAGGGTCCGCTTGCTAGGCTGCCTGGAGTTCTTGGCTCTTGAGTGCCTTCCATTAGCCAATGCAATATGGAGTTTCTCTAATAAGATGGTTTTATGGTGCTTAACTTGAAAACTAATAAGTAAAAGAACTCACTGTGCCTTCACCTAAAATATTACATTCTCAGCTAGCTTTGGTAACATTCACTTATAATCCCAGCACCAGGCACTCAGGAGGTTAAGGCAGGAGGACATAGAATTTGAGGTCAGCCTTGGGTACATAACAAGTTCTAGGCCAACCTCAGCTACATAGTTTGCCCTGATCCCCTCTGCAAATCCTCCCCCAAACTTTGAATATTTTTTATGGCACTGTAACTGACTCATTGGCCCCGTGGCACTACACAGAAACTGCTATACTGCCTAACACAGAATAGACCAAAATATTTCAATATCAACCTAGTCTACATTTATTGTACTTTCACAGATAACCTCCTATTGCAATGTCCTCTGCTTCCTCTGACATGGATTCTTCTGTTGCTTGGGCCAGATCATTATTTGAAATTTTACTTTATTCAGAATATTTAGAGAGGTGTAATGCAGCTGTAGATGCAAAAGGCAGGCCTTCTAACCTCCCATTTCAAGATAATGATATATCATACATATAAGAATAGGTCTGTACAGTAGTCTTACTTCTCACTTTGTTTGTAGGTAGGTAGCATTAGGAACAGTTTGCTTTTATTTTTGAGAAAGTACCTCACTATGTACCCCTGACAGGGCTGAAACTCGATCTGTAGATCAGTTTGGCCTTGAGCTTGCAGTCTACAGGCATGAGTGCCTCCACACCTGGTCACAGTTTGAAAGTTTAAATGAGTAGTTTAATATCAATTATGATATTTTATAAATTTACCATAGATATAATCCAAACCAACTAAGAGAGCAGAGTGGAAACAGTAAGAGTTAATTTTATTTCTGATCACTTGGCAGATTTGCTTTCTGATACTATGAAAATCAGAAATTCTTGCAAATGAAATGAAGAAATGTACCTTCTTCTAATAGCAAAAGTGTTGCCCTCATTAATAATCACCATGCTGTCATGAAAACCTAAAAAATTAAAATAATGTTTAGCATTAAAATAATTAACTCATCCAATACCCAGAAAGACCCTAACAACCAGTGTTGCACACACTAGGAAAATCTGTTTGAAAGTGTGCCTAGAAGGCAAAGTTGGAGAATCTTTACAGTCTGGAAGAAGCATATTGTGATTGATATATATATATATATATATATATCACATATAATGGTAGAAGCTGCATATTTTTATCCCCACATGATATGCTGCGATCCTGGCCCCCATTTCCTAAGAATATGACTTTATTTTGGAAAAAAGTCACTGCAGAGGTAGTAAGTTAAGGAAATCCATCATAGATTAGAGTTGATTTGTGACCTGTGGGGTGTCCATGGGTGAAGAGAGCCACACAAGGAAGTGGGTCATGTGAAACAAGGCAGAGATGAGGGCAGAGATGTTCTTCTGTTAGAAAAGAAGAACAGTGATCACCAAGCATTGTCAGAGGGTATAACACAATATTGAATGAATTCTCCCTCAGGGCCCACTGTGGGAACCAAATAACCCAGCTGCAATGGGTTTTGGATGCATGCCCCCGACCCCCAGAACTGGGTGAGCATACACACCTGCTGGTCTTTGTCGCAATTTATGGTGTTCTGTCACATTAGCCCTGAGTAACTAATACATGTGTTGTCCTGAAGAGACATAGGTGAGATAGACATTAAGGATCTGGAGGTCTAGCTTCCCCCCTGCTAGATCAGCAACTGTCCTCAGAGTTGTCCACAACAAAATCTCACACTGGTGACAGTTCAAGTATGTGGTTGCTGTTTAGAAGAAGAAACAGCCTTTCTGGCTCAGAGCATCTAAAATCAGTACACAAATATCCCAATGCCAGTTTTGGCAGCATGAAATAATGACTTTGGAATGGCAGGATCTTTTGTCTCCAGATAAGTTTCAAGATGAATATCCTCAGTAATTTGAAAGAGAGAAAGAAACAAAAAATCTTGTACCAGTACACAGAACACACCCTCCTGTGTTGTTCTTGTTGTTCTTGGAAACCACCTATATTTTTGTGACATTTTTGACAATTTTAGGTCTGTTTTTGTCCCCTGCATAAAATATTTGTTGGCTGTGCTAGTCTCGTGCACTCCCTATGATTGGAAAGAAAATTGAAAGTAAATCACTTTTAGGAAAAGTGAGCTGCAGATGACCATGATTTGGCTCTGTTTAAAAGATAAGGAAAATCAGATGACACAGAAAGACAGCTGCATTGAGTAATAATGGAGCACGTGGAGGTGAGAAATATTAACCAGAAATGCTCTGACTTCCCATCATTGCCGCTTGAACTTGTACCCACCCACCCGAGCCCCGAATCCCGTGAATGACCTCCTCTGCCTTTGAAGCCTTCCTCAACACCAGACCTCCCAGTGACTCCATCCTCAGAGGTTAGGAGCTTTCCCTGGCAACAAAACATGGCCTCATGCTTCTGCCCTCTCTTTAACTAATTCACGGTCACTATATGTGGGTTACTCTGGTATTACTCTTTTGCTACAGACACAAACGATTTTTGCCACAATTAATGTTTTGGTCAACAATGTGCAGACTTAAATCCCTGAATTATATGGCTAGGCAAATAAAAGCAGACCACAAGATTTGGTCTGCTCAAGTTGGCTGAGACTCACCCATAAGGACAAGCCAGAAGTCTTGCTGCTTTCCCAGCAAGCCTGGGGGAATCACACTGTTGTAATATGTTCTTTTGTCCCTGTACACAGTTGCAGTCAGTCTGTGGACATGGATGACACAGTGGGCCATTTCAGCAGGTAGAAATTAGTTGAGTATTCACAAAGAGAGTCTTCACACATCAATTAGTGACTCTGATGTTCTGGTCATCATCACAGGAAAGGGGTAAGATGGGAGTGTAAGAAATTTACAGATTTCACAAAAGCTAGATGTAAAATATCTCTCTCTCTCTCTCTCTCTCTCTCTCTCTCTCTCTCTCTTTCTCTCTTTCTCTCTCCCCCTTCCCTTCTCTCTTATGGAGTCTGAAGCTTAAAAATAAAAAAAAATTGATTGTACAAATAACTATATTTTCTTAAATGATTTAGAGAGCTCTGTTTATTCATTTACCGACAGTGTTTAGAATATATAGTAGCCAGTGTGTCTGCAGATATATTTATGTTGGACTGTTTGGCTTGGCTTCACCTCTGTAATAATTTATAACAGTTTCAATGTAAACCTACCACCGAACAGGTCAAAAAGGTCCTGGATTTTAAGCATGGTCCTCACAGATAACTCGCAGTGCTGGTTCCCACCCAGACCCCAGCTCATCCCTCACCCTCAGGATGTGGACATTTTTCACTTAGGAGAATGTAAAGGTGAAGGATTTTAATTTGTTTTCTCATGTCAGAGCTTTAAATTCCTTCTGCAAATCGGGTTATATTTATATTAAGGAGATAAAGCTTCCGGGCTTATTGACTTACAATTACATTCTATCATAGTTTTTTAGGTCGATGAAGATGAAATATTTTATGCCTATTTGTATTGTGGTTATTACTGATAGATGATAATGAAATAAAAAGAACCTAAATTTTATGCATTTTCATGATGTGCACTAATTTTAATAAGCTGGGAAGAGGCATTAAAGCTCAATTTTTCTATATACTTTACTAACTTTATATAACTATGTCTTTCTAGATAAAATTTTGACAAACAGTGACAAAATATCTTTAAAATTAATAATTTTTAGATATGTAGTAAATAGCACATTAATTGGTAATTTAATATTAAATGATAAGTCCTGAAAATACATACAAGTAACATTATGTAGACGGAACAGGTTTAACTAGGAATATATATGTTATCTATCAATACATATATACATGCAATAACAGTTAATGAAAAGGAGATGCTATAAATTTTAAAGAGCATGAAGGGAGCATGTGGAAATGTTAGGGAAGAAAGGAAGGGAGAAATGTAATTATCTCAAAAATATTTAAACTACCTATATAATAAACATACTAATTTGGCAATGTTGGAATATTATTTTTTACCCAGGAAAAAACCCTCAAAAATAGTCAAATGAGAAAAGGTGAATTTTTTTTTAGGGAGATCAAACAGATAAAGGACCACTTAGCAGTGAGCCAAGGCACACAGCCTTATGTCGTACGATGGATAATGCTTTACAGAAGATATTTTATGTGCTTTTATTTCACTAGTGTGTTGACCAAACTGCTTATCATGCTTAGTTCAGCTTCCACTCCCTGCCCCCCCTCACCCCAATTCGTCCATCTATTTAGTCAAGAAGTGTTTATTAAGCCTAATCTGGGCTATGATCGCTGTCCTCTGTCAGAGTTGCCTTTTTCTCAATCAATTTTAGATGGTGACTTAAAGATCTGTGAGATTACTTAAGCTTCGAAGAGGAGGCATAGTCAAGATTTGAATGATCACAGACAATTACAATTGGTCTGTTTGCAGAACAATGCCGGCTGGGAGCAGAACTAAGTCTGGCATTAAACAGATCAGCATACACTTCCTGCTATGGCATCTCATTGACAATTTGACCTCAGACACAGGTGCTTCTGACAGCATTGTGTGTTGAGATTCCAGTAGGTGCATTAACAGTTTGAGTTTGGCCTTGGGAGCCCTTCCACTGGGCACAGAACTTGAGAGTTCAATGGAGGCTTATAGTTACTGACATGTATTAAAACATAAATACACAGCATTTCACAGGAATCCATTAAAAAAAATAACATTGAAAATTTCATATCTCACCTTTTCCGGTAACCACCATTAATATTGAGAGACAGGGAGAAAACATCCCCTGCTTTATCAACTGGGTAACTTCTTGACTTTGTCATATAGCAAAATTCATGTTACTTCTTTGAGGTGTAGCTCCTTCTGTCAGGAGACTAAGCATGCAGATGTGGGAGATTAAGCAGTGGCTGACTCCAGGATGTCTGCTGTTTGCTGCTCTCCCTCCTGACTAGTTATCGGAAGACAGTTTTCTGCCTTTAGAAAGAAATTTCTATCTGCATCAACATCAGGAAGTCATTAGTCATAGTCAGTATCTTCAGCTGCAAGGTAGAGGGCATTTTTATAAAAACAATGTTTCTCCAGGAAACAGAACTATTAAAAATGGTAGAGAACATGTTCTTTATTATGGGAATTTGACCTTACAAGTTGGCAGCTGGTTAACGCTAGATGTGGTTTTCTATTGCTTCTGTGTCTGTGGATGGGATTGAGATCTGCAAGAGAGTTACAGAGGTAGAACTGTAGGTCATGTCTACCTGATGAGATAGTAGTGCCAGCAAGTAAGAAATAATACATGTGCGCTCCAAGGGTCTTGGATATGCTGAATTGAACATTCAACTACAAAAAGGTTATGACTTCTGCCTCACGTTTATCTACTCATCTACTTCAAGATTTTTTCATAGGTCCCTCAAAGCAGCCTTTTTAAGGAGATTCTGTGAGGTCTAGCATCGACCTAGCTTGGTTGACAGCAAGGATTTCTCACAATGTTTACCTTACTTTGGATTCTCTGAGGTGAACACTTGTGACATAGATTTTCTTCAGAGTGTGGATGTTCAAGCAGTAGCTAATAGTGGACATGGAAGCTATCTGGTCAACAAAATGTAACCAGGAACTACAGTGTGAAATAACTATTGAGTTTTATTCAAGGGGTTCGTATAGAACATGACTTGCCTTTTGTGTCTCTGATTTGGAAGACTGATGTCATTTTAAACCATTTTTACACTGTGGAATTATAAATGTGAAAACAACAAAAAACCCCATATTTTCAAAATAGATAAAAATAAAAGCAAATGGATCTTTTGTATTCAAAGCAATAGTAGTTAGATAAACCTTCATGTTAATGAAACAGTTAATTTTATTATTATTTTTTGAAGTGATGGTTTGGGTTTGGGTTTGGTTTGGTTTGCTCTGTTCTAAAGTTTAACGTTGATATGGAGGGAGAAGAAGAGGTTGAGGAGGTAGAGAGGAGAGGAGAGGAGTGGAGAGAAATCTTGTATATTCACAACCAAGAACAATGATAAAGAAAATTACGAATAAGAATGTGCTTTTGGATTATGCGTTCTGATTCTCATTCGAGAATGAGAATGAAGGATATGCTAGGGGACTCATGTATAAGAACAAGGAAGCTATATACAAATAACCCCTCAAAATGGCCCCTAAGATTTCCACATGTTATTATTTATTCCCTACTTTTGTTCTCATCCAAGTGATGCTTGTGTTGATGTCTGTGGCCATTAGAATTCAGCATAAGCAATGTGTGCCACTTCCATGGCTAGTTTATAAAGGGTGGTGGCCTCTGATTCAGATGTGTGCCATCTCCCTCTGGTCACTTGCTCAGTTCATCTATTAGGGCAAGTATCCCTGTCGACTCCTCCTCCTTTTAAAAGAACACTACTCATATTGGATTAAAGTTTCATACTTATGCTTATAATAATCAAAACAAAAGGTAAAGTGAGTACCTTTTGGGGGGCCCTGTCAAGGTAGGCCATGAAACAAACAGAGCAAGTACAAGAGATTTATTGGCGAGGAGGAACGGGGGCAGTGCAGTGAATGAAGTGAATGAATGAAAGGCTATGTTGGAGTGCGGACATGAGAGAGGCAGACAGGCAGTCAGAGAGTGAGAAAAGGGGAAGAGGAGCCAAAGAGGCAAGAGAGAAAAGAAGAGGCAAAGAGATGAGTAAGAGGCAAGAGAGCAAAGATGGGAAAGAAAAGAGAAAGAGCTGTGCTCTAATGGATACACGTGTCACCTAGCTGATAATGGAAAGACACCTGGCAACAAGGGATGACACAGCTGCTATCCTATTTAATCTTAATTACCACCTTTAAGGCCATCTACACTTGGCCGTAGAGAAGGCTATCCCTCATGTGTGATGAAAGCGATGGAGCAAGGGTACAGAGGTGCTGCCGAGTCAGAATTGTTCTCTAGGGATTTCATGTCACTTGGCCACAGGTTGTTCTTTTGCATATCTGCTGCTACCTGATACACAGTTCTGAGTTCATCTGAATGCCCACCCTACTCTGAAGGCAGCATTTCTTCTTTTGGTTCTGGTCCTCATCATCCAAGGCTAGTCACTGTTTACTGAATTCCCATTCTAATAGCACTGTTAAGAATCCTGTGAGGTTGGCAATAGGGGACTATTATCCTGAGCTGTGGTCCAGGAAGGCTAAGTCACTGATCTGGAATCTCCCTGCTAACCAGTAGCAGTGCCAGACCTAAGACTTAGAATATCTGATCTTTTGACCTGTGTCTTGTTTTTCATTCCTTCTTTCCCTCCCTCCCTCCCTCCCTCCCTCCCTCCCTCCCTTTCTCCCTCCCTCCTTTCTTCCTTCCCTTCCTCCCTCCCTCTCTGCCTCTGTCTGTCTTTTTCACTTTTAGGTTTTCTTTTTCTGGTTAGGGAAGACCAGACTCAACAGGTAGAGTGGTAGCAAGCCACTGAAAGATGAGCAAATTAAGTTGTATTTAGGATGTGTGCATCCTAATATCTTAAAATATTTTTCTAACATTTTAGGTTTGGCATAGCAAATTGGGCCAACATTCCTTTCCTTTCATTTTTAAACCCACATGTATTCTTAGGGAAATTAAGCTCATATGTTTCTGATTCATTTACTGTATAACTCATCAAAATATTGTTTTATAGCAGTTCTTGGCAGGCTATGAAACCTGTTAAAATACAGACTTTCCCCCTCTTGCTACCATGGAAGCTCTGCTTAACTGAAAGCATGGTGTAAATGAGCTAGAAATCATTTTTTTTCAAGTGGGTTTCCCACAAAACTGAAGATTTCGTTGAGTTCTCTGTGATCTTTGTAAGTTAAAAAACATCCCACTTACTATATTGCATGTATGTACGTGTGGGATTTGCTGGAATCTAGGGTTGGAGACAGGAGAGGAGGCTCTGGGTTTCAGATACCTGTAAGTGATGACGCTAGAGAGTAAGATAGAACTGTGCATCTCTGGGAGTCCTCAGTACTTGCTATGGGGCTCAGCACTCTATAAATCCCATCTCCCAGGAACTTCTCCTGAGCCCTATCCCTTGCCATTGTTACTCTACACAGAAGTCAACACGGAAACAGGGTCTCTGCTAAGTCAACCTCTGCTATTGGTGCCCACGGATTCAAGATTTTATGTGGAGTAGTTTGATTACAGAGTCCAATCTTTTAAACCTGTGTAAAAATTGGGAAATGGAGATCCAGAAGACCTAAGAGACACATCCTACTTGCTGGAGGGAGAAGTGGAAATTCAGTGACTTTCATGTTCATTAATGACATATAATTTATTTCTCTTTAAACTTTAATTCTGACCACAGGCTTATTTCCTCTGGGCACTTTGCTTACATTTGGGGCAGGTTCTTGGCCAAGATTTTGAATGAGCAATACAAAATTCTGCTCATGCCATATGGGTGGTTTCTTTGAGCTGTTGTCATGTTCACAATCATGTGAGTAGCTGCCCTTTCACAAATAGTTGGGCTTTCCCAGAAAACTGCCACACCCACCCAGCTGTGCCATGTTTTCTCTAAGCTAATTTTGGGGTAAGAACAGTTGTATTTATGCTTATAATACAAGAGTTACTGTGGCTTAAGTGGTTCTTAAAGTATGTTCTACACATTTAGATGGTCGTGCTGCTGCTACTGCTGCTGTTGGTGATGATGGTGGCTTTGTGGTGTGTGTGTGTGTGTGTGTGTGTGTCCTTGTAGGCACTCATCTGCAATGGTGGAGGTCAAAGAACATCTCTTAAGAGTCACTTTCCTACTATGAGCTCTGTATGTCAAATTCAGGTTATCAGGACTGCACATAAGTGCCTCTATTTACTAAGCCACCTCTCTAGACCTGAGACTTTCGTTACTTTTGTTAGGCATTGCTTAATGAATTATTGAACTACTTTATTTTATCCCTCTTGCTCCCACGTGAGTTATGTAGCTTTGGTTTTTCCAATTGATTGAACAGTAAAATGGTAACCAAGAGAAAGATAACAGCCTCTTGTATCCAATGTTATGAGGCTAAATATATATGGGATAAACAGACAGATTCTGGTCTTTTATGGACAGGGTTCCTCATCCTCAAAGTACTTAGGTTTTATAGAATGCAGAGATATCTGTGGTTCAGTGTGCCTCTCTTAGAGGGCTGACACTTCTTAATAGTCTGAGAACAGATAGTGCTAAAATAAGGAAACCATGTTTTTATACATGGAAATTGTTAAATTTGTATCTTAATATGTATGCATGTGCATATATAAATATTGTATGAGAAAACTTTGATGTGAGAATCCCCTCTGTGTGCTGTGATTCCCATCAATAAATAAAGAAACTATCTTGGCCTGTTGATAGGTCAGAACTTAGGGGTAGGTGTAGAGGATTGGACTGAATGCTGAGAGAAAGAAGGGTGAGTCAGGGGACGCCTTGGATCCGCCACCAGAGATAGAAGTTCTGAAACTTTGCTGGTAGGCCACGACCTCATTGTGATATATAGATTAATATAAATGGGTTAAATCAAGATGTAAGAGTTAGCCAATAAGAAGCTAGAGCTAATGGGCCAAGCAGTTATTTAATTAATACAGTTTCTCTGTGATTATTTCATTTCTGGGTGGCTGTGGAAAAACAAGTGGCTTCTCCCACAAAACATAGTATACATAGGGTTTTGGTACTATTAACAATTTCCTATGACCACTGAGGATGAGAGAGCATCCATTTTATGAGTAAGGAAAATCGACTGTATCATAATTTATTATCTTTCATATATTTTATGGAAATTGTTAATTTAAAAAAAATTGTGTGTTTATTGTGTGTTTGTCTATATGAGATCACATGTGTGAGTGTATGTTCATATGAACTCAGGCATGTGCCCCTATGACAATGTGGAGTTCAGAGGACATTCTCGGGCATTGGTCTCCACCTTTCACTGAACCATTTCCCCAGCCTGGCATTGCTAACTTTTTAAAGACCTTGCCTGTTTTCAATACAAGCCTTTGGTACCCAATGGCAAGAACTTCCCTGATTAAAAGTCTTAGAAGTTCTATATGTCTGCTACTGTAAAAAAAAAAAAAAAAAAAAAAAAAAAAAAAAAAAAAAAAAAAAAAAAAAAACACTATTTTCAACTTCAGCTTGTGTTTTCAATTTATACCTTGGACAGAAGTGTTTAAGAGCTTTTTACATTTTACAACTGTGTTAAATAATGCTATATTTGTCAATTTGCTTGGCAATCGCTCATAATTATCCTTCTCTTTGACATTATTGAAGTTGAACACGTTTACTCTTATCAGGCATTTATGTTTTCATCAAACTCTAATGAAGAGTATAGAAATGATTGTAAAAATTAAGATGGAGGGAGCTTACTTCAAGGCAAAGATTATGATGCAATGGGTTATTAAAAATTGATCTGGTGTTGCTGAGAAGTTAGCAACCCGGGGCACTGCTTCCTAGAATCTAACCGAAGGACAAATGTAGAATTCAAATTGTCAACACAAAAGTCTTGGGGCCACCTCTAGCTTTATATTTATTTCTCCCATCTGTCCTAAAGACAGAAGAAATACATTGAATGGTGAGAAAGATATGAGATAAGGGAGCAGTGGACAACTGACTAGAGCATTGCCAGAGCAGGTGAGTTCAATAATGGAAAACATGGATTGAAGAGCTGTATAAAAACAAGAGATTTTGAAGACAGTGTGAATCCTGGGGATGACATGTGCTTGATCTATAGAAGAGTATGTGAAGTCTATTGAAAGACAGTTCCTGGATCAAGAAAAGCCAGTAATAGGCTTTTTGGGATCCAGTCTGTTTGGATGCTCACCTTCCTAGACCTGGAGGGAGGGGGGAGGAACTTGAACTTCCCACAGGGCAGGAAACCCTGACTGCTCTTAGGACTGGAGAGGGAGGAGAAGAGGGAGTGGGGGGAGTGGGAGGGTACTGGGAGGAGGGGAGGAAGTGGAAATTTTTATAAATTAATAGTAATAATAAAAAAATAAAAAAAATTAAGAAAGAAAAGCCAGTAATAGAGGGATTATGATGGCAATGCTCTATATATTTTAGGGGAACTGTTTATATCATCAGTTATGATCTTGGCTGAACATTGAATGGTTTACCCACAGAAATTTCACTTTGAAATTGCCATGCTTAGTGTTAGATTCCTATCAATTGTGAGATGCTTTTGTTAACAAATTACTCAGTAAATAGTTCTGGATAAAAAGATTAATGAAGATATCATCATAAATGAGAAGACCAAACTATAAATGAAGACTGAATTACCAGCTAAAGAATTTAGTGAATGAAGAAACTTGGCATGGAGGTCAACAGGTGACAGCAAACAACCTTCAAAGTGGAAGACAAACCATGATGACATCACCTTTTTAGGCAGCAGGAGTTCCCTAACCTTAGGTATATTCCAGGGGTAGAGAATGGTCTGACTGCTGTAATGATGACACATCTCTTCTCCTAAGTCATGAAGTGTGAGATACAAGATATTATACTGGAAAATTGTTTTGGAAAAATGAACCCAGGAATGCAGGTAAATTTATAATCAAATTTGCAGAATAAGTGCTCTAGGTAGTGGCTTGGCTTCCAAAGATAAACAGTTGTAGTGCCCAACAATTTGGCAGAAAAAAAAACAAAAACAAGTTCCATTCATGTGGCTTGACTTAAGAGGCTTTTAATGATTTATTACCCTTTAAGCAGATGTAGGCTGGATAAAGGGGACCAGAAAGAGATTTATGCAAACCTTCATGAACAGTGGAAGGCACCCATTGCCACCTGCAAGTGGCATTTCCTTATAAAACCACATCTCTGCTGTAGTCTATGAATTGAACTTCCTGACTGATTAGAACTTCCTAGATGTGGAGTGTAAGAATGTTGCAGATTGAGAGTCAATATCTTTTAGACACTCTTCTCTCGCCTTAGTAGCTGTTTCTTCTCAGCCTATGTATTAGGACAACTCCCTTTCTAACTATGAGGTAAAAGTTAGGGAATGTGTTCTTAGAACACTATAGCTTCTGCCAGCTGTAAAGCCAAAAGTGTAATCAGTTAGCATCTGAAACCTGTGGCAGAGATTTCTCTTCATTGCTGTACTCCACCTACTTACTGCTTTCATCAATGCACTTAGTAAATGCCTTGGATTATGACTATCTTTTGTCCCAGGACTATAAAACTTTACGTTACCATTTTCATGATAGGTCATGATGTTAGCAGTGATCTGACTTCATGTTTGTAGGCCACTGGTACTTACATCTGGTTCAGAATATACTATCTGTATCTTTCGTGGGATGAGAGATATGTTTCATATTAATATGCCTCTAAGTTCAAAGGGACAAGAAACTTAAAAAGTCTTTGTGCCAGCTAGTCTCAGTTGTCAACTTGATTGCATTTAGAATTAACTAAAGAGCAAGTTGTTACTCACTCTGTAAGACTTTCTTTTTCAGTTATTTGAAGTAGGAAGACTTACCCTAATGTGGGTGATATCTTCTGGTGGCAGTCCAGATAAAAGAACATGGAAAAAGGAAGCTTCCTTCCTTAATAAATTGTAGCTCACCTTTTCACACATGGTCCCTAAGTCCCATTCACTGGGATCTCTTGCTTCTTGAATACTCACTAAAAATACAGGCTGTAGTATGGAAATGGGACATGCCACTGTCACTTTTTAGAATATGGCTGACATAGTGAAAAGCATGTCTTCTATTGCTAGAGGAAAATGCCCTCAATCCCTCAGTGCAACTTCAGAGTTTTGCAGAAAACAGAGAATGCTCTTTCACTTGGACATAACCCAACCTTCTCCAGCTGTACTTACTCACTTCTTAATCCTTCCCCATGTCAAAGGCTTGGATTTATTCTGCACTGCAATGCCTTTTCCAAATGAGCATCCCTTCTCCATTTAGGCTTTTAAAAATATTCACCAGATAGCGACTTATTTCTCAGAATTTCCTGGTTCGGATCCTCAAATGGAGATGAACGTGGGGCAGGGTTGCTTTAACTGAAACCATTTTATAAATTAAATAGAAAACTCATATTGACTACTTACTCGAATATCCATGATGATGAAAACACTCTTCAGAACAAAGCAGACCCATGATGTGTTTTAGAAAGGTAATGTTCCATCTGTGTGTGTACAAAGTAAAATATGTTTATGTAAAAGACTTGCTGTTTGGGCAAGAAGAAACATCAAGGTGTGTGGGACAATGGAGCTTTGGGATAAGAGAGTAGCTTCTAGCGTACATTTGAACATGGCAGTGCTGCTGTGTTGTCTGGGTGGGAATGCAATGTAAGGACAGTGCTGTGGGGTAATGCTCTTGTACCTTTAAAGATTTGTCACTTGTACTACTTTAATAAAACTCTGATTGGCCAGTAGCCAGGAAGGCAAACTAGGAGAATTCTGGGAAGAGGAAAGGCTCATCTTCACTCACCAACCAAATGTAGAGGAAACAAAACAAGAATGTCTCACTGAAACAAGGTACCAAACCATGTGGCTAAACACAGATAAGAATTATGGGTTAGTTTAAATAAGAGCTAGTTAATTATAAGCCTGATCTAGTAGGCCAAACAGTTTATAATTAATATGGGTTTCTGTGTGTTTCATTGAGACTGAACAACTGCAGGACAAGGTAAGACAGATACTTCTGTCTACAGGACAGTGTTGTCCAGGGGGAGTAGCATCATCTAAAATGCCACTGACTTGCGAGGTTGAATGTATCTATGGACACTGGCATCACAGGCATACACATCGAAAAACAAGCACACACACACACACACACACACACACAGAGAGAGAGAGAGAGAGAGAGAGAGAGAGAGAGAGAGAGAGAGATTCCTGTATGAGCAATAAGTTTTTCTCTCTTTTGATATTTACTTTTCTGCCTAGTAACTGTTTTTTTTCTATTGTATATTGTACCCTGTGACCCTTAGTTCCATTGTGGGCCCTTTGTACTTTGTTGCTGCTTACAGTACTTGTAAGCATAGCATGCATTTGGAGTTGGGTCTGTTTGGGTAGCATCCATTAATTCTTAGCTGCATCTCCTGGATACATTTACTCAACTGTCTAAGTTTTTAACTCCTTCAGAGAATAAAGCGATACATTTTTTTTTTGTGGTATTGGTGCTTTCCAGGAATCAAACCAAGGTCCTTACATATGCTACTAAACAGTCTACCATGAAGATAAATTCCCTACCCGCCTTTTGTCCTTGTCCCCTTTTAGATAGGTTCTCACTTTCACGAAGTTGCTCAGACTGCCTTTCAACTTACTCTGTAGCTTGACAGGCTTTAGCCTTATAATCTACTGCCATGGTCCCTTGATTGGATGGTGTTATAAGCCTGTGTCACCAAACTTGGCTCAGGGGATAAGTTTAATACCATCTTCTTTGTGTTGAATTATCTTATATATAGTAGGGTATAGAGAATTAAAATAACTTCTGCCTTCCTAAGGTTTCATGAAAATTAAAAAGATAATGTTTGCACAGAACTTTACATTGAATGGGACACATGAAAGACATTTAGTAAAGAATACCCACTATTTCCCTTATTCAGAGTAAATATATTTAAAATTTTATTCAGTTGAGTGACTCCACAGTCAGGTCTCAGAATATCTAGCAGATCCTAGCAACGGTTTGCAAAATTTTGGCAGTCAGAGAAAGCAAATAAGTCACATTTTGTAAATCTCAATAATGAAATCATTTGAGAGGTGGCTGAAGGTTAAGAGGCTGGAGGGGTGGAAATGTTATTCTACCTGAACGTGTTCACCTCATCATGCACATTTCAGGATAATATGTGGTTGTATTCTCCTGAATGGAGGATTTCATGCCCAGTTTCTATCACTTGCTTGCAAAGAATGGTCTCCTATGAAGCAGCACCACTCTACTCTCTGGCCCTCTCTTAGAGTTCTGAGGACAGACTATTCTAATTAGATTTGAACTTCCTGGTTTGAGCTGGCTTTGCCAAGACCAAAATGTTGCTGTAATGTGTTGAAGTGTAGATTTTAACACAGGGCAACCCTTCTGAAATAGTTGACCAGCACTAAAATGTTCCCCCTCCAAGTCAGACTTTTGTCATTCTTGAAACAGGAAATGGTTCTCTGCAAATATTTAGCAATGCTGTGGAAACTCTGAAGCTCACATCCATGGCAACCCCAGGGATTGCAGACTGTAAAAGGCATCACTCCTTCCTCAACAGAATTATTTAATTCCTAAATATTTGTCATAAGCGACATAGAAGAGACAACCTTCTGTGGTCTGTTGTCAGAAGTCCCTGGTAGACATCTGACCCCACAGTCCAATAAACAGCACCAGACATTCTCTTTCTCCTTAAACTGCATCTGCTAGGCAAGATTTCTATAAAGCAGCAATTCATGGAAGGGTCCCCCTTTATTGCAAATGTCAACTTCTCCTTGTTTAATCTAGCTGTTGGCAGAGTGTGCCTGGCCTCCACTGTGAACTTTGCCTTGTTGCGTCGTTGACAGAAATAGACTTTACAAGCAATTGTAGTGTGTATCAAAGCTCAATATTTATGTAAAGATCACATGGAGATAGATGGCATGGGTGGAAAATGTTATTCAAAACAAACTGATTACATATAATCAATGTTCTCTAACTGTCCTTAAGAACTGGTAGCTGTTAATATTTGCTTGAATAAATAAACAAGTATGTAGAGGTATATGTGCACGTACACATATACACAAAGGAACACTGTTTTACAAAGTCTTAGATTTAAAATTCTCTGTTGCTTTAAGTTCATGAATGATTACTTAGAGTAATAATCTTTGCTTATGCTTTTAAAAATTAGTTCTCTGAGTTTTCTATTCTCTTAAAAGATACATTTATTTATTTATGGTGTGTGTGTGTGTATGTGTGTGTGCTGTGTATGGGCAGTTATGTACAAGTGCATGGAGGACAGAAGACAGTTTATAGGAACAGATTCTCTCCTTTTATCACGTGGGTCAAGCACCTTTATCTGCTGAGTCATCTCACCAGGTCAGTTTGTTTGCTCACTGGGTCACTGAGAAACCAACTGGAGGAGCCATTCATTAAGTTGAAGCATATCAAGAATGGAAGAAGAGTGATCACAGCCAATAAGAAATCATTTCTGTGAAGAAAACAATGATTTCTGCTTTGTACTTGTAGTTTGATACTATGCAAGATAATTTTAGAGTCTAATACAATTACATGGTAGCCATACTAGAAATGAAGTTTGGGTATTGCTGACATTTGGAGGTAAGAAGATTTCTAGTGTGAATGTGCTCAGTAGGCACAGGTCCAGAAAGTGACAGAACCACCAAGCCAGAACCTGGAGGAAGAACAAGATGTTAGTGGATGATCAAAGCATGAGAGCTACTGAAGAAAGCCCTAGCGCATGAGAATCTGGGAAGAATTATCAGGACAGAATTCCCTGGCAGAGTAATTGTGCCTGTCAGATGTTTCCAAGGAGCTTATTCAAGACAAGAGCTGCTGACATCCATTTGAAGGTTTCAGAGCATAGAACTTCCCTGGGTACATGCTGAGAGATTTGGGGAAGATAGAATGGAATTACTAAACCAAGCAAGAAGAATTTGGTAAATTCTTATGAAAACCAATGTCCTTATACTTTTATCTATTCTTCCTCTGGAAAGAACACTAATCAGTATGAGGTCAGTTGAGTTTATGTTTAAAGTATATATAGCTGACAATTTAAAACTTAAGGAAGAATAGTAGCCAGCTTCTACTATAGGAAACATTTGAATCAAAACTCAGCCGAGAAATGGAACATGATAGATGACTCTGTTCCCCTTCTCTCACAGAAGTGTCACAGAATCTGTTCAGAGGTACGTACAGAAGGGGTAGAGACAGCAGTGCATACTCTTATGCATCCTTCAAAGTACAGGGACCTACAAGGCTGATTATTATCTTTTCCTGGAATGTCCAAGATCAGTGGGACAGAGTTCATTGTGAAGGGCTTTTGGGGAGCTGCTGAATGCAGAGCTCAGAGTTGAGAAAGTACAGGGCCGTCTCAAACTTCTCTGGGACTCACCAGGGGATCCTCCCAGCATCCATATCTTGGTTCTGCTGGTGCTCTGGGAGAGAGTCCTGGGTATGCCGGCACATCTGTGTTGCCTCACTAGATGATTAAAGGAAAAATAAACACCTCTGGGGTGGAGGTCTGCCTCTTATTTGGGACCAGACTTCATCTCATTGCTTGTTTCTCAGTGGGAATCTCAGAGGTGGTCATTGGCCTTGCTCATGCAGTGGTTTTTATTGCTGCAAGAGCTGCCATTAGCATCTTCTAAAACCAGTTGATTGATAATTTTTAACAAGTAAAGATTGAGTAACTACACTAAGTAATAAATTGACATATGAAGGAGAACTCATAGTTCACACCCCCTCCACAAAATTCAAAATGATCTCATTATTAAGTGACTTCATTTATTTGCATATATAATAGATATTGAAAGACTTTAATTTCTTCCCTCTCTGTTATTGTGTCAGAAATTCTTTAGCAATAGATTAAAATATTAATGTTGGGCATAAAGAAATTATACTTATGATAGTCAGATCATGAATATATAAACAAATCTGGCAAATAAAATGTGCCATGGATTAGTTTATATAAAGTCAATTCTCAAAGTGACTATGGAAGATTCATTTTCCATAAATCTTCAAATTTGACAATATCATCCTAGAGCATGTCAATTATGACAGTCAACAAAAATAGAAAATACATACATGTGTGATATCTGTGTACCTTTGTGTATGTATGTCTAGGAGAGAGAGTTTACAAAGAAGAACTTGTCTATAGATCAATAAACCTCAAATCTCAAGTAAACTGTGGGCATCCATTATAACATGACGGCTGGCTTGTTGGGGTTTCTGTTCCGCCCGGTACCCCACAACCGGCAACTCCCAACAAAAATCACACACAGGACTCCATAAGATTATAAAGCTGATTGGCCCATTAGGTTAGGCTACTTATTAGTTCTTATGACACATATTACCCCATTATCCTTATCTACGTTAGCCATATGGCTTGGTACCTTTTTCAGCTGTCAGTTTACATATTGCTGCTTCGGTGGTCTGCGCAGGAGTGGCGGAGAGAGCTTTCTTCTCCCTAGCCTTATCCTATTCTCATTGCTCCGCCTCTACTTCCTGTCTGGTTGACCAGCCTATACTTCCTGCCTGGCCAATCAGCGTTTTATTAAAATACATGATTGACAAAATACAGATAATTCTCCCGCACCAATCCATCATCCCTTTTAATTATTTCATCGATAGGATGTATGTCTGTGCTCTCTTTAAATTTAAGGACAAGTTCCAATGTACTTGGTGGTGAGGCCTGTGGGAGGTAATTAGGACATAACAAAATCCTCACAAATGGGTCAGTAGCCTGGTAAGAAGAGATACAGGATGGATAAAGCCTGTCAGCTGTGTGGAGGTAGCAGAAGACAAATATCTGAAAGCCTGAAGTGTGCTCACTACTGACCCAGTGATACACTGATCTTGGATATTCCTGGCTTCTAGAACTGTGAAATAATGCTTGTTTAAGACACTTAATATACATTGTCTGTAACTGAAAGCAGCAAAGACTAATACAGTCAGTAGTGTGAGTGCCAGGCCTGCTGTGGCAAATTTTGAACTCTGTGAACGTGGCTCAGGAAGTACATAATGGGCAAAACTCAGGAAAGTCTTGAGATGCATCCTGGGAAATCTTGACATTGCGGTTAATAAACTTTACAAGCAATTTGGGTGAGAGCTCAGCAAGAGGAGAAAGATGTAGACAGGTTTCTGTTTTCTTTGATAACTAGTAGATGTATGTATGACAAGAGCCATTCTGAGGCAGGCCAGGATGAAAGTGAGGAGCATTATATTAAACAATGGAGAAAGACGATCCTTGGTATGAAATGGCAGAAAAGAGACAGCTTGGCTGAGCTGTGATTAGCTTCTCGTTTTGTACATGGCACTTATGGCCATAAAATTGGATATGTAACTGAGGAGGTTTCTAGAGAGTGTCAAAGGAGCTATTTGGTTCTTCCTGACCACTAACAGTAAAATGTGAGACGAACTGAGTGAATTCAGGGTGAAGGTGTTAAGTGAAAGGGGATTAAAATGTACAGACTTAGAAAATCTTAAGACTTTTCGATTTATAAACAAGAAGATCATGTTTGGAAGCAGAGATGAGCAATATGACAGTTGAGGTGTATCATTGGTGTGGATATGAGGCAGGTACTTAGTCAACCATTGCAATAGAGATATTCCAAATTAAACTAAAGTGTACTAAGATGGGACAAAACAGAGAAGATTTTTCTCAGGTTTTATAAGAAAGAACTCTACATCTATGTTGATGTGGATGGGCGCTATCCATCAAGATAGGAGAATGGTAATCTCCAAAAGTGATGTGCAGCTTTCCAAAATGAGGAAAAAGGGAAAACATTGTCTTCTGCCAACAGCAGATGGATTTGACCTAATCCTGGCATGGAGCCATCAATGGGATGGAGAATCTCCCCCTGAACCTTTCTGCAGATCTAAGGGATAGTATTCTTGAGTCTTTAGATAATGGAGGTTGCCTTGTTAGATTTGAACAAGTTGAAGACTGATCATTCTTTTTTCTCTTTTTTAATTTTTTTAAAACTGAAATATTTATCCAATGCCATCTCACCATCATATTTGGGAATCACAGAACTCATTTGGTTTCACAGGTTTGCAGATGGAGAGGAATTTTTGGGGGAGTGAATCACTCTTTGAGTCTTATCCTCGTCTGATTTAGGTGAGATTTAAAAGAGACTTTGAGCTTTGTGTTTTAGGGTTGATAATGAAATAAGTTAAGTTTTCAGAAGTACTTGGATAGAATGAATGCATTTTTTTTATGTGCAAAGTTCATGAACTGAATGTTCTCTTAGAAGAATGAATTGTCTGCTATGCTCCTTTCAAATTCTTATGATAATTTCTCATTGTGATACCCTCACCAGTATAATTAATTACCTTGTAAGAATTGATTTAGAATGTGTCTCTCTTTCAGCCATGTAAGATTAAAGCAAGAAAGCAAATATTTGCCCATCAGAAAGATATCACCCAGTATATACTTAATATATAGGCACCCTAATGTTCGGCTCTCTAATCTTCAGAACATTAGATATAGTAAACCAGAATCAAAACAGTAGTATTCAGGAGAGTCATATTCAAGAAACTAGAGAAGGACTGGACTACACATCTTAGACACATGATGAAATGTAGATGGGGTCCCCAACTGTAGTGAATGCATGAGGACAAAGGCTGTGTCACAACCAGAAGGCACCATTTACTGTGTATCTCCCCTTCACCCGGCTTTTCCATTTTTTCTTCCCTGTCTTCTTCAATGTTCCATGAGCCTTAGAGGAGGGAATAGAACTATTCTATTTAAGGGATGGGTGACTAAGCGTCACCTGCTGTCAACACTGTGGTCAGTTATGGGTTTCTGCATTATCCACTGGGTGCTGCTATAGGAAGTTTTTCAGGTGAGGGCTGGTGAAAATGTCTTTTTGTCTACCTAGAGTTTGTATAGCTTTTGAACATAGAATGCAGCTCACAGAGCAACTCAGTTATCTGGTCCCAAACTACCTTTTCAGAATCACATTAGATATTTACTATAAAACTTTATAAAGATGTGGTCTCAGCTTGATTCTTGTGGCAGTGGATGTAGTCACACCTTAATGGAAGATAAAGGTGTATGACTATTATACTCCTTAGTTCTGTGATCTGCTTTTTCTTAAGACATGGAGGTTCTTGGTATTGGCTATAGTTGAGTGGTTCTCAACCTTTCTAATGCTGTGACCCCTTAATGCAGTTTTTTTATATTGTGGTGACTCCAACCATAAAATTATTTTCATTACTTTTTTATAACTACAATTTTGCTCCTGTTATGAGTTATAATGTAAATATTTGATATAAAGGATATCTGACATGCAACCCCCAGAGAAGAAATGTTCTACACTTTAAGAACCACTGCTATAGTTACATATATGAGGCATGTGTTGCTAAAAAGAGTGGCATGTAGGTAGCCAAATGTACCATATTTAGACAGCAAAAGTTTGTAGAACTTCAAAAGAATTCAGCTTTGTGAGGACTTATATTGGTACTTAAAAGTGAGATAATTATTACTGCACCTTCATGTCTCACTGGAAGGAGCACCATCCCTTCTCCATTTAGCACAGTGACCGTCCTTTGATGATCCTACTTACATGCCGTATATTGAGCCTATTCCAAACTGTCAGTTACAAGAAATCATTTTCCATTTTATAAAGGGCTTTTTATAGTAAAATGTCCAAGAGGAAGTTGTTACTATAGTTGTTATACCTATCAGACAATTGTGTATGTGTGTGTTTTATGAAAAAAATCATATGGTTCATAAGAACAATGTTCAAGCCAAACAGATAAATTTACAATAAAAAAGCCACATTAGTGGTTTTTCTTACTGCTATTGCCAAATATCAGAGTAGAAGAAAACTAAGGGAGGCTGTATTGAGGTGGGATTTCTTTCTGTATGCTGTAAATACCATTGGTTAATAAAGGAACTGTTTTGGGCCTATAGCAGAGCTATAGGGGAACAAAGCTAGGTAGGAGAAACTAAACTGAATGCTGGGAGAAAAAGAGGCAAAATCAGAGAGAAGCCATGGAGCTGCCACCAGAGACAGACACTTGAAATTTTATCCAGTAAGCCACTGCCACATGGCAATATATAGATAAATGAAAATGAGTTAAATTAAGATGTAAGAGTTAGCCAATAAGAAGTTAGAGCTAAAGGGCCAAGCAGTGATTTAAATAATATGGGTTCTCTGTGGTTATTTCAGGACTAAGTGTCCAGGAACAAACAAGTGACCTCCCTCTAATCCCTTAGAAGAGGTGTTCCTGATTCAGCAGTAACAACAACAAAAAAAAGCTACAGCCATTTTTAAATGGCAGCTTTCTAGGCCATGATGTCAGAGCAACCTCTGGCTCTTTGTAAAGCGAAGTATTTGGATGGTGTTTGGGGTTTGTGAGCAGGGTGCTATGGCTTGCTTGATGGCAACATGGACTAGCTGTGTGTCTTGAAGTGGGGTGATGTGCAAGGCTCTCAGAGACAATGAGCAGCTCTGCCATGCTGGACTGGGCAGGACAAGCAGGCACTGCCATATTTCCCCTAGCAATGATGCAGCTTAAGTTTTTAAAAAGCACTCAACATTTTAAGATGCGCTCTTGGACAATAAATAATTACAGATACACAATAGGACAGATTCAGACATAAAAGACTTCTAAATGAGTCACTGTGTTGGATAAATGTATGAAGACCTGGAAGAGTAAAGAAAAAGAATATAGACAGTTATTTTAAAAGTAAATTGTTTTATAAAAAGGTAAAGTCTTTAAAGAGACACAGTAAGACAGTCATAGATTTAAAAAGTAAAAAAAAAATGATAAGTCACATAAAAACATTCATAGAGAGTCTGAATTATGTATATTATTGTGTCTTCTTTTAATTTTTTGACTATAAAGGAGCTAAGTACAGAGAGAAACTTCATTGCATGGGCTGCTAAGCTAAATGAGCATGTATATTATAAAGGTATCTTGACTTCAAAATTTGAGTCTAAGAATATGTTGCTTTGGAGAAGAGGTTCTTATCTTGTTTCCACAGAGGATAAGAACCTGTGGATTGCTTCCAGACTAGTATGGCTTGATGGACCAAGACCCACTAAAAGGTTGCCTTAAATATCCCCAAAAATTACTTTGTCCAATAAACAGCAAAAAAAAAAGTTTGGAAGAAACTATGTCTATATTCCCAAATATTGTCTATAAATGTTTGTTTACATTTAAAAGAGGATATGCTATAGAGCTATAATTTTTACTTCATATCTGTTTTGTTATATATAATTTTACTATGTTAAAGTTAAAACCTTCCTTTTTATTTAAACAGAAAAGAGAAGGTGGTGTGAGATTCCCTTCTGTATGCTATAAATACTATTGGTTAATAAAGGATCTACTTTGAGTCTATAGCAGAAATATAGGGGAACAGAGCTAGGTGGGGGAAACTAAGCTAAATGCTTGGAGAAAAGGAGGTGGAGTCAGAGAGAAGCCAAGAAGCTGCCACCAGAGACAGACATTGGGAACTTTACCCAGTAAGCCACTGCCACATGGTGATACACAGGTCAATGAAAATGGGTCAAATTAAAATGTAAGAGTTAGCCAATAAGAAGTTAGAGCTAATGGACCAAGCAGTGATTTAAATAATATGGTTTCTATGTGATTATTTTGGGACTAACCAGCCAGGAACCAACACGTAGCCTCCTGCTACTACAGTGTGTTGCTTTTTACTTACTATTTATGATATACAGTCCTTCACAGCAAAGAAGTGTGCTTGAGGCTGTGGTTACAGAAATGTGAATCAGCTTCATGCTCACAATTGGATGGGTCAGGAAGCAGAGGTAACAGGATATGGCTCTTACTATAAGCTCCAGGTCATGTCCCTCAAAACTCCTTTCTCTAGGTACCTTCTACTTCCTAGAGGTTCCACTACCTTTAAGAATAGTCTTACTCCTAAGGGACCAACAGTTCAAGTTCATGAATCTTTGGGGGACATTTTGTATTCATATTGCCATTGTTCTAGACATTCATATGTCTAGTAATATCTTTGGCTTTCAGTCCTTAATGGTATAACTCAGAAATATTTGATGACTAATTGAACTTGCACAAAATATGTTCATGTTGCTGACATGGGTGTATTATCTTTTGTGCTTGGGGGTGTGGAGCAGCACCTCATAAGTTTATCACTTAACACTTATATTGAAAGGGATTTGCTGAGCACCTGCTGAGTGTAAAAATCACACAGAAAAAACACTAGTACTGTAAACCTTGAAATAGAAGTGAATGACTGTGACCAGAATATAGCAAAGGAAAACATGTTAATATTAGGAGTTTTCTCTTTAAGGAAATGGTAGCAACTTTAACAGGCAATGTCTGAAGATGTGAGCTGTTGGGCTATCAGCAATAATTTTTTAAAAAATTATTATGATGACTATCATTTTGAAACTTGGGGTCACTTTTCAGAAGAAATAGAGAAGAATACAAGACAACATGAGATGACAGCAAAAAGAGATTCAACCTGGTTGTGCGAACACTACTCAAAACCAACCAAACACCTACATATTAGGCACACTTAAGCTCTGTTCTGGAACTTCCCCTTTTCTGTTTCATGGTGACTCATGAATAGTACATGCTAAAAGCATCATGGAGGTGCTGACAGGTACCAAACTTTGGTATGGTGGCCTGATTAACGCCATGCCATGCCACAGTTAGCCCATTAAAATCATCTGTGTCACAAGGCAAAATAGAGCTGCCTTCTTAGTCCCTTGTTGGTCAGCTGAATAGAGACCAGTAGAGACATGGGGCATGTCACCTAGCTAATGGTCACTGTGCCTTTAAGCACTGAGCATAAACAGGTCCTTAAGACAGGTCTCTGCTTGTGAAGCTGAGTACAGAGAAAGCTGAGCTGTCCAATACTTGACTTGGAGCAAAGCTCCTTTTCCTGTGCACATTCATTTTATTTTATGGTCATGTAAAAGCCATTTTGTGGCACTGGCTACAGCAGGAAAATCAACAACAACACTTCAGAACAACCAAAAGCAACCAGAACGGAAAAGACCAGGGGAAAATATAAAGAGAGATCATCTGATCAACTCGAGAAGAATTGACCATGTCACTAGTAAGAATAATTGACTCTGACAGGAAGGAAAGTAGTAATTGGAATGAAACTTGTTTGAAAAATAGCTTAAATGTTTCTTTCCTTGACTTTCAGGCTACATGTGTTGTAAAGCTGGGTTTCTTTCTCCCGGCTAGTTCACAGAGGATATTCTGTATCCAGGGGTCTTAGAAAAGGGGAAAAATTGTGAATTTGCCTGTTTGGGATTCCTGTTGGATTTGTCAGTGATACTCAGTCTCAAATCTTTTAATTCTATAAATGGCTTTCACAGATAATTTTAAATGTATAGTACCAAGATAGAACATTGGCAGGAGGCATTTGTTGACTTGATTATGATTTTTTAAAAAAAATCAGAAAACAAAAACAAATAAAACACCAACAAAAAAATCCCACAAATATCCAACTGGCCTTAGAGTCTGTAGTGTTCATTTCATCAGGTTTTAATTATGGGGAAAGGAACAGCAATGCCAGCAAAGCCATTTCCCAACTTATACTGGTGTATTTTCTTTTCCAAAGAAACAGAGCCAACACCCAAACACACAGACATACACACACACACACACACACACACACACACACACACACAGAGAGAGAGAGAGAGAGAGAGAGAGAGAGAGAGAGAGAGAGAGAGACAGAGAGAGAGACAGAGAGAGAGACAGAGAGAGAGAGACAGAGAGGGAGAGAGACAGAGACAGACAGACAGACTGACTGACAGAAAGACATGAGGATTACAGGATTATGGAGGGTGAGGACTCTTACGGTCTACCATTTAACAACTGGAGGCCTGGGAAATGAGATAAGCAATTGAAAGGCTTGAGAGACTTTGAAAGTCAACAGTATAGATTTCAGCCTGAGTGCCGAGCCCACAAACTAAGAGAGATGGGCAGGAGGTCAGTGTTCTCACTCAAGTCCCACAATCTGAGGAATGACAAATGTAGCCGTTCTCTGCCTCGTAGCTGGGTCCATGTCCTTGGTGAATAAGACGACACCTTACATGTAAGGCTGTCAGCTTGATTCAGTTTGCCAATTTAGACGCTAATGTTTTCCTCTAGCAAAGTCACTGACATGTGCAGGGAGAATGTCCAACCAGCTTTCTGGGCATCCTACAACCAAGTTAGCTCAACACATGAAATAATCCATCATTTGGGTGAAAATTCTTAATTCTGCTGGTTAGTGTCAATGAGAAACACAGTTTTCAACTCAAAGGAAATAAGAAAGCTTATTCTGAGCCAGATTTAAGTAACCATGAGTCAGAGATATACACTCAGGTTGCCTTGTACAATCTATAACAACATGGAAAGTTTTCATGCAGTTTTTATAGTTAAAGAACAAAAGGAAGTCATAAATCAAGGCACTTAGCAAATGCATTTGTGGGGATCAGGTGAGAAGGTTATAGCAAAGCACATAAACTTTACTCTAGGTCACAGATGCTTTATGAAAATGCCATGTAGCTTTTGAGTTAGTGGTTCATGAAATTTTCTTTTACCCCAAAGATGTTAGATCAGATACACAGGTAAATAACGAATGACCAATAGGTTGCTAAAATAAAACAAGATAATCTGGCTCTAGATCAGCAACATTTGATCTTTACACAATCATTGTTATATTTAACAAAGTGGCAAGAGAGAAAAAGATGCCATACTACAGAACTCACATGGAGGGGTTTTTATTCGGGGAAAGGTAATATAAAAAGAGAGAAAGTAGGGTCTGTCCCCACCAACCTTGGAAACAAGAAGGGCAGAAGAGAAGAGAGAGGCGGGGACAAACAGAGAGAGAAAGAGAGAGAGAGAGAGAGAGAGAGAGAGAGAGAGAGAGAGAGAGAGAGAGAGAGGAGGTGGGCAAGGTAAAAGGGCATGTAGCGAATGAGCACAGCAATGTGCTCTTAGTGGCTGAAGCTGAGGATGTGCCCTGTCAGGACCCCAAAGGCATGCCAGTCCAGATGCCTGAATACTAGCAATCATGACATTCTTCTGGCTCAATCAGACTTGTAAAATTTAGCATAAGTGAGGCTTTTGTTTGTGAATTTCATGACTTATGTTTATGTCCTATCTTAATTGACTACTTCTCCAACTGTTTTATACATGGTACCCTAATAGTATAAAACATCATAGGTTTTACATGGTCAGCTACTTCCTATGTTCTGACTACCCCATCTTTTTCTTTGTCCTTTTCTCATGTGGGAATTCTACTTCTTTAATCTTCCAAGACAGTGCTAAGCTCTGAACGCTCACACTTGTTGCTTCATCTCCCTCCTCCTTTTCAACATTGGGCTCATTTGTCATCACCAATGGCTAGGATTTGGTACTTGTCTACTGCTATATTACCTGCTCTTCTCTTCTGGCGACCTCCCTCTTTCTCTGATTGTCAGCAAGGTCAGGGAACTCTGTAGCATCCACAGACCTTCATGCTCTTGTTGCAAGCCAAAGTTGGAGCAACCCCACACTCTTGCCTGTGCTGATGATTGGGTGATCAGGGTCTTATTTCATTCCGAAGCTGTATACATAGGCTTCTCTATAAAGCTCTGTTGTGAGTGATCAGGCCTTAGGAGTCAAGTAGCACACTGACATTAATTTTCTTTTGACTTGTATGTGTAGTAAGTAACTCTTATATGTTTTTCTAATGCTTCTTCTTCTTCTTCTTCTTTTTTTGGGGGGTTTTTTCAAGATAGGTTTTCTTTGTATAACTTTAGTGCCTGTCCTGGATGTCCCTGAACTGGCCCGATCCTATAGCCACACTGATGAATATCTTGCATATAACCATAGAACCCTTATCTGGCAATGGATGGAGATACAGACAGAGACCCACATTGGAGCACTGGACTGAGCTCCCAAGGTCCATATGAGGGAAAGAAGGAGAGAGAACATGAGCAAGGAAGTAAGGACCACAAGGGGGGCTCCCACCCATTGAGATGGTGGGACTGATCTATTGGGAACTCACCAAGGCCAGCTGGACTGGGACTGATGGAGCATGTGATCAAACTGGACTCTCTGAACGTGGCTGACAAGGAGGGCTGACTGAGAAGCCGAGGACAATGGCACTGGGTTTTGATTCTACTGCATGTACTGGCTTTGGGGGAACCTAGTCTGTCTGGAACTAGCTCTTGTAGACCAGGCTGGCATTGAATTTATAGAGATCGGCCTGTTTCTCCCACCCTAGAACTGGGATTAAAGGTGTGTGCCACCACTGCCCAGCTGCAATGCATTCTTTTTTTTTTAATCTCCAAAATATACAAAGAACTCAAGAAACTAGACACTAAAACTCTAATTAACCCAATTAAAAAATGGGGTACTGAACTGAACAGAGAATTCACAACAGATGAACTTCGAATGGCCAGAAGACACTTAAGGTCATGCTCAACCTCCTTAGCGATCAGGGAAATGCAAATCAAAACCACTTTGAGATACCATCTTACACCTGTCAGAATAGCTAAAGTCAAAAACACCAACGATAGCCTATGCTGGAGAGGATGTGGGGTGAGGGGAACACTCATCTATTGTTGGTGGGAATGCAAACTTGTGCAGCCACTGTGGAAATCAGTGTGGCGGTTTCTCAGGAAACTGGGAGTCAACCTCCCTCAGGACCCAGCAATTCCACTCTTGGGAATATACCCTAGAGATTCCCTAACATACTACAAAAGCATTTGTTCTACTATGTTCATAGTAGCACTATTTGTAATAGCCAGAACCTGGAAACAGCCTAGGTGCCCCTCAATAGAAGAATGGTTAAAAAAGGTGTGGAACATATACACATTAGAGTTTTACTCAGCGGTAAAAAACAATGACATCTTCAATTTTGCATGCAAATGGATGGAAATAGAAAACTCTTTACTGACTGAGGTAAGCCAGACCCAAAAAGAGGAACACGATATGTATTCACTCATAAGTGGATTCTAACCATAATTAAAGGTCTTTGAGCCTATTATTCGTGATCCTAGAGAAGCTAAATTAGAAGATGAACCTGATGAAGATTATTTAGCTATCCGCCAGGAGGTAGGAAATAGACAAGAGTCCCAGGTAACATCGGGTGCATGGGGGGAGGGGGTGGGAGGGTTGTTGGAAGGGGAGAGGGTTAGAGAGAAGGGAGTAGGGGAGGAATGGGGAAAGCTCGGTGCAATGCATTCTTGAAGGGACCACCTGCTATAGTCTTCATTTCTAGCATATCATACTAGTCAACTGCTTTGCATGAGAAAAAATGATTGTTTCTTTCTGTTCCTGTTAAAGGCCATGACATGAGCAATTAATTAATGCTTGGTATGTTGATTACTCACAAGTGGATGGATTAACTGGATACTGCCTCATGGAACAGTCCTTTCTAGATAATGCTCTAACATTAACATAATAAATATGTTTAGTTGATAAACTCATACAAAGTTATCCTTTGGATTCCACTAAAAAAATCTCAAGGGCCTGGCTGTGAGTACTAAGAATGAGAGAGACTTCAGTATTTTCTTAATAATTGATAACACTTTTATTTTCACTGAAGTTTGTTTCATGTTCCTTTATAATTGATATTAGGAGATTTCAGGATTATTTTTGAGTTTGTGTTGGCAATCACCAAGTAAAGGAGCATTCCAGAATCCTCAAGGTAGATTGATACTGGCCCGGGATTAGGGAGGAACTTTTAACTAACGTTTTGAATTAAGCAAAACCACTTCTGACATATCCAAGACATCCCAGCCAAAAGAGGTGATATTAGAGGAGATGATGAGTTGTTTCAACACCAAATGACATCACACTTTGGCATGTCATGGCGATGTCAAAAGACCATCGTTTTTGCCTTTTAAAATATCTTTGTAAGAACTAAGATTGAAAGAAGATGGAAGTGATTGCTCAGCATGTGTATGGACCAAAATGTGCAGGGTAGTATCCTCCTTTCGACAACTTTTTTTCTCCTTAGAATAGTTCAAGTCAGGTTTTGAGAAGTTAGTTCAAGATTGGGCCCATCCTATTGCTATGAGGCACAATATTTTGAAGCTTAAATGAGAAGAAAGTGAGTTTTATTTGGATTGCTCAACATGTCAGATATTTCATATTTATTACCTCACAATGTTTTCATAACTACTCCTACTCCATGATTTCAATACTATTATTCACATTTTGCAAAAGTAAATAAGATGAAAGGAAGTGAAGGAACCTTCTGTCATCATGCCAGACAGTGGCAAAGTCAAAATTTGAATGTATACTTTTGTCCTTTGTACCATGGTGTGTTGCCTCAGTGATTCAATCCCACGCTTCATTGATGAAAAAAGTGAAATTCAGGTAGACAAATGTCTTCCACTCTCCCCATCGAGATTCAGCTTGGAAAGACAGGTTCAGTTCCTGTCAGCAAATATTTATGTATGGGCTTTCCTAATTCTAAGTTAGGAAATAAATACACAAAGCTTAGAAAGGAAAAGAAATTGGAAATTGTGATTTACTTCTGTTGAAGTGCCAATAAAACATTTTCTAAATCCATGGGGAAAATAATAATAGATATTTTCTGTGGCTGAATACATAAAATATTGATGTGATTTTTGTATATTATGATGTAATATTACACACCCTTCCTATGGACTTGATAGAGCTTATGTAACAAAGTAATGTGCAAGAAACTGAAATAACAGGGTTTCTTACTATTTCCAAAAATCAGAAATACAACACCAAGGTGAAGGATATCTTAGCCCCTGCTGGAAGTCATAGAAGAATCATGTGTTTTAGATCTTTCTCTGTGAGCAGTGGGTAACCATATTCTTCCTGTATTTTTACTTAGTTTCTCTTGTGTTTCTGTACCTAGTTTTCCCTGTTTAATTGGGGTGGCAGTCATACAGGGTTAGGATCTGTGCTGGTGCTCTTTCTCTAAGCACAATGCATATTCAGTTCTAAAACTGAAAAGTTACAACTTTGAAAAATTCTCAAGCCAGTGATGTAATTTGTTGATAATATATAAACTCATTTATAATTAACACCTTTGAGAATACCTAGAAATGGGTAAATATGATGAAAATACATTGTATAATTATATAAAGTTTTTAAAGGGCAAATAAAAATATTATTAAATAAAATCAATTGCTCTACTTCTGTTAATAGATAGAGTAAATTACTGAAAATGAAAATAGAAAAAAAGAGTAAATTACTGAAAAGGAAATTGAATAAAAGAAAACAAAGTTTTTTTAAAAAGTCTAACCTATATGTTGTAAACACTTTCCTGGATGCATGTTTAACAAAATTTGATGAGGAAGATCATATCTGTCAACACACTTTCAACTTTGTTTTTGTTTCATACTTCAGAAAAGATATAGGGAAATGTATATTATTTTGTGGCTCAAATTGTATTTCAAATAGCTCTAATTTCATTTTCAATTTTTGAGGAAAAACAGAATATAAGTGATTGGTCTTTATATTCTAAAATGTTAAGGTAAAAAGAAAATAATTAAATGGTAATGCCTGTGGACTGTCATCAGTGATATTTCCAGTTTCCAGCATTCACACTTTATTCCACTAATACAGTTTAATCAAACTTCAGTAAACTTTTCCAAATATATCTGTAAGCACCTGACTTTGACATATGGGCACTGACAACTCATAAATATAACTATTAGCTTTGAAAAATGTCTAAAATAGATGTTCCAGGTCCACTTAGCCACTTTAGTACTTATTGTGTGTCTAGTCCTGCATGAGGCATTGTTGAAAATAGTGATTTAAAACTAGATGGAAGACAATTTGCTAATATTTCATATCTGTAAAATACAGATGATAAATATAGGTATTTATTCTTTTCCTACTCAATCAGAGTACTAATATATTATTAAATGAAACATTTTTGCCACCATTAAATGTGTGGCATACCTATCATAGGCTGGGTGTGTAGGAATGTAAGATAAACTTGAATGCAGCCACACTGAATGTACTTCAAGTTTGCATGCAGGTGAGAATGAGAGCCAAAGACAGTCATAGGAGTGGTGGAGAGAGCTTAAATGAGGATGGAACATCAGAGTTGGGCTAGAGTATCTAGAATGTTTCATAGAGTGAATGGCCAACTTCCCTAAGGACTTAGCTTGCTGTCTGAACACAAGCCTGCAGGCTCTTCTCTTTTTTTCCACTGCAGATAACTAATTAACACCAGGAAAACATTTCCTAACCCCTTCTTGTTTATCCTTCAATCTTCTCCATCTTGGTAAACAAAATCTGTGTCATTACATTCACTCAGTCATAAAATAAGGTATAGTTTTCCTTCTTAAGCTTTATATCCATTCCAATAACATATAATAGTGTGGGAGCCCACAGAGGTGGGTCCCTTCCACTTTGACTGGAGGTCAGAGAGTTCAGGCCTATCCTTGCTCCTTCAAGGCTATTGACAAGAGGTTTGACTTCAGGTGTAACTACTAACAAGATATCTTGACCTAGGTGTTGGAGGAAAGGGCCACTTGTTGGTTCCAGGCCACTCAGCTCCAAAATAATCACATAGAAAATATATTATTTATATCACTGCTTGACCCATTAGATCTAGCTCCTTACTGGCTAACTCTTACATATTAATTTACCCCATCACTGTTAATCTGTGTATCACCACATGGCAGTGGCTTACCGGCAAAGTTTTGGCGTTACTGACTCTAGCTGCTCCATGGCATCTCTCTGACTCTGTCTTCTTCCTCTCAGCACTCTATTTAGTTTTCCCCACCTAGCTCTGTTCCCCTATAGCTCTGCTACAGGCCCAAAGCAGTTCCTCTATCCATTAAGATTCCTTTATTTATAACCAATGAAAGAAACACATAGACAGAAGGACCTCCCACACCCCTAGGGTGTGGTTACTTGGTATTTTGGGTATTCATATGGCTCACGGAGATGAATCCATTTCACCTTGACCAAAGGTCAGAGAGTTCAGGAATATTCCTGCTCCTTCAAGGAGATGATAGGAAGTTTGACCTTGGGAGTGGCTGCCTACAGGATACTTGGTCTAAGTTTATTGCTACATGTCCTGCCTAAACAAGCAGAATACTTAACTCAGGGTATAGTTGCTTGATGCTTCAGGTATTAAAGAGGTAATTTCCCTGTTTGTTCTTTATGTAATGTTAAAGAATTTTTATTACCTTCTTCTTTGCCCCCCCTTTTTTGGATTGGGAGATATAAGCATGGAAAATAAAGATGGGTGAATTCATTATTCACTGAATTGCTTTCCCAACTCTATTCTATGTCTTTGTATTTCACTTGGATCTCTGCTCTATCTGCCTGGCATTTATTATCCACACACCCCTTCCCTGGAATGTGCATATCCCATCGAGGCATACCCCAACATAACAGTTAGAACATATACTCTTATTTCTTAATAATCCACCAGTTTGTGCCACTCTATACTTATTGATTTGGAACCATCCTCAGAGCATGGTTGACTTTACAGGGGCAAAGTCCTTAAAAGAAATTGACTCTCCCTCCCTATCAAAAACAGAGACTGTCAATATTTCCTCAGCTAGGACTGGGTTAACTGTTCTCCTTCCCAAGCCTCACTGTAATATTGACTTGCTTGATTGTGTGTTGGCCATGTGTAGGCATCCGTAGTTACTGTGAATGAACAAGTTTAGTGGGCCTATCGTATCCAAAAGATACTGCTTTTCTCCAATCTTCTGACTTCTGGTTCTTCCAATCTTTCTGTCTCTACTTTGATGGCACCTGGTGAAAGGAATAATATATACATATCCCTTTTGTGGCCAAATATGTCACCAAAGCTTACTCTCTTTATTTTGACCAGTTTTGAGTTTCTGCATTAACTTTCATCCACTGCACAAAGAAACTTCTCTGATAAAGTTTGAGGGCTTCAATAATCTCAACGTATTAAGAATGTAGAAGGCAATTTGATACTATGTCTATTTAGTAAAATAACAGCAGTTCACCCTGGAATCTATTTGGCCCCTGGCAGTACTCCTCCCAGAACCAGCAGACTGCCAAATATAAATGCCAGGGACAGGTGTAGGATACATCTCCATGAGTTGTTGTTAATAGGTTTCTCAGAGACTCCCAGAATTATATAGACTTTTCCCATTGCTTTGGTTGTCCAACAAAACTTGATAATAAAACCCTAATGCTGAAGATATCATACATATTGGTCATAGCACATGAAGAAATCCAACTTGTGCCAACCAAAAACATTTGTCCCAGCAGAAGGAGTAGCATCCTCTATATAGGCTGACTTGAATTAAGTTCTTTTATATGAATAGATGCATATATATCTTAAGAAATAGCATATTTCCATACTTTTTAAGTTAACATTTTCCTCTACTCGTTTTGCTGTTTTCACATTTGTTTTCATGTTTCCTATCACATATATTCTACTCTCTTTCCTCTCTTAAGCTGTTTCTTTCTCCTCCCCACCAACATTGCTTTCTAGTTTCTTTGACTCAATAGGTTCTTCATTAGAAACACAAATTTAAAAATTTGACAGTAATATCAACATGAGTGAGAATATGTGACATTTGTTTGGGTCTGGAACGACTCACTCTGTGTAATGCTTTCTAGTTCCACCCACTTACCTACAGATTTCATAAGTGAAATTTTCTTTATAAGTAAATATTATTGCATTGTATATAGGAAACACATTTTAGTTATCCATTTTCCCATTGAAGGGCATCTAGGCTGTTTCCATGTCCTAGTCCTTGTGAATAGAGTAGCTTAGAACATGAATAAGGATATGTCTGTTGTAACAAATAGAGTCCTTTGGGAATATGTTGGTAAATCTGGGTTATAATGTAGATCTATTTCTAGTTTTCTAAGGAACCCAATACTATGTTCCATAGTGACTGTACCAGATTGCACTCCCACCAATACTGCATGCGTATTCCCCACAACCTCGGAGTCATTGTTATGTTATTTTTAATGTTAGCTATTCTGATTGGTATAAGATTAAAAAATTAAAATACTTTTAAGTCACATTTCTTAGATGATTAATGATAAGCAACATATATTTTTTTTCCTTTAATTACTCCCTGTAGTGTCGGGAGCCAGTCACCTTTCTTTCTGTTGAACTCTGGTCAGATGGAAGTCACCAATCTCCTTAGAACCTGCCTTCAACAGTATTTTAGTCACTTAACTGTCAGTGCCTTCTTTTAAGAGGGGAACCAAATACAGAAATGATTCAGAGGTTCATATCACTTTCTACTTACCCATGAAGATTATGACTTGGCTTTCAATACCCATACCTATATCTGGCAACTCACAAACTACTGTAAATGAAACTCTGTGGGATCCAAAACCCTCATCTTGTTTCCATGAGTACTGCCATGCACTGCTAACTCTTACATCTTAAATTAACCCATTTCTATTAATCTGTTGTTAATAGGTTGTGGCCTACCTGTAAGATAAGGTTCCAGTGTCTTTCTCCTTCAGTAGCTACATGGCATGTCCCTGACTCTGCCTTCTTTCTCCGAGCATTCAGTTTAGTTTTCCTACCTACCTGTATTCAGCCTTTCCATAGGTCAAAGCAGCTTTTTTATTAACCAGTGGTAATAAAACATTCACAGCATACAGAGCCGAATCTCACATCATATATAGACACAGAGATACATACATACAGACCAAAAAAAAGAAAACACACACACACACCTCCATGTATATCAACAGATAGATAAAGAAAATAGCCTATATACACAACCATGTATTTATGTATGTGCATGCATACATACAATTTAGAATTTTTCAGTCATAGAAAAAATAATTTTTTAAAAATTTTTCTGGAAAATAAATGGGACTGTAGATCATCATATCAAGTGAAATAAAACCAGTATCACAGAAATATCACATTTTCATTTATGTGAGTGGTATATTAAGGGGTAGGAATGGGGGGAGCAGAAGGGAGACTATTTGGGGAAAAATTATCAACAGGAGAGAAAAAATAGAAAAGGTGTAACAAGACATAAATATGGCCAAAGCACATGGTATACTCTACGGAAATACCCTCAGTAAGTGCATTAGTCTAGAGTGAACATATGCTATTAACGCTAGCCACGAATTCGCTCCATCTGCTCAGTTCCTCCAAGCATGGTGCTCCGAATATGATCAGAGACATGGATGCGGTTCCCTGCCATTCTCTGGTCCCCGTTCCTACAATGTGGTGGGCACTCTGTACTCTTCACACTTTCCAGGCTTCGAGGCTTCAGTGATGTACCCTGGCCATATGTCTAACAGTGTGACAGCAGTTGGTGCTTCCAATATGCTGAAAAATATAAGGGCTCATGTCACATTCTTCTCTTATAACCCTAGAGCCAGCATAGTTTAGGGAGCCCATGATATAATGCTTGCTTCTGTGCCAGTATATTTGTGGGAGTTTAAAATCATCTCTAATACACAACAAATTTTTTGAATGAAGCTCAGAAGTACCCTGGACTGTAAAAAAGCCTAAGAATAAAATTTTCCTCTGATAAAGTGAATTATTATTATGGCTAATTTTATATCATATTTAACCTGAAAACAAAATGCTCAGATATGTATATCTGGTTGTTTCCAGGAGGCCTCAGAGTTTGTGGACAGAGCAAAGGAAAGACAGTGACCTCCCAATACTCTACTGAGAATGTGAGCAAAACAGAGAAGAGAAGGTTGAGTTAACTCTAACTGACATATTGAGATGTAGTTTCACTTCTTCCTTAATATTCCTGGTTCCAAAACCTCTTTGGTTTAAAATCCACATTATTAATTCTGTCTCAGGGTTTTGAATGATACCATTGGTTTACCTGGATTTTTGGTCTGTGGGTATGGAATAGCGGGACACTTCAACCTTTAAAATTATCATAAACCATGTAGTTACAGGTACTTTTCACTGGAAAATAACTCATTCTTTACCATAATCCCTTTAAAGATTTATTCAATTTATGTGTCTGAGTGTTTTTATTCACGTAGTTATATGCACTACCCACATGCTCAATGCCTGTGGAGGTAAAAGAGGGGCATCTGATCCTCTGGAACTGAAGTCACAGACAGTTGTGAGCCAACATGTAGGTGCCTGGAATTCAGGCAGCGTCCTCAACAGGAGCAGCAAGTGCTTTTAAGCCTTGAACCATCTCTCCAGCACTTCTTTAGCCATTTCAATTGCTTTCTCCATTCTATAGGAAGACACAGCTTAAACATTAATTTAGTCTTGTAACAAGACAGTTATGGTGAGCCTGGCGACCTCGGGCATGTTAGTGACAGAGACTGCCATCTTCTCAGAGGGCCTGGCAGAAGCTGAAATCACATTTAAAATAAATAGACGCATCCAAGAAGACCCTGCATGCTGTGACTGACATTACAGCACAGACAATAAAACCTCCTTAAACCCACTCTCAGGTCCCCATATTCTCCAGTTTCTCTTCCTTCACCCATTGATGCTACCTGCACTCTGTGCTTAGAGTGCTTAACTGACCAGGTGACTTTATCCTTACTTTCTATTTTCTTATTTTTCCAAACTAGACTCTAGTTTGAACATCCAGGCAACATACAAAAGCATCCAACTTACTGTCATTCATTTAACTTTATATTACATACCACCATACAAACACATAGTCATATTTACTTGGGATCTAATTTTTATTTAAGTAGGTATAAGTCTGTTTAGTAGCAAAATTAATAGAACTTGAAGTAAAGAAAGTAAAGGGACAATAAATGAGAATATATTGATTATGGAAAAAGAGGGAATAAGACTATATTGATTTGGGAGTTGTACTGTTTTTGACATGACAGTTAACTCAGACCATCCATTACTCATCGTGGTATGTGACTCTCCATTTAGTCCCTTTTTAGGGTGTTCAGTACCATACTTTTAATGGAATTATTTGGTATTTTGATATCTAGTTTGAGTTATTCAGATTTTGGGTATCAGTCCTCTGTCAGATGTGGTGAAGATCTTTTCCTATTCTGTGGACTGCTATTTTGTCTTATTGATAGCATTATTTGCATTACAGAAGTTTTTCAGTTTCAGGAGGTCCCGTTGACTAATTGTCGATCTCGGTGTCTGTGCTACTGGTGTTATATTCAGGAAGTGGTCTCCTATGCTAACATGCTCAAGGCTGCTTCTCATTTCTCTTCTATCAGGTTCAATGTAACTGTATTTATATTGAGATTTTTGATCCACTTGGGCCCGAGTTTTGTGCAGAATGATAGGTATGGGTCTATTTGCATTCTTCTACATGCTGCTATCCAGTTATGCCAGCACCATTTGTTGAAAATGCTTTCTTTTGTTTCATTTTATATTTTTAGCTTCTTTGTTAAAAATCAGATGTTCATAGGGTTGTAGATTTATGTCAGGTCTTCAAATCAATTCCATCGATCCACAATACCAAACTGTTTTCATTACCATAGCTCTATAGTAGAACTTGAAATCAGGGATGGTGATATCTCCAGAAATTCCTTTATTGTACAGGATTGTTTTAGATATCCTGGGTTTTTTGTTTTACCACATGAAGTTGGATATTGTTCAATCAAGGTCTGTGAAGAATAGTATTGGAAGTTTAATGGGTATTGCATTGAATCTGTAGATTGCTTTTGGTAAGACTGCCATTTTTTCCATGTTAATCCTACCAATCTGTGAACATGGAAAATCTTCCCATTTTCCGATCTTGTCCACAGTTTCTTTTATCAAAGACTTACAATTCCATATAGGTCTTTCACTTGTCTTCTTAGAGTTACCCCAAGATACATTATATTATTTGTGGTTGTTGTAAAGGCTTTTGTTTCTCTGATTTCTTTCTCAGCTCATTTGTCATTTGTATATGGGGGGGTCTAGTGATTTTTTGAATTGTTCAACATCCTTAGCTATCAGGGAAATGTAAACAGCTCTGAGATACCATCTTACAGCTGTCAGAATGGGTAAGATAAAAAAAGTTAATGAAAGCCTGTGTTGGAGAGGATGTGGAGTAAGGGCAACATTCCTCCACTGTGGGTGGGAGTGCAAACATGTATAGCCACTTCAGAAATCAGTGTGGAAGTTTCTCAGAAAATTGAGAATCAATCTGCCTCAAGATCTAGAAATACCATTCTTGGGCATATACCGAAAGGATGCTCAATCACACCACAAAGACACCCGCTTAACTATGTTCATAGCAGCATTATTCATAATAGCCAGAACCTGGAAACAACTAGTTGACCTTCAACCGGAGAATGAATAAAGAAAATATGGTGCATCTACAGAATGGATGCAAAAAAAAAGCAGTGGAAACAAAACCAATTGCATCATGAACTTTGCAGACAAATGGATGGAACTAGAAAAAATCATCCCTGAGTGAGTCAACATAGACCCCAAAAGACACACACAGTATGTACTCACTTATAAGTGGATATCAGATGTAAAGCAAAGGATAACCAGCCTATAGTCCACAACCCAAGAGATGCAAGGTAACAAGGAGGACCCTAAGAGTGATGCATGTGTCTCCCTGGGAAAAGGAAATAAATGAAATGTCCTGGGCAAATTGGGGGTGGGGTGGGAGAAAAGAGGAGGGTATGGAGGGAACATGAAGAATTAGGATAGTTAAATTTGGAATGGGACAGAATGAAAAAGTTATGAAAGAGATATTTTGATGCAGAAGGTCATTCTGGGATTAAGGAGAAACCTGGTACCAGGGAAACTCCCAGGAACCCACAGGATGACCCCAGATAAGACTCCTAGCAGTAGTGGTAAGGATGTTTGAACTGGCCATCTTCTATAATCAGATTAGTAACTACCCTAACAGCCATCATAGAGTCTTCATCTAGTAACTGATGGAAGCAGATACAGACATCCACAGCCAAGCAGTGGGTCAAACTCTAGGAGTCCAGTTAAAGAGAGGGAGGAAGGTTTGTTTGAGTAATGGGAGGGGTTAATATCATGATGGGGAAACCCACAGAGACAGTTGACCTGAGCTTGTGGGAGCTCATGGACTCTGGACTGACAGCTAGGGAACTGGCATGAGAACAACCTAGGCACTCTGCATTTGGATTACAGGTGTGCAGCTTGGTCTTTGGTGCGACCCCTTGCAGTGGGCCCAGGACCTGTCCCTGATGCATGAGCTGGCTCTTGGAACATATTCCTTATGGTGGGATGCCTTTCCCAGCCTTGGTGCAATGAGGAGGAGCTTGGCCCTACCTCAATATGATATTTTCTCTTTTCTCCCATGGGAGGCCTACCCCTTCTGAATGGAGACATAAGAGGAGTGTATGTGGGGGTGGGGCATGTAGAAGGGAGTGTGGGGGAGAGAGCAAGAGAAAAAGAAGCGGGGAAACTGTAGTTGATATGTTAAATAAATAAATAAATATTTTAAAAAGTGAATGCATTAAGTTGAGCATACACATGAACTACTATTCTTCATAGTGCACCTTAGTAGAAAAAGTCTCTATGTTCCAGGATGGCCCTTGTTTCTCACTTCTAATATTTTCATCCTTACTGAACACTTCTAGTTTGCCTTTAAAGCAGAGGTTAATCCAGGAATGTCAAAATTAATCATGTAACTATTAAAAATATACTTCATGGTGCCTCAGACTTAACTGTTGTTCACTAGTGACCACTATTTGAAGTTAACATGTTTTTTTGTTTTGTTTTGTTATTAGAGACAGAGTTTCTCTGTAGCTTTGGAGCCTGTCCTAGAGCTAGCTCTTGTAGACCAGGCTGGCCTCAAACTCACAGAGAGATCTGCCTGCCTCTGCTTCCCAATTGCTGGGATTAAAGGCGTGTGCCACCGGTGCCCAGCTGAAGTTATCATTTTTGTCAGTGTTGTCAGTTAGAGGAGGCAAACATCACTTTTAGACTCAAAAGATCAGATCACTGCAGGCATTTTGTTTGAAATGATTTCCAGGGGTAGGAGAGAGATTGTGAGGAACACAAGATAAAAAGTGATGCAAACTTTACAGGAGGGATGCTGTTGCTGAGGTAATGAGATTTGGCTCTGTTGGGTCCCCTAGGAAAGCAAATTCATCCTAGAATTTGTACCCATATGTGTACACGCCACATGTGTGTTGGCTGGCTGAGAGCTGTAGTACACTTGTCTTTTGCGACTGTTTCTGTACATTGGCACTCACCCAGAAAGGATGCTTTTCTAAGACAGACAGTGATGGGACTGACGCAAAACTTGGATCTAGTGTAACATGGTGGGGCTTGACTATGGACACACCCACAAGTCAGCTGAAGGAAAGCACCTTTGGGCAGGGAGCAGCTTCTCTATGCATTAATCCTTATTTTCTGTATGTCACCCAGCTCCTCTCTCAATTCTTTCCCCCTTCATTTCCCAATGTGAGTAATTCATGACATTCTTTTGCCTTTCCCATCAGTGTCTCTATGACTTCTCTGATGGGTTTTCATCTTTTTCTTAATGTCTATCAGGGGACATCCAAACAGATATTGGACATCATCATTTCTCAATGAATGGCACAGAAGATAAACCACTGCAGGGAACTAAGACCAGAAACCCCTTTGGATTCTTCTCTTCCCAGGAGTCTCTACCTCCTTCCTGTCATTCACTCGCAGTGAACTGAGGCAGAGATCATTTTCAAAGGTTCATAGACATAGCTTTATTTGTTCTGTGTCACGATTTATGGACTTCTCATCATGCTCCCCTTTTATTTCCCAAAAAGGAAAGTGATATTTTCATTCGTATTTATTTATGGGTAGCAGAAACAAGGCTTGAACTCAATTTATGAAAACTTTGGTCTCAAAGAGTCTATCAACCAGATCTCTTGTCTTCTTCCCTACAGCTCCTCAATTTCACTTTACCCTGCTTCACACTGGACCTGAGATTGCCATTTGCCATGGAAGTTGGTAATCTAATATGCAAGGGTCACTGAGGGACAGTAGACACCATCCCAACTTTGGGCCAATGAGGGCGATTTTGCAGTTAATCCTGGTGGTCGTTGTTATACTCTTCTTGTTCTCAGGGGTGTAGGATTTTCTGTCATATCTGCCACAATATATCCCTCTGCAACTCCCAGCTTGTCTTTGTTTACTCTGTCAGTACCAGTCCCTGAGAAGACTGATCCCTGACCCATCTTTTTATGACAGTGTCAACAGGATGATGAGTCCCTTCGGCAGCTCTCTGCAGGCCCAAGCCATTTCCCCATAGAGGTCCTCCTCCAAATCCTGGGACTATTTATTTCCTTTTTCTCTCTACTCTGTCAATTATTCTATGTTTCTGAATAATTTATGGTGTTCAAAAGGGAGTCCAGGACTGGAGAGTCAGCCAGCTCTGGGCAGAGACAGGCACGGTGCTGTGAAAACTCAGACCTTTTGCAAAGTGATATCTTAATTATTTTTTTCCCCGAGGCAGACAGCCAACATTTTCCCCTCTCAATGTCCTTTTTGTGAACTTGGAATTTCAGAGTGTAGATGGTGACTCAGATGCTGTGGATAATTGCCTTATTTGGGAGTGAGTAATCAAGGCAGAGAACAGGTTCAAAAGTTTTGAGTAAACTGACCAACAAACACAACGAGCAGAATGCAGATGATGGAATGTATAAATGATAGTTATGTATGTTGGTCAGTTCAATCAAAACTTTGGAGCCTATTTTCTGTTTTGCAAGATTGCCATAGTAATATGAAGTCAAATTGTATTTAGTATAATGGTAATTTAGATAGGGCACAGCAATTAGTTATTGTGTTACATATAATTTATGGCATTACATATAAATTAATCTTCTATTCTGTTAATATGATATGCTACCCAGTATTTTTATAGTGTAAAATAGTATAAAAATTACAAATGATAGTTGAGCATTGGGTAGATGACTCAGTGGGTAGGTATTCTCACAGTGCAAGAATAACAATCCTAGTTCAAAACTTCAGGACCACATAAACAGCCAGGTATGCTTGACTTACAAATGTATGTAAGTCAAGCACAGGACAGATCAAAGTTGATGGAAGTAAGGAGAAATTTTATTGCTTGTTGGATGCCAGTGCAGCTCCAGGTTCATCAAGAGAGCCTTTCTCAACAGCATAAGACAGACAGCGATCAAGCAACGCACTCGGTGTCCTCCTTTGACATCATTTCCTGGCCCCTGAACCTGTACATGACACACACATACACAGCCACACACATACAAAAGATATAACTGGCTCCAGTTTCTAGCAATGATGGTATAGTTACACAGTGCTCACACAAATTTCATATGCTTTATTAGCAAGAGGTAAATATGTAATGTTTGTCAATTGCAGCTTTTGTCTTATGTTGGCTTCCTATGATCATCATGACCATTGTCATTTGTTCTAATAAAGCTTAATTCAGCATTCATTTCTGGAGTCTTAGACAGCACTACCTTCTTTCTCATAGTAGAGAAAATATGTTATCAGATACAAAATGCTCCACTTTGACTTTGATGTCCTGACCTCTGACAGGTTTCCCAATTCGCCTGCACCCTCTTGCATCATTTTAATCCTCTTTTCAGAATTGGTTGTTTTCAATGTCTTCCAAAGAATAAATATTTGGTACTGCCTTCAGAATCAATGATCTTTCTATAATCTTCAGTTTCCTTTAGCTTGGTAGTTTCCTCCTCAGCTAATCTCTTTACATTTATATTTCAACATAAACAGAAAGAAGAAACTAGGCTAACCTTTCAATACTTTACTTCAAGAGTTGTTTAGGGAAATATTTAATCCCCCCTTTTAACGAGTGCTGCATTCAATTGAGACATGACAAAATTTAGCTAAGCTCCCTGTCATGGTTTTGTTTTATTGTTATTTTCCAATAATGCCCTTCCTTACATACTCATCCCTCTGTAAATGCCTTTGCTCTTCATATTTCTATCAACAATGTGCTTAAGGCAAACAGAAAACTAGGATTTTCTTCAACATTTCATTTAAAAATCAATACAGCTCTATTCATTTCTCAGTTATGTTCAGCATCATCCTACCTTTTTTAAATTAAAATCTGTGTTTATTGCTCGTGGGTATTATAGTCAATAACCACACATTTGGTGTTTAGAAACCAAAGAAACATATTCTCTTGTATTTCTGGGAATTGGAATTAAGCAATCATTGTCAACAGGTGCAAATCAAGCCATCAGTGGGACCACAAGATCTTGAGAGGAATCTGAATCTTGTTTGATTCATTATTCTTCACTGGGTGTCTGTGTTTCCTCGTTTATAGCTGAATCATGTCCTCCAGAAGTCATGATCACACTATCCTTTCTTTTCCTTTGTGGGTCACATATCTACCCAGTCTGCCTCCTGAAATGACAGGATTTAACTTAGAATCCACTAGAACTTGTGATTTAACTTAGAATCCACTAGAACTTTCTCACCATCAACAGATTCGAGGTCCACTACTGAGGCAAGAAACAACAATGACTTAACTAGAGCAGTAGAGGAAAGTTGAAAGAGAATGAAAACAAGGCATGCTGGAGAAGAAACCCACTGACTATGCCAGGTATTGAACTGTGCACCTTATGCTAGAAAAGGTTATAAGTTCAGTTGTCTATCTAAGCTGATTATAAGTGCAACTAAGCTTTGTAACTTAGGTATATTTGGAAGTGCGCAGTGACAATTAAAGACTCCATAAATTATAGTCAATGTCTAATGATCATTATTCATACTACAATATAATGCAACCCATTCCTAAAAGATACAGATATTTTCAAAGTTTACTTTATTTCTATCATAGATTCTTTTCTGTTGCTATGATAAAAAAACACTCTGATCAAAGCAACTTACATGAGAAATGGTTTATTTTTAATTCACAGTTCAAGATATAGCCCATAACTTCTGGAATGTCAAGGAGGCGGAAGCTTGAAACAACTGGTCACATTATGTCCACTCAAAGAAGAAAATAATGAATGTTTCCCTCACTTTCTGCATTTTTAATAGTTCAGAATCCCCTTCTCATTGAATTATTCTTTCCACATTGGTAAGCCTTACCATCTCAATTAATATAATCAAGACAGACCTCACTATAGCTCAGACTAACCTTGAATTTGATGTTTCTGCCCCAGTCTCCCAACTATATGAGAATATAAGTGTATACTGTCTGGCCTGGATAATATAATGGTTACAGAGTTAATGATTGACCTAAAAAAATTATACATAAAGAAGGAAAGCATGACTAAAATCATGAAAGAATCTAAGAACAAAATATCCTTTCCAAGTGACATTTTGCTAAAATGGGACAATATAATTTCTCTGTTACATGCACATAACCACATCCAATATATCTGCATTTGCAGTATTCTGACTGATCCAGAACATTGTATCCACCCTATCTTAACCCACACAATCTATTGTTAACATAATCTGTTTAATTTACTCGACAAATGTATATGCACTTCACATTGGCTACTTTCTCTCACTACTGTAGACCCGTTTAGCCTTAGCACTTATCTATGCACTGGCCTTCCAATTTTATCTGTAGTCCCTTCATGTGAGTTCCTTCCTCCAATTCATTTCAGATAATTATTCTATTTTCAATGCCTTTAACAGAGTGACAAGTTTGTCCTAATCAACTTTCAAAGAGAAAAAATTTCCAAATCCAAAATGCCCTAGTAGATAAGTTTGAAAGTACATATAGCTTTAACCCACACTCCCTTTCTTATTGTTTCTCTACTCAAATGAAATAATTTGTTCCCAAAACACTACAAATTCTTGTTATTAATGATTGCCCAAATGATATTTTCTTCCCTAAGTCTTACAATTCTAATATAATCCAATCTTCTCTATATTCAGAGATAAATAATAATCATTACTTCCTTGTGAAACCTACCCAGAAACAGAAACCTCAGATGTTTCTTCTTTGTGTCCTATAACTCCATTTCTTCTTGTCTCATGATCATACTTACTACTTTTCTACATCTATTATATTTCAATGAACATGTTTAGACTTTCCCTAATTGTACATATTCTAAGTCATGTGTCCCATTTTTCAGGACAACTTAGGTGGAAAAAGTAAGTGAGTGGACAGGAATGGAATGGTCAAAGCAGAACAAGATATTCATAACTCATTAAACCTTGGAAGGTACATAGAGTGTAGTCACTGAGAGTATTTCTGAGAAGGCCCTGTGTGTATTAAGACTTCTTTGGGCTTCTTCTAACTCTGTTTGAGAGTTGTGTGGTAATAGTCTAATAACAAATGTATGTAGCTAAAAGTAGACCATAGCCACACATATGTATGATGATCTGCCAAGGATGAGTGACAGCTGTAGCATTGTTGAGAGCTGCCGAATAAAGTTCGCATTCTTAGGATGGATGCTGCAAAGACTTCTTTGTGTTCTTTGTGGATGACTTTTTGAGACCGTATTAAAATAAATTCAAAACAGATTGCTGTAGGATTGCTAAGTGTCAGAGTTCTTGATTAGCATGTACAAGATCCTAAATTCAGCACCACAAAAAATCAAACTCCTAACCTATTTCATTATAATTATTAGCTCATGTTAAAAAATATGAAAGGAGGTAGCTCATAGGGGGGAAATACACATTGTCATGAAGACAGCAAACATGGAATAAAAATATTCTAGGAATAAAAATCTATTTAGACATCACTTTTCAGAGGGAAAGAGATTGAACCAGTCGTTATACTCACACATTTTATTAAAGATTTGCATTCCACAGACGAAAGGAATAGAGGTGGAGAGGAAGAGAGAGAAGAGAGAGACTCAAGGTATCACTATTGGAGAAAGACAATATTGAAAACTGTAGGAAAATCAAGAAACAAAAATACCCACCCGTTAGGGCAAAAGTCAATGTAGATGCCTTAGACTTAGCAGTTAGAATATGCTGTATACAATTAACTTGCTTGCTAGGTAACTGAGAAAAATAAAAGTTTCTTAGACTTGAAGAGATGGCTCAGTGATTAAGAGCACTGTTTGCTCTTCCAGAAGGCCTCCTTTTAATTCACAGCACCAACTTGGCAGCACCCAAGAGTCTGTAACTCTGGTCCCAGGGATCCAGCACCTTCTTCTTGCTTCTGAGAGGACAGCCTGTATATGGTACACAGACATACAAACAGGCAAAAACACCTACACATGTAGAAAAAATAAATTCAAACTTGAAAACTCAATGCATGCAAAATATTAAGAACAAAGACACATAATAGTGATAGCATTATGGTTAACTTATTGATTGATTTTTAGAGAAGTATCATGGTGTTTGTAATATATTCTGATACAGGAATACCCTTTTATTACTGAATTCCCACCAAAATGCTTGCTAAAAGGTCTGGGAAAACTATCAAAGATATGTAAATGATGACAGAGTGTTACTCTTTTAATACACTGTTCTCAGAGTTTGCTAAAATTTCTATTCATAAGAAGCAGAATCTCTCATTTGGATTTTTTAAGATTGCTTTTGCCGGTGTTGCCCTGCATGGCTGTGCCTCCATAGCTTCATATATTCCTCAAGAGTGTTCCTCTTCATAGTCTCCAAAGCAGTTTACATGATATAAAACAATCTGTAGCTGGATAGGATAGGTCATATAGCCTGGAAACTTTGCATAACTAATTAACTTTATAATTTCTCTCCCCTTTAATTCATACCATTATTTATTATATCATGTTGTCTTCATTTTTTTGTAAGTTTGACAGTTCACACTCTTTCTCACAGAAAACAAATATTTCAAAAAGGTGTGTAAAATTAATAGTACAGAGTTATTTAGAAAAAAACTGAGCATATTTAAGAAGGTAGATAAATGTGTAGATCTTGGAAGAAGTGTGAAAGGACATAAAATGTATAGATTTTGGAGGACAGTGTGAAATCTGTAACTGTTAACATGGTTGAGTATACTGCAAAGAAATACAGCTGGAGGAGTGCTTCTGGGTTCAGTTAAATGGTTCCAGTATCAGGGAAGAATTCACCAGGCTTGAAAGGTTGCTTGGAATCAGAAAACCAGGAAAAACAGTAAAACCAATAGCCATGGAAACACATCTGAATGGAGACAGAGAGGTGGATGAAGGTATTGTAGAAGGCAGGTAGAAAGAGGGAGTGGAAGAATGGGAGGTAGGGGAAGTTATATATAAAATAGATAAGTAAATAAATAATAAATAAATAAGACAAAGTTTAAGAAAGAATAGAGTCAAGGAACTGAAGACTTATTTTCAACCTCATGTACACTTATAGAGACCCGGAGAAGTAGAGTTTGGATGTGAGTGGCTGAGTGTGGAGGTGGTTATGAATCAAGATAATGATGGTGAGAAGTTTCTGGAAGAGTACTTTACAGTTTTGTGGACCTTAGGGTAAAAGTGGTGGACAAAGTGTTATAGTTTATTGTTTATGATTTATTTTAGTTTTACAAAACTAATTCTACTATTTTAGTCAAATAAGGTAGTTTGCTTCATGTCATCTATGTTCATCCATGGGTCATGAAAATCTCTGTCTCTTTTGCCATCTTGTCTGTTTCCCCACTATATTGGCTTTAATCTTAAGTAGGCTATCTCCATGTAGTAGTGAAGTTTAGTCTGCATGTTTTAAGATTTTTGATCATTCATGTGTAACCTTGGAGGATCAAACATGTTCTTTCCAGAATGTCAAATGCAATTCTTGGAAGATACCTTGTTTCTAACATTATTATGCTTGAACCAATGGTCAGAGGAATGGGAATCCCCTGAATCCCTAGATACCGTTCACATATCTAAAACCGAAGTGAGACCTGACTAACAGCAAGGATACCCCCCCCCTGCCAGTTTATCGAACAGACTTCACTCCCAAAGTATTTATGTCCATATATGTAAAATATCTTTCATTTTTTCTTATTTTATATGAAGGGTGAGGGGGGAGATTGAGAGAGAGAAAAAGAGAGAGAGAGAGAGAGAGAGAGAGAGAGAGAGAGAGAGAGAGAGAGAGAGAGCTAGGTAAATTCTTCTAGAAAAACAAAGGGTCAGTAAATGCAAAACCATATCACAAAATATATTTGGTATTTCATAGAGGTGTTTGGTGTTGCTATTTATGTAACAAAGGGCAAATGAAGAGGTGCAATGTCACAGATTCTCTAGAAGCATGTCTGTTTCCCATTCCTCGATAAGCAGTTGTTACCCCCTAACCCATTGTGAAAGTCAGTATATTTCTTTGCAGTTTTAATCTTTCCGGCCTTATAGTTTGTATGGATTTACAGACTGTGCTAGGAATAAATTTCTGAGATTTTTCAAGTATTATATTTAGGAGGGAAGCTTGAATGGATCTATACACTATGTGAGGAACCCCATGCCGCCCTGCTGGGGAGAGAAACTATGGGAAGAAAGAAGCATAAAGTAGAGTGGACACAGTGATTGCTGTTGACACTTATCTCAAGAGTCCAAAATTGAAGATGGTGGTCTTGGATCATCCAAGCATTTGAATGATTCCAGTGAAGATCATTGTTATTTGGGACCAGAGAAGAACCTTGTACTGAACCCACCTGTGTGGACTCCTGGCTCAGCACAGAGAAAAAATATAGTGACTTATTTTAAAAGAGTATATTCAAGGGATGGTTTGTTATGCAGCAATGAGTAAACACACATTGGAAGAGTTCATTGGTGATGAGCGAGAGAAGAAAGATGCTGAAACTGTACACTTTATTGCTGGCCTCTAAAATCACCTGTCTCTGAAGAAGAAAAAGTCATAGGGAAATGAAATGCTTTGTTCTCTCTCTTCATTGATAGTCTTTAGCTAGGCTGTGAGCAATCTGGATTTTAGCATATCCACATCATATTGTTTAGAAGACAAGTAGTGACCTGGTTAGCAAACAGAATGATAAAATTCTCTCCCCTTTTATTCCATTCCAAAATCTCTTAGTGGTTAAGAACATAGAAACAAAAGTAAAATGAGTGCACACACACATGCGTACATGCATGCATGCACTCTCTCTCTCTCTCTCTCTCTCTCTCACACACACACACACACACACACACACATACATGCATACATACTTGCTGTTAATTAAGTTGTAATTATTTTTAAGCATTAAAGTGAGGGTAGTCCAGAACTCATGGTTAAAAGAAGAATGGCGCTCATATATAGAGAGTATTTATCTCTTGTCCCCGTAAAAGTAAGTCAGTCATCAACACGAGTGACAATGTGCAGGATTTAGCTTTGTGTCTACTTGTTTACTCCACAGTTAGCTGTGTGACATCGTATAAGCTTCTTATCTTCTCTCTAAGAGAATGAAATGAGATAGTAAGCAAAACTCGATATGTCTATCATATTTATACAACACGCAATGTATGCTTGGAAATAAGTGAGGGTGTCATAAGGATACTTTGTGATTTTAGTAATTATTACAAGTCCTAGTTTTAATAATTAAGTTGCCAAAATGATTCTTTATTTAAGCTTATTTTAATGAGCGTGTCTCTTTAGTGGGGAACTGATAGGATGATGTCAAATTTATTCCTCTAACTACATTTCGTGGCTCCCCTAAGTAGCTGAGTAGAATCTTAGGCATATGAAATAATGAGCCAATTTAAGTTGCTGTATTTTTGTAAAGCACCGGAAAAGAGGAAAGCACTTCAAAGTAATTAGCATGAACACGCTCAATTACGTTTCTGTATAGCAGGCCAACACTACTGCCTGGAAACTCTGAAGTTAGGAATCTCAGGACCCGCCATCCCTAGCACAGTCAGATGCTAAGTCACCACCCTCTTCTCTCAGGATGGTCTTTCACAGAATTATTAAGTATTAAAAGGTTAAAGACTAAGAAAACAGTGGCAAGGGGGAGTGGGTGAAACGTTCTCCCATCAGGCCGATGGGTGGAAGGGTAGGGTCACTGAATGTAGCCTTATTTCTGCTGGCTATGTTTCTTTCCTACCCGAGCTCCAAAGTAAGCGGACTGTGTAAGCAGGAATGAAATACACAACCCCCTTGTTACTGAGCAGCAAAGCATTCTCCGCTTGTGGTTTTCTTCAAATGAGGCTGCTTGGAATATGTGTTTGAAAACACTGAGCCTCTTTATTAATCAAGCTCTTCCCCGGCCCTGCCAGCATAACGTTTCATTGATGTCAAAACTCCCTTAAAAATGGGTTTGGAACCACTTCTTGTACACAGACTTCAACAGAAGAAATATTTTTGGAATTGTAAATAGAATAATTGAGGCAAATATTTGCCCATTTGGAAAGCTCCCGTAATGGCTTTAATGTTCAACTGAATTTTAAATATGCAGATCTAGGTTTGGGTGGTAAGCTCAAGGAGGTAAGGAAAGAACCCCCAAATTTGGACTTCTCCCAGAGAGATAACTCTCAGAGTGAATTGGACATGGAAAGCCATTTCAAAAAGATAGATTAGTTTCTTGGAAGGAGCAAGCAGTGATTAAAGGGAATAATGAACGCAAAGGAAGGAGATACCAATCCAAAAGCGGCTCTCCAAGAAGAAACCAAGAAAAAGAGAGTCTCAGAGATGACTTTTTCTGAATGAAGGTCACACTGTCCAGCCACTCAACCTGCAAGGACTTAGGAATCTGTCCTGATTATATAGACGGTTATATTAGAGTGATGTCATAGAAGCTAAAACTTCTGAGCTTTATAGCAAATACTGTGATGCTGATCCCATAAGCTGCATTCTCTATTTAGAAATTTGCTGTGTGTAGGCATCTTCATATAGAGCGAAGAATATATTTAGGCAACTTCGAAAGTCTGGTCTAATCTGATGAGTATATGTTTACCCAAAGACATTAAAATGATTGTACACAAATGTTCATGAGGCCACATAGCATAAGCCTATCTGCTAAATACCCTAACTGTAGAATGACACCTGATTCACAGCTATACTAAAACACAAGAGCATAGGAAAATTAGTAGACCAAGAAACAGTTTAAAACAAAAACAAAAATAGCAATCAACACATTCTACAAAAGAGCAAAATAAAAAAGATAGAGGATCGAAGGTTTTAGGTTCTTAGAAAGATATTCCTTTTATGAGTGTCAGTGGTTATGGATGCAGAGCTATAGCTTCTGTCTTTGTTTTTCATGCACCGTGTTTGTTACTTTTTTCTCTAATGCCAATAATTCCATTTCCTTCCATGAAGTAGAGCTACTTTGAGTATGTTTTTAATTTATGAAAGCCAATGATTTTTCTTTTTGACATCAAAGAAATCAAAGGAAAAAATAACCAATTGGGAGGCCTCTTCCCTGAGGAAGACATTACTTCCACTCTTGGCATTCCCAAGTCGCCCTAGTTGTTTATTGAGGATAGAGTTCTCAACCTACCACTCCATGTTTGCTTGTTTATTGGTATCTGTAGCATGACTAATAAAAACCCAGAGACAGATATTGGGGTTCATGTTGAAGATTAGAAAAGCAAAGCAGTCACGTCACTAGAGAGTTCTTATATCTACCAAGGCTCAGACAAGCAAAGGAGCCATCCTGTCCTCAATGTGACTGAAGACTGCAATGCTTTCCACTAAACCTCAGACTGCAATTAGCTCTTGTCTCCTCCTGCCTTATATACCTCTCTTGGCCCAACCATATTACTCCTGTCTCCACCTCCCTAGTGCTGGGATTAAAGGTGTGTGACTCCCAAGAGCTGGAAGCACCTTTATATGAGTTCTATTTCTCTTTTTAGATAGATTCAATTTCACGTACGCAGAGTGAGTGCTGGGACTAATGGTGTGTGCCACCAATCCCTGGCCTCTAGTGGCTTGGCTTAGCTCTGCATTCCAATCTTCAGCCAAATTTTATTTAATAAAACACAAATAAAATATCATTTTTGGTATCAATGTTGTTCAGGTCTTATTTAGGCAGCCATGTTGATGAGACTCTGTAGATGTAACCTTTCTGACATTTCCATCAGAATGTGATACATATACACTATAAACACTATTCAGCTATAAAGAAATGCAATGAAATTTGCAGATTAATAAACTAGAAAAGATCACACTGAGGGAGGTACCCAGACAAATATCACCTGCTCCCTCTAACCTGTGATTCCTAGTTCTAATTCTTTACACGTGAGTTTATCTATAATACAAATAAATGCAGAAATGAGGAAAGCAAAAGAAGAATGAAGAGTGGGGGTGATATAGAAGCAGGAGTGTGGGAATGACAGAGTATAAGTAATATGAATGGGAAAATTGAAAAACAACAGCTCTAATTAGGGAAAAAGAGGGAGATAAATGTAGAGGAAGGGGAATAAAATGAAAGGATGTATGAAAAAATCATCAGACATCATATTATTATTTATATACATAAAATAATATATAAAGTTTGTGTGTGCATATAAAGTTGAAAAGGAAATTCTCCTATCTAGACTGACAATGCTCTCCCCAAGATCCACAGAATGTCTAACAAAACCCCAACACTAAGTACAAGAAACTGTCTCTTGAGTTCTTTGTGAAGACTGTCCAAGACACTATAAAACATTATAGGTTATTGCTTTTGCCTTTGGTTGACTTCCAGAAGTGGAAGGCAAGTTCCCTATTGCTAAAGACCCTACATACTTTGGACACAGGACCTGGAGGAGCTAAGTTGGATCTGCTATAAATGCCTCCAGCCTGAGGACTAGTTTTCATGATATTAGAAGGAGCTATGCAAGCTTCCAAGGACAGGAAGCAGACAATAATTCTATTGAGCTATGATACCTATGAACCACGACAAAAAGCGTGACATGATAAGGATGTAACAGGAGTACACATATCTTGGCTGTAACCAATAACTAACTAACTGGATCTAAGACCTACTCCACAAGGGAGAAACCATGCCTGGTAGAGAAAACCTAGCCAAATACCCAAGGCTGGTAAAGTTATAGATCTTGGTGGTGAAGCTACAACCACCATATTACTAAAACAACAAACATAATCCTTAACTACATTTTAAATATTTGCCCTTATTTCCACAGATAAGTGTATACCTTTCTTTACCTTTCATCAAAGAAACTTCTCTTTTCACTATATGGTAGTCATTATTGAAAACCACAGCAGATAGAAATGGAAAGAACAAGAGAATGGTGTCCAGTACCAACTAGCACACTTACAACACAATTTGTGCACCTAAGGCTTAGGGATCATTACAGAAGAGGGGATGGGAAGACTGTAAGAGCCAGAGAAATAGTAAATTTGCATTTATTTCAGGAAAAAACTGAGCAAACAAAACAAGAGCAAGAGAGCTCTAGCTCAAGGATTTGCCCTGAGCCATTTAGGTACTAAATAACAGGAAAAGGTTCTAAACCAGGACTGTTAAACTCAAATATTCATTTTAACTTGTGGCTACCTTCAATATTTTCTCTAAGACAGGGTTTCACTTATTAGCCCAACTTTCCTGAAACTCACACTGTAGATCAAGCTGACCTCAAACTCACAGAGATAAGCCTGCCTCTGCCTCCTGAGTGCTGGGATTAAAGGCGTGTCTTACCTTCAATTTTGTACACATTTTATCATTATGAGAGTACTGTATATCTGAAATAGTAAGTCAGAGGTTCATGATGATGAAAATCAATGAGGTGGAAGGAAGTAGAAGAAAGTAGGCTCAGGTATTGGGGCTTCTGTAAAGCAGTCCACTACTGTCCATTGTTAATTACAATACAGAGCAGACTGCCCAAGTTCTAATGTAGGGTAGTGATTGTGGAGATCTGAATCAATACATAGATTAAACCAAGAAAAGTTTCCTGTGTATGTGTAATTAATATAGTTGGACAGAGTCAAGCTAGCATGCTAGGTGAGGTGCTTCAGTCAGACATTAGCCAGCAACTGATGGTAAAAATTACTTAGCTCTTTGAGGAGTGAATAAGTAGCAATGACTTTGTGATTACTTTTAGTATGATATGATAGATGATGAGCCCACAGAAGAGTCATTGAGCAGAATGTAGTATGCTTAAACCTAGAAGCCCCCATTTTAGTTCCCTCAAATTCTTCTCATTCTTTTTCTTTCCAACAGTAGGTAAACATTGGGTAGAGAAAGCTGAACGTTTAGCATGATTGAGTTCAGCCAGTATTTGTGGAGTCCCTACTTTCTGTCTACCTCATACCATGTTAGGCACAGGTACAAGGATAAGCAAAACCTAGTCTTCACCAGGGATGGCAAATGTATGACAATAGTGCTATTATATACTTGTCCCCTACCACAAATATATTATTAATCAATCACCACACTAGTTCCTGCTGAGTCTGCATCTGGACTCCACTTTAGGATAGGTAGCCATTGTCAGCAGTAGGAGATGATAGGCAACTTTAAATGAGTGGGTGCATCAGCTTTTAAAGTTTTGGTAAGGCAGAGAAATTGAAATCTGTTATAGCTGAAAGTTTCTCTCCTACCTGCCAGTTCTCTGATAAACACTCTAAAGCTTAATATTAATTGCAAACTCTTTGGCTGATGGCGCAGGCTTATTATTGGCTAACTCTTACATTTAAATTAACTAATTTCTATTAGTTTATATTTCACCACAAGGCTTATGGCTTGTTACCTCACATCTGCCTTCTCTGGCAACTACTGGCATTTTCCTGACTCTATCTTCTTTCTCCCTCTATCTCTTCTTGGATTTCCTACCTCACTATATTTGCTCTTCTGCAGGCCAAAGCAGCTTTATTCAACTACCAATAAAAGCAACACATGTTCATAGCATGCAGAAGAACATCCCACATTAATCTGTCCTTACATGTGTTAGTCTATCTGGGTCAGCTTCAAGAGAATAGAAAAGCAACCTGGACACAGTATGATTGTTAAAAACTGTTTAATTTGTACTGTGCTTTATTTGTGATCAGAGGGTAGAATTTCTGTGAATAAAGATGTCTTTTAGGTGAATATTTCTCCCTGAATGCAAAGTTACCCTCCTCTGAGAACACTTCTTTCACCATGAAGAATGAGGTAAAGCTAAAATTCAGAAACATAGTCTAAAGGGAGTGTAACCACTTGCTAGAACTTCAGTATACCTTCTCTAGGGGTCCTAAGAATGTGTTAACCCCTGGCCGCCAGTTCAGTTGCAGCCAAAAAATCCAAACAGCTAAGAACTCCTCAGGGAAGGCAGGGTGGTGAATGGGGACCTATCATAAAACATACCCCTTCTAGAAAGCAAGACTCCCAAGCAACTTTCCTCTGTTCTGTGGCAAGTGGCGGTAATAGAACTCTCTGTGGACACTAAGAAGGCCTTGCTTGTTCTGTGGCTTTGGCCATTTATATTTAATTTATGCTTTTAATTTTCTGGAGAGAGCCCAGCGAAGCACACTGCCTGCTGGAGTGTATGATACTGGTTTGGTAAACATAAAATAGAAAAAAAAAAAGAATGCTAGAGTACTTCTTCACACTTTCAAAACAGAATTAACAGACTCCTTAAGTCCTGGGGTAAAAAAAAAAAAAAAACGATTCTTCACCTTATCCTCAGTGACTGCGTGTAAATATGGAAAGCTGAGGAAAAGAGCGACAGTGGAAGGGGGCAGGATATAGTATTAGGTACAGCTGAACTGTACTTAAATATTGGTCCCACTGGCTTTCCTGAAAAGGGAACATTATAGCCATGCAAAATCTGGATTTCACAGTGAGAAAAAAAAATCAAACATAACACTTCTCACTCTGAATCACTTTACCCAAAAGAGGGTTTGAATTGAAACCTTTATTACTGCCAATAAGTGAGTTTACCTAAATAATCTCGAGCACTTTGGAAGGAAAGCAAGGCAACTGTTGCTTGGCAGACAAGAAGGAGAGGGCTGGTGTCCTAGGGAAACCTCTGCTGCTCTTGAGCTTGCTAACAGATATCCTCTTCTCTGCCTCCCATCTGTAGAAGAGTCTACCATGCAAATTATAGAAAACAGGACCTTGAACATTCTGTCTTATTAACATAGATTTTTTTTGGCATTGCCAATGAATGATGTATATACACTTAGTGGTTGGAAAGGCTAAGGAAAGATTTTTAAATTCACTCAACTTTAGAAAATCTCCATAGAAACCACCCAGTCCTGATGTGGGATTCCCCTCTGTATACCATTGGTTAATCAAGAAACTGCCTTGGGCCTATCACAGGGCAGAATAGAGTAGGATAGAAATTCCAAACAGGAATAGAGGAGAAAGTAGGTAGAGTCAATGAGATGCTATGGAGTTGATGCTGAAGTAGACAGAGGCATGGGAAATTTACCAGTAAACCATGAGCCTTGTGGTAAAATATAAAATAATGGAAATGGGTTAAGTTAAGATATAAGAGCTAGCTATCAATATGCTTAAGCTATTGAACAAGCAGTATTTTAAATAATATAGTCTCTGTGTAATCATTTTGGGTCTGAGCAGCTGGGAACCAACTAGCAGCCTCAGTCAACAGATTGACACCCAGTGTGGGGCTGACTAAATCCATGTAAAACCTGAGAAATCTTGGAAAGGATTTCTAGATCCCAAAGACCAGAGTTAAACATGGCTTCTTGGTAACTAGCATGTTTTTGTTTTTTGTTTTTTTTTTCAGATCAGTTCTGTTTGCTAGCAGTAATCAGGGGCACTCTGGCTCCTTTAAGAGAGGTCATCCTGATTCAGAATTAGCAGAAAACACACACACACACACACACACACACACACACACACACACATACAAGTTTTGAAATGGTGGCTTCCTTTCATGCTTCCAGTACAAACTCTGGCACTTTCTGAAGATCAAACACTTAATCAGGGTTTATGAGCAGCATGCTACCAGTTGCTTAATCAGGTGACATAGACCTGCTGTGAACTTGGAGCTGGGGCAGTGTGCATGGCTCACAGAGGCAGCAAACATGCCTTCACCATGTTGGACTGGGCAGAGCCAATACGGAGGACTGCAGAGCTGGTCCTAATCATGCCTGCTTAGCATTTTAAAAAATGCACTCTTGGTCAGAAAATAATTACAGAAATGCAATAAAGACAGATTCAGATGAAAATGACCTCTAAATGGGTTACAGTGTTAAATAAATGTATGTAGACTTGGAAGAGAGAAGAAAAAGAATATAGACAGTTATAAAAAGAAGTAAATGTTTTTTTAAAAAATAAAACAAAGTCTTAAAGAGACAGAGTTCAGACAATCATAGATTAAAGAAGCAAAGAAAAATAAGCCACATAAAGATGGAAATACACAGAGAGTCTCGATTATATATGTTATTGTGTTTTCTTTGAGTTGTTTGACTGTTAATGGGCTAAGTACAGAGAGACATTTTATTGTATGGACTGCTAAGTTAAACCAACGTATTTATTTAAAATGTATCTTGACTTCAAAATTTGGGTCTAGGGATACGTTGCTTTGGAAATGTTGTTCTGATTTTGTTTCCACAGAAATTCTGTGGATTCCTTCTAGGTTAATGTAGTTTGATGGAACGAGACCCAGCCCCAAAAAGGTCTCTGTGAACCCAAAAAACAGCAGGGAGCAGTTTGGAGAGAACTACACCCAAATTCCCAAATATTGTTTATGAATTCTTTTTTCTGTGTAATCATCTTGGGTCTGGGAAGCCGGGAATGAAGAAGCAGCCTCAGTTAACACAGCCCCTCACATTCCTTGCATCTGTATTGGGAATTAAATTTAGACAGAGAGGATATTTTGATTGAAGTTTTAGTGAACAGTCATTAAGAGGGAAGTAAAGTTCTCAATCCATTGTGAAACCAAGTAAGAATTGACAATTTCTCCAAATCAAGTACTTGCATACTGTTTTTATCCTGAGTAGAACCATGCATGGGTTCCCAGGCTGATAACGGGAATTCTGTCTACACAGAGTAGATTAATAAAGTCAGAAACAAATAATATCCCACAATATCTAGGCATGTCTGTGTTAATATAACTCTAGTGGTTACAAGAGCAGGAACTTGATCATTCTTACTGTATGTCAAACCGATCTTATATATTTTACTTGCATTGACTAAAGTAATCCCATCAATTTATGGGTTAGTGCATTGTTATTTGGGGTGTCTTAATGAATGAGTACAAATCAATTGGTATAAAATAACAAAAGCATTTTGTTATTTTGGCAGTTTTGGTGATTAAAATTAAGGTCTTATGCATGTTAGACAAGCATTCTACCACTCAAATCCATTTACAACACCATAAATGAATGTTTTCACAGTGGTGGGGTCCACAAGTTCAAATGAATGATATTATGCATGATGTCCTTCTAGCAGCTCACAGGTATTTGTTCTATGCCTCTTTACAGGCTTCTCAGAATTTTCTGGAAATTATTGTTGCTTCTTTGTTTGAGGCTATGCTCTGACCGGTCTTCATAAGGTCTTTTTCTTTGTGTGCCTCTCAGTTATCTTTTGTTGTGAAATTTAGGCACACTTGAACTTTAGGATGATTTCACCAGAAAATTGTATTAATTGCATCTGAAATGGTCTCTATTCCAAACACGGTCACATTCTGAGGTTCCATGTGGATACATTACCAAACAAACTACAGTCCTCTAGTCATAGATCTTAGTTTCAGTTAAGTTGCTCAAGGTCACAAAGAGGAAATCAAGCATAGAGCAAGAATGTTATTAAACATGTAAATTATGAGAAACTTTCTTTTACTGCTCTGTTGTAAATTCCTTTTCTTTCTCTGTTTGTAGAATTGGTGACTATATTAGTCAGCTTCTAGTAGCTGTAACAAATACCTAAGATATTCATCCTACACAAAGAAAAGGTTTACTTAGAGTCACACTTCCGCAAGTTTCAGTCTATAGTTGGTCAGTGTTATTGGTGTTAAGCTCATGTAGAGTGCATTGCATCTCCTCAGAGTACATGTGGCAGAGAAGAGTAACAAGTCTACTGGCCACAAAGTGAAAGAGGAAGAACTTAGACTATATTTTCTCCTCTGAGGGCTTGCATTCCAATGAATGGAAACCTATCAGCAATCTCTATGTCCTAATGGCTCTAGTACCCCCATACCATCCTAGAGAGGAAGCCTTTGAGGCTTGCTTAACTCACAATCTACAGCCCATGATTCACATGCATTCCAGGACAGCTATGAATGTGGTCAAACACTTCTGAAGACTGCAATATCATGTCAGTAAAAAGGCTGGGTACTCCTACTACCTCAAGGGTCTTAGGAGGTTTGGTTTCCAAGTTGCTGTAGCATGATGAGTAAATACACATGAGAATTTTAAACTTACAGACGCAAATAATGAAAAGGTTAGGTGTTCACAGATAACTCTGATCCCCGACCACACACCCAAGAATTCCTTTAGTTATATTTACTGAGTGCACATCTTATAGGTGCTACAAGCTTTGCAGTTAATGGTTCCCAGCAGCAGCCTGCTCTGGTTGATAACTTTTCAGGGACTAAAGCCACCTTGACTGGAGGAACATTTTTTTCCATTGCCCCTCAATGAACATTCATCAGATGGGGGAAGGTAGCAAAATCTCTACATTTTTACCTCAAGTCAGGATTAATACCAGTCTTTTCCTGACCTTTCATTGCTGCTTATCTTGGGAATGGGTTTGCTTAGACTTCAGAATCAGAAACAATTAGGTATTTATTGAAAAAGATCCACTCTTTCCTTTTTACTGTTTTTGCTTGTTTTTGGTTATGCTTTGGGTGATTTATTTTCTCCCCTTTCTCTGAGGCTGTGAGAAATATTTGAGATAATATGGATAAAGTAGAATTCACCACAACTGGCACATTAAGTAGGCTCAGAAAAGGTAGGAAGTTCACTCTCCTTTTGTTTCAGTGCAGTGGCTTACCAGGGCTGAACAGAGTCCTGAGAGATCTCAAAGTATTTTGCAGCTTCCTACATTATCTAGACCTCAAGGTGCATCCACCTCGAGGTAGTCATCTACACAGGTGGCAAAATGGACTTAGAGATAACAGACATCGAGGCTTCTGTGGGAAGTGAATGCACACCTGAAAAATGAGGAGAAAATGCAAGGATCACAGGTCATAGAATGAATTTTACTGTGTGTGACATCCTTGCTGAAATCTTACCCCACAGGGCCATCAGGTGAACAATTAGGCAAAGTGGCTGAAATTGCTTCCATGTTTTTTTTTTCTCCTCCTAAAAATATTTGTGCTGAGAGTGCTGGACACTAGATGTGCATGCACGTGTGTGTATGTATGTGTGTGGAGGAATGCATGTGAACATGTGTGGAGGGGTACAATTGTCCATTTGTTTGTTTGTCTACCTGCCCATATTTGTGCATATCTTATACTAGCATCTCTGCCTTCTTTCAGACCTTGCTTCCTCGTTGTTTTTAATGATGCCTACCACTCTCCTTACTGTTCCTATAACTACGATTCTGCACCTATTAAGACCGTTATTGTGCCTCTGTTTAACAGGTGTTTATTGATAATAGGAGACACAGAATAATTACCCTTTACTTATAATTTATCCATTTATCTTCTTTATTAAAAAATACCTCTCATTCCGGAAAGATACCTCTATTCATGGAGCCTTCCCTACTCTTTCTGGCAAGTGAGTCAGCTCAATGCCTCTCTAGCATCCTGTAGAGATATTCTCGTGGATGCCACTATTATATGCTACATCTGTCTCCACAATTATGGTTTCCTTTAAGATAAGGATAGTGGCATGGATTTCTCATCAGACAGGGATTGAATGTTACCTGAAATATTATGACAACATGCACAAGGCCTGAACGATGTGAATTTCAGTGGAGGAGCAGGGGAGGTGGTCATGAAGAGCAATTGACATTTGATAACTGCTGAGAGAAGATAAGTCAGATTTTGTTAATGATGTGACCCCCGGTTGGGTCTACCATACTCCCAGGCAGGTTCCATATCCAATAATAGATTTGAATTTTATGAGTTTAAACAGAAAAGAATATGATGTTTGGTGGGTGTGGAGGTGGTGTCAGTCTAGGAGGAGGTGGGGGAAGGGAATGAATATGATCAGAATACAATCCATGAAATTCTCACACAACTAATAGGGGTATAAAATATAATGAAAATTATGAAAAGTGAAGAAGTAAAAACATGAAATATTAATACAGACCTTTTAAAATGTAGAATGCTTACCTACTTGGTAGATTAAATGAGTGACCTGAATTCTTCACTATTTCATTCCATGGTCTCGTAAGTATTTCACTTAGCAGTGGCATTTGACCAGATACGAGCAGGTGCCAGTGTCAAACCCAGGCTTTAAAATGGGTCACAATTCTTTGTTGTTCTTTGCTTTTTGCCACCACTCTGGGTAACTTCCTACAGTCTATTTGAACTCTAGACCCATACTTACACTAAAGCCCAAATAAATTCTAATACAGCAACAGAAATGTCCTATAGACCTGTAGAGATAGAATCATAAAGGATTTTTAGGGCATTCAGTTTTAGAGTGATTTTTTAGATAGTAATTTGATGACAATAACTCATATTTCAACCATACTTAGTTTTGGGAAAACATAAATCAGATAATTCATGACAAATGCTCACCACAGATCGAAGAATATCATACAAAGTCTTTAATGAAATCTAAATTCAGTGAACCTGTGTAGGCCGAGGTTGCTGCTTTCTCTGACATTTTCTGGAAATATTTAGTAGGAAGTATAGCAAGATGCTGGACTTTATATGAAGAGGCCTCAGAAGATTCAATTTTAAGAAGAAAAAGCAGATATAGTGTGGTAACACACCAACATAAAGGGACAATCGATGTACCCACTCCTTCTATGGGGATGTTTTGCAAGCTTTCCTAGAGCATGTGTCTCCTTACTTATATCTATTATTATGTCCTTGTCTCTATTTCTGAATCAGATCATTCCATATCTACATAGGCAAGCCCTAATTATTACTCACATCACTTCACCATATTCATTCAGCATTTTTATTATGCCATCTTTATCTAATTTGCATTGAAGACCATAATATGCATCTCTCTATCTCCATCCCTCCAGCATGTCCATGCTCTGTGTTGACATTTCTACTTCCTTTATATCACTGTCCTTTGTTACTCTGCTTATCTGTGTCTGTGATGATGTCCATTTGTGTAGAGGTTTGTATGTTCTATATATTCATCCTTACTTTAATGTTAAGTTGTTCATTGTTTTATAAATAAGCCCAATATTTTGTTTATATTCAAAAAATTTCTGGTTAGTCTAATCAGAATTAAGGTTAGATTAATATTTGCTGAGTCCCATTCTATTCAATCAAGCAAGTATGTTTGGGCAGCAAGACAGTTCAGTATGTAACAAATACCAACTTCTCAGAGGTCAATTGAACCCATAGTTAAAATAAACTGGTTGGGGTCTTTAGCAGAGAGATTGCTCAGTCAGTAAAGTGTTTGCCACTTAAGCATAACAACCTGAATTCAATCTCCACAACTCACATAAAATAGAAAGACATGGTAATGCATACTTTCAATCCACTGCAGGCAAGGTGGAAAGATGAGGAACCCTGAAGCTAACTTGCTGTCTAGTCAGCATAGCTCAATTTGTTAGATCCAGGCTGATGATAGCATCCATCTCTAAAAACAAAGTATGTTTTGTTCTAAGGAATAACACAGAGTTGATCAGAGGCATCCATATACACACATGCATTGGCATGTGCATGCACACACACACACATGCACACTAAAATAAACAAATATAGGTTGGTAACACAAGGTTATTCAGGGGAAGACTTTTAATAGGAGTAACTATCAAAAGGGCCATCAGAAAATAAAGGGAAAGAATTGAGCACCTTAAGACTACACGCTACTGGGACTTTGGCTTCCTCTATCCAATTTATCTTCATAGACTTGTGTTGCAGGATATTTGATCATACTCAGTGAGTAAAATGCTACAGATGCACAAAAACAAAGCAGATGAAAAATAGACTCCAGTCAAAGAAACCTCTAAACCAGTACTTAAAAATGTGCTTAGATTCTAGAGAAAAAAGAAACAAACATAGACAGTCATAGAAAAATAAATAGTTTTAAATTAGTAAAGTTTTTCAAGACATAGTAAAGTAATACTAAAAACAAATAAGCCACATAAGGATGAAACAGGGTGTCCAGTTCTTATATGTTGCTCTGAAATGCTGATGAGTGAGGGACAAATGCTGCTGAGAGACAATGGATTATAAAAATAAACAAAACAAAAAACTGCTACATTAAAACAGCCTATATATTTTAAGAATGACTTAAATTCAGAGTAGAAATCAGGAAATATGTTGCATTGGGAAAGAGGCTATGCTTTTGTTTTCATAGGTAAAGAAAAACTATGAATTTCTTCAAAATTAGTAAAAATCAGACTTAACAGGAGAGACTTCCTGAATATCTTGGCTCTAAGCATGAAAAAGAAACCAAAATAACTACAAGACAGGTGACATACTGATTCTTCTTTTATGGGAACAGTTCTGAGACTGGATAAGAACTGATAAATTTTTTTTGGTTACAGAGTCCTCATGACATTTTGATTATATAATTCAGATGTATTTATAAAGTTGACAAGTATTTTTTTACCAGCTCAAGCATAAATTGGAGAGTTATTTTTAGCTGATTTGTGTATATTGTACATTCCATACTTGTGCTCTTGTGAATATGTATCCTACCTTTAAAAGTTTGTGTGTTTTCAGAAAAAAAAAAAGACCTAGATACCAACGAAGACAAGTAGAGCAGGTGATTCAGCCTATCAGAATGCCTCTATTATAGTTTTCTCAAAAGTTTGCATTCAGAACACCTTTAAAGAAACTAACTGGGTCAGCCTGACAGACTACTCCAGCCAGACTTCAGATGAGCCCTACACTTTCTCATCACACTGAGACATGACAACAGTTAGTATTCTCAGGACTTGACAATTATCTCATTTTTTCAGGGTCTCCTAAAAATTCTTTCCCCTCCACACAACAGAAAGCAGTCTAGAAAAGAAATACCCAATTCCCAAGAGGTTGGATGGGTATATTTCCATTGTTTGGTGAGTTATGGATCTTTATCTTCATTTAGGTGGGTTGTTTACAAGCTGTTATTGGACATGGGCAGGGAAGAAACTAAGCAAAGGAAATTATAGTAAGGGATCTCATTCTGAAAAGAAAATAAGGTGAATATAGGGACAATAGAAAAAATGGTAGTTTTTAAACTAAAGAAAGCAACTACTAATCTCAAATATTTTAAATTTGTGTGCATTTTTGTATATTGATACAAATTGCAGTTTACTTTTGTTAAAATAGTACATATATGCACATGTTTCTCCTCTTGTTTAAAGTATTGTTCCTATACAGCTAACTTGAGAATGTAATGTATAGGTCTAGTCCTTGAAAGATATTATTGTATGCTATTTATGATAAAAAGAAATATAGGTTAGTATTTATTCATCTATAACAATTAAACTTATAGTCATTTTAGGTATGTTTTCAAGGTCCAACAAATATATTTTGGATAGGTAGATGGTGTTGAATCACTTCAGAGATCTACAGATTATTGTATTTAATGTGTTTAATAATGTAAGGCATTTCATGACAGTGAGATACATATGTTCCAGGCAGCACTAATTTACTTTTTAAAAAAGAAATGGTAGGCATTGAAGGACTACCATTTGAAATTTTATTTCATTGTAGCAAAGTTATCTATTGGGTAAGAAACTGCTCTTGTCTCAACTGCTGACAGTATGCTGTCCAAAGTGGACAAGTAGGACACAAAAGAAGGTAACTGCCAAACTTTGCCAGGACAAGGTAGGACAGTGCCTCAAAATTTCTGATTCACACAACAATCGGTTGGATATTCTAAGCTTGTGTGCCAGAGGTAGATGCCCCAATGTTGCAGAGGAACCTTGGATGACTATACAGGCAGGCAGATGTCTCTTCCATTTCTACAGTTTTGGAAATTGTTTGTTCTGCATTTCCTATTTACTCAGGTAATATTATATCCTTCTTGTGTCTCTGACGAGGATAAAAATTATATAGTTACAGTTTTCCTTGTTATCAACACAGAAAAGAAACTTACAAAAGGGATGTAAAGTTTATAAGTTTCAGAGACATAAAAATTTAAGTTGTTTATCTAAGAAAATATTTTAAGGCTTAAAAAGATGTCTTAGGATAGTAATACAAGCCATGATAAAAAGTGGCTTAGGTATGAAACATTAGATTCATTAAGGTAGAATAGATAATAGAGTAATTTCTCTAAATTTGCCCAATACTATTAGACAGGACATTGTGAATGGACTTCTTACTCCGTAATTGCTCTTTTTATAAATTTTATTAAATTATAAAAGTTTTCATTTCCGCCCCTCCTCCCAACACCCTCCCACTCCCCCCACTCCTTCTCCTCCTCCCTCTCCATCCCTAAGAGCAGTCAGGGTTTCCTGCCCTGTGGGAAGTTCAAGTTCCTTCCCCCTCCCTCCAGGTCCAGGGAAGGTGAGAACCCAAACAGACTGGATCGCCAAAATCCAGTATATGCAGAGGAAACAAGTCCCAGTGTCATAGTCAATGGCTTTTCAGAAAGGCTCCAGGCCAGCCACATTCAGAGAATCCAGCCACATTCAGAGAATCTGGTTGGATCACGTCCTCCTTCAGTCCCAGTCCAACTGGCCTTGGTGAACTCTCATTATATCAGTCCCCTTGTATCAGTGGGTGCTCGCATCCCTCGCAGTCCTGATTTCTTTTTTCATTTTCTTCATCCTTCTGCTCCTCATTTGGACCGTGGAGGGCTCAGTCCGGTGCTCCAATATGGGTCTCCGTCTGTATCGCCATCCAACTACGGATGAAGGTTTCCTCTGCTCTTGCCTTCTTTGCTCACGTTCTCTTTCCTTCTGCCTCTCGTTTGGACCTAGGAAGCTAGGTCCAGTGTTCCAACGTGGGTCTCCGCCTCCATCTCCATCCATCGCCAGATGAGGGTTCTATGGTAATATGCAAAATATTCATCAGTAAGGTTGTGGGCCAAGGCCGGTTCAGGCACCCTCTCCTCTGTCCAGAGAACAATCTGGGGATCTCTCCTTGGACCTGGGATCCCTTTTATAATCAAGTCTCTTGTAAACTCTAAAATGACTCCCTTAGTTGAGGTATATACTTCCCTGATCCCATAACCATCCTTCCTCCCTTCCCCCCATCCCAGTCTCCCGATCTTTCCCCATTCCTCCCCTACTCCCTTCTCTCTAACCCTCTCCCCTTCCAACAGCCCCCCACACCCCCATGCACCCGAGGTTACCTGGCACTCTTGTCTATTTCCAATCTCCAGGAGGATAGCTACATGATTTTCATCAGGTTCACCTTCTTATTTAGCTTCTCTAGGATCACGAATAATAGGCTCAAAGACCTTTAATTATGGTTAGAATCCACTTATGAGTGAATACATACCATATTCCTCTTTTTGGGTCTGGCTTACTTCACTCAGTAAAGCGTTTTCTATTTCCATCCATTTGCATGCAAATTTCAAGATGTCATTGTTTTTTACCGCTGAGTAAAACTCTAATGTGTATATGTTCCACACCTTTTTTAACCATTCTTCTATTGAGGGGCACCTAGGTTGTTTCCAGGTTCTGGCTATTACAAATAGTGCTGCTATGAACATAGTTGAACAAATGCTTTTGTGGTATGATAGGGCATCTCTTGGGTATATTCCCAAGAGTGGAATTGCTGGGTCCTGAGGGAGGTTGACTCCCAGTTTCCTGAGAAACCGCCACGCTGATTTCCACAGTGGCTGCACAAGTTTGCATTCCCACCAACAATAGATGAGTGTTCCCCTCACCCCACATCCTCTCCAGCATAGGCTATCGTTGGTGTTTTTGACTTTAGCTATTCTGACAGGTGTAAGATGGTATCTCAAAGTGGTTTTGATTTGCATTTCCCTGATCGCTAAGGAGGTTGAGCATGACCTTAAGTGCTTTTTAGCCATTCGAAGTTCATGGGTTGTGAATTCTCTGTTCAGTTCAGTACCCCATTTTTTAATTGGGTTAATTAGAGTTTTAGTGTCTAGTTTCTTGAGTTCTTTGTATATTTTGGAGATCAGACCTTTGTCTGTTGAGGGGTTTGTGAAGATCTTCTCCCAGTCAGAAGGTAGCCTTTTTATCTTACTGACAGTGTCCTTTGCTTTACAGAAGTTTCTCAGTTTCAGTAGGTTCCATTTATTTATTGTTTCTCTTATTGTCTGCACTCCTGGGGTTCTGCTTAGGAAGTGGTCTCCTGTACCTTTATCTTGTAGACTACTTCCCACTTTCTCTTCTATCAGGTTCAAAATGGTCGGATTAATGTTGATGTCTTTAATCCATTTGGACCTGAGTTTTGTGCATGGTGATAGATATGGATCTATTTTCATTCTTCTACAGGTTGACATCCAGTTATGCCAGCACCATTTGTTAAAGATGCTATCCTTCTTCCATTGTATCTTTGACAAGATGCTCCCTTGTCAAAAATCAGGTGTTTATAAGGTTGTTTGTTAATACCCGGGTGTTCTATTCGATTCCATAGGTCGACTTCTCTGTTGTTATGCCAATACCAAGCTGTTTTCAACACTGTTGCTCTGTAATACAGTTTGAAGTCAGGGATGGTAATGCCTCCAGAAGTTCCTTTATTGTATAAGATTGTTTTGGCTATCCTGGGTTTTTGTTTTGCCATATAAACTTGATTATTATTCTCTCAAGGTCTGTGAAGAAGTTTGATGGGATTTTGATGGGAATTGCATTGAATCTATAGATTGCTTTTGGTAGAATTGCCATTTTTACTATGTTGATTCTCCCAATCCAAGAGCAGGGAAGGTCTTTCCATTTTCTGGTATCCTCCTCAATTTCTTTCTTCAAGGACTTAAAGTTCTTGTCAAATAGGTCTGTCACTTCCATGGTTAGAGTTACCCCAAGATATCTTATGCTATTTGTGGCTATCGTGAAAGGTGATGTTTCTCTGATTTCCCTCTCTGCTTCTTTATCCTTTGTGTATAGGAGGGCTACTGATTTTTTGGAGTTGATCTTGTATCCTGCCACATTACTAAAGGTGTTTATCAACTGTAGGAGTTCTTTGGTAGAGTTTTTGGGGTCGCTTATGTACACTATCATATCGTCAGCAAATAACGAAAGTTTAACTTCATCCTTTCCAATTCGAATCCCCTTGGTTCCCTTATGTTGTCTTATTGCTATTGCTAGAACTTCAAGCACTATATTGAAGAGGTATGGTGAGAGTGGACAGCCTTGTCGTGTTCCTGATTTTAGTGGAAAGGCTTTGAGTTTCTCTCCATTCAATTTGATGTTAGCTGACAGCTTGCTGTATATTGCTTTTATTATATTTAGGTATGATCCTTGTATCCCCAGTTTCTCCAACACCTTTATCATAAATGGATGTTGAATTTTGTCAAATGCTTTTTCAGCATCCAATGAAATGATCATGTGGTTTTTTCTTTCGGTTTATTTATATGATGGATGACATTGATAGATTTGCGTATATTGAACCAGCCCTGCATCTCTGGGATGAAGCCCACTTGATCATAATGGATAATTTTTCTAATGTATTCTTGGATTTGGTTTGCCAGTATTTTCTTGAGTATTTTTGCGTCAATGTTCATGAGTGAGATTGGTCTGTAATTCTCTTTCTTGGTTGTGTCTTTGTGTGGTTTTGGTATCAGAGTAACTGTAGCTTCATAAGAAGAGTTTGGCAATGATTCTTCTGTTTCTATATTGTGAAATACATTAAGGAGTATAGGTATTAGCTCTTCCTGGAAGTTCTGGTAGAATTCTGCATTGAAACCATCTGGTCCTGGGCTTTTTTTGGTAGGGAGATTTTTAATAACAGCTTCTAATTCTTCACGACTGACAGGTCTATTTAGATTGTTCACCTGGTCTTGGTTCAACTTTGGTATATGGTACTTATCTAAAAAAATGTCCATTTCTTTTACATTTTCCAACTTTGTGGCATATAAATTTTCGTAGTAAGATCTAATGATTCTTTGAATTTCCTCTGGGTCTGTGGTTATGTCTGCCTTTTCATTTCTGAACTTATTAATTTGCATGTTCTCTCTGCCGTTTGATTAATTTGGATAGGGGTTTGTAGATCTTGTTGATTTTCTCCAAGAACCAGCTTTTTGATTCATTGATTCTTTGGATTGTTTTCTGTGTTTCTATTTTGTTGATTTCAGCCCTCAGTTTGATTATTTCCAGTCTTTTACTCCTCCTGGGTGAATCAGCTTCTTTTTTCTAGAGCTTTCAAGTATGCTGTTAAGTCTCCAATGTGTGCTTTCTCTGTTTTCTTTAATTGGGCACTTAGTGCTATGAACTTTCCTCTTAGCACTGCTTTCATAGTGTCCCATAGGTTTGAGTATGTTGTGTCTTTGTTTTCATTAAATTCAAGGAAGAGTTTAATTTCTTTCTTTATTTCTTCCTTGACCCAGGGGTGATTCAGTAGTTGACTGTTCAACTTCTATGAATTTGTTGGCTTCCTGGGGGTAGCACTGTTGTTGAATTCTAACTTTAATCCATGGTGGTCTGACAAGACACAGGTGGTTACTAATATTTTTTTGTATCTGTGGAAGTTTGCTTTGTTACTGAGTATGCTGTCAATTTTGAGAAGGTTCCATGAGCTGCAGAGAAGAAGGTATGTTCTTTCCTATTTGGGTGGAACGTTCTATACATGTCTGTAAAGTCCATTTGATTCAATACCTCCAATAATTCCCTTATTTCTCTGTTAGATTTCTGTCTGATTGAACTGTCCATTGGTGAGAGAGCAGTGTTGAAGTCTCCTACTATTAGTGTCTGTGGTTTGATGACTGCCTTGAGTTCTAGAAGTGTTTGTTTTACATAAGTTGGAGGCTTTATGTTAGGGGCGTAGATATTCAGGATTGAGACTTCCTCCTGATGAATTGTTCCTGTTATGAGTATAAAATGTCCATCTCCATCTCTTCTGATTGATTTTAGTTTGAAGTCAATTTTGTTGGAAATTAGAATGGCCACACCTGCTTGTTTCTTAGGTCTGTTTGCTTGAAAAACCTTTTCCCAACCCTTTACTCTGAGTAGATGTCTGTCTTTGTGGCTGAGGTGTGTTTCTTGTAAACAGCAGAATGTTGGATCCTGTTTTCGTATCCAATCTCTTAGTCTGTGCCTTTTTATAGGTGAATTGAGTCCATTAATATTAAGTGATATTAATGACCAGTGGTTGTTGACTCTGGTTGTTATTATTCTTTGTTTATTTGTTTAATAGAGTTTGTATGTGTCCCTTCTTTGAGTTAAGCTCATGAAGGCTCGCTAGATGCCTGAGTTATTGTAGGCAGTGTTGGCAATGTTATATTCCTTGGGTTGTGATTTTCCTTCTATTACTTTCCGTAAGGCTGGGTTTGTGGCTACGAATTGTTTAAATTTGTTCTTATCCTGGAATATTTTGTTTTCTCCATTGATAGTGAACGGTAGCTTGGCTGGGTATAGTAGTCTGGTTTTGCATCCATGGTCTCTTAGTTTCTGCAGTACCTCTATCCAGGACCTTCTCGCTTTCATGGTTTCCATAGAGAAGTCCGGTGTAAGTCTGATAGGTTTATCTTTATAAGTTACTTGACCTTTTTCCTTTGCAGCTCTTAATATTCTTTCTTTAATCTGTATGTTTTGTGTTTTGATTATTATATGGCGAGGGGATTTTTTTTTGATCAAGTCTATTCAGTGTTCTGTAAGCTTCTTGAACCTTCATAGGAATATCATTCTTTAGGTTGGGAAAGTTTTCTTCTATAATTTTGTTGAATATATTTTCTGGTCCTTTGATCTGCAGTTCTCCTTCTTCAATCCCTATTATTCTTAGATTTGGTTTTTTTATTGTGTCCCAGATTTCTTGAATGTTTTGTGATGCGAATTTGTTGGATTTGCTGTTTTCTTTGATCAGAGCATTTATTTTCTCTATGGTATCTTGAGACTCTGAGATTCATTCTTCCATCTCTTGTATCCTATTGGTTATACTTGATTCTGTAGTCTCTGTTCGTTTTCCTGGATTTTCCATATCCAGCCGGCCCTCGTTTTGTGTTTTCTTCATTACCTCCATTTCAGCTTTCAATTCTTGAACTGTTTCCATTACCTGTTTGATTGTTTTTTCTTGGTTTCCCAGTGTATCATTCATGGATTTACTCATTTCTTTGAACTTTTTGTTATATTTCTCATCAATTTCTTTACTCATTTCTTCAATCTTTTTGTTGTACTTCTCATCCAGTTCTTTAAAGGAGTTATTCATATCCTGTTTAAGGGACTCTATTGCTTTCATAATGGCATTTTTTCCCACTTCTTCTGAATTAAGAGGTTCAAGTCCTTCTATTGTAGGGTCATTGGGATCTGGTGTTTTCATGTTGTTTTTTTATTGTTGGAGGAATTCTTGCCTTGGCATCTGCCCATCTCTTCCTTCAAATGCTCTCTATTGAATCTTCTGGTGCCAGGTCAGGTTCCCTTGTTGGGCAGGGACTTTACTGACAGAAGGCCTACCTTTCCTCATGCAGTCTATTGAAACACAGGCACTCCCTCCTGCCGGGTTGCACTCACAGCGCAGGCCCAGCGCGCAAGGGAGTTGCTCTGGGGAGATCTTGTGGCCCCAGAGGGGAGGGGGGAAGTGAGGAAGGTGAGCCTGGATAAAGGCTGGGATGGATTCGGGAGAGCTCCACAGGGAGGAGCTGCCACTGCAGGGTGACCAGAAAGTCGAGGGGGGCGGGGAAAGTCTGAATTCCTCCTAGCCAAATCCCTCGGGCCAGGAGCAAACTCACCTCTCCTCCAATGGATGTCTGCTAGAAGTTCACTCTCTCTTGCTGGCCAGGAATGTGGCTGAGCTGAGACAGAGCTTGCGTGTCGTTAGGCAGGCTCTCAAAGCACAACATGGTAATTGTTCTTAGTATATATAGTTTTATTGTGGTAGAGTTAAACCCTCTTTTTGTGTAGAACAAAAGGGGAAATATGTGGATATTAGATCTTTGAAAGACACCTTCTGATTAGTTTAATAAATAGCTAAATGGCCAATAGCTAGGTAGTAGAGAGTAGATGGTATTTCCAGGGAAAGAAAGGAACTGGAGATGAAGCTAGGCACACAGGAGACATCAGCAAGACTAGGAACAAGTTGAAAGTACAAAATGGAGAGGTGAAAAGTCATATTGCTGAACTTTGATTAATAGAAGCAAGTTAATTTAAGTTATAAAAGCAAGTTGGAAATAAGCCTAAACTAAAGATCAACCTTTCATTATTAATAATGATTGTCCATTATTTGGGTATTGACAGTCCTAATGAGAAAATACAACTACAGACTGGAAAGTGGGAGAGTGATCAGCATCAGTTTGGAAATAGGTGTCCATATGCTAAGGTCTACGTCCACAATGTGCTTGACACAGTTTTAAACTTCTTAAAATTCATTCATGCATGATGCATGAGAGAATTTGCCTTTAAGGATATTGTAATAAATAAATAAAATATAAATCATGTCTTCATCAATATCCCACTACTCAAGTGCCACTACTTGGAGATGGTTAATACCTAGTTGACAAAGGAGAGAAGCCACCTCAGACCAGTTTATTGGTTTTTCAAACAGAGAGTTTGGAAGTTAGCTGTTTTTGATCACAAAACTCAAGTGCCACTTGACTTATATTCCTTATTCTGGGGAGAGATGGTGTATGTATCTGACTTCATCAGTGAGACCAAATACCTGAATCAACAACTTGATTCAGAAATTTATGGTAGCTCAAGTTTCACAGGTCTGAGTAGACAGTCATGTCCTTTGCGTGTGGGCCCATGGTGAGGAAGTGCAAAAGAACAGCAGGAATAGATGACAAAAGCTACTAGCTTTTGAACTAGGGGACAGGACTTCTATTTCCTTTCAGCTTATGTCTTGTGGGCTCCCAACCTATAGAGATAGATCTCCTTCCACCCCTTAGGAGGCTAAGCTAATAGAGTTGCCAGTTAAGATAAGTTGTAACAGGTAGGATCCAGAGAGAAGCTCTAAAAACTTTCTTGCCCCTCCTTCTGATCTCCATGCACTTTTTCTCAGTCATTAACTCATTCTTTTCAATCCAGCATCTTCTTTTCTTTTAGAATCAACAGAAATATAACTGCTACTTCCAATGTTATGTTGTCAGATTCATGGTGCCGGCACTGGGATTCTAGCTCACATCTTGACTGCTGTTGGCATCACCTCTAGTTCATCAGATGACAGAATGCTTTTACTTGTTTTGTGTTTATCATGCTCATCCTGGCTTAATTCAAATAGAGCTTAAGGCTGAAATAATCTGTTTCTTGCCCCCATGCAATGCCTTTTGGAAAGATGTGAGGAGTGATAGTGAGGTTGGGCAGGAAGGAAAGTACTCTAGGGATGCTGCTACGAGTTTGCAGACAGACACCGCAGATGCCAGAAGGTTAACTCCTCTAGGAAAGAGGATAGTAGAATCCTAAGTGTCTCTCAGGTGCCCAGTGTGTTCTCTCATCAAGAAAGAAAAGAAATTTTTTTTTATGGTGTGGAGAAAAAAAAAATGTTTCTTTATGGTGTAACTTTGGATGGATTAATTGGGCAGGGAATGCAGAAAAAAAAAAAAACCACTTGCGCCTCCTTTTTGAGGGCTTTGTTTTCCACTAGGACAGCACTGGCTGTGACCTCACTCTTGTCCCCTGTGTGATCCTTCACCAAAACAAAGGTGATGAAATCCAAGTCTCACCAAGGGCGTCTGGCTTCTCACCTTCCAGGTGTGCGAAAGAAAGGGCTGGGGTGGGGGCAGTTAACGCAGGAATGTCATTGCTCCCTCGTCTTCCCTCACTGACTGCAACTGCAGAGAGCAGTTGGGAACTCTGCCCCACGTGAGTGGATGGACCCACACAGCGGAAAGGGCGACAATGAATGCAGCTGGCCATCATTTGAGTTCGAATAACAGAAGAGGTGCAGACAAAATAAGCTGTTGGGATAAACTGCCAGGTGGATTAGCTGTGTCTAACTGGATGGAGAAGTCAGGGGTCAAAGGATACGCTGATTGGTGAAAACTTTTGATGCTTGAGTTTTGCTGTAGCGATTAGTGCCAATTAGAATGACACCAGAGAAGAGGCTGGGAAGCTGGGGGCCCTTGGGTACACATCAGGAGAAGGATTTTGACAGTCGAGGTGCAAGAAAAATGGGCGATTAGGAAGCATAATTTGCTCAATTACTTGTGATTTGGCAGAAGTTGGTTTTTGGAATTGTTTTTGTAACCTGAAAATAGGGGCTTTTGAAGCCTTTGAAATGAGGGTAAGGTGTGGAGGAATAATTTAACTCAGGGCAGACTGGCAGACTTTAAAAACTGTCATGCTTGATTGACTTCACCATAGGTTCAGGGTGCCATGATATCTCAGAGATGGACACCAAGGGAAAGGTAAACTGTCAGACATAGGCACTAAACCAGGACTGTAAGATACCAGCACGAGTCTCACCTGGATCACTTTCCTGAATGATCACTGAAACTGGGCAGACACTGGCAGACTATGTGACTCCCTGCTTGGGGAGGTGATGATACACTGTTCAACTGTCCTATAGCCTTCTGTGCAAATATGGTCATCTGGTCGACTCTTAGAGTTCAAAAATCTACACATCGAATATCAGCACTATAAAACCACAGCAGTGGGTGAGGAAATCCTATGATAATACAGTACCTCCAATGTACCTAGCAGAGAACTACACAATTGGCACCTATGTTAACTAATTTACTCCTTTCACCATGAAGGATTTTGATTTCCATAACCTACTGTTTTGCAGGAGAGAAAACTCCCTGCAGTGTGCTGAGTTTTAACACAGGCACAGGGCTAGGAGGGTGGTGGTACAGACATGGGTTGTTCTTAGTCTTTCTTTCTCAGGAGATACTTCACCCACTGGGAGTAGGTGTTGGCAAATAAACCACGGCTTAATTCAGGAACAAGCATTCATTAAGTCGACCAAAAGGTTAGGCATCCCACATTGAGACCAAGACCCAGGTGTTTGAATGGTTGTTATCCAAAATAAGAGAGATTTTTTTTTGTTTGTTTTAAATAGCGGGATTATTAGAACTGTTCATAATCACTTTCTTCTAGGTTTGGCCCACATAGTCTTAGGACCACATTAGTCAATCATTTCATCTTTGCTTAAGAATTTTGTGATGGATGCTGTAGAGTCTTGCAAAGGTAACATGTGATGACATGCCAGGGGATGCTTCAGTCACATTTGGGTTTTCAGAAACATTCATTTTAGTTTCTTCAGAATGATGCCTTAAACACAAGGATCCTCTTCATGTCTTGAAGCAGTTTCATGCTCTGCTCTCAACATGTGTGTCAGAAAGGACATGTTTAGATAAAAGGATAGTTTATTTCTGGTCATTGCCTATTCTCAGAGAACTCAGTTTCTTTGAGTCAGAAAGAGAGGCTCTGTATAAATATTAGCAATAGATGTGAGAAAATTATTATTTAAAAGTGCAGAGAACTAAATTGAATCCTCAACAAAGATGAAGAATTCTGCATGTGAAGGGATCTCCAAAGGGTGTTTGACACTTTGGTACTGTGACTTGAGCATTAGTTTGATTTTTAATGACTGACATGTATTGGAGCGTATCTCACTCAGTACTGTTTCCATCATGGATGAGCAATCATTTGCTGTGGGGACTGCATTATGCATTACAGAATATTTATCAATGTTATTGTCAACTATTTGTTTAACACCATCATCATTCTATTATGATTAAAAATATTTACAGACACTGTCAAACATGAGTAAAACTACTCTACTGAGAATTACTGATATACATTTATAATAAAGACTAGCAAGAATTTTCTCCCAGTAAAGGACTTTATGGAATTGATTTGGGGCATTGAGTCCTATATGCCTCTGTTACTGCTACTGAACTCTGCCTGCAGAAGCATCTATGTGTGGTATATAAATAAATGACCATATCTGTGTGCCTATAAACCTTTGCATCATAGCCCATGGGTTTACTAAAATATGTATAATAATATGGCATAATATGACATAATACTAAGTGAAGAATAAAAAACTTTTGTTCAAGAATAAAAATAAATATCACCAATAACGTCCAGAGATGTCTGTTGCAAATTTTCAATATGAATTTAGATACAAGCATCCTGGCATGCATACTTCGTTATGGTCAAGGACACAAATTTGAAATATTACTATATGTGTATAGTCTCATATACTAGTATTTTAGCATCACATTATTTAAAATGAAAATAATCTTTATTAGTATAATATATTGTTGAAAACTATTGCTTTTAGTAACTGTGCTTTCATCTGTTTTGTTGATACATTATAATTTACCCATTCCCATGATTGAATGGAATATTGAGCATTTTATTCCTGCACTAAATGGGGCAATGGGTATTTATGCATATCTAGCTATTTATCTTTCAGTGTGATGACTTCTATGAATATATTTGTAACAGTAAATTAGCTAATTTAAAGAAGTAATATTTTTTAGTCTCTTGTCACTTTCTTGTCTGTTGCTGTGATAAGCACCATAGCCAAATGTAGTGTAGGGGAGAAAAGTCTTTATTTGGCTTGTACTTTCAGGTCACAATGCATCATTAAGACAAGTAAGGGCCAGAACTCAAGGCAGTACCTAGGAGGCAGAAGCCATGGAAAAAAGCTGCTTACTGACTCCCTCTATCATTTCATGCTTAGCCGCTTTCTTATACATCCTGGGATGGTACTGCCTACAACGGACTGGACCCTCATGTATCAATATTTAGTCAAGACAGTCACTCACAGACACAGATACAGGCCAATCTGATGGAAGCAATTCTTCAGTTTAGATTCCTTGTTCCTAGATAACTCTATGTTGGTATCATGTGGACAAAATAAGACCACATGAGAAGACCCTTTATAAATTGACCTTTGGAAATACTCAGATGGCTTACAGTGCTACCATAAAATCATAGAATTTGTGCTGAAATACATACCAGATCAAAGATTTTTAACAGGCAAGGTATATGACTTGTTCACCAGAATCACTCTAGTTACAACTGCTAAATGCTCTTTTTTCTACAAGGGAGGCAAAATTCTGAGTCTGAGACATCTCAAAATTTTTTAGATAAATATACTCCACTTTGCAGGTCAGAAGAGTGATTAGTCAAGAAATGATCATACTTTTGGACAGTAGGAGACACTCTGAACCCAAATTACTTAGGTTGACATGACCCAGACTAAGTGGGTGTAATCAAATGGCATAGGAGTCACATAGAGGAGTTATTGACCTGAAGGAAAGACCGGTGTGCTCCCATTTCCATGCACAATTCTAGGGTTTGTCCTTCAGATGTGCTGGATATTGCACTGGGGAAATACCATTTATGTGGATCATTGGATTTCCTGTTTTTAATCCCTGCAAGCATTCTGGCAATCTTCAGACCTAGCAAAAAACCACAGTCGTGCCGTGTAGAAATCCTAACTTGCACAGGCCACCAAACCCTACTGGGAAATTTCTCATAACCGGTTCTTTCTCACAGTCCTCTAGGTCCAGGTGGGACAGTTACCCTGGCTGCAGACCAGGGCTGTGCGGAACGACCAGGCAAACTGAAATCTATCACGTCTTAGGTTTCATCCTTCAGGGTTGAGTCTAATGTGGTATAGGATGTCTGAGCCACACCAATTTTTCCAGAGAAAACTTGAGAGAACTGGTGTTCAGAACTGCATCAGAATACTCCTGTACCGAGGCTCTGAGCCTATGGCCTTTTGCTCATCTCACCTGAAAACACTGATGACTGGAGGCCTGTGAAAATTCCTCTCGATAGCCTTCTGCATAACTTCTTTCTAGTGAGTTTTCTGCAAATGTATTTGGAGATATGGTGTAAAGCTTCGAGATAGCAATGACATATATGATTAACTCAATGTTTTCAACAGAGTCACCCTAAGTATGAATGTGCAAATGTTTCTAATGCAGAACATTTGGCCCGGAAAATGAATGTCGTCCTGAGAGATCTTTATGCACAATTAGCGCTCAATGGTTAAAGGTTTAGCATAGAGAACAGGTTCTGAAAGAATCATGGCTCCCAGGTGATCAAAATTAGGAAGTCAGACTGGTACTGATGAGAGAATGTTCAGGACCAGTGTCCGGTTCTTTGCTATGGATTCTTACTGCTGACAGCAGAAGGCCCTCATGGCTTGTCCTCATCCATCACTGAGAAGGTGATAGAGAATTAAAGCCTCACTCCATTACACACTTGCATAAAGGCCATCTTTCTGGAGGAGGCTTGTTTTCTGCTCTAGCTGAAATCACAAGCCATATCCATAGCTTCTGTTCTTCTTGTTTTTTAATGGACCCATAAACAGGCTACGTAGTTACTCATTTACCCAGAATGTTACCTCCTCCCTGTTGAATTGCAAGCTTAGCAAGGGTGGTGTCTGTGTCTGTGTGTCTGCGTATATATCCTTATATACCTACATCTATATACATATAAGCATGTATGTATATTTATTGTGCTTTGTGTGTTTCTGTTTGTATTTGCTCCATGAACTACACTCTATCATCTTAATTAGCTGGCAAACCCATGAAGGCATCACACACAAACCTGGGAGAAGAATGTCCTCCCTGGGCATCTCAGGATCCTCTGAATCCAGACAGCTACTGCACTATGGACAATGAATCTTTATCCTACTATTGCGATATTTGAGTTTCCGATTGGGAGAGTCATCTGCCAACAAGATGGCCGTGCTCTTGGAGCAGTAGAGGGAAAGTCAGGCTCAGACATGGTGTTCAGGTGCAACATAGAGAAGGCAGCATGTGCACAATTAAAAGTCAAAATCACTTTGTGATTCACAGGGCCTGAGAAAAGCAGACTGTCTACCAGGACCAAGGAAGACAAGAGAGCACGTAATGGAAAGCTAGGAGGGAGAGGACGTCTAAGCCTCGCCCGCTATTAAATGCATGGCTGTTGTCTTCCAGTCCTTCTGAGGGTAATTGTGGATTGGTTAAATTGAAAATAATATTTTAGAAAGAATGTAATTGGCAAACCACCATATTTACATGATCCTGGCATTGACCAATAGATTTTTTTGATGGTTAGCCGCTGGGGGACATGGTGGGTTTTAGTTTAGTGAGCTTGAGAATCAGTGAGTCATATTGCAAATATCACCTGAGGAGGGTAAATTTTAATCAGTCCAAGGATACAGTTTCAGACAAGTTTCACCAGACCCGAATATAAATGCCAACCTAATGGCATAAGTGCTTGCACACCTAATAAAATTGCTTCTTCTATGCACATAGAGTAATGTACCTTAGACTTTGTGTGTGTGTGTGTGTGTGTGTGTTTGTGAATGTGCATACATGTTCATAAGTGTATGGGTGCTTCTGGAGGTGTCTGCAGGTGCATGTGGAAGCCGGAGGACAACATCAAGTGATGGTCTTCAGTGCCATACACCTTGTCTTTTGTGTACATGCACGTTACCTTAGTGTTGGGGCAAAGAAACAGTCATATCCCTGGAGATCATTGGTCAGCCACTGGAGCTAATGGATTAGCTTTGAGTTTGGTGAGAGACATTTTCTTAGAAAACAAGATATGGAGTGACAGAGGAAGACACTCAGCATCAACCTCTGGTCTCCACACTTGTTCACACATGCAAAAGCACGTGCACACATGCAATGCATAGGCACACACAACATGGAATTGAGGCTTCCAGATGAAAGGTGACATACCGAAGTCACTTTAGCTGTTAAGATGAGTGGAAATATAAGTCATCACATGTGACAGACAGAATGACAAATGGCCATAACTATCTGAGAGTTAGACATGGCTCGACTCTCTCTATGAAACTCAGGCTATGGACCCTGGTTCACATTTGATTTTCTTTTCATTCCTCTGACCCAAGATGGAAAATTCTTTGATTTCTATCACAGCCTTATCATACAAGCAACATTTTGCATGATCATCTTTAAGTGTCCTGACCCATCGATTATTCTGCACTCGGTCTTTCTACTGGCCTGAGCATTAGGGCTTATGACCACAAACTCCAGTTGGATGCTTCTCCTTGACAGGGTTTCCACAGCAAATTTTCGTACACTGTGTGGTTTCAACCACACGAACTTGTTTCTCATAAGTCTAGAGGCTGTAGCTGGAGATCAAGGCATTCATTCACTGGTTTCTTCAGGCCTCGCTCCTTGGCTTGTGGCTGTCTCCCTTCTCTACGTGCCCTTGTGTGAGCACCTCATTCTCTGTAGCAAGAGCATTGATTCTCATTAAGACTGTCTCTGCCATTGACTTAATACCTGCCCCAGTAACTTCATTTTAACTTCCTCATCACCCATTTAAGACACTCATCTTTGAATACACTAGCATTCTGTGTTCTTAAGGGTTAGTCTACAGTATGTACATTTTAAGAAAGAAAAATTGAACAAATAACATAGATGAACAGAAACAAAAGTCTTGGAAACCCATGACTATTATAGCTATTTTGAACTTAGTATCCATCAGTAGCAGAGAGCTTGTATGTTGTTTACAATATTGTCAGAACAGCACAGAAAATTATGTCCTAGTGGGTTTGTTTTCCTGTAAATGGTAGTTCAGATAGGGTAAAAAAATTTTTTCAAGACTGCATAGCTAGTAGGTGGCACCAGGTGGGATATGCATTCCAGAAAGTTTCCTCAAGGTAGCAATGTACTCGAAGGCATTCTTGCTAAAACACAGTGCAAAGCATGTCACTCATAACCCCAGTATTCTTAACCCACAATGGTCAAACCCCTGGTGGTAGTAGAGAAAAGCTAAGACCAAAGGCTGCCCCGTGACTCTCAATGCTACGTATCAAATCTGTCCTTAAAGGCTTAAACCTCAGCCAGGTCCTGGAAGGATTTAAAATAGCAACCCACCACGGGCCTGAAATCACAAGGCCAACCCTATTGCCTCTCAGAGGGCCATCCCACATCCCAGGAATGTGGCCATGATAGACGACAAATTGGTATAAAGTGAGAGCCTATGCTCAGAGGGTGCAGAGTAAATGATGGATATTACACCATTGTTTATTTGGGCTTCCCAAGTGCATTGGAGTGAACAAGAGCATTGCTTTCCCTGACAGCCGTGGTCATTGTGGTGAAAAGACTTATGTTCTGACACATGAATGTTGCCTCTGTGTATATACATTTGTGTGTGCATGCATGTGTGTGTGTGTGTGTGTGTGTGTGTGTATGTATGTATGTTGGCAATATTTTGTGTGCTATGTAGGGTGATAGAAGATACATTTATCTTGCAAAATGAAATGAAAATTTCACACAAGTTTTGCTTACACGCAATTGCCATTCCAAGGATTTCAAATTCAAATGTAGAATCGTAGACTCACTAAAGGGAAGCTCTGGGACTTTGTTCTTAATACTAATTTCCACCTGAACTGAAAGCATTGCTATAACATCCTGGAGGTAAAGTTAACACTCCCACTAGTGAGGAGCTTATTACCTGGGAAGGGTTATTTGTTTCTCCTATGCACAGATTAAGGACTCAAGAAAAATGACATTTTCAGGAGGACACTTGGTGCTTTCTGGCTAGCATGCCTGGAGTTTTACTTATGTTACTTTATTTAATCTTCATCTTAGCATGTGCAGGTTGGCTCTATTGCTGTTATTGTTGCCAGCAGCAAAGTTGACTATAAACTGAATACATTGTTGTGTTATTTTATATAATATTTAAGCTCTCAAGCAACTGAGAGGTAGATACTCTTATTTCTTCTATTCGATGCATGGTGAAAGAAAGTCTCAGAAAGGTTATACAACTTGCTCATAGCCACACAGCTTGAAAGTGAATTTGAGCACAGACAGAAGGATTCAGAAACTATATTTCTTACTACTATTCACTTCTGCCTCTTTTCTTTATGGTGGGTAACAAGAATATTGAACCTGAAAGCTTTATTAAGCAGTCATAGTCACACAGTAGAAAAAGCAATGAGCTGGTGACTGCAACCTGGTTTTATCCTTTTGTTTCCTGTGTCTAGTGTACATTAACATATGTGTGCAGCTGTTTATGTGGGTGCTAGAATTGAACTGAAAAAGAAACCATAGCATCACAAACTTGCAGTTCCAGTATTCAGTAGGTAAAGGCAAGGCTTGTCCCTTCAACAAGTTCTAGAATGAGAGAAATTCTCCAAACTTTCCCAAAACTAAGATAAAAAAGCAATTGAAAAAGACATCAAGCACTCACCTTTGGCCCCCATATTCATACTCACTTGAGTGCATTTGTTCATGCTTTTACGTGTGGGGACACACACACACACACACACACACACACACACACACAGAGAGAGAGAGAGAGAGAGAGAGAGAGAGAGAGAGAAACCCTCAGACACATCCACAAACATTGTTAGAAAAGACTCCTTGTTATGAGAATTCTCAGTGAACTGAAAGTTCTATCAGGACAAGAGCAGCTCTGAGCTAAGAGGGCAGAGGCCACAGCTCTGGACTTTTGCAGGGCATAAGGATTAGAATATACCACATGAAAGAATTTGTGCTTTGTCTTATAAAGTGGAAAACCTTTGGCATGCTTTAAGTAGAAGATCTTTTCTGGAAGCAGGTGGGAAAGGCAAGAGTTTGGACCATGTGTGACACATATGCTCTCAAAACAAACAAACAAACAAAAACTCAATGGGCAGCAATATGGGCTGTGGTGTACAAATGCAATTGGTAAGACTTCCTAATTGAGTTGAGGGAAGTTGGGTATTGTACTGAGAATTTTGTTTGGGATATTTTGTTAACTCCTTGGAACTTTGTCCAAGTAGGGAAAATGTAGGAGAAAAGAAGCATGCATGTGTATGAGTGAGAGAAAAAGAGAAGGAAATGACACATAAAGAGTTGACTGTACTAGATATATAGGTATAATCGGGAGGGCCTTGGTCCTGCCTCAAAGCAATGTGCTAGACTGTGTTGACTAGCTCTGGGAAGCCTTACCCTCTCTGAGGAGTGGACGGGGGTGGGGCGATGGGGTAGGATGGGGGAAGGTGAAGGAAGCAAGAGAAGGGGAGGAAGTGGGAAATGGATTTGGCATGTAAAATGAGAAAAGATAGTTTTTTTAAAAAATAAATTAAAAATTATAGAAAAGAAAGAGTTAACTGTAAAAGTCACTCATAGGAAGAGGTAGAAAAAAGGGTTTCAGATTTGAAACACATAGATGAGAATTTTGAATGGAAACATGGGGGAATATTACTTGAATCATGTGCTACTGGATAATAGAGAGGCTGTGAAACTACAAACAAAGCAGTTAAGTATTGCTCATACCATGAGCAAAGGTGTCAAGACCACGATGGGGATACCTACAGAAACAACAGACCTGAGCTATAGTGGGAGCCCCCTGACTCTGGACTGACAGCAGAGGATCCTGCATAGGACCAAAGTAGGCCCTCAGAATGTGGGTGACAATTGTGTGGCTTAGGCAGTCTGTGAGACCACTAACAATGGGACCATGATGTTTCCCTTGTGCTTGAAATGGCTTTTGAAGCCTGTTCTTTTTGAAGGGATAACTTGCTCAGCCTAGATTTAGGGGTTAAGGCCTTGGTCCTGCCTCAAAGTGATGCACCACACTTTGTTGGTGCTCTCTAGAAAGCCTTATCCTCTCTGAGGAGTGGAGGGGGTGGGGTGCAGGAAGGTGGGACCAACAGGAGGAGGGAAGGAAGTAGGAACTGGGATTGGTATGCAAAATGAGAAAAGATTGTTCTAAAAAATAAACAAAACAAAACAAACAAAAATCTATTTTTAAAGTTCTAAGTTAATATGATCTAAGTCACAGTTGGATAGGAAGAGAAAACCCCAAGCTAGTGCTGCCCATGATGGTGACCATGAATGCTAATTATGTACTACGTACTTCTGAAGATTGAAGAAGAAGATTTAAAAACTTCTCAACGCAAAGATTTGATAAAGTTTTTAGGAGAGAAATGCCTTCAGCGTGACATTGCACAGTATTGAACTCTGTGCAATGACTACATGCAGTGAACACTCATCAGCACTCTGATAATACATACAAATTTGATGTTCTTGAAATTAGGCAAAACCTTACACATAAATAATAAATAAAATTCTGAGTAATTATTTTCTGATTAACATTTTGTGCTGAAGTTAACTGGTTTGTACTTCTAGATGGCACTGGCCCAGCAACCCTAGGTGCTTTGGGACACTTGCATGATTGATGGAGGATGGTTCAGGGCCTTGGCTCCCACTTTAAGAAGATGAGAGTAAGAGAAGTCAGAGTCAACAAGGGACAGACAAGAAAGATACTTTCATTGATTGTTGACCGAGATTTCTGTCCTACCTGGTTCTTCAATCATTCAGTCCCAAAGGAACACACAGAGGTCTACATTAATTAATAAATGGATTGGCCTAGTAGTTCAGGCTTTTCTTATTAACTAATTCTTACATCTTATATTAGCCCATTAATCTTGTCTATGTTAGCCACATGGCTAGGTACCTTATTCAGCGAGGCAGTCACATCCTGCTTCTTCTGTATCTGGGTGATGGCTGCTCTGAAACTTCCTTCTTCCTAGATTTCTTGTTGTTTCACTTCTATTTCCTGCCTGGTTACTGGCCAATCAGCATTTATTTAAAATGCAAGTAACAGGGTACAGACCATTGTCCCACAGCAATTGATGAGAGGGAGTCACTCAAGGTACTATGAAAGACTGAAAGGAAAAAATTATTTCTCTATTAAAAGGCAAGTTCAATAATGATGAGTGGTTGTGGAGGAACAAATTATTGTGTTTCTATACCAGAATATACTTGAAAGAGAATGAAAAGCCAAGACAAACAGTAATGATCTTACACTATTAGTTACCCACTTGATTAACTGAATATTAAATATGTGTGTGCAGGTCTTTCCATAGTTACAGACCTAGTTATAGAGCATGACCAGGAATTATTTTAGCATTGACAGAGAAAAATGGGGAAGACTTCAGAGATGGGTTAAAAATCGGGCAAAGACTAGCAAAGACTAGTGACAGTGCTGATTATGATATAGGGTGTCCAGAAATCCTTAGGAAAAAAAGAGGAGATGCCATAAAAGAGGAAAAGAAATAGCAAGAAGAAATCAGATGTCTGAGAGATAACTGCTTATCTTGGAATGTCTGAAGTGATGGAAATTGTCTGTGGATTCTCCAAAGTAGATCCAGAAGTGAGAAATTGTTTAAGTGATATCTTTAAAACAAAACAAAACAACAATCAGCTGAAGATGAAGTCTCTGGAGAAAGACGCCCCAAAGAAGACTTACAGTTTAGGAGAACTTTCAAGTGAATGTTACATTTCAGAGTTGCTTGCAACAGGGGTGCCTTCCTGTTGCTGTAATTATTGCTGGAAGTGGTACAGAGAAGGGCACAAGTTGTACCAGTAACACTGCCCATCAACATGTGAGCAGGAAAGTGCGGGGACATTTGAACACCACTGTAAGTTGGAGCTTAAGCATACCCAAAGATTTGCATGGCAAAAGCTTAGTTCCTATTGTGCTGGGATATTTACAAGTTCAGGCCTGCTGTGAAAGTTTTACATTATATATATGGCATCTCCCGGAAGTGCTTTATAGTACCCTGGCCTCTCTCATGCTCTCTTTCATGTCCTGGCCACGAGACACATGATTTTGTCATACATTTCTATCATAATAAACTGCCTTGTCACAACCTCAAAAAGCAGGTGGGGCAAATGATTTTGTCTCTTTTTAAGTTGATCATCTCGGGCGTTCTGTATTCATGAATACAGCTCATTCTAATATTAACAAAGAAAAACACAGAAATGTAAATCTATATCATGCTAAAATAATTATTTTTTCCTTCCTTCTTTCCTTCTTTCCTTCCTTTCTTCCTTCCTTTCCTTCTTTTCCTTCTTCTTTGTTCTCTACCACCACTATGACCACCACCATCACAATCACATCATCATCAACATCACTACTATTTGAAAGACGTGTGTGCTGTTGGAATACTGCCAATATACTGTACTTTACTGATCTTTATTTATAAAGATTGGTCAATTTTCTAAGCTATAGAAATATAACAGAGGTTAGGCGCCTTATGAAGAAGAAAGTTGTATTTGGCTTATGATCCTGGTAGCTATGGGATCTCACACTAGGAAGAGATCCCTGGCTGCATTATATACATGGGGGGGACAGAAAATAACCAGCCATATGAAAAATGATTCACATGACAAGATGGAAAAATAGTCTGAAAAATAAAGTTTTCCACCTTAGAAACCACAGAGACCAAATTCACACAAACAGATTTTATAAGGGTGAAACATTAGTAACAAATACAGAAATCAGTGAAGTTTTTAATGATACTTAATGAAATCAAGCAGAAAAATCCTTTTTGTATCTTCTAAGATAAGTTAAAATTTTATTCCCCTCTCTAGGCCAAGAAAAGAAAAAAAACAAAAACAGATTGGATAAAATTTAACAATTAGTACAAATTTGAGAGATTATTTCCTAGAAGAAAATAGCAAAAGTATTATAACAGATGCTATGAACAACTCTGAACCCTTAAATTCTATAATTTTGATGAAATTACTTAGAAACCACTATCAAAATTCACCAAATGGGTTAAAGAGAATGGTTCAGAAATTAAGAGCACTGACTACTCTTCTAAATGACCTTGTTCTGATTTTCAACACTTACATGGTGGCTCACTGTTTTCTGTAACTCCAGTACCATGAGATGAAACAGATAACTCAAATCATGTTGCAGTAATTTCCACCAAATAAAAGACAAGAAGATAAACAAACACATCAAAAGATGCTTTGTATCAGAATGTGGTTGGTTAACCCCAAACATTCATGCCACTATTGCACCACTAAGCACATCTTCCCTGACAGGTCAGAACTGTAGCACATGGAGCTCACAACTTTCGAAAATCATTGTTGGCTTTTCTCCCACATAATCCTGCATAGTGTTTTCCCACACTATAAATAAACGCTTAATCAGTCACTTCTCAATTGGATTTGAGACCAGATTCATAGAATAGAATGCATGCTGACAAATGTTTTTAAAATTTATTTATTATTATTTTATTGCATTAGTGTTTTGACTGGACGTTTGTCCATGTTACAGACTCAGATCCCATATAATATAGTTACAGACAGTTGTGAGCTGCCATGTGGGTGCTGAGAATTGAACTTGGGTCCTTCGGAAGAACACTCAGTACTCTTAACCTCTGAACCATCTTTCCAGTTCTAAACTGTTTGAAATTGTAAACTTTATCATAAGTCTATAGCTAGGGAGATCACAAGCCATAAGGAACAACTACTGAATGTTTACTAAATAGTCACAAACTAAATTCCCTATAAAATATTTATATTTATACACATAGAGTAATACTACTTTTAGTCTGGGTTAGAGAAGTTTCTTTTTGTGTAGAGGTAGTTTATAAAAAAAGTCTTACAATTGATAAAGTTGCCGATAGAAGTAATTTTGTGTGCTGAGCTTTAGATAACATATGTGTATTGCTTCCATTAAAGCCTGTGGAACATCACTGAAGAAGATGTGGGAAGACCATAAGGGTCAGAAGACAGAGAGCAAAGAGTGCACTGCAGCTCTATTTTCTGGATGCAATGTGACCGTCAGAATCATAACTCACAGCTATGGCTATGGCTGCTTGCACAAATCTTGCATACAAAAGTCATGGGATAGGAGAGTAAACACTTCGTAAATAAAACAAAACAAAACAACAGCAAAAACAAACAAACAAAAGCAAAGCAAAATAAAAAGCCCTCAGAAAGCAGCAAGAGTGGGAGAGGGATGAGAGATAGCACTGGAGAATATGATCAATGTGCATTCTCCATCTGTACATAATTGTAAAACTATAAAAAGCTGCAGAACAGAACATTTTTGGATATGAGGAAAAAACCAGATGCTCAATATTTTAAGGCACTAGGAAAAATTGACTTAACACTGAACTAGGAGAAGAGTTGACTGTGTTAATGGTGCAAAAGAATTGAAAACTGTATGAGTTGTTCGTGGATATGTGGAAAGATATGCCTGCTGTGGAAAATGTAATAGCAATTTGACATAAAGTTAAACACAATTTTCAGATGACCCAGAAAGTTTCCGATTCAGTATTTATCCTAAAGTTATGCAAACTTCTGTACACACACACACACACACTCACACACTACATAGGAATGTTTTATAGCAACTCTGTTTACAATTTCCTCAAACAATACAGCTCAAACTAATTTCTAAAGGTGAATGGATAAACAAACTGTGGTACATCCATACAATGGTATAATTTCAGCAATAAAGAAGAGTGAAGAACATACCCAACAACTTGGATGAATATCATCACAGGCTGAATGAAACAAGACAACGCTTAAAGTTTATATACTTCATAATTATGTTTGTAGAATTTTCTCAAAGAACAAAATTTTGGTGACAATGAATGAATCTGTGATTGCCGTGGTAGGTTAGACAAACATTGTGTGACCATAAAGACCCACTTTCTGGTGATGATGGACTACTTCTGAGTCTTGATTGTGTCTTAACTGCGTCTTTATAGGCATTAAAGTCCACAGAATTACACAGCAAAGTGAAGTCAGTATGGAAATATAAAGAAGACGGAGGAGAGTGACAGGGTGTGGGATCCGCGCAGAAGCTAGAAGTGACCCTCCAGCAGCAAGAACGAAAGTCTGGTGGGTCTTCCCGGACCTTGTTTTCCGCCTAGGCACAGATGTCCAGTATCAGGATGGAAACTGCTTTGGATCTACAGTGTTAGTTTATCTTCCTCTTTGAACATGGTTATTATCTCTGAGCAGAAGCCCCACCTCCCACTGTCCTAGCGTTTGAGGGCTGCTGAGCTAAAGCAGCTCACAGTTCCATATGGGGAAGGATGAGGCCTTGGCTGGACTTAGAGCCATAAAGGATACAGAGTCCAGGTGTTCTGTGAGACAGCACGTCAACTCACACAGTGATGCAGTGCAGTGGGCTCAAGAGCCTCCCCAGGTACACGTCGACAGGACGGTATTTTATGAACTGGAACTCTGTGTTATAAAACATGGGAGGCAATGAGGAACAATTAGGCATTTGGTTGCATCAAGCGACAGTGTTGAGAGAGACCAAATGGGCATTGGCAGCTTTTGTAATATTTTCCTAAGCTATGTGAATAAGCTATGAGTATTTTTCCTGATGCCCAATTTGGATTCGAGGCAATTAGGTGAGCTTTTAGTCAGTCATCTAATACCTAGGGAGGCAATCCTCTGTGGCACTGCGAACAGAAAGAAACCACAACATTTTCTCTTCAGCTCTGATAAAAGTTAAGAAATATCTGTGGCCAGTCGCCAAACTCATGTCGTCTAACCAACAGCAAGATAAGGTCCGTTCTTCAGAAACAACAGCAAACTTCAGCCTCAATAGTACTTTCCAGGTCTCCCATGACAGTAGAAAGACCAACATTTCCCTCTAGTGGTGACTTGGATATAATAACTTGCTTTTAATGAGTAATTCTGTTATAATTGTTTAAATGTGTCAGAGGAAGTATATACTTTAGGACAAGATCACTCTCGGAGGTACACACTGACAGCATTTATTGACTTTAGTATTGGTGATTTAAATGCAATGTATATTAGAAGAGATTCAAAAATATTGCACCAAATTCATTTACTATACAGATATGATTTGTCCACCATTAAAGGAGAAAACATGAGAAGAATAAAACCTTGCAGGCAGTGTTACAACTTATAGATATAAAAGGTCTTGTTTGATTTTTGAGACAGAATCTCACATAGCTCAGAATGGCTTCTAACTCATTATGCCCTCATATTTGTTCACCACCTGAGAAGATTACAGGCATGGAATACTATGCCCACTTCATGAGATGCTGGGGATCGACTCTGGGCATTGTGCAGACCAGGCAAGACTTTACCAACTGAACAAAACCACAACCAGCAGCACCCTAGTTTTGTATGTTTGCTTTGTCTTACTCTTATAAAGAAGAAAGATTTCCTTGATTGTCAAGGATCTACTAATTGCACGTTCATTTTAGGGTAAGAATATCTGTGATGTTTTCACTAATTCTCTAGTGCCTGCTTCTCTGCTTCCATGTGACACAGTTGTTCTCTAGAAGTTTCTGCTTCAGATGTCTTGTCAATTGTTAAAGATTTATGTCCAAGATCTTAGAATAATCTTTTTTTTGTTTCCCTTGCCTTCAGATAAACACAGTATTTCTCTGTGTTCTTTCTCTAAGCGTTGGCTTTGCTGCTCTATACATCCTATGTGAATCTCATCACTAATGGCAGCACGTTCAAAGTCCGAGGCTCTTGAGGTTTGTTTCTTCTTCCCTTCCCTCTTCTACTTTCTCTTTCTCCCCTTTCTTTTTCTTTCTTTCTCTAAGGAACTTCTGGCCTATACATTATCTGTTCCTTTTAAATATTAGGAGATAATGGGTGGCTACAGATTTCTAAATATGTACATTGACATATGTTGAGATGCTTCATGTATGTCCTGCTGGTTTTCCTTTATTCTGGTTCTCTATTTTTTCATTTTTGATCATATTCTTTCCTTGGCACCAACTACTCTCTGATCCCCCTTACCTCCCTACCTTTCCAAATTCATGTCCTTTCTCCCTCTTTCTCAAAAATTAAAAAGTGAATATCAAAGGTAAGAAAACACCAAAACAATACCAAACAAAAATCATATAAAAACTTTGATCATATAAAAACTTTGAGTCTGCTTTGTGTTGGCTAGCTACTCAGATAAGGAGCTTGCTCCAGAGTATGGTTGATATACCCATTATCACTCCATTGGAGGAACCTAATTTTCCCTTCCCAGCTGCTATCATTTGCAATAGCTTCTTGATTAAGAATGAGACTTTGTGTCTACTTTCTCTTCTCCATACTTGGATTTTGTCTGGTTTGAACCTGTGCAGGTCTTGTATATGTTGTCACTGATCCACACACATACACACACGCACACACACACACACACACACATACACACACACACCACATATATCTATCAATATCTATATATTTCTATCATCTATGTATCTTTATTTGTATCTATATATAGATATATATCTATATAGATATATATTTGTGGATCACTGTGTTAATTTCCATCTTCTATAAGAAGTTTCCTTGACAAATGTTGAGCAGTGTGCTAATCTATGAGTATAGCGGTATGTCATCTGGAATCATTTTAGTGCTATGTTCCTTTAGCAGAATAATAGTGCTCATGAGTCTTTAAATCATGACATTCACTCTGTAGGGCTATCCCTGATGTCTCTCCTTGGTAAACCCCCAAATTAGTACTTTTAGGATTTCTTTTTGGACTTGATCATTTCTTCTGACCTTAAGATGACTCTTTCTAATATATTGGCTACACCCAACTGCCAGTGCCCTGGGAGCTCCACGTGCTCCCAGGACAAAAGTGACAAAGCCTAGTATCTCACAGGTCATCTGTATACTTCTGCTTATCTTCTATGCTTCATTGCAGCACCCATACTCATTCCTAACTGTGACAGTCTCATTTCCCTTGAGACTTCATTTTACATTTTCTAGGCCAATAGTTCTACACCATTTTCTTCACGTGAATGAAGAGCATGCTTTCTCTCTGCTCCCAATACACCAGGAGTTACAGGTCATGGCCAGTTGCCTAGCCATTGGGGATTCCATGGAATCAATTAAGGTGCTTCTCAGCTGTTCTACTGCCAGAATGAGGAGCCATTTGTGTGAGTGTCATAGTTAGTTGTCACAGCGTAGGTATCTGCTTCCCAGCTTCTGATTGCAGTGCTGCTCTCACCACTTTGTCGTTACGAGCCCGTGTCTTTAAAAACCATTAACTTTTCTCTGTAATGCTTTTCTTTGGGGATATTGGGAAAGGGGATTGTGGTGAATGTGTGCATGTGACTTGTATTGCAGTGGGTGGAGGCTACATTCTACCCATCCATGAACTAGAAGTCTTACGATTGTTTTTCAGAATATTCCTGTCCATTCTTTTTGCCAAAGCATCATTAATGCCATTTTCTAAAATTCCATGGAAAATATTCAAACAGCAACAACTACTTAAATACGGGGGGGGGACTTTTATAAAGGAAAATGAATTTTCAGAGCCTCCCAGTTTGTGCTCAGCCCTGTGTTCTTTTCTTTGGCATTTGTCATGTTTTGCTTTAAGAAGGTAGTATAATCTTTGTTTCCTAAAAGAAACAGAAGGCAGCAAAATGAAGCACATCTATGAAGTAAAACTGGAGTATTTGGTCTGCCTGAAGCAGTGGCCTATCTTGTTACACTCCAGCAAACGGAGCTCAGCATTTGGCTGAAACCCTGCAAAGTACCTGAGACAGACACAGTTCCCACAGTTACCAGATTCTTTCTTGTCCCAAACTCATGCTTGACTTAAAGAGGGAAAGACATGGCTGAGTGTGAGGTCTCCGATTGGGAATTCTAACTCACTTCTGTGACCTTGGGAACATGACTTTACTTTCAGGACCACCATTTCTACATCAGTAAAACAAGGTCATCAGAATAAATGGTCTGTTACATTCTGATGATCTGTTTTGCAGATGGAGAGCCGAAGGTGCTGAGAGCCTCCACAACACACCCAAGTCAGCAGGGAAGTCAAATGCATGGCCACCCTCTAACTCTCTGTTTATACTGTGTGAGAAACTTCCCAACAGATAGTTGGACAGCCTTCCAAATGCCAATGGGCATGAAATAGGGTTTTCTCCTGAGTCCTTCTTCAGGACGGAATGTCTCCACACCCCCTTCAAGGGCAGCAGGGCCTCATCTAAATGTTAAGGTAAATAAATACTTCAAAATGTGGGGTAGGAAGAGAAGTCAAAGCGCGACTGGGGAGAGGAGGTGGGGAACATGGGACCCTTCACCATATGGCTTCAGGGTTTCTGATTATTTTGTGAATGTATGGCATGACATATTGGTTTCTTTAAGGCCATTCTTATACACATCTTTCATGGTTATAATTCATGGGGATTTATATAATGAGGTAATTGGTGGTAATGACTGATTCAGGAAAAGAGAAAATTTCAAATTATTTATGATAATAATAGTTACTTATCCTTGCATCGTAATACCAAGGCAAAATGTTAATAACTTCCATTTGAGAGATGGAGGAGACCAGCTGCTGTTTTAAATATCTAAGAATCTTAGGCCTAATCAGAGAAGCAGTATTACTTTAGCTAAGGTGTGAGCAATATTCTTTTTTAATGCAAGTCTTTACCACTAATTCTTAATTCAATTTTGTCACACTGATACTTCAATATGCCCTCATTGTATTAGTTCATGGTGATTTAGAACATTATGGGTGTTGTCTGTAGAGCTGGATATTTCTTTTGTTTCTGAGTATTTGGTCTAAGTTCTGAGTATTTGCCCGGTGTTCTAAACAAAGTAAGCTTTAGATCATTTATGGGGGATATGGCTACAAGCACCAGAATGTTATAATCCTAAAATCTGTTTACAAACAATTATGAAGGTTAATTAATAATAATTAACAATAATTAACACATTAACTATTTAATATAGTATCAATATATCAAGATAGTAATTATTTAACATATTAATTAATATATTAATAATAGTAATAAATAATAATAATAATAAATATTAGTAATGCTATTGTGCCTGGAGTTAGAGGACAAACTTGGCTGTCATCCCTTAGTATCCGTGCACCCTTTTTATTTGGTATAGTGTCTCTCATTGACATGAAATTTATCAAATCGGCTAGGCTTGTTAACCAGCAAGCCTCAGGGACTCACCTTTCTGTCTGTTTCCAGTGCTGGGATTACACGTGCATACCAAAGTACCCTGCTTTCTGTATTTGAGTTTTGGTGATTAATAGTACTGTATTAAAATAATGGTATGAGTTGGTGAGCTTGATGGGTATGATGATATAAGCAATTTTAACAGGAGACAAGGCTTATTCTGACACTTGATTTAAAAGGGTTCCCTCTGGGGGCAGGGCCTGCTTTGTTTTGGGCTGCCTGGAAGACAGAACCTTGTGATCAAGAGCACAGAGCACAGCAAATCTGCTTAGCTCCTAAGAGCCTGGAGTCAGAACACAATGGAGAAAGGCCCTGGTCCCCATGATCTCCTCAAGGACATATTCTTTCCCCAGTACTTATCTCCTAAGGGTTCCAGCCCTTCCAGTAGTGCTGTGGGATGGGTGATCAGTCATGCCTATAGGCCCATGTGAAAAATTTAAGATCCAAATCAAAGCATACTAGACACAAGAAATAATTTCTTAAATGTTCATTTTTATTTTCTAACTTTTTTTATTCATCCCAATAGTTATTTACATGTAGGTTAACTATTTATATACTATAAAGGGACTAATCCAGTCAATCATTTTATAATCAGGTTAAGTGGGTCTAACTACTGCCATTCTCTGGATCGTGGAGAGATGAATGAGTTTCTTTTGGTTGATACTTAACCTTTAGGAGAGTTGAGACACAAATTCAAACAGACCCACCCTGGAGCCCAGAGCATTGCTTCTCACTTGTATTCTCACCTTGAGGATTTTGATGTGGAATCACTGAGAAGGTAAGTCATATTACTGCAGTTTGCCAAATCTCTCATCAGTGCTATAGACCAGTTGTTCCATTCATCTTAGCAAGTATGTGTTAAGTTATTGGCGGTTTCCTTGGTTCTTTGGTTTCTGTCTTCAATTTTGGCATGGGTAATGGTGGTGGTGGAGAGAGTAAATGATATGCACCTGAGTTGTTTGTGTTTTTAATATTTCAGTTTGTTAGACATTCATTTGTTATTACTGTGTGTGTGTGTGTGTGCGTGCACACACACACACACACACACACACACACACACACACACACTGATGTGTACTCCATGACATGCTTGTGGAGATCAGAGGGAAACTTCTAGGAATCAGCTTTTCCCTTCAACCATGTTGAATCTAGGGCTTGAATTTAGGTTATGAAGGTTAGCATCAAGCACCTTCACCGGAGGGGCCGTCCTGTCAGCTCATCAAGGTTTTGTTTGTTTGTTTGTTTATTCTCAAATGGGAGTTCACTGTAATTTTTAAGTGCGATCCCAACTTCACAACCTTTTCTTACATGTTAAAAATATATGGTTCTCATCCAGTTTGTCATGAGAGAAAAATTCAAGAATCTATCATTTCTAAGACTAGTAAGAGTAGGTAATTCTTCAATCTCACTGTTTCTCAGAATCATTAGTTCAAAATGACATAAAATAAGTCAAATAAGATAACTCACTTTCAGTAGTTAATCATCATTTTCATAGTTAATTGCAAATAAATATTCATTAAATTATTAAATGGTTGGATCAGAAGGATATGAGTTTTAACCATTTATTAAATAGTTTCAGACACATTTTGTTTACTTTTAAATTGTTAAAAACATAGGGGTACTATGTGGGTAGAATGATGTCACATATGGAAAAGAATAAATCTCAATGTCTGTTTCATTATTAGTAATAATAGTTGTTTCTCATTCATTTACCAAAATGTAATCAAGTCCAGGGCTTACCCTTAAAGTATTAAACCTTGATCCTAAGTGAGCCAATTGCTTACAAAGGAAATCTGTTTAGACTCTCACTGAAATCTTTTGCCTGGGATGTTTTCTTTCCCATTTCAATTGCTTGCATGGTGTTAGGTCAAATGAAAGAGAGGACAACAGGCTTCATGATTTTCCTCTGAGGAGGCAGCTGCAGCAGAAAAGATGTGTCAGGAAACAGGGTGATCTGTTTGTGTGGCCACAGGTCTGTGATCCCTGACCTGTTTTCACCCTCAGCAGTAGGTATGTGTGGCCCTTTTGTCCCCAGGTGGAACTACTGAATGGTGAAAAAAAGAAAAAAAGAAGCACCCTATACATTGAATTCTTTCTTCTGATATTGTTGATGGCTTAGAAACCAACCATGGCAGATATTTTAAATCTCCTCTTTCTTCATCAGACTCCATTTTCATGTCTCCTGTCATGCAAAAGTAAAGAGGATTGTCCTGAAATCCCGACTTCTTAGAGGATTTGGGATGCGCTTGTGTATCTGCATCAATAAGAAAACAAGCCAAGGAATGTGGAAACACGAAGCCATCTGGCTGCAGGTCCACTCTCACACCGGTTCTAGGGGTCACCGAGAGCCCTCTGAATCTCCAGCTCCGGCAGGAAACATTTTGATCTCATCCAAGCAACGCCTGGACATGTGTACTCAGCTACATGACTTGTCTCTGAACCAGGTGGCAAGAGAGTTAAATTGAGGAGCATGAGGGCAGTGTTGAGAAACTGATTTTAGCGTCCTACAAGCTATCCAAGCTGTAAGTGCTGTGGTGAGCACACTTCATTACATGTCCATTTCTACACAAATGAGCAATGTTTTTATTTAAATACACTCTATGTGACTTTTTAAAAGTCCAACAATGTCCCATGAAGGCTATAATGTCATTAGTACTCTAATTTCAAAAAGCAATTAGGTTTTCCTTCCAGTTTTTGATTCATTTTTGTGTACTGATTCAAATTTTACATTCCAGGATTGTAAAAAAAAATATCAAGGCAGTCATTCCAGACAAGATTACAAAAAAATGAGGAAAATTTTTGAAAAATTAATGTAGGGATGGACACAGTGATGAAGGAAGTTATAGTTTGAAAAAAAGAGAGAGAGAGAAGATAAGTATTGATGACAAGACAGTCAGTCTGTTTTTCCATGAGTATTTGCCATAGGAAGCTTCTAGTAAATAGTGTGGGTGTATTTTCACACAATTCAGAGAGCCTTGGTAGAATCAAACAATCAAATAAATGAATACATTTTGGCAGTGTAGGATAATGTGTTAAAGGAGGTTCCAGTGGATACAAACCAATACAGATTCATAGACAGAGTGGGAATTGATTTCTAATCTATATGAAGAGCATTCAAGGGACAAGTGAGATATCTAAACATTGGATCATGTGGACAGCAATGAGGCATTAGTGCAAGATTTACAGATAAAGAACAGATCTTCAGAAAATTTGTATTGTGTTAATGAAAATCTATTAAAGTATAACTACATCTCTGATATCCCATGAGTGAGACATACTAATAGTTAAAATAAAAGCAAAAATAAATCTCTGTGTCATCATTAAGTGTACATTGCTAGACAAACCTAGCAAACTAAGTCTGCCTTTACCCCTCCCCTCAAAAAGGAACGAATGTGTTTATATTTGTTTGTGGAAAACATTAAGGTCATTCCCAGTGGAAAATAAAAAGTACTGGATCCCCAAGTGCGGTGAGCCTTTTAATCAACCACCCAGGTGTACTTCTCTCTGACCCTCCCACCTGGTGAGAAGAAAGCTGAGGAGCACAGGGGTAGGTAATCACTTAAGCACATGCCCCAAGTTCAGAAGAACCTCTGATGGACACACACCAATATAGACCATCACTAAATGACTAGGTATGTTAGTAGAGGCAAAACTTTCTCACAGGTAGCTAGGGGTAGTACATCATATTGTTGTAGTCTGAATGTCTGTCTCCTCTTATTTACTATCCTAAAATCAGAACCCCAGTGAGATAGCAAATAGGACTTTGAAAGGTCATGAAGACAGAGCTCTTATAAAAGATTAATGTACTTATTGGCACAAGAGGACTCATTCATCCTTTCTCCTACGTGAAGACCCAGGAGGAAAGTTCCATCTATGCCCCAGGGAGTAGGAGCACAGGAGGCTTTCACTCTATTGTTTTCTCCTTCTTAAATCTACCACTCTCTTAAAAATTCCAAGGTTGTATCAAACCTTCCCTTCTATTAGACTCAAAATATCTCTTGAGAAAAAACACATTATCAATTAAATTACTTTTCTTATTTTAAAAATATATTATTTAAAAAATTAAATTGTAATAGCGCAATTTCCCCTTTCTGTCTTACAATCCTGATATGAGATTATGCTGTGAATACCATTGGTTAATAAAGAAGTTACTTTGAGCCTATAGCAGGGGAGAACAGAGCTATCTGTAGAAAACTAAACTGAATGCTGGGAGAAAGCAGATGGAGTCAGAGAAGCCATTGTAGCCCCCTTCCAGACAGATGCCAGATGGAACTTTATGCAACAAGCCACAGCCGCATGGTGATACACAGATTAATAGAAATAGGTTAAATTAAGATGTAAGGGCTAGCCAAGCCATTATGAAGCTGTAGCTAATAGGTCAAGCAATGATTTAAATAAGTTTCTGAGTTTCTGAGTGGTATTTCAAGTCTTGACAACCAAGAACAAGCAAACAATCTCCCACATTTACCTTGCCCTGCTCCCTCTCAAATGCATAGCTTCTTTATCTTTAATAAACACACACACACACACACACACACCACATTCAAAGCCTATTGAGTCCTATTAGTGTTGTTTGTTTGTATATGAATTCAGGGCTGACCACTCAGCATTAGATAACCAATTAAAAGATTTACCCTGGGTGAAACAAATTCTTCCACTCTCAACATTGTTTAGCTGCCTTTTGTTCTTTCTTGGGGTGAGGCCCTATGAGAGTTTTCCCTTCCATGATATCATGCCTATTTGTATTGTCATTATTCTGGTCCTGTTTGAACAACCATATAGTTGAGATATCATGAGTGGAGCTACTCTGACATTTCTAGAAGATGCTATTTTACAGCAGACTTCCTAGACATCTGGCTTTTATAATCTTTCTGCTCCTTTTCTTTAATGTTCCATGAGATGAGTCTTAGGTGCAAGAATTGTGTTGTGTCTGATTACCCCACAATAAATTGTGGGGTTTTTTTTTTTGCATTTTGATGGCTTGTGGATTTCTGTTAACAGTCTCCATCTACTTCAGAGAAGCTTCTTTGGTGAGGAGTAAGAGCTACACTTATTTATGAGCATCAGGAAAAGTATTTAAAATTCAGTTTGTGATAATTCTGGTTTAGGGAAGTGTTGGTAGTAGGCTCTCTTCTAAAATCCAAGACCTCACTAGCTCTGCAGAGTTCATAGGGGTACAGTATCAGAAATGATTGCCTTTGTATTGAAGAGACCTTTAGTTTAGTTAGACAACTGTTGGTTACTGCTGACACATGAGTGCCACTTTTGTGTTTTTCAGGATATTTTGCCATACTGGTCACTGTTGTGGCTCATAGGCATCATGTCTTGGAGAGATACTTGGTTACTTTCCTCACTTCACAGCTGACATAGTAATTTCTGGCACTATGAATGCTAGACCTCAGAGAGAAGGCGTTCATGTCAGATTCAGTTCGAACCCTCCAAGTCATGATCTAAAGTGCATGATTAGCAGTACTAGGGATATATCTTTAACTCTGGGAGGTAATTAAGGGCAGCAGTGTTAGCTTGTATTAATTTGGAAATCTCTGGGACTCCCTTGACCAACAATTCAAAGAGTGATTTTCATGCCTAATTCTGGGGTTTTCTTTAAATTATCCATGGCTCTTGAGGAAAACATGGTCAGTTCAAGTGGTAGAATTTCATTTAAACTACATATGTGTGTGTGTGTACAAATACACTTATATATTTATGTGTGATGTGGGGAAAATAAAAGTAATATGATTTATTATTGCTTTTCAACTATTTTTAGTGATGTTTTCCCTTGTCTTTCCCTCTCATGTATGACCTCCTTGCACTCTCCCTAGTTGACACTTACCTCAAAATTTTCCATTCTCCCTTTATGTATTTCATATCCTGCTAATCCCTTCTCTCCCTTTCCCCCAGTCCCTGCAGGAACCTTTTAAAGGATGAAACGTGACAGTATACATGAAAGGTGACCATGCCACAAGTTGTATTAAAAATACTCAGTACATGTTAGCATAAGTTTTGCTCTAAGATTCAGTTCATTTCAATATATTATAGCTTATTTTTTAATTTTTAAATTTAGTTTTTTTAAATATTTAATTCATATCTGTGATGAAAACTAGTTTCCTGCAGGGGAAGATGTCATAAAAATTGAAGACATAGGTTAGTACCTGCCTCTGAGAAGAGTGCAGGAAAGAATCTTGTTTTCTTATCTAAAGAAGTGTTAAACTACTGTGCTTCTGGGGGAATGTAAAACAACAGCCAGGAAGACCAGCCTTCATAATGCTAAGGTCACATAGGGTGTATGGACATATGGAGATGTTACAAGAGAAGTAACCAGGAAGTAATAGAATGTTAAGCATAGGGGAGAAGGGGAAAGACATCAGACATTGCTTCATCTAAGGGGGTCGGTCAGTCCTGACTTTGTTTGAGGGAGCAACCACCTCTGTGGAGGGACATAAAAGCAACACTGAGCAATCCTAGCTTGAAATAATCAAGAGTTCATTGAGATTCACTTTCTTTCCATCAAAAAATGTACACAAAAGTGTTCTAAGGAACAAATAGACAGGTGCTGCTTTTCATATGTCTTGTGTGCATGTATTTGAAGGATTAATAAAGATGCTGATACAAACAGCTTCTTTATTTACAATTCTCATATCACATTTATCAACACAGAAAACAGACACATCCCTGATGTCAACAATGCAAGGTCAATGTGTTAAAACCTTCCTTGCTTAATTTGCAAAGTGGCAGCAATGACACTGTAGATTATCGGTTGAGTCAAATAGCAAAGCTGATGGAGTAGTCTTCCTTAAGTAACAGAAATACAGTTATAATGACAGGAAAGAAGTCTATCAAAGGCTAAACATCTCCCAAAAGTCCATCATGTTGTGTTCCATGATGAAGTCTGATGCATGTTGGATAGCCAGAGAACCCAATCAACTCTTGTCAGCAGGCCTGTGATGATCAATGAAGACGAAGTCAGTGGGTCTGGGATGATGGCTTCTTGGGGCTCATCTTGAAGTGCTTCGGTGAGGTCTGTTTTGTTTTCCTCTGCTTGGGATCATTTCTTTTGCCACTCCAGCTATGTAAAGATAATAATCGCACCAATAGAACTGGTGACCTCTCACCTTTCCTCCCTTTGATATAGTCTCATTTTCTAGTAAAACCATGACAAATGTCTCTTCCTCTACCGTCAGTAAACTAGCAGAGAATCTGTCTGTTATACTTAATGTGCCTACCCCCAGAAGTCATTGGTGTTTAGTTTGGATTTCTCTGAACGGGGTGAACATTATATCTCTAACCTACGAGAAAGCTTTGCTCCTTTGCAGCATCTGTGGAATTAAATTTGTTTTCACAGCTGGTTGTACTTGGAGGAGGGTTAGCCGCCCTCTTGAAGGTTCTACCACAGCAGTTCGTCACCAAATCTGCTGTGTGCTGGGGGCTTTGAGCTGTTAACGGGAGGCACAGAGGGAAGCCCAAATTAATCATTTAGGATTTATTTATTCTTTTTTCCATCATAGAGTAAAATGAGCATATGCCAACATTTCCAAGGCCAAGGCTGTCTTGATGATGTGAGGACTGATCACTGACTCCTTATATCTATCTGCCAGTAGGTGCAATCTAAAGACTAATACACCACTACGTACTTAAAAACTACTTGTAATTTACAGTTTGTTTTCCCTATTCTTGGCCTTAGTTGTTTCCTATAAATCCTGTGTTAGAGATGTTTATGCTACCATTTTATAGGTGGGTAAATCATCACTCATAGAGGGCTTTGTGGTCACAGAACTGGTAACTAGCAGGTGAGTGTCTTGAATTCCAACCTCCTAACCTTAAGACCAGAGAGGAAACAGCACTCAGGGTATTCTCTGCTACAAAGAATTGTCTGGGTGGCTCCATTTTTCACAAATCATATATTGGAAACCAACCCTTACAGTATGGAGTAAAGCTGTATCCTTATAACTGAGATGGGAATTCTTAACAAAGAGGTCAAAACAAGAAACGTTTATTGCTCGTAAACTACTTAATCTAAGGCATTCTGTTACAGAAACCTGAGTGGACTAACACATACCCCAACTCACTTGGATGCTCAGGCTTTTTCACAACAAGACCAAGAACTGCCATTGTCCTACCTCTCAGTTTTTTTGAGCCAGAAGTTTTATTGAGTACTAACCAGCCCAAGGAATATGCAAACAGGCAGCTATTTTGAGGTCTGTTTTGGGAGAACAGCCAAGCAGATACACTGATAGTAGAGAAGGTATATTCTGGTGTGGGAGAGTATATGGAGGTGCCACCTCATAACATGGAGAAGCCAATAAAGGAATCAAGATTGAATTTAAGGTGTGAATCAGGAAACAAGATGAGGAAACCAAATCACTGTATATAGATAAATAATTACACGAAGTTAAGGAGTACTTGCATTTAAGACTTTGGGAAGAACATAGAGCTTGATGAAACATTTTAGATATTTTTTAAAGATTTCTTTATTAATTATATATAAACACACCAGAAGAGGGTGCCAGATCACATTATAGATAGTTGTGAGCCATCATGTGATTGCTAGGAATCTAAATCATGACCTCTGGAAGAGCAGCCAGTGCTTTTAACCCCTGAGCCATCTTTCTAGCCTCTACATTTTGAACTCTCTATGAATGAATGTTTCAGGTTACATACTGTGCAAATAAAACAATAAATGTTGTGGAAAGCTGCAAGTCATATGGAGCCTAGAATCAAAAAAGGGAGAAGAATGAGGGAAAATTCTAGGGATTAAAGAGAACTTCTAAACTCACATGACATGACTGAGAATAATAGTTCAAAATTGTAACATGAGGGCCGGCTTGTTGGGGTATCTATCCCGCCTGGTACTCCACAGCTGGCAAACCCCAAAGAAAATCAATCATACAGAGATCTCTATAAGTTATAAAGCTGATTGGCCCATTAGGTCAGGCTTCTTGTTAACTCTTATAACTTATGTTATCCCATTATTTTTATCTACGTTAGCCATATGGGCTTAGTACCTTTTTCACTGTGACAGCTTATATGTTGCCTCTTCAGTGGTCTGTGGAGGAGTGATGAGGAATCTCCTTGCTTCCCAGAATTTTTCTGTTTTTATTGCATCACCTTTACTTTCTGTCTGGTTTTCCCACCTATACTGTCTGCCTGGCCAATCAGCGTTTTATTAAGATATGATTGACAGAATACAGACAATTCTCTGGCATCACAAAATGTATTCAATGTCCCCTTCCCAGGGAGATCCATGCATCCCCCTTTGAGCTCTCCTTGTTTCTTAGGCTCTCTGGCTCTGTGGATCATAGCATGATTATGATTTACTTTACAGTTAATATCCACTTGTAAGTCTAAGTGAATACACATCATACTTGTCTTTCTGTATTTTCATAAAATCATACAATATATTCTTATTTATTTACTTATTGACTGATTGATTTTTGGTTTTTTGAGACAGGGTTTCTCTGTGGCTTTGGTGCCTGTTCTGGAACTAGCTCTTGTAGACCAGGCTGACCTCAAACTCACAGAGATCTGCCTCCCAAGTGCTAGGATTAGAGGTGTACTCTACCACCACCTGCTTCTTTTCTAGTTCTATCTATTTCCCTTTGAATTTCATGATGTCATTGTTCTTAACAGCTGAGTGATACTCTGTTATGTAAATGTACTACATTTTCTTTATTAATTCTTCGATTGAAGGACATCTAGGTTGTTTCCGGTTCCTGCTTATTAGAACAAAGCTTCAATGAATATGGCTGAGCAAATATCCTTGTGGTAAGACAGAGAGTATCCTTTGGGTATATGCCCAAGAGTGTTTTGGCCAAGTCTTGAGATAAATTAGTTTCCAATTTTCTGAGGAACCATATTGACTTTGTGAGTGAATTGAGAATGGGTGTGGATGGGAGCAGAAGGAATCAGGTTAGGGTTGAGGAAGAGAATACTAGGAGAGACAACTGGAATTCAGGGGCATTTGGGAGGACAACGTAGATACCTAGTGCAGTGGAAACTCCCCAGAATCTTTGAGAATGATTTTAGCAAAGTCTCCTAGTAATAGGGGATACATAGTTTGAGCTGGACCCTTTCTATAACCAGGAAAGGCTCCCAGTGGTGGGACTGGGACACCAACCCAGCATCAAAACCTTTGACCTACCATCTGTCCTGTCTGTAAGATGTGCTGGGGAAATGAAGGTGCAGAATTTGTGGAAATGACATACCCATGACTATTTCAACTTGTGGCCCACATCCCAAGAAGAGACGAGGCCTAACACTGGCAGGATATCCAGGAACCAGAGGCAGAACAGCTCAGAGATTCAGAATAGAATCATACATTACTGGAAAAAAGTCAATGAAATGGTTTCTAATGCTATTCTGCTGTACTAATAGATCAATGCCTAGTCCAATGCCCAATTGTGAGAGAGGTGCCATCCAGTCACTGATGGGAGCAGATGCAGAGACTCATAACCAAACACTAGGTAGAGACAGGAGAACCCCTCAGAAGAAGGGGAGGAAGGATCATAGAAGCCAAAGGAGTTGAGGACACTATGACAACATGACCCACAGAATTAACAAAGAAGGGCTCATAGGGGCTCAAAGAAACTGAAGTGACAAACATGAACTCTGTATGGGTCTGTGCTAGGCCCTCTGCACCTATCTTATGATTGTATTTCTTGGTGTTGTTGTGGAACTCCCAACAATAGGGGTGGGATGTGTCTCTGATTCTTTTGCCTGCACTTGAGACCCTTTCCTTCCTACTAGGCTGCCATGTCCAGCTGCAATATGAGGGTTTGTATCCAGTCTTATTTTATCTTGCTAGGCCAGTTTTTGTTGTTATCTCAATGTGGTCTGTCTTTTTTTAAGGGAAATAGAGGAGAAGTGGATCTTGTGGGGAGGGGAATGAGAGGTCAAAGAGGGACTGGGAGGGTGGAGAGTGAAGAATCAGAGGTCAGGATGTAATCTTTGAAAAAAGAGTATTTTTTTTTTTAAAAAAAAGAGTTTCAAAATGTGTAGAGCCAGTATCCAAGTCCAATACTGCTTTTGAATCCAGCATAATATAAGTGGAATTGTGACTGTAAAAATATATATCTAGAGGCATATGAGATCTTAGCCATTGAGGACATCTGTGCAGAAAAGGGTAAGTAGAGGCTACAGTACATAACTCTTTCAAGGCATTTTGTTGTGAAAGAGAGCAGAATAATGAGATACATGCTGATAATGTATCATATGAAAAACTGTGTATTTGAAATATTACCATTTACATGTAGTAATCTTTTCAAATTAAGGAGGTGTTTAATTCTTTTTAATGCAACCAAGTCTTTACAATCTGGCGGTGTGTACTTCATGCTCAGAACCGTGTAAATCATACCAGTCACATTGAAGTAAAAAAAGGCCACACTTAGCTTGAACCTGTGCTGTGAGATGGGACCAGAGACAGATTTGGGAAGCCTGTTCGTGGTCTGTGGGACCATTTGAAGAGTAGAAGCTACCTCTGGTATATTTCAGAAAGAACTTGCTCCTGTTTGGATGAGATGGACTATTATCTGATCTAATCACTTCATTCTTGTTGTATTATTTTAAATACATTTATTTTGTATGACATTTTTTCTCTTTCATATCTTTCAAAGTCTCTATTAATATAAGAAATTTTTCATGTGAAGTTTTACGCTAAATTTGACGTAAGCAGTTGTGTGTGACATTGGAGGTGGTTTCTATGTAAGAAAGAGAAAAGCAAACCAGGTGTGATGGTACACACCTTAACACCACCATTTGATTCTATGACTGAAAAATCATGAGTTTGAGGCAAGTTTGGGCTGTAGCGGGAAGCGTTGTCTCACAAACAAGAGGGGAAAGAGAAAGAGGGGGAAGATGAAGATAAACAATAAGAGCTACACATTTTCATGTCAGCAATGTAAACATGTATGGATAACTGTGGAACATAAATAAGTATCAATTGAAGAACTACTAGGGGAGGCATTCATGTACAGTTCTTTAAAGTTTTTTGTCTTTTTGCATTCAACTTATATCTTACATGGGGGACAGATATGATTTCTCATTCTGGGATACAAGGTTCTTTTCTATGAGAGTCTGAAGAGTCATCACAGATATGAAGAGGTTCAGGTCATAGTTAGAAGCAGAGCTGGGTTCAGAAGTTCAACAAGAGACAATCAGAGTGCATTGAAAAGCATAATGAAACTACTTCAGTCAAAATAGTCTCCAAAATTAAAAATACACAGGTCAACAAATTCTGGAGCATTCACTTAGTCATTGTGTTTGTTCATTTTGACTAATATTGGCATTATTTACTAATTCTACATTTCAGTGATTTGGTAAATGTTTATCAAATGTCATTGTGCTGATCCTTGGCTGTGCTTTGACAATATGAAAATGATTGGCAGTGCTAATTTCCACAGCTCTGAAACTGCATGGAGAAATGGATAACCTGACATTCAGGCAGAAGGTGACATGTTTCTCTACAATAGCTGGCAGAGTATGTCACAGGAGATTGATGTCACTTTTAAATATGAAGGATTTAGCACAATATTTATGGTATAATGTTTAGTAATGTTTCATTAGTGAAAGAAATAGTGCATTTTTGAACAAATATTTTGATAAATTGTGAATGTTTTTATTTTCTACTCCATTAATCCATATACCCTTCACTGTTCAAATGCACTTGTGACCTTGTTCCAGCTGAATGGGCCAATCAGTTTATTTCTTTGGGTGTGTGCCAGAAAGCTGATTGCAGTGTATTGCTCCAAAATATTTATATGTCAAGTGATGAGAAAAAAATAACCTAATTACAGGCTGAGTAAAAATTCAGCTGGTGTGGCCAGAATTGAAATAAGAAGAAAGTCAAAAAAGAAGAGGACCAAACAAAGTGTGGGGGAGAAGTAAAACAAGAGGAACCTAGTGACAGAAGAACCAAGCCAAAGGACAGTGTCTACGTGTCGTATCTGGATAAATAAATTAATACACCAATGACAAAAAATTCAGGCTTCTATACTTGTTAAAGGGAGTTGGGACTATAGAAAGAGAGTACAATCACATCAACCCTATGGAGAAAGTTTGAATATGAGTTATTGAATGAGATCAAGAGTTTTCAAAAGGTAAACACAGAACTAAATGCAAAAACAAATGTGGCTATGTAAGAATATTTGCATATTCAGACATGTGCCCAATTTCTGTTCATTAAGTCAGCCTGAAAGCAACAAAACCCAATCAGCATGATATATGTGGAGGTCAAATCTTTTTTTATATATATATATATATTTAAAATATTGTTTGCTGGTGTGGGAAGTCCTTCTGTCTATGTGTTGCTTTTATTGGTTAATGAATAAATCTGTTTTTGCCAGTGGCATAGCAGAGTAGAGCTAGACAGAGAAAACTAAACTGAATTCTGGGAGAAAGAAGGCAGACTTGAGTAATACCATGGAGCTGCCAGAGGACAAAGAGGCAAGCTTTCAGGTGGAACCTTGCCGGTAGGCCATGAAGCTCGTGGTAAAATATAAAATAATGGAAATGGGTTAAATCAAGAAGTAAGAGCTAGGCAATAAGAACTTAAAGCTAATAGGTCAAGTAGTGACTTAAATAATATAGTTTCTGTGTGGTTATTTCAGGGCTGGGAAGCCGGGAACAAACAGGTGGCTTCCTACAACAGTTCTCTGTGAATAAGAGTACAAATTATTGGGGTAAATGGAAGATTCTAGGTTTGGAACAGTAAAAATAGATACTAACTGGTGAAGATCAACTCATGGTCATATAGTAAATTATAATGCTCTGGGTGGCATAATAAGGAAATATTTCACCCGGCAGTGATGGTGTATGACTTTAATCTCTGTGAGTTAGAAGTTAGTCTGGTCTATGGAGCTAGTTCTAAGACACCCAAGCCTTTATAAAGAAACCCTGTCTCAAAAACTGTAAAATAAAAGTGTCCTCTTTTACAGTAAAATAACTTGCACTTTATTTTACTACAACACTACAATATTTAAAGTCTATATTTTAGTTTTCTTGCTTTCCAATTGATTTCGTAAAGAATTTTATGTTTGAGTATTGCATTTACATATTTTCCTATCCTACCTGTTCCCTTCAACTTCTCCACACCCCTCAATTCACGACCTCTTCTTTTAAAAGCTATTGATTGATTAATAAATGTAATTACAGCATTCTAAATCCATTCTGCGCTGTCTATATGCTTATGTGTTTTAACCACTGACGATCAGAAAAACTGTTGAGGTGCCCGCTCCCAATTAAGACCAATTCTCCTTCTCTCAGCAGCCACTCACTCCTTGTAGCACTTTGTGTAGTGGTAGACATTGGTGAGAGTTCTCCTCCATGGTGAAAATGTGCAGCTCTTGTATAAGTGACAATATTTTTGAGATTTCATGGGTGTACCTTTTCTATCATATATAAAAGACAGTAGCATCTCACAGCAGAAAACCTGAAACTCTGGCTCTTCTTGCTTCTTCGTCTTTGAAAATATTTCATCTTCTTCATCTTCCTACTTCTTCATCTTTGAAAATATTTCCTGAGCCTTAAAATAAGGGTTGTGTTGTAGATGCATCAACTGTAGATGCTGAACATTCATAGGGGTCCATGAATGACTGTACTCTGCATTTGACCAGTTGTAGATCTCTTTAATGGTCCATGTTTGTGAGAAAAAGACACTTCTTTGATGAAGGGTGAGACCTAGGGGAATAGCGAACAATGATACTCAACCACCTCCTATCTGAGGTTGAAACCTGGGACCTCCTTGAAGAGTCATTTGTGTGTGTTCACATAGGAAGGCTGAAGAAGATGGAGCCTGGTGTCCACCAGTGATGGCAGTACCCATATACATCCTCAATCAGGAAGAGTGAAGCTTGTTCACAGTAGGTAGGTTTTTCACGTTTATCCCACCAAAGACCCCAGAATAGAAGATGGTACCTCCTGCATTTAAGGTGGGTGTTACTTTCTCATGTTTGTGTCCTACATGCTAATCCTGTCTAGAAACACTTTCACAGACACATCTAGAAACAGTAAAATGGGGCTTTTACTGTTTCTCTAGGTATCTTTCGATCCACTAAAGTCAACAATCAATTTGCATAATCTTGTTTAGATAGTCACAAGTTCCAGAGAAAGTTGGAGAAGGCAATTCAGGACCTTAGCAGCATTTTGTTATAAAACTGACACTGATAGCATTTCTCCTTTCTCAAAACAGTTACTAGTGGAGAACAAAAGAAAACTTATTTTCCACTTACTCTAAAAAGTCAGCAACTAAGTATAAAATTCATTTTCAATTTACTGTAGAGAAAGATCAACTTACTTAGAGAGTAAATTTAGAGTTCAAAGGATTATTTAAACTTTTTAAGAAAACAACAACTTGTATTGTTTATTTATAAAACATTGTTTAAGATTTGTGTGGAATTTCTGAATATAAAGGTTTGATTTTATTTACTTTCAAAATTACTGTATATATGTAAGCTCGTGTGCAGGTTTGTGTATGTAAGTGCAGTGCCTGAAGGTACCAGAAGTGGGCATCAGATTCCTTGGCGTTTGCTATAGATACAGGTGTTAGTAGCAGAACTATCATCCTTTGCAGGAGCAGTCTGAGCTTTAGACTGTTGAGCTGTCTCCCCAGCCTCACATTTGAACAGAAATTTAATAAGAGCACACAAAGAATGCTTACTTGTGAACAAGTTCAGCATTACATTTATTCTAATATGTGCCATATGCTAGGCATTAAAGAAGCACTTTTTTTATGGTTTTATAAGAGGACCCCTACTGCCTGAATAATATATACCAAGACATAGTTATATATTATAGATAAAAGTGGTTTTGCTGAATTCTTGTGAATTAATTTTCCTTCCATTATTTACATATAAATTTTCTATGGAGCTGAATTTTTCCATTTTCTCAAATATGAAGTTAAATCATTAGACTTTACATTATTTCAAGGATTCATAAAGCATTGTAGTTGAACTGTTCTCTTAGATATCTTGGAGTTATAAATAAAACAACAGAACAAGTATCTCAAATAATAAAGTAAATGACAGTAAGCGCCTTACTTGTCAGGACATGAGAAATGATAATTTGCAATGGATCTTTGTAGACAGATTCATTTTATAAAATCATAACCAAAGTTATTTCATATAAATAAACCTGTCTTTTGTCTAATGTTGGAAAGTTTACAAGGACATTAAAAAGATAATCTAATAATGATCTTCCAATCAACCATGTGATTTGGACAGAGAAAGAAGGTAGACCTTGTCCCATATTCCTTCAATGGGTTCAGAAATGGTTCTTAAGTAAGAGTTAGTAGTAGATTCCAGGTGATAAGAATAGCTCATAGAAATGCCACCATTCAAGCTTGGTTTTCATGATACTGATTCAAATATATCTACCCCAGAATTAATTTGATTTTCTAGTTTATTTATTATGTTTTTATTTTTATACAAAATTCCTAATGACTACAATATATCATGGAATATATTATTCAAAATTCTGTGGAACTATATAACTTTCTAGTTCTCACAATTTTTCTTATCTATTGTGGTTGTAGCTGTAATCATCTTCAATTTATGATTAATGTACAAGATTTGAAATAATATGTGCTGGTCAAAATAGTTATTCCCCAGCAAAGCTTGAATTGAAACCTAGGATAATTGGATCCAGAACAGACTTGTAAAGTTTCTCACACAATTTCCTTAGTGACCAAATGGCCATTTGGGGTCTCCTGTGTCCTGCAGTTACTAAACACTTCCACTTCCTATGCATCTACATACACACTCTCTTAGCATGCCAAAGCAACAGAGGACTTCACACGTTTAGTGATAGCCATAAGTTAGATAGAAACTGATCAGTCACAAATAAACTCTGCCTCTTCACTCTTCAGTTACTTTTTGAATATCCTCCTTATTTTTGACTTTCCTTTACTCTTGCTTGGAAGGTCAGGACTGGCTGAGTAGATATTTTGAGTCTCATCCCTTCTCTCTGAATTCAGGAAGAGTGCCAGGCAACCTCCCTTATGTGCAATTCATTGCTGCTGTTTTCTTCCAGGTATCACTGTGGTCCTGAGGGGTCTCTGTAAGCCTCAGCCTTCATATGCGGAAAGGTCCTCCAGTCCATGGTCTTTCAGCTATATTGGGGATTAAGGCAGAAACCAGAAGAATAAGTTTAGTTAGATAGGGTGTTCCTCCCTGTGCTCTGTTGGATGAGGTGGTCAGTGCACTCTCATTGAGAAGCTGGGAGAGGGCAGACGGGGGGAAATCATGTTGTCACTATGAGACAAGTTTATTCTGTCATTTTAGGGAGACTTAAAATCCTCTGTAAGGTTTTGTATAATTTCTGCACAAATATTTCAGTATGCTACCCAGTTTTCTTTTCACATTACTTAGGATTACACTACCCTAAATCTGCAGCTGCCACTTACTTACTCACCACAGTCCCTATATTCCCTGTAACACCCTCTGTTTCATTTGGCCACCTCCTTCCTCTTCTCTATACAACTTGCCCTCTGTCTTCTGAAATCCTTACACACGTAGTCACCACTGGACTTCTAGGACAATCTCACAAATGAGTGTAAGAAGAGCAATAACTTGTTCACATTTGTAGTTCTTTAAGACAGAGTCTGAACACTGGGGATTGCAGCAGCTGGACTCCTGCTGGACACTCTTCCTATGCTCTCTTCAGTGACTCCCCAGGTTCACTGACACGCAGCCTTGACATTCTTTCCCTGCAGTGCTTTTCTGTGCAGCAGAAACGTCTGGTCCAGCACCATCCCTGAAGTTAGCTCATTATTCCTCAGGGTTTGGAGGTTGGTTTCTAGTCCTCCCTCCGATGCTAGATGTTTTCAGGAATTATTTTGTGATTATTTTTTTAAATCTCAGTTTCTTGGGGGACTTTTTCTGTCCAACTCTTTTATTTTTGTTTGTTTGTTTTGTTTTGTCACTTTCTTGAGTCTGAGCATTTGTCATGATTAGTTACTCACTTTGGTATGTGTACTCATGATTTCTTTCTTTGTAATTTAGGCTTTTGTCTTCTTCAGAGAACCATGGGACTCACCCATAGTGCTCACAAGGTGCAGGACTTCTGGGGATTGGTGAGTGAAGTATTCATAGGATGTCTGCTATGGAGGACTTGGATGAACTCTAAACACAGAATGTGAAAAATGTGAACTACTGTTAAAAGTATTCTAAGAGGACAGAGGACAAATGAATATTTGAAACTATCCCAAGAGGACAGAAGACAATTGAATACTTGAAACTTCCAACTGAAAGAGCGGGGCAGATGGTTGAATAAGTAAAGCATTTGCTGTACAAACCTGAGGACATGAGTTTGATCCTTAGCACTCACATAAAAGTTAGGCTTGGTGGCACACACCTGTAATCCTCTACAAGGAAGATAGAGATGGGCACATCTCTGGTGATTTCTTTGGTGTCTGCTTAGTTGAATCGGCGAGCTGCGGATTAAGTGAGAGATCTTGTCTTAAAAAAGAAAGATAGAGAGTTACTGTAGGAGGAAGGGTCACTTGTTGGTCTGGCCACCCAGCTAGCTTAGACCCGAAATAACCACTGAGAAACTATATCAATTAAAACACTGCTTGGCCCATTATCTCTAACTTCTTATTGGCTAACTCTTACATCTTAATTTAACCCATTTCTATTAATCCATATATCACCAAAAGGCTGTGTCCTACCAGAAAAGTTCTGGCATGTCTGACTCTGGCAGAGACTCCACAGTGTCTCTGTCTCCCGACCCCACCCTTTCTTCTCCCAGGATTCAGTCCAGCTTTCCCTGCCTACCTATGTTCTGCCTTGCTATAGGTCCAAAGCAGTTTCTTTATTCATTAACCAATCAAAGCAACATATAGACAGAAGGACCTCCCACATTAAGTAACTGATGAAGTCAACTGATGTCAGCCATTGGCCTCTACGTACAAATGTGCACACATACTTAAATGTGCATATATATACAAACATGTACACAACCATACACAGGTAATGTTATAACTGTAATTTGAAAAAACAGTGCCAGAGAGATAGAGAGGGAGGAAGGGAGGGAATGAGATAGGGAAAGAGGAAGGAAAAAGAGAGAGATAAATAGGGAGGGAGGGAGGGAGAGAGAGAGAGAGAGAGAGAGAGAGAGAGAGAGAGAGAGAGAGAATGGAGACCTGCAGGGTTGCCCTTTTTGAAGGGACAAAGATGATAAAGTTTTCAGGACAATGAGCAGATCAGAGTACTGCCTGAATATGGGCAAGTGCATGCTGCTGGGTGACAGGGGATCAGAACGCTTGAACACTAATAGACATACAGTGGCACATACAAAGAGTAGAAGAAAATTACAATAAAAAATGCTGATGAGTGTAGGTTTGGCAATTTTGTGGCTTTGTGCTGGGAGGCACTCCTCACAATGAAGCTGGGAAAATCAGCTTTACCAGCTCAGGAGCCAATCAAGAGAATTGAGTTTTGTAAGAATGTTAAACAACAAAAAATTGGCCATGTGTAAAAACCTCTGAGTGATTGTGAATACTACTGGGAGACTATTGAGAGCTCAGGAAAGAGCAAACAAAGATAAAAAATCGTTCTGTAGAGACAGGGCTGAGCTGAGAAAAATTCACAACTGCTGATTTTTAACATATTTTCATTCCCCAAATATTGTGAAAATTAGAAGCCTTGCTGGCTTAAAGCAGAGAGGACTGAGTGGAAACAATATAAAAGACTGGGAATTAGCTGAGAAATTCCCAAAATCAAGGGACATGTGAGCAAGTTAACAGAACCTTCAGCTAGATGCACTGTACAAATCTATGTCAATGATTTGATGAATGATATATATGAAAGAGGGGCTCAAGGGACCTGGTTAGATCAGCAGCTGGAGCTGTACACAGTATGGAGACTCTGGTTGTTTTATAATATGGAAGATAGAAAAATTTGCATTTGGTTTCCCACAAGGTAACTGTCTCCTAGAAATAAATAATCAGAATCATATAAGAAAATAGAAAGTAGACCTCCAACAGTATCTGCACTGTTAAGACAAAAAATTGAAAGAGCAAATGAAGTCATACAGAAACAATAACATGTTATTTATATGGAGACAAGAAGAGTCCAAAGAAGGAAATGTTAAACACACCAGATGTTGTACCTAGAAGACAAAGAATGTATTATAAATGCGTTTTATTTTCTTTCATGTGTATGTATGTGTACATGTGTGTTCTTCAGAACCCATGTAAATTCTGTATAAACTTGGTACATAGAAGACAGGAGGTTTCTGGAGCAAGGTGACTATCTGGACCAATCAAATACACACAGTTTAGTTTCAATTGAGAGACTGTGCCTCAATATAGAATCAATTGAAAGGACTTCTCTCATCAACTTTGGGTATGCACATACATTACGACATCAAGATTACACTGCATTTATTTGGGTTCTGAGTTTCTGAACTCTGAGTCTCACATCTATGCAGCAAATGATTTCACCAATGAACCATCTGCCTAAACTTCAATATGTTCCTGAAATGAAAAGAGGGGCTAGAGAAATGGCTCACCAACTAAAGGAGCTTGCTGCTCTTCTAGGGGACCAGAGTGTGGCTTCCAGCATCAAAGTGGTGGCAGTTTATAACTGCTTACAACTCCAGATACAAAGGATCCACTGCCTTTTTCTGGCCTCTTCAGAAACACTTGAACTTGTGGGGTGCACACATATGCACACACACGCACACAATCCAAAGATGCAAACACATAAATGAAATACATCTTAAAATAATAAAATAAATGCTAAAAATCAAGAAAAAGAATAACTCCCATGAAAAATAAGAACTTTTGAATGAAGAAGTAGCACTTATAAATAAATTAATGAAAATTTACTTCTGAAGTAGAAATTCTGTAGCTAGATAAAAAGAAGAATGTTCTGTGAGCTTAGAGGTAAAAGAACAGAAATTACTCCAAAAGACAGATAAGGAGAGAAACTCATCTTACCAAATATTAGTAGATTTAGTTTAGAAACAGTACCATTCAGTAGCTTGTGGATATACACATTATTTTATGAGCAAGAACTTGGGGAAAAATGACAGTGTTGGACAATTGACAGTTTGTATTAATATTGGTCCCAAACTGTCACATTCCTGTATCTAGGTAATATGTAAATCCTAAGGGAAGTACATCACAGAACTCATGGCTTTTATTCTCCTTTCGTTAGGAGTTCTTTGGCCAGATATGGACTTGTGGAAAAGAACCCAAAAAGGTTGTACAAATGTTTGACTTTGAATCCTGCTTAAATGTGTCCTCTACCATTTCCTTGAGATTAACTTTCTGGGCTGGCCAGCACTGGAAGGAGGATGAAAGGTATGAGCAGAGCTTCCTTGGCTAAGTGGACCCCTCAGCCCACCCTAGAGAAAGCTCATCTCAACCTCTGAGATCATTGCAGACTTCACATTATGTCAACTTAACACAAACTCAAGTCATTCTCTCAACTGAGAAAATGCCCTCATAATATCTGTTCATAGGCTATGCTACATTTTCTTGAATAACAATTGATGTGCTGGGCCCACCACACTGGAAGTGGTGCTTGGGCAGGTGATCCTGGGTAGTAGAAGAGATCAGGCTCAGCAAATCATGGTGAGCAGATCTGTAAACACCATTCTTTCAGAGTTTCTGCACGAGGTTCGGCCTCCAGGTTCCTACCTTGAGTTCCTGTGCAGGAGAATTGTCTGTATTCTGTCAATCATGTTTTAAATAAACGCTGATTGGCCAGGCAGGAGGTGTAGGCAGGAAAACCAGGCAGGAAGTAGAAATGATGCAAGGAGAGCAGGAGAATTCCGGGGCGGAGGAAGTTGATTCCTCCCACTCCTGCCCAGATCACCAAAGAAGCAAGATGTGAGCTGCACCCACTGAAAAAGGTACTGAGCCACATGGCTAACATAGATCAGAAAAATGGGTTAATCAAGATGTGAAAGTTAGCCAGTAAAAAGCCTGACCTAACAGGCCAATCAGCATTATAATTTATAGAGATCTCTTGTGTGATTTTTCTCTGGGACTAAATAGCTGGGGAACGGGGCGAAACAGAAAAATCCCCAATAAACAGGCCCCCTCATGTTATATTCCTTCCCAGACTTCCTTGGATGATGAGTTACAAGCTGAAGAGTGAAATAAACTCTCTCCTCCCAAGTTGTTTTTGGTCCTTGTATTTTTGTCACAGAACTAGAAATCTTAACTAAGACAAAAGAAATATATGGGTCCAGTCAAAGCCAACAGTCACTCAGTTGAAAACAGATCAATAGTCAGCAGCACCTTGCACAAGACACACATGTAAATAATAATAATTAATGCTAGTTATATGGTAGTAAATGGATCGTTATTAATGTATTTTAGAATTGAAAGCAAATATTTTATGAATTTATCACGTGGAATAGTGTTTTGAAGTACACATTGACTGTAGAACAAACAACTCTAGAAAATGAACATATTCTTTTCTTCAAATGTTGTCCCGGCTGCTTTCTATTGCTGTGATAAACACCAGGAATGAAAACGACTTGGAGAGACAAGGACTTGTTTTATCTTTATCAACATTTGTTGTGTAGGGTAGTAAGGGCGAGAACTCAAGGCAGGAAACTGACGGCGAGAGCTGAATTAGAGGCCCTGGAGAAGCAGTTTGATGGCTTGACTTCCATGAACTGCTCAGCTTGCTTTTTTATCCCACGCAGGACCACCTGTGCAGGAGGCGCCACACCTCTCACTGATCAAGAAAATTCCCCACAGGCTTGCCTGCCAGTCAATCGGATAAAGGTGTTTTCTCAGGGGAAGTTCCCTCTTCCTAGATGGCACTGGATTATGTAAAATTGATAAGAAGTTAAAAGAACAGACAGTTGTCACTTTTGCGGTGAAAGCAGTTAACACTGACTTTCTTCTTTTTTTCTTTTTAAAAATTTAATTATGATCTATGTTTGTGTGAGTATCTCTCTGTGTTATCTCAATATCTGCAGTTATACACAGAGGTTATAGCAGGTACACACACACACACACACACACACAAACACACACACAGAGTTATGAGGCCAGAACAGGACATTCGATCTCTTGGAACTGGAGTTGCAGCTGCCTGATGTGGGTCCTGGAAACTGAGCTTCCTATGAAAGAGCACTGAGCTCTCCTAACCACTGGGCCTCCAGCCCCCTTTCTCCTGTCTCCAAATGCAATATGTTAACAATATGTCCCATGTTGTCGGACAAATATCCTACATGTATTTCTACTGAACTGATATTTTGTGTCTTTTAGTCCGCATCTCTGCTCTTCTGAATCCCCCAGTCCTTTACAGCTGTCATTTACTTTTAGAGATAAACTTTAGTAGGTTTTCCTCTCTTAAAACAGAACTTTGAGGTAGATTTGTTCCAAACAGCTAAGTATACAGTGTTTTAAACATGACAGGCATTCATATTTACTACATTGCTTGACAGTTTTTATTATATTGACACCCTGGTGAAGGAGGTACCATTGTTGTCCTTACATTTTTCAACAGTTCATTTGCAGATAAGAAAATGGACCCCAAATGTTATTAAACTTGGCAAAGTCATATGGCTACAATGAAAAGAAGCCAGGATTCAAGTTTAGTCACCCTGCATCAGATCTGCTATGCATATAAGAGTTTGTGTCAAAGAAGTCTTGTCTGTTACAGATTTTTCTCTCTCCAAATTGTCAGGATGGCATGCTGAGAAAGGAACCAAAAATAAACCATGCCGAAGAAATGTAGAACTTTTCTCAAATATGTTATAACAAGACATGTCTTTTTAATCTTTCTCTTTCCCTACACACCACCGACATACACAAAACACCCTAATACAAATACTTAAAGTAATGAAATACTAACTTCGATGTGTGTTTACTTTCAGAGCCAGAGTGTGCCAGGAAAAACATGAGCCTGCTGCTGCGACTGGACATTAGCTCCTGGGTCTTAGGGTTGAGGCCCACTTGCTGGTTGTCATCATCAACATTTAAATTTTGTCCCCTACTTACATCCTTCAGCACTGCCTAAAATAAGTGGGAAAAAATTAAACATTATCCATTCTGTCCTAAAGGTTCAGATATATAAGACGGGGAAGAGTCTACAGGTTGGGATGTAGGAGGTTAGACTCAACCTTGTCTATGCAACCTGCTCACCCCCTGCTCCATTTAAAAGCTTGCCATACAGCACACAAGCAGCATGTACCACCCCTTATGTGAGGCAGAGAATTAAGACAACTTTCCCAAAAAAATTCTCAGTGTGGGAAACAGGGCTGTAGACAAATACAAAATAATGCAAAATTTGAATCGGGGAAAGTCATATTTACTTACTGCTCCAGGTTTTTTAAATTTTTCTTTCTAATTTTTTTTTTAAATTTACATGCCAAGCTCAGTTCCTCCTCTCCTCCTCCTGTTCCCTCTGCCTACCTCTATTTTACACCTCCAGCCACCCACCGACTCCTCGGAAAGGGTAACTATTCCCATGGGAATCACCAAAGCCTGGCACATCAAGTTGAGGCAGGACCAAGCTCCTCTCCACTGCATCAAGGCTGAGCCAAGCATCTTCCCATAAAGAGTAGGTTTCAAAAAGTCAGCTGATGTGCCAGGGACAGAACTTGGTCTCACTGCTGGGGGCCCCATGAACAAATGAAGCTACACAACTGTTGCTCACAGCCAGAGAAGTAAGTTGGTCCCGTGCAGACTTTCCAGCTATTGGTTCAGAGTCCCATGCAGACTTTCCAGCTATTGATTCAGAGTTCCTGACCTCCCACAAGTTCAGGTCAGTTGTCTCTGTGGGTTTCCCCACTACAATCTTGAACCCCCTCCCTTGCTTATATAATCCCTCCTCACTCTCTTCAACTGGATTCTCCCAAACTTGGCCAAGTGTCCAAGTTGTTTTTAGGTAGCCTATTTTAAAAAACTTTCTTTTTACTGTCCTAGAGGAGACAGCCATCCAGAAAACACATAGAAAGGACTTATTTTTGTGGTCAGAGCAGTTTCTCGGTTTGTACTCACTCTCTTCCTTTATTTTCTTCTTTCTTTTTTTTTGTGGGGGGTGGGGTGGGAAAGGTGGCAGAAAAGTTGTTTTGTTTTTCAAGAAAGGGTTTCTCTGACTATTTTGGAACTCACTCTGCAGACCCGGCTGGTATCGAGCTCACAGAGACCTGCCTCTGCCTCCCAAGTGCTGGGACTAAAGATCTGTGCCACCACTGCCCGACTTCTTTCTATTTTTTAAAAATAAGCTACCGCTACTTGATATCTCATGCTTTGTTGATATCCATGGATGCCCTGCCTCTTTCTGAATAGAAACAGAGGAGGAGTGGAATAGGGGATAGTGGAGGCAGAAGGGAGACAGGAAGGAGGAACAGGAGGAGAGGACATGGGGGAAACTGCTGCAGGGATGTAAAATAAATGATAAAAATTAATAAAAAGACTAATTTTATCCATGTGTTTTTAAGGGTATCTGTGTATATGCCACAGGCATTGGGGTGCCCAAGGAGGCCAGAAGAGGGCGATGTCCCTGCGAATGGGATTCCAGGCATTTATGATTATTTAGCATTTGTCATTCATCATATTTTTTCTGCCACTGCTCTTTTGTTAGTGGAAAACCTTCTATCAAAGTCCAAACTCACAGATAAACTTTGGTAGGAGCTGTGAGACGACCACCCAAGAGCTCTCTGAAAACCTTCATAAAGTTTTCAAACTGATAACAAGTCACCAAAAGACAGACACCGTGTAAAATTGCCATGGACATGCCTCTTTTAAGAGCATCCATCAGTACTTTCATGGGAAATTCTGATTGTGGTCCCTTCATTCCCAAATGGCTAGTACTTTGAAATAAATATATTTGATGCATATCCCCAGTAACTGTCTCCTCAGCCTATAAATTTTTAGGAGATTATATAAATTTAAAACAACATGAAATAAAGTTTTTATTTGACTTTTCTAAATCTGGTTCAACATGCACAATAGTGCACAAACTAAATTCAAAGTCATATGAAAACCTTTATCCATAAATTACGCAAAGCCAAAGAGATGAAACAGAAGAATACAGAGTAGCGGAACAGATCATAAATAAAAATCCTTAACATGATTATGAAAACTTTTATGGCAATAGGCATTCATTTCTAGAATGGATTAAAAGACAATCCAGTTAGTATTTGTTTAAAAAATGCAATGAAAGTAATGTAGAAAAAAATCTAAAAATGAAGCACAAGTTTTCATTTTCAGTCAAAAACGAATATCAAGGCACAGATAGTCAAGTCAGAAAAAAAGTCATTAAATAAACTTCATTAATTAAAAAGTATCACTATATACCATGAGGACATTGAATTGTAAAATTGTGGTATCTGTAAATATATTAAAGGGTGCAAAGTCTGAACACAAGAATAAATTACTTCAAAGACATGAGGAGAGATTGACAGACTCAGACTTGTAAATAATTGCCTCTATATGAGTGACTGTTTTTTAATCAAATCGCACCAGATTCTATATTCCAGTCTTTTTGTTCTTTTAAGGGGTACAACTTATCTCCTTTATATTTTTTCAATAAGTGTGTAAGACCAATGGTAAATATGATGAGCAAATGGAAAAAGAAATCTTATGATCAATAATATTTAATTCGTAGCTTTCTAAAGACTTCTACAGATCATGTTCATTTAAAAGATATGCTGATTGATTATTTTCTAAAATAAGGATGCCACAAATCTAATTCACAAAGATACTTTATACGTCATTTGGAATATTGACCAATATTTTAGGTCCCAAACAATCAACATATTGGAAAGAAAATTATGCTAAATACAAAGGTTAGGTCAAGTAAGAAGTAATTTGTCACACAACATAGAGAAAAGGAATTATAAAATATGTGACAACATATTTAAAGACCAACAGAAAAGTATAATTTGAAATAGTTAATATATTTAACTTTATTATGTAGTAAGGAAAATAACCTTACAAAAAGGTTACAAAAATTCATTCCAGTTACAAAAATAAAATAAAAGACACCATTTTTGATAAAAATACAAAAGAATGCACTCTTTTTGATAGACTTTTTGACAATTCCTTAAATTTTTCCTTATGATTCAACAAACAGAACACAGTATATCCATAGAACGGAATATTATATATATCAGTAAAAGACCGAGAATGAACAAATGCATAAACTACTAAATGCATTTTCTTGAGTGCACAGATAAGATTAGAAAAGGCATGAGTGGCCGGACAGTGGTGGCAAATGCCTTTAATTCTGGCATTCTCGAGGCAAAGGCAGGTGAATCTCTGTGAGTTTGATATCAGTCTGGTCTACAGAATGAGTTTCAGCACAGTCAGGGCTGTTACACAAGAGAAACCCTGTCTTGAAACACAAGGCAAAACAAACACAAAACAAAAAAAAATAAGGAAAAGAAAAAGAGGAGGAGGAGGAGGAAGGAGAGGTATGAGAAGGTCTGTTAACAGCTATGGAACTTCTTTTGGGAGAAATGAACATGCCTGTGGCACCTATGTGGACAGCATCTTGTAGTACTTCAGAGCACCTCATTAATGCAAGAGGAGAGTGGAACCTTCTAAGAATGACAGTCACATAGGCCATAAATGCAATTAGATAAACATCGACAAAGAAGGGAGAGAGGAACAAAGTATTCTGCACATCTTTCTCAGAAAATAAAGTATTGGGAACCTTTCATATCATGTAATGTATAATTAGGATGTAGACAAAAGAAGACACATCCTTTGATATGTTGTAGATAGCTAAGTTAAGGTGAATGTTAACCCTCTGGAAACACAGAAGTTAAGTGAGTAGGAATAAGAGGTAGGGTGTGTTTTGAGTTTGTAGAAGTCAATAATTATGTCATTGGTGTCAGCATTGGCTCCAACTTGTGGAAAGTAATGCACCTGCCAATGACCAGGCTTGCTGAATTTCCTCATCTGTGACTTGTGAGTTGCTGAAAACTGGACTCAGTTCATAACAACCAGAAAACTTGTCTCCCAGACATTTCTAGTAGGTTCACTTTGTGTCTGCACTGGTTGACTTAATTTTACTATATGGTTATTTGCGGGGAGTAGGGTTTCAGGTGTACGTAGTTCTGATTGGACTGAGTTTGACTCAGTTTCTCCTCCTAACTGAATGTCAAACTTGTTTGTCTACAGTTCAGACAAAAATTATTGTCATATGTTGAAGCAATTGAATTCATACATTATCACATTCAACTATATGATAGTCTATCTTCCTTTTTCTTTATGACAAATGAGCATGTGTTTTTTGAGAAATTTTATTTTTTCTACCCACTTAGTTTTTTAATTGAAATAACTGTGTATGTGTGTGGTGTACACATGCATGCAGCTGTGATCATGGCATTCTTGTGGAGTTAAGAGGGCAATTTTTCGGGTATCAGTTCTTACCCTCCACTTTGTTAAGCCAGATCTGTGTTGTGGTGCTTCATAATGCAGTCTAAATTAGCCTGGAGGATTCTGGATGATTTCTTCCTCCCCATCCCCACATAGGAGTGCTAAGATTACAGATGTGCATAAGCATATCTTGCTTTTCTTTATGTGTTAGGGATTGTACTTGGTCATCAGGTACCTTAAAATTAGCTTTCTAAAAAACTTACTTTATATCCCTTAAATCATCCTTGAGTTCACTTTTCTGCACTTCATGTGATTGGTAACAGAGATGATGATGCATTCTGCCAAGTCCATAATGGACTTGAACGTTAGCTTGTGGTGAGCTTATTAGATTGGACTCTTACTTATATTTAAATATGTGTGTTATTAAAAAAATATTGTCTTAAAAACACACACTTTTAAACATTGAACAATAGTAAAAATGACATGGTTTAACCACTGCAAGGTATAGGAATAATAAAAAAAAAGGACATCAAAAGAATGTAAGGGACAGAGACTAGGGGGATACACAGAAAGATGCATCTAGACATGACCTAGCTGTTGCACTCATAAACTCACACAATCTATGTTCTTTGCACAAGTCCTGTACAATATTGGGCCCTTCAAAACTTTGTCATGGATAGGGTACAGGTCATGAGACCCTAGCCCTCTGTCTTAGTTAGGATTTCTACTGCTGTGAAGAGATACCATGGCCATGGTAACTCCTATAAAAGAAAACATTTAATTGTGGAGGCTCACTTTCATTTCAGAGCTCTCATTAGATCATTCCCATTGTTTCAATGGGTGGACACACCCCTTGCGGTTCTGACTTCCTTGCTCATGTTCTCCCTCCTTCTGCTCCTCATTTGGACCTTGGGAGCTCAGTCCAGTGATAATGGAGATGTAGGAAGGGTGGATATGGGAACAGGGAAGAAGTTATCCTAACCAAGGGAGCCATTTTAGGGTTGGTTAGAGTCTTGACTCTAGAGGGGTTCCCAGGTGTCCAAGGGAATTTCCCCAACAAATTCTGTGGACAGCAGAGGAGAGGGTACCTGAACTGGCCTTATCCTATAGCCACACTGATGAATATCTTGCATATCACCATAGAACCTTCATCCGGCAATGGATGGAGATAGAGACAGAGACCCACATTGGAGAACATCTTTTTTTTTATGCTATTCTGGAGTGAATCATTTTTCTTTCTCAGAAGAAAAGGATAAAATGTAATGCTTCTTTCTCCGTCCCACCAGCCAGCTCCCAAATAATGACATGGAAACTTAGTATTTAATTATAAAAGCTCAGTCTATAGCTTAGGCTTATTCTTAACTAACTCTTATTACTTAAATTAATCCACATCTTTATTAATCTATGCTTTACCATGTGACTTTTACTTCTGTTTCGTTCTGTGTGTCAGACTTGTTCCATGTCTGACTGATTTCTCTGTCTCTCTTTTTTCCAGTATCCTCTCTGTGCCTGAAAATTCCACCCAAATCTTGTGGCTATTATTAGTCATTTAGCTCTTTATTAAACTAGTCAGGGGCGCCTTGACAAAGGCACATCTTAACAATGCACAAAAAGATTATTCCACAACATGAAAATTGGTGAGATCTGAAGTTACACCCAATGAAAGATCATGTGGCAATAGAATTGGCTATGTTTGCCTCATATATGCAAATAGGCATCAGATATCTTCACCATAAATAATGTATCTGTATGTAATTTGTACCTCATTGTTCCTTTATTTTTGAATCTGTTTTTAAAATGTTATTCTTTAAGAATTTCTTAAATGTATATAGTATATTAGGCCCTACCCCTGCCATGGTCACCTCTGGCTACTCCCAATACTTCCAACTCCCTCCTTTCCTGCTGTTGCACAAATTCAAATCGGTCTCAACAATATAAACCTGGAGTAAGATTTAACGGAGTGAAAGTTGAAAGATCAGAGAAGTAAAGCAGCCAGCCACTATAATTTTTACCTCTATGAAATTCTAAGGCCAAAGGGGGCAAGATTCTGTTTCCATGAACTCTCAAATTAAATGCCCAGACAGAATGGGGTGAGCTCCTGCCTCCTCCTGCCTTATATTACTCTTTCTGCCCAGTCATATCCCTTCTTGTCTCTACCTCCTTAGTGCTGGGATTAAAGGCATATGACTCTTAAGTACTGGGGTTAAAGGTATGAACTACCACAACCCAGCTCTGATTCTCTTTTGGACTGGATTGATCTTGGTAGCCAAATGTAGGCTTGAACTTGCAGAGATTCATCTTTCCCTGCCTTCTGGGTAATGGAATTAAAGGTGTACACCACCACTGCCCAGCCTTTATGGCTAACTAGTGGCTAGCACCTCCCTCTGATCTTCAGGCAAGCTTTATTTGTTATATCATAAACGGAACATCACCACACTTTTTTACCTTCCTTCCTTCACTCCCTCTCTCCCTCCCTTTTTGTCCCACTGTGCCCAGTTAGTAGTGCTGGCTATATGTGCAAGGGCCATTCAGTCACCAATATACAATAATTTTTAATTGTATTTTCTATTAAATTTGTTCTTTGACAATTTCATACATGTTTATATAGTACATTCAGATTATTAATTTCCTCCATCGTCTCTTATCTTCTTCATATCCCTATTACCCTCACTCCCTGCCTGTCTCTGTCTCAGGTTCATGACTTCTGGTTTTGTTTTATGGCCCATTTCGCTTAACCAGGGCTCTCTGTGTAGACAACAGTTTGTAACTATAATTTGAGCCTGATGGTGTCACCAGTGGGTCCACAATTGAATGACTCCCTCTCTCTATGAATCTCTCAATAGTTATGGGTATAATGTCACACATTAGCTAAATTGTTTTTGGAAAGAACAATTTATCCTTGAAATCATTTCTCATTAAATCATGTTTTTTTAAATAGAGAAGGAGAATCATGATTCTATATAAAACATCTTAGAACATAACTTGTATTATCCATAGAACAATAGATGTCATGTTCACATTAATAGCAGTTATTGCTGCCAAGGGTTTTGTACTTGGCAGGCACCAGCTAAGCAGTTGCAATGTACTTTCTCAGTGAAGAATCACAGTAAGCTGACCAAAACAGTACCATTATCATCTCTGTCTTACAGATGAGAAAATCATAGCACCGACTCCGAATTATACAAAATTGCAAAGCTAGAAAATGAGAGACTTAAGATTTGACCTTAGGGTTGTCTGCTTTTTGCATCTAAGCTTTGGCTTCCTTTGCTCTGTCAGCCCAAGGGTGAGACCTATCTTCTGGGACTGAAGGGGCTGTTGTAAGACTTGCTGTTGCTAGGATCATTTTCTCAACAGCTCTCCTAACAGCACAGACAGGCAAGCATGGACATTATTCTCATTATGTGGCTGACGTGACCAGTGTTGACAGGAAAAACACTCTGTTCCTAAGTACGTATTAGGGAAAGAAAATAGTAAAACAACAGGATTTGCTCAACTCTGAATTTCAACTAAGATCCCCAAACTGAAAAACATCTGTGAAAGAGTTGCAAAAGCATTGTTACTAAATAGATGTTCTTGTGGTAGCCCATTTCCCATCTCAAAGATGCACATTCTAGGTGAGTGTTTTGCTAGGAGGGAGCCTGGCAATGAGAATTTGCAAAGACCTTGTTGTTCCTAGGGTAGGATGCTTAGCCTATATTATAACTCAGCTAATGCAAACTAATACAACTAATACAACAAATACAGAACCATCTGAACAGTTCTGCAAACATAATGTGTGACATAGAGTTTGGAATATTAGACAATCAAGTGAAAATAAAATTCAGTAATGAAATATAACAGAAACTGGCAAGATGATCTCTCAGCGATTACAGCAGGAGACAGGGCTCCATTGAGAATGCATGTACATATAATATTGAGGGATTTTGAAAGTGTGCTTTTTCCTTGGGTAGAATTGTTGATAGCATTCAGTTCCTTACTTGTGTAGAGCTGATAGTCAAACTTACTGCTGCCTGCCAGCTGTCACCCCCATGCATAAATCACATGGCCCTCTTGAGTTGGCTACTTAATGCTTCAAAGTCACATACAGATGATCCCAAGCAAGTCTACTGGTGGTGCAAAGTCCAATATAAGGTGAAATAAGGAAAGCAGTGACATCCTTCACTCTTGAATGTTCTACTGATTAAAAAAACATCACTGAGCTTTATCACACTTGAAAGGATTGCTTATTCACGCAAAGATGCAAATACCAGAGATGAGAAAATTTGGGTCAACTTTTAGGTATCTTTTATTTTTAGTTCTCCTATGATAGTGTTTCCAGAGAGCTGCTTTTATGAAACAAGGTATGAAATTCACGGAGTAAACTCAGCACGAAAATGTTAAAGAACCAAGTACTTCCTACATCAGCTGACTTTTCTTGTGTTCACAGTCTTTTAAGAATACAGATACACATGTGAATACAGATGTACAGATATACAGAGAATAAGAATACACACGTGAATATCAACTCAATTTTACAAGAACATACCTGCAATTTCACAGTTTCGCAATAGCGGGTAGAAGTTGCCATGGAAGAGTTGATGAGGGACTGAGAGGAAAATATAATGTGGATTTATAATTGACCCAACTAAGCAAAACTTATTCTAAAATAAAATTCCGTATTTAGTAGCAAAGTTCAGAGTTCAAACAATCTTTTGTGATACAGTCTCTTGATTCTGAAAAAAAAATACTGTTTTCAGACACAAATAGTAAGCTGTGTTGGTATGCGACATAACTCACAGTTCTTGATGGCTTAACACTCTGACATACATGTGTACACACACAAGCACATATATCTTTGATATTTGCCTTAAACCTTTCTCCCTCTCCTTTGTTCTTTATTGTTGTTGTTTGTGTTTTCATTTGAGTGAGACAGGGTGTCCCTTTGTAATCCTGGATGGCACAAAATTTTAGATCTCAGTGTAGGCCAGTCTGGCCTTGAACTTGTGACAGTCCTCTAGTCTCTGTCTCCTGAGGGCTAGGATTACAGGCATAAATCATCAATCCCTTCCTTCCTTCATTTCTTTCTCCCTTCCTTTCCCTTTCCTTTTTAAAAATTCTTTTCTCTCTCCTCTCTTTTCCCCTCCCTTCCTCTTTTCTTCTCTTCCTCTCTCTTCTCTTCTTTTTTCTATTCTTCTCCTTCTCTCTAAATACTTGTAGGAAAGCAGCTTAGCTAGTAGAAAGGAAAAAGAGCAAAAATGAAAGTATAGTATAACCTCTCTCTCGTGTGTGAGTGTGTGTGTGTGTGTGTGCGCGCGCGTGTGTGTGATTCATCTGTGGCAAGGGGATAATAACACTTACCTCTTGTGACTTGGGAATTAACTGAGATGCCATGGTAAGTGTGCACCATGGTTGATAGATACCTGAGGGGACTCCTGTATGTGCTTGTTTCTTTCCACTGCGACTCTTTTCTTTTTAATCTAGTTTTGTTCCAGAAGGGACTTGTTAACCAATACATAGAATTTCTAAACCAATCCATTTATCAAAAAATCATCTGAAATATCATAAAATAAAATATGAAAAATCCCAACTCTATGATAAGTGGAAGAAAACAATCTTTGCATTCTTATATTCTTTTAGGAAGCAGATTCCACTTGCTTGGATAGTTCTGGACTCAACCTGCTGCTCCCTTTGCATCAAGCAGCTGAAGAGTCCTCAAAGCATCAGCCAGCATCCACATGTTTATTTCAGAACTTAGGTGGGAGCTAAGAAAATAAACACTGTGAATGTGTTTGGCATTAGGGTGGAAGGCACCGGGTCCCTCTTTTTCCACTTGTGGCATCCCTGCTGATGCCTTACAGCCTGGGATATTAGCAGGCCTGAGCCTAGACCCTGAGTAGAAGAGGAAGGTGTAGGGTGTTTGTACAGCTGAAAACAAGATGAAAAACCCCAGGTTCCCTCTCACACCCCATTAGACCCTGGAGTCCATGGAGTGTTGCACTCAACACATAAACACTCTGCTTAGGGAAGCCCCGGCTGGGGTGTGAGAGGGAGAGGCACAGTCTCCTACAAGAACAATGGCATCTCTGTGAGAAGGCAGGCATCCTCACCATGAGCGCCCTGGTCTGGGGCACATTAATCATTGCTTCTACCTTGTGCATTTCAGTAAACCCCAAGGCCTTTGGGGATCAATAAAGAAACAACAGGTAAGGAGATATCCAATCAGAAAATAAACATTCAGGGTTATGGTTTCCACTCACTCTTTCCTTCTCTCCAGTAGCAGAGTGGGAGGAAAATGCAATTTGGAGTAAGAAAGGTTCATCATCACTGAGTCTGCCATTGTTGATAATTGATGGAGTTTCTTTGCCCACAGTGGTTCATCTTTGCAGAATAATCCTCAACCACACATACTTTTTTTTTTTGCCACATCCCCACTTATCTTTCTAGACAGAGGTTCTACATGCTTGCCTCAAGGGGGATTTTTAAATCTTTTGTGCATGCTGAGATATCTAATGCTTCAGAGTCTCCATGCCATGAATAAAATAATATTAAAGTGCCCCTTCGTTAGAATTCTTTTGTCTGCATATTTCTCTAGTCTCTGTATAGATAAACAAACATGAATTTTCCATTGCTGAGATTATTTAGACTGAAAGACAATGTCTCATTCATTTCCACTCTTTTTTTAATGATTAAATCTACATTGTCCATATTTTGTTTGCAGGTCTTGTAGGTTAACTGGGCCTTTTTTATGTTAAAACTATAACCAACCAGTATTAATGAATGTAACTTTACTAAGAAATAGAATCTGGTCATTGTAACAAATTAACCTTGGGGTGATAATGACCATTGAATCCCATGATTGACTGTATAATTTTTTCAGTTCTAGAGATTTAACCCAGCGTCTTGAGTATGTGAGAAAAGTGCTCTATATTGATCTATTTATCTCCAGGTTGTAAATTAAAGCTTGGATGTTTCCCAAAGGTAAATGTTTTCAGATGTCATTGGCTGAAAGCTGGAAGAGTTGATCTCTAACAGGAGACTTCCCATCATTAGAGGTATGCTCTCAAAAGAGACTGAAGGACCATGGCCTACCCTCACTATCTTTCTTGTTTCCTGCCCATAAGGTGAATTCTTTTTTTCCTCTGCCTCCTATTCTCCTGCTGTGATGAACTGCCTCACTCAGGACCCAAACAATGTGAAAGATCAAACATGGACTAAAACCATTAAAGATATAAGTTAAAATGGACCTTGATGAACTCTCATTAGATCAGTCCCCTTGTATCAGTGGGTGATCGCATCCCTCACAGTCCTGATTTCCTTTTTCATGTTCTTCCTCCTTCTGCTCCTCATTTGGACCTTGGGGGGCTCAGTCTGGTGCTCCAATGTGGGTCTCCGTCTGTATTGCCACCCATCGTCGGATGAAGGTTCCCTCTGGTCTTGCCTTCTTTGCTCACGTTCTCTTTCCTTCTGCTTCTCGACCAAGGCCAGTTGGACTGGGACTGAACGAGGACGTGATCCAACCAGATTCTCTGAATGTGGCCGGATTCTCTGAATGTGGCTGGCCTGGAGTCTTTCTGAAAAGCCATTGACAATGACACTGGGACTTGTTTACTCTGTATATACTGGATTTTTTGGGATCCAGTCTGTTTGGATACTCACCTTCCTGGACCTGGAGGGAGGGGGGAGGAACTTGAACTACCCACAGGGCAGGAAACCCTGACTGCTCTTAGGGATGGAGAGGGTGGAGGAGGGGGGGAGTGGGAGGGTGGTGGGAGGAGGGGCGGAAATGGAAACTTTTATAATTTTATAAACTTTGAAAAAAAATAAAAAAGCAAAAAACAAAAAAAATAAAATGGACCTTGATGTTTAAAAGTTAAATATCTCAAACAGTGATAGTTATGGCAGTGGAAAGAAACAAGCGAGGGTTCTTTTCTCAAAACTGCTAAGGCTACTTGGCTCTTCTAAGACCCTGTTCTCATATGCTTAGCCTACCGACCTTGTAGGAATGACGTGACACTGTAATATAAATGGCCTTGCATTATCTTGTCCTGGCAAACATTTTGATCTTTACTTTCTTTTAAAATATTTCCCCAGTTTGTAGAACTAGACACTGAGTTAACATTTCCCTTTCCAAAGGAGTCTTTCCAATAGCCAACATTGATCCTTGAGACTCTGATATGGCAGAGCCCAGCTCCAGTAGAGTTTCAGTACTAAACTGGAGTTAAGGAGTTTGGCAAAGGGAAGGAGACTAAAACAATCTAAGGGTGAGTCAGGACGGCTGCCACTTTATTGAAAAGTGCCTGCAGCTTTTATACTCTGATTGTACAGAGGATTACAGGAGAAACAGGACACTTGGGCTGTGGTGTGGCTTGTGATCAGGGATTGAGGAAGCCAGCCTTGACCTTGATATGTTAAAAGGCACCACAGTCATATGTTAATGGAAAGATCACAAGTTCCTCTTGCCAGAGATAAGAATTGCTCACTGGCCCAGTTTATCCAAATAACTAAATCTTAAAGTGAACAAATATTACTATGAACCTAAGTAGAACCTCAGGAATTCATAAATATTGATTATCAAACATTTATACGAAACATATTCATCATCAAACAAATCTTATTTATCAAATATACTTCATTTATGAAGTAAATGCTGTTATACTTCCCTGTCAGCTAGGTACCCTGTCTCTTTAAAAGACAAGCTCCAGCCAGCCCCCATCTCCCCCACCCTCAATCTCCCCCCATCTCCCCCACCCTCAATCTCCCCCCATCTCCCCCACCCTCAATCTCCCCCCACCTTCCCATCAAGGCAAGCTCCTCTCTATCTGCCCCCCTCTCTCTCTGTCCCACTGCTTCTCCCTTTCCTCTCTCTCTTTCTCTCTCTCTCTCCCCTCCATAATCCCTTACCCTAATACCTTTCCTAAGAACCACAAAATAAACTCTATACTCAAGCTCTCTCCATATGGCATAGCTTCTGTCTCTCACTTGCCACCGTGCGCCAGGGACCTGCCAGTGCACAGCCAGAAATCTTTCATTGGTGCTGTGAACTCTGCAGGCCCTCCCTTGCAGCCGAGGACTGTTAAAGATCCTGTAACCCTTACCCCTTCTATATGGCTGTTTTTCCAACTGAAAATCAATAGTTGGAATTCTACACCCAACATCAAGCGGTAGGTTCCTTTCACACATCTGGCCATGCCTCTATGAGTGTGCAATCACTACAGTGGTTTCGCCGCTACTGGTCAACCACTTGCCTATTGAGCTTAAAGTCCATTGCTGGACTCCCAACTCCACATGAGATGTAAAGGTTCAGTTTGTGCCCACCCGTTCTCATGGTTCCTGGACCTTATAAGTGACAACTCAAGGCCATCCTGAGTTGCAGTCCACACTGAACCTCTGAAACTCTGGAATGTCGGAGTTTGGTCTCTGGACCCTTTCCTCACTCATGGAGACTGTGCCTCTCCTCTCAAATATCAAGATGCATAACTGCCTATCATCAGCTTATATTCTGCCACTGATTGCTACTTGAAAATGCGGCCTCCTTTCTCTGTTTTTTCTGTCTGCCTATCGTTCCCAGAAGGTAATCACAGCCCTACTAAACTCTGCACCTCGCCCCCCCCCCCCCCCCCAGTGGTGCATCTGGTTTTTTTTGGCTCAGGGCCTTCGGATCTATGAATCCTTTTCGGGATATTATCCCCTCTCAGGGGACTGCCCTTTCTTGGCCCCTATTATCTTGTGAATGAATAGATAACAGGCTGAGCCAGTCATTCATTTTTCTGTCTTCCCCATGGTTAACAGACTGACAAAACTATGTACATGAACTTATAACAGTAGATGGTTAAATGTAAAGAGTTGCCCCACATGGGCAATCATGACTACTGTCATTTTGTTTCAGTTTAAGAAAGGGAGGAGCACAGATTCATGAGGTTCTGCCCCTAGCTAAACCACAGCACGTTCCCTACATGATCTGTTTTAAGCTTTTAAAGATTACTTTTATGCTCTGTTATGTATGGTGTATTGGCGTGATGACCCACCTTGGTAGGATCTTCTGAGGCATGCATTACACACAGAGACCCACCTGCAGTACACATCTTCTCCCCTGCAGCGACTCTGCTCTCCTGATAAAAAGCCAGTTTTCTCTCACTCACTTATTATTTCCCAGTCCTAATGAGCTCTGTTCATTGTATCTCATTCCTGACTAAGAAAGCAACAAGTCTCAAATATTTTAAATTGGTATGTACTTTTAAATCTCTTACAACATACCATATATGTAATCCAACCCTGCTTTAAAATATATTAAGCTGTTCTCCACTATTGTCAGTTTTACTGTTGAGCTGCTATTGCAAACAGTGTTTCCTTTGTCTTTCACATGTACAAATATCACCTGCTAAGTTAAAAACCATCTCTCCAGGCAGATTCTATATTGTAGTCATAACTTAGTTATACCTGATAAACAACTCTCAAGTGCTCAGAGATCTAGAAAAATATGACATTTAAACGTTTAAATATTAAAAGTCTTTTTATAAGGAGAGACAGGTTGGCTCTTAACAGCAGCATCCCATTCCTTCAATAAAGACAGAAGACAGATGCGCATAGAACAATGTCTATCCACAATTTGCTTCATTAAGTAAAAGTGCTAACCACTTGCCCGAACTGCCTTTCATCTAAACTGAAGATCTCCAGACAGTGGATAGACTGATTGGAATAGATGGCCTAGCTGATCAGGGAAAGGTAGACTTGTCTTCCTACAGCCTTAACCCACAGGATCTTCTAAAGCCTGGCAGGCCTTGCCCTTACAACAGAAGACTGTTGTACAACAGCCCTGATGACCCTGCCCTTGATGACCATGGAGGACCCTGAGGAGTGTCTTTAGGTAGTCAATCAAGTGAGTTCTCTGTCATTTTTAAAGTCAATTTTATCCTTTTCAAAGATCTCTGATGTAGTTTGACAGCTGAGAGGTTTGGCCAATTTACAAAGGACAATCTCACCAAACAAATTTCAGTATTCTAAATAAAAAGTGCTTTAAGATACACAAATTTAAATTATTAAGATGTATACCTTCAAGTTATAAAGCTCTGAGGACAAATGCAAGCTATCAAATCTCTCTCTCATTATGCTGTTGTTCATAGTCTTAATATTTTCATAAAAATTCCGAAAAGCTATTAATCTAACTCTAACAGAGTACTATTACTTCCAGTACTGCAAGATCAAGATTTTAAATTCTCTTTGGTCCTTTTCTAAATATACTTCTCGATGTACAAAACGTCTGTCACAGTCATTCTGGCATAAATATGCTGCTGTTTATGCAATACATGTGTCTAAACTTATATTTTACAAACTCAAAGAATTCTTGTGAGTTCCAGGGAACCGAATTAAAGGACTCACTTTAACAGGTCAGATACATCCTTCTCACACTTAAACAGGTGAGATATACCCTTCTTTCAATTCCCTGGTCCTGACACCCACCTCCTCAATTACCAGGACATGAAGAAAAAAATTTTCTTCCTAAACTGAACCTTGTCCTCTGCTTTGCCAACATCTTGACATTTCCAAGAGACACCAGACAGTTCCACACCACAAATCTTGGATAGGAGTAAAGCAACCAGCATCCCCAGGATGTGACTAGCAACCCACTTTCTTGGGTTCTCCAAGACTGATGCCCACAAATAAGCAGGAAGCAGTCTTGAGAGCCTGATGCCCCCATCCCCTTAACCTGCCTTGCCTAACTCCTTACTGTTTTTATTATAAAAGAAAGAAGGATATGTTATCATTCTGCTGGCCTTCCCTGTCACCTGGGTACCATATTTCTTTAAGAGACAAGCTCCACCCACCCCCATCTCTCCCCCTTGCCACGAGGCAAGCTGATCTCATGTCTCCTCTCCATATCCTCCTCTCTCTGTCTGGCCTTCTTCTGAAGAGGTAACCACTGTCTCTTCCATTCTCTGTCTCTCTCTCTCTCTCTCTCTCTCTCTCTGTCTGTCTGTCTCTCTCTCTCTCTCTCTCTCTCTCTCTCTCTTTCTGTCTCTCTCTCTCTCTCTCTCTCTCTCCTCCATAACCCCTTACCTTAGTATGCTTCCCAATACCCATTTGACAAACTCTATACCCAAGGTTTCTCTGCATGGCGTACCTGTCTCCCCCTCCGCTGCAGTCTCCCACCCACCAGGGGCCTTGCCAGGCTTGGGCTGCTATTAATCTTTCATCTGTTACTTATATAAATTTTCTAGCAGCTTGGTGTTAACTTGTCAGGGAGTAGTCAGAGTTATCACACTATATGGTTTCATGGTGGCAGGGACTCTTTTTTTTTTCCTCAAAGATATAATTCGTTGTAATAGACTGCCATTTTATGTATTTTCATCCTTCAAAACCTACACAAAGATGAAAGCAAGAAGTCACTTGGTGTTTCTAGGCCTGGTGGGCTGCAGAAGATGAACACAGATCTACCTCTTTTGCCTGGCACGTGAGTGTGGTAAAGAATGGGCTGAGGTAGATGTCCTGCCTGCCACCCAGAACCATAGAAATGTCTGGGCCTGGGCTGCTGCCAAGAGGTATGGCTTGGCCCATGATGCTGATGCAGCTGCGGTGGTCTGTATTGATGATCACGGCTTCTGTTATCACCAAGGGCCCTGTGAACACCCAGTCTGGGTCCCTACCTGTGTCCATGTTGATGTCCAAGAGATACGCCTTCACAGGAGCTATCCTGATCCAGGATTCCTTTGCTCCCACCCAGGACTATGGTGACATCTGTCCCAGATTGCTTCCAGGAGCCAGTTATCTGGGTCTGTGGCCCTGATGTAACTAGCCTCTGAGTTGAAGTCTGTGACTCTTCCTACCATTGATGGCTTAGTGGATGCCTTGGGTCTGGGCTGCCACTTGGTGACATGTTGGTATTTGGGATCCACACTGTCACTGGGACCATGCTAATCTGGGCAATCTGCAATGTCAACTTGGGATACAATAACATCTGGACCTGGGCTGTTGAGAATACTGTCTGGGTCTGTGGTTCTACCACAACCTGAGTTTGTGCTTATGTCTCTATCCTGTGTGGCCACCAAGGGTCACACTGATGCCCATGATCTGGGTCTCTGCCTGTGGCCTTCTTGGTGCCCAAGGGCTGTGCCACTGAAAGGTCCATAAAGACCTGAGTGACATATGTTGCTGCCTAGGGCCCAGACATCCTATCGGCCTGAGATGTGAGCTGGGCCATGCCTGGGTCCATGACCATGCTACAGCCAGCACCTGCACTGATGTCTGAGGCTTCTGTTCCCATCAAAAGCTGTGTGGACAGAATCTAGGCCCACACCTGGGGCCATGTGGGGGTTCAAGGGCCATCCTGCTATTGAGTCCATGCCAATATGAGTGACCTGCTCTGTCAACTGGAGACATTGTGACATCTGAACCCAAGCTGCTGGCAAAGACCATGTCTGGGTCCATGGTGAAACTACATCTTTGGTCTGTATTGATGTTGATGGTCCCTAGAGCCACTAAGGGCCATGTGGACTTTAGGGGCCTGCGCTGCCACCTACAGCCAGATTAATATGTGAGGGTTGAGCACCTGCTGGGGTCATGCAGAGCTAAGAAGCCTGTACTGTCACCCAATTCATGGTGTCATCCAGGCCTGGTCTGCTGCCAGAGCCATGTCTTGGTCCATGGTCAACCACAGTACAATCTACATTGATGTCTATGGCTCCTCTTACTACTGAAAGCACTGAGGACAGGGCTGCACAATGTTGGCCCTGCCCCTCATTGGTTGCAGCACTTGGAAAACTGGTTCTGTACCTCCCCAGGGCAGTATAGTAGAGTTGTCCCTGGAAACCGGGGTACAGGTGAATGGGCACAGAAAATCATCAAGTGGGAGGGATGGCCTCGTGGTCTATCATGAAGTGATGTGGGCAAGCGAAAGATCCATGCTCCTCACCACTTGTCATCTACTGCAAGCAGGAAAAGCTGGTCTCAGGGTCACAAGAGTCGGAGATCTGATCCTGCCTCTCACCAGCACTTGGGAGAGCGGGCCCTGCACCAACTCTGGGCAGCACAATAGAGCTGACCTTGTTTACAGTGGTGCCAGAAACACACATGGGAGATGTGCCATATGGTGGAATGGGAGAGGGAGCAATGATCTCTCCGCTCACCTGCCCCTCATGGCCTGTGGTGGGTGGGAGAGCTGGACCCAGTTCCCCATTCTCCTACTTCCACATCCCAGTTCCCATCCACTCCTCAGAAGGATAATATCTCCCTTGGAGTATCCACAAAGTCTGATGGTGTGGGAGAATTGTCTGTATTCTGTCAATCATATTTTAATAAAACACTGATTGGCCAGGCAGGCAGTATAGGCGGGGAAGCCAGACAGGCAGTAGAGGTGGAGCAAAGAGACTGGGTACTCTGGGAAGCAGGAAGCTTCCTCCACAGTTCTCCCCAGACCACCGGAGAGGAAAGATGTAAGCTGCCTCACTGGAAAAGGTACTGAGCCATGTGCTAATGTAGATAAGGATAATGGGGTAACATAAGTTAAGTTATAAGAGCTAATAAGTAGCCTGACCTAATGGGCCAATCAGCTTTATAACTTATAGAGATCTCTGTGTGATTGATTTTTTTTTCTGGGACTTGCTGGCTGTGGGGTACCCGGGCAGGACAGAAACCCCAACAAGCTGGCCTGTGGAGTCTTGTGTGTGATTTTCCTTGGGAGTTGCCAGCTGTGGGGTACCGGGTGGGGCAGAAACCTCAACAAGCTGGCCCACATGTTACAGTCTGGCATACTAAATTAAGGCAGGACATAACCCTCCCCCTATGTATCAAGGCTGTACAAGACATCCCACCATAGGTAATGAGCTCCAAAACGCTAGTTCATGCACCTGGGATAAGTCCTAGTCCCACTGCCAGAGCACCCCCAGCAGATCATGCCACATAACTCTCACCCACATTCAAAGGACTGTTTGGGCTCCATGCAGGTTCCCCAGCTTTCAATCCAGAGTTTGTGAAGTCCCACTAGCTCAGGTCAGCTCTCTGTGTGATTTTCCCAATCATGATCTTGACCAGCCTTGCTCATATGAACCCTCCTCCCATTCTTCAACTGAACTCCAGGAGCTCAGCCCAGTGCTTGGCTGTGGATCACTGCGTCTGCTTCTTTGTACACACAGAAAATTACTTAAGTGATTTCAGATCAGAATCCTATGTTTACACCAGGATTCTGCTTTTGTTCCTGTAAAATAAGAAAATTCAAATCCCAAAGGAGCCTTGAGTATTGGTTGATTCAACTCCTAACCCCTCTAGCATCTCTCTCTCTATTCTGAATATGAACTCCTTTTACCAGTGTCTTTCTAGTGGTCTGGCTAGTATTTGGTGTTCTCTTACTAGGGGGCCCTAGTGGATATCCCTTCCTTCTCATTTTGAACATCCATTCCAAATACATAGCTATCCTCAGATTTCTTACATGCTTCCCTTTTTTTCTTTTAGTATTTGATATCTTTATTAATCTTATGGTATGCTGTAACTATGGGTGTATGCCTACTTACCTACAGGCATCAGGAACAGCATCTCTTTAGTTTTTCATCACAACATTACCAGTGTTAATTACTATGGATCTACCAGCTCTGTCTTTTAAAACCTGTTCTTTTCTCATTCTTCTTTTGTGCAATTTTCACCTGATAGTTCTGTCTGGGATTTAGTTCTAGGTTTGTCATATCTTCCCTGGAATTTCCGATCATGTTGTCACATCATAAAATGGGGTTCCAATCCCTCTCACTCTGAGTGTCTACTTGGGAGTTTTGGACAAGAGTATTTACTGAGTAGATCTGTAATCTGACTGAAATTTCTAGAAGTGAAGAATAAGACTGAAAACTATGAAATAGCATTGTTGAAAGTGAAGAGAGACATAAAGATTGGGGACAAAAGGAACGTGTGTAGTCTTAAGTTTGGCACGTATAACTGGATGATGTGGTGTCCAATAGAGGTTGCCCTAACTGTGGAAATTAAATAAATGAGAGAGCTAAAAAGTAAACTTATTAATAAAGAGAGGAAAGAACAGTCTAGGTTTTTGGATGTTTTGTACACATAGAAAATCACCTAATAGATTGGAGATCAGGAATTCTGTGTTTACAGCAGAGATCTGCTTTTGTTCCTATAAAAGAAGAAAATTTGAGAACACAGTCTTTTTGACCCACCAAGCTTCAAGTCTGTATGTGGCAGTAAATAAATATTAGTTGAATGGACTTATGGGAAACACTCTACTAGTGCTTGTAGGTATACCTCTGAGTCCTGCAATAGATACCTTAAGTAGAATAGGTGTATTTGCCCAGTCATGGAGTCAGATGTGTGGCTCTAATGAGTGAGTTACTAACTTTCCCTGACTTGGCGCTCACACAGCTCAGTAAATAATAAAGATGCTATGTAAGCAGGTGGAAGTTCTCATAGTTAACATGAAAGCCCAGGAGCCATACTCAAGCACATTATGGAGAGTTTATGGACCACATCAGATCATAATGTGAGACAAATTGGCACTGGGGATTCAAGTGGCTGTAGGCCAAGAGGACCACCAGGGTAAGGAAAATGAAGGGCATGCCAGAAGGAGAAGGCTAGAGTCTCCTCTGCTCAGAGTACAGGCTCTGCTTCTGCAAGATATTCCTTTAGGTTGAAGCCTAGGCTGTAATCCCACTGCAGTATCCAATTGTTAAAATAAGACATGCAAACATTCATTCATTCTCTTCTTCATGTATTTAGTGAATATAAATGTGAGCCCCTGATAAATTTTAGGCAGTATGATAGGTACTGGGGTGAGGGTCATGGAAGAAACCCTGCATGGTCTCTGCGCAAATTAAACAGAGTCAAACACAGAATAGGAAGGCTTGGCAGCATGAGAACACAAGGTAGATGGGCTCAGCGTTCTCACGGGGGTGTGCCCCTTGACCCCAAACAAGAGTCAAAATCAACATTATGAGTATAAGTTTAGGGATGTCGAGGCTTGAAGAAAAATAATGTGTGAACACAAAGTACACCTATAAGAAGGAAGAATATGCCCCTAAGATAAACAGGATTAAGGGCCAGAGAGACAGCGACTTTATATGCTTCAGAGAAACGAAGTGGGACAGACCTTCAAATCTTGTCTGAAGTTCATTTTTCTTTGTGATAATAAAATATCTGGGATTAGATACTGATGTGAGATTCCCCTCTGTATGCTGTGAATACTGTTGGTTAATAAAGAATGTGCTTTGGGCCTATTATAGCGCAGAGTAGGGCAAGGTGGAAATTCCAAGCTGATAGAATTGGAGAGAATAGGCAGAGTCATGGAGAAACCATGCAGCTGCCAAAAGAGACATACACACCCTGGAAAATTGCTGGTAAACCACAAGTCCTGTGGTATAATATAAAATGATGGAAATGGATTAATTTAAGATATAACAGCTAGCTAGCCATATGCTTAAAATATTGACCAAGCAGTGTATAATTAATACAGTTTCTGTGTGATTTTTTCAGTTCTGGGTGGCTGGGAATGAATAAACAGTATCTGTCAACAGGGTACATTTCCCCAACACGTTTATTTTGCGATATTATAGCAGTGTGGGCAGGTATAAGAAGGAAAGCTCTCATTGCAAGGCAGGAAGTCGAATGCAGGAGGCCTCTTTACTGATGGCTAAGTTTTCAGCACATAAATCTTTGGAAAATGAATCACATATGAGATGTAGCATTCTGCGCTTGAACCTTCTGGCTTCCAACTTCATAAGAGATAATCCAGTCATGCCAGGACTGTTAAGAACCCCAGCCCAAAGACTTCTCTAAAATTCAGCTATGTGTGACTGTGGACCTCTAAAAAAGGAATATAAGTTTTATTTCTAGGATACAATAGAAGATTAGAGGAGGAGTAAGCACTTAAAATTGAGAAATAGAGAACAAAAATCATAGCAAGTTGAAAATTAGACCAAAATCTTGCTGAGCACACATCAAGTTCAAGATCTAGGACATAATGTGAGGAAAAATGAATGCCCTAAGATCTGGTGCACCTAGTCCTATGGTTTTACTCTTTATGTCTTTATGCTTTTTATAATTAAATAAAATTATATTTCTCCTCTTTCCTTTCCTTACTTCAGTCCCTCCAATGCCCTCTCTCTCCATTTCCTATGCTCTGACTTGCTTCCTTTCAAATATATGGCCTTTTTTTCTTTATTAGTCTCTCAATAGCTCTCTGTCTCTCTTCTTCTCTCTCTCTCTCACACACACATATGCATGCACATGCATCCACACACCCATGCAAATATCACCTTCTCAGTTTGTTTAGTGTTAATTATGCATACATTCTTTCAAGGCTGACAGTTATTATTAGGTAACCAATTAAGAAGCTCAAACCCTGGAGAGAATCAATTATGTCTCTCTCAGTGGCAGTCACTAGTTTCCTGTAGTCCTTTGTCTTAGGAGGACATTAGATTTCCATCATTCATATTATCATGTCTGTTGATTTTTGTCATAGTCTTGTCTTGCTTGTGTAACCACATTGCTATAGTATTACGGGTGTAGCCTCCCTGTCATATCCAAGAGACAGGATCGCACAGCAAATTTCCCAGTCCTCTGGCTCTTACAATCTTTCCATATCCTCTTCTGTAATGTTCCCAGCTTTAGGCGTAGAATTTATTACAGATTTATCCATTGGACATCAGCACCTCAAGTCAAGACGCTCTCTGAATTTTAACCATTTGTGGTTTTCTTCTATAACAGTTTCTGTTGTGAAGAGAAACTTCTCTGCGGAGAGTGAGACTACACTTACCTGTGAGTGTAAGGGATAAATATTTGGAATACAGTTAAGAATTATGTTGCCTAATAAAGTGATGGTTCTTAGGTTCTTCTCTAAGATCCACAGCCTCATGAACTCCAAGTAGTTGGGTAGGCTTTCAGTACCAGGCATGGTTTTCTTTTATTCAGTGGGTCAACTAGAGAGCTGTTGGTTGTCAAGAAGATTTGAGTTTAACTATTGGCACCTTTAGGGATGTTTTGCTGTGCTGGTCATTGTTGTGGTTCATAGGCATCAGAACGGGGAAGAATTAAAAATCACTTTTCTCATTTGGCCACGTGATTAGAAATATCCTGGTGGCAAATTATCTATTCCTGAAGGAGGAGGCTTTCAGCTCAGATTCAGTTCAAATCTGCTTCATGTTCAAAGTACATTATGTCATTAGCAATAGATATTTTCCTTCAAACTCTGGGGAGCAAACATACATAACTGGAATAGTTTACACTGTTTTAGGAGTCTTTTAGAATCCCCTAACCAACAACTTAATAGAAGGTATCTCACACTTGGGGATAGGGGTTTTATTAGACAATTTATGACTCTAAGGGTAATACACACACACACACACACACACACACACACACACACACACACACACACGATAGAAAAGACAGATGATACCTAGGATAGACATGTAGGTAGTGTTTTTGTTATTTGAATCTGAAGCATCCCCCACAGTTACCTTCTCAGAGCAGTCATCTTTCAGCTTGTGCTCCTTAAATGAAGTCAATATACTCATGAGAAGTAGGCTCTAACTGGCAGATGTACATCACTAAGAATGGGCCTTTGAAGGCTGTTCCAGCCTCTGGTTGCATTCTGGTGGGACTTTAGAAGAATAAGGATGTCAATAAGAACAAAGAGAGTAAAGGCAGTGTTTATGAGGAACCGATAATCCATAGTTCATCAGCCTGTGTTCTGAGGATTTGAATGAATACAAAAAATATAATATATCTGGCAAAAGAAATTTCAAAATCCCAGCCATTAAGGCTGTAGCATGATTATTGTCCACTGTGTGTAGCTAGTTTTACAGTGAGAATCAAGAGCAAAAACTTGACAAAAAATACTTGAAAAGAAACAGTTTGAGAGTGTGAATGTGTTTAATTATTGACAAAGAAAATGTTGATGAGATTGTTGCCATCAGATGAGAACTGAACTTTGCCTCGAGATTACAAGAAATGTTTGGTGAAATCCCATCTATTGAAGACACCAGACTTTAAAATACACTAATTTGAAAGATTTTATTTTTGTGTAGAACTTAATAATTATTTTATTTATATCATTATTTTGTTCTTTAAAGTTTTTTTTTACTTAATCTTTGAAAATTTTGTTCATATATACATCTATTTCCTACTCCTTCCCCGAAGTCCCCTCTACTTTCCAATTTCATGTCATGTCTTCTGTCTCAGTCTAGGTTTCTATTGTTGTAAAAAGACACCATGAACATGTGTATAAAGGAAAAACATTTAATTAGGACTGGCTTACAGTTTCAGAGTTTTAGTTCACTATCAACATGGTGAGAAGCATGGTGGCATACAGGAAGCTATGGTACTGGACTAGGAGCTGAGAGTTCTACATCTTGATCCTCAGGCAGAATAAGGGGATTAAGTGCCATACTTGGTGTGGCATGAGCATAAGAGACCTTAAAGCCTACCCCCACAGTGACATACTTCCTCCAATAAGCCATGCCTTCCAATAGTGCTACTCTCTATGAGCCAAACATTCAAGCATGTGAGTCTATGAAGGCCATTCCTATTCAAATCACCACATCATTTTAATTTCCTCTCTCTCTCTCTCTCTCTCTCTCTCTCTCTCTCTCTTTCTCTCTCTCTCTCTCTCTCTCTCTCTCTCTCTCTCTCTCTCTCTCTCTCTCTCTCTCTCTCTCTCCCTAACTCATTAAGACCAATGATTGGTACTGATGTATAGGTCTGGTTTAGGAAATCATAACTTCTATGAGTCAATGTGGGTAATATCCATGTCCTATTTAGAGGACAGAATTTTACAACACTCTTTCTCATCTTCCAAGCTTTCTTGTCTTCTTTCTTGATGTTCTCTGAACCTTGGTTGAATTTGATAAAGATGTCTCACCTTATTTTTAGTATGTTGAACAATAATGCATTTCTACCTCAAGCAATACCTACTGTAATAATAAACTTTGCTTACTAAATCCTTAGGGGCAGCATAAATCTGTGAGTATAAAGATAAATATTTAGAGGGTACTTTTTATTGCAAAGAGAGAACAGAAGCAGTGCCCTGATGGTAAAGGGTTGCTTAGGAAAATGCTTTCTAGTATTTAGCCATGGAGGCATCCAGAGGCTACAGTAGCCATGGTCCAAGGGAGCCTGGCTTCATCTTTAATTGACAGAAAATTTTGGCATCATCTAAGTGGTGATGGTTTTGCAGACTTTAAAAGTGCAAGAGTAGTGGTGTTGTGGATTATTGCACTGAAGAACCAGAGAGAACTGGTGAGGACAGGCAATGCGTAGAAGGTTCAAATACTCTACAATAAACTCACAGAGTGGGCTGTACAAGGATCTTTGGGGTTAAAGCCTAAGTTGGAATAGACATCCCAGAATGTTGTAGATATCAGTAACAGGGAATATTTGCAGAGGAAATATTCCTGTTTTATAAAACAGTTATACACAGTGTATAACTGCTCCTAGAGAAAACCTGTGTCTTCTCCAAGCACAGAGCCATGGTTGAGAAAAGTCTACTGCATCATAGTACAGTGAACCCCAGACCTAGACACAGAGGTATAGGCTTTAAATTTTATCTTGCTGGATGTAACCTTTCTTTAGTCTAGTTTAAGTTGATTTTTTTCCTTGCTGTTCTTCTGTTTCTCTCTTTAGGGTAAGAATGCTTGTTCTGTGATATTGCAAGTTCAAGGTATATAATTTTTTGATTGTGCAGGGGCTTATGTTATTGTCTTGCTACACGTAATTAGAGGTTTGGAAGTTTGGAAGCTGTGGTAGTGTTAGGATCCCTCATCATGAGACACTTTTGAGGATGAACTCAATGTGTTTTGCATTACAAGATGACTATGGGAGCCAGATGCTAAACATGGTTTGAATCTGAAATCTCTCCCACAGGCTTCATTTTCCTCTCTTGCTTCTGGTACAGAGGCCTGAAGGGGCACCAGATCACCTGGAACAGGAGTTATAGATGGTTTTAGACTCTTTAATGAATGTTTGAGACTGAACTTTTGTTCTCTTTAAGAACAGCAAGTGCTTTTGCTGCCTTTTCTCCAGTCCTTCATTAATTTTCTCCCAATGTTGTGGTGTATTCTAGAGTCTTCCCCAGATCAGGCACCTTTGCTGAATTTCTTATTCAGATTATGAATTAACCTTTTAATACTCTCAGTTTTCTGCTTCTTATTGTACCGTAATTATCTGGAGTTCTTATTTGCTGATTTAAGGCAGTGTGTCTGTATGTAACCCAGGCTAGCCTTGAGCATGTGATCCTTTTGCTTCCACCTATCTAGTAGTGCTAAGATAGCTGCATGCCACCACACTTGGCTTGAGTTGTTTTCTCACACAATACTTGAGTTTATGTTTAGGTGTCTTATTTTCTATTTTTTCTATTTCAGTTTATTTTCTATTGCTATGATAAAACATCAACCAAATGCAACTTGTGGAGCAAAAGGTTTGTTCCATCTTGAAGGTTATAATCCATTTATTAAGAAAATTCATAGCAGCAACTGAAACGAGAATTGTGACTATGAAGAGACACTGTTTACTGTTTTCTGGCCCTGCTTTACTCAACTACCTTCCTTATACAGGGCAGACCCTGCTAGGTGTTGAAACAGCCCACAGTGGTCTGGACCCACCCACATCCATCAGCAGTCAAGAAAATGTGCTAGAGACAAGGCTATTGGCCAATCTGGTGGAGGCAATTTCTCAACTGAGATTTTCTCATCCCAAGTGACTCTAGTTTGGGTCAACTTGAAAAAAAGTAACCAGAAAAGTCTGTAACTATAATGCTCATTTCTCTGAAGGAGCTTTCTTACCTTGCTCTTCATGCGCCCAATGTTCCTACATTGAGAATTACTCATCTATTAGTATAGTTTACTATGTTCGTTCTGTAGGATGACTTTTGGCATAGCAGATTTTTTTCCTGGAATGATTTCTACAGTGTGAGTTGGACGGAAGACTGAGTCCAGGTGGCTTCATTAACAGCACAGCTGCTGCAGGTGTTGCCAACCTGAGCGATGCTGTGGAGCTGTCCCAGGGACCAGTATTTGTGGGAATGGTCACGTGCTTAGTTGTAGCTCTTTTAGGGGAGAGTGAATTCACCCATTGCCATTGTTAAAGCAGTTTGGGTGAAAGAGGAGGTCACTTGTGGGTTTCTATGGGCTGCACAGTGCAGGCCTTGAAGGGAGATACAGCTGCAGCGGTAGCAGAAGTACCACACACGTCAGTGTTTTCCAGGTCATACTGAGTGGCCAGACTAGACAAGGAGCACTTTTGTGTGTGAAGAAGTCTGCAGGACATCCAGGGGTCCTCCTGCTTTGGCTAGCTGCTAAGCTGCCTCTCAGAGTAAAGGGTGATTGGTTCTGTGTCTGGGACTCTTAGGCAGATTGCCTGATTGCTTTCTTGTAGGTAATGGGAGGATAGGAAGCGTTGTTTGTTTCATAGTTCCCTAAAGGGACATGGTCTCATGATGGTTTTGTGTAGTAAGATACTGTATAATAAAGGACAGTGTGGGCTGGGCTTTCGCCTAAGGATCAGTAGTGGCGAGGGTTCCCAACATCACTCTAAACTGGGCTCATGGTCTGAGAGGCCAGGCAACCTTTTGAACAGCAAATATTTCATTTGTCCATGGGGTTAGTAAGGATTTCTGGATATTCACTTTCCCCACTGTACAGTTTGGCTTGGTTCAGTGTCAACATTAAGTAGAGAGAGGTACATGTTGTTTGTTGAGTTCCATCTTTAATAGGCCATCTTATGCCTGCAATACCTTTACCACATTCTCACTGTATGCCAATGCTCTGTTTCAAATCAGTTAAATAGTTATTGGACTCTCTCTCTCTCTCTCTCTCTCTCTCTCTCTCTCTCTCTCTCTCTCTCTCTCTGTGTGTGTGTGTGTGTGTGTGTGTGTGTGTGTGTCTGTGTGTCTGTGTGTGTCTGTGTGTGTAGACAAGCATACAGGTACCACTGGTCAGGTATTTGCTAATACATAAATTTTCCAATTTTCCCTATTCTTATCACCTAGAAAGATAGAAAGCTATCTCCCAGGTTAAACTGTTTTTGATTCATTTTATAGTTGGTATCATACAGGGTTTTTGTTTCTATTCTGGTTGCACTTGTTTATTTTGCTTAGTGTGATAGCCTCTTGGTTCTTCCATTTTGTTCCAAAAGAAAGAACTATCTTTTCATAAAAACTAGGTAATATTCAATCACACGTCTTTCTTCTACTTTCTTTGCCTTTTCATCTTCTGGTGGTGATTTTCTCCAATTCTTGCAACTGTGACTGATGCCACAGCAGGCACAAAAGTTCTGATATCCTTTTGGGAGCCTTATTTCAAATTCTTATATATATATAATACACATCCAGAGAAGAGGAATTGCTAGATTATATAGTAGTTATATCATTGGCTAGTCACTCTCTCTTCACCAAAGTAAAAGCAAGGTAATGATTATTGTGCAGTACTCCTTTATTCAAGAGGGTAACAACAATAGAAGGGTAGCCCCAGTTTAGGAGTGATCAGTGCAAACAGCACTCAAGGAGTGGTCTACTGATTGTTGTCTGAACAGATGTACAGTGAAGTCTTTTCATCTTGGCATTATGACTTCCATTATGACATTTAAGTGGTTAATGCAATCAAAAGAGAAGAAGGTAACATCAGTTTTTGTAATTAGAGTTGTCATGACCTTTCCTCTGTATTAAATTAGCAAATTACTGTTCACATTTATGATTCTTGAACAAATATTATTCTCTTGAAGATAATTTCTCCCCTTCCCACGGTCATCCCCTGTGTTCTCATGGCGTTCTTAGACTCCGTGCACCTCATCTGTCAATGGTTGTAATCACCTCTGAGACAAGGCTCTTTCTCGGCACCTGTGTGTGCCTATAAACATTACATTCTGTCTGGTAAACCATTAGGGTCTATGTGATGATACTCACATTCCAGTTATCTATCAAATCCTCAAAGCTATCAGGCCTTACATAGTCCTTTTGATTGAATGAAGATTGAATTCAATGCTGAAGGGTGTTTAGTTTAACTCAGTCTAAAATAAAGGGTAGAAATGACTGATTGTTTCAGCAGAGGTGAAAGAAGGAAATCAGTGAACAGTGCACAACACCTCTCAAGGAACAGTTTCCTTTTCTGTTCAGAAGATAAAAATAATGCATACAAAATAGACTTAACCTACTCCTATTGAGAACATAGGGGCATTAGGTAAAACTCCATTTATATATGAAGTGACTGATCAGTTGTCTAGAATGCCTAATGTGTTCAGTTTTGTGCAAAATGTCAAGTCGTGAGTGACATTAAACACCCTCTGACTCTTCTCTCATCATTTTTCTTTACACATAGTCACGTTAGGGGACAAAACTGGCTTTCCTCTTTTTCCAGATGGTAGCATAAATTTTCAGGTCAAGTGATATTAAAAATAGATAATAGTCAGGACCCCATGAGTCTCTACAGAAAGACTAAACAGTCACAATGGGGAATATCACTGTTTTGGTTTTAGTTATGAGCTTTTATGTACTCAGCTGCTTCTTGGGCAGATTTTTACTGCAGTGGGACTGGGAGCTCTCTGAATTCCGGTTCCACATCACTTCCCGTCCTTTACACTCTCTCAGCTCAGTGCCACACAAGTCACAAGGAACAGTCTCGCAGCTGCACTCTGCGCAGAGCGCGCTTTCCCCAAGGCACTGGTTGGGTTTGGCTCTCTGAACCAGAATCCTCCAAGTTGTCTCTCTAGTTCCTGTTCTCCGCAAATACTCAGGTTTCCTAAGAAACATGAACTCATAAAAAAATGAGAACCAAATTATTTCAAATCGACTTAAAAGGTTCAGTTGGTTTTGGTAAAGTGGACAGGGATTACTATGGATTTCCATGAATGACTATGTCTGACAATCTTAGTCCACCTCTCTAAGGCTATTCCCATTAGGAAAGGTTCTCAAACTCAGCAACCTGAGTGGTGTCATTATTTCTTTGTTAGTAAAACCCATCCATTTTTTGAGTTTCTTTCATCTATAAAGCACTTACTTCATGGGAGCTCACTGCCTGTATTTTTTCCTGGTGTCCACTGTGTGGCTAATGTAAAGAAAGGAACACTTGATTCACACTGGATAAATTGTGTTAAAGGCAATCATCTGATATGGGCTGACAGTGATGTAACACACATATTAATCAGAAATGACTAATGCTGAATACACAAGTCACTTTGCCATTGCAGTGATGATCACCTCTGTTTTCATTATCATTATTTGCTTGTAGTGCACATTCTAATAATTACTACTAAAAATAAAAAAAAAGTGACCTGGATTAGACATAGGATATTATAAAATAAGGAAAATATTATTAACATTTCATAAAAGTTGAAACTGAGATGGGCCACATAAATATTCTAAAGAACAGCTTAGCTTCATGACTGAGAAACATGGAGGCTGGGGTATTTGTGACCCACATTAGATCACATAGTCAATTGGTAATGGGTTGTAGGCTAAACTGAGGTTTTCTGAAAATATTACTTAAGGCAATAAGAGAGTTATGCATTCCTATCCCAAATTTCATTACCATTCTATATCTTGAAGAAATTACTCAAGAATCTCAGTATTAAATTCTCCCATCTGCAAATTATGCCAACTCTGAAATTTTTCTATGAAGCTAAGATAACGTAACAAACAACCAGGCACCTGCTGCCCAATGGTAGATGCAAAATGATCACAAAACTCTATGGCAAGATTGATGTATCATGTACTTAAGATATAATCCCCATATCTGTGGAATTATAACTTTATCCTCATGCTTAATCCCCTTTTAGTACCTAATACTTTATGGTCAAACATGAATGATAAAGTGATCATAATATTTTCTTGAAGAAGTGTGTGAAGAAGTCTTGTCAATCACACATTACTAAGAGAAAGGTGATTTCATCCACGACTCTTATGAGAGATTATTCTATCCATATAACTTATGCTGCCATTGGTTGTATATCCTTGGCTACTCCAGCCAAGCCTGGTCAATGGGATCATGTCTGAAATAAAAAGTAGAACAGAACCAAGTAAATGAGTGAATTAGAGTTGTAGAAATGGGGAAATGAAATTGGTTCCAATTTTGCCAATATCAGAAGCCAAAGCCCAGAAACTATATTAAAAGAAAAAGAAAGTCCTTAATAAAATGGAGGAAGTCAGTTGCAGAGAGAAGTTGGAGCACAGGTAACATTATAGTCCTTAGAAATCAGACGTTGACTTTGATGTGAATGATGGTATAGTCATGTCCTTCACTGAAATGGACCAGAAGGCAGATTCTCATTCTGGCAATCACAATCCCATGAGTAGAGATGATGACTAGTGATATAGATAAGGCTCCAAGAGCAAAGGAAGGAAGTATGTTAGATAATTCTATGTTAACTTGTCACAAGCTAGAATCATTGGGAAGTACGAACCTCAACTGAGAAATTGTTACTGCCAGATTGACCTGTAGGCAATATAGTACATTTTCTTGACTGTCAGTTGATTCAGAGGACCCAGCACACTATGGGTAGGGACAGCCCTTGGCTGTTAGTGCTGGGAACTACAAGAAAGCAGGCTGAGCAAGCCATGGAGAGCAAGCCCATAGAGAGCACTCTTCCACGGTCTCTGCTTCAGTTTTAGCCATGAGGTTCTGACCTTGACATCCTGCCTTGACTATTCAGGGTAACTGACTATAAGATGTAAGCTAAAACAAACCCTTTTCCCTCCAAGTTGCTTTTGAATATGGTATTTTTAAATAGAAGTTTAAAATACACTTACTAATTCTAATTTCACTAGACGATTGTTTTGTTGTTTTCTAGAGGATCAGTTTGTTGTTTTCTTTTACTTTTGTGAAGATAATATATATTATATATTCGATATATATTATATATTATACATATATATGTATATATTATATATATACATTTGATCATTTCTCCCTTTTTGATTGCTCCAAACAGTCTCAAATAGTTCTTTTTATTCTCTTTCAAATTTATGTCATGGTATTTTATCACAGCAAAATAAACATTAAGACAAGCAGTCAGAAAAGAACTTATTCCCAACATCAGAACTAAATTGGAGTTCCTTAGCCCCTTTCTAATGGGATGTCACCCAGCTACTTCCTAAGATCATGGGGATTCAGTATGAGACACAGTTCTTATACCCATCCCCCAACCCAAGCTTAGCCCCTCTTCCTCCTCTGAATTCTTGAATGGTGACCATGTGAGTTACCACCCAAATGTGTGGTCTAAGCTGGCCTTTGAAGATTGCCATAATGATCTTTGCTGACTTCTGCCCTATGGTTTTATTTGGAAGCCCTGGCTGTCTGTTTGCTTTTCTAAATGTTTGCAGACTTAGGGCTGATGAGTTTTAAGTGCCTACAGTGACCAGCACCAGACCCTTCGGTTTGCATTTACTTTAGATATTGAGAAACGACATGGAATGTGTCAAGATACACAGTATGCCTTGTCCGTACCTCCCTTCCTTCTATCTTCTTTTCTTTACTTTTCTTCCATTCGCTTCCCCAGTCCTCAAGGTGGTTAAATATTTAATAATAATAAAAACCACAGTAACATTAAATTTATATGTTGTGTTCATGATAGAAAATTTGAAAAATAATAAATGTACCCCAAAAGTACCAGGATTTTATCATAAAAAAATCATTACAATTAACTTTTGGTTTATCCATTTTTTTCTTTCCCAGCTTTTCTTGGATAAACAGAAGATCAACACAGAAAAGAAACTGGTGTATTACACTGAATGATTTTTGCTTTCAATGCCATCAACCCACATAAAGATATCTCTCACAAACATTCTTGTGAATCATTATCTTCAACCACTGATATTTAAACTTGTAGATATATATACCATAACTTGTTTAAATCTCTATTTCAGTTAGTAATGTCTTAATGTTAGATATATAAAATATAGTGAGTAGTTGCTATATTTATTTTTATTCTGTGTATATGAGTTTTGCCTGAATGTATATCTGTGTACCATGTACATACCCAGTGCACGTAGAATCCAGAAGAGGATGCTGAAACCAGAGGACAAACTTTTTAAGTTCCTTGTGTCTTCCAGCAACCAATCTTGGGTTTTCTGCAAGAATAGCAATGTTCTTTATTACTGAGCAACCTCTCCATGCTCACTTACTGTATTAAAATAAGGAACAATGTTATTCAATGTTAGCTAGGATAAATTAATAAAACTAATTTCGTGGTATTAAGTACTATTAACTTTGTATGAGAACTGAATGCGTATTTTCAGGAAGTTTATTCTAAACCAAATTGAATGGCATTTCCAAGCAATGTAAGAACATCTGAGAGGCTCTAACATATTTTTACCAAGATCACAAAGGTCATCTGAAAGGAAATAGGAAAAGACAACAGTGCAACAGTAGAGATTACCAGCTTCACTGAGTTAGTGAGTAATACCACCACTTTTTATGTCTTTACATATGTAAACCACAGAACAGCCTGCAGGGAAATGGGAAGACAATCTTTACTCTCAGGATTAATTACAAAAGGAGTTCAAAAATGCAATGAAGGAGAAGCTGGAGGCAAGACCCCAGCTAAGAGCAAAACACTCATGTGACAGCTTCCAACTGTCTATAACTCTGATTCCAGAGAAGCCAACACCTCCTCCTGGCCTCCTTGGGTACTGCATTGCATGTGGTACACAGAGACAACTAGGACAACACTTACAAAAATAAAATAAAAATATATACATTTTATATAACAGTAAAGGATAAAATAACAAAGAGAGTGGAATATCTAGGAGACCAACAATGTCTTTGTTAATCAATAGTCAAGTCAGAAAACGGTGGAATTATTGTCAATCATCATTCTCTCAAAAGAAAATAGTTTTTATTTACCTAAAGTTGCAAACAGAAACTATATTTAGACATGAAAGTAAAACAAAGTTATTACTAACATAATGTCGAGAATTTTCCAACTATTTTATCACATACGTTCTATATAGAAAAGGGTCCATTAACTGCATGCATGAACAATTGGTGTCTAATCTCAACTAAGGGAGCCATTTTAGAGTTTGCAAGAGACTTGATTCTGGAGGGGTTCCCAGGCCCAAGGAGAGGTCCCCAGATTGTTCCCTGGGCAGCAGAGGAGAGGGTGCCTGAACTGGCCTTGGCCCATAACCATACTGATGAATATTTTGCATATCACCATAGAACCTTCATCTGGCGATGGATGGAGATAGAGACAGAGACCCACATTGGAACACAGGACTTAACTCCCTAGGTCCAAATGAGAAGCAGAAGGAGGGAGAACATGAGCAAGAAAGGCAGGACCAGATGGAACCTTTATCTGACGATAGATGGAGATAGAGACGGAGACCCACATGGGAGCACTGGACTGAGCCCCCAAGGTCCAAATGAGAAGCAGAAGGAGGGAGAACATGATCAAGGAAATCAGGACCTCGAGGGGTTCGTTCACCCACTGATACAAGGGGACTGATCGAATGAGAGCTCACCAAGGCCAGCTGGACTGGGACTGAACGAGCATGTGATCAAACCGGATTCTCTGAATGTGGCTGACATGGGGGCTGACTGAGAAACCATTTCTAATGGCACTGGATCTTGTTTCGTCTGCATGTACTGGCTTTTGGGAATCCTAGTCTGTTTGGATGCTCACCTTCCTAGACCTGGAGGGAGAGGGGAGGAACTTGAACTTCCCACAGGGCAGGAAACCCTGACTGCTCTTAGGACTGGAGAGGGAGGAGGAGAAGGAGTGGGGGGAGGGGAGGGTATGGGGAGGAGGGGAGGAAGTGGAAATTTTTATAAATAAATAAATAAGTAAATTAATAAAAACAATTAGTGTCTAACTTATAAAAAATATAAAATAAAATCTCAATATCTTGTTAAACAGTCATACAATTTGTAAGGTTTTGAGAGGATTTAAACTAATATATGGCCGATTTCCATTTATTATTATTATTTTTAAAGACAAGATAAAGTTAAATACATGTTTTGTTTGAGGTGTTTCATAAAATAGATACTCCAATTACTAAGAAACACAATTTCCAAACAACCGTGAAGGGAGAAAATGAAGGAAGAAAAACTTAAGAAGGAATTCATCCTCATTAAGAAGTTGGAGAGAGAGGCAGATCTGACCAGCTCTTCTCTGTTCTGCCGCTGGTGGCTGCTCTGAGATCTTTGTGAAGATTCACCAAGTGTACCAAGGGAAACCAACAACTTTCTCTATTTCTAATGTATTCAAACTAGAATCCTTGTTGAAATAATTAGCTAGTGCTACTGATTAACATGTTGGTTTATTTTAATGGTAATCTCTGACACCACCCCCACCACCCAGGCTCTACTCTTTCTGCTTCTTTAAATGGGAGATAAATGCATCTTATTTAATATCTTCTGCAAATAACATGTGTTCATATGTTTATTGCTACTCCCTTCACCACATCATTATGTGTTATCTATTAACTCTCTCTGATAAATAAGAAAATTACGTTTTCTATGAGGCCTGTGTTTCGTGCATCACCATTGTTCCATTACAGTACTGATAATTTTTTCTAGATGGATATACAATGACAACCAACCCACTATTCCTAGCTGAGTTGTATGATAAACTATGATAAAATTATCTTTTGCATTTTTTTCTGTTTTCACTGATATCATTATTTGCTTTGTATTGAAAAATTTTAAATTTGCTACAAGGTTCCTATTAATATAACATCAAGACTTTCAGGAATCAAAATTCCCTTTGGTGACATTCAGATGCATTATGTATTCTGTCATTTTGATATTCATGATACAGTTTCCTCTGCACACAGTAAACTGGTCTATGACTTCACTAACTGGCCCCTTTCCCATTCTGTGTTTTGCTAGTCTTTGGCTTTCTGTTATTCTTGGGAGCCACATTCTATCATTGCTCTGTTGAGGGTATCATGTAAGTAACTTTCTCACCTTGAATGCGTGCTTCAGACTTGACTCTGCAGAACGCTACTGTGGGAAGATCTTCAAAAACACTTGGGCACTTGGTTGCCTTTTTTTATGAGCATACAATTTCAGGGATCAAAAGTCATTTTCCTTCAGAACTTTAAAGGCAGTTCTGCTGCATTCTGGATTCCAGTGATGGTATTTAAGCTAAAAGCTATTCAAATTTTTAATTTTGCACACATACACAATGTGCTCATTTATTGATCTACAACTCAACTCTAGGGAATCTCTGTTTGTGAGGTTGAATGATCCTGTCTGAAGTTGGTATATTTTACAGGTTAGGGTGAGGTGATTTTGTTTTCTCTAAAGGGTCATATCACACATATTTTAGGCTCTGTGGAATTTAGATTCTCTGTTAAAATGTCAACATTGTCATTGTCTCAAAACTGCTGGGAAATAACCTGTAACCAACTTCATGGAAGAAAGAATAGGTGTCCTGTCATAGCAGGAGATACTAGACATCAGGAGAAATGGTAAGACATGGAGGTTCATGTTACATAAGAAGTGTTATCTATGACACAAAGGCATCCTTTCCTTCCTTTTGTGCAATAGGAAATGCCTGGTCCCTGTCAGTGGCATTTTGCCAATGTCCATTTTGTTTTTCAGAGACCTGTGTGACATCTAAAAACTATATGTAGTAACAGACCTCAGTTGAAGTAGACACATAATAAATTTAGCTCCACTTGTTGAATAATTGAATGTAGAGAGAACTGAACTAATGTAAGACACACGTTCTGTTTCTTTCTGCTTCTCCTTTTCACTCTGTTGATACTCAGACATAGATTATATTTGGATAAATCTGGACACACACAGTCATCTTAGAAGAAATGATAACAGAGATCTCTTTAAGATAGTTAGATTTGAAGAAAGTTACAGTTTTGGGTAATTAATGTGTCCAGCAAGGGGTACTTATTTTTCCTTTTGCTCTCTGTGAATTTTAAAGCATGATTATTTTCTTACAGAATAATTTGTATCAGTGGAACAAACTGTTATTTACTGCAAAATGTCAGTCTTCTGAGTATAACCTGTGGATGGTTATGGCAGTTTTGCAGTATAATTATTGACATTTAAAGGGAAATTGTGGTTGAAAGAGTTTTACTGTGAGGTGAGGGTGGGGCTCAGTAGGATAAGATTTTTTGGGGTGTATACAAAATCTAACTGGAATCCCTGAGATATCTAATAAATATGGAATTTTTATGTAATCTATATCCTATATGTGATGTTTATCTTTGAAAGCTATTAATTTACAAAATTATGCAGTTCTGTATTTAAAAGTATCTAACATCTCTGTTTGTAAAATTCACAAAGCAAATATATTAAATGGTGGAAGATAATTCTAGTATTATTGAATAGCTATCAAAAGAACTATGTTTAATACTTGAGTGGTTTCTCATATATACAATATTTGCAGCAATCATGTCATATTGCAAATTCAGTTTAAGTTCCTATCCACTAATGATTATGCCATGCTAGTATGAACCTTTGCAAGGCTTGTGGACCTCTGTCACACATTATAGTACTCATGTGGACTCATAGATGCTTCTCTATAAATGCTTGCCCATCAGACTACATCCAGAGTTTCTTATTGTCTTCTATTTTTCTTTATCATTTGTAATAGAAACATATGGATATGGAAAATTTTCAATGTGTTATCCGAAACATTTATTAGCATATAGCCCACTGAAACAACATATTGTAAATTATTCCTGAAAATGTTTTGATTATATATACACACTATTAATTGGACACTACACACAAACAACACAGACATAAAATACTTTGTACCAACTACAGTGGCCATAATGTTATATTATTATCTGTATTTTATGCTTTGAAACACATTTTTCAAAGAAGGAGTTCAGGAGCTCCTTGGTGACTGAAAAAGCTACCTAAGATATCAATAAAAACACCGATGAGGCCTTGCCCTTTTGAAGTGGTGAGAATGAGTCCTTCAGTTTCAGGCTGTCACTGATCTCTGAGAATGTGGTATTGAGAGAGGAGAGAAACAGAAAGGATGGACGTGTGCCACCCTAATGGTCAGAATGAGTTCAAAACTGTTCATTTAGGACAAAGAGTTCTTACTGGTTTGACAAAAACCTGGGAGGGGAAAATAAAATGGTTGCAGACATAAGGCTGAGGGAACATGATCCTTTAGAACCTGTTTAGATGGGGAGAGAATATCTGTAGGTGTATAGTGAGAGGTAAGAGTCACTCGGCTAGTATCTATGGCTTCCTCTTTGCGGTGTTTTAGACTGCCTTGATTTCTAAAGAGGCTGCCCTCTGCTGGCTTAGTCCCTTTTCATGCTGTGTATGGTAGGACACAGACACATATATGTAAAGCAACCAAAAGGTTCGGGTTAGCACATTATGGTGAGACTGATGAACTTGGAATTCGGGTCTCATATGTTTGGGAAGCAATATGGAAAAGCAGCTAGAGGGTAAGAAAGCGCCCTGGAGCTGCACATACAAACTGTTTGTCTCTTGTTTCTTCCCATGCATTTGGCAACAGATAGATGCTAAGAACACTTGACTGCCGTTATTGTACCAAAAAAGGCTCAGAAGCTAGCTCACTGGGGTGGCCGGGATGTTTTGGGGTTCCAGACTGGGAATGTTTGGGCTTAATTGGTTCAGGGGGTGAAAATTGGTTGTACCTCACAGCGCAGGAAGATTTAATACTTTCCTGACATCTGAAATAGAGTCTGTGCACTGGGGGATGACCAAACATTTAAGTCGTCGCCCGCTATTAACTCTCTGGGCAAGGAAACACGCGTCTCCATTTATACTGAATGTCCTGGCGCTCAGGCGGAGGCAGTGCTGGGGCATGTGTTTCTCTGCGTCTGTGGCAGGAGGCCACACGCCATGCCTAGGTGCACGTTAACATGACATAAATGTTAATGTCCTGTTCTAAAACCAAAGCCTGCTGGAGAGAGGAAATACCACCCCCGCCATGCCCAGCCCGGTGTTTGGATACTGCAGTCTATATTTTGACTCCAGAGTGTGATGACTATGTAACTTTTCACAAGGATTTCATTTTTTCCTTGTCAAGCCACATTATTTTAAGGGTGACAATAACTTGGCTGCAAATGAGCTGAAACCATCAAGGTGATAAATGAGTTACTGGGAGTGGGAGGCACCGGCCCGGCCTCTGCCTTGCAGGACCACACACCTCTGTCCCTCTTCCACTTTCTCTGAAGAACAATGTGTCATAGATCTCTCCTCTCCGCCCCTCCCCCAAGGCTCCTTCTCTCCTGGCCTCCTGCTTCTTAGGGCAATAGAGGACCGTGAACACTTGACTTTGGAAAATATACTGTATTGCAGAGAGTTTAAGAAGAAGGAGGCAGAGTTGATTTTTTTCCCCTTCTCTGTTAGCAAGGATCTGATTTATAAAACTGCCTTGGAGACAACTTCTCACCGGGTTTATTTTCTCTGTCAGCTGGGACTGTCTGTGAAGTGCTGTTGCCTATGGCTCGCTCAGTGGTCAATCTCAGCTCTTGAGCTGAAACCCAAGAGTTATGTCCAGAAAGGTCCAGGGAGTTGGGATGCTGGGTTTTACGCCAAGAAAGATGATTTTCCTACAATTTTTCAGAATGCAGCAGGGGATAAGGGAAGGCTATGCTTTGAGTTTCACATACATAATATTATATAAGTCGTTCTTCTTTAACACTGTTGGGGCAGGATGTTTGCTAAAGGGTTCTCCTTGAGACTTAGCAGTCAGAATTTGAGCCATGAACTGTTGTACTTTCAGACTTCTTTCCATGCTGCTCCCTTCATTTTTGCTCAGGTTTCTACTCGAAGTAACCCTTAGGACAGTAGGGTGTGCCGGGACAAGTGAGTTTATCATGAATTCTCCTTGCCAAGGAGATGTTCGGGAGCAGAACCCTGCGATGGAAACTGTGATGTGCATTTGCAGAGCCTCACAACGAGCACTGAGCTTTCTGCGTGCTACAATTACATTTGCCTACACTCAGTGTTCACCCATGTGTGTGAATACACATACTACTCACATCTGCTTCTTTCTATTATTCTGCCTACGCCATGGGAAGACAGAGGCATCAGGGGCATTGCATAAACTGTACACATTGCAGTTCATTGCACCCTCAAGTGAGGGTTCCTGGCTATAAGGAAAAATAGAAGTGCAGTTACAGCAAAGGGGGCACAGGCCAGGCCAGCTGTCTTAGATGTGATCATGAGGTGGCCTCTCCTAAGGACAGCCACTGAAGAGGTAGAGCTTCAGGGTCTTGAGAGCTGAGTCAGGTACCCCAGTGCCATTGGTAGCTTTCACTTTTATAAATTGTTTTGTGAAAGTCGAGTTGAGAAGTCGTAGATTGAGCTGTCAGCTCACTTAGGACTAGGTATTTAGTGCAATGATTTGCTTCCGTTGTCTAACAGGTTCATGAGACTTCAGGGAGCCAGAGAGGCTGGATTTGGTGTTATTTGTGTCTTACTCTAGGACAGAGTATAATTTTAGATACATGCTCAATGAACAGTGAATTAATCAGCTAAGGAAATGTGCAGGATTCTTACTTCTTGATCCTTCATTTGTTCTGTTATTAAAGAGTAATATAAACAGTGGTCAGACTACACTTTGGTGAAGAGACAGAGGTTGTTCTCTTTTGTGTGTCAAAGGCATTGTGCAAATTATAATATAGTTTCTGACAAAATGTACAGAATGAGTAACTCATAGTGAAATTGTTGAATTTATAATTATAATATTAAACATTAAAACTCCAAGATCAAGTTTCATTCTAACTCCACCTTCAAATCTCTAGACTTAGTGATTAACCAACAACCTGATAGCTCTGTGTTATTTTAAACATTTATTACATTTTATTTATTTATTTTGTTGGCTGGAGGGTTTGTGTATAATGCCATGACTGTGTGGTGGTTGGAGGAAAACTTTATAGGAGTCATCTCTCCTTCAACCATATGGAATTCAGGGATTATGTTATGTGTGTGTGTGTGTGTGTGTGTGTGTGTGTGTGTGTGTGTGTGTGTATGTGTGTACATATATGGATATATAATGATTTTGATCTATCTGTCTTTCTTTTGATCTCTCTCCAGTGTATTTACTAAACATGGGTCTCCTGATGAATCTAGAGCTTGCCAATTTGGGTAAACTAGTAATCCAGTTAGCCAACTTGCTCTTGGCATCATGTCTTCCCCACTTGAGCAGGGAGATTATAGCTAGGCTTCCACACATGCTCAGCTATGTCAGTACCAGTGATCTGATTGCCAGTCCACACACTTGTGCTGTAAACATTTTATGTACTGAACCATCTCCTCAATTCTTTGCAGAAATATTTTTAAAGTAATATGCATGTTTAAAGAAACTCATATACTACAAGGTAAATTTGTGGCATATATTCCTTTGATACATTTAATAAAAATAAATTTACTACTGTAATTATTAGTTGGTCATTGAATCTGATCAATTTATTCCTCACTGTGGGTTTCATATTTTCATTTTGATTTTCGTTTTAAATTATGTTATACTCATAGTTACCGATTAATTCTGCTGTGCAATGCATGACATCTTAGTTAGGGTTATTATCACTGTGCTAAAATAGTATAACCCAAAACAAGTTGGGGAGGGAAGCATTTTTTGGTTTATACTTCCACACTGTAGTACATCACTGAAGGGATTCGAGACAGGAACTCCAACAGGGAAGGGACCTGAAGACAGGAGCTGATATACAGGTCATGGAGGAATGCCGCTTACTGGCTTGCTCCTCATGACTTACTCCATCTGCTTTCTTATAGAATCTAGGGATAGTACTGTCTACAGTGGGTTGCACCCTCCTACATGAGGGATGAGTTAAAAAAAATACTCTACAGATTTGCCAGCAGCTTGATTTTATGGAGTCAGTTTCTTAATTGAGGTTCCCTCCTCTTAGATGAATTTAGTTCGAATCAAATTGATATAAAACTATCCAGCACAACGGGTATGGCCTCAAGTCCAAATGATATAGTTAACAAATACCTGAAGATTTAAAGTAGACATTTAGATGTCCTCAGCACATTCATGGCAGTGTGGCAGGGCTAGGTAATCGAGTTCTGGATGTCCTCAGTATGTTATTGGTAATGTTGCAATGTTTCTGGTTAGGTGATGGTTTTAGCAGTTTGTATTACTCTCGAAATAAAATAAGAAATTAAACAAAAAAAAATGGAAAGCAGGGCAGTGTGTGGACTGATGATAGCTTGGCATAACTTACAGTTGTGAGCAATTCAGGCCTGTGCATTCGAGGCACAGTTCGAAATGATCACACAACAAAGTGACACATTTTATTAAAACTAATTTTGTTTCCCACAATTCTTGATCCTCTGTTGACCTTGGCAGATATTTTATTCTTTCTTTTTGCAATTTACTGCTTCCACTTAGCACTGTTTTTATCTTCCTTCATCAATAATCACATAGAATTCCCTCATCTCCTTGAAGGTTTCCAGCTGCTTATAGGCAGGTTCTGGGGCTTCTTTTCCAAGGATCATATTGATACACGGGGCCCAATAGTTTGATATCATATTATATATTACAGTCACTTTAACACTCATGTATATTCCTTGTCCACAAATATAAGTGCCTGCAAAAGACACATCTGTACATGGTACAACACCAGATCAAACTTCCAAGTCAATTTAAACTCTAACATCGTATGAGTGCATCTGATTCATAGCAAATGAATCATCTTTGCTGTCAGGGATGTGTAATGCAACTGTTCTGACTCATTCTGGTGAGGGTGAAAAATGACACAGCCACTTTAGGAGACAGGTCAGCAGTCTTCTGCAAATAAAATATGCTTTCACTATTGTCAATCAGTAATCGCACTATCTAGTCAAATAGCTTTAAAGTTGAATGTTCACATGAAACCTGCAAAATGATATTCATAGTAGCGGCTTTATTCATCATTGTTAAAACTTGTATGCAACCAAGATATTCTTCATTGGATGAGTTTCATTTCTGTGGTATATCCAGACAATAAAATAATATTCAAAACTAAACAACAGCAAACAAACAAACAAAACAAAAACAGGATGACCAAATCCTGATAAGAAATGGCAGAAATCTTTTTTGCTCAAGAAAATAATCCAAGTTACATAGTATTCAAGTCCAACTAGAAAAGGAAAAAATCTGTAGAGATGGTAAAATGATGACTCTTCACATTGAGTTTGGGAGGAAGAAGAAATTCAGACAGATCAGAAAGAATCTTCCATGATATCACTGATTATAAAACCGCAATAGTTGTCACATGCTACTATAATGTATAGTTTTCAATGCTCATAGCAAATATAACACCATATGCGTTTTCTGTTGAAAAGTATGGCCTGAGGGGTGATAAAGACTTCTCATTGAATGTTGATTGATTGAACTAAACATGCCATGCTGGTTGATGATGTCTCAAGAATAAGACTGGGCTTGTGTGGGGAAGATATAGAGACTTTTCTACACTCTCTACTGACCATTTCTGTGAAAATAAAGCTTCCCTGAAAATTAAAATCAATTTTAAAGTGAAAATAATATTTCATATTATTTATAAAAGTAATATCTATTCATAAATCCATGGATACTTATTGATTCAATAAGCATTGCTTAGTCCCTTTCAAGTTTTATTCATGATTTTAGATAGCAGACTGTTTTGATCTGATAGGTGTTTAAGATTTTACTGAGACTAGCGGAGAAATAAATGAATAATCATAGCACAGTCTGATAAATATGACAAAGGGAAAGAAGACGTCTCCTTGAATCATCCTGTTCTGTCTTGCTGTGGCTTTCCAGAGTCAAGGCTACAATACATAGAGCCTGACCCCTCAGTTTATTTGTTTTGCTCTCTCCTCAATGGTGCACCTGTGACCCCAAAGCTCTTCATGACTAACTTTGGTGACTGGAGAAACTAAACTGACTCACCCTGCCCTTTAACAACCTACCTTGAGGCTAAATCCAAGCCTAGGGGAACAGACATTGGTGTGGTCAGGGGCCCAGTTCAGCTGTGTTTATTAAGAGAGGGTCTCAGGGGTGTCTTTGTGCCGTGCAGCCTTCTCTCTGCATGCTTTATTTTTTACGACTCTTAGAGTCATTAATGCATTTCTTGCTTTCGCTGTAATGTGTCATTTAAAATATCACATATCTTAATGTCTGATGATGGGAAGTAATTTTGCTTGAGCAGTTTCCTTAGAGTGAGAGTGGCAAGCCGAGCACAATCAGTCACCGGTATTTACCAAGCTCACTTGGTGAAGACAGCAGGCTCCAGCAAAGCAGACACACTGCCTGTGCAGATCCCATCTGATTCCAGGCATCTGGAGGGGAGGGACTGGAAGACTCTACAGTCAGCTTTCAGGTCCACCACTCACTCAAGGCCACATTTTCAGTGCTCTCTGTTCATAGTCGACAGTGCTGTCTGTCAATAATCCACAATGCTGTCTGTCCATAGTCTTCAATGCTGTCTGTCCATAGTCTGCAGTGCTGTCTGTCCGTAGTCTGCAGTGCTGTCTGTCCATAGTATGCAGTGCTGTCTGTCTGTCCATAGTCATCAGTGCTATCTGTCCGTAGTCTGCAGTGCTGTCTGTCCATAGTATGCAGTGCTGTCTGTCTGTCCATAGTCATCAGTGCTATCTGTCCGTAGTCTGCAGTGCTGTCTGTTCATAGTCAACAGTGCTGTCTGTCAATAATCTGCAATGCTGTCTGTCCATAGTCTGCAGTGCTGTCTGTCTGACTATAGTCTTTAGTACAGTCAGTATATCCATAGTCTCCAGTGCAGTCAGTATATCCATAGTCTCCAGTGCAGTCAGTATATCCATAGTCTCCAGTGCAGTCAGTATATCCATAGTCTTCAGTGCAGTCAGTATATCCATAATCTGCAGTGCTGTCTGTTTATCCATAGTCTCTAGGGCAGTCTATCTATAGTCTTCAGTGTTGTCTGTCCATAGTCTTCAATGCTGTCTGTCTGTCCATAGTCTTCAGTGCAGTCTGTCTGTCCATAGTCTCCAGTGCAGTCAGTATATTCATAATCTGCAGGGCTGTCTGTCTGTCCATAGTCTCCAGTGCAGTCTGTCCATAGCCTTCAATGCTGTCTGTCCATAGTTTTCTGTCTTACCTGTCTACACTCTTCAACGTTGTCTGTTCAGTTGTCTAGCCTGTTCAGTGTTATCTTGGGGAAGCTATTACCTCTCTCCCATCTTCATTTTTGTATTATTAGCCCTGTGCAGTGGTCTTCGACCCTGCTCATATAGTAGAAATCCTTTAAGTTACTGAAAAAAAAAAGAAATTGAAAAGAAACAGTATCTGAACTGGAGAAATGACTCAGAAGTTAAGAGCATCGACTGCTTTTCTAGAAGATTCAGCTTTGATTTTTATCACCTGAATTGTGGCTCACAACCATATGTAACTCCAGTGTTAGGAACTAGACACTTATCTCCATCAGCACCGGGCATGCATGTTATGTGCAAACATATGTGCAGGCAAAACAGCTATATACCTGTAAATAAAAATAAAAATAAACTACAATTTCCAGGATCCATTTTAAATCAGTTCGAACATCATGTGCTAGGTTTGGGTATGGATATTGTTGACCTTTCTTTGTGCTGACCTCTCTGAGGATCTCATATGCATAGCCTGCATGAGAAACCAGAAGGAAGATAGTATTAAAGGTCCTTCTACCTCCTAAGATCTCTGGAATTCTTATCAGTAACTAAACCTCACAAGATCAACCATATTTCCTTATAGCAGCTTGAGCAAGTTGCTTGATTTGAAGTGTTTTCTTTCATTGAACTAAATACAGATTAGGGATACACTGCCTGTTTTATTCTATAGAAGTTGTAGGCATTGCAGTAGGAAAAATTCTAATTGAGTAGATCCGACCAGGGAGCTAGGTGAAAATCTTAAACAAGGCAGGTGGGAAGGAAGATTACCTCCACCTTGTTTTAGATATAGTGGGAAATTTTAAAAGCATTTTAAAGTTTTTGAAAGAACAGATATCAGTGCAAAAAGTCTGGAACTAGTCATTTGCTCGTTGGAGGACTTTGTGGTCTCAGGGGTCTCTATAAATTGGTCCCATATGTTAGAACAGTTTTGCAGGAAAAAGAAAAGCCATCACATACAGACATGAATACACACACACACACACACACACACACACACACACACACATTCACATAACAAAAATTCTTGGGTACAAGACAGATTTCAGGGATGCTTAACACAGAACTCGCTTCTGTATGGCTCTCTGCTTCCTGAGACTGGATACCATGGTGTTGATTGCTTTTGTGCCACTGTGGATGCCAGAGCTGGGGGAACAGCAGTTATGTTGCCGAAGATTCAAGTTCAATCTCAACTGAGCAGCAAACTCAGCTATTCCTTGTCTGGTCATGGTGTACTAACTGGTACATGGATTTGTTGACTGGCCTAGGCCAATCATAATCTGTTGATGGAAAGCTATTCTTCTCTTCTTTTTATAGAGGAGGAAATTGGAGCAGAAAGGTTTATGGCTTGCCAAGGTCACAAAGCTAGTGAGAATGATCCTGGAATGTGAACCCAGGCACATGACTTCTGGCTAAGCGGGGCTTTTGTTTGTCCCTGGTCTCTTTTTACTGGTAAATGCAGCCCTCTTTGAACTCCAGTGTGCCTGTGTCTCTCATGACTTATTTTTATCAATTGCTATTTTGGTACCTGCTGCCAACTCGCTAATGTTCTCTTTCCTGTTTCAGGTTTTGGATTGGGAGGACGGATTGGCCAGTCCTGACCCTCTCTGAACAGGACTTACTTGTCAGTTCTTGTTACAGTCCAGCTTGCTCTGGTAGCTCTAACCCTTTGTCAACTCAAGGTTGATCATCACAGGCAGACATTGGTCTCTTCAGTCCTCCCAGCAAGAACTTGGTCCAGGGCTGCTTTTCTTAGAAGTAGACACTGGTGTTGCTTGTGCACTGGGGAGTTCATGGTGGCAGTCTGAATTGTGGGGCCCAGGTCAGAGCCAACCACACTGTTACAAGGAGTGGGCCCTTGTTTGTCCCAGCTGCCCAGCTAGCTTACACCCAAAATAACCACACAGAAACTATTAATTTAAACTCTGCCTGGCCCATTAGCTCTAGCTTTTTATTGGTTTACTCTTTTATCTTGATTTAGCCCATTTCTATTAATCTATGTATCGCCATGTGGCAGTGGCTTACTGGAGATTATAACTGGTGGTGTCTGTGTCAGGAGGAGGATCTATGGCTTCTCTCTCTTTCTGTCCTTCTTCCTCCCAGCATCCAGTTTTGTTTTCTCCACCAACCTAAGTTCTGCTCTACCAAGTAGGCCAAGGCAGTTTCTTTATTCATTAACCAATGAAAGCAACACACAAACAGAAGGAACTCCTACACCACCACAGCATCTTACAGACTAAGCAGAAGGAAGTCCTCAAACCACAGACTCTTCCATATGTGGCCGTAAGAAGGATCTTGAAGGGAAAGATGACAAATCAGATAAGAGGACAAACAAAAGTCATGCAGACTCAAAAGTTGCTGTGTCAAATACTGTGATGAACCATTTCTCTACGTAGAAGGCATGCATTTAACAGAACTATATTCCACAGAAGCCCATATTTCTGGAGCTGAATCTGAGGAATGAGGGAGCATTGTCAAGTACAGACAAGTGACTGCTATGGACCATCAATGGGCTTTAGTTCTGTACCAATTGTCCTCAATCTAAACTCATATATGATCTGCAACAACTTATATGACTTTATCAAGGAGGTCAGACTGATCTGCCTCCACGGTAGGCCAGGTCCATCGAGGAGGGACACTATGAAGGGTTTGGATTAAAGGCTAAGACTTGGAGGAAGGCAGGTGAGGTAGAAGGGAGAGAGGGAGTAGGGCAAAGAACAGGCCAGGCTTTAAGTCAGAGTTTAAGACTGACACTTAAGAAAGTGCTGATGGGAGAATGGAGCACGAGGGACCAATGCAGCTCTGTGACAGCATGAATCACGGCATAGGGAATCTGTTCCAGAGATTACCTAGTAAAGGTGGTCTGGACTGTTAGTTGTAGAGTTGAGGCAACGTCAAAAAACAGTGTGATGATGCAGCTGTGGACTTCTGGCGATGTCAGACCTTGAGGACAGAAGACCAGATTCCATGGGGCAGCAATTTTCTTAGACTGACTGAGCCATGAACATCTGAGACTATATCATATGGCCAAGCAGAAACTCATACATAGATGGTGTGCTATATTCACAGGTGAATGTATTTTGTCTTGCATGCACATCTGCATGATAATTGTTGATAATTTTATTCCAGTATATTTAGTGTCTGAGAGTCAAGGCCAAGTGTTAACTCATTTCCCAAACCTCAGTGTCTAACAACACAAACAGCAGCTATTCAGTAATTACTGAAGGAACAAATGAGTGGTACATCTCATTAAGTAGTCAGTGGAAAGTTTTGAATGCAACAGTTAAATATTTGCAGTTGGTCTGGTAAAAGACTCTTCTGCCTTGGTGGTTGTCTTAGAGATGGGGCAGGAAGAGCATCTTTGTCAGAACTGTTGTTGAATATTATTTTGTGGTGCTGATTAAATTTCTATCTTTGGACAAATAATTTATTTTCTCAAAGGTTTAGGTTTTTTTTTTCAAATATAGTATCTAACTCAAAGTTTAGTGAGATAATTTCCTATGCATGGCTAGGGCAGAGCTAGGCATACATGAGAACTTCTGAAAATTTCATATCCTCTCTTGTCCTTCTAAGAATGAATCACCCAAGCCATTCTGCAGACAGTCAGTTTATATACAGGCTCATTGAGAGGAAGAAGAGGACAGCAAACAAGTCACAGCAGCAATGATTCAACCTAGGGCATAGGAACGACTGGACTGACTTACAAGGAGACTCATGGCCTGTTAAACCTCTCAACTGCCTATTTGTAATTAATGTGGCAAAGTGTACATCGATACTACCCTCATCTTACTAGAGTGAAATGGAAGCTTCCGGTGGTGAGTAAGTCACCCCAGGAAGGTGGCTGCAAGAGAATACAGTAGGATTCATACCTAATTGTGTTGTTGAAGATGAGTTCCCAACTACATGTATTTTTTTCCTAATGATGGATAAATAGGAATTCTGAGGAGCAAACAGATCTGGAGTTCTCCCAAGAATTTCCCAAGACCTCAAAAAGTAGTAAGAACTAGACAATAACATCAAAAGAGGATTTAGGGGCTATATGACTCCTTTCGTTGGGATGTTCTGCCCTCTGCTGGTCGATTTTTATGTTTTGTATACAAGTACTTAAAAAACTGATTTTAGACTTTTAAATTGGGTCTTCGTGGTGGTAACTAAATTGTTTAAAACGAGAGTACTTTACATGTAGTTCATTCATAAATGTGACTATTTGCCACTGTTTGTATAGGCATTTATGTGTGTATGCACATGTGTGAATATGTATGTATATATTCATATGCATATATGGGTAATCACAAAGCTATGAAGCCCAACACAATGCCTGTCAAACAGTAAACAATAGGTAAATATTGAACAAATGTGTGACTGGACGTTTGCACACATGAAGAACACAGGAAACCAAAGCGTTACTGTGGGCATCAGCTGTGCCCTGCTCTAAGCACCTCCGTTTTGTACAGAACCGTGGTATTCAAGGCACTGAGTGATATTCCCCAGAGTGACTCCATTTGATAAAACCAAAGTTTTCTCCAACTTGAGTACACAGGCAGGGGCCGAATGACTGCATCTTCGAGGTGCTTCAATACTAGTGATTGAGACTAATTCCTCCTATTCTGCATCTGATCTCTAGAGGGACATCTTTCTACATCCTCCTCACAGTGGAAGGCTGAAGAGCAAGTGCTCACTAAAAGGAGATGAATTCACCATTTCATCAGGATCCCCTTCTACCTTAACTGACCAGCTCCTGCAATAATGACATTAATACATTTCTGAGTGCAGAACTTTATGCCGCTTCTTTCTCAACAGTACCTCCGTGAGAATTGAGTTTTCAACATTTCCTTTTGAAAATACATTGAAACCATCGAATGTTTAATGTGATCTGGTCACTCTAAAATTTGGCTTATAGATATTGTCCTATACACGTCTCAGGGACACCTGAGCATAAAAAGCCTTCCACAACATCTTCAGATGAAGAAGAAACTGAGAATCAAAAGGACACTTGTAGATTGAAGTTTCCCTTCATGCCGGGAACTGAGAGCTCATGGGCTCAGGAACCTGGATCAAAGGCAGGCACGGAAACACATGAATGCTGAGTTTGCTGACTTCCAAGACTTACTGAAATTTCTGTGAAAATGCAGTGTAGTATTCAATAGATGAGAAATGGGGGTACTTCTGCTGCTTCATAGACTACAGTTTAGCAAAAAGATTCTAAACTGCCTCTGAGTGCACAGATAGGCTTCTGCCAAAGTATTGGTGCTTGGTGTGTCTTGAATGAATGAATGAATGAGTGAATGAATGAATGAACCCATGTGAATAATCAAACAGTGTTGGGAGGAGACTGCTTGTTTGTCCTGGCCACCCAGAACCGAAATAATCACACAGAAACTGTATCAATTAAATCACTGCTTGGCCCGTTAATTCTAGCTTCTTATTGGCTAGCTCTTACCTCTGAATTTAACCCATCTCCATTAATCTGTGTATTTCCATGTGGCTGTGGCTTACTGGATAAAGTTCCAGTATCTGTCTCTGATGGAGCTACATGGCTTCTCTTTAACTCCTCCTTCTTTATCTCAGCATTCAGTTTAGTTTTCTCCACCTACCTCTATTCCCTGTGCAGTCACAAGACAGTTTCTTTATTAACCAATGGTATTCACAGCATATAGAGGGGAATCACATATCAAAACACTGATTACTTTTCTGCATTTACAGTCGAGTTATGGGATGACAATTTCTGACCTCTTTTGAGCCTCAAGTAGATTTAGTTAGCAAACTGCAGCTTTACTTATCTCTCCCTAGATAGTCAAGCTGGGAACTTTTATTTTCCCCCTCTCATTTCTAAGTATACTCAGCACGTTGAAAGGAAATCTTGCTTCCCTGGGCCACAATATTTAATGGAGATTATGTTGAATGTCACTGAATACTTTGACACTTCAAGATGTATACATTTCTTACTACATCTCTTCCTTCCTCCACTTTCTCTTTCTTTCTCTCTTTTTAACAACAGACAGAAGATAGTCCTGAGTGACTGGGACTCCTGTCCTCTCCTGTATTCTCGTTCTGTCTCTGTCAGCTTGAAAATAGACACTCTCCTAAGGCAGCAGCTGTGTAAGACAAACACCACATTCCCCCTCCCCCTCATCCTATGAAAACCTCGAAGATGGAGGGCTGAGTTTTAGAAGGGATTCTGGGATTCTCCCGACCGCAGCATCAACTGGCTCAATATTTCAGGATAGAGTAGATGTATTCACTCTTGGGATCAGTAAACAGACAAGACCACTCAGGTGAGGTGACCTAATGAGTGTTTTGTCTTCCTCAGAGAGTCAGTGCTCCCCAGCCTGTCTAGTTACCGCTATACTGCACAAGGCTTGTAGCTAATGAGATCATCCCAAAGCTCAGGATTCCCTGCCCTCTGTGGAAAGTGCTGGAGAAAGGAAGCATGGACACTGCCCGAAGCAGAGGCAACTGTTCAGCTGAATTATTTAAGATGGTTCCATAGCATTTAGTTTTTAAGCATATCAAGAACCCACAGAAATATCTTTTTTAAACTTTTTATTATATATTTGATTGTTTGTTCATTCATTCATTCATCCATTCATGTATTTGTTTATTTTATTTATTTACAGTGGGAGAGTTCAGTTAATTAGTACAGAATGATCAGAATGGTAGGGTAAAAGAGTAAGATGTCAAGACTTTCCCTTTTGTGAGCATTCTGTGGGGAACAGGTCCAGATTAGAAACTTTAGTTTATGGTGTCTGCTTCCCACAAGTCCTTTTCCCAAGGTCATGATTTAGATAAGCAAGCGTCTCCATTCATTCTCTTGTGAGGAACTTCAGACCTTGCCATTAATAAATGACTGGTGCCTGTTGTCAAAGCCAATGCTACACACCCTGAGACCTCTCCAGAAATATCTTAATAGCACAGCGAAAGTGCTTTCCTTAAAGTTAGATTTTAATGAAGAATACAAATGTGTCAAATATGTGCTATAAATTAAATTTAGGTGTGTAAAATATCCACATGGCAATGTATGTTAATTATATATATGCACATCTGGGCATTCAATGGTGCTTTTAAGGCTTAGATAAAACCTTGTACTGGCTGATTTCTTGGAGTCACACCTGACAGTGAAGATGTGTAAATTGTCCATTCCCACAGTATAGACCAATGCGATTGAATGATCTTTTGAACAGCCATGGCAAAGTATATTGAGGTTTTCATACTAGGACAATTGCAAACTATGAACATTTTAATGTAAAATATTTTGGGTAGAATATTCTATATACATAGCATATATAGAATGTATTTTAAATGCATATATTATATTTATGATTTTCTATACTACTGTATGCTACAACATTTTCAATGGTTTATCTCTATAACCATCTATACTAGACTTGGGATCAATGAGGAGACACATTCCTGAGGATTTTGAGCATCATTTCTATGGTGTTTAACTGAGGAGAGATAATCTATCGTAAAAATGTCTGACAGCATGGGTTGAAAATTGAGCATGGCAAAGAAAAAAATTAGAGATAGTCAGCTCTGCTTCTAGATCATGCAATACCGAGAATGACTCCACCCCTGCAGCTTGAAGTCACACTTAGCACCCCATGTTTGCTTATCATCATGGGAAAGATCTCAAAGTGGAAGCCAGCATCAACTTGCTCCTTTAAATTGCCTCTTGTCAGGTGTAAGGCTGCAACAATGAGAAAAGTAGCCAATATAGTGACTTTATGACCAATTACAATGGCAGTAATGCTATTATCCTAAGTCATGAAAATATAATTTCAAGGAATTTTGAAAAATAAGAATAAAAAGATAGTACATTTCCAATCTCACCATTTTAACATGAGTTTGGATTTTAGTCTCTATTTTTTCATTGTGTATTCTAAATATTTTTAGTAAGTATATCGACTTTATAGCTTTGTGCCTTACTGTTTTCAGTTATGATAGCAAACATTGCTATACACTGTAATTCCTTATGTATATTCCTACTTCCATAGTTTTGAAACAATCCATCAAGTGAATAAAAACGGTTTCCTAGAAAATCCACCACGGGCCTTTCCCATTAACAGTAAATACATTTTTGAAATTAGAGATTAAGATCACGACAAATGCTTTCTCAGATGCCAATACATAATTTACACATCAATATGTTTTCCACATATTTTAGAGCAAGCTTAGCATCACGGCAAGGAAGTGTGAAAGGGTCAGTTATTTACCCAGTCATGATCCCTGATGCCTATTGTCAATATCTACCAAATCAGACTCTGCACCCACCACATAATGTTAGGGAAAGAACCCCACCCTTAATAATGGTAAGCCGCCGTATTATCACTGAGCTCTGCTCCAGCCTCTATTGCAAGCATGTTTGGCTTCCTTTAAAGTATTCTGGTGAGTTCCCCAGGACACTGATACAATCTTGAAGGAACATAAACAGTATATCATGGTGTCATTTTTTCCTTGGTTTTATGTAAGCCTCTCACTTTGTTCTCGTTCTTAGAAGTTCTACAAAGCCATTCAAATATCAAAGCTAACAAACAGTTCTAAGGGGCATTTGGCTTCAGAGGAATACACGATCAAGACATGGTAGCTTTTGCTGTAATTTACAGGTTTGTCTGGGAGGTGCCTTCTCATGGGCCTTTGGAGAAAACTGTTTTGTTGCTCTTACACTTTCTCATCATCATCACTTAATTTCCTCAGTCCTCTTCCAGCTGGAGTCTTGTCTCCTTTTGATCTTAGGCCGGGTATTCATTAAACAACACACGGTTTTCTTGTGGTTTTTGAGATCAAGAACCCCATGTTCTCATGAGCTGTGAGAAAAAGGAGAAAAGTCCAGTCATTTGGCATCGGAAATAATCTCTGTGTAATGAAATCTCTGTGTAACTGTTTATATTGCTGTTTGGGATGTATGGATCAGTGGTTAATAACACTTGATGCTCTTCCAGAGTACCCAAATTGCATACCTAGCACAAATGTCAGGTGACTTTTGACTGAATGTGACTTCAGCTCTGGGGGATCAGATGTCCTCTTCTGTCTTCCATTGGCACACACACACACACACACACACACACACACACACACACACACTATAAATTAATAAATGAAATTCTGGAATTGTACGTATTCTCTTGCTCTCCCCATGTATGAAAGGGTGAGAAATGAAAGTCACTCTGCCTCGTTCTAATATCCATAGGACAGTATACAACACTAAGTGCATAGATCAGGGTGTATTACTATGATGAAACCTATTTAGGGAAAATAAAACAGTAAATCTCACTTTGATTGTTGGTGCAATCGGTGTAAAACACTGTCTGCTTCTCCTGATGACATCAATGGGGCTCAGTCTAACTACACCTCATGTTGAGGGTGGCTCTAGACAAATGGAGTTTCACTTTCTTTTTTTGCTAATGAGATATCAAAGAGTACATGTTTGAGGCCCAGTGTAGTGTCACAGGCTTATTATTCTGGCACTGGGGTGGTTGTAACAGAAAGATTATCAACTCTGAAATAGCTTAGGCCACAAAGCAATACACAGTCTTAAAACAAAAAGAAACGACAAGGGCTGGAGAGATGATTCAGCAGTTAAGAGCACTAATTACCCTTCCAGAGGACCCAGGTTCAATTCCCAGCACCAACAGGGCACTCACAACTTTATGTAACTCCAACTCCAGGGGATTTAGCACCCTCATACAGATATATGTGCAGGAAAACACTAATGCACATAAAAAAATAAGAAAATACAAGTTGCCCTCCTGTCCAAATTTTAATTAGGCTCCCGCTAGGCTCACCTATGTAGTCATGCTGGCGAAAACCCAGTTTGAGCAATACCAGTAGACAACAGATCCAATTGGTCATGTCGAGTCTCATACACACTCCATGTTCAGTCAATCTAAATTACTAATTTACCCTTAGCAAGAAGAATCCTTTTAGGTAAGTTCATCCAGAACTGACTATAATGGATTAATTAAAAATGCTGTAGATCCCCGAGTAGCTGCATTGGCAGAAACGTTGCAGGTCCCTGAAGTGCAGCAGACAGTGGGCCATGTGGTGGCAGGCAGGGAGCAGTGGATCCAGAGAGCAGCCAGTCCCTGGCAGGGATGATGTGTGAGACCTCGCCACAGGTCTTCAAAGGCTGTTCCTGGGCAGCAAGCCATGTGGTGGTGGTCAGCGAGAGACAGATGAGTAGACACACAATGCAGAGTGATGTTGGATATTTATTTAGTGGGTTATGGAAGTATGAAAGGGAAGGGAGAAGGAGAAGAGCAGAGAGACATGGAAGAGAGAGGAGAGAGAGAGAGAAACAGAAGCTGCCTCTCCGAGAGGGAGATGGAAAAGGAAGAGACTCAGGCTGCAACAAAAAGGAAGATCTGCCTGCCTCAGTGGAGGGGGGGATGGGCATGATTTGCCTCTTAAAGAGACAGGACAGACCATTACAATGACCCCTTACCCACAGGAATTTCTCTTATCAATATTTCCTTTTGTGACCCCTCTCCTTGACAACCTTGCTGCCATGCTTCTTAGCTATGGGCTCCCTCATGCCATCTTGATTTCAGCTCAAGTCCCCTAACTGAGAACCCACTGCAGCTGCCCTGCATTTGTGGCTACAGTCCCAACCAGCATCTTCTTTATTTCACTTTAACAAGAACGAGGGAAAGCACTTCACTTTGATGGAACACAACCAAGCCTGCAAAGTTATTGACTATTTCTTATGAAACCCAAAATTTGTCATCTGGAAAGACTCACTTCCGTGTGAGACATTGCAGTGCTTTGACTGAGAGTGGCCCCCGGAGGCTCGCATGTTTGAATCCTCAGTCCTCAGTAAGTGTAACTGTACAGGAAAGGCAAAGAGATGTGTCCCTGTCGAAGGAGACGTGACTTTGTTGAAGGAGGTGTGTCACTAGGATTGAGTTTTGAGATTTCAAAAGTCCATGTCAGGTGCAGTGTCTCTCTGCCTCATGGCTGGTGCCTTAACATGTCAGCGCTCAGCTACTGGTCCAGCATCATGCCTGTCATCTGCCCACCATGATGGCCATGAAATCTTCTCTTAAAGAGCAGGTCCCCAGTAAAATGCTTTGTTTCACAAGACTGGGCCTGGCCATAGTGTCTTTTCACAGCACTAGAACAGTGACTAAGACAGACATTATCCATTTATTGTCATTTGTTCCCGTTCAACATCACTTTGTGAAGTCATTCAGAGAAAGTTTCGCAATGCTTACTTATTTAATGAAATAGATACTATAGAATATTATGTGTATGTACTTGTGCCGAGTGCGTGTATGTGCTCAAGAGCATACAGGGGATCGATGAGGGCAGAGCAGATTATTGAGTCCCCTGAAACTGGGTTATAGACTTTTGTAAGCTGCCATGTGGATGTTGAGAATTGAGTCGAGGTCTTTTGAAAGGACTTAGTTGCTTCTTCAGCCTCCCTCAGAAGTATTCATGCTCAGCTCATGTGACTTCCAGTAAGTTGAGTTTCTTTTAAGTCAAGCTCTGAAGATATCCACAGAAATGCTGTGACTCATGTGCAGAGATGTCTGGGCTCCCGCATAGCTTCTCTCTGTCCCCTTATATTCCTCCACCATTTCCAGTTAGAAGGGGCCACATCAATAACTCTGGCCAATGGACTAATGGCAAAAGTGATTCTGGATCTCAGTCTGCCTCCTCTACTTTTCTTGCTACAGCAACAAAGTGAGACAAAAAGATCAAATAAAACTGTTAACCCCATATCAAGTTGTGACACAAATAATTGTGTCATTGTGATTTCAGGATGTCTCTACTGCAATAAGTTATCCTTGAATAACTCTCTAAGAACATGAGTTGAAATTATCAAATCCATTATTTCACAGATCACACCAGAAAACAGAGCCTGCCTCATAGCACACCCAGCTCCATCCCTCAGTTACATAAATACACCGTTTTATAGTGTGAATTTTCAATGATGCTGTTTTTAGAGTGTCCTAGTTCAGAATGTGGTCAATTTTACTAGGCAGTCACGTCCCAAATAACTCATTATGTATTTTAGTTCCTCCCTACCATGACCTCATTAAACTATGACTGAATACATTTATCCATAAATGGGCGAGTGAGCATCTTTTCTTTGAACATACCTTCTTCCTGTTAGAACGGCAGTTTACCATTTGTTTCCTCATAAAAACAATAGCCGTGAGATATTGAGTCTGTGGGGGATAGGGTCAGGGAAAAGACTGAAAAGTGTGAAGCTCTAGCTAAATCTCATTTCTGCCATGATGCTGCAAGTGTTTCTGCAGGCTCCCCACTTCTTCCTGCCCATTACCCAGACCCCTACACTAGAAAAAGAAGGTATTTGTCATTAGGTCGCTGTGAAACTTTAATGGGTAAAATAACTAATGATGTTTGACATTTTGCTCATAAGAAAAAATGAAGATTTTTTTTCTCAATAGACATTTGCTACCACTTCTGCTGGCGAGGTACAACCTTGCCTAGGTTAAAAACAGGAGAGCAAAACCTCTCCTGTTCAGCGGCTTTATGTCACAGGACCACCAGGTGGCACAATTGAGTCAGAATTGTCTCTTCCCAGCCGATTCAGTTCTTGAAGTTTGTATATATGCATTTGCCCAGTGTGATTCTCCAACTGCGTTCTTTGTAATGACCACAAGATCTGAATGTTATGACCTTGGGATTCTCATGCTGTGCACTCTTGAGTTTCTTTCTAACCCTGTGACATTTCCAGCAGGGCCATATCATAATTCTTATTCACAATTATAGATCACGGAATTTTTGTTCATTTAGTGCAAGGAATTGCCTTATTTCCACAGACTACAAAAAGAAGATTCCAAATTACTTAAATATATGGTATTTAAATGTAACTTGAGCAGAAGGGCTCATTCTATGATGGTTGGTTCTCAAGGAAAAAGAGGTGCCCTTTACCCCAGGAACGCGAGGAACCACAGAGGATACCCCACATCTTCTATATCTATTTCCAGGGTTACTTCAGAGAGCATTTTCCATCAGTCCCTTAGAACTCTCCCTTTTTAGCACCCCTCTTTTGGAAAAAAAAGTCCAGCAACCCAGCCTCCATTGAACATTGCTAACACCTCGAATCTAAAGCCAAGTCCTTGTGTGCCTAAAAGTTCCTATTGCGTTCTTTCTGTGTAAGTTAGGAGGGCTGTTTGTTCTGTTTAATTCTGGAGGTATTTAGGGAAAAATCATTTACAAATAATATCGAGATATGTAAAGCAATTGCAAAAGTATATTTGTACATACATATGAAAATGTGGCTAGTATTAATATTAGTTTGATTTCTGTTGCTATGTTACCATGACCAAATGCAACTTGGGGAAGAAAGAATTTACTTGGCATACAGGTTATATATAGTCTATCATGGATGTAAGTGGGAACTCAAGCCAAATACAGAGGCAGAAACCATGGAGGGACATTGGTTACTAGCTTGGTCGTTATAGCTTGCTCAGTTTGCTTTATTATACAGCTAATGAGTACCTGCTCAGGAGTGGCACTTCCCACAATGAACTGGGTTGTCCCACATCCATCAGTCAAGAAGATGCCCCACAGACTTGCTAGAGGTCAAGGTAATGGAGACAATACTTCAATGTTCCCTCTTCCCAGATGACTCTAGCTTGTACAAAGTTGACAAAACCAGTACAGTATGACGTATATGATGGTAGAGATGAAACTGAGAATTCACTGGCCTTCTGCAGGGGGATAGCTATTAGGTGTAGATCACTAAACATACCTAGTCCTATGTCCTTTCTTGTCTATCCATCTGCATTTACCCCATCTTCATGTAACAGGTACCATGTGCCCATAGTAACATGGGATGCTTTCCAGATGACGTAGTTCAGAAACAGAGGAAGGCAAGATTGTCAGACTGTAAGAGAAATGACAATAATAAGAAAGTTCTATTTTCTGTCACGATGCCCTGTAGCTAAGGGAACAGTGGATGTAGGACCCTGGAAGTGTGGACAGAACCTCTATTCTTATCAGGAGTCAGTGCTCTCCTCCCAACAAGAGGGTCCCTAGGATCAAACTCAAGTCTTGATGCTTGTTTATGATGATCGCTACCCACTGAGTTGTCTTGGTAGCCCTTCCACCTCAATTTTGAGGCAGAGTCTCTCTTTTTTCTCCCACTTCGCTTGGTATTCCAGGCTTGCTGGCCTTCTAGCATTTGGGTTTTTCTTTGTCTGTTTCTTGTTTCGGTTATAGATGCACACTATCAGATGTGGCTTCCCCACTGTGCTTCAGGGATCTGAAATTAGATCTTCAGGCTTGTGCTGCAAGCACTTTTACTCACTAAGCCATCTCCCCACTGAATTATTCTTTCTTGATATTTTGATGTTTCCCATGCTCTGGCCACGTGGTCTATGTCCTAGGAATTATTTCTGTCCAGATAATACTTCCTTAGGGTGGATCTTGTCTTCACGGTTATATTAATTTTGTCCCTGAAAATTCAAAAGTGTTTCTCCCTTCACTGTTCTCTCTCCCGAATCTGTTTTTGTCTCCAGCCCTGCCCTCCTTCTCTTAAGGGAACCATTCTTGAGAACTCCCATTCCCATCTCTGGACTGAATTGTTTGTTTGGCTCTGTACTTTACAACCCCTCAAACTATACATGTGTCTTTTTGTTATTCTCCTTCTCTTGTCATATTACAGGTACTTACTATGTTTTCATTCCCCTCCCAAGGTGACAACTGCTGCAGAGCTATTACTGTAAATTTCTCACCTCCAGCAAATCTAGCCCAGAAATGGGTTCACTGTATCACCATTAACGCATGAACAGCCTCCCCTGGAGCAGCTCCAGGGGAAGAGAAGTTCAGACTCATTTTATTTTTGCCTTTCCTACCCCTGTGTATATTTGAAAAAAATAAAGTTTTTAAAATCTCTTGCATTGCTGTCATAATCCTGCTATTCTGACCTAATTTAAACCTCATCGATTTTTTGGGGGAAGTGAGGACTTAGTTGGGTTTTGAAGATAATATTAAATCATCTTTTTATATGCAAATGACTGCAGAAACAAGAGTTCTCTATTGCTGCTTGCTCCTTAAAGAACCTGTTCAACCTTCCAAGAGGTTGACAGTCTGTATCGATGAAGACACTGCCAGGCAAAGCCTCTTCCAGGATTCTGACTACTCAGCTCTTGGACTCAAGCCTTGTGCTGGATAACTCTTTTTAATTAGCCCCTTGATAATCTTCCTTTTCTCCAAAAATACTATTTTTCTGCAGGGAGAGAAGAAAAATCTCTTCTTTCCAATAGATAATTCTGAGTCTCATTTCCCAGGATAAAAGTTGTAACATATTCCATGTTGGGGTGGGGGCTTGTCCAAATGTGCATGCTAGCCTATTTGTGTCTATCTCTGCACAGTATAGAAGATTCTCTAGAGACATGTGGGTGACATGTTCTTACCTCATGTTCTTCATTTTGAGTGAATTATTTTGAAATCATTTTAATCACCATTGAATCGCCCCTTCTTTGTTTGGAAGATGTGCCTTTTTTTCTACTGGATAGAATGCTTACATAGAAATGCAGACTCAGAAGGTACCACCTGACTCTCACTGGTCATATTCAGCTGTCTCAATGAGACCCAGTCCTTTGTCCTGGGATGAGGCTCCTGGCATTACTTTATTTCTTTTTATATGGAAACCTCTCGAAGGGTGCTTGGGAAAGTAAACTTCTGAAGGACACAGAGCACTTTTTAAAATTTCTGTTTTTGCTCTTTTAATCTTTGACTTTTCAGAGCATGCTCAGAGTTGCTGCTAGATGTGTCTTTTGAAGATGATTGAGAACAAAGTAACAGGAGAGGAAGATCTGGGATCTGGTATTGTGATGTGCCATTTCTCTCTTGTCCCTTCAGGACAGTATCTTACTGAAGGAAATGATTTTGCATTATACCCAGGCAAGCACATTTGCTTTGAATATTTTTAAAGATGTTCAGCTGTCTTTGATTTCTTTGTTGATATGCAACATAGTAAGTCATATCAAAGAGCTTATCACTAAATATAAAGCTCAGTGGGAGCACATAGTAGGGTTCTTTTCACCTATTCTCACACACCAATGGGTGGTTGTACAACTGAACTGCACTGTTGTTCCTATATACATAGGACTGCATAGGGCACTGTAAGTTGAGTTTTCTGCTATAGTCATCAGGTATATAGATGAGTCAAAGAAGGTCAGATATACGAAGCTACAGATTTCCTTCTATTTAAGAACTGGTTAGAATACAAAGTCTGATGTCTTAGAAACAATCTTCTTACTTTATGAATTCAAAGATTATCATCACCAAATCCCTGGTTCCAACACTAGAACTGCAAAAGTGTCTATTAAACAAGAACAGCCCAGGGCCAGGACTTCTAACAAGCTTCTGCCAAGACCTCATCTTTGCTTTGAGAGGTTATTTCTGCGGATGTGCAAACAACTGAACGTTTGGGGAATGAGACTACTCATCCAAGTAAAGGCATTCACCATTGAACTTACGTGGTGTGGGAGAATTATCTGTACTCTGTCAATCCTGTATTTTAATGAAACGCTGATTGGCCATGCAGGAAGTATAGGCAGGTCAACCAGACAGGAAGTAGAGGTGGGGCAATGGGAACAGGAGAAGGCTAGGAAGGAAGAAGCCCATTCCTCCATTCCTGCTCAGACCACAGAGAAGCAAGATGTAACCTGCCCCGCTGGAAAAGGTACTGAGCCACATGGCTAACCCAGACAAGAATTATGGATTATTGTAAGATGTAAGAATTAGTTAATAAGAACACTGAGCTAATGGGGCAATCAGTTTATAATCTTATGGAGTCCTGTGTGTGATTTTCTTCGGGGCTTGTCGACTGTGGGGTACTGGGCAGGACAGAAACCCCAACAAGCCAGCTCTCATGTTACAAATGGCACCCACGTGGATAATTGTATCCACAGAAAGCCTGAGAAAGCTTCGGAAAGAATAGAGTAAAACATGTTTTCTTGGTAGCAGCAATTTCTTGGGTCTGCTCTGTTTGCTAGAGGTAAGCAAGTGCTCTCATCTAAGAGAGGCTTCCTGACTCAGCTTTAGCTGTAAAATCCTGGAGCTCTTTTAAGAGGTCCTGTCACAAAACACTTACATAGTGTTGATGAAAAGCTGAACGTGCACTTTTTGGTTTTTCAGCCATAGCAGGTAAAAAGCTGTGCTGTTTTAAAATGCTGGCTTTCTGAGCTGATCTGCCAGGGCAAACACTGACTTTTTCAGGTAGGCAGTCTGACTGAGTGTGGCCTATGAGCAGAATGTTGCCGCTTGCTTGCTGGCAAGGACCTTGAAATGCCACAGAATTGTGGCAATAAAAATGACTACAGATAGTACCTCTGCAATGAGGCTGGGAAGCTAAGGAATAGGCTGGATCCAGCCATCAAAGCCAAGGCTTTAAACCTCGCAATAAAGATTCATGTGGTCAGAAAAAGAGAGAAATACAGTAAAGAGAAATTGAAAGATGAAGAAAACCTCTGAATGGTTTCCAGTGTGTTAAAAATATATGCAGGATAAAAGTTAAAGTTCTTAAAGTAAAAAGAAAGAGAGTAGTTCGGTGTGGTGGTACATACCTTTAATCCCAATGCCTGGGAGACAGAAGTGGATTGACCTCTGTGACTTCAAGGTGTGGTAGCACATACCTTTGATCTCAATGCCTGGGAGGCAGGGGCAGACAGGTCTCTGTGAGTTCAAGTTGTGGTAGCACACACCTTCAATCCCAGCACTGGGGAGGCAGAGACAGGTGGATCTCTGTGAGTTCAAGGACAGCCTGGTCTACAGAGTTATTCCAGGACAAAGATATAGAGAGAACCTGTCTCAAAAAGTAAAAGTAAAAATAAAAGAATTAGAGGTTAAAATAAAGCCACACAAAGATGGAAAATACACAGAGAATCTTGATACTGTTTGTTATTATGCTCTCTTTGAACTATTTGAATGCTGAGGAAGGAGCAACAGATGCTAAAAGATATTTGCTTATAAATGCTGCTAAATTAATGCAAGATAGGTATTTTAAAAATACCTTGACTTCAAAATTGAAGTCAAAAGGTATGTTACTTTGGAGAAGAGATTTTGTTTTTGTTTCCACAGAAAACGAGAGGCTGTGGATTCATTCTGAGTTAAGAAAAATCCAGTTTGATCAAGGAAGACCATCTGAAAAATCTCCGGTAGAAACAGATGACCCAGATGTCTGAGTTCTACATCCAGAACGAATTCAAGATGCTGCCTGAGATGATCAGGTCTCACAGGATACTCCAGTCAAGACTTGATTATAATCTAAATTTTCTTTAGGTCCCCATAAGACTATCAGCGTCCCCCAACCAGCAGGAAATAGTCTGGAAAATTATGCTCACATTCCCAAAATATGGACTATCGATATTTTCTTTTCTTTAAAAACAAAAAAAGGAAGAGGGGGAAGTGGTGCGGGAGAATTATCTGTATTTTGTCAATCATGTATTTTAATAAAACGCTGATTGGCCAGGCAGGAAGTATAGGCGGGTCAACCAGACATGAAGTAGAGATGGGGCAATGAGAACAGGAGAAGGCTAGGAAGGAGGAAGCCCATTCCTCCATTCCTGCCCAGACCACAGAGAAGCAAGATGTAACCTGCCCTGCTGGAAAAGATACTGAGCCACATGGCTAACACAGACAAGAATTATGGGTTACCGTAAGATGTAAGAATTAGTTAATAAGAAGACTTAGCTAATGGGCCAATCAGTTTATAATCTTATGGAGTCCTGTGTGTGATTTTCTTTGGGGCTTGCTGGCTGTGGGGTACTGGACAGGACAGAAACCCCAACAAGCCTGCCCTCATGCTATACTTACAGATTCGAGTTCAGTCCTCAGGACCCACATGGTGGGATTAGAAACCATGTTTCTGTAATTTGTCCCTTGACTTCCACATGTGCATGCTTTTCTTTCCTCCTTCTGTCCCTTCCTCCCTCTTCCCCCGTCACACACACACACTACATGTGAGAAAACAAGGATGAGCATTCATAAGTGGAAAAATACAAATCAAGCATATTTTCAAGAGTAAGATATTTTTGATCATCTTTAATGAATGCATAAGTGAACTAATAAAACATTTAAAATCCATATGTGCATAATAACTGCTGGATTAATTAAGTTAAAGTTTCAGATTTGTGAGGTGTTTTGGTGGTGATGATAGTATTAACAATAATGGGAGCTATTGATTACCAAGTGAACAAAAGCATAAGAGAGTGACACTGGGTTTTTGAACACAAAGATACGATCCCTACCAAACACAAAGCTCTGGCAACATTCTGGATCTGTAGGTACAGATGCTGAAGCTTGAATATGTTTTAATCGTCACAAAACAGTAAACACTAGAGCTCAGATTTGTCTCCAGAGGTATTTTGGTTCAAGGGTAAGATTATAAAATACTGACATAATCTTTAGTTTTTATTTACTGAAATCATTTCACAAGATACATGGTGGAACTAAACTAGACGAGTTACATGTTACTCCTAGAGTTAGTCAGTGTGCCGTAAATAAATACCAGGGACATGGGTATTGAACCTTGCTATTCTATCACACTTTGATCATTTATCAAACCTGCTTTCAGTGAAATTCTCAGAGCAGATGCAACCATGCCTAATGTTTTTAGCTCAGAAAACACTGCCCCATTAGCTGATTCTTATTCTCTTAGTCTCAGCTTAAAAATTTACCATTGTTTTAAAAGCAAAACTAAAAGAGTCACAATAGGCCAGATTGCACTATGGTTCATAGGAATCCCAGTGGCTTAAATCCCCAAGGTTAATGTTTGCCCATATTCTATGCCTACCACTGGGTGGTCAAGGGCTCTGCTTTGTATATAGTTGATCGGAGTCAAGATTTGTGCAACAGCAGTGATCTAGAAGTTGTTCTTTTCCCATAAAAAGCTAAAAAGTGCTAAAATCTCCTCTTCCAGATCAAGCAGTCAGTGGAGTGATGCCTGGAGTTTCACTTAGAGTTATAATCCTTTATTGGAAAACGATGGGAGGCTCATCCAAGCACAATGGGGTCGATAGGAAGATGGACCTTTAACACTTACCTAGCATCAGGAGAACTGGAAATACTACATAAGTATTCTTGAAGACCTCCACAGACACTTCTTGTATCGGACACAATTTTTCTTTTCATTAACCTCCAGTTAGCAGCATCTTCCACTTGAGCCACAACTTGTGTAATCATTCCAATATCAGGACTCTGGTACAAGTTCCTCCCACTGTTGCCGTTTGTAATACTTGATGCTTTCTTCTGGGGGGTAGGCTTCTTTAACTCAACCAACAGCTTTGCACACATCTTTGCATTCAGGTTCCATTGGTAACTACTTGGGATGTTCTGGCTTTCTTTTTGGATCCATAGTGTTCCTTAATCTGTAAACACAGAATAAAGCTTTGATTCTTCCTATCGTTCCTTGTCAAAGGGGGCTGATCAATATCTTCATACTGATCCCTCTCTTCTTCATACAGTACAGCATGATTTCTGCCTTTTCTGTTACAAGTTAATCTCTGTAGCACAAAGCAAATGGAAGAAACTATTCTTATATCATTTGGATTCTCCCTTTCCTCACATGGTAAAAGCAGAAAAGATTCACATGTCTGCTCTAGAGGAGGGAATATTCAAAGAGGACATAGGTAATTGCTTTCCTTTGTCCTTAGGTTATAGGAAGTTTGGATCTGGAATTTGGGACATGTTGATAACTTCACACTCAGGAAACTTCATGACCTCTTCCTTGCCCTTGGTAAATTTCAATAAAGGTTGTGCTAGGGAGTGATGACTGACAGGTTGGAAGTTCATTACTTTGAAGTGGCTTCTCCTCCAAATGTTTGCAGCTGTCCTTAGAGCAAGTAAGTATCTAATGTACCAGTGTTCTCTGGATTCTAATACCTACTTTGGAAACAATGGAATAATCTTGACACAAACTGCTCTCTCTACCTTTAAATCTGATGATCTGTCACTGTTTAAAAATTTATGCAAAACGAAGTGACTGAAAACAGTATAGTTTCATTATATCTGGGGATCTCTGTGGTTCTGGCATTTGAGCAAAGCTCAGCTGAGAACCATTCTACAGCAGGGTGGAATTGGCTTGATACAGCTCGGGAAAAATCAATTCTTTTTTATCTTTCTTTTTTATTGATTTTTTTATTGAGCTCTACATTTTTTTCTTGGCTCCCCTCTCTGCCTCTTCCCTCCCTTTCAGCCCTCTCCCAAGGTCCCCATGCTCCAAATTACTCAGGAGATGTTGTCTTTTTCCACTTCCCATGTAGATTAGATCCATGTATGTCTCTCGTAGGGTCCTCATTGTTGTCTAAGTTCTTTGGGATTGTGATTTGTAGGGTGGTTTTCTTTGCTTTCTGTTTAAAAGCCACTTATGAGTGAGGACATATGATAATTGTCTTTCTGGTTCTGAATTACCTCACTAAAAAGATGTTTACTAGCTCCATCCATTTGCCTGCAAATTTCAAGATGTTACTTTTTACTGCTGTGTAGTACTCCATTGTGTAAACGTACCACATTTTCCTTAACCATTCTTCGGTCAAGGAACATTTAGGTTGTTTCCAGGATCTGACGATGACAAACAATTCTGCTATGAACATAGATGAGCACATGTCCTTGTAGCACGGTTGAGCATTCTTTAGATATATACCCAAAATTAGTATTGCTGGGTCTTGAGGAAGATTGTTTACTAATTTTCTGAGAGATTGACACACTGATATCTAGAAGAGCTGCACCAGCTTGCACTCCCACCAGCAATGCTGGAGTGTCCCCTTTACCCCACAACCTCTCCAGCATAAATTGTCTTCAGTGTTTTTTATCTTTGCCATTCTTACAGATGTAAGATGGATTCTCAGAGTTGTTTTGATTTGCATGGCTCTGATGAATAAGGATGCTGAGCATTTCCTTAAGTGTCTTTCACTCATTTTAGATTCCTCTGTTGAGAGTTCTCTGTTTAGGTCTGTACTCCATTTTTTATTGGATTATTTGCTCTTTAGATGACCAATTTCATGAATTCTTTGTATATTTTTGAGATCAGACATCTGTCTGATGTAGAATTAGTGAAGATCTTTTCCCATTCTGGAGGCTGCCAATTTGTCTTATTGACCATGTCCTTTGCTTCTTTTTTTTTTTTTTTTTTTTTTTTTTTTTTGGTTTCAGGAGGTCCCACTTATTAATTGTTTCTCTAGGTCTGTAAAGAATTTTGTTCGGATTTTGATGGGCATTGCATTGAATCTGTAGATTGCTTTTAGTAAGATTGCCATTTTTGTATGTTAATTCTACCTACCCAAGAGCATGGGAGGTTTTTCCGCTTTCTGGAGTCTTCTTCAATTTCTTTCTTCAAAGATTTAAAGTTCTTGTCATACAAGTCTTCCACTTGTTTGGTTACAGTTACTCTGAGATGATTTATGGTATTTGTGGCTATTATGAAGGGTGATGTTTCTCTGATTTCTTTCTCAGCCCTTTTATCATCTGTGTAAAGGAGGGCTACTCATTTTTTGAGTTAATCTTATATCCTGCTACATTACTAAAAGTGTTCATGAGTTGTAGCAAAATAAACTTCAAACTAAAATCAATTCAAAGAGACAAAGAAGGACATTTAATATTAGTCACATGAAAAATCCATCAAGAGTAAATCTCAATACTGAACATCTATGCCCCAAATGCAAGGGCACTATCATAAGTAAAAGAAGCACTTCTAAAGCTTAGATCATACATTAAACTCCACACACTAATAGTGGAAGACTTCAACACTCCATCTCACCACTGGACAGGCAAGTCAGACAACAAATTAACAGAGAAATAAGGGAATGTACAGATGTTATAACTCAAATGGACCTAGCAGACATCTATAGAATATTCCATCCAAACAAAAAATAATTACCTTCTTCATAGCACCTCATGGAACCTTCTCAAAAACTGACCACATACTCGGGAACAAAACAAAGCTCAACAGATACAAAAACATGGAATAACCTCCTATATCTTATCAGATAACCATGACTTAAAATTAGAATTCAACAGGAAAATCAATTTTTAAACACCCAGAAAGTATGTATTTACTACAGTAAACCTTCAGATGCTTGAAACTAGATGCAGTACAGATATTTGCATCTCAGAAATGAGTAAACACGAAAATCTGTTTTAAGCTTTTCCCCAGATGACCACTTTACCAGAAAGCTCTTGCTTCTGCCTGGAATATTCTTCACTCACGGGGATATCCAGCTGGCAGTTGCACTGCCCTTGAGGGGCCATGAATGCTTCACTTATGGGGTTGATACCTCACAGGGGATGGCTAGAAAGCTCAGAGGCACAGTCTATCAAACACAGACACATACACTCTCTGCATGGTGTTCTCAGGGTAGTCAGAGAGATATAATCACTTAAGGCTTTGGGGCAACTACTCTAAGACCTAAGGCAAAAGTTGCCAAGCTTTTATGATTAAATTCACTTGATGAGTTCATAGGTCAAACAAGTCCCTATGTAGCCTAGATTTGAATGAATTGGCATCTAATTTTCAAAGAAAATTGTAATAAAGAATTAGTGATTATCTTAGATTTCTTTTCTTCTTTTAGACATTTGCACAATTACCTTATTAATCTTTCAGTCTTAATGAGACACTGGCATCTTTATCTTATCTTGTACCATTGTATTAATCAGAATAAGTCCCACCATTTGTACAGCATGTATATCCCACAAAGTGGTTTCCTTCCCTTATCTTAGTTCGAGGTGGATCAATCCAGGTCCAGGCAGACATCTGGTCACCCTATCTTTCAGAACTCTGTATCTGCTGTGTTTTAACAGGGTTTTTGAAACTTGTAGTTATCTCTTATGATCTGGCAGCAAAAAAAGGGACCATATTGGAGATTTTAGAGACCTGACAATTTCCTCCCACACTGATAGCTATTTTACCTTCTTTTCAAGAGATATAACTTAACCCCAAGGTCTAAAAACATTAGACCCATTATAAAACTGGGGTGTTTTTGAAGGGGAGTGCTTTACTATCTCTTCATAAAATCAGATACTGTTCCTTATGGTTCAGTGTTCCTGAATAAGAAAGCAAGTTACCTTTCCCAGGAACCTATACATCCATCAGCTTGATTCAGGATAGCAGCAACACAATGCTGATTTGTTCGGAAACTGGGAGAAAGCATATATTGTTTTCTGGTCTAAGCTAATTCAAGTCAAATTCTTTGCTGCTGTTGTCTTCCTGTTCTGTCCAAAGGCAGTGAAAACCAACCACGGGACTTGTCCCTGCTCTGACCACCCTAAAGACAGAGAGCATGTGACCTCCTCCTCAGTTTTATCTGGTCATATATTCAGAGAAAAATCACACCCATAGAATTAGTCACCCCCAAAATCATTGGCTAAATGGGTCGAGCTCCCACATTTCCCTCTTTTTCCTAATTGTGAAGGATCTAATCCTAACAAAAAACTATATAAAATAATAACCATCAAGAATTGTTCAAAAGAGAGAAAAGGTAATAACATAAACAAAATGAAACTATAACCAACAAGAACAACCTCAAGCTAGAAACACATTCTAAATGTCCAGACCATAGGTTAATAGCAATTTAGAGATTAATCCAATAGTTGTTCTATCCTGAAGAGTTTAAGTCTTATACCTAATATGCACTTATTTAAGATATGGGGGGGATTGTAACCGCAATTGACTAGTCTTCAACCCCATCAAAGACCTGTAAAGGAAAATAATATTACCTGAGTAAGCAGCAAGTACAAGCAATCAATTTCCAAAAAAAAAAAAGTAAGAAGTGAAAGAAATAGCTGGCTGCCTGGACAGTCATTCAAGGGAGAGAGCATATGACCTCTTCCTCAGTTTTATGTGATCAAGTAACCTTAGAAAAACATGTCCATAGGGCTAGTCACCCCAAATGTCATTGGCTAAATGAATCAAGCTCCCACAACAGAGACTAGTTCCTCCCTGAGCTCCCATTATGCTGTCAGAGGACAATCTTCTATTTGATGATCCCTAAAACTACTGATTTTCTTGTTTTAAAGGATGTCCTATTATCTAAAGTCATCATTGGCTTCAATTGATGTAAATAAAGAGAATAGAGTCTTTCCTTATGGAAAATTTAAGCATCGTTGATAGAACAATGGTGAATACAGTATTGTTTTTGGCCTTGAACAAACCTTTTTCCAACTTCTATTATTTTTATTCTAATTTCTTGGTAAAATTGACAAAATACCTTCTTTAACAGTTTTTCTGGTTCCCATTTTATCTCCCCACAGGTAACCTCTTGTGTTATTCAGAGTTTTTCATAAGCCATGGCTCTCTATTCTGATAAATTTCTTTGCTTCCTTGTTGTAAGTCGTCTTTCTTTATGGAGTCAAGGGTAGTAGATATTTTAAGATATTCTGAAAGAGTATATGAAAAGGCCTTAACTGCATTCATAACTTCACTGAGGCATGAGATTTTTGTGTAACTGAGAAGTTGTACAGGGCTTTTCCCACAAAGACTTTTAAAAGTACATCTGTGGGACTGGAGCTGGCTCAGCTGTCAAGAACACTGGCTGCTTTTCCCAGCATCCACATGGTTCACAACCATTTGACTCCAGTTCCAGTGGGTATGATATCATCTTCTGGCTTCTAAAGGCACAAGTGGCATATAGATCTACATGTAGAACAAAAACTCCACAAACAATAAATTAAATAATAATTTTCAAAACAAGTTAATAAGATTGCACCTTTTGCATCCCGAGGTTTAGAAACAGCTAATTTTCAGATTTCACAGCCTAGAGCAATGCTGAATCCCTGAACCTGAACATTTCCTTCTCTGCTATTTGCCAAGGAGCTAGTTCATTCACAAGGGTTTTATTCTTTTTAAAAAAATACTTGCAAACACACACAAAATGACAAACATACACCAATAAAAATCTGTTTATAATTTCTTTTTGGTTCCAAAGAAATAAGGTCCCACTTCCAAATGCATCATATTTTTTTCCCAAATGTTGTGGTGCTGTGTGGAATGAGTCTCTGACTGTCCTGTCAGTTATAACTGCTGCTTGTCACATGGGGATATACATACTTCAAAGAGATAGACACCTAAATCAAGCTAATTTTATTTTGTATCAGTTGTTTATTTTGCTTTAGTCTATTTTTACTGCAACCACTATCAAGGCACAAATTTCAGATTTTTCAAGGCTCTGCTGACCAGTGAGAAAGAATACTAGATTTCAGTGGGACAGTATCACAGAGGATTATTCTTTATTGACATTTTGGTATTATGTGTGTTGGAAGGGATTTTTTTGTTTTAATTTTTTATTTTGTGTTTTTCTTTAATATGTTTTCATTGAACTTCTTCCACTTTGTGTTCAAAAACCACTGTTAGCTGGAAGTAATGTCACACACTTTTAATCCTAGCATTTGGGAGGCTGATACAAGAAGTTGATGTGGGAAGTCCTTTTGTATATGTGTTGCTTTTATTGGTTGATGAATAAAGCTGTTTGGGCCATGACTTAGCATAGTAAAGTGAAAAGATTTATATATATATATATATATATATATATATATATATATACACATATATATGAGAGATGATTAAATATTGTAACTATAATTTTTGCTTAATACCTGTTTCGTTATATCCAATTTTATTATGATAATGCTAAAGTCTTCCTTTTTTATTGCCAGAAAAGGGGAAATAATGTGGGATGTCCTTCTGTATATGTGTTCCTTTTATTGGTTGATGAACAAAGATGTTTCAGCCAATGGCTTAGCAGAGTAAAGCCAGGTGGAATATCTGAACAGATATATAAATAGAGAGAGAGTAGACAGAGTCAAGGAGATGCCATGTAGCTGCCAAGGAGACAGATGCCAGACAGAACCTTACTGGTAAGAAACATTCTCATGGTGATACACACATTGATAGAAATGGGTTAATTTAAGATGTAACAGTTAGTTAATAATTACTCTGAGCTAACAGACCAAACATTGTTGTAATTAATATAGTTTCTGTGTGATTATTCAGGTCCCAGTAGCTGGGAAATGAAAAAGCAGTCTCCTTTAAAAAAAGATGCAAGTTTGAGACCAGCTTGTGCTATATTGTGAGATTGGGGCTAGCTTGAGGTATACCATTAAAACTTGTATCAAAACAACAACAACAAAAATAGAACACCAACCAAACAACTGAACCAGTGTAGAATCACCACATGGGTGTTTCAGAGACAAGGTGTAAATCCTGTAAACACCACTGATATGCAGATCCCATTGTCTAGAACTTAGGTCTACAAGCCTTTGTTTTACGTAATACATAAGAAATATAATTAATTTGATGTGTACATAGAATTGTCTCAAGCACTATACCCATGTTTTTGATGTAATTAATGTTAATATTATTTACATGACCCCAAAGTTATATGCTATGGATTAAAGTGCACATTTCCCATTTTTCACTGAGTCTTAGCATCCTTGATCTCTTTCCGACTTGTTTATTGTTTCTACTGGGATAATAACTGTCATAGTTCAGACATTTACTTTAAACTTTTAGGAACATATATAGACAAAACTTTTCTGATCTCCCCTGCCAAAGCTTTTTCAGTCAGACTTTGAAAGCATAGAGACTTTCTGCCTGCTCTCCCAACATTTCCTTTAGCAGCAATTCCCTCACCGGGGGTATGTGCATTACAGATGATCAAACCATATCACAAACACAGAAGTCTGTAATTGTCCCTAGGGGATACTAAATGTTTAGCTCTCTATGATGTCACGTAATTACCAATTCAATGTGGAATGCAAGGATGGCTTAACATGCAATTCAATAAACAATCAAAGGCACAACAAAAATCAAGGATAAAAATTATATGTTTATCTCAACACATACAGAGAAAGCTTTTAATGAAGTTTAATATCAGTTCATGGAAAAAAGTTACAAAGAATCTACAAATATAAGATCATATATCATCATTGTAAAGGCTGTGTCCCATAAAACTGTAGCCAACATTATACTGAATGGGGGGAAATTGGAAATGTTTTCACTAAAATCAGAGATAAGAAGAATGTCTGTTCTCTCCACTTATGTTCAATAATGTATTTGAAGTTTTAGACCAATGACAAACAAAAATATGAGAAAAGGGTCACACCTATGTAAAGAAGAAATTAAGTTGTCTTGACTTGCAGATAATCTGATCCAATACTTGAAAGGCCTCAAAAAGTCTACCACCAACCTCTTATGTCTGAAAATACTAAAATGAAGTACAAAATTATATACAAAATTAATATACAAAATTTGGAAGTTTTCTGTATACCAATTATAAATAGGTGAGAAAAATTAGGTAGGCAATTTCATTCACAAATTGCTTCAAAAAAACCACACATAGAAGTAAATCTGGTATAAGAGGTGAACCACCTACATAATGAAATATAAGCACTAAAAAGGGAAACCAAAGAATTCCCTGAAAGAAAGGAAGACCCCCTTGTTCACAAGTCAGCAGAATATATACTGTGAAAATGACTGCCTTACCAAAAGCAATCTTACCAAAATTCAGTACAATTCTTATCACAATTACAAAAGGACCTAGCAATCATAGAAGTCCATAGCCCAAATGAAAAGAAAAAAGAAAACTATGCATTATGCGTGTGTGTATACGTATATATGTATACACACACACACACATATATATATTTATATATATATATATATATCACATAGATTATTTCAAATCACAGTACAGTAGTGAACTCATGCTTTCATGTAGTTCCATCATTCAGAAAGCCAAGATAGAATGTCTTGATTTTGAGGACAATGTAGGGAACATTTACCTAACTCTGAGAATGATCATGAAACTATAAGCAGAATCTTGACTGTACACACACACACACACACACACACACCATTAAAGAAATGGAAGGAGACTAGCAGGATGTGAAGAGATGGCAATAGTATAAATATAACAATGTTTTATACATATGAATGAAAATATTATTATTAAGACCAACATTTTATACAATGAATATATATAGCAAAAATCATCCTGAATAGATAGCTCACTGGGCAAGAGTGTTTGCTTTGCAAGTAAGAGAGCATGTATTTGAATTCTCAGCATCCATGTAAAAAGCTTGACATGGTGTCACATATCTGTAATCCTAGTGTTGCACAGTAGAGTCAAGTCGATTCTGAAAGTTTGCTGGAGTCAGGAGAGCTGAAACATCAGCTGTCATGTTCAGTGAGAGATTTTATCTCAAAGCAATAAGGTGGAGAGTGTCCTGGAGGACTGCACATGCTTATCTAGCTTCCATATACATACACTTGGGCTTGTGTGGATATGCTATACATACATACATACATACATATATGTATATATAACATGTACACACATGCACACCACACACACACACACACATATTTTATACACTCAAATAGTAGTAAAGATATAGTCTTTCAGCCTTTCTTTGTATGAATATCTTACTCCAGGGATTTAGCTATTTCCAGAACTCTTGTGACTCGTAAAGTAAGTAAGGTTTTTCCTTTCCTGAAACATAAAGGCCTCTTAATTATCTGTTCTTGTCTATTTAGAATTGTCATACATAATATTTTTATTAATTATTTGATTATATTTATCCCTCATTCCTCCCCCAACTTCTCCTCCTAAATTCATTTTTTAAAAATCTTTTTTTTGTCTTCTTTATTTTTATGGATGTTTTGTCTGCAGTTGTGGTCTGTGCCTCACTTGCTAACTTGGTGCCCACAGAGGCCAGAAGAAAGCACTGGGTACCCAGGAACTACAGATGGTTGCAAGGTACAATGTAGGTGCTGGTACATTGTACCTGGTGTAGGTGTGGCTGTCTGGAAGAGCAGCCAACACTCTTAACTGCTGAGCCATCTCTTCATCCCCAGTTTGTCATCTTCTTTTTTCCTTCTCCTTCTGTTTCTGTTTCTCCTCTTCTTCTTATTTTTTTACCTTTTTTTCCACAAACTATGTAATCCAATTTGCATTTCTATATTTTCATGGCTGTGTAGACATCCATTGGGGCATAATCAAGCTACCCTGGGATTCCCCTTAAGGAAAAATGACTCTTCCTTCACCAGAAGGCATCAACAGTCAATAGTTCCTTGGTTAAAATTGGGAGCTGATGAACCCCTCCTTTCTGAAAGTTGGAATGCCAAGTGGTTGAATTTTGTGCAGAAATTATACCTATTATACACCTGAGTGTTTTGGCCCGTGTTTTTTGGACATGGCAGAATTATCTTTTATTTTTCTTCCTTTTCCACTCTTCTCTAGACAGCAGTAACTGTTTTATGTTCAACTTTTTGAGAAACTTGTAGATACATATGCAGTTGTCAGGCTTACTCTGGCCAGTTCTAAGTTCTAAAGTCTATCATGCTTCTGACTCCCTCACATCCTTCCAGGGACTGTTCTAACTCCTGCCATAATTTAATCCCTGTTTTAACTATTAAGTCTTTGTGTTCCTATAGTATCCTGACTGTGGTGATACTTTATTTATGATCTAATAAATAAAGCTTTCCTGAGGATCAGAATGCAAAAATTGGCACATTTCTCAGTGATACAGGACTGGAAATGGTGACACACACCTTTAGTCTTAGCAGCAACACCAGTTAGTCATAGAGGACAGACAATGGTAGTGGATGCCTTTAATGTCAGCACCAGAGAGGAATATGAGGTGACATGAGACAGGAACTCACTCTCTCTTTTCAGCATAAAGATTCAATGGAGGTAAGAGCTCTCTAGTGGCTTGGCTGCTTTGCTTTTCTGATCTTCTGCTCAAATCCAAATATCTGTCTCTGTGGGCTTTTTTTTTTTTTTTGCTGTTGTTATTGTGTTGTTTTCTTTGTAGCTTTGGTGCCTGTCCTGGAACTAGCTCTTGTAGACCAGGCTGGCCTTGAAATCACAGATAAACATGTATGGGTTGTGCAATAGCCTTTAACAAAAAAGAAAATTTCAGGCTTTCGAACAGCTGGTACAGGAGCAACTAAATGCTCATTATATTGAAGAATCAAGCAGCCCTTGTAATTCTCCTGTATTTGCTGTTGAAAAGAAATCTGAAAAATGGAGAATGTGAACAGATCTAAGAGCTGTTAATTAGGTGATGTAGTCAATGGGCTTTCTACCGTCTGGCATTTCTTTGCCTTTTCAATAAAGGATGACCTCTTACAGTTTCTGATTTAAAAGATTGTTTTTTTAACTATACCTTTACAAGAAAAAGAGAGAAAAATTTGCCTTCTTGGTGCCTACTTATAATAATTCTCAGCCTGCTAAGAGGTATCAATACAAGATTCTCCCATAGGGAATGTTAAATAGCCCACTTTGTGCAAACATTTCATATGGAAGCTGTAGAAAATGACATACAAGCAGTTTCTTGAATCTGTAGTTTACAGTTACATGGATGACATATTACTATTTGATTCAAGTGTAAATACTTTAGAAAGAATGTTTGAAGAAGTAAAGTTTGCCTTGTTGGGGATTACAGATAGCTCCCGAAAAAATAAAAAGAGGTGATTCCCTTAATTATTTAGGCTAAAAAATAGACTGACAAAGACCCTAAAAGGTACAAATAGGAGAGATCAATAGCTGACTGTTAATGATTTTCAAATATTGCTAAGAGACATTTTCAAACTGCAGTCTCCTATTGGGATGAAACCTGATGAACAGATTAATTTAAACAAAATGTTAGATGGTGACAAGGTATTTATTTATTTTTCAAAGTTTATTAAATTATGAAAGTTTCCATTTCCGCCCCTCCTCCCAACACCCTCCCACTCCCCCCTTCCCCTCCTCCTCCCTCTCCATCCCTAAGAGCAGTCAGGGCTTCCAGCCCTGTGGGAAGTTCAAGTTCCTCCCCCCTCCCTCCAGGTCCAGGAAGGTGAGTATCCAAACAGGCTGGATCCCAAAAATCCAGTATATGCAGAGGAAACAAGTCCCAGTGTCACTGTCAATGGCTTTTCAGAAAGGCTCCGGGCCAGCCACATTCAGAGAATCCGGCCACATTCAGAAAATCTGGTTGGATCACGTGCTCATTCAGTCCCAGTCCAACTGGCCTTGGTGAACTCTCATTAGATCAGTCCCCTTGTATCAATGGGTGATCGCACCACTCGTGGTCCTGAGTTTTTTTTTTTCCATGTTCTTCCTCCTTCTGCTCCTCATTTGGACCATGGGGGGCTCAGTCGGTGCTCCAATGTGGGTCTCCGTCTGTATCGCCATCCATCGTCTAATGAAGGATCTGTGGTGATAAGCAAAATCTTCATCAGTATGGTTATAGGCCAAGGCCGGTTCAGGCACCCTCTCCTCTGTCCAGAGAACAATCTGGGGATCTCTCCTTGGACCTGGGATCCCATTTATAATCAAGTCTCTTGTAAACCCTAAAATGACTCCCTTAGTTGAGATATATTCTTCCCTGATCCTATATCCATCCTTCCTCCCTCCCCCTATCTTAGTCCCCCGAGTTTTCCCCATTCCTCCCCTACTCCCTTCTCTCTAACCCTCTCCCCTTCCAACAACCCTCCCACCCACCCCCCCATGCACCCGAGTTTACCTGGGACTCTTGTGACAAGGTATTTAATAGTCCCTGAAAATTATCAGCTGAAGATAAGAGAGAATTGTTTTTGATTGAAGAGAAATTACAGAGAGTTAAGCTAGTCATACTAATCAGTAATATGGGCCAGGCAGTGGAGGCACACACCTTTAAACCTAGCACTAGAGAGAAATATAAGGCAGAATGAGACAGGAACTTGTTCTCTTTTCAGTCTAAAGATTTTGAAAAGAAGTAAGAGCTGTCTAGTAGCTTGGCTGCTTTGCTTTTTTGATCTTCTGCCTGAACCCCAATATATGTCTCTGGGATTTTATTTTTCATTCTACACCTGACTCACTGTCTGTGTATGTTCACCCTCACCTGTAGCATGGACTTGATGGTAGTCTATCTTATCACTGGCAGAAACTGCTTCTCTTTTCCATTTCCCAGCTATATTATTAACTTTGTCAAAGAAATTACTCAGCAAAAGATAGAGTTTCTGCTATGCAGGATTCAAAACAGTTGAGTTCTTAGGCTCTGGGATTTGTCTAATTGTTCAATCATTTATGTATTAAATCAACAAATCTCAAGTACTCGTATTCTGCTCATATAAGTATTGAATCAATACTTGACCTGAAAATGAAGCATGAAGAGCTTGGACAAAGTTCTCTGATAAGAATATCATTGAATGCCTGTATTGGGCCACTCTACACAAGCTTTGCTAACAATGATACTTGTAGTGGGGGTTTTGAGACACACTCTAGCAACCTGACATCTGCAAGGCCCGGAACTGTGTGATTACATACGAAAAGTAGCTGCTGGTGATTTCCATTAAAAATCCTGAGCACCAGATGAACCTGCTTAAGTGAATGTACTTTGGTGACAATACTGCACACATGACAGTATACATTATGTCTGGAAGATCTGATCACCATCTGTGCTTCTTCACATCCTTGTGAAGGCAACTGGAAGACCATGCATGTTTTCTCCTGAATTTTTACTGAGTCATTGTTTTGAAGTATTCAGGAATTCCTGCATTCTAAGCAAACACTTTACTACTGACCTACACCCCATTCATTTTTTTTCTTTTAACTTTAAGACAGGTTCTTCCTAAGTTGCCTAGACTAGCCTTCAATTCTAAATTCTGAAGTCTTAGCCTTCAGAATAGAGCTGACACTACATGTTTGTACCACCGGCGGGGAGGGGGGGGACTGTATCTGTGAAGAAAATACTTAACTGAGTTTGGAACTTTTCATCACATGATGACTTGAAGGTGGTCTCAGGAAGAAGCAATAAATTTGAATTTGTAACCCAAATGAATCACAGTAACCAGAGAAGGCCTTTATTTTTTCTCATTTGACATGTGGAGATATTAATAACAATAGTATCTACCTCATTGGAATCTGATAAGGCCTCAGCATCACATATATATCCTATGCTTGCCTATTGTTCTCCTTTTAAATGTTTGCTGCATTTTAAGCCATGGTTATCCATATCAGTAAGTACAACTCTGCTGCTATCAGCAGCAATTAGGCTGTAAGACCTGCAGAATTAGGGAATTTTTTTTTCACTCAGGCACCAATTCTTTCAAAACTAAGAAGGGAACTCATCTAAATCTCTGCCCCTCTAAAGAAGTCAAGATTCAAAGGTCGAGGTAGAATTCTGCTCCCAAGAAGGCTGAAGCGCAAACAGCTCACTTGCTCTCTTTCTCCCCTGTCTCCCTAAACCCTTGTGCGTTTGCTTGCCCCTCCTTAAAAGCCCTTCTCTACATGGCTCCTCCCTACCACTTCCTGTCAACTAGCTGATGACTCAAGATCCTGAATGTAGGTGAATTTTATTTACTCATACACATCTCTGCATCGTTTAACAAATGTTCCAGAGGATAAATTAACACACCTTAAAATAATATTCTACAGCCACCACTATTATGAAGGGAGTTGTTTCCCTGATCTTTTTCTCAGCCCATTTGCACCAGGTCCTGTTCATGTATGTTATGGATGTCAGTTTGATGATTTTGTGGGACTCTGAACAGTGGAAATGGGTTTATATGACTCGTTTGCCTTCTCTTGAGATTCTTGTCCTCCAATTGGGTTGCCTTGTCCAGCTGCAGTATGTGGGGTTTTGTCTTGTCTCATTGTATCTTGTTTTGTCCCGTTTGACTGTCATCTCTTGGAGGCCTGCTCTTTTCTTAAGAGGAAATGGAAGGGGAGGGGATCTGGGGAAGAGGGGAGAGGAGAGAGATCGCTTGGAGGAGTGGAGGGAGCAGAAAATATGGTCAGGAAGTATTGTATGAGAGATGAATCCATTTTCAATGAAAGGATTAAATAGAGTAAAAATATATTGCACACATATCATTAGACCAATTATCAATGTTAAAAAATATTGGTGTTACCATTGTTATTACTAGACCATGAACATTTCCTTTTTATCACACCATGTTATCATTTTGCAAATAGGATTTAATAGTCTGTACATCATAGCTGTTTTTTTCTAGCTGTTTTTATAATTTCAAATGATTTAGTACTAGATATACACATTGTGGTTTCTACATATAGAAAAATTAACTTTCTTTGTTGTTGTTGTTGTTTTCTGAAACAGAGTTTCTCTGTGTGTCTTTGATTGTCCTGGAACTTACTCTCTAGACCAGACTTGTTTCGAACTCACAGAGATCTGTCTGCCTCTGCCTCATAAGTGCTGGGACTAAAGATATGCACCACCATCCTTGGCCAATTAACTTTTTAAAAAAGTAATTCTAGACATAAAATTTCTGTGCCAAAAGAATTAAATGTTTCAAAAAATTTTATTATATTGAGAGATTGATTTCCAAAATATTTCACTATTAATAGCAGAGTAATATTTTACCCATTTTTCTAGACCCTTCAAGGAAAAGAAAAGAATAGTCATTTGCTTGGATCACATATCTCAGAACAATAAATAATCTTAATGTGATCATAGAGTTCCTGAGAGTAAACTGGATAAATAATGTTTGCTCCATCTGGTTCTGAAAATGAAAGTTCCATGCTTGCACAGGGAGTAATTAAGTAGTCTATCCTCACGTCTATATTTGAGGAGAGAGTTTACCATATAAATGCATTATGATATAGAAAAAGTAACTTCTATCGGCAACTCTCAATCTATTAGAGAGGATTAAGGAGAAAGGAAAAGAGTTTTACCATTGGTTCCTAAGAAAGAATTAATCCATCAGGCAGCATAATGTTAATCATACTTGCTCCTAATGTGGTGGTCTTTTGATTAATATTTGCACATATCTGAAGCAGGGAATGGATGCATATATAAAAATGAATTTTAATATTGGCTTCTCCACATGAACCACTGACAGCACTGTGTCTCCCCTCTTTTATACATCTCTGTAATAAAATGGAGGTTGCATGTCAAAGTGAAGTTACAGTAGCATAGCAAACTTTTATCCTTTTCTGTTCTTATCAGAACTTTCCCAGTGTTTCTGCTGTTGCTGCCAAGCAGGAAGTCAGCATGGCCAGCTTATGAACTTTAACCAGAGGAGGAAATTGGATTGTCCTGGGGTCACAAAATGCCCGGGCCATGTAAAAGGGTGAAGACTTTCAGGCTTGTATTCCCCTTACCAGGAAAAGACATCTGCAAATTATACATGGAGGAGCTCCCAGTGTGTATGGCTTCTTGGGGGTGCTTGAAAAAAAGCTATGACCACCATAAAAACAGACCTAAAAACTAGTTGGATCATCATTGTAATACACTAAAGTTATGATACAGTTCCCTTTAACCATTCCATTCCCTGGAGTTTAGAAATTTCTTGATGTCTATGTTGTCCTTTTAAACCCTAGACATACAAACCCTGTCCTGGTTAGTTTTCCTTGTAAACTTGACACAGCCAAAGATCACTGGGAAAAGAAAGTGTCAATTGCAAAAGCATCCAGATTACATTAACCTACAGTCATGCCTGTGAAGAACTCTCTTGATGGTTAATTGATAAAGATGGTATAGCTCACTGTGGGTGTTTTTCGCTATGGGTAAACGACTCTAGGAAGTATAAGAAAGCTGAGTGGTCACAAGCCAGAGGGAGCGAGCCAGTAAACACGTTCCTCCATGGTTCATGCTCTAGATTAGTTTCTTCCATGGTTTCCCTTGGATTACTACTTGAAAGTGTAAGTTGAGAAAAATAACTTCCATTTCCAACTTGTCTTTGATTATAGAGTTTATCACAACAGTAGAAAGAAAACTGAGAGAAGCCTTAAACAACTGGAGTGGAGAAGTACTTGCCATGCAAATATAAGTTCAATCCTCAACAAACACGTAAAAAGTCAAGTGTGGCGGCATGTATTTTTAATCATAGCTCTGACGAGATGAAGACAGGAAGAGCCAAGGGGCTCACTGACCTATCAGTCTATCTGAATTCATGAACTGTAGATTTCCATAAGATACCCTGTCTCAGAACATGTGGGACAACAGAAGGAGTTGATTCCTGCCAGTCAAACATGTGCACATACAACTACTCAAATTCTGCTAAACTGTGTGACTGATTTTCTATTGTCCCTCTGGGAAGTTGCATATCTTCATCATACCCAGGCTGTGTCACAGGGATTTCTATGCATGGACCTTCCCACATCACTCAACAATCAAGACAATTCTCACAGCCATGGGCACAGACCAGTCTGATTTCAACAATCTCTTAATTGATACTTCTTCTTCCCAAGAGACTCTTGGTTATGCAGATTTAACAATACAAAGGGAAAAAACACACATCTGAACATACACTATCTACCAAAGACATAAAATTTGTCTGACTTACTTTTATATTTCTAACAGAAAACGATTCGTGAAAGGGTGCACATGAATAAATTCTTGAACAAACAAAGGCTACCATACAAATGTGTATCATTATAGGAGAATAAAGTTTGGGAGCATTGGAAAATATATTTGTTGGATACCTACCCTGTCTCAGGCATTGCTCAAATAAGTTGTGTGGCTGGGACACATAATTTACATTTTCAGTTATGGAAATTCTTTGTTTCCATAACCATAGAGATAGTAGCTTCTAACATAAGGGTTTCATGAACAATCAATGAGTAAAATCTGACTCAATGCGTGATTTACATAATAATTTTTATGTTCCTGCTTTCTTGCTTTATCTCTTAATAAGCAGAAAGCATTCAAACAGAACTGTTCTTGCCATATTAAATACTGTGAGACTTCCTTTCCTTTAAATGGAATACAGCCATCAGCAAGAAGAGCATTTTACAAACAGAGGTTCATATATATATATATATGATTTTGTCTAATACCTGACTGCATGATGATGGGTCCTTGCATTTCTCTGATATTTTGTAACCCTGTGAAGTGGAGTAAATTTAAACCTATTTTTTAAAATGTAAAATCTAAGGCTCAGAGTAGTCTTCAGTTTCTCACGTCTGTGCACAGGAGTTAGAGTGCATATTCTTTCTACATCCCCCTCCTGACTGCAGAAGAGCTTTGTCATCTCTGCACCTTCTATCCATAGCACTCCCTGCTCTCCAAGAGCACATTCCAAGACGGGCTTCTCTCATCAGTTGCCTTCTCCCTGTTTTTTCCCAGTATGCTCAGTCTCCGGTAAGTACTCTCATCTTCCAGCTCCTGGTCTCTGGCTCCTGCAAGCAATGTCTGGTAAATATGTCATCAAGGCAGTGTGTCATAAATCTATCAGCTCTGCCCAGCTCTGCCCTGGCACTACTATAAGCTAGTAAGCACAACCCAGGTAGGCTTGGATGAGCCTTAATGGGAAAACAAATGAGCTTGCTCTCAATGAGCTGGAACCTTCTGCCTGAGTGAATGTTACAGTGGATTTGTTTGCTTCCCGCAGCTGGCTAAGCAGTTCCTGTGACTGTGACAACAGTTTCCATGGATTTGTTTTTCCTCCTCACTAGACTGGACACGGAGCTGTTGTGTTTCACAATTTACAAGCTGCAAGGGCTTTGTGATGGGCTTGACATAAGGTCTTGTGAGGCTGAGCCACGGATATCAGAAATACCTGTGCACAGGAAGAGAACACTGTGGGAATGGGCAGTCTAACAATCCATGCAGACCCCAATAGCTCTTCTATGACAACAATAGACTGATTGAGCTATGCCTTGAGGATCCAAGGAACTGGGCTTTTTTTTTCTCCTTTAGACATACCTAGGTAGCTATAGATAATTCTCTTGAACCTCAAACTTGTCCAACTTTAAGAACTACTTAAGGCAAAGAGAATACAGATTCCCCAGTTCAATTCAGATCATTGAGCCAGAATATCTATGAGGAAAACCTGGGATCTTATATTTTTAACCAATGTTTCAGATGGTCTTTGCAGTCTGATATATTTGAAAATCTTGGATTCCCTGATTTCCCTCCTGCCCTGGGATCTCATGGTTCATATCTGGCCCATATCTTAACCTGATTCTGATTAACAAGACAGTTTTTCAACATTGAACGTTTTTAAACTGAAGTAAAGGCTTATAGAATCTGAATCCTTAAGAACATGACTTAGAAAACTGTATGTGTGACAAGTTCACCAAGGGATTTCTACAGACATCAAGATTTGAAAACCAGGAACAGATGTGTTCCCTCTACCTAGTGTTTGAAGATAAACTTCATATGATGGTTGCAAGCTGGGAGGGAGATGAAGTATTTAGCATACTTTCCACCATGTGTGTGAGGGAGTGATTAATAAAAGTTAGTTAAAGCACTGCAAAGACTTTAGTGCTCTGCTGAGCAGAATTTGTGTCTTTGTTTCTGATTTCTCCACCGTGCTAGGACGGTGCACACCAACTAGTCAATATGCTATTATTGATCAAAGCTGCTTTTCCACTTCGGATAATTCTGCTTTCTATTCTCCCTGCTTATGTCTATTTTGGGAGGACACTTTAGTGGGGTGAGAGTTGCATATTGATCAGAGTTATTCATGTCATCATAAAATCTTACCTTTGGACATGCTGAGGCAGTGTCTTTTGAGATGGACAAAATGATTATTAGTTTCACTATGAATGAAAAAGCAAAGCCAGAGAGGAAAGGCCACTCTGTCCAAAGTTATTCAGTTGGAGATAAGAAAGAAGAAAGAAAGAAAGAAAGAAAGAAAGAAAGAAAGAAAGAAAGAAGGAAGGAAGGAAGGAAAGAAAGAAAGAAAGAAAGAAAGAAAGAAAGAAAGAAGAGGAGAGGAGAGGAGAGGAGAGAAGAAGAGAGGAGAAGGAAGGGGAGGGAAGGAGAGGGGAGAGGAGGGGAGGAAACCGGAGGGGAGGAGAGGAAAAGAAACTACCAGGACTGCAAAACAGTTAATTTATCTAGTTTAATCTGTGTCATCAAACTGTAACTAAGTGTGATCATAGGACCATTGTCATCAAGTCTCTCCAAGCCTTTCTTTTATCATAATGTCACTCATTACATACAGAGGCTTAGGAATGGCCTAATTTTGTGTATCAGTTATGTGGTGTCATATATACCAGGCTTTGAGGGCCAATGGTTTTCTCTAAAATGTCAGCTGTAATAAGCCACTTCTGAAATCTAGAAAGTCAGGTACAATATGCAGATGTCAGGGAAGTCAAGGATTTTCCCAGAAAAGGATAGCTGGTCCACTTGGCTTTGATAATACCAGCAATTGCCCTATGCTGATTCTGGGAATATATTTAAAATTTGCATAAAATATTTATGAATTTTCTCTATTGACCTTTAGGTGTCTATTGAACATTTAATCTCCTCAAGTTGTCATATAGTGTACCATAGATGTGTTAGCTTAAACAGCAGTTAGTTTAGGGACTAAGTAAGCTGAGGAAAAGCTATGAGTGTTTTGATGTTTGTTGAGAGCCATTTTCTTGCTTTGCAGGTGGCTTTAGAGATCAAAGAACTTTCTCTTTTTCTAATCTTGTCAAGGGACTTGTCCCCACACATAGTGGCACATGCCTTTAATCCCAGTATTCAGGAGGTAGAGGCGGGTGGATCTCTGAGGTTGAGGACAGCCTGGTCTACATAATAAGTTCTAAATCAGTCAGAGCTACATAGTGAGACCCTGTCTCAAATAAACAAACAAAATTAAACAACAAACAAACACAGCAGTGGGGAAACCAACTTCATTATGAAAATGAAAGCCCTGTTCTCAAGAATTAACTTCAACCCTATTATTATCAGAAGACTCCATCTTACAATAACATCACATTGAGGTCCAGGGCTTGACACATGAGTTCACTTGACTTATAATGTTGGATGAGCAATAGGAAATGTTGCCATACTCACAATGCAGGTCGAATGCAGTTTTACTTAGAATTAAAAGCTTTAAACAAACACAGCAGAAAGCACCTGCTTTGTTTCAATAAGAATTAGAATATATAAATCCAAAACATTTTTAAAACTGAGTGGGAAAAAAGGACCCTAATTTAAGGAAAGTGAATTCAATAGGCAGGCAGAATTGCAGAGGAGCTGAGTTGAACTGGAGAGCTAATTTAGTGTTTAAGAGACTTTGAGGCTTTGGCAAAGGACCTGTGTTCAGTTCCCAGCACCCATATGGTGGTGCTCACAGGCCCCTGAAACTCCATTTCCAAGGGATACAGTGACCCTTTTCAGGTTTCTAAGAGCACCAGACATACACAAGGTGCTTATAATACATACAGGTAAAATACACATAGGGATATTGCCTGGTGATTATAGAGACCAAAAGAGGTCACTGCGTTTCCTGGAACTAGAATCAATGAATGGTTGTGAGACATCATGTGCGTGCTAGGCATTAAAACCTAGTCTTCTGCGAGAGAAGTAAGGACTTTTAACTGTTAAGCCATCTCTCCAGCACAATAAATGAATCTAATAAAGAAAGAAAAGGCAGAGAGAAGGAAAAAAGGGAGAAAGGAAGGAAGGTAAAGAGGGAAGGAGGAAAGGAGGGAGGGAGGAAGAAAGGAAGAAAGCAAAAAGAAAGACAAGTATCTGTCAGCAAGAGAAAGCTAGGAATTTAAACTGAGTAGTAAAATTTCAAATGGCAATGGAAACAGCAAGAAGGAAAACTAATAATGTAGAAAATAATTTCAACATCGCTGGCTCAGGAAAAGAGTGGGATGAGAACTGGAATAAAAAGAAAGCATCTAGAAATGGCCATGTACAAAGAGTAAAGACAAAAGCACAAGGAAAAGAGGAGAATTTCCCCAAAACACAATTTCTGCACTTATTGATCAGTAATATTTTTTCAGACATTCAAAATACATCCCATTAGCTTTATGGTTAACAACCTCAAATGGCAGGTAACAAGGTTACGAAGGCTTTTGATTTTAGGCTCCTAGGAGGCAGTGTGAAAGGTAAACTAGACTCTATACTTCGAAATGTCCATGTAAGAATTTCCATAAAGAAAGTTTTTATTGTGTGTGTGTGTGTTTTGTTTACTTTTTGTTTTGTCTTTATTCCTCAAATACATTTTAAAAGTTTTGTACCTTATCTCTTTCAAAGATTAGCCAAATTGCTTGAAGTCTCATATTGATTAATAAATATCTAAATGCTCAAATAAACTTGATGAAATACTTATGTATATAACTATGCATGAATTTACTGATCCCTTAGTGTGTGCCTTAAATGAGAATGCTCTCCACAGCTCATGCATTTGAGTACTTGGTCCTCAGTCGGTGGAACTGTTTGAGAAGTATTAGGAGTCATAGGCTTGTTGAAGATAGTGTGCCACTGGGAGTATGCTTTGAGGTTTCAGAAGAATCATACCATTTTCAATGTATCAGCCTTATTTTGTGTTTCAAGATGTAAGCTCTCAGCTACAGATCCAGCACCATGCCTGACTTCCTGTTGCCACGCTCTTCACCGTGATAGTTAGGAACTCTAACCCTTTAAAACTTTAAATCTTCAATACACTCTTTTTTCTATAAGTTACCTTGGTCATGATGTTTCTTCCCAGTAATAGAAAAGAAACCAAGACACATAGTCATCCTCAGTACTTGTTTTTGCTGAATTTAAGTAAATTGTTGACAATGTATGCTGCAGAGTGAATAATACTATTGTTAAAAAACTTTAAAATGATTTGTCTTTAGTTATACAATTTATATCCAAGAAAAAGAACAAATTTAACTATATACTCACTGAAGTTTGAGCATAGTAACATGTCAGACCAACCCAAACCAGCATCTAGATGTAGGGTACCTCCCATATGTCCTTTCTCCTCTGGTCCTAATCTTCATCCTCTGGGACAGTTAATATCATTTAAATACACTTATTTCAAGATATACTGCTTTGAATTCATGGTACATATGCATATGTTGGTACTTATAATGAGCACTTCAGGTTGTGCATTTATTAACAGTCATAAACACACAAAAGTCCCACTACACTGCTTCATTTTTCCACGGTTGAGCCTTCTCCAGAACTTTCTTTCTTGTTAGTTTTCATGTCTCAGTGTCTCCTGGCAATAGTGATCTTGTGCTTTACTTACAAGTGCAGTTTATTGATAGAAGAGTCTGTTTCCTAGGAGTTTGTTTGATTGTATAGGAGGAAACATAATACACTTGAACTGTGGTCTTTAAGAATTAAATGTAGATCTACCAAATCTACATTATTGAAAAAATAAAACAGAGCAAACTGTTACATATAAAGCAGTGATCAGTTTCATTTTATTGTCTGCAATACCAAATTAGAATTTCAAAGAAGTATGAATTTTTAATGATTTTTTGATTATTATTTTTTTATATTGTGATTGCAGTTTCTCCTTCCTCCTCTCCTTCTAGTCCCTAGCCCCCACATTCTTTCTGCTCCACATTTGTTACTCCTCTATTTCTATTCAGAAATGGGTTGACATCCTGTGGATATCAACCAAACATGGCATATCAACTCTCAGTAAGACTAGGTACCTCCCCTTTTATAAAGGATGGACGAGGTAACTCATTAAGAAGAATAGGTTTCCAAAATCTGGTAAAATAATCAGAGGTAGCCCCTACTCCCACAGTTAAGAGTCTCTCGTATAGACCAAGCTACACAACTTTAACATATATGTAGCGTGCCTAGGTCTGTCCCATGCAGGCTCCCTGGCTGTCGGTTCAGTCTTGGTGTGCCCTTATGAGCCCAATTGAGTTATGTCTGTGAGTTTACTTGTGGTGTCCTTGGCCCCTTTGGCTCCTACAAGCCTTCTTCTCCCTATGCTGCAGGATTCTGCGAGCTCCCTGAGTTTGGCTGTGGGTCTGTATCTGTTTTCATCAGCTGCTGACTGAAGCTTCTCTGATGACAATTATGATAGGCACCAATATATGAGTATAGCAAAATATAAGTAGACATCATTATATTGACTTTTTTTCTTCTCATTTTTTCCCCAAACGTGTTTGATTCTAACCTGGGTATCTAGACTATCTAGCTTCTTGGTTCTGACACTCCAGATAGCACCAGGGGTGGGCTCCTTCTCACAGCATTGGTCTTAGCTGGACCAGTCTTTGCTTGGCCACCTCCACCATTTCTGTGGCACCTTTACTTCAGCATACTGTGTAGGCAGTACACATTGTAGTTCGAAGGTTATGTGGCTGGGTTAGGTCACAATCCCTTCCCTGGAACACTTGCCTGGTTACAGGAGATGGCCAGTTTAGGCTACTCATCTCCTACTGCTAGGAGATATAGCTAGGGACACTGTTGTAGATTCTTGGGAGTTTCCATTGCAGTAAATTTCTACTTCACCCCAAATGCCCCTTTCCAGTTGACTCTTCCAGTATTCTCCTGCTCCTCCCCCTCCCCGACCCCACCTGATCCTACCTCTTCCCATTCTCTTCGGCCCCCAGGCCACCATTAAATCTATTCTAAAAACCAAGCATTTTTGAGTAAAGGAATTCTTTAAAAATAATCAAAATTACAGAAATCAGTATAGAGATGATTGGCAATTTGAAGTATTTATTGATGAATTTTAAAAGGAAATGACCATAACACAGTGTATGATATTTACACATACATAAAATACTACAATTACTAAATTACCAAAATAACTTGTAAATTTAAAATCACAACTTAAAATAAGGGTTAACCTATATTCATTCCCAGGTGGACACTATGTTAACAAAGATTATGTTAGATTCGCAGAAATAATTTCACCTAGATTTTGAAAACAAATAGAAATTAAAGATCATTATTAAGTTAAGTGGATCAAATAGTATGAGTGATAAAAATTTTAAAATGCACATAATAATTGCACATTTAAAATGAAATTCCAGGAACTGGAAATATAGCTCATCTGTTAAGAGCACTTTCTGCACTTGCAGAGGACCAGGGTTTCACTCCTAGAAGCCCCTGGCAGATCACAACTGTCTGTACCTTCAGTTGCTACAAAATCTGATGCTCTATTCCGGCTTCCTCAGGTGCTGCATGAACACGGTGCACTTCATAACCATTAAAAAGTAAGACATAAAACTAAAATGAACTTTCAAACAAAATCAAGACAAAAGAATAAATTTTATAACAGCTGGAACAATCTACTTTGATCATTCTAAATGTGACTGTTATTTCCTTGTGGAAAGGCAAAATAGTCGTGTGGGATTTTTATGTTCCCTATAACTCATTATTTTTAGCAGTAAGCACACATTTTGTTAATAACTAGGCAAACATGAAAATATCTGCTTAAAATACTTGGAACAATATGAATAAAATAATTAACACTGAAAAAATTCTACAACCATGACATACTTTATATTCATACTAAAATAATTTCCCTCATATAACACTATTTCACTTAAAGGCATGAAAAAAACGCAGATTTCCTCATTACCTCTGAGGAATTCATTACTTTTTCCCATGACATTTTTTCCTGTGTACTTATGTTGTTGTTTTATAGACTAAGCATTATAATTAATGACTACTGAAAATGCCAAGTGTTCAGAATTCATGAGGAACATGTAAATCGTCTAATCATTAAAAAAAATCCTCTAATATATACAGTTATGCTAACAACTTGGGAAAGGCATATATTTGAGAATATAAGTGAAATTCAAAAGGATTTTTATATGGAATAATTAATTGAATACTTTCTTTAAAGCTTTAGATTCAACTTCAGACTGTAGAGGGAGGGCAATATTTGAAAGGAGAGATCATCACCAAAGAATAGCACTGTGCTGTCATTAAAACTCTTAAGATCAACAGAAGTAATGTGAATGAACCTTAATTGCTGTTCTCCAGAGACAGCAATTACTGGCTGTTAAAACAGAATGTTTTAATTTTTTATAATATTTTTATTCTTTGAGGATTTCACACCATAGTTGGAAATTCTTCATTCCCTCTCCCCCATTTTTAAGTGAGATCAGAGCTGGAAATGAGATGGTGAAAAACTTGTCTAGTCACCAAACTCTCTAGTTTTCCAAGAGCAACATGAACAGAGCTTGAAAGACAATGTAAAAAGTAAGATGGCTAGAACTTCAAGCACTATATTGAAGAGGTATGGGGAGAGTGATGATCTTGTCTTCTTCTCTTTCCATGCAGATTAGATCCATGTATGTTTTTCTTAGGCTCTGTACTGTTGTCTAGGTTCTCTGGGATTTTGAATTGTAGGCTGGTTTTTCTTTGATTTATGTCTAAAAATCACTTATAAGTGAGTACACATATTATTTGTTTTCTTGGGTCAGGGTTACCACATTCAATATGATGTTTTCTAGATCCATGCATTTTCCCACGAGTTTCAAGATGTCATTATTTATTTCTACTGTGTAATACTCCATTGAGTAAATGTACCACATGTTCCTTATCCATTTTTCAGATAGGGACATTTAGGCTGTTTCCCAGTTTGGGCTATGACAAACATGCTGCTATGAACATGTCCATGTGGTATGATTGAGCATCCTTTGGATATATAGGTCTTGAGGATGGTTGTTTCCTAATTTTCTGAGAAATAGCCATACTGATACCCAAAGGGGATGTGTAATATGACAGGGGCCGGCTTGTTGGGGCTTCTGTCCCGCCCGGTACCCCAACAGCCGGCAAATCCCAAAGAGAAATTACACACAGGACTCCATAAGGTTATAAACTGATTGGCCCATTGGGCCAGGCTTTTTATTAGTCCTTGTAACTTATATTAATCCATTATCATTATCTATGTTAGCCATAATGGCTCAGTACCTTTTCCAGCGGGGGCAGCTTACATGTTGCTTCTTCAGTGATCTGCACAGGAGTGGCAGAGGAACCTCTCTGCTTCCCAGAATTCTCCTGTTCTCATTGCATCACCTCTACTTCCTGTCTGGTTTTCCCGCCTATACTGCCTGCCTGGCCAATCAGCGTTTTATTAAAATATGATTGACAGAATACAGACAATTCTCCCGCATTAGGGATGTACCAGTTTACAATCCCACCAGCAATGCAGAAATGTTCCCTTTTCCCCACAATCTCTCCAGCATAAGTTGTCATCAGTGTTTTTGATCTTGGCCATTCTTACAAGTATAAGGTGGAATCTCAGAGTTGTTTTGATTTGCATTTCTCTGATGACTAAGGACGTTGAGCATTTCCTTAAACATCTTTCAGCCATTTTAGATTCCTCTGTTGTGAGTATTCTGTTTAGGTTTGTACCCCATTTTTTCATTGGATATTTTTTTTTCTTTTGATGACCAATTTTTTGAAATCTTTGTATATTTTGGAGATCAGCACGCCCATGTGGGGTTGATGAAGATCTTTTCCCATTCTGTAGGCTGACATTTTGTCTTATTGGTCATATCCTTTGCTTTACAGAAGCGTTTCAGTTTTAGAGGTCCCATTTCTTAATGGTTTCTCTCAGTGTCTGTGCTACTTGGATTATATTTAGGAAGTAGTCTCCTGTGCCAATGAGTTCAAGTGTGCTTACCACTTTTTCTTCTATGAAGTTCAGTGTGCTTGGCTTTATGTTGAGATCTTTGATCCACTTGGGCTTGAGTTTTGTAAATAGTTATAGATATGAATCTATTTTCTTTCTTCTACAGGTTGGTATCCAGTTATGCCAGCACAATTTATTGAAACTGCTTTCCTTTTTGTATTTTATATTTTTTACTTCTTTGTCAAAAATCAGATGTTTGTAGATGTGTAGATTGATATCTGGGTCTTCAATGCAGTGCCATTAATCCACCTGTCTGTTTCTATGCCAAATACAAGGCTATTTTCAGTACCGTATCTCTGTAGTAGAGTTTGAAGTCATGGATTATGATGCCTCCAGCAGTTCCTTTATTGTCCAGGATTGTTTTGACTATCCTGGGTTTTTTGCTTTTCTATGTGAAGTTGTGTATTGTTCTTTCAAGGTCTATGAAGAAGTTTATTGGGATTTTGATGGGCATTTCACTGAATCTGTAGATTGCTTTTGGTAAAATTGGCATTTTTACTATGTTAATTCTGCCTACCCAAGAGCATGGGAGATATTTCCACTTTCTGGTGTCTTCTTCAATTTCTTTCTTCAAAGATTTATCGTTCTTGTCATACACGTCTTTCACTTGTTTAGTTAGAGTTATTCCGAGATATTTTATGCTATTTGTGGCTATTATAAAGGTGATATTTCTCTTATTTTTTTTCTTAGTCCATTTATTATTTTTGTAAAGGAGGGCTACTGAATTTTTTTAGTTAATCTTGTATCCTGCTTCATTATTGAAGATTTTTTTAATTAAAAATTTCCACATCCTTCCCTCCTCCCTTTTCCCTCCCCCTCTCCACCTTCCCCTCCCTCTCTAGTCCTAAGAGCAGTCATGGTTCCCTGCCCCGTGGGAAGTCCAAGGTCCTCCCCCCTCTATCCAGGTCTATAAAGGTGAGCATCCAAACAAAACAGGATCCCACAAAGTCAGTCCATGCAGTAGAATAAAAATCCAGTGCCATTGTTCTTGACTTCTCAGTCAGCCTTCATTGCCAGCCACGTTCAGAGTGTTCATTTTGATCACATGCTCCAACACTCCCAGTCTAGCCGGCCTTGGTGAGCTCCCATTAGATCAGTCCCACTGTCTCAGTGGGTGGACGCACCCCTCGTGATCCTGACTTTCTTCAAGTTCTCCCTCCTTCTGTTCCTCATTTGGACCTTAGGAGCTAAGTCCAGTGTTCCAATGTGGGTCTCTGTCTCTATCTCCATCCATCGCCAGATGAAGGTTCTATGGTGATATGCAAAATTTTCATCAGTGTGGCTATGGGACAAGGCCAGTTCAGGCACCCTCTCCTCTGCTGCCCAAGGAACAATCTGGGGACCTCTCCTTGGACCTGGGAACCCCTTTAGAGAGAAGGCCCTAGCAAACCCTAAAATGGCTCCCTTAATTAAGATATTTACTTCCCTGCTCCCACATCCACCCTTCCTCCATCCCACCCATCCCATTCCCCCAAGCTTTCCCTAATCTTCCCCTTCTCCCCTCTCTCTACCCATCTCCCCTTACATCCACCCCCACCCCCCATCCCCCTGCACCCAAGTTTTGCCTGAAAGCCTCGTCTACTTCCAATATCCAGGAGGATAACTATATGATTTTCTTTAGGTTCACCTTCTTATTTAGCTTCTCTAGAATCACGAATTATAGGCTCGAAGTCCTTAAATTATGGCTAGAATTCACATATGAGTGAGTACATACCATATTCCTCTTTTTGGGTCTAGGATACCTCACTCAGTAAAGCGTTTTCTATTTCCATCCATTTGCATGATTATTGAAGATTTTTATGAGTTGTATAAGTTCCTTGGTAGAATTTTTGGGGTCATTTATGTAAACTAGCATATCATTAGCAAATAGTGATAGTTTGACTCCTTTCCTGATTTGTATTCTCTTTTTGTTGTCTTATTGCTCTAGCTAGAATCCCAAGAACTATAGGAAATACACATGGAGAGAGTGGACAACCTTGTCTTATTACTGATTTTAGTGGTATTGCTTTGAGTTTTTCTCCGTTTAGTTTGATCTTGGATGTTGGATGTTGGACATTGCTTTTATTATGCTTGGGTATGTTCCTTGAATCTCTGCTTTCTCCAAGCCTACGACATGATGGTGAATAGAATTTTTTCAAAGACATTTTTGGCATTTAATGAGATGATTTTTTTTCAGTTTGTTTATATGGTGGATTACATTGACAGATATTTGTATGTTGAATCATCCTTGCCTTTCTGGGATAAAGCCACCTTCATCAGGATGGATGATTTTTTTTTGATGTATTCTTGGATTGTTTTTGCTAGCATTTTATTGAGTGTTTTTGAATCAATGTTCATGAGTGATATAGTCTGCAATTCTCTTTTTTAGTAATGTCTTTGTACGGTTTGGGTATCAGGTTAACTGTAGCCTCATAAAAGGAGTTTGACAATGTCGCTTCCATTTCTATTGTGTGGAGCAATTTGAGGTATTGGTATTAGTTCTTCTTTGAAAATCTTGTAGTATTGTGATCTGAAACCATCTGGTCCTGGGCATTTTTTAGTTGGGAGACTTTTGATGACTGCTTCTATTTCTTTAGCAGGTATAGGCCTATTTAATTTGCTTATCTGGTCTTGATTTAATTCTGGTAAGTGATATTTATCCAGAAAACTTTTCTTTTCCTTTAAGTTTTCCAGTTTTCTTGAGTACAGGTTTTCAAAATATGACCTAATGATTCTCTGTATTTCCTCCATGTCTGTTGTTATGTCTCCCTTTCTATTTCTGATTTCATTAATCAGGAAATTCTCTCTCTGCCTTTTAGTTAGTTTGGATAAAGGTTCGTCTATTTTGTTGATTTTCTTAAAGAACCAATTCCTTGTCTCATTGATTCTTTGTATTGTTTTCTTTGTTGCTATCTTGCTGATTTCAGCTCTCAATTTGATTATTTCCTGCCATCTAGTCCTCCAAGGTGAGTTTGCTTTATATTTTTATTCTAGAGTTTTCAAATGTTCTGTTAACTCACTAATGTGATATTTTTCCAGCCTCTTGATGTATGCATTTAGTTAGTGCTATGAACTTTCCTCTTCACACTGTTTTAATTGTGTCCCATACATTTGGGTATATTGTGTGGCAATTTTCAATGAATTTTAGGAACTCTTTCATTTCTTCCTGTATTTCTTCCTTGATCCATGATTCAGGTGAGCACTGATTAATTTATTTCCATGTGTTTTTGGGCTTTCTGGAATTAGTGTTGCTATTGAATTCTAATGTTAAGCAATGGTGATCTGATAAGATACTTGGGGTTATTTCAATTTTTTTTTTTGGAATTCTGTTGAAGTTTGTTTTGTAACTGAGTATGTGGTCAATTTTTGAGAAGGATCCATGAGCTGCTGAGAAGAGGTATATTCTTTTATTTTTGGATGAAATATTCTATAGATGTCTGTTAAGTCCATTTGAGTCATAACATCTGACAGGTCCCTTATTCTCTGTTAATTTTTTTGTCTGACAGACCTGCCAAGTAGTAAGATTCAGGTGTTGAAGTCTTCCAGTATTAGTGTGTGGTGTTTAATGTATGATTTAAGCTTTAGAAGTGTGTATTTTACAAATGAGGGTACCCTTGTATTTGGGGCATAGATATTCAGTATTGAGATTTTCTGTTGGTAGATTTTTCCTGTGACTAATATGAAATATCTTTTTTGTCTCTTTGGATTGATTTTAGTTTGAAGCCTATTTTGTTAGATATTAGGGCAGCTACTTCAGCTAGTTTCTTAGGTCTATTTGGTTGGAAAATTTTTTCCCAACCCTTTACTCTGAGGCAGTGTCTCTCTTTGAGGTTGAGGTATATTTCTTGTATGCAGCAGAAGGATGGATTATGTTTTCATATATAGTCTGTTAGCTTGTGCCTTTTTATAGGTGAATTGAGTTCATTTATATTAAGGAATATTAATGACCAGTGATTGTTAGCTCCTATTATTTTAGTTTTTGTTGTTGGTGTGTGTTTTTCCTTTTTGGGGCGATTTGCTGCTGAGAGATCAACTATTTTCTGTGTTTTTGTGGATGTATTCAACTTCCTTGGGTTGGAATTTTCCTTCTAGTACTTTATGTAGGGCTGGATTTGTGGCTAGGTATTGGTTAAATCCGGTTCCGTCATGGAATATCTTATTTTGTTTGTCTGTGGTGATTGAAAGTTTTGCTTGGCATAGTAGTCTGGGTTGGCATTTGTGGTCTCTTAATGTCTTTATAACGCTTGACCAGGATCTTCTGGCTTTCATTGTTTCCATTGAGAAGTCAAGTGTAATTCTGATAGGTCTGCCTTTATATGTTTCTTGGCCCTTTTCCTTCACAGCTCTTAATATTTTTTCTTTATTCTGTAGGTTTAGTATTTTTATTATTATGTAACTATGGGACATTATTTTCGATCCAGTTATTTGGTGTTCTATAAGTGTCTTATATCTTCTTATGCATATCTTTCTTTAGGTTTGGAAAGTTTTCTTCAATGATTTTGCTGAATATATTTTCTGTGCTTTTGAGTTGGAGTTCTCCTATTTCTATCACTATAATTCTTAAGTTTGGTCTTTCCGTGGTGTCCCATATTTCCTAGATATTTTGTGATAAGCTTTGTTTATTTATTTTTTGGTTTAATATTTTCTTTGACGGATGAGTCTCTTTCCTCTATTGTATCTTCAGTACTTGAGATTATCTCCTTCTCTTGTATTCTGCTATTTATGCTTGCATTGTGGCTTCTGATCATTTTCTCATAATTTCCATTTCTATAATCCTCTTAGTTTATGTTTTCTTTATTATCTCTATTTTGGTTTTCAAGTCTTGAATAGTTTCTTTCATGTGCTTGATTGCTTTTGCTTGGTTTCTTTTAAGGAATTTGTTGATTTCCTCCAATATTTTGTTTGTCTTTTTCTCCATTTCTTTGAGGGAATTTTTCATTTCCTCTTTAAGGGCCTCAAACCTTCTCCTAAAGTCATTTTTTAGGTCATTTCTTCTACTTCAACTATATTTGGTTGTTCAAGTTTTCCTGTTGAAGGGTCACTAGTTTTTACTGGTGCTGTGCTGCTCTTTGTTGTGTTGAGTGTGTTCTTACCTTGTCTACCTGTCTTTTTCTCTTTTTGGTGTAGCTGGGGCTATGTCTTTGGTGATCAATCTTCCAGGTGCCAGTGGTTCCAAACTCAGATCATTTCTCTTCGTGGTCCAGTCAGTGCCATGGTTCCAGTCATGCCAGAGGTTACTCAGTGTTTCTGGAGGTCACTCAGCCCTCCTGGTCATCACTCTGCAATCCTAGGAGTCATTTGGGCCTGTTCTCACAGAAGTTGCTTGCATGGGGCTACTCTCACTGAAGTTGGTGCCTTAGGACTGCTCTGTTGGGAGGTTGTTGGCTCAGACCTGTTACCTCAGAGGTAGCTGATTCATGCCAGGTTCCCCAGAGGTGTCTGGCTCAGGTCTGATCTTGCTGAGGCAGCTGGGTCAAGACGGCTCTGGCTGGTTCAGGCCTGTTCCCACAGATTTGTCTAGCTCAGGCTTGCTCCCTGGGAGGTTCCTGATGCAGGTCAGGCCCCACAGAGGTCTCTGACTTGGGCCTAATCCCTTAAAGTACCTACTCCTGTGGGAATCACTGTCTCAGACATGCTCTAGCAGAGTTCACTGGTTCAAACCTGTTCCCATAGATTTCCTTTATTTAGACCTGCTACTGCAGAGGTTCCTGGCTTGGGCTCAGTCCCACAGAGGTCTCTGGCTTGGCCTGCTCCCTCGGAGGTCCCTGACTCACATAGAGGTCCATGTCTCAGCTCTACTACAATCCTTTTGATGATACTATTGTTGATATACTCACAATCATTGACAAATTTAAGGGCAAGGTGATGATCAGTAACTATCATATGGTTGCAAGGTCCAAAAAAGACTAATGAATAAATTGCACCTTATCTGAGTCTTCTGGTTCTGTAAAATTTGAATGGATCAAGAATTTTCATCCACTATATCTTCCTTTTCCCATTCTTGCATGAATCTTGGAAAAATAAAATCCCTTCTTACATAGGTATTGATTGTTATTACTGGACACTGAGCTCACAGGCAATTTGATATTTAATATCAGAAACTTAAAATGTGGTGAAGGATAGGACTTCTTATAAGAGTCTGTGGCAACAGCATCCAGGGTCAGAAGGATGAAAATGGTAGTAACCGAGGAGGGGGAAGGAATCAGTGGAGTGGGGAGTATACTGCAACTTAATTTGCAATTATGATAATCAGCAACATCTGTGATCTTTCTCCAACAATATTTCTATCTCAAATTTGTTGAATTAGAGTCTTTGGGAAAGGAACCAACACTTTGTATTTAAAATGAGCTTCCTGAATGATTTATATTCATAAATCAGCTGTAGGAAACTTTAAAACTTTCTATTTCATTTGAATCCTCTTTATTGAGTCTGCCAGTGTTTCAAATTATGCATTTCAATATTAGCAAAATTGAGCTGTGCAATTTAAATTTTTAATCCCCCAAACATTTAAAACCTTGCATTAATTTGCAGCTCATGCCCCCTCCTTTTAACGTGACCTTTATTTTAATCATGGTAAAATTTATGAAACTTTGTTCATTCTCTTGACTTATTACATCAGAGCTAAATCCATTTTGAAAATAGACTATTGGTCCATATTAAACTCTTAACATATATACATGTATAATTATTGGTTCCACTGAATCACACAGACAAAAATACAGATAATGGAAATAGACTTGTGGTTAAGCTTTCTCTTTTTATGACTCAACAGAGCTTGCTATCAACATGCAAAATGCAGGACCAGAAAAAGACAAAATGACAAAGTCACATTTTTATAGATTTGGGTTAATTGCGTATTCCTAGTGGCAATGAGAAGCATCTGAGATGTCATGTCTGAGGAGACTGGTTGTTTTGGCACAGAAGAGGTAAAACCTTAGGCTACCAAAAATGAGGGCGTGAGTAGTTCCAGTATACACTTTGGACCAGAATTTATTTTTAACTTGTTCCATTTTGCTTTCCAATATGGTAGGTAGTGAAATGCAGTTGCAATGTGATGAAGCCAAATGACACAACAAAATAATGGAATATCTCTTGGGGTCAATTTTGAATCCATAAAGTATCTGTTCATATTTTTCCAAGATCCATTCCAAAGAATATTCATGATCATGGTGGTATTTCTGAGTCTCCTCTGGAGAAGATAATGACAAATGTGTAATATAGTGTAGAGAGATATTTTCTTCTGAAAATGGAAACTGGAAATGCAATGCTAGTGAAAGAGGGTCAATTTTCAATGCAACAGGATGCTATTTGGGCATTTAAAAGCATTGTTTTCATTTATTTACTGGAGGTATCACTGTGCTTTGATGTAATTTTACAACAGAGGAAACTGAGACTTAAAGTCTTTCAGGACATGAACCACAGCTACAAATGCTGATGATGAGAGCAGTGATTCACAATTAGGACTGTAAAATTCCAAAAGCCTACAGTTATCTCTTCAACAAAAAGTTTAACTAAAATGCAAATAAAAACAAAAATACAGTTCTTCATACAGTCTTTTATTTAATCAATAATATTCTTTGGAAAATAAAAAGGATCATTGAAGACAGATGGAAACAAGGTCCCTTTTTTCTGCATCTCAAAAATGCTATGTTAACATCAAACTAGTTTTTAATATTTTAAAACTTGTACAATCCAGATATACATATTATGAGTCTGGTCTTGCATTTGGAATTGTGATAATCTGCCTCAAAAGAGAGAATTTTACATGAGAAACTCTGATTATAGATTTCAGTTTTGTTTTCTGGATTCTGTTGTTTTCCACTGGGATTCATGGGTGTATTTTATCACTCTGGGGTGCTGAAAGGTACATATTTTGAACTACATGTCAAGAATGTCATTCAATTGTAACTGTCCGCGGTCTAGAATGATGAAAAGTTGGTCTGTAATATTGCCTGATCCCTAACTTGGGTGGGAAGTTGGGTGTGAAAAAGACATCATTAGCCAGGAGTATGGTAGAATCTGAGTCTCAGCAAGGACCATGGCTTTGTAATTGTGTTTTCTAAGGTAGTGTTTTACTGTTGACACTCTTGGACCTAACCAGAACAGTTCCTCCAGTCTCTACACCAGCCTGGGTACCCTATCCATCATTCTTGTTGACAATCACACAGGGATCTTCTGATGAAAGGACCTTGGCTGTGCATTCTCCTTAAATTGGGTCTTTGTTCTGGGCTTTAGGGATTTCACCAAACATTTTGAAAGGAAAACAAAAATGTAAAATATGTTCCATCACCCTAGAAATATTTTGAAACTGATATTCGATGTAAAAAAGAGAAAAAAAAACACTTTAAAAAATTGATTTCAAAACAATTTTATCTAGAACTTTTTAAGCAAGATGTCATTTCTAGCTAATTAATCATATATTATTATTTTAAAATTTATTTTTATGTATACAATGTTGTAGATGTTATTTTCTAAACAAAAGAGATAAGTTGTATTGGAATTGTACGACTGAACTGGGTAATGCAATTATAATATTCTATTAGTTTTCTAATATCTTTGTGTAACCCCAAAGGAATGTGAATAATGGAAGCAAGAGGAACTTTTCTCAATTATGAAATCAAGATTATCTCAGGAGTAATTTTTTTATGATTATCTGTTTGGCATAGAGATGATCACCTTTCGCTCTGTCTTCATCTCTGTATTTTTCTGCATTCTGTAAACATGCTTGCCATATTTAACTAAGTCTGATCTATATCACCTTGTTTTAACTGTATCTTTGAAGCAACAGTGGCTAAATATGGTCATCTCCATAAGTACTACAGTTCAGGAATTAGGCATTCAAATGCCTCATAGCAAGCATCAGTGTGGATGATCTTATATAATTAATTATAAGTGTTTTAGAATAGTTTAAAATAGGACAATAACTTAGTTCCAGAAATATTGGGTCTCCTTTTCACAGTCAAAGAGCTTTAAAAAATAAAGTAAAACAAGTCTGGTAAACTTCAACATAAATTTCTATTACTTAAACCCCACACCTCCTTTATAGGCTGTCTTAGTTTTACTGTTATGAAGAGACACCATGACCACAGCAACTCTTATAAAGGAAAACATTTAATTGGAACTGACTTACAGTTCAGAGGTTTAGTTCATTATCCCATGATGGGAAGCATGGCGTACAGGCAGACATGGTGCTGGAGAGGTAGCTAATACTTCTACATCTGCATATGCAGACAGCAGGACCTGGCTTGAACTTTTGAAACCTAAAAATCCACCCTCTGGTGACATACTTTCTCCAACAAACCCATACCTTCTCCAAAAATGTCACACCTACTAATAGTGTCACTACGTCTGAGCCTATGAAAGCCAATTTCATTCAACCCCCCACCACAGGTATTCACTGAAATGTGTTAGTATTTATTTCTCCCAGTGTGTAGACATACTGAAGTTGTTTTTATAACCTGATAACATTTTTCCTAATACATGTAAAGTTGGTATGTCCTATTGAATGTCATGCAGTCATTCCCACTATGAAGTGAGTGGAAGCTGACAACAGGCTCGGTCAAGTTTCCGAGTAAAATATTTAACACTGGCAATTTGAACATCCAAGAGCTAGATATTTATCTATATTTTTAGCTTATATATAAATAGTTTTTGATAAATTCATACATGTAGAAGAGAGAGAGAGGAAAAAGAGAAGGGTTATCTTCTATATTTCTTATCAGAAAGAAATGGATCTCATCAGAAGGACTATACCTACAAGAGCTAATTCCTTGCCAGAGGCCCATCTCCAAACCCTAACACAGTGTAATAGAGTTGCTGCCTATGAATTATTTGGGGGACACAACCCTTCCTCTCCTACCAGGTCATAAAGCTAGCATACTTTGAAAGTGGCATGTTATCTCCATATAGTCACTACACCTTGTCATAAAAGTATTCTGGGATAAAAATGGAAGAAAAGCATTCAAAAGTGTGTCCTTTTGTACATGATCATGAACTGGTGAATCATAGTTCAAAGCTGGTGTAGACTACATAGAGAATTCAAGACTACTCTGGGCTCACCTGGGATCTTCATTTTTTCATTATGTCTTTATATACATGCTGATACACACATGCATAAAAGCTTTTAAAGTTTAAGTATGTTTTAAAAGAAATAATAGCCCCTCCAATTTGTTTTTATTATATTTATAAGAGCACCTTACTTATACAAGAGTCTGAGGGTTGCCAAAGAGATTGCTCATAAGGACATAAATAACAGTCTCAGGAAGAGTATTCTGTTCCATCAGAGATTACAAGAGAGAAGATAGCATAGTGTCTGCATTATAACACAGCAGGTGCGTAATCAAATCACAATGAATATCTGCATTTTTCCTGTAAAATGCCTTAATCTCTTCTCACTATATGGCAGGAGTGAAGATCGGATTTATCTAGAACAATTATGGTCGAGTAAACTCTGACAGAAATATGAAGGGTAAAAGAAGGTGAGTAACCTATAAATAGATAGGCAGCCATGGCGTGCCTCAGACGGGAAACAGTGGAGGAAGGGAAGAATCCAAAAGTGACTGACAAAGTTACAGGTAGAACTTTATGTAGCTTATTCTGGGATGAGGGAGGTGGTCCTGATCTGGTTAAGGGATTAGGACTTTATTCTGACCTGTAGGAATTGTTTTGTTTTTAGCCTTAAAAAAAACAACAACATCATTTTCCAAAATACTTTTTTCTTTTTACAAAACATCTCTTGTTTGTAAGACCTTCCATGATTGATTATGGAATTAAATCCATGTCACCCTTCTTTACTTTTAAGTCTTCACCACATTATTAGATGCCATTGATTAACTTTCATTTTTGAAATTAAAGGAAGACAATTAATTTAATTCCTAAAATGTGTCTGAAGTAATTAAAACCATGTCTCGGGCTGGAGTGATGACTCCGTAGTGCAGAGAACCTGCTGCTGCTGCAGAGGACCAGGGTTCAGTTTCAAGTTTCCACATTGGGAGGATTGCAACTGTTTGTGACTCCGGTTCCAGGGGACTCAATGCCTTTTCTGGCCTCTGTGGGCACTGGCATACATGTGGCATGCACTTTTAGTTATATGTACACATAAATAAAAGTAAATCTTTGGAAAATGTGTCCAGAGAAAAGAACTGGGGCAAAACCACACAAAGGCAAAAGTGATTTAGAAGCACAACAGCATTATCTATGATATTAAATATTCGAAATAACTTACTAGAAAACCAAGTGTGTACATTATAATTTTGTGAGACAGTAAATGCTCATGCTTATCCATAAAATTTTGGTGCTGTATGGAAAACTAGAAGAAACTGTGGCACAATGTTTATAACCGTGTTCTTCAAGTATACTGGGAAACTTAAGTATTATTTTTATTATGTTTGCTTTATTTGTAATTATGACTTCCATGTATTATGTGTTTATTTGTATGTGAAGGTGCCTGTAGAATCCTGAAGATATTTTCATGTGTACCTGGATCTGCAGTTACATGCAATTCTGTATTGTCATGCTGGGTACTAATCTTTGATGCTTATCAAGAACCAGTGTTCAGAATCACTGAGTTCAACACCAATTAAAAATATTTTTAAATGAGTTTATGTATCTATTAGCTTGGGCATATAACTGAGGGTGAGTAGAAACCAGGTATATTATATACTTGTTAAATGAAAACCTCATGATAAAACTGCTGTTTTACACAATTTATGTAGATTATTAAAAATTCTAGAAAGAGAAGCTTATGTGGTTGGTGTGTGACTACACATTGATCATGTCTTTTTATAGTGTCTTAAAGTAAAAATTAATATCATATTAAACTTTAGAGAATAGTTTCACTGGTGGATACATCGCTGCGTCCTTCTTGTTGATCTCTGGGTGATACTCTGTGCACACCCATCCTAGTCACTGGCTTTCTAGTCCCATAGACCTTGTTTAGCATTTGTCTTTGAATCATTGTGAAACACAGACACAAGTCTCATGACCCTACTCTGATCTTAAGGCTGGAAGCTGAACCACAGATGTCACTCATCTCCACACCACTGGTGTCTCATTATTGCACTCCAAGCTTTTTAGTCAACAGGCATTGCTGATGAGTTTCTGAAAGATTTGTTCACATATAATGCATTATTTACCTTGGAATTCTACTTATATTTGCCTAAATGATTTGCCTTAGTAACATAATTAACATATTTGTTTATATTTTTACAGCAGATGTTTTGCTCCAGTTTCCCTTGCGGAATGAGGAGGCATCCAGATATTCTCCTCACAACTTCAGGCAAATGAATCACATTCTTTAGTGTCCCCAATGCTAAGTTGTAATAGTCAATAAAAAAATTTAAACTGGAACAATCTCCACTGAAAAATAAAGATAAAAGTGAAAATTGACCAAATTTTCTTGGTAAACATTACGGGATTCAAGTCTTTTGAGGATTCAATGGACCTCTTGGAAAGACAGTTTTGGCGTCTCTTATTGACAAATCAGTAGTAAGGTGCTTAGGAATAGACACAAAGTAAAAGTCTGTCCACTTGTAATATCAGAGGAAAACTGGAGATGAAAGTTTTTCTCCTGCCCAGTCCTACAGTCATTGAGTCTCAAACACACAGAGGCTTATATGAATTATAAACTTTTTGGCCTATTGCTCATGTTTATTACTAACTAGCTCTTATGACTTAAATTTACCCATAATTCTTGGCTCTGTTTAGCCCCATGGTTTGGTACCTTTTCTCAGTGATGCCTTTTCTTTTCTTTTCTTTTGTATTTTTTTTTCTTTTTTAAAAAATATTTATTTATTTATTTATTATGTATACAATATTCTGTCTACGTGCACAAGGCCTCATTACAGATGGTTGTGAGCCACCATGTGGTTGCTGGGAATTGAACTCAGGACCTTTGGAAGAGCAGGCAATGCTCTTAACCTCTGAGCCATCTCTCCAGCCAGCCTCAGTGATGCCTTTTCATCTTACTTCCTCTGCATCTTACTAATGACTGCATCTCTTCCTTTTCTCTTCCCTGAATTCTCATTGTCTGGTCACCCTGCCTATACTTACTACCAGGCTACTGGCCAGTCATTGTTTAATTAAACCAATATAAGTGATAAATCTTTACAGTGTACAAAAGCATTCTCCCACAGCAAAAAAACAAAAACAAAACAAAACAAACAAAACATTGCAACTGGTGGGGTACAGAACTCACTGACTATCTGCCAATCACTTCAGTAAATTGTAAACATATGCAAAATAGCTTCATCAATTTCAGTGAAGGCATAATTTTAAACTTGAAAAGTATTCTATAATGCTGACCAATTCATGACTGGTCCAGGAACTACCAGAATTAGGCAGTAAAAACAAGATAAATTTAAAAACTATACATATTCAATCAATATTTCACCACACATTTGAAAATGTTTTGAAGGCAAGAAAAAGATTCAGACACATAAGCCTCAAAGTCACAGACAGAAGGTCTTCTCTGCTCTAACATCATCTTCAGAAAACCTTGCTGATCTCCCATATCTTAGCAGTTCCTCTTGTCAAAGATTCATGTGGATGACACAGAGTGCCACCTACTGGGGAGAACAAGAACTTTGCAAGGGACAAAGCAGAGACTGTATACTCTCATTCTCTTCATTTATAACTTATGATTTATCACTTTTTAAAGGGAAGAAAAGAGGTAAAATATTCAATGGTATTCACTGAAGTGAATTTGATGTATTTATCTTCTGTCATGGAGTTTTATATCTATTTAAATAATCTCACATTACAGGTGCAGAAACTAAGGTATAGGAAGGTGATGTAACTTGACTATCAGATGTTTAGGTGAGAGTGTTGAGCTCGCTGCCAGGTCTGGTGGAATTTCCAACATGGTGAGATCACTGTTTATGCCAAAGGTCACACACATGTGCATTTCACACACAGAGACTGCAGTGGCTCACTCCCCATGCGCAGACTTGAGACTTGGCGCTCATGCTTACCAGCTGTGTGATGTCATCTTCCACAATTTACTCAATTTCTCTAATCTCAATATTATGCCCCAATAAAGGCTCTACACACACATTCTTGCATTTTAAGTATTTTACAAATTCAAAAGATTTGAGTTTATTATGATGACCCTGAACATTTCTATTTGGGGTTAATATTCTGGATGAAAACTGCAAACATCAGGAATATAAGAATGAAAGTTGAAATGAAAGAAATTAGGTATAAAATCTGGATTCTCTGCCATTTTTGTTTGAGAGTCCTCACTCTTAGCACAACTTTTTCCCATCCTGTTATTTCAATTAGGACATACACACATATGCACTTTGGAAAACAAATACTCACATTTCTGTCCATTATTGATAATCTACAAATCTTGCTCTTTACACTGCATAGGATAGAGGCTTTAGCCTTTGTTTTCCAGGATGTTTAAATGATTAAACTTTTGGCAATCTCTTCCTTTCTAATTTTCTCCAGAGCACATCAGTTCATGTAACTGTTACTGATAAAAAGGATAGGCTTTAGGTTTAAGGCTTTCACATGTTACTACAAGAGATTTTGAGAAACAGAGTAAGAAAAAATTAGCTTAGAGTTAAAAATTAGAGACAAAAATGACAGTGCTAGACAATACTTCCTTAGGTTCAGACTCAAGGTGTTCTTTCATTGGCTGTGTGATTTTGACTAAGTTTTACAGGATTCCTGTGTCTCACCTCTAACTCTGCCAAGGAACAAATAATAGACTTCATTGTCCATATTATGTTTAAATATAAGTGTACCTATAAGTTGAGACCTTATACCAGGGCCTAACAGCTAGGAGTGCTTTATTAACTATTTTCTTACTTTTTTGGGGCCACAGTGACACCTGCGGTAGATGTCATTTTAAGTCACTGGTTTTACTTATCCCCTGTGTTATTGCTTCCTTTCTGCCTGTACGGACACATGGCTTTCTGAGGCCATGGGCTAGCAGACCATGTTTCAGGTCTCAAAATCTGTCCCACGTTCTCCTCTTTTACAATCCATAAGACGAGAATGCATGCCTTGTGAGAATTTTAAAGTTTATAAACCATAGAAGTTCTGGTGTAAGCGAGACCATATGCCCAGGAAAACTAAAGTATTTAACATCTGGCTCTTAATAGAAGCATTTGCTAACCTTTATTTCTATGGTGAAGAAATTAAGTTTCAGTAATTCTATGCCCCCCAGAGGTGTGTGTGTGTGTGTGTGTGTGTGTGTGTGTGTGTGTGTGTGTGTGTGGTGTTAACTTGGGAAAGTAGAAAGCATCGAAAACAAGGAAAACGTCAAAGGAATATATGATGGAAGGACATGGAAGGTGTTCAAAATTATGGTCTTGTAGTATGTCTGTAAGGATAGGAGGCACCACAACCAAGAGTGATTTTTTAGGGTTGGAAGAAAGAAACATTACAAAAAAATATTCACAGATAATACCTAATTGTTTTTATGAACCCAGAGAATGGATGTTTTGGGGTTCAACAATATCAACTAACTACTGGGCAAATATATCCTTTGAGTTATGATACCTCTAGGACACAGGATTTAGTGTTCCCTTTACAAAAGTGAAAACTGAGGCTAAATAATACAAGTGGCTCAAGTTTTCAACTCTTACAGAAGACAAGATGGAGATTGGAATCAGAATTAATCAACCACACTGTATCTTATTACCTACCAATAGGGATGGGGTAGCATGACTCAATTGGCTTGGAACCTCCATCTGATGAGAAATATCATTGAGTTGACTTAACCCTGGCTTAAAGACTCAACATTTGGCCCTGCTCCACATTTAAGGTCAGAAGCAAGACTTTACCCTGCTATTATCCCATTGTATTTGCCCCAGTCAAGAGTGTAACTGTACAGTTCAGACACTGGTCTTCTCCCCATCCATCTCCAATGGCCTGACTTGTAGTATGTTCTAGAATCCCTGACCCTCAGCAGTATGGTAGCTTTCTCTTTACGTGATGGATAGTGAAGCACACTGAGATTGTGCCCTGTTCTTGTACAACCTGAATGGTAGATTACCGTTCTTTATAATATCTTGTAATATTTTTGCCAGAAACATACAGAAATTTATGGTTTCTAAGTTTGGGGGAATGTTAATCTGAGTATTCCATTGCTGTAACAAATCGCATTCCCACAAATTCATTGCTATGTTAGCCACATATGATTCCTCTCTGTCCTTCTGGCCCCATACATTCAAAACATCTTGTACTATGCTTTACCTGAGATAATGTTCCACTCCCTAAAACCTGGACATTTACATACTGAAAAGGCCAATTTTGATGCCAAGATTCTCATGAGATTACCATTACATTCATACCAGTGTTGACCAGATTTGCATTGACAATGTCATTTATTCATATTTTTATTCCTGGGCTTTGGTCATTTATAAAAGTTTTCCAAAATATTCATTTCATGATTTCTTCTATTTTTTTCTTCTTCCTTCTATAACTGTTCTATTATCCAGAGCAGGATGATTTCTTATAATAGGCATTAGGTTCTTTAATTGCCCTGGGAAGGAGTTTCCTCTACAATGACAGGAAATGACAGAATCAGATTTGGCATAGGGTCCTGTAAGAGGCCTGTCATCAAGTGTTCCAATGAAAAATGATTACCTTGAATATTCCTCATTGACCTACATTCATTAGTCTAATATCTGTCTTTGCCACATATTCTGCATAATCCAGAAGAGAGGGGAAGACTAATGAGTGCACTATTCTTAGAAAAAAACATTATGTCTAGGAATGCCCTGTCTACAATACCTTTTATGGTGACCTTATTTGTCACAATTTGACATTTCAATTTTTCCTCAAACCTCTGGAAATCACCTCTCCTATACATGAATCATCATGGTCATGAGATTTAATATTAATTTTATCTTAAATCTATTCTTCCAAAGGTCTTGTTGATATTGCCTTTAATGACCTTTTTATCCTTTTAAATACAGAATTGGCATTTTCAAAAGTTTCAAAGGCAATTATTGTTTGTCTAGCTTCTGAATTTTGAATCATACTATTTACAGTTGAGGTCAATCTTTGTAAGCAATCTATACAGCCTTCCTTTGGGCCCTGTATAACTTTAATAAATGATTCATATTTCTTTCCTATTTCTCCAGTTCTGTCTCAAGCATTTAAGACTGGTGCGTGGCATAAATTCACAGTATGATCATCATATACAGCTTCCCTTTGTATTCTTTCTCCAATAATTTGATCTTGGGAGATTTCCCTACCTCTAACTTTACTCTGTTGTTCAATAACCTTAGTCTCTTCTCCAGATCAGGTACTCCATTGTAATTGTGAACCAAGTTCTAAAACATTGTTAACCAATTCTATCCAGTTTTAGGGATAATTCTATTACAAACTGACCAAAAGTTTGACATTTGCTTCACAAAAGGTGAATACATGTCATACGAGACTATTGCTTCTTTGATATCCTTAAATCTAACACTGACACAGAAGTCCAGTTAGCTCTAGCAGAGCCTCTGCCATTTGACAACTCCTGTAAATTGACTGACTATATTAAGGTTGGTATTTTGAAAACCTTAAGTGGTTCCTCTTTATTCCTACAATGCAATGCTAAAGTTGGTTCTGCAATGAAATCCTCTGTTTGATTTGAATATCTCTGTGATCTGTTTTATTAGGTTTTTCTAAGGCCTGTATCTTAGCACCAAGATTAACCAACTTTTTTAGTGATAAACAAAAATTATAAAGTTGATAATGTTTGCAATTGACATCATATAAATCCTATATAAATTAGGTATCCTCTCCTTTAATCATTCTGTTTTCAAACTGTCTAGCATATTATCATACAGAGGCCTAAATCCCTCCATTGTAGTGGTTTTCTCCATTTTTTTTATGTGGGAAAACTATCTCTTAAAATGAATTCCTCCCTTTAGAAATTTCCAATCGTCTTATCAAATCTGCTGATGATGTTGGTTAAGATGTGAGGCTTATTGCTGCTGCATAGAATAGTAAAAGCCTGACTGGATGTCAAGGCAGTTACCTAGTCAGGCAGTGGCCCAAGAAGGGGGTTTAGGGGTTTAGGGAGAGTCCAAAACCCACAGTGGAGAGAGAGAGAGAGAGAGAGAGAGAGAGAGAGAGAGAGAGAGAGAGAGAGAGAGAGAGAGAGAGTCTATTGTCTGAACAAAAATACTAGGGGTTGTTTCTGGAGAAGCATGTGTGGCAGGGGGCTGCCTGAAGCCAGAATCAGCAGCCAGTCAAGGGCAGATTCAGTCCCATGTTGTTTGAAGCCCAGGTGTTTCTGGAGTTTGGGTGACAAGTGGAGATTGTTTCAGAGAGTTAACAAAAGAAAAATTCTAAACTTGATCAGAGTCTTGGGGAAAAAAGAAAAGATTGCTTAGTCTGGCAGGGCTGGAGACACAAGTGCAGCTCTGGCCTGTTCCTGTATCTAAAAAGTCATAGTCAAACAGTTTGTTTTATGAATTCATACCTCAAACATGGGGTACCAAATGTAGCACAAATAATTAAAACCCAGAGACAGATATTGGGGATCAATCTGAAGACCAGAAAAGCAAAGCAGATGAGCCACTAGAGAACTCTTATCTCTAGGAAATTTTCAGGCTGAAAAGAGAGAGTGAGTTTCTGTCTCATCCTGCCATATATTTCTCTCTAGTGCTGGGATTAAAGGCATGCATCACTTGATTTCTAAGGCTGATTAGTGTGGCTGCTCAGATTAAAAGTATGTGCCACAATTGACTGTCCTGTATGACTGACTAGTGTGGCTGTTTTGCATTCTGATCTTCAGGCAAGTTTTATTTCTTAAATACAAATGAAGTATCCCTACAAAGACTGTTAAAACTAAGGTCATTTGAGGGGTCATCTTGAAACCTAATAAAGTAGAAGTTTCCTAAAATATGCACATATATGAAGGCTTTTTAAAGAAATTGTGAAATAATGGAGAGACGGATCCCCAGCTGAACATCTTTTCTCACCAAGTGAAACTTTCGCCATGGTTAATGGGTTCCATCTATTAGTTGTTGACCAATGGAACACTATGAGAACTCCAAACAACCCAGGGTAGAGCCAAGGTTATTGGTGGCTCTTTACAAACTGACAGAAAGTGTCCATTGTGGAAGACAAGACCAACACAATTCATTAAGTACAGAGAAGTTAAACTTGTTCCTACCTAAAGCCTTCACTCCTAGAGACTGGTGTTTATGGTACGAAAGGTACTCTGTGTGCTACCACAGGATAAAGGTAAACAACAACTCAGATGTAAATCTACAGTGATAACCTCTCTGCAAGATGTTCTACTGCAATACTGTCATAAAACTGTGGGGATAGTCAGCTAATATCTCAGTAAATTTAAGGCTCACTCCCCACTAAATGAGATGAAACCCATACCAGCACTACTCAAGCACTTGACCAAGCACTTGAGGCTAGATAGGCTCGGGAACCAGAGAAAAAGCAAATGCTGTGATCCCTCTGAAAGAATATAGCCATAGGATGATTCCTAATGACATTCTTCTACACTCTTAGATCAGTGCCCCACTCAACCATCATCAGAGAATCTTCCTGTTGCAGTAGATGTGAATACAGAGATCCACAGTCAAATGTTATGCAGAGAGTGAGAGAAGTTGTAACACTCAGCCCTAAGTGGGATATCTCCGTCAAAACCATTTTCTCTTCAGGGCTCAAAGAAGAGAAGGCTGAAAGAGTTTAAGAGCTAGAGGGGATACAAGACATCAAGGAAACAATATAGTCCAGACACAATAGGACGGATACACATATGAACTCAAAAAGTGTGGAAGCATGCATAAGATCTGCAGAGGTTTAAGCCAGTGGGGTACCAGTGCTGAGAGGGGAAGAAGACACAAGCCTCATCCCTAACTTATCTCCAAAGGATAACTAATTACAAATCTCTTACAGAATTTCACTGAGGATACAAACCACCTTTAAGGGCTGGCCCCATGCTAAGTATAAAAAAACCACAATTGTTCCTTTGGAGGTTCTATGTCTCATAATATTTGGTCAAAGCCTTCCTTCCTTCCTTTCTTCCTTCCTTCCTTCCTTCCTTCCTTCCTTCCTTCCTTCCTTCCTTCCTCCCTCCCTCTTTCCCTTCCTCCCTCCCTCTCTTCCTTCCTCCCTCCCTCCTTTCCTTCCTTCCTTCCTTCATTCCTTTTTCCCTTCCTCCCTTACTTTTTCCCTTCCTCCCTTCCTTATTCTCTCCTTCTTTCTCTTCCTGCCCACATCCTTGCATCCCTACCCCTTCCCCCACCCTGGCCCCTCCCTCTCTCACGTTCTTCCTCCTTTTCCTTCCCACCTTTTCCCTCGCTCCACACCTCAGTTTATCTTTCTTCTTCTTCTTTTTATATTTTTACAGCCCTTTGCTTATATAATATGACTTCCAGTTTTCGGTCTTTATGAAGCAGTATATGTGTGATTTCCACCTAGGTGGCCTAACAAAACTGATGTTTGGATTCTAGCAGTCTATACAAGTTTGCTTTCATAATGAAAGAAGTCAAGAAAGAAAGAATTGATGTTATTTGAAGTTCAATCACATATACAGACACAAAACGTACTTAACCACTGGGCCAGTTCCGCTGTAACATATTTCTAGTTTGACATTGCTACTCCTTATCATTGTATAATTTTTAAATCTTGACCATAAGCAAATCAAACAGAAAAGCATACGGTATCGATTGCTTGGGAGTACAAAGGCATAAATATAATTTCAGCTCCATGGTGTGTACAAGACATGTCAACTCTCCCTTAACATGTATACATTTTAGTCAACTCCAAGATCATCCTTCCAATACTCCCAAAGCAGTGTTTTCCAAACAGGTGCATTTTAAAGAAAGTCAAAATCGTGAAGGTAGGGAGGAATTTGGAGACTCTATTCTGCATGCTACTATTTCACAGTTGGGACTATATTGCTCTAAGACAGACTCATCAAAATGTTTAGGACTCAGTGTTTGACAATGATAAAAATGTTAGAGGTGATGATGGCTATGGAAATTGTCATTCTGAGTTCCTTATATCTACCAGGTAGTAGATTCTCTTGATATTAAAGATTCATTCTTAATACTATAATCTTCTGTGATGGAAAGTGTTCTAGCATGTATTACAAATGATGGACTTGAGACAGGTGAAATAAACAAATTTATATTCATAAAACTTTACATTCCTAAATCCCACTGTTCTGGGGTTATTGGGATGGGATGTCACATGTGGTGATAGGATGATCCTGCCAACTTGTGCCAAAAATCCTCAAGATTCAGATAGATTAATTGTCCATTAAAGAACAATGACACTTCTGGATTTGGCTCCAGGAAAAGCTGGGAGATCAAAACCATGCTAAAGCTGGGAAAATGGCTCAGTTGCTTTCTCTACAAGAGTAAGAACCTTATATTTGGATCTCAAGAACTCATATATATGACAGCAGTAATGGTAGTTCATTAGTAATTCTAGCTCTGAAGACTAAGACAGGAACCCCAAGTTGGTTACCTAGAGAGACTACCTATATATAGTATAGGTGAGGTCTTGGTCGAAAGATCTCATTTCAATGACTAAGGTAAAAGAGCTAAAGATTATTATCTCAGACATCTACTTTAGGCTGCTACATACATACATGCACACACATGTGTACACACACACATGTGAGCCTACCCATGTCAAAATGTAAATATACATATGTACAACACATATACACATATACAAGAATCAAAGAAGAAAAATAACAAAAACCCACTCCAACTTGTCTATGCTCATTTTATATCAATAAGCTAAGTTTCTATGTTTAAATTTCATTATTTATTAAATGGTAACAATGTCAGCCTCCAATCTCATTAGATCATTGAAATAAATAAAGATAACATAATGGATGTAAAGAGCTTAGTCCTATATTTACCATGCAAATATCACTGAAAGTTGTGAAATTAACATGCATGATAAACATCTCCTGCTATAAGTGTCATCATAATAAAAGTTGAGTATTAGGCAAATATTCCTTCTTAGGTACCATATTTAACAATGATCAACCATGCTTGCCTCTGGTGTTTTCTATTCTCTTTCCCAACAGACTTTCCTTTGTACACTTGTCAACATTCCTGATGTCACACACTTGTTTATTGGTGTCTTCTTATACCAGCATAGACAACCTCATGTCTTCATCTGTCGATGTTCACTTCTCAGTTTCTGGAACTATTGTTTGCTTTAAAATTGTTGGCTTAACTATTGTTACTGTTTTGCTTTTATGCTAGTCAATCTAATTTCCTTAAAGGTCACTATTGTGGTCTAAATTGTGTCACCCAGAAATCCATGTACTATATTCTTAACCTCCAGAATTTCAGAATATAACTTTATTCAAAGACTAGTTCTTTCAACAAATAAAAATCTTAAATAACGTGGGTTTATCCACTTGATCTGTATTACATATATACCATAAAATGTGTATCTTAAATTCCGAAAACTTATTTTCATGGCTTTGAAGGCTAGGAGTCCTAGATCAAGGGACCATTTAACTAGTGTTCTTTAAGCATTCACTTCTTTGTTTGCATATAGCTGTCTTTTGATTTATTACTGACTAGAAAAGGAGAAAGTAATGGAGGTTATATTAAGGGAAGACAATTTGTTTTGTAGTTAACTTAATTGCTTTGAGAAGAACCCAAGTGTACATCACACTTCTTTTAATGTCAAAGGATATTTTCATGAAGAATTATCTAAGAAGGCAAGACCCACACTGATGGTTAGATACTTTCCATTGGAGTAAGAGGGATAAAGAGGAATAATTATTTTCTCTGTTCTCCCAGGATCTTGATATGAGTCATTCTAGTACCCTAAAACTTTTCCATCACAATGAACTATGACTTCTGGACTAGAGGGCAGAATAAGCCCTTCTACCTTCAAGATCCATTGTTAACAGCGGTGAAAAGTCTGAGTGAAACGAAAGGGGAGAGAGAGACTAAAGATGCAGGAGAGACTGAGATAACCCTCTCCTAACCTAAGGGTCACCACCCAATCCTAACCTATTGATAGTTAAGATAATTTATTGGGTAGAGTGCTTGCTTAACATTCATAAAGTCAGGGATTTTATCCTCAGCACTGCATAAGTTGGGCATGTCAGATCACACTTATAATCCTATTATTCTAGCGGTGCAAGTAGGAGGTGAAACATTGTCTCAAAAAAATTAGCAATCTTAGGGAGTCACAAACATTTAGTTCATGATGTGAGAGAAGGTGTTGCTCTCAAATGCTTGCTATATTTCCAGAGCAGGAAGGGAACTGAACTAAGACTCTCAGAGATGAAAGACCACATGAGATGCCTTAGAGGATCGTGACTATGTTGAGGTATTGATGATGGACTTTTGGCTAATGAAAATATGAGAAGATAAGTTGTTTCTGTTTAAGTCACAGTGGGTGGAACACTGTTATTCGAGGAAGCCCTACAAAGCTAACGTGGTCACTTTCACTCAGCTGCAGTTTAGAAATAAGAGATTGATGCCTCAAGTCTACCTATACAAGCTCCATGATATGTGTAACCAACATTCATTTCTCAAACACTAGAATCTTCTGTGGTTATACAACAATATGCACAGGAACCCATTACAGTCCTTGTTTACAAGGCTTTGTCCTTGTAGAATGACTAATAAAATAACTTTTCATTTCTGCAGTGTGCCTCCTTGCACAGTAAATTATGTAGGCTTAGTAATGGCAGGATTTGTTCCTGTATGCTCCTGAAACTTCAAGATTTAAGGCTCTTCTTATCCATAACCTCCAACTAAGCAATCTTTATAGGGAAAGGCTTAGTAGTTAATCTGACTTCCACACTCACTTTCCCATCCTCCCAGTTTCTGTACCACAATATGTATTGTACACTTGGGGTTGACCTCTACTGAACAGGTAAAGCCAGAGTGCATTTATGGTGCATCAGCACAACCTGGAGTGGGATATTAGCTGTTCTTGCCCTTGTAGAAGAGTCCCTATTCTTCCATTCTCCACAGAACCGAGTATTGGGATTTATAGACCCTGCTTAACTCTCCCATTCCCGTTCTCTTTTTACTCATCCTCTTTCCTTTATCTGCAAAATTAGAAGGTACTTTTCATAGTTCAGCCCAACTCTCTTTTTATTTGTGGTACCATTTTACATATTGGCCTCTAGATTCTTTTTACTAAGAATAACTTGTGTTCCAGTTAACAAAGTTTTTATTTATGTCATTTGTTGGTTTATCTCAGTACTTTATTGTTAATAAGCCAGATAGTGCCTCTACTGTAAATAGTCACTTTAAACTCCCACCTGTCACCTACCTTCCAGACTACTCTTTATTAGATTAATTTCCTTTACACTAGGTTATTGCTAGGAAGTGTGACGTTACAGCATTAGCGGCATCCCCTTGAAATTGCTAGAAAAGCAAGCTGCCAATCTCACTCAAAATCTGCAGGAGCAAGATCTGTCTAGATAAGATCCAACATCTGAAGTAGTGTCATGTCCTTTAGATAATTACAATGCCTGGTGATATTTGTCAAGCACTACTCTAGTATACTCTCAATTTTCTGCGAACCCGGGTTTATTTGGCAGTGAGCAAGAATAAAGAACTTCCATGATGCTTGTAATTCAACACAGGAGCAGATCCAGAGTTTAAGGAGATCAGGGAATACAAAGAATAAGGAATGATTTAAGAATAATAAAGAAATCATGAATGCACTATAGACACAAAAAGAATTTAATTAAAAGGATAACAGGTCTCACATCACATCTGAGCAGGTTGTCAAACACTACCACTGTTTTAAAGATTGTGAAATATTGTGAAATAACTACCATTGTTCCCATGATGTGTCCCTTTTGCCCTACTCACACCCGTATTTTAAAAATTAGTCTGCAATATTATCATAATAGGAATCAGGGCTGGGGGGAAGGGTTTAAATCATGCTTGGCAGAGCTTCAGGAATGGAATCTGTGCTATCATAAAGCAGGCTTTGGAGAGTAAACACACACATTCCCGCAAAGAAAGTTTCATAGGGAAAGCCTGGCGTGTGGGAAATAAGGATTCCCTCACCAGATACGAGACCTCTTAATACCTTGGTTTTAGGCTCTTCAGTTTCTAGAATTGTGAGTATCCATTTCTGATGTTTATAAACCTGACAGTTTCCGGTAATTTTGTTATAGCAACTTTAACAGATTTAGATAAGAACAAGCTATCTTTGTTCACTTATTCCCTGACTTATCTTTTATAATTCTGTTTCCTGTATTTTTTGCTTCATTTTGTCATTTGTTAGTAAGCTATTATAATTACTATGGAAGAAATTAAAAGATAGTTTAATATTTTTCTACCAAAGCTGTTCAATAGGCATCATCACTATGAAATATTAATTTTGAAATATGTCAGGCTGAGAACACAAAGAAGAACTGCATTTATAGATCCCAAGGACTTTTGCAGAACTTGGCCTCACTTCTTTTGAGATTCTTTGATTCATTATCTGTTACAAACGTGGTCACTATTTTTAGTAATACTCTAAGTTCATGGACTATATATAGAACAATTCTGGTATTATTACCCCCCAAATTTCCATTTCATGAGTATTTTAATTTATATATGCTGCATTATTAAATATTTACTAAACAGGATAAACTGGGTTTTGATGAATCACCAATGAAAAAGGGATCTTCGGTTTATGAGTTTACTTTTACGAAAACTAGAACAATTTTCACAGGATGACTTCTGGCTCCAGCATTCATGCACATTTCATGCAGTACCAGGCTATGTAGCCCAGGCTATGTGTGGCACCAGATTGGTTCACTTATGATTTAGATCTATGAGCCTCATCTGTATACTATCTTCCTAGTAATTGACACTGGAATAACAAGAATATTGTTGAAAGCCATTTCTTCACTGGCAAATTGATTTGCAATTTAAAAAATGGTTCTAAATACTTTATAACTTAAAATATTTATTTTATATATTTTGGTATTTGGTCTGCATATATGTTTGTGCACCACATTCATACAAGAAGGTACTGGGTCTTGTAGACTAGAGTTATTGATGACTGTGTGTCACTATGTGAGTGCTTAGAAATGACCTCAGTTCCACTATAGCAGTAGCAAATTCTCTTGGCCACTGTGTCATCTCTCCAACCCAGGCTCTAACTAATTTTGAAGGAGACTGAACTTTAATAACTTTTCATCTTCATGTAAAGCTCCCAAAATGCCTGATGCTGTTGAAACTCATCTTTTGAGAAGAAAAGCATAACAGAATGGGACACAAGTCATAAATATTTGCCTTAACTGATTCTATTGAAAGCCTTTATTTGGAAACAATTCATGGACAACATCATTCCTCAAAGTGGATTAAACATTCCACACAAGCAAAAAGTTTTGAATGTATGATCCATCTGCATCTACTCATTTGAAAATAATCTCACATGACAATAGACTAGCCCAGGACAATGAAAAGATGAAATAAATTTAGTAACTGTGACTTTTGAACAAATGTTGTACATAAATCATTGTTAGATGCTATAATGAAATTCCTGAGGCAAACTACTTATGAAGAAAATGGTGTATATTTAGCTCGGTTTTGAGTGATTAAAGTCCAATGATCTGATACAGTTTCTTTCAAGCACCCTCTTTGTTTTTCTTACCTCAAGGCTGGGAGCAAGGGCAAGGTCTGCTTGACAAATAAGCGATCACAACCCAGCAGGTATCCAGGGAGACTCAGGTGACAAGGTTGTGGCTTTTTGTTATTTCCTTTGATTTTGTTTTCGAGAAAGGGTTTCCGTGTGTAACAGCTGTAACAGCTCTGACAAGGTTGAGGTTTTCTTGACAACTTTCTCTTGCAAGGGTTAAGGGAACTCATGAAAAACTCTTCAACCTGAAGTAGTTAGGTTGCCACAGTTTCCTTGCACTAAGCTCTGTCCCTGAAGATTCTTCTAATTCCCCAATACTGACACCCCAGAGAGCAGGCTTTCTGTGCAGGAAACTTTAGCATAACAAACATGAGGATCACAGCACAGGATTATGTAAAGAGGGAAACCTTATGCTCCAATTCACAGATTTCAGACATTGATATGGATGTTATGTCTAACATCTATAAGCAAGTGTGCATACTCAATATAGTTACAGTATGTTCATTGAAAGAATATTTATTTAAGTCATAAGCAAAGCAAAAGCATGCCAAAATCTTACTTCCTCTTCTTCAGCAAGCCTGCCTAGTCTTTTGCCTATTTCTCTCACTATCCAGTCTCTGATCACTGAAGATACAGTGTAGAAAGGACCAGCCTATGTTTCCAGTCTTTGCCCCTAGTCTACATGTCTATATTTTCAAAAGTATATTTTTTATGAGATATTATTTTTTCTCTATGATCTTCTATATATGTTTACGAATATAAGAGTATTCTTGTTACTTCTTAGAAGCTTGTTTGAGAAACGATACTTAAGTTTTCTCACATGTCCAAAGTCCGAGGTCAGCTAGAAGTTGGTGTGAAGAAGGCCACAGCTAATATGGCTCCTTCTTTAGTTTCAACACTGGAGCTCAGAAGACTTACAAACCCAAGATGAGTTACAAATGACTCAGGAAGAGTCAATGCAAGATGGCAGGTAAACTCAAAAGCCTCAGTCAAACACACAAAAGCCCATGTCAACATAGGAAAAACACTTAATGGAGTCAAACACACAAAGACCCATGTTAACATAGGAAAAACACCTAAAGGCATAGGGGACTCATATGAGGTCTATTGAGTCAGAGTACCCTGACTCAGGCATGGTCTGGATTCCTGGAAGTCTTGAAGACCTTGAGTAGGTACATGCTTCATCCTATCAGGAGTGATTGGTGATGTTGGTGATGTTAAACATGGACTGTGACAGAAGATGAGAAGCTGTACACATTCCAAGTAAATGGCAAACTAATACTTTTAAATGACGTAAAAGAAACCCAAAGCCCTAAAATGGTTATCCTATTCTACCAATGATGACTCAGTATACAGAAGATATAAAAACTAAGAAAACAATTGTCTTCATCACGGTTTCTGCTATGGTGACCACCATGACCAAAAAGCAATTTGGAGAGTAAAGAATTAATTTGGCTTCTTCTTCCATATCACTGTTAATCATCGCAGGAAGTCAGAATAGGAACTCAAACAGGGCAGGAATCTGGGGGGAGGAGCTGATGCAGAGGCCATGGAGGGGTGCTGCTTACTGGCTTGTTCCATACAGCTTGCATAGCCTGCTTTCTTATAGATCCCAGGACAACCAATAAAGGGGTGACACCACCCACAATGGACTGAGCTCTCCCCCATCAATTCCTAATTAAGAATCTACTTTACAGCTGGATCTTATGGAGGCAAGTTCTCGATTGAGGTTCCTACTTCTAGGATGACTTTAGCTTGTGTCATGCTGATATAAAATTAGTCAGCAGAATCATCTAAGCAGGACGATCTGGAGCTACATAGTGTAAGGCAAATAGATTTTTCAGAATAATTTAGTAGGGTCATATATCTGACTATGACTGAGAAGACATAAAACAACATCACTCAAAACTTACAATAAAATTGATAAAATAATTAGATGGTGGACAATTTACATGTTTAGCTTTTTTTCCCAACATATACTTACAAATGGCCATTAACTACATGAAATGATGTTTAGTTACATGAAAGAAAATTTATAATGAACATGTTAGAGAGATACTACTTCAAAGCCACTAACATGTCAAAATGCAAATAGGAAATAGTGAAGAGCTGGAGAAACACGCAACACTGAGAGAAATACATGATCACATATGACTTTGGTAAAAGAGTTCAAAAGTTTCTGAAAATGCTAAGCATAAATTTGCCATCAGAACCAATGATTCTGCAGGTTTATACCCAACAAAACTAAAGTCAGACATTCACACAAAAATCCCTAACAGCATTGTTGTCGTGAGCCCTACTGAGTGGGCCTTCTGGCCTTACTTAGAGGTCTGCAAGTGACTGACACTCAGGGTAGCAGTTCTCTGCTTTGTCCGAACTACATTTATTGTATAGGCACTTCAAGGTCTCACAATTGTTCTGTCACAGCTAATAAGCAAGTATCACCATCACAACCAAGGATATAATATCACACAAGCACATATCTATTTCTAAATCCTAGGCAAGCATTACTATATTCTATCTAATACGGCATTGGGGTGTACAACCTGATGATGGTTCCTGGCTCTCGACGTAGACCTCTGGATCAGCAAGTCTTGATCCGCAGGCAAGAGCTTGTTCTCTGGCTCTTGGAAGATCTCTGGTCCAATGTCTCATTGATTGATTGATTGATTGATTGATTCTCGATGCTGTAGAGTTTTTCTGGCACCTCTCTGACAAAGTCTCTAGCAGATCATCTTGACAATGCCTTCTGTCTTTTTGCCTCAGTTTATATACTATTATTCAGCATTACCTCCCTCCTTTCTACGTCACACTCCAGATTAACACTCCTGTCTGCCTATACGTCACTCTTAGCATCACTGCACACATTCTCTGCTAGTGCTGCTTCTCCCGGAATTGCCTCAGACTTGTCTTTACAGACTCATCTAGGTTTTGTCCTTACAGACTCATAACATTTGTTCACCAGAGACCAAAGACTGAAATGTCTCTAATGTCTATCAATGCAAAAATTATAGACAAAGTGAATGTCAAGAAGGAAGAAGATCACTGGACAATATAAAGTTAATCTTCAATGTCTATTTATTTCTTCATTTCCTTATATTGGAGGTTTTGAATGGAGTACAGAGCTTGCTTTATTTATTTATTTTTATCATTTTTGTTTTTCTTCTCTTTCTCCCTTTCTTTGTTGTTTTCTTTGCTCCTTTTTTCCATATACCCTCTCCTTTCTTTCTCTGCTCTCTTCTTCCCTCCTTCCTTCTCATTTTTTCCTTCTCTTCCTTACTTTCTTTTTTCCCATGTTCTTCCTTCTATTTACTTACCTTTTCTTCTCCTTCCTACATTCCACGTTCCCTCCACACACTCTTTCTCCTTTCTTCCCTTCTTCCTTGCACTTGTTCCCTACTCAAAATGCCATCTGAAAGACAAGCAAATGAATTTGTTTGAGAGAAATGAAGAACTGCTGTTGAGAGTATGAGGGTGAAGTTTGTCTATGTTCCACTAGAGGGCAGCAGAGTTGCTGAAGGGTTTAAGAGATAATGTTCTTTTTTTAAATTTTAGAACTTTTCCCCTCTCCTCCTCCCTCTCCTCCTTCTCCTCCTCCTCCTCCTCCTTCTTCTCTCTCTCTCTCTCTCTCTCTCTTCCTCTCTCTCTCTCTTCCTCTTTCTCTCTCTTCTCTCTCTCACTGTGTGTATGTATGTGTGTATTATTGATGCTCAGATACCTAAAGAGACCCAAAGAGGTATTAGGTCCCTTGCAGTTGGAGTCAGAGGCATTTGTGAGTCCCCTTATGTGGGTCCTGAAAACTGAGCTGAAATATACTAAAAGAAAAGTAAGCTCTCTTAGCCACTGAGCCATCTCTCCAGCATGCCCCCCATATTGTTTTTCTTTGTAGCATGTGATATGAAACTTTTCCTTATCTCTATTTATAGTAAAAGGTTAATTAATTGCTTATTAATGCACAATTTCTTCAGTTTTCACATTCCCTATTTTGTAGTTCAAAAAAATATTCACAAAGTAGAGCCAATCTACAGAGAATATCATATAAAATGATACTATTGTACTTAATATTCAGAAGTGCCTGACACTTCAAAGCAAGCATACTGTAAAAAACTTTCTGCCAAAAATGTATCATATATGTATTAGATTTTCTGTATGACATCATTTTTAGAATTGTTCCTTGTGCTTTATCTAATTAATAAAACTTTTCTCCATTTTGAGATCAGGGTGTCTACCCTAGTGTATACTTCAGAAATCAAAGCCAACCTTTCAGAAGGAAAATACTGTCTAAGGAATAAATGTAAACATAGATATTTTTGTTGCCATACTTTCTGTTTTTATTGTGGTTAGAATTTTCGAGTAAACACAAAAATCTGACTTTAACTTTCCAGGTTCTAGAACTTACAGAAACAAATGTATGTTTACCTGTAAAAGCCCCAAATTATTGTATGTTGTTTCAACAGTCTAAATAAACTAAAGCACCATTTTCTCAGACTCCAAATCTGTTCTTTTAAAACAAAAGTGTGAGCATTAATATATCATTGCTGGGGACAGAGGGACATTTCAAATACCTCAGTGATGTCTGTTCACTTACAGGGTGAGCAAAGGCATTCAGAATAAACAATTACATGAGATTACAAATCATCCTTGAGTTCCTGAAAACACAGACACACTCTCTGCACGTTCTCTTTGGCCTCAGAAACATGGTTTCCATCAGGAGAAGTATTATCTTCCTCATTTCCCAAGGTGGCGTTTTGTGTTGTATCAGTCAGCCATCAGTAACCATGACAAAATACCCAAGACATTTATATTGTAATGAGAGTAGATGCATAAGAGCTTGAATGATTATGGTGAATGGTTCACGTAACTGTGGTTTTGGACCTGTGGCAGCAAAACCATATTACCCTTGTGGTGTCCGTGAAGTTATGACAAGAAACAAAAGGTTTATTAGGTACTTTTCTGTTGCTGTGATCAAACATTGTGGCCCAAAGTTTCTTATAAAGTGTTTATCTCAATGTCCGGTTCCAGAGGGATAAGATTACATTAAAGTGGAGAAGCATGGCAGTAATGGCAGGAGCAGGAAAATAAGAGATCACATCTCAACTGCACACAGAGCAGAGTGTGTCATGGAAATTGGACAAGGCTATAACTTATCAAAATCAAATTCCAGCGATGATAATTGACTTCCTACAACAAGGATCCATGGGCCAGTCATTCTATAACCTCCTCAAAGTGCACTACCAGCTAGGAACCAAGTGTTTATCCACACGAGCCTGTGAGAGACGATCCACATTCAAACCACAACAAGAATGTAGAAGTCCATATAATGTTATTCAAGAACATGTCCCATTGGCCTAACCTCTTTCTGTCATTGACCTACACATATACCAAAGGTTCCAGAAGTTTTCAGGAATACTGCAGATTGGCGACAAAGTCTTGACTGTCTGGACTTTGGGGGAGAAATTGAATTTTTAAAGCCTAACATATTGACTAGTCACTCCTATTTAGAAAGAATCCCTTCTACTTGGTCATTTTGCTACAGCAGGGAAGGACTTGGAGAGGGGAATTACCCAATTTATACTGCAACTGTGAGGGAAAATGTTTCTATGTAACAGAGTACCATATATAATAAATATAAACAATGAAATAATTTAAAAAGAATAGGGGGAGGGAATGTCCTCTGTGCTGACAGAGTCATTGTCAAGAGCAAAGGCTACTGAAACAGCATCAACAATTTCAATATTGGACAGTATCATGGTTCCTCTACCCTTTGAAGTTTTGGGAGAAATTTGGATATATTCTCCTTCACTAGATCCTGTGACCATAGCACATTGTCATTCCATCACAAGACCAAGGCAGGTGCCTATACTGTGCCTCTGAGGTGAAGACACTTGATTTTTATTTGTGAAGTATAATGCCTGTTTCTTGAGAGACTGTGATGAATAACATGTGTTAAATTTTTTAGACATTTCATCTGCGAAAGAAAATGAGTAGACTCTGTATTTACAGTGAGTCCCAGGTGTCAGAAACACTTATCTGGCCTATAAAACTCCCTGATGAGGCTTCCTTCCCTTGGCTTCTCTCACAGTTCAGTGTGTATTTACGCAAATGAGAAAACAAATCAGTAGTTAACAGGAACACTGCTGTGCTAACCCATTAACTTTCACTTTATAGCCAGATGAAGTCAATAAGTGCAGGTTACCCCAGTGGGGTCTCTGCCAGGCAGGGAAGTGTGCACATTGTTCCCCTCCTGCTTGGTTGGCAAAAATAGATTAATCTTTGTCAACCAAAATCAACAAAAAGTGGAGTGGATTTGAGGATGTGAATGGAGTCATGTGTGTAGGTGACAATGTGTGTGACTAGGAGGTAGAGTTAAGCAGAAGAAACAAAAATGCCGGTTTGGGATCGACTATATGCAGTCACTTCCTGAGATCACTGCAACATATGACCACACATGGGGGTTATTCAGCAAAAATTTATTATGTTATAGGACAAGAGGTTAGAAGTCTGAAATTAAGTCTTCCTGAAGGTTCTGAGAGAGGTGGCATGTCATGACTCTCACCTTGCTTTGGGTGAGCCTCAGCCTCACCTGACAAGTTTATATTGCCATAGCTTCAATATTTGCTTTTTCCAGGATATAGATTATTCATTTAATCTGAATCTACTCCCAATTTTCCCCATTATTACAAAGATACCAATCACTGGATTCTGGCCCACTTCTAACCAATTTAAGTTCATTTTTTTTGTTGATTACTTATGTATAGTTCTATTTGAAGATAAATCCACATTTTCAGGTATTTAAACATGGCTTTTAAAGGTTCAAAGTTATGCCCAGTGTCCTGGAAGACATAAATATGTTTAGGAGGTAGAAGAGGAAGGATATTTGTTTTTCTGTCTGGGAAAATAGTGTAAATGGAGACTGTACTTTAATTGTGGTTTTTTTTTGGTGTGGTCTAGAAGCCCTCTTTTTTTCTTAAACTTTTTTTAAGGTCTTATGTGAATTTATACCCTGATTGTCAGCATCAAACTTTTAATTATGTTAGTTAGGCTTTCAGGATATCCAGAGATATATTTCAGTTATATAGATAATATTCAACACTTCAAAGACCTACAGAAAATGACATTTAAAATGCTTTAAGAATTTAGACTTTTACCAAAAGTCAGACAGTACCAATGACTTCAGAGAGGTTGATGGGCATTGAAGAAACTCGTTATGAAGGAATTTGCTTCAATATGACAAGATTAGCCATTTAGGCAAGAAACTTCCCTGGCATGGACTTCTTGATGGTATGCTGTATAAACTGGATATGCAGGACCAACAGAAAAATGACTGCTGTTCTTGCCTAAATAAAATGAGACTGCCTTAACAGTTCCTGCTTCATGAAAGAGTTGGCCAGACATTCTGCAGGACACAGAAGAAAGTGACCAAATAACTGCCAATATAGGTGAAATAGCCTTTCAGATTTCCTGCTTCATGGAAAAGTCTTTCAGATACTATGGGCCTATAGTCTGAAGATGGATGTCCCAATGTTACAGAAGAAATTTGCATGACTGTCCAGACAGCGAGATGTCTCTGTCAATTCTAGAGTTTTGGAAGTTACTTATAATGCATTTCCTGTTTTCTTAGGTAATACTATATTCTTCTGGGGTCTTTGAAGAGTTGTAGACTGATAGTTAAAATTTTCCTTAGTCATAATAATGGACAAATAAGATATAAAACTCTAGACTCACAAAGATAGGATAGATGATAGAATATTTTCCTTAATTTGCCAAATGTAAATGGACTAAATATTGTAACTATAATTATTGTTTGGTAACTGTTTTGTATATGTAATTTTACTACGTTAAACTTAAAGCCTACGTTTTTATTTAGACAGAAAAGGGGAGATTCTGTGGAATGTATATGTGTTGCTTTTATTGGATAATGAATAAAGCTGTTTCAGCAAATGGCATAGCAGAGTAAAACCAGGCAGGAAATCTGAACAGATATATAAATATATCTGTTCAGATATATATATACACAGAGAGAGTAGGCAGAGTCAAGGAAATGCCTTGTATCTTCTTTAGGATACAGACAGGCTAGAGCCTTTCTGGTAGGTGACAGCCTCACGGCAATATACAGATTAAAAAGAAATGGGTTAATTTAAGACGTAAGAGTTACTTAACAAGAAGCCTGAGCTAATAGGCCAAAACAGTGTTATACTTACTATAGTTTTATGTGATTACTCAGGTCTAAGTGGCCGGGAATTGAATGAACAGTCCCTGGTGACAAAGTAGTTATGGAGACATACCATATGAGGAAGACATGCCATATGAGAAAGCAGTTGTTTACAGTTTTTGGCCTGTGGTCACTCAGTGTTTTGTGGCAGAAGCAGGAGCATTACAACTAACATTGATGACTCATGAGTGCTGTGACCCTGGATCTCTCCGCACTACTTGCAAGCAGCTCCATATCATGTGGGAAGTCTTTCTGTATATGTGTTGCTTTTATTGGTTAGTGAATAAAGAATCTGCTGACCTGTGATAGGGCAGAGTAGAGGTAGATGGGAAAAGTAAACTGAATGCTGGGAGAAAGAAGTCAGGATCAGTGAGACAACATGTAGCCTCCAGAGGAGAAAGACATGAGCTGCCAGTCAGAACCTTGCTGGTAGGTCATGAGATTCGTGGTAAAATATAAAATAATAAAAATGAGTTAATTTAAGATGTAAGAGTTAGCTAGAAAGACACTTAAGCTATTGGCTAAACAGTATGACAAATAATATAGTTTCTGGGTTATTATTTTGGGTCTGAGCATCCGGGAACAAATGAACTGCCTTCGCCAACACTCATAGGTCACAGGATCTCTAGACATCTCAGTTCCTCTGAAAATTTTCTCCTCCAGAGTGCTTACTGATTCTATAACCTTGAGAAGGGCATTTCATATATTTTTAGTTTTAGGAACTTCTTGAAGCTTGTGAGTTGTTTACTTCTGAAGTCTCATGAGCCCCACCCCTTCTTCTTCTTGGAGCACATATTTCAGTTTGGATGAAATTGCTACACAATTCATGAATATAATAGGCATGCTGTCTGACCCTTAATGGTGAGGGAAAAAAGAGGCCAATCATGTGTGCACTGAAGAATCTATTATCCAGACTGCCTAAAATCCCAGAGATAGTGTGTAAGAAAACAGTGAGATACTTGAATGCACAGCTCCTGAAATATTGATTGCAAAAAACAGTGCATTTCTATAGTACCAAAAAACCATGCAAGGTTAGAAACACTTCAGCACAGACCAAAACATTGTTCAGTCACATTGTGGCTACTTTGCTTGCTACCTCCAGACTCTGGTCAAGCAGCGTTTGTGCTGAACTGTTTCCTAAAGGTATAAAAAATTGTCAAGTGTCTTAAAGAAGAAACTGAGCATTCCACAGCTTGACAGGAGGGGTGGATGGGTGGTAAGAAGTCTGAAATGGGTCTGTTAAGGTTAAATTAATGGGTGAGCAGGGATATGATTCTGTGTGTTCAGGGGGAGAAGCTTCTGGATTTCATTTAAGAGAACCTGGTCTTTGAGTTTTCTATTTTTTAGCAATAGCCCACATTCTATTATTCTGTTGTTGGTTTCTATTGTTACAGATCCTCAGTTTTCACTTATAGGGATACTGTAATTACAAAGGACTCATCTTGGTAATCTGAGGTGGTATCTGCATCTCAATATTCTTAGCTGTATCCATTCTCAGGTAAGATAATGTAATCATAGGTTCAGGATGAAAGTATGGACACTTAGGAGAAGCCATTATTCTATTAACCACCAGAACCTTCAGTTATCATTACTAGAAGTGAGAACTACAAAGGCCCCAGCATGACAAAATGCCAAGGTCACCTACTATTTAGTATGAGGACTTTCTGAACATTGGCCCTTTTCATTGCAGAAGCCTCTATTCATTCAGGTAAATATTGGTTTACATATAAATTTGTGTTCCTGTGTGTGTCAGTACTAGGAATGTAAAGACCCTGATATTTATCTCCTCTGCTCATTCCTATTTTGGGACAGTTTTTTCCCACACATGCAACCCTATGCCCAGTTCACCAAGATTTTTTTAAAATCCCTGTAGAATTCATAAATGATACAAATAAATTATGCATATCATATTATTAATATACAATGATAATAATATCTAAATCTATAGTAGATCTATAAAATTAATATATTAACATAATCTATATAATGAATAAATGATATGATCGTATGTATTACATGAATACTGTTTCCCTCAAAATATTAATCCCATTATTTTTGTACATATATTAAATAGTTTTATATAAATATATTAAATTTGGTCTATATGTGCATTTATTATATAGAAATATAATTTGTTATCACTGTTTATTTCTTGGGGATTTTTTTACTGGAAAAATGATGTTGGGTTGAGCAAGAAATAGCAATGCTGACAAAAAGATAAGAATTTGTAGGAGACTGTTGAGCACAAACTTCCAGGGAAGAGAGGCAACATACATTGAATTGCTGATTTATGCTTATATCGCACAACTTTCACTCCAACTATACCCTGCTGTTGAATCACAATTACTCCTATTTTACAGTTCACCAAACTGAGACACGAAGGCACTTCCTTTTTAAGATCAGGAAGCCAGCATGTGTTAACGTGCAAGTTGAATTTTAGGATAGTTCATGAATCCAACTGTCAGCTACGTTCTGAACTTGGCATGTTTGTGCAGTTGTAAATGTAGATAAGAAAATTGCCTCATTCAAGGCAAGGGTCAAGTCCATGAAATGAGAGTCTGCGTGTGAGATGACTTTAGCTATAAAACACCATAAGGGCATGTGTGACTTAACATGCCACAAACTGTGTGGAAGGGAGGGGAATATTAAATAGATCAGGAAGTGTTATCCTCGGGAGGGTAACCAATAGAAAACAGTCTACTTAAAATAGTCTAATTTAATCTTTAGAGCTCCCACAAGTCACTACTGAGTCTCCTGTGTGATTGGGGTTCAGGAAAATCTCTGATGCTTCTTGATTTAAGACTACATCATCTCAGCAAGCAATGCTCCTTTGACTCCTTTTTTCCTTTTCAACCATATGTGTGTCCTTAGTAGTGAAAGGCATGTTTACATTTAGCAGCCTACTAGAATACTAATCCATTATTTGAATCATAGATTTGTTTCTGTAAGAAAAGATTTATAATGCAAAATTACAACTTAAATAACACTTTATTATCAGATTTCCTTCCTCACACTTGGATCCATCTGCTTGTCCTTCCTTCTGTAAGTACAGTCTGGCTTCTCGGCACACTAAGAGCGATTCTAGGGAAAGCAGGAAATACTGAAAATAGAAGAAAGTTCTTTTCAGGCCTCAGGGCAAGTTCTGAGTTCCCTAGAAGGACTTGCTTTGCATCCCGTAGTGAACCCTGGTGCACATCAAAACCTCCTGCAAGACTCCCGTTCCCTTTTATATCGTAGCTCAGCGATGAGTGTTTACCAGCTGTACATGCCTTCTGTGTGTTCGCAACAAATCCGGAGCTCTGACCTTTAAAACAGCAAATACAGCTTTGCAAATTGTCAATGTTTTTCAAGTTTTACTTGAGACCAAAAGCATGAAATTTTAATGAATATGTCCCAAGAATCAGCTTACCGCAAACACATAGAACACTGCCAAGTTTAGGTCTTAAATGTCTCTCCAAGCCTGCACTTTGAAGTCTTGTTCAGTAGCCTGTGACACAATTGAGAGGTGGCAAGACATTCAAGAGGAGAGGCCTTAGGGATTGAAATTAAATGCACATTCTCTCTCTTTCTTCTCCTTTCTACCAAGAGCAGCTACTTCATCAATATTTTGTGCCCTTATTCATGGGCTGAAACTGGAAACTATGCAGCAAAAAACTATGTGTTTTTTTTTTCCTTTTAAGATGATTTTCTCAGATGTTTTCTTACAACAATGCAAATGTAGTTGAACTAGAGACTTCTGTCATTTTCCTTTGCTGGTGCTTATGCAGCAACTTCATATTCATTTCATTGGCACCTCCACCACAATGCCTATCAAGATCACCTTTTCTCCCAGTTTTAGTTAAGTATGTCTTATTTTCATAGGGACTCTTGACTTTACCTACAATGCTGGGGAAACTGAGAGCAGAAACAGTTCAACCCTAATGCCTCTTGCAGAATTTGAATCAGTTATATGCGTTGTTTTAAAATAAATAAATAACAAAATGAATTAGTATGAAATAATTAATAGAACAATCCCTGTTGTCAATAAAACAGTGCCACAAACTATGAGTTCTAGATGAAAACACAGTGTTTGGTAGCCTCAAGACAGTGGGTGACTCCCTATTAGTGTGTTGGACTTTAATTGTGCCCAACACTATGTTCAGTTTTCTTTGAGTATGTGCTTATATATGGTCACATTTGATTTCCCCACTCATTGCACTTTACACTTGTATGTACTGACCAAAATAATGTAAAAACTGAGCTGTGGTTTCCATATTGCCTTCTTCTCTGATATGGAGGTAGGCAATAAACCACACTAGTGATCCTTTATTCGGGCCCAAAGCCTGATTTGGTCAGACAGAGTGAATTCTCCTCCTGCTGATCTGCAAAGGCTTTTGAACAAGAAAAGCATTTTAATTGCCTTAAGGCACTGAGATTTGGGAGTTATCGTTTATGGAAAGAAAGCCTATTCCTTTCTGACTGATTTAATTATAAATTTAGCCTTTCATATAATTATATTGATTTATATTGATGATCCTCAATTATTTTTAATCAAAATGGATGCTTGATGATATTTGAATGCTATATAAATATATATGTGAATATATATATGAATTGTACACATTTGTTTCATGTGTGCATTCACGTCTATTTCTATGTGTGTGTGGGTTATGAAAATGTAAAAGTGATGTTGAGAGGAGAGAAAGTGATCTTAAAAGAAGTGGAAAGTTGGGTAATGGAATATATGTGACAGGATACAGAGGAAGGTAAGGCAGGGCGGGGTGAGTTGGGTGGAAATGAATGACAAAACTATGTGAAGACACACTCATAAACTTTCCATGATTAAACCCATTACTTACTTAATAAAAAAGAAATTTTATTTAAATAATTGATATTTTCTTAGAAAGAACATTTCAACTAACAGATTTGGATCTAAACGACCAATCAAATCTCATATATCATTGTTGTTTAACATGAGTTTAGTAAAAATCAGAGTACTTTGTTCAAAATCCTCCTAAATTGTCTTTTAGTGTTTTAAGGTTTACTTAGTAGCCCACTTAAAACAATAAAATGTGTGTTGTAATCTCATTCTCGCCCATCATACAATATTTCATTCTCTTATTACTATGGCTTTTTAAATCAAAAATTTTCTTTAAAAATAAGGGGCGAACTAGAAGCAGTTACTGGAAGCAGTAACTGACAGGTGCTGCGGGTATTTACAGAGACTATGACAATCTGCAGGAGGTGAGATTCCTTAAGAAGACAGAAACTGAAGGTCAGACAAAAGCGTTCCATGTTTGCCACAGCAACCATGAGCAGTTCTCTAGTAATGTTGTGTATCATAGACTGTAAGTGCATTCATTTTGTACACTCAGGAATTAAATATATCAGTCTTGTTCTACAGTTTGAGAAACAGTCAGAAACTAGGGGTATTGTTCAAGATCACATGGCTATTTAGTTATGAACTTCTATCCACACATAGACAGAGATTCACATTCTCACTAAGGTAAAATTAATTAATATTTATAGTGCTGAATATGAATATTGAGAAATGAAGCTAGCTTTAAATGGTGTCCAGAGTACTTTTTAAATAGTGGAAAGATGCAATATTTGGCTCTGTTTCTATACAGTAGACTTATTTAATTATCTGTTATTGTAAATGCATATGCTTAGGTTTCCATACAGCTCAGTTTCCCACAACAGATAATTTATTTTCTCTGAAGTTATGTGTAAGTAAATTTCAGAGACATTGGAAATATAGAACTACAAAAATCTCAGTGTATATTTATTTCACAGGAAGTAAATTTTGTTCTCGGAATACATGTTGGTTGAAAGTTGATTGTTAACTGTGCTCAGTATGTGTTTTAATCTCCTGATGCAAAACAGAGAAAAATGACATAATTATGAGCCTTTTCTTTGAGGTGGTAGATGAGAGAGAGAGAGAGAGAGAGAGAGAGACTACGATTAGTTGAGATTAACTGATAAACCATTTTACTCAGCTGTTCAATGGAAAACTGAGTAACATGGTCAAACTTAGCTCTAAGGAAGTGGATATATGGTCTTCTGCTAGAAATGGGCACCAAGGACTCATGCATGGATACAACATAGAGATCAACGATTCTAAACAAATTATGCAGTTTCCTACCCACAGATGCACAATAGCAAAGGGTTTCTTAGCTTCAGCTCTCTGAATTGTAACTAGTGTTTATTTTTCTACACTGCAGGTAATAAGCAGCCTGTACAGAGACAACAGCTACTATTGTGGACCGGAAAGGATTGCTTTACCTGAGATTTCTTCTATATTTCTACTTCTCTATGGGGAAATTGAATCTCAACCTGAAAATCATTATTATCCCCAAACAAATAATATGTTGTCAAACACTCTGTGGACCCTTAAATCTATTTATTTAGTATTCTCAATTTCTGTCTTCCCAGACACACCCATGAGAAGCATTTATCTCTAAATTTCCTTTATTCCTGAAGTAATGAATTCATACTAGTTTCCTCTAACTAGATATTACAGTCAATCTCACTTGTTATCACTTAAGACTGGGTGCAAGTGTAAAAACTTTAAGGATGTCTTAGATATTCTATTTCTCACCACTCCGAACAATGTACTATTTACATAAGCCTGCTATTGACTCAGGGCTTAGCCTTCTTTATCCAACTTGAACATGACAAAATCCTTAAGAGAAAACCAAGGGATATTTTCCCAGCCTTTTAATCATTATTCCTTTTCTCAGTGGGAGTCTTGCCAAATCTTTGCTCTGGGTCTGGCCTTAAATATCTGAAGGTGTTTTCCCATTTTAGCCCCACTGTGGTCTCATCATTGATTTATCCCAGCTTTCTCAATGCAACTAAAAATCAAAATGTAAAGGAGGAGAAAAAAGAACGAGCTTTACGTCCTCCACCCTGTCTTCTTTTCCAGGCTTTAAAATATGCACAGATTATATTCAGCCTTTCTTGTCCTCATCACGTGGCCAAGATTGGAAGTGCCTTTGAAATTCACCACTTTAAACCTTGCTACTATAAGTCAGTCTTTTTCTGCCCACCTGAACTTTTAATCTTAGAGCTGTTTGGTGAGTCCCTCCTATATTAATATTTTCCAGAGAAGGGAAGCATATATATATATATATATATAGATAGATAGATAGATATAGACATATCTATCTATCTATCTATATATATATGAAATGCATTACAGGGTTTGGCGGATGGAATAATAGATTATCAGAAGTTCTATGGCATTGCCATTTGTAAGGTGGGTCAGGATAAGTAGCATTGAGCTTCATCAGTGGTTAAATGCTTGAGAACCTTGAGATTTAATGTTGAAGGCAGAATAGGCGGTGTGAATGGTAATCTGAATGTAACTGACCTTCATAATGTCACAGGGTGTGGTATTATTAGGAAGTATTGCTTTGTTGGAGGAAGTGTGTCATTGTGGGGGATGGCTTGAGGTCTCATTTACTGAAGCTTTGCTCAATGTGATACTCAGACCACTTTCTGTTGCTTGTAGGCAACATGATGTAGGATTCTCAGTTCCTCCTCTAGCACCATGTCTGATTGCACGCCACCAATTCACACCAAGATGACAATAGACTAAACCTCTGAAAATGTAAGCCACCCCAATTAAATGGTTTCCCTTTATAAGAGTTACTGTGATCATGATGTCACTTCACAACAAAAGAAACTCCAACTAAGATAGAAATTGGTAGCAGGGACTGGGATATTGCTGTGATAGGCCTGAACATGGATTTGTTTGGAGGAATTTAGACTTTGGTACTATGGGTTAGGAGAGCAATGGGATGTGTTAAGCAAGGCTTAATAGACCATAGAAGTAGGAACACAGATTTGAACTATAGGAGCCTCACTGAAGAAGTTCCAGAGGAGAAGACTTCTAGTATGTTGCCTAGAGATTGTACCTAAAATATTTTGGTGAAGAATGTGGCTGCTTTTTGCCCTTGTCTGAAGAGTCTTCCTGATGCTAAAGTGAAGAAATTTAAATCAATTCTATTGGCAGAGGAAATCTCAACTCCAATGAAGTGTTATTAGTGTCAACTCTAATGAAGATTTATAATGAAAAAGAGCAAACTGAAAAAGGAAAACTACAAAAGATACAATTTGAAGAGAAAAGGAGTACCAGGAAGAAGAATGGAGTTAAGTCATACAATGGAAGTAGAAAAAGACAAGATTGCTGGCTGGTGGTGGGGCACACCTTTAAACCCAACACTTTAGAGGCAGAGCAGGAGGATCTCTGTGAGTTCAAGACCAACCTGGTCTACAAGTGCTAGTTCCAGGACAGGCTCCAAAGCTACAGAGAAACTCTGTCTTGAAAAACAAAATAAAACAAAACAAAAAAAAGGAAAAAGAAGAAAGAAAGAAAAGAAAAAAAGAAAAAGACAAGATCTCAAGAGCATGAGAGAGGGTTGAATGGAAGGGGAGTGGAAAAGAGGGGAGCAGAGAAAAATGTATAGATCAATAAAACCAATAAAAAAGAAAAGAAATGGAATAAAGAGAGTGGTAACCTCAGGGCAAGATCCCACACAGCTATATTACCAATTTGTAAAAAGAAATTAAAGAAAAGCTTAGATCTGTATGTGGTGGTTCACACCTTTAATTCCAATACTGGAAAAGCAGAAGCTGACAAATATCTGTGTTTGAGGCCAGCCTCACTTACAAAGCAAGTTCCAGGACTGCCCATCTTAGGTAGTGAAGAAAGTCATGGAAAACAGAAACCTGGTGAAGATATAACTGAATGAAGGGGATATTTTCCAGTCCCAGTAAGCAGCAGAAGTTGACAGGTACAGCCACATGGCTCTAGCTTTAGAGGTTGGGGATAGAAGAAAAGAAATGTGGGATCTCCCTTCTTAAGAAAAGAAAGCTCCTGAGGCCAGGCATGTGCCAACAGTGTCCCTAAATGGAGGCCTAGAGAGGCCATCACATAAATGTGTGAAGTTGAACACTAGATTGCCTTGGAGAATCCAAGGTGTTGGAGATGTCAAAACCTAGGAAAGCTGCTAACATGAAATTGAATCAATGCAAGAGAAAGAAGTGTTACAGGCAACAAATCTAAAAGGAGTTGAAGATCTGAAGAGTGCCTTGAGTAGACATGGAGATGCAGAGATTGGAGTTTGCCCAGCTAGTTTTCATTCTTTATTTTGCCCAATATTTCCCAACTATGATTCCTTCCATATATTTTAGACTGGTAATGTATATCATGTGCCATTTTATGTTGAAAGCATGCAACCTGATTTTTTTGTTTTGATTTTATAGGAGGTTAGAGTTAAGAGATTATACAAATCTCAGAAAAGACTTTGAACTTCGGACTTTAAAACATTGTTGAGGCTGTGATAGACTCTGGTGACTTTTCACGTTGGATTAAATGCATTTTGCATGATGATATTGTTAAAAGTTCATAGTAGAATGTGGTAGTTTGATTGTAATTGGCCCCCATAAGCTTATAGGGAGTGGCATAATTAGGAGGTATGGCTTTGTAGGAGCAGGTATGTCCTTGTAGGAAGTATGTTAATGTGGGGGTGGGCTTTGCTTAAACTTTGCTCATTGTGACACTCAGACTACTTCTTGTTGCTTGTGGGTCAAGATGTAGGATTCTCAACTCCCGCTCCAGATACATATCTGCCCGCACACAATCATGTCACACTATAATGATAGTAGACTAAACTCTGAAATTGAAAGCCACCCCAGTTAAATGTTTTTTCTTTATATAAGTTGCTGTGGTCATGGCATCACTTCACAGCAATAGAACCCCTAACTAAGACAGCTTTGATGCAGAAGCTGACCTTGCTGAAGCTGTCTATTACCTTCTGTTTCTGGACAATCCTCACTCCCACTGTTGAAAACAGCTCTTCTTTGAGTCTACTGTTTCAAAGGCTGACTTCTTTAATACTGTCTTGCAAACCCAGAAATGGTTGCCAGCTATCTTATTGGTCCTTAGCCCACACATCAGAGGAACTACATCTGTTCCAGAGCCAAAACGACTTCCTGAAGATGCTTTTCCCCATTCATATACTTGATTATCTTTAACCATTAAGTATAAGGAAGCTATATGCCAAACTGTCAAAGGACGTATTCTCTGAATCCAGACTATCCATGCTTGGTCACCTTGGCAAACACTGGATTCCCATCCCTCAGTTTTTCTTTATCCATAAAGGGATAGTTTATCAGCAACTACTACACCCTGAGGTCATTATCTCCAGAAAATAAATCAAGGAATACACATTTTGAATCCTATTTTACAGCAAAAAAAGTCTTTTTCATATAACTTTTCCAAAAGAACAGTTGAGGATCATTCTTTTGAGGTCTGTGAAGAATTTTGATGGGCATTGCATTAAATCTGTAGATTGCTTTTGGTAAAATTGCCATTTTTACTATATTAATTCTACCTTCCCAAGAGCATGGGAGATCTTTCCACATTCCAGTATCTTATTCAATTTCTTTCTTCAAAGATTTAAAGTTCTTGTCACTTTAAATCTTCCACTGGCTTGGTTAGAGCTGCTCCAAGATATTTATGCTATTTGTGGCTGTTGTGAAGGTTGATGTTTCTCTGATTTCTTTCTCAGTCCATTTAACATCTGTGTAAAGGAGAGTTTCTGATTTTTTTGAGTTAATCTTGTATTCTGCTATATTACTGAAAGTGTTTATGAATTGTAGAAGTTCCTTGGTAGAAATTTTGGGGAACTTATGTAAATTAGTATATCATCTACCAATAGTGAGAGTTTGACTTCTTTTTCGATTTGTATCCCCTTCATCTCCTTTGTTGTCTTATTGCTCTATGTAGGGCCTCAAAAACTATATTAAACAGATATGGAGAGAGTGGAAACCTTGTCTTGTACCTTATTTCAGTGGGACTGCTGTGATTTTTCTCCATTTAGTTTGATATTGGCTGTTGGCTTGCTATATATTGCCTTTATTATATTTAGGTATGTTCCTTATATCTATGCCCTCTACAAGACCTTTATCATGAAGGGAAAGAAAAAAACCCAGGATAGCCCAAACAGTCCTATAAAGTAAAGGAACTTCTGGAGGCATCAAAATCCCTGACTTCAAACTGTACTACAGAGCAATAGTACTGAAAGTAGCCTGGTATTGTCATAAAAACAGACAGAAGGACCAATGGAACTGACTTGAAAACGTGAATATTAATTCACACACCTACAAACACTTGGTTTTTGACAAAGAAGCAAAAATGATAAAATGATAAAAGGAAGCTTATTTAAAAATGGTGCTGCCGTAACTGAATACTAACATATAAAGGAATGAAAAATAGATTCATATCTAGCACCATGCACAAAACTTAAGTCTAAATGGAACCTCAACATTAAGCCAGTCACATTGAACCTCATAGAAGAGAATGTGAGAAGTACACTTGAACACAGTGGCACAGGAGACCACTTCCTAAATATAACCCCAGTAGTACAGACACTGAGAGAAATGATTAATAAATGGGCCCTCCTGAACCTGAAAAGCTTCTGTAAAGCAAAGGATATGGCCAACAAGACAAAACGGCAGCCTAGAGGATGGGAAAAGATTTTCACTAACCCCACATTGGACAGAGTGCTGAGCTCCAAAGAACTCAAGAAATTGGTCATCAAAAGAACAAATAATCCAATAAAAAATGGAGTACAGACATAAACAGAGAACTCTCAACAGAGGAATCTAAAATAGCTGAAACACACTTAAAAAAATGTTCAACATTCTTAGTCATCAGAGAAAAGCAAATCAAAACAACTGTAAAATTTCATCTTATACCTGTAAGAATGGCCAAGATTAAAAACACTGATAGCAACTTATGCTTGGGAGGTTGTGGGGTAAAGGGAATACTCCTGCATTCCTGATGGGAGTGGAAGCTGGTACAACCCCTTTGGATATTAGTGTGGTGATTTCTCAGAAAATTAGGAGACAACCTTTCTCAAACCCAACAATAACACTTTTGGGCATATATCCAAAGGATTCTCAATCGTAACACAAGGATATGTGCTCAACTATGTTCATAGCAACATTGTTTGCCATAGCCAGAACCAGGAAACAACCTTAATGCCCTTCAATTAAAGAATGGCTAAGAAAAATATTGTATATATACATAATAGAGTACTACACAACAGAAAAAATAATGACATTTTGAACTTGCAGGCAAATGGAAGGAGCTAGAAAACATCATATTGCATGACCCAGAAAGACAATTATCATATGTATCCATTCATAAGTGGTTTTTTTAGCATAAAGCAAAGAAAACCAGCCTATAAATCACAATCCCAGAGAACCTAGACAGCAATGAGGATTCTAAGAGAGACATACATGGACCTAATCTACTTGGAAAGTAAGAAAGATAATAACTCTTGAGTAAATTGGGAGTATGAGGACCATGGGAGAGGGCTGAAGGAGAGGAGACAGAAAGGGAGGGGAGCAGAGAAGAATGTATAGCTCAGTAAAATCAATTTTAAAAAAGGAAAAACAGCAAAGGCTTGTTAAATGTGAAGAATAATTTCAATAACTTTGATCAGGGGACAGGTTCTCTATTTCTCTCTACTCTGTTGCCACCTGTTTGAAATTACTATTACATTATTTGTATTTTCCAATGTTTTTATTTGAATGCTCTGCATGAAATGATGCTTGACCTAGATAGTATATCATCCCGTGGTAAGTTCTCAAAATCTCCATGGTAGTAGTAGACAGAATGACTTCTATACATAGAAGATATAACCAGGGATAACAGGAAATGTTAGTAAAAAGTGAAGTGTGAACAGTCATTTCTATTCTAAAATCATTTTCTTTCAAAGCCCTCACACGTTCTCTCCATCATATTTTTCCACCTCAAAAATATAAACAAAACAATGACCATCTCTTAAGAAGAAACTCCCTTCTCCATGATTCTTGCCTCCTTGTAGAGAAAAACTTAGTAGAGAGCACTTACTCTCTCATTAGTATCTTTCATTCCTTGTCTCCACTGTAGGGCTCCGATAGGAGGAGTGAAGAGGGTTTGCCACTCTATCTTTTTTCCTTTCTTTGAAATGTGCCCATCAACAGAAACTGTGAGCTTGGTGTGCCACAATCTCTGTAGGGAGTCGGGTCATAAAGACCCTATTCCAGGACAAGCCCTGTGTATGATTGTCTGCACAGACTACTAAATGTGAGGAAGGCTTTCAGAAAACCCACTGTTTCTTTATAATTAGCCACATCCACCTACACACCTTTTAATAGAAACAAAGAAAATATTTTCATTTCCCTTGGCCTTAAGTATAACTCTATCAGAGGTTTCAAACTGAGAAAGGAAAATACAAATTTTCCCTTGAGTTCTCTTCAATATGACAAGTTAAAAAAAAGCCATTTGAAATGATGTCCTAAGACAGACATTTTTTTATTGATTATTTGTAAGGCAAAATAAATGTAAAATGGAGCTTTGGAAACATCCAGCGTTCTTAGTACTGTGTTTCAGTTATTTGGAATCTCACACCCATATTTTAGTACTAGAGCATTGCAAGATAGAACTTGATTCTCACATACTTCCTATACTAGGAATCATGAGCAAATCCTGTGGGAACATTTCACCTCAAGGGCTTTTGATAACTCTCCAAGAATTGCTTCCCAGAGGTTTTATGGCAATGATTCTCTTTCTTACAAACTAAAACTACATATATTTCCTCTCCCAAGTGAAGATAAATGTGTAAAGGAAACGAACTGCACTTGCTTTATACATATTTCATTGTATTTATATGTTTATCTGTCCTTTCACTGTTGATTAAATTCCTGCCTGGGTCTAGGACCTTGACAGCACTGATGAAATCATGGTAAGAACAAAGGATTTTTAAGTGCAGGGCGTTGAGTGAAATGACTGTTTTACTTCAAATATCTCTATGTTGTGTTACTGGGATTTAAGTGATGAACATTTAGGAAGAAAAAAATGAAGATTTTTTTTTTTAAAAAATAAAGTATTAGTAATATGGAAGAAAAACATTCCCAACGCTTATAGTGTGTGAACTTGCTATCCAGTGCCTGAAACTTCTCTCTAGGAGGTTCCCGTCTGATGAATCAGCATTCCTTTCTTTCGTATTCTATCTTTTTTGTCCCTTGTATGAATTGAATGTGATGCTTACTCTTTGGCCCATCAACAGCTGCCATGGTGGGGAGAGGATCATGTTATCAACACTCTCATCGCTATAGAACTGCGCATAGTATGAATCAAATGTGATGACAGTTTTTGTAGGTCAAAATGGAAGAATACATTCCATGTCACATAATCTAACGATACATTTGGTTTCTTTGCTGTGAGCATATAGATATATATGTTTCCTTCTTCTCTCTTGTTTCAAACATATTACTACCGAGAATGTTCCACATCTAACTCCCAAGGTCAAAGTAGGATCCAGGTTATCTTATCTTCTACAAGGACCTTATTTCTGTTTTTCACAGGGTGATATAAAGACTTCAGGCATGATTGCCATGAGATGCAGGGTGAAATACTGAAGCAATCTTTCTGTCTCAAACATTGGCTCATAGAAAGTTTGTTGAATGATGTAGACTCCAAACAGGGATAAGAATCATGCTGAATTGTTCTTGACAGATTGATTTTTCAGAGACATGGGCACTTGGTAGAAACTAGGAAAAGCCTTAGCAAATTGGGAAAAGTAGTTGGTTAAATACAGCTTAAAACATTCCATGTATGTCTTTATCTTATAAAAGGAACTCAGAGGACTGGCACCATGACACACACCTAGGATTCTGTTATCTTTGGTTTATTCAGACCCTTTTCCCCACCCATCCTAAGGTGCTAGGCCAGCTTGTCTACAAAGTGAGCTCAAGGCTAGAGTCATCAACAAAGTAAGATGCTGTCTTCAAGAACAAACATCATGTTAATAAAATTCATGTATCAAAGACACATGAGAAATCCTGTCTGAGCATTCCTGTTTAACAAATAAGATTAATAATATGTTTGTTTCAAAATTTTGTATGCTACATATTTCTGAATTTTGATAAATAAAGTCAGCGTATCATTTCAGATCGCAATCCGTAACCACCCCCTTACTTTTACAATTTTCAAACAAGGAAAGTGACTTAATCATGTGGAGGTTATTCTCAGAGAATACAGGAAACAGAATTTAAATCAAGACGGTAAGTGTGTTTTGACCCAAAGCTTCCATTTCTAGGGGATGCCTGTACTACTTTTACTTTGTTTGGTCTTATTTGTTTTGTTCTTGAGTTTAACTATTCTCTAAAAGTTTGACATGTGTAGTTTCCAATTTGATTGTCTCCATTATCTTGAGTATTCATTTAAACATGGATTTCACTACCAGTTATTTTTTTTAAGTATTATGTCTATTGCTAAACTTCATGTGTCTATTCAAATTTCAAAAGTCATGAAACCAGATTCCCATTCTTATGGCGGAAGTGTAAAAACACTTAGCAGTTCAACTTAAATCTTTTATAAACATACATATAAAATTAATACCCAACAGGACAAGAATTCTTATTTTCTCCAAAGCCAGGCTTAAATGAATTCTTGTGAGTGTTTATACTACATGTCTTATTGTCTAACCCATTTTTCCCAAGATCCTAGAACATAAATAAAACTAGAGTACAGTAGTAGGGAAAAATATCGGACTAAAGAATTTTTTTTGTTTTCAATTGCCACTTTGGTGATATTTGGTGAATGTTTGGTTATTAAATAGATGTCGTGTGATTGTTTCATTCTCTTAATGCAATAAATATCATAGACTGTAACATGATGGGCCTGTTTGTTGGGGTTTCTGTCCTGCCCAGTTCCTGCAGTCATTATGTTCCAAAAAAAAAATCACACAGAGTTCTGCATAAGTTATAAACTGATTGGCCCATTTAACTCAGACTTCGTATTGGCTCTTATAACTTATATCAACCCAATATTCTTATCTATGTTAATCACATGGCTCAGTACCTTTTTTGGTGGGGAAGGTCACATCTTGCTTCTGCTGTGTCTGAACAGGACTGGGGAAAGAGCTTCCTTCTTCCCAGAATACTCCTGCTCTCATTGCCCAACCTCTATTTCTTGTCTGATTGTCCCGCCTATACTTCCTGCCTGGCTACTGGCCAATCAGTGTTTATGTAAAACATGAATGACAGAATATAGAATTGTCCCACACCAATAGACAAAAAACAACTTGGAGAGCAATAGTTTTATTTGACATACACTTACAGGTCATGGTCCCTCTCTGAGGGAAGTCAGGGCTGGAAATGAAGCAGAAACACAGAAATACGTTGCTTACCAGTTTGCTCCATATTCTTTTTCCAAAGATCACACTCCACTAGCTTTCTCAGGACATTGTCCAGAGAGGGACAGTCCTTCTCACAGCTATAAATAATCAAGACATTTCTCCACAAACCTGGCTACCAGTTTATCTGATCTGGGAAATCCTCCAATTGAGACTCGCTCAGATAACACTGGGCTATGTCAAGTGGACACCTATAGCTAACTAGGACAACAGTTTCAGTGTTTCAGTGTAAAGAGTGGAATATAAGAAACATGACCTGAAAAATATTAACTAGAAGGAGACAGGCCACCTCGGTTTTTCTTCAGGTTCCTTTTCACAGAAATCTAAGCTGTGATTTCTTCACGAGAGTTCTGTTTCTGACTTCACTTTGATTAGTCACAATGAAACCCTCATATTAGTTTTCTTCCCAGACCATGGTGAAAAAGACACATGGGAATGTTACCAGGGACAAGAAATAGAAACTTAAACATTATTTCTAGGGGTTGCAAGTTTTAGCCACAGCTTTCCAAATAAATATAACTTTAGTCCACTCTGCAAGGGTGATTTTGTGGCTATGTCCCTTAAGATAGCTGTCAGGCTAACACATAGTCTTGTTTGATTTTGAAGCCAAATGGTTTTTCTAAGAGGTACTCACTGTAGAGGGTGTTCAGGGCAGTCAGAATGGGAGTGAATAGTACTTTATTTTTATGAGATGTCTATCCCTCTGGATGTGACTGGCTAGGAATGATATTATCCTAATTCAGATTACTGTGATGCCAACCTGTGATCACAAAAGCTACATTTCACAGAGTTGTTACAGGAGCAGCTGCCCACCTGTGGGATTCTGTTCTTTATAAAGGTCAGGTTGACTTTGAAGTCATGTCAGGACAAAGCTCAAGTCTCTAGTGAGACCTGCTTTCTCCATTCTGGCAGAGTAGACTTACTCTGAAAGACTAGGATCATATAGTCCCAAATCAGATCAGTATGGCATTTGGTTAATATATGAGATCACTGATGATCACCACAATGATATAGTGGTCCACAGGTTGGGGAAATTCATTAACATGGCTAGCATTTTTATATTGAGATTATATAATTACAATTCTTTTTACTTCCCTTCCCTACTTTTGTTGGGGAAATTCATTAACATGGCTAGCATTTTTATATTGAGATTATATAATTACAATTCTTTTTACTTCCCTTCCCTACTTTGAAATTCTCCCTTATACCCCTTCCCCAATCTCCTTTAAATTCATGGCCTCTTTTTTCACTAGATGTTATTGTATGCATATGTAATATTTATATAGGTATATAGACATGTATTCTTAAATATAACCTCTTCTTTGTGTGTAAATTGTTTGTATGTATATTTTCATGGCTGTCTGTTTGACACTGGATGGTCAATTAGTGTATTTCCCAGTGAAAGAATACCACTTCCATGCCCATCTTTCCTTGGTTGTCTATAGTTCTTTGTGAATGGTTAGTTTAATTTCAGATTTATACAAATTAGAATCACCTGAGTAAGGAGGTTAGCTTGAAACTTGTACTGATTGCCTTGATAGTAGTGGGAATGCCCACTTCGATTGTGGGTGGGACTTTTATGTAGTAGTCTAGATAAAAATGGGAAAAAAAAGTTTGCTCTTGCCTTTCTCTGGCTTGGTCTTCCCTCTTGCCACAAGAGTTATTCTGGGCTATTGTTGATGTTACTGTCAATTCATTTTTGGGGAGTAAAACATTGTTTCCTAGATTTCATAACAAAAAAGGACCCAAATCTCTCCAAGAACTTTTTAGGCTCCTAGTGCCAGATTAGGACTACTGAAGCAAACTCTCTATGTAGACTGAGTACATACCTGCCATTCTCCGCTAAGTAAGATTCAACTATTCTGATACTCCTTGACCTGTGTAGGCACCCTGCCTCAAGTCCAAGTACTGTATTCTTTTGTTCTCAGTGGCTCAGGTGTGATTTGACTATCATTATTTTAACCATATATATATTTATATTTAGATAGATAGATAGATATATCTATATTTATTTTAATCATATATATATTCAAACATTTCTATAGAGTCATAAGCTAAGATGATGGACTCATAATTTGATGTTTTTTTACCTTTTGTAAATGGTAATATTGGTAATTGACTTAAGGCATTGCACATGTGAGACCATTGCTCTACTATTGAGCTATAGCTCCCATCTTCTGTCATACTTATAAAGAATACTCATTTTAGGAGAATGAAAGATTGGGGAGATGATAGAAATGCATGTATTAGAGAGACTTTAGAGCCTATTACTGATAGTCCATGACAGTCACTCATCAATTACAGAAGTAGTGGAGACTCTGGCAGCAGCAATGCTGAAGCTCCTCAACTGTGCAAGAACAGATGTTTGTCTCGAATGGAGTTCAAGTCTGGATGGTGTGTACCTAGGACATGCCTCAGGATTGAATTATATGACCATTTCTGAGACGAAGGTATTTAGACCCTAGGAGACATTGGATTAAATATGTAAATGGAGGTAGGAAAGGGTATTTCCAAGGTTAGACCAAACAGCAATAACAGCATGAGTATTAACTTAATTTTTTAAAATTTATTTTAAAAAGCTAACTTTTCACAATTTACATGCCTAATCCAGTTCTCATTCTCTCTCCTCCTCCCATTTCTTCTGCATTTTCCCCCATTCCCCTCCATTCCCCATCCACTCCTCAGAAAGGATAAGGCTTCCCATGGGGAATCAACAAAATATAGCATGTTGCTTTGAGGCAGGACCAAGACTCTCCCCACTAAATCTAGGTTGTGGAGATATTCCTTCAGAGAGAATGGGTTCTGAAAAGCCAAAACAGACATGAGGGATAAATCCTGGTCTCACTTCCAGTGACCCCACAGTCTGCCCCTATCATAAAAATGTCACCCACATTCAGAGGGACTAGTTTGGTCCTATGTTGGTTTCTTCGCTGCCTGGCTCAAGTTGGTAGGCTCCCATTAGCTCAGGTAAACTGTTTCAGTGGATATTCCTATTATGGTCTTGACCTCTTTGTTTATATTCTCATTCTTCCTCCCACTCTTCACCTGAACTTGGGAGGTCAGCCAAGTCCTCCACTGAGGATCTCTGCTTCTGCTTTCGTCAGTTGCTGGATATAGGGTCTATGATGACATTTAAGATAGTCATCAATCTGACCATAGGGCAAGGCCAGTTCAGGTACCCTCTCACTATTACTTAGGGTCATAGCTGAGGCCACCCTTGTGAATTTCTGGGAATTTCTCTAGTATTATGTTTCTTGCTAGCCCCATAATGTCTCCAACAATCAAGATAGTATCTTTCATTGTTTCATTGATTCTTTGTATTTTTTTCTTTGTTTCTATTTTATTGATTTCAACCTTCAATTTGATTATTTCCTGTTGTCTACTCTTCTGGGTAGATCTCCTTCTCTTTGTTCTAGAGCTTTCAGGTGTGCTATTAAGTTGCTAGTGTGAGCTTTCTCAACTCTCTTTATATAGGCACTTAGTGCTATGAACTTTCTTCTTATCACTGCTTTTATAGTGACCCATAGGTTTGTGTATGTTGTTCCTTCATTTTCATTGAATTCTAGAAAGTCTTTAACTTCTTTCTTTATTTCTTTTTTTGACCCGGGGGTGATTTAGTTGAGCATTGTTTTATTTCTATGAGTTTGCAGGCTTTCTGCAGTAGTGTTGTTGTTGAATTCGGATCTTAAAACATAGTGATCCTCTAAGATACAGGATTTGTTTCAATCTTTTTGTGTTTGTTAAGGTTTACTTTGTTAGCTAGTATGTGGTCAATTTTAGAGAAGGCTCCATGAGGTGCTGAGAAGAAGGTATATTTTTTTGTGTTTGGGTGAAATATTTTATAGATATCTGTCAAGTCCATTTGAGTCATGACATATGTTAGTTTTCTTATTTCTCTGTTAAATTTCTGTCTGATTGACTTGTCCATTGGTGGAATTTGATGTGTAATTTAAGCTTTAGTAATGTTTTTTGTTTGTTTTCTTATTTGTTTTAAATATGTGGGTACTCTTGTATTTGTGGCATAAATGTTGAGAATTGAGACTTCATCTTGGTGAATTTTTCATGTGATGAGTATGAAGTGTCCTTCTCCATCTCTTTTTATTAATTTTAGTTTGAAGTCTCTTTTAATAGATATTAAGATAGCTACACCTGCTTATTTCTTGGGTCCACTTGATTGGAAAATCTTTTCCCATCCCTTTACTCTTGGGGTAATGACTTTCTTTTAGGTTGAGGTGTGTTTCTTGTATACTTCAGAAGGATGAATCATGTTTTTGTATCCATGCTGTTACCCTGTGTTTTTTATAGGTGAGTTGAGTCTACTGATATTAAGAGATATTAATGACCAGTGATTGTTAATTTCTGTTATATTTTGGTGGTAGTGCTTATGTGTTTCCCTTCTTTGAGGCTTGTTGGTGTGAGGTTATTTGTTGCCTGTGTCTTTTTGGGTGCAGTTAGATACCCTAGGTTGGAGTTTTCCTCTTAGTACTTTCTATAAGGTTGGGTTTGTGAATAGGTATTGTTTAAATTGGGTTTCATCATGGAATATCTTGTTTTTTTTTTTTCATCAGTGATGATTGTAAACTTTGCTGGTTATAATGATCTGGGTTTGCATCTGTGGTCTCTTAGTGTCTGTAGCACATCTGTCCAGGACCTTCTGGCTTTCATGGTTTCCACTGGAAAGTGGGTGTAATTTTGATAGATTCTCCTTTATATACTACTTGGATTTTTCCTTTGCAGCTTTTAATGTTCTTTCTTTATTCCATACATTTTGTGTTTTGATTATTATATGATGAGTTGATGATGATGATGATGATTATTATTATTATTATTATTATTACTATTATTATTAGGAGGTTTTTTGGTCCAATCTATTTGATGTTCTGTAAGCTTCTTGTACCTTCATAGGCATATTTTTCTTTAGGTCGGGAAAGTTTTCTTTTTTTTTTCCTGATTTAAACTTGTTTTTAATCAATGGAAATATTAATATTTGGTTTTTGTTCTTTTTTGGTTTTTCTGTGTTTTTTAATGAATTAATTTATTTATTTAAAATTTCCACCTCCTGCCATCCTCCCATTTCCCTCCTACTCCCTCCACTCCCCCTCTACCTTGCTCTCCAGTCCTAAGAGAAGTCAGGGTGCCCTGTCTAGTGGGAAGTCCAAGCCCCCCTCCCTCCATCCTAGGAAGGTGTGCATCCAAACAGATTAGGCTCCCAAAAAGCCAGTCCATGCAGTAGAATCAAAATCCAGTGTCATTATCATTGGCTTCTCAGTCTGCCCTCATTGTCAGCCACATTCAGAGGGTCCAGTTTGATCACATGCTTGTTCAGACCCAGTACAACTGACCTTGGTGAGCTCCCACTAGATCAGTTCCACAAAGAAACAACCTATGTACTCCTCAATAGAAGAATGGATAAAGAAGATGTGGCAATATACACTTTAGAGTTCTACTCAGCGGTAAAAAACAATGATATTCTGAATTTTGTATGTAAATGGATGGAAATAGAAAACACTTTACTGAGTGAGATAACCCAGACCCAAAATGATGAATATGGTATGTACTCACTCATAAGTGGATTCTAGTCATAAACAAAGGACATTGAGCCTATAGTTCATGATCCTAGAGAAGCTAAATAAGAAGGTGAACCCAAAAAAATACATAGACTTATCCTCCTGGATATTGGAAGTAGACAAGATCGCCAGGCAAAAGTTGGGAGAAGGAGGGTTAGGGGGGATTGTGGGGAAGGGGAAATGTGGAGAGAGAAGGGAGAAAGGGGGTTGGGAAGACCTTGGGGGAATGGGATAATTGAGATGGAGGAAGGGTGTATCTGTGAGCAGGGAAGAAGATATCTTAACTAGTAGAGCCATTTTAGGGTTGGCTAGAGTCTTGGCTCTAGAGGGGTTCCCAGGTGTCCAAGGGGATTTCCCCAACTAGGTCCATGGGCAGCAGAGGAGAGGGTGCCTGAACTGGCCTTGGTCCATAACCATACTGATGAATATTTTGCATGTCGTCATAGAACCTTCATCTGGAAAGGGATGGAGACAGAGACAGAGACCCACATTGGATCATTGGACTGAGCTTCCAAAGCCCAAATGAAGAGGAGAAGGAGGGAGACTATAAGAAAGGAAGGTAGAACTGCAAAGGGTGTGTCCATCCACAGAGATTGTGGAAAGTTTTCTTTTATGGTCTTATTGAATATATTTTCTGAGCCTTTGAATTGGAGTTCTTCTCCTTCTTCTCTCCTTAGTTTTCTTAGGTTTGGTCTTTTCATGGTATCCCAGATTTCCTGGATGTTTTGTGTTAAGTATTTGTTGGATTTAACATTTTCTTGCACTCCTGTCTAATGTTGGGTGCCATTCTGTAACATGAGGGCTGGCTTGTTGGGGTTTCTGTCCTGCCCAGTACCCCACAACCAGCAAGCCCCAAAGAAAATCACACAGAGGTCTCCATAAGATTATAAACTGATTGGTCCATTAGCTCAGGCTTTTTTTTAGCTCTTGTAACTTATATTAACCCATTATCCTTATCTATGTTAGCCACATGGCTCAGTACCTTTTACAGTGGGGCAGGTCACATCTTGCTTCTTTGGTGATCCGGGCAGGAGTGGGAGGAATGGGCTTCCTCTTTCCTAGAATTCTCCTGTTCTCATCGCCCCACCTGTACTTTCTGTCTGGTTGACCCTCCTATACTTCCTGCCTGGCTAATCAGCATTTATTTAAAACATGATTGACAGAATACAGACAATTCTCCCACATCACTGCTGAATCTGTTTCCTCTAAATATCTTACACACTTAGGAATCTCTCTTACATCTCTTGTATTATTTTGGTTATGCTTGCATCAGTAGTTCCTGTTCATTTACCCAGATGTTCTATCTCCAGAATTCCCTTGATTTGTGTTTCTTTATTGGCTCTATTTCTGTTTTCAAGTCTTGAACTGTTTGAACTGCTTGCTTTACCTGTTTGATTATTTTTCTTGGTTTTCTTTAGTTTCTTTAAGAGATTTTTTTTTGTTTATTTTTCCTCCATTTCTTTAAGGGACTCTTTTTATTTCCTCTTGAAGGGTTTTAATCACCTTCACAAAGTTATATTTAAGCTGGCTTTCTTCTACTTCTTATTGGTAAGGATGATTAGGTGTCCCTGTTGTATAACCACTGGTTTCTGGTGTTACCATGTTGCTTTTTAGGTTGTTGAATGAATTCTTGCATTGGTTCCTACTCATCTCTTCCTCTAATTGGTGCCATCATTGTCTTTGACTCTTGGTCCAATTCTTGCAGTTACTGTCTGTGTCTGCCTGTGTTAATGAGCCACTTTTAGTTTGTTCTGTATAGTTGCTGTGGTGTCTCAGGGAGCTGCTGAGGTCTTTCTTGGCCCACTTTCTTGGTTCAGTCTCTTCAGTCACAGTCTCTTGGTCCACTCTGCTTAGTCACAACCTGTTCCTCTGAGTTCTTCTGAGGGCACAGGGAGTGATTGAATTTGGGTGCAGAGTTTGTCTTATAGCTTACAGCATCCCATCAATGGGGGCACATTGGAGTATCCTACCTGCTGGATGCTTGCCTGCTGGCTAGCTAGTGAAGTTGAGGCAGATGGGGGAGGGGCCTGGAGTTTTGCTCTGTACCAAGTCCTAGAGAGTACGATGCCAGATCACTTACCTCTTGGTCGAGCCTATGCTTCAGAGTTCCTCTGATGTTGTAAGTGATGGGTGGGTTTGGAGGCAGTGTGGGCCTCATAGCTTACGAGGTCTGATTGATGGGAAGGGGCAGTTGGAACAGTCTACCTGCAGAAAGTTTGCCTGCTGGCTGTCTAGTGAAGCGAAGACAGGTGGGGGAGGGGCCTGGGGTTTTACCCCTGTACTGACAGCCTAAAGAGTGGAGTCCCAAGGGGGTTTATCTGATCACTCACTCACTGTCAGGGAAAGGCCCCAGCATAGAAACTGTTTTCCCTAACTGGACAGGTACGGAAATGCGAGAAATAACCAGATGCAGTTCACATGGTCATCACTGAAGGACATCTTAGGCTTGTTTGCATCCCGAAGATCTACCCACTTTTATTATACCAAACACCTCCCTCTCCCCAGGTAACCCAAGGTGGATACCTCATTAATATTCTCATTCTGAGGGAAACACCTGAAACTTATTCATCAGCTTTGGCAAACACCTCTCCCCAGGCGATCTACATTTTTAACAAAGGAGAAAGGAGCAGTACATCCTGGCTTTCGTTAGGGCAGTGACAGGCTGTCTGCAGGGCTATGGCTAAGGGACCACCACCTCAGGTGGGGCCTATGGCTTGAGCCTGGCTGCCACACCATATAGAAATATGGGCCTACAGCTCCCCAAATTGCTTTGGTCATGGTGTTTCATCACAACAATAGCAACCATAATTAAGGTAGGTCGCATCCCTGGAGAAAAAAATTTAGTTTGGATCTGAATTGTCTCTCAAAAGCATATGTGTTAAGATCTTGTTCTTCAACTTGTCACTACTTAAAGATCATGGACCTTGAAAAGGATGGTGCAATAGGAAATCTTAAGTCACTAGGAATGACTTTCAAAGAACACTGTAGGACCCTGGTCTCTTCTTTCTGTTTACTTCCCAGCTGCTGTGAAGTGAGCTGTTTGTTTCATCATGTACTCCATAACATAACTCTTTGCCTCATGACAAACCCAAAGGTGACAGGGACATGAGACAATAGACTAAAACGAAGGCACTATAAACCTTCCTCCATTGTATGCTGGTAATCCTAGAGTTCAACGAACTCCTAAAATTAAAAGGATGGAAGTACATTCCAGTTACATAGAAGTAAACTGTGCCTGTGAGATTCTAGGAAGCTGTTTATTAGTGTCCGGACTGATAAACAGTAACAGAACTGGAAGGCAAGCCTGCTTTCCTAGGAATAGACATTACTCTTTGTTAGAATTCTCTTTTCTTCCTTCCATTTTCTCTAATTATTTTATGTCCTTTCTTAGTTGCAGATGTGGCAGCTTTATATCTTCAAAGCAACATGAATGGAGTTGCAGGCAGTGATAACATTGCAGGATTCAGATGCCTTTATTACTGTAAGCTGAAAGCTTCCGGCAGACAGAGTTTAATGAGCCAATTTCAAAGCCACTTAGACCATTGTTTGCTTTTTGCCTTTGTTTGCAAATTCATCACAACTTTATGTAATCTGTCAGAAAATGACAAGAGTCTAGCAAAGTTGCTCTCAATTCAGGGGACTTGGTGAAACCAAATTGTCATTGTCTCTTTCTGTGGCAGTTTGGAGGACCAAAGAAACTGGCAGCTGCATGGTATTTATGAGGTCAGGATAACAGCAATTTGGCTCAGATTTTTCTCCCAACAATTCCACCTGTAAGACTCCATATCTTAGAGTTCAGAGCAGATATCAAAAACCCATGTTACTCCGAAAATTGCCTCTGAAAGTCTCTTTGTGTAAACTGTCCTCAAAAATAGGCTTTTGGTGTGAGTAAAGATAGGCACTAGAAAGTAAAAAAATATAAGTCATTTTTCCTGAGTTTTCAGTTTTATTAGCTGTGTAGTATAAAGTAAGGGGAAGGAAAGGGGAAACGGGAAGAAGAAGAGGGAGAAGAAAAGTGTGAGTAGGAAGAAAGGAAGCTAAAGGATGAGGATTGTGATAAAGAGGAAGAGAGAAGTGAAGGGAGAAAGAGAGAGATAAGGAGGGAGAATCAGAGGAGAGTGAGGGCAAAGGACAGGAGGGAATAGAAAAGGAGGAGGAGTGGAGGAGGATAAATAAAAGGTACAGGTGGAGTGAGCAACAATAAGGAAGCGTCGAAGACCAAATATCTCCCACCAATGGGAATTGAGTTTCTCAACATGAAAGCATTTAGGATTAGTTAAATTAGCATGTGAAACTTCAGCCTGTCCACCTCCTATGCTCTTATCACAATGTGAATTTTAACTTGCTGTACTCCACCACCTGGTAAGAATGCATCTAACTTATGTCTTCAACTCTTCGGTTTAAAGGGCTTGGGAGGAACATTTCAGAGGTGGAATAGAAAGAGAGTGCCATGCATCTTCAAACAGATACTCCCTTTTTTCCATCTTTACTTTGATTTTGTTTGAGAAAATTTGAATAATGGGAGACAAGAGAAGAGAAATTTGAGTGAAGCCTGACATATGACTGTTAAATTTGGGAGGAGAAGCAGGGTTGCAGTTATAAATGGGGTCATTTGAAAGACGAAGAACTGATATGGACATGTGAGAATTAAGATTCTGGAAAATTAGTGCTAATTTTCTTCTACTTAATCTCTTGAATGCCATAGCTCGTAGTTTTGAACATTCCACTTAAAAATATCTGACAAGAAAGCTTTCCTTCCAACAGTTGAAGATGATTACTGAAAACCACACCCAATCAAAGTACTGAGTTGTGGAGTCCAGTCCCAATGGATACATCTAAGAAAAACCACTCCCATATCTAAGGCTCAGGAAACATTATGGAAGCAGGGTGGTGTGACAAGAATTCAGGATCCAGATGACCAGAAAATTTGCTGTGAGATTGTGTCCCCTAGTAATGACAGAAGTAACACCCATAAAGTTTCTCTGACATGACTGCCTAAACATGATCTGAACAAGGATGACACACAGAGAAATGCCTAAGAGGTTGGGAAAAGCCCATAATACTCTGCCCTAATCAAATAACTAAAGGCAACTGAAAATTGCTGAGCCTAAAAAAAAATCAGTCTTATCTACCAATTGATTAACTAGTAACCAAATAATCATTTCTGAAAGTATACATATAAATAAGATTATATAAACAGAGTAGTTTATATTTAGGAATATATATGTATCTACATGAGTGCATATAAAAATTAAAAAGAAGACTATGAGTTTGAAAAAGAGAGATAGGAGTATATGGGATTGTTTTGAGGGCGAAAAAGGAAGGGAAATGATGTAATAATATTATAACAAAAGAATAAAAGAAAACCTACTGGAGTAGGAGTTTGGAGAGATGACTTAGTGGTAAAGAGTATTGAATACTTTTTTTTTATTACTTTATAAAAAATGTGTTTTCTTTTTTTTTTGTAATTTTATTAAATTATAAAAAGTTTCCATTTACGCCCCTCCTCCCAACGCCCTCCCACTCCCCCCCTCCCTCTCCTCCTCCCTCATTGTCCCCTAGGGAAGTCAGGGTCTCCTGCCCTGTGGGAAGTCCAAGTTCCTCCCCCCTCACTCCAGGTCCAGGAAGGTGAGCATCCAAACAGACTGGATCCCAAAAATCCAGTATATGCAGAGGAAACCAGTCCCAGTGTCATTGTCAATGGCTTCTCGGAAAGACTGCAGGCCAGCCACATTCAGAAAATCCGGCCACATTCAGAGAATCTGGTTGGATCACATGCTCGTTCAGTCACGGTCCATCTGGCCTTGGTAAACTCTCATTAGATCCCGAGATCTCTTCACTTTCTGGTGTCTTCTTCAGTTTTTTTCTTCAAAGATTTAAAGTTCATGTCATACAAGTCTTCCGCTTGTTTCACTTGTTTGGTTAGAGTTACTCACAGATATTTTATGTTATTTGTAGTTATTGTGAAGAGTGATGTTTCTCTGATTTCTTTTTCAGCCCTTTTATCATCTGAGTACAGGAGGGCTACTGATTTTTTTTTTGAGTTAATCTTGTATCTTGCTATATTACTGAAAGTGCTTATGAGTTGTACAAATTTCTTGGTAGAATTTTTGGGGTTGCTTATGTAAACTATCTTATCATCAGCAGAGTGAGAATTTGACTTCTTTTCTGATTTGTATCCCATTGATCCTCTTTTGGTGTCTTATTGCTCTAGCTAAGACTTCAAAGACTATATTGAACAGATATGGAAAGAGTAAACAGCCTTGTCTTGATCCAGATTTCAGTGGGATCGCTGGGAGTATCTCTCTATTTAGTTTGATGTTGGCTGTTGGCTTGCTGCATATTGCCTGTATTATGTTTAGGTATGGTCTTTTATCCCTACTTTCTCCAAGACATTTATCACGAAGGGATGTATTTTGCTGAAAGCTTTTTTGGCAACTAATAAGATGATGATATTGTTTTTATTTTTAGTTTGTTTATATGGCAGATTACATTGACAGATTTTTGTATGTTAAACCATCCCTGCATCTCTGAGATGAAGCCGACTTGATCATGGTGGATGATGGTTCTGATGTGTTCTTGGATTCTATTTGCCAGTATTTTATTGAGTATTTTTGCAACAATGTTCATGAGTGATATTAGTCTGTAATTCTCCTTCTTAGTAATGTCTTTCTGTGGTTTGGGTATCAGGGTAATTGTAGTCTCATAAAAGAGTTGGCAATGTTCCCTCTGTTTCTATTGTGTGAAATAATTTGAGGCATATTGGTATTAGTTCTTCTTTGAAAATCTTTTAGAATTCTGAGCTGAAACCATGTTGTTCTGGGCTATTTTTGGTTGAGAGGCTTTTGATGACTCTTTCTATTTCTTTAGCAGTTATAGGTTTGTTTAACTTGCTTATCTGGTTCTGATTTAATTTGGTAAGTGATATTTATCCCGAAAGTTGTCTATTTCATTTAAGTTTTCCAATTTTATGGAGTACAGGTTTTCGAAATATGGCTTAATGATTCTCTGTATTTCCTTCGTGTCTGTTGTCTTGTCTACTTTTCATTTCTGATTTTGTTAATTAGGATATTCCCTCTCTGCCTTTTGGCCAGTTTGGATAAAGGTTTGTTTATTTTGTTGATTTTCTCAAAGAACCAACTCTTTGTCTCATTGATTCTTTGTTTCTATTTTGTTCATTTCAGTTCTCAATTTGATTATTTCATTCTGTCTAGTTCTCCCATGCTCTTGGGTAGGTAGAATTAGCATAGTGAAAATGGCAATCTTACCAAAAGCAATATACAGATTCAATGCAATGCCTATCAAAATCTCAGGAAAATTCATCACAGAACTTTAAAGAACAGTACTCAACTTCATATGCCAAAGCAAAAACCTAGGATAGCCAAAACAATCCTGTACAATACAAAAACTTTTGGAGGAATCACAACCCCTGACTTCAAACTCGGCTACTGAGCTACAGTACTGAAAACAGCCTGATATTGGCATAAAAATATACGGAAGAACCACTGGAACCAATAAAGGACCCAGATATTAATCCACATACCTTCAAACACCTGATTTTTGACAAAGAAGCAAAAAATACCAAATGGAAAAAAGAAAGCATATTTAACAATAGTGCTGGCATAACTGGTTAGCAACATGTAGAAGAATGAAAATAGACCCATATTTATCACCATGCACAAAACTTCAGTCCAAATGAATCAAAGACCTTAATATAAAGCCAGCCACACTGAACCCTATAGAAGAGAAAGTGGGACATATACTTGAACACATTGGCACAGTAGACCACATTCTAAATGTAACCCCAGCAGTACAGACACTGAGAGAAACAATTAATAAATGGAACCTCCTGAAGCTGAAAAGCTTCTGTAAACAAAGGACATGGTCAACAAGACAAAACAACAGCCTACAGAATGGGAAAATATCTTTATTAACCCCACATCAAACAGAGGTCTGATCTCCAAAATATACAAAGAACTCAAGAAATTGGTCATCAAAAGAATAAATAATCCAATAAAAAAACAGAGGACAGACCTAAACAGAGAACTCTCAACAGAGGAATCTAAAATGGCTGAAAGACATTTAAAGAAATATTCAGCATCCTTAGTCATCAGAGAAATGCAAATCAAAACAACTCTGAGAATCCATCTTATACCTGTAAGAATGGCCAAGATCAAAACACTGATGACAACTTATGCTGGAGCGGTTTGGGGGTAAAGGGAGCACACTCATGCATTGCTGATGGGAATGCAGGATGGTACAGCCCCTTTGGATATCAGTATGGTGATTTCTCAGAAAATTAGGAAACAACGTTTCTCAAGACCCAGTAATACCACTTTTGAGTATATATCCAAAGGATGATCAATCGTGCCACAAGGACATATGCTCAACTATGTTTCATGGCAGCGTTGTTTTTCACACCCAGAAACTGGAAACAACTTAAATGCCCTTCGACCAAAGAATGGATAAGAAAAATGTGGCACATTTACACGCTGGAGTACTACACAGCAGAAAAAAAGACATCTTGAATTTTGCAAGAAAATGGATGGAGCCAGAAAACATCATTTTGAGTGAGGTAACCCAGGCACAAAATGACAATTATCATATGTACTCACACATAAATGGGTTTTAAGCATAAAGCAAAGAAAACCAGCCCACAAATCACAATCCCAGAGAACTTAGACAACAATGAGGTCCCTAAGAGATACATAAATATATCTAATCTACATGGGAAGTAGAAAAAGACAAGATATCCTGAGTAAATTGGGAGCATGGGGACCTTGGGAGAGGGAAGAGGTAGGGATGGAGCATAGAAATATGTAGAGCTCAATAAAAATAATAGTATTAAAAAGAGGACTTGACACCTGAGTTTGGCTCTAAACGTGTACATGGTGGCTTACAACTATTTATAGCTCTAGTTCTAGGGACCTGGAGTGTTCTGAAAAGGCTGTTTCTAAATAATTTCTCACTATATCTTAATGTTCTCTCCAATTAATAATAGTAACACTTTCAAACTTAGGAAATAGTCACCTCTTCACCGGATGTCCTGGGCATTCTTATATGAGAACAAGAGCCAGAGCTTTGCTGTGGCTCTCTGAATCTTCTTCCAGTTGCTGGATGAAGTTTCTATGATGACAAGTATGGTAGTCATCAATCTGTTTACAGGGGAAGGCCAGTTAAGGCACCCTCTCTACTATCACTTAGGATCTTAGCTGGGAGTTTTCCAAGTGCCAGATTGATTCTTATATGAGAAAAAAATACAAAGGATATAAGGAAGAAATCCATGTTTCCCCTTGCTTTTACAATAAAGTAGAAACTACAGAGAAACTCTAAGCACTCTGAATGCATTGGTTCACCCAAATCCTACACTCTAGCTGCTACTGTCCCTGTGTTCCAAGCACCGACTTCCACCTTTTCTTGGGATGCTAATTGTTTTGCTTGTAGGGCCAATTTCCTCTTCTTTTTGCTAGAAATATCTCTTTTAGTTATGGCAACAGGGACCCCATCCCATTCCCTAATTAATTTCTCCAAGAGCATGTTATTGATTATCTTATCTAAAATGGCCCAGCTTAATTTCAATTCTATTATAGGGCATGTTTCTTCACAGGTCTAATTGCAGGGTGCAATTAAGCTTGCTTCTTTTAAAGTAGTTCCTAATGTGTACTGAGTATTTATTAAGCACTAAATACTTTTAATATTGCAAAAGCCATTTTCATGAAAAATTTAAGAGCTGTGGGCTGATGTAATTCGCCTGTAGTGCATGGTAGTAAACTGAGGCACACAGAACTTAAACTTGTTTATCTCATACACTAACCAAGCCCTCTCTCTGTCTCCCTCCTGGCCTATCATCTCTGCGGCCTGTGTGCTGTCTCCTCACACTAGATTGGACACTACTGAGTGCAGTGTTGCCTTCTGACATTTGTCGAAGAAGTTAATAAGGGAAGGAGTGCAGAAAAGAAGGTCCCTGGAAATTTTCAGGAGAAAATGGGGTGCAATCCTTGCGAGGAAATCACAGGAATCAGAGTAGAGACAGGGAGTAGAAACTCTTCCTGGATTCATCTTCTTTTCAGTGTACATGTGCAGGGAAAAAAAGTGAGAGTGTTGTGCTTTGTTGTTTCTTGATTTTAGCTAAAACCCTTACTTATATCTTATATTAATCAGAATCATAAATACTTCCCACCCAATTGATTCTCATTTCATTTGACCAGAACCATGCAGCCAATCACAGAAAAGGAGAAAAAAATTATTATCATCTCTGGACAGGGAGTGAACAACCAGGATTTATTAAGGATTGCAGAATTTAAACAGCAAGAAAATAAAACTGCCAATCAACAAATGGATTAATAAAATAGACACTTCTCAAAAGAAGACACACCTAGGGACAGAAACTATTTTTAAAGGTTTCAACATTTCTATTCACGAGGGAAATGCAAATTAAAATTATTTTGAGACATCACCTCACCCCAGTAAGAATAGTGATAGTCATAAATTCTGACAGCAGATACCAGAGAGAACTTGAGGAGAAAGGAATCCTATTTGTTGCTGGTGGGAATGCAGACCAACACAGCCACATAGAAACCAGCTTGGTGAGTCCTCTAGAAATTAAAGCCCAAACTACCATATGATCCAACTATTGTGCTGCCAGGTCTATAGCTGAAGGAATCCATATCCAACCCTACTAAGGAGGTATCTGCACACATGTTCATTGCTGCTATATCTATGACAGTAGGAGATGGGACAAACTAGATTCTACCAACAGAAAATGTTATACATAAACAAAATGGAGTGGTATTCAGATATAAAAAAAGAAGAAATAATGAAATCTGTAGTAAGATGAGTGGACTTAGAAAGTGTAGTATTAAGAGATGTGGGCCTAACTTAGAATGAAATGAATCTACTTGTTTTCTTTCTTATATGGATTCTAGCATATGAATATGTATATACATACACAGGCTTAAGTGTGGATACACTATAACATTTAGGAAGAACACTAATAAAAGGTAATATTAGGTGATGAGGTAGGATATAATGTGGACAAAAGAACATTTGAACCATGAAAGGGGATAAGAAAACTAACAAAACAATTTTTTCCTTATAGTTTTAACTCTATCATATTTTTCTTATTTTTATGATGGATAATGAATAGAAATATAATCAACAGTGAAAGTATAAGACTCCAAGAGAAGCTCTATTCTTTCAAAATAATAATTATTGTGACTGTATAGAAACTCACCAAGATATTTAGATTCTGGGACTGGGTAAATAAGTCTTGGAATGGCTTTTTTTGAACTAGCTTTGTGTTATTGTTATTTTTGAATTTATTAGAATATAGTGACTTTTAGCTGGACAGTTGTGGTGCATGCTTTTAACCCCAGCACTTGTGAAGCAGGGGAAGGAAGATCTCTGAGTTTGAGAGGACAGCCTAGTCTACAAGAGCTAGTTGCAGTACAGGTACCAAACCACAGAGAAACTTGTCTCAAATCAAAGCAAAACAAAGAGAGAGAGAGAGAGAGAGAGAGAGAGAGAGAGAGAGAGAGAGAGAGAGGATGTTGACTTTTTAAAAAAGTATCGTGAGACCCATGTAAGATAAGGCCTCCAGCATGAAGAGGGGATGTGATTGTGTCTTACTCCTAGTGGATGATTTATTGGTAACTGATACTTACTAGGAGAATCAGTTTTCTTTAACAGTGCACCTGGTACTTGTTATTCTTAGGCTGGTGTGGGCTAAGAGCATCACTTATTTACATGTAAAGATTCCCACTCTGGTTGATTAAAGTCTATTAAAAGGTGATATCAGTGAATGTGGCATTGTCCCTTTCCAGTGTGAGCCAGTTCTGGTGCAGCACTCTACCTCTTGCAAGGTAATCACTGCAAAATAATCTCTCCAGGACTCACCAGAATGGCACACAAGATGGGCATATCAACACATGTCTTAAGTTAAGGAAGTTCCAAGCACAGTGGCTGTTACAAGGGACTTGTTACATAATGAATAATTGATTCTTGTTTTTAAATATAATTAAGTTGAGAAACAGAAAACCTGTTTCCAAATTGTGTTAATGGAAGCATAACTGATAAGAGATTTCTCATCTCTTGAAAGAAACAATATCATCTTTATTTCTTATTTTTCTCTAAAATAATGCTATGAAAACATTGCTTCCTTGGTTTATACTTCATACAACAAGATCTATGCAGTCAATCACAGAATGGACAAAATAAATATGAAGTTATAACTTTGGCCTTGGTGCAACTTTTGTGTTATAGAGTAAATGACTCTTGCAGAATATTTTGTCTGATAACATGTCAGAATGGGACCTTAAATATTCTAAAATATAACAAGGTTATAAATGTATGGCTTTAAGGATTTTAGCAAAAATATAGACCATAATCAAGTATTATATAAATTGCAAAACATCTTTAGGACATAAAAATCATATATTATTTATACATGCACATATATGTGCTCTGTGTACATGTAAAAATACATATATATACATAGTTACATAAAAGTAAGTAACTTAGCATATCATATATGTTTGAAATATCTTTTTTAATGTAGACATTTACAAATAATTTTAAATTAATTTTCATTAATTACTGGAATCATTCATGCATCGATATTTATGGACTCCTAACACATATCAGACAATCTTCTGGTCAAGAAAACACAGAAATAATTAATATAGATCCAGAGAACTGTAAAAAATAACTTATTCCTGGGATAGAAATATTTTGACATAAGTATGAAAGGAAAATGATACAAGATTTAAAATAAAGGAAAGACACAAAATCTTACCATTTTAGGTTCAATGAAATGGGGAGTTTAGACTACATTGGATAAAAGCGTTAGACATGCAAAGCAATTTTAATGTTTTTTTTTGCGTAGTTGCTTGCATTGAATAGGAATGTATGAGTATGATCTATTCCTCCGATTAGCAGGCTGCAGGACTTGCTTAGCAGTACATGTTTTGGCCTGTAGATGGCAGAAATGGCTCACTGTTCTGATGACTCTTGCCCAGGACACCTGTTGCAGGCAATCTTAAGATCTGTGCAGCAGCGCTCTAGCCAGTTGCCTACAGTTGCTCCCAAGAGCAGAGATACATATTTATTTCCTTAGAGCATCTTAAAACCTTGTGATGCAGCACATTTTTCATGTCAGGAAATTTTAATGTTCCTGAACATTTTGTGAGTACAGCTCATAAGTGTATGCATACGAAGGGCTTTTCATGAGAATAACTTTTGATCTTGAGATGCAAATAAAGAATTATTTACACACACACACATGCACACACAACACACACACACACACAAAACGAAAACAAAACAAATAAGAAAAAAACACTCCATACTGTGGGAAAAAAATCAGGTAAATTAAAAACAGAGGTCACCAAGCCTAAACACAGATGTGCCTGTGGTATAAGATTTCCTTCTGTTTCTGTTGCTTTCATTGGTTAATGAATAAAGAGACTGTCTTGGCCTAGTTGATAGGGTGGAACTTAGGTAGGTGAAGAAAACAGAACTGAATTCTTGGAGAAAGAAGGAACTGGCAGAGTTAGAGAGATGCCGTGGATCCTCTGCCTGAGACAGAGGCAGGTTAGAATTTTACCCAGTAAGCCACTTTCACGTGGCGATAAACAGATTAATGGACATGGGTTAAACTAAGATGTAAGAGCTAGCCAATAAGAAGTTAGAGCTAATGGCCAAGCAGTGTTTTAATTAATGCAGTTTCTCTGTGGTTATTTCAGGTATAAGCTAGCCAGGCGGCCAGGACAAACAGGGACCCTCTCCTTGTAACATGCCTGCTAAGTACAGACAATCTTTCCAGGATGTAACCACCTCTCTCAACTCAAAAAGAGGGCAATCTGTTAAGACCTGGGGCCTAAGACTGGAATTATACAAAGCAAATATTGCCTGTTGTTTTATACCACATGCAAGCTGCTACACCAGGTGACAGGGGATTCATACTTGAATAAGCATAAAACCTGGACTTGAAACATGTAATTTGGGGCAGTATAATAATATAGGCAAAATATTGTGTAGTAATTCAAGTTATAAAGTCAAGAATGATGGTGCATGCCTATAACATCAGTACTCCAGAGACTGATACATAGGCTTTTTGACAATTTGAAACCAGCATGGGCTACACCGGGCTCTATAATGAGATCTAGGTCAACCTGGGCTACAGAATAGCATCCCTTATTGAGGAAAGCTTGCATACCTCTATAGGAAAGAAATTCAAGCGTGGGATTTTGCAACCAGGATTTGAAGACTATTACACTCAATAATTGCAGGATTATTTTTTCAAGATTATGAAATAAAATTATCTGTGGCATTGCAAAGAAACTCTTAAGAAGTTGGGAGGGGAAGGCACTCCAGGCAATTGTATCAGTTTAGAGTTCATCTGAAATCTCACAGAATTGTACACCCCGACCCCATGTGTATATAACAGATAGAAGTGAATATCATGCTCAGTGAAAGTAAACTTTAGATTTCACAACCAAAAATTCATATAATACAAAATCAATAAATCCATATCCCCTATGTATTTAATCTACCCTGTCTCTAACTCTATTCTCCATTAATATATTTGCACTTGGCAGTTTTACAGTTTTTAATGTATTGTTATTGTAAAAGTAATCAGAAAGTTCAGAAAATCAATTAGCAATGAAAATAATCCATAATCCTATTTTTCTGATAAAATAACTCATAATAGTTTAGTGTTTAAAAGGCCTTAATGATTAAATAACAATTTCAATATCACGATGTCTATATTTATTAAAATGTGACTAAGATTGGACAAAAGTTATTGACATATAAAACCAGTCATGAGGACCATGACATTTTTGTGCCTTGTTAAAATTTATAGGCAATCAATGAAAAAGATTTCCATTTTGAAACAAGGAATGGGGGAGCTAGTTTCAGCCTTGGGCTTTGTAATTAGCAGATTTGTGTTAAATTCACACCTAAAATGAATTGTCCATTGGTGGCATGGCTTCCTCTCCTGTCCAGTACTATTGCTCTTGGTGAGTAGAATACCAATGAGTGCTGAACCTTGATAGTGCTGAAACTCAGGGAGGGTGATGTTCTCCCAATGAGAATTTCAAGTGTGTTTCTTTACTATTGTCATTTGAGAATTTCAGAAATATTAGGCTAGTCTAGAATTTCCAACCATCAAAGATAATGGTGGTTTGAAGTAGACATTACATTATAATATTGTTACCGAGGTATAGAATGCTGTGGGATATTCATTCATACCTTTGTTCTCTACTCAATATGTCGCAGTGACAATTCACACAGCTGTGTAAATAGAAATTTCTTTAAACGTTGCACAATATACACTGGCATAAAAGTCACCTTGATAGTGAAGCACTTCACTAAGTCTCTTTAGCAATGACACGGAAAGATGGAAAATGTCTTGGTGTCCTCAGACTGAACACAAGGGACTGTAACGCAGGGAGGCCCTCCAGCCCTGCCCAGTTTTATTCAGCTAGAGAACCACACCTCTTTTCTGTGCTTGTTGGGATCACTGAGATTCTGGGAAGTCATAGATACAGTAGTTTGTACCCTAAAAACTTTGAAACTCAGGGAAGCTACGACCATCTAGGTTCCCTGCATCTACTACATGCTTTTCCATGAGTCATTACCTCAAGGGATGCACCGCAATGTTTCTCTGATTGGCAATCTTCATTGTTTACTGGATTGGGAATCCCTAAGGGGACACACCCATGGTTGTGTTTCTGAAGTTGACTCCTGAGAGAATTAATTCAGACTGAAATATCAATTTTGAATGTGAGCTGGAGTGCCAGAAACAATGCACAGGAAAAAGCAAGAAAGCAAGGTCACTCTATAATTCCTAATTTTGCACTCAATATGACTAGCTGTCTTATGTTGAACTTGCAATAGCTAGTACCACTCTTGATGTTACAGTGAGTGCACTTCAGTAGGCTACACCTTAACACTGTAAACCAGAATAATACCACCTCTCCTTATTACTTTTATCCTGCATTTTGTCATTGTTGAAATATAAAAACACAGAAATTGGTACAAAGGAGTAGGTCTTTTCTGTGATAAACCTAATCTTATAACTGGTTCATAAGAATGATATGCAATAATTAGAAGCAGTGACCTAGAGAAGCTCTTAACGGCAGTAGGCAGAATTTAATGGGCCATTCTGGTGGAATTTCCAAAGATCAGAATGCCCAAAGAAATGTGAACAGTAAAGAAGGTGCTTACGATATTTCACAGGGGAAAAAGGAAAACATCAGGTATCAGGCCAGAGAAATTTGTGATACAGTCTTTAAATAATTTAGCCATATGACTCTCTTGTCCTGGGCACTTGAGTAAGTTTGACTTCAAATGCAATAGACTAATTTGTTGGTTCTCAGGAATTTCAAGAGTGTGTATAACTTAAGCTGTGTAATAGTTATTACTGTGGTCCAGATTTACAGTGAAAAAGAGAAACAAGTAGATGAAACAAAATTTAAAAATGACTACTGTAGGCAATGAAGGTACAGAGAAAGTAGATGTAATTTTTAAAGAGATCAAAACAATTAAGGAAAAGCCTCACATCGCATTAGGACTATAGATCAACACCAGGCAAAGATATCGGCAAGGAAGGATCCTACCATTCTAAAAATACAAAACCATTGAAAGCAGAAAAATGGATATGAGCTTGCATTCACTATCCAAAAAACTCACTAAGGAAGTATTGTCTCAGGGTCAGTCACCAAGGTGCAAAGAAGCATTGTGGTAAGAGGGGGCACACCAAGTTTCTCTTTGGAAGCAGAAATGGCAATGTCATCTACATGGTAATGGTTTTGCACTCATAAAAAATGTGAGAATTTGGGGAAGGACAGGGATACTTGCAGAAAGGTGCTCCTTATGGGCAGTATGTTGAAGGGTGAGTTTTGTTGCTGGGAGTCCTGAGAGACCATTGCATGAAGATGTGATAGTATAGGAGAAGTTTCAGTGGAGATCCAAGGATATTGGAGATCAGACTGTGAGGAATTAACAGAAGAAAACTACCTATCTACTGTTGAGCTAGACCAAGGGAGGTCTCGGGTGACAGAATTAGATGAACAAGGCTGCACAAATCTGTTGTAACTCAGATGACTGTACACAGAACGTAGAAGGTGGACATGGAGACACAGCATTTGAGTTTGTTCTGCTGGGTTTGACCTGATTTGGACAGGTCTTTCCTTGACGTGTTCACTCCTTTTTAAAGTGGGGAAATGGTTTTCACTGTGTCAAGGAATATTGAAAATATATGACTTGTTTTTATTTTTTGAGTTACCCATAATTGACTATTATCATGGGTTGTAAAAACACCAGTCAAACAAACAAAAGCAGAAAAACTTTTGATTAGGGAGTTTGAACAGTGTTGGAACTGTTAAAGATTATGAGCACTTTGGATGTAGAACTAAATACATTTTGGTTATAAGCCATACCAGGAAAAGAATGTTTTAGATGAAAATTAACTTTTTTGGTTATGAAGTAGATATAGATTGATTTGAGATGTTCATCTTCATTGTCACCATTACTGAATTTGGTTTGATTCTTAGGGCATTTACATAGATATTTAACTGAGGAAGAAAGAACCACCTTGAACATGGATTACAAGACCTCATGGTCTGGAGTCTCATACTTTTTAAACAGCAAAATGTAGAAAGTCAGATAAACACCAGCCTTTTATTCTCTGTTTTTTGTCTAGATACAGTGTGGTCAGTTTGCTATAGCAAAAATGGTTCTTACATTTCCAGCTTCTAGCCCCAATACACATACAGTGACTATACACTCAAAGTCAAAAGAAGTCATTCACTCTTTAAGATGATCTCTGTCAAATGTTTTATCATAACAATATGATAAGTAACTACTAACTCACAAGCTGCATGGTGACCTAATTGGCTCAACATTGTTCTGAGTTCTTCTTAGTGGTCAGGCTTCCTACTGGCTCTTTTCTCCATCCCAAGGTACTTAACTGAGACTCTAGCATCACTCCTAGTATGTGATTTCCGCCTGAAGTTGTGGCATGTTTTGTGATATTATTTGAAATAATTGTCTTAAACACGTAGGCCTTGAATCCTTATAAACCCAATCCACAGCTGTATATGCAATCATCTGGGAGTGGTTAGATTTTTATTTATTTTTTTAAAAATAGAACTGTTGCAAATACCTGTATAAAACAATTGGAACTCTCATTTATTTCTGAAATTTTATAGAAATTAGAAATGATTTTGACTTATTCTTATACATTGAACTCACATTTTACATTTCTGACCATAAGAGCCCCTGTAGCAAAAGACTGGAGGCTTTATAAAATCCCAAGGCATTTTTTTTTCCTCCTGACTATTATGATTTTCTTTCTTGGCTGGTATTTTAGCTAAATATGATCTTCTCCCTAAGATTTATCTCATTTTCACTGATCTAAATTTAAAAGTACCCATTGTAAAAAATATCTTATTTCATTATCCAATAATTCTATTGGATGTCTATGGACACCAGATTCAGGAGACTCATGAGTTCACTGGCAGACTGGACTACATAGAAAAATAATGTCTCAAAAAAAAAAAAGAAATAGGTTTCTCATTGTAATTTATGGGATTTTTAGCATAGCCAACATTTAGGTAGTACTTTTCATCTATACAATAGTCTGCTTTCAATATTTTTCTACTTTATATTTCTGCTCCACAAAATTTCTCCATTTGGAGGCAAAAATTTGATATGATGCAAACAATAAGAATTTTGTTATATACCTGATCAAAATGCTTCATGGTGATAAGAACATAGGACCGCATTACATTGTCATGAGGACTCTTGGTAATTATAGTGACTGCCAAGATAATGGATAACAATAGAGAAAATACAGCATCACATGCTAATAAGTAAGTCAGGAAAATGAATTACTGAAGCAAATCCAACATTTCAGAAAAAAGGGTAAAATCTCAGGTGGCTTCAAAACTGCCATTTTTATACAAGTCTCTAGCAGACTAGAAGTCTATTGTTTAGTGCTGGTTTTGGAATCTTCTCTTGCTTATTTGCCACAGAGGAGAGAGGGCTCGTCCCTTTTCAGAAGGAAAGAGGTCACTCTCCACATAGTTTGTGGTCACATTGTCAGAAGAGAAAAACTAAATTTGTTAGCATTATTTCCATCTATTCATCTGACCATTTTGAGGGTTATGTCTATATCCCTACATGAAAACTAACATTCTGTGACTCCAACATATGTACGATATGAAAACTAACATCCTATGACTCCAACATATGTATGATATGACTTATGGGTGTGGCTGTGATAAACACCATCAAGGAATGAAATTGTTGGCATAGATGAATGTCTCAGCGTCCTTCTTTATAGATAAGGAGGTGGAGAAAATTAGTCCAACATTCATTAAAATGTGTCAGATTTATCTCTAATATCTTAACTCTTCCCCATGTAAGTTACCATTTAGCATTCTGAATCCATATACAAGGTAAACTCATGTCATGTGTTTTATTAAAGTACTGCATTGTGATTTGTGAGCATGGGTTGTGATGCTGCCAGAGTATGAACTTAATGTGTGCTATGGCCTGAAGAGAAAGAACAATCATCAGTTGAATTCTCCCAGAAGAAGAGAAATAAACTAGCATTTGATTTCGTAGTGTCATGAATCATAGTGAAAACTACTGAAAGGAACACAAAAAATGAAACAGGAAAGGCAAGGAAGCTGGGTGTTCTTAGTCCTTTGATAAGCTGAAATCAAAGCCATGATTACATGTGTAAGGATATGATTAGGTAGAAATACATCTTGTAAAGAATCGTGCAGTCTTATTGTTCAAGGAATGATGTTTGGTAAGGAGCAAAAGCAGAAAGGACATATCTTGGGAGAAAGATTTGATTTTACTAAGGAAATTTTGTTTGACCAAAGAGTATACTTAGCCTACAGCCAGCTATTGAAGAAATGCCACTTAAACATTAGAATCCCTATCTCAGGGTTATTGGTTCTGAGCTGTTCATAGGGAGAATGGCTATGGTGCAAATGTGATGTGTGTTACAAAACAGAGCAGTTGGGGTTCTCTTTCAATTACTTCTCTGCAAGAGATCTGCCAGGTTTATTGTTACAGTTCCTCAGAAGGTAATGCAAAATATGCTAACAGGTGCACTATTGGCACAATGATTGGGGTTTGCTCCAGCTAGCTAGGGACTTCTGGGAGCTTTACTGAGCATACCTCTTGTCTTGTGGATGATGAAACAAAGATACTCATCAACTAAGTGCCATGAAAAAATAATCTGTGATGGCTCCCATGAGCCTCAAGTATTTGGCACAAACTATTCGGCATCATCGTGTATTGCCCCATGCTCAGTCTGAGACAGACCAGGATGACAATTACAAACTTTGCAACAGGAGGCTACTAGCACATACAGGAGAGTGAATTTCAGTTATTGGCAGAGAACCAGCAAAGTCCATCACAATAAGTTAAAGGAAAAGAGAAGCAAAAATATCTGAATGCTAATTATTTCTTTTTGAGCCTCTGTAGGTTTCCCAGGATGTAGGGGGAGTCAAGTAGCATTTTCTCTCTGTTTATGATTTCCCTCTGAGACCATGATTGCTTTAAGCAATGTATGCAGGGAAAGAATCATTTTTCTCCATGTCAGAGCCTGTAATAAGTGTCAATTTTTTTTTTTTGGCAGCTGAATCTAGTACTACACACCCACCATTAATGAAATTGAAATTACATATGTTAGGAACCTCAATCGTTTTGTTTCAAGGGACACTCAATGGATTCTCTACCTCTTCAGCTCTGAGGTTCTGTTTAGAGGCGAAAATGGGGTTGTGCGTTTGTACTTCTTTTCCTCCAAATTCCTAGAAGAAATGAATATTAAAAACATTTCTAGCATTATTAATTCCCTTCACATCTGGCATTCTCTATAAACTCTTCCTAAAGCCAGACATTCAGTATACAAAATTTGAAATCTTTAAGGTTTGCTTAGTGGAGCCTCTGAGCCATTTAATAAATAGCTCTTACATTTGCATAGGAATCATAGGCTCCTGGAGCAGAAAGTAAGCTTAAGAAAAAAAATCACAGAAAATGCTTCATTTTATAGGTAAGGAAAACGAACCCTGGGAGAATAAGTGATTTGCCTCAAGCCCTGCATGCAGTTTGTGGCAGAGACAATGGCAGATTTGAGAGTGTTGAAATCGAACATAATATTTAGTAGTGTTTAACAGCAGCTAGTTTAATCATAGTGAAATGATAATAAGTTAAATTAATTATTCTATACATTCTGTGCTAAGCCTTTGCCTATTATTTCAATAAGGAGACTGTTAATGGGATGACAGACCATTTAGGAAGGAGAATAGTGATATGATTAAGAACGGGGTGACTGGGATCAGATTGTGTGTTCGAAAACAGCTCGATTGTGTGTTATCTACATTATCTTTTGTGATAGTTCAACGACTCCCTTCTTCTTTGATAAGGAGTAGCAAAATGTGTCTGTATTGTTGAAGGTATTTTTTGAAATTAGTTGTACAAACAGAATCGGAGTGAGCATGCTAGAAGAGTACAAATAGGAAAATTTCAGAAATTCTTGTCAGAAGTTTTTTTTTTCAGACTGGGTTGCCTTGTCTAATCTCCATATGAGGGCATGTGCCTAATTTTATTGTGACTTGTTATGTTATTGTGTCTCTGTTAGTTACCTTGGGATGCCTGCTTTTTACTGAAGTCAAATGAGGGGGAAGAGGGCTGGTTCTGGGGGAGAGAGGAGGATGGCGGGAGAGGCAAACTGCTCTGGTAGGAATGGAACATATGAGAGAAAAAGAAAAAGAAAAGTTTATCATCAATTGTTTTTATCAAGGACTTACCACAGATCCATCAGATGGATCGGCCTTGACTGGCAAATTCTTTGCACAGTCCTCATTTATTTGTGATTGCCATCCCGTGACAAGAGACTGCTACACTGAATGCAGAGACTTTGAACATCTTTGTTCTTTGTGACAATGATCTCTCATTGCATTTGTAACACCGTCCTGTTGTGATTTCAGTTCGCATGTTCATGCCCACAAGGGAAGAAGATTCAGTAATAGATGCGAACATCTCTGGACAATGAGATGGCTACACTGTCATTGTATGCTGATAATATGCCCCTCCACACATGGGTGTTTGTATTGTTATGCATCAAGTCACTCTCTTAGTGCATCGCTGTGTTGGAATGCTGCTAATAGAGTTGGATCCCTTAGAATAATCTCCAACTATGTTCCTTCTCACAAGGCACTTCAACAATACTAGACTCATGTCTGTTTTACACTGCCATCTACATCTTGACAAAAAACCCCTACTATTTCACAACTTGTACTAGTGTCACATGAAAGGAAACAATTCCCATTTTAGGTCAATATGTCAGTGGCTATTTTCGTGACTTTGGTTGTTGCAAGTTGGTGGTTTGACAATATGACATGGGAGTCATGAACTGAATGCCAAAGAGACTGAGTTAGAAAGACACATGGCAGAATGGAAGACCAGACAACTTAGCTTTTACTGACACAGAAGAAGTCTGTATCCTTGTTTGAATAAATGGTCAATGAAATATTTATATTCCATTGAAACATTTGAAACCTTGCCAGCCTTTACAAATAACAGGATCAAACAGATGGAGAACTTTTGTCATCAGATTCAAGAGAGGGAAGCTGCAGGTCACTACTGTTTTGACATGATTATTTTATATTTATTTTTATTTTTTTACTGTTTTTATTGAGTTATATATATTTTCTCCACTCATTCGATATGCTAAACTCTCAGTGACTTTACTTTAGAGAAAACAGAGCTGATGATCAGAAATATATGTTGAAAAATACATCTTCATCTCTAGGATGCTTGGAAGTTGTTTCTGTTGCTGTTGAACATGGCTGGAAAAGATAGTTCGGGGGTCTTTTGGTATCACGGCAAAACACTTAAATTCTTAGCTATAATCTTAAGAATATAACTGAAAAAAGAGATAATTTTCCATGTAGTCAAGAAGCAATTCCCAGACTGGTAGAACTTTCAACCATTGGCTGGAATTTTACTGGAAGAGAAAGTTGAATGATGAACATTGGAGAAAGGTATTTCTGGTAAGTTCTACAAGTATGAAGTCTGTTTAGAGTTATAGACAAGACCATAAAAGTATTGGATTTTGTCAAATGCTTTTTCAGCATCTAGTGAGATGACCATATTTTATTTCTTTTAATTTATTTATATGGTAGATTTCATTGATAGATTTTCATGTTTTGAACCAGCCATGCATCTCTGGCATGAAGCTGACTTGATCATGATGGATGATATTTTTGATGTGTTCTTGGACTCAGTTTGCCAGTATTTTGTTCAGATTTTTTGTATCTATGTTCATAAGTGACATTTGTCTGTTTTTCTCCTTCTTGGTTGAGTCTTTGTGTAGTTTTGGTATCAGGGTAACTGTAGCCTCATAAAAAAAGAGTTTGGCAATGTTCCTTCTGTTTCTATTATGTGGAACATAATAGAACTTTGAGGAGTATAGGTATTAGCTCTTCTTTGAAGTTCTGGTAGAATTCTGCACTGAAGGCATTGAGCCCTGGACTTTTTTTGGTTGGAAGGCTTTTGATGACTACTTCTATTTCCTTAAAGGTTATAGGGCTATTTAAATTTTTCACCTGGTCTTGATTTAATTTTGGTATGTGGTACAAGATCATTTATTTTTTTATATTTCCAGTTTTCTGGAGTACAGGTTTTTTGTAGTATGACCTAATGATTCTCTGGATTTCCTCAGTGTCTGTTATTAAGTTACCCTTTTCATTTCTGATTTTGATAATTTGGATGTTCTCTTGCTGAATTTGATTAGTTTCAATAAAGGTTTGTCTATCCTGCTGATTTTCTCAAAGAACCAGCTCTTTGTTTCATTGATTCTTTGTATTATTTTCTTTGTTTCTATTTTATTGACTTCAGCCTTCAATTTGATTATTTCCTATAATCTGCTCTTCCTAGGTGAATCTGCTTCTTTTTGTTCTAGAGCTTTCAGGTGTGTTGTTAAGTCACTAGTGTGACGTTTCTCCACTTTCTTTATGTAGGTACTTAGTGCTATGAACTTGCCTCTTATCACTGCTTTTATAGTGTCCCATAGGTTTGGGTACATTGTGCCTTCATTTTTGTTGAATTCTAGGAGTCTTTAATTTCTTTCTTTCTTTCTTCCTTGACCCAGGGGTGGTTCAATTGAGCATTGTTCAATTTATTTCCATGAGCTTGTAGGCTTTTGCAATTTGTGTTGTTGTTACATTCTAACTTTAAACCATGGTCATCAGATATAATGCAGGGAGTTACTCCAATCTTTTTTGGTATCTGTTGAGGTTTGCTTTGTACCACGTATGTGGTCAGTTTTAGAGAAGGGGAGAACATTTTGCTGTTGTTGTTCCAGTCTATTTGGTATTCTGTAAGCTTTCATACCTTCCTAGGTATATCCTTCTTTAAGTTTGGAGTTTTCTTTTATGAATAAAGGTTCTATGAGATGCTCAGAAGAAGGTATATCTTTTGTGTTTGGATAGAAAGTTATGTAGATGTCTGTTAAGTCCATTTGAGTAATGCCATTCATTAGCTCCCTTATTTCTCTTTTAAGTATCTGTTTGGTTGACCTGTCTATTGTGGGGAGTGCAATGTTGAAGCCTCCTCCTCTTAGGGTGTGGGGATCAATGTACAATTAAAACTTTAGTAATGTTTGTTTTACATATGTGGGTGCTCATGTATTTAGGGCATAAGTGTTCAGAATTGATGCTTCATCTTTATGGGTTGTTTCTTTTTGAAATATAAAGTACTTCTTCATTTCTTCTGATAGATTTTAGTTTGAAGTCTTTTTCTATCAGGATAGCTACACCCACTTGCTTCTTAGGTTCATTTTATTAGAAAATCTTTTCCCAACCCTTTACTCTGACTTTGAGGTTGTTTCTTGCATACAGCAGACAGATGGATTCTGTTTTTGTATCCATTCTCTTAGCCTATGTCTTTCAATAGGTGAATTGAGTCCATTGATATTAAGTGATATTAATGACCAGTGATTAATGAACAGTTAATTCCTGTTATTTTTTTCAGTTTTAGTGTTTGTGTGTTTCCCTTTTTGGCCATTTGCTGGTGTGAATTTTATCTGTTGCCTGTGTTTCTGTGGGTGCAGTTAGATTTCTTGGGTTGGAGTTTTACTTCTAGTACTTTCTGTACGGCTGGATTTGTGGATAGGTTTTGTTTAAATCTGATTTTATCATGAAATATATGGTGATTGAAAGCTTTGCATCTATGGACTCTTAGTGTCTGCAGCACATCTGTCCAGAACCATCTGACTTTCATGGTTTCTACTGAGAAGTCAGGTGTAATTCTTATAATTCTGTTGTTATATGTTACTTGACCTTTTTCCTTCGCAGCTCTTAATATTCTTTTTATTCTGTATGTTTTCTGTATTTTCCTGTTCTATCCATTTATCAATGAATTTCATTTATTCACTGTAATTTAATGTCTGATTAATATTCTACTGTGTAAATGTACCACATTTTCTTTATCCAATCATGTGACGAGAGGCATTTAGTTTGCTTCCAGTTTCTGGCTGTCATGAATAGAGCAATAACGAATATGTTTGAGCAAGTGTCTCTGTGGAAGGATAAAGCATCCTTTCAGTATATGTACAAGAGTGGAATAGCTGGGTCTTGAGTTAAATATATTCTCATCTTCCTGAGTCACCACCACACTGATTTTCATAAGTATGCTCAAACTTGCAGTCCCATCAGCAATGGATGAGTGTTCTCCTTACTTCACATCCTGGCCAGCATGAGCTGTCACATTTTTATTGATCTAGCTACACAGATGGGTGAAAGATGAAATCTCAAAGTAATTTCAATTTATATTTCTCTGATATCTAAGGATATCAAATGTTTCTTTAATTATTTTTCAGATATTTGAGCTTCCTCATATGAGAATTATCTGTTTATATCTGTACACCATTCTTAAAACTGGGTTATTTCTTTCTTTCTTTTTTTTAAAAAATTTGAAAAACCAAAATTTATCATACAAATACATGAAACTGTTTAAAGGGTCAGTAAAACACTGCAAATGTTTCTTTGAAGAACACAGACAAGTACAAAACAGAATTTATATAAATACAGGCGTAGAACTAGTACAAAAATTAAAAATACTTAATGATCTTCCAGAGTCCTGTATTTTGTATATCTTGGATATTATCCTTCTGGTGCGGGAGAATGTGGACTTAGTAAATTTCTTTTTCAGTCCTGTAGGTTGCTATTGTGTCTGAATGATTGTGTTCTTTGCCTTACAAAAGCTTACATGAGGTCCATTTTATTAATTGTTGATCTTAGTCTCTGCATTATCAGTACTGTGTTCAGACAGTCTTTTCCTGTGCCAATACTCTTCTCTACTTTTCATCTATTATATTCAATGTATCTGCTTTTATGTTGAGTTATTTTGGTTCATTTGGATTTGTATTTTTTACAGGGTCATCATTCTGCATATATCATCCAGTTTGTTGTTGCATTTCTGGACATCTTTACAAAAAATACAAACAAACAAACAAACAAAACCATAGTTTTCCATAGGTGTGTTTATTTATGTCTTAGTCTTCAGTTAGGTTTCATTGATTGGCTTATCTCTTGATATGTGTCAATATACTATACTGTGTTTTTTAACAAAACTCTGCAGTGCAATTTGAGGTAGGGGATAGTGTGATATTTTTCATTATTCAGAATTTATTTTAGCTATCCTGTTGTGTGTGTTTGTGTATTATTCTTTATGTATAAACAGAAGAACTGTCCTATCAAGATATATGCAGAATTGTGTTGGAATTTGTATAGGGACTGCATTGTATAGCATATTGTTTTTGGTAGGATGGCCATTTGTATTATATTAATCATATAAGTCAATGAACATGGGTGGTTTTTCCATTTTTTGATATTTTATTTAATTTCTGTCTTCAAAGACTTGAAGGGTTTTTTTTTGTAATTTTATTAAATTATAAAAGTTTCCATTTCTGCCCCTCCTCCCACCACCCTCCCACTCCCCCCACTCCCTCTCCTCCTCCCTCTCCATCCCTAAGAGCAGTCAGGGTTTCCTGCCCAGTGGGAAGTTCAAGTTCCTCCCCTCTCCCTCCAGGTCCAGGAAGGTGAGTGTCCAGACGGACTGGATCCACAAAATCCAGTATATGCAGAGGAAACAAGTCCCAGTGCCATTGTCAATGGCTTTTCAGAAAGACTCCGGCCAGCCACATTCAGAGAATCCGGCCACATTCAGAGAATCTGGTTGGATTGCGTCCTCCTTCAGTCCCAGTCCGACTGGCCTTGGTAAACTCTCATTAGATCCGTCCCCTTGTATCAGTGGGTGATCACATCCCTCGCAGTCCTTATTTCCTTTTTCATTTTCTTCCTCCTTCTGCTCCTCATTTGGACCTTGGGGGGCTCAGTCCGGTGCTCCAATGTGGGTCTCCATCTGTATCGCCATCCATCGTGGGATGAAGGTTCTCTCTGATCTTGCCGTCTTTGCTCACGTTCTCTTTCCTTCTGCTTCTCGTTTGGACCTAGGGAGTTAAGTTCAGTGTTACCATGTGGGTCTCTGTCTCTATCTCCATCCATCGCCAGATGAAGGTTCTATGGTGATAAGCAAAATATTCATCAGTATGGTTATGGGCCTAGGCCGTTTCAGGCACCCTCTCTTCTGTCCAGAGAACAGTCTGGTGATCTCCTTGGACCTGTGATCCCATTTATAATCAAGTCTCCTGTAAACCCTAAGATGACTCCCTTAGTTGAAATATATTCTTCCCTGATCTCATATCCATCCTTCCTCCCTCCCCCATCCCAGTCCACCTAGCTTTCCCCATTCCTCCCCTGCTCCCTTCTCTCTAACCCTCTCCCCTTCCAACAACCATTCCACCCCTCCCCATGCACCCGAGGTTACCTGGGACTCTTGTCTATTTCCAATCTCCAGGCAGATAGTTACATGATTTTCATCAGGTTCACCTTCTTATTTAACTTCTCTAGGATCACGAATAATAGGCTCAAAGACCTTTAATTATGGTTAGAATCCACATATGAGTGAATACATACCATATTCCTTTTTTTGGGTCTGGCTTACCTGACTCAGTAAAGCGTTTTCTATTTCCATCCATTTGCATGCAAAACTCAAGATGTCATTGTTTTTTACCGCTGAGTAGAACTCTAACGTATATATGTTCCACACCTTTTTTAACCATTCTTCTATTGAGGGGCACCTAGGACACCTGATATTTGACAAGGGAGCTAAAGGCATACAATGGAAGAAGGATAGCATCTTTAACAAATGGTGCTGGCATAACTGGATGTCAACCTGTAGAAGAATGGAAATAGATCCATATCTATCACCATGCACAAAACTCAGGTCCAAATGGATTAAAGACATCAACATTAATCCGACCACTTTGAAGCTGATAGAAGAGAAAGTGGGAAGTAGTCTACAAGATATAGGCACAGGAGACCAGTTCCTAAGCAGAACCCCAGGAGCTCAGACAATAAGAGAAGCAATGAATAAATGGGACCTACTGAAACTGAGAAGCTTCTGTAAAGGACACTGTCAGTATGACAAAAAGGCTACCTTAGAACTGGGAGAAGATCTTCACAAATCCCTCATCAGACAAAGGTCTGATCTCCAAAATATACAAAGAACTCAAGAAACTAGACACTAAAACTCTAATTAACCCAATTAAAAAATGGGGTACTGAACTGAACAGAGAATTCACAACAGATGAACTCCGAATGGCCAAAAGGCACTTAAGGTCATGCTCAACCTCCTTAGCTATCAGGGAAATGCAAATCAAAACAACTTTGAGATATCATCTTACACCTGTCAGAATAGCCAAACTCAAAAACACAAATGATAGCCTATGCTGGAGAGGATGTGGAATGAGGGGAACACTCATCCATTGTTGGTGGGAATGCAAACTTGTGCAGCCACTGTGGAAATCAGTGTGGCGGTTTCTCAGGAAACTGGGAGTCAATCTCCCTCAGGACCCAGCAATTCCACTCTTGGGAATATACCCAAGAGATGCCCTATCATACCACAAAAGCATTTGTTCAACTATGTTCATAGCAGGACTTGAAGGTTTTATCATACAATTCTTTCACATGCTTTGTTGGCGATCCCAAAATATTTTATATTTTTTGTGAAAGGTTTTATTTCTCTGATTTATTTTCAGTTCATTTTTCTCTATTAATAAGAAGGCTACTGATTTTTTTCTTTATTTTATTTAATTATTTTTAATCTCTGGAACTCTTTATCACAAGGAAGAGTGGTAGAAGGCTTTCCCAGAATAAACCTTCAATGTTATTCTCTTCTTTGGAGAAGGATAACATCTTACAAGACATCTTGTTGATATCAAAACCTGACTAGTACAATGGGAGGAAATACAAGATCTCTAGAAATGTTAATTTCAACAATCTACTTATCAATGCCTTGTTATGATAAGTATGACTGTGTTAGTTTCAATGAGATGTTGTCCTTAATCTTAGGCATTTGAATACTTTGCTCCCAGTTGGTGGTACTGTCTGGGAAGGCTTCACAGTGGCTTTGTTGAAGAAAGCAGGTCATGGGAGGCAGCACTTGAGAGTTTAAATACTGGTGCCAATTTGAGTTTGCTCTCCCTGTTTTCAGTTTGATATGTGATCTCTCAGCTTCTTTCCCTTATACCTTGCTTGTTTCCAAGATTTCCTACCTTGATTCTTTCTTTCTACCTGCTCCCTTACAAGATCCCTACTCTCCATGGGTATCCTAAATGAAAGAGACACATCTAAAACTAAGTCTTAATCAATACAGATATCCGTAGCTCTGTGATTGTCTCCTAAAATAGTCAAGGTGGTTCAGTGTCACTTTAGAAAGTGAAGCAAGTCTCTTGGGCTTCATTTTGATTCCAGAGTGTTCCAACTCTCCACAGCATGATGGCAATTGTTACTGGCCTTCCTTTTGCTTTTGATCTCTGCTCTAGTGCTCTCTGGGCATTTCTCTAACATCTTGTCCTTGGTCATCTCTCTTCCTGCAGACATTTTCTTAACTGTGCTCCTTTGCCATGCTTTCATATGAACAAATAGCACCTAGTGCTAATATGTGGGCGGACAATATGTTCACATTATGGGTATACAGCCACTTTGCTTAAGATAAATATAAGATAATCACTATGGCTCTTCAATGAGACTCTCTGAGGATTATTTACCTCTCTGTCATAAAGGAAAAAAAAAAGAAAATATAATGGATGGTAGTTATCTGTGGCACTTTTCTTATTTTGTGTTATGGTGTGCTTGGCATGAAACAGCTCAGTTCTTCAGGAGTGACGAGCTGTCAGTTATGTCCCTGTGTCCAAATCTCTCTAAGAAAGGGGAAAGATTATATGAATTCTCATTACCCATAAAAAAGAGTCACCCTGAAAGCAAGGAACAACTACCTTTTACAATTTAAATTTTTTTTCTTAAATTCTTTTTTATTCTTTTCTTACATATTACATCTGACTGATTTATTTTCTTGAGTTCATTATTTATCTTCTACTTTTGAAAATGTTTATCAACTGTAGAAGTTTGCCTCTGGAACTTTTAGGGTCACTTACATATACTAATATATTACCAGCAGATATATAGACTTTGACTTCTTCCTTTCCCTTGATTGTATCCCCTTGATTCCTTCAGTTTTCCTATTGTTCCAGATAAGACTTCAAATGCTATACTAAATAGTTATGAAAAAAGTGGACAGCCTTGTCTTGTTCCTGACTTTAGTGAAATTGCTTTAAATTTCTCTCAATTTAAGTTGGTGTTGGTTAGACACCCTCAATTCTGAAAACATCTTTGATTCTGGAACTCTAAGCTCCAGCAGTTGATTGTGGATGAAGGCATCTATGAGCCATGTGTATGGAAAGAAGTCAAGAGTACAGGTTACTTGATGACACGTGTAAAGCAGACTCTTTCTTGAACAAATTGCTTCAGCAAAGGAAGACCACATAAAAATAGGAAATGTTTTACTTTCGAATGGATGAATACCTATCAATATTTATCCTGGTGGTGGCTGATATCCAATTAAGAAACCTTCAGTTGCAATTTAGAGAGGTATACTTTGTAAGTTTGAGAGAGAAATCAGCAATATATTAAAGGAAGATGCATTTTCTAATGAAATACAAAATAGACTGGAATTAGATCAATCTCAAAAGACAAAAAAGTCATTTTAGAAGACCTTAATACTCATATCACTATCAGCTGATTTATTATTTGAGGCAGGTGATGAGACCCATGTTCTTTGAGCTTTCAAGGTATTGTGTCATTAAATTTTTATGCTATTACAGAATTTGTGAACAGGACAAAGAAAAATATAATTGCATATAGAAAGGAAAAGGGGAGAATTCATAATCTTCCAACTACTTGTATTTAGAAGTCAAAGCCTCTTCTTTTCTTCATCATGGTTGTAATTTGTATGAGAAAACAATTCAATTGTTTTTATACAACATATTTGGATTATATTTTTTCTCCTCCCTAAATTCCTTCATCATTCCTCAGGCCCCCCCATCTCCCTATCTACACAATCTGAGAAAAAAAGCAACAAAAGCCAAACCATAACAACAATAACAAAAACAAAACCACAGTAAGACAAGAATACCATACTCACAAATCACAATCCCAGAGAACCTAGACAACAGTGAGCACCCTAAGAGAAACATACATAGATCTAATCTACATGGGTAGTAGAAAAAGACAAGATCTCCTGAGTAAATTGTGAGCATGGGACCTTGGAGAAGAGGGGTGAGGAAGTAACAGGAGCAGAGAAAAATGTAGAGCTCAATAAGAATCAATAATAATAATAAAAATACCATACCAATTTACAACATAATAAAAAGTACACAAAATCATAGAGTTTGTTTTCTGTTGCCCAATGACCCCTGGTCATGGGGCCTGCCCTGAGCTACGGTAGATTTACTCGGAGTCACTCTATTGGAGAGAACTGATTTTCCCAACAGGTATCAATTGCAAGTAAAATCTTGGTCAGGGATGAAATTTTGTGTTTCCTTCCCTTTCTCCATGCTGGGATTTTGTCTGGTTTGAACTTGTGCAAGCCATGTTTGCACTGTCACAATCCCTGGGAATTTATATGTGCATCAAACCTGTTGTGTCTGGAAGATACATTTTATGAAAATTTTAAGTGGGCAGTTTTTTGTTTGTTTTTACATTCTCTGGTGTACCCCAAAAATCAAGAACAAACTACAGAATGACAATAAGACATACTTGACATACTGGTTCTCTCTGCCTCCTTTTTCAATGCTAGTCAAGTGGAAATATTTTATAGAACGTATGTGTCTCAGGATATTTTTTTTCTCATTCTTTCTTTGAAATCAGGAGCTTCATTTTTTTCATATGACTTCAAGTGAAATCAGCAGGGATTAAACAGTCAATCTTGATGATTGAAATCCATGGGGACTCATATCCTGTCCTGAGAAATACATACGTGAGAGGTAGTGGCTATGGTCTGACAGACCTTGCAGTAGAACCTGTTACACTTCTATTATGTGATGGGACTTCAGGCCCTCCTTGTAGAATAAATGTCCGATAGCTTTCATTCGACTTGCTCTTTGGGCTCATTGTCATTTGTGCCATTGTTATTGAAGGGACTGAAATATAAATAGATATTTGAATACATAGGCATTTTTAAAATGGCACATGCAATATGACAAGTGGGCTGTAGAATTATGGCCTCCAATGAATTGTTGTTGAGGTCTGTGATAGATAATTTATTGTCAGCTTGACTACACCTGGAATCAACTAAAATCTAAGGAGCTGGGCATACCTGCAAGAGATTTTCATGTTTGCATCATTTGAAGTGGGAAGACCCACCCTAAGTCTGAACCATGCCATCCAGTCGCAGCCCATAAAAAAGGACTTGAAAAAAAGAAACTTTTCTGCATTCAGCCTGCTTTTCCATACAATCATTTGCAAGTTCATGCACTCTGCGGCATTTCTTCTCTAGCATCATAACCTCTTCAGTATTTTGATGGAGACTGAAGATGACCCGCTCTCTGGAGATTCCCTGTTACTCCAATATCAAATCAGGACTGAGGAGACATCAGTCTTATTGGTTAAATAGTTACTAGGTTCTTTTCCTTTGTGTATTAAGATAGGCATGGTTGATATAATCATACCAGAGCTTTGTAAGCCATTCTAGTAAATCATGATATATATTAATTCTATCAATTATGTCCATTTAGAGAAGCCTAATTTAAAGCCTTGCACAAGCAGAAAGAAACTCATAATCATACAAAGAATAAAAATGTATTCATGTATCTGTCTTGTCAAAATGAATCCCATTTCTTTTTATTAGTCTGGAATAAGTCTGAAATAGTCAACTCCACCAAGTAACTATATAGCCTCCTGCAGAAATTATGGCATAAGAAACTCAAATTGTGGTTTCTTGAGACAAATTGAACTCTGATATTGGCAGTTGTTATATTAGTTTTTGTTAGTAGGAATATGTGCACATCCTCATTTTTTATTCTCATGGTCTTTTTATTTATATTCTTTTCTCAAAGAACAAAAGTAGCCAATGACATAAACTATCTTATATTGAATCGTCAAGGCATTTTTTTCTTTGATTAGTAAATATATTTTTTATTTTTTTATTTTTTTTTAGTTAGACTTGTTTATTCAAGTATCCGAAAACACTCTTTCCACTTCCTCCCCTTCTCCCAATACCCTACCCCCTCCCCCAATCCCCACTCCTCCTCCCTCACCATTCCCAAGAACAGTCAGGGTTTCCTGCCCTGTGGGAAGTCCAAGTTCCTCCCCTCTCCCTCCAGGTCCAGGAAGGTGAGCATCCAAACAGGCCAGGATCCCTAAAAGCCAGTCCATGCAGACGAAACAAGACCCAGTGCCATTATCAATGGCTTCTCAGTCTTCATTTGGACCTTGGGGGCTCAGTCAGCCCCCATGTCAGCCACATTCAGAGCATCCGGTTTGATCAAATGCTCGTTCAGTCCCAGTCCAGCTGGCCTTGGTGAGCTCTCATTCGATCAGTCCCCTTGTATCAGTGGGTGAACGCACCCTTCTCGGTCCTGACTTCGATGCCCTATCATACTACATTTGTTCAACTATGTTCATAGCTGTTCATAGCTGCACTATTTGTAATAGCCAGAACATGGAAACAACCGAGGTGCCCCTCAATAGAAGAATGGTTAAAAAAGGTGTGGAACATATACACATTAGAGTTTTACTCAGCGGTTAAAAAAAACAATGTCATCTTGAATTTTGCATGCAAATGGATGGAAATAGAAAACGCTTTACTGAGTGAGGTAACCCAGACCCAAAAAGAGGAATATGGTATGTACTCATTCATAAGTGGATTCTAGCCACAGTTAAAGGTCTTTGAGTCTATAATTTGTGATCCTAGAGAAGCTAAATAAGAAGGTGAACCTGAAGAAAATCATATAGTTATCCTCCTGGATATTAGAAGTAGGCAAGATTGCCAGGCAAACTTGGGTGCACGGGGGGTGGGGGGTTGGAAGTAAGGGGAGATGGTTAGGGAGAGGGGAGAGGGGGAGGATTGAGGATGGCTTGGGGGAATGGGAGGGCGGAGGGAGGAAAGATGGTTATGGGAGCAGGGAAGTTTATATCTCAACTAAGGGAGCCATTTTAGGGTTTGCAAGAGACTTGATTCTGGAGGGGTTCCCAGGCCCAAGGAGAGGTCCCCAGATTGTACTCTGGGCAGCAGAGGAGAGGGTGCCTGAACTGGCCTTGGCCCATAACCATACTGATGAATATTTTGCAAGTCACCACAGAACCTTCATATGGCGATGGATGGAGATAGAGACAGAGACACATATTGGAACACTGGACCTAACTCCCTAGGTCCAAATGAGAAGCAGAGGGAGGGAGATCGTGAGCAAGGAAAGCAAAATCAGAGGGGGCCTTCATCCGACGATGGATGGAGATAGAGACGGAGACCCACATTGGAGCACTGGTAAATATTTTTTTTTATGATCAATACCACTCTGGGGAAAACTGGAAGAGAGCCATCTTTCATATAAGTGTTGCCATTTAATGGCTTCCCTTGATGTCCTTGTCCTTTTACATTTCCATACCCAGCATTACTTACTGATTACATTCTGGTCTAGATTTTCCTACTCCTATCATCCAGACAAGTCATTTACAGCTGTTTAAATTTCATGTGTAATCTGACCCCAGGGAACCTTTCTTTTTTTATAAAGTAGGAAACCAGATATGTTTTCTAAATCTTTGCACAACTTCTATTGTGCATGTCTCTTGGGGGCATCCCTGTGTGACCCTGTGCTTCAGGGAACATCCATGATACACTTATGATCCGTTTGACGGCTACAGTCTCACTTTATTGCACTTAGGAATCAGATACAAGTTGTATTGTAAAAGGGCCAATGTAGCAATCAAAGCCTTCAATACAAAGGATGCAGACCATATAGGAAATAAAAGCACTATTATCTCATCCACACTGACCAAGCTTAGTGTGTGAGTCCATTGTCTGTCCAGAAGTCTATTTACTGCAGTCAACTTCTGCATGTTTCCCAGTCATTGGTTTATATATATTCAGAGAACTGTTACTCTAGGGTTCTGGTGAGTTTCTCTTCTTTGAAAAAATATTTTTATGTTTTTCTTTTATGTGTATAAATGTTTTATTTACATCTATATATGTGTACCATGTCCATGTTCAGTACCATTGTGGCATCAGAACCTTTAGAACGAGTTTCAGATGATTGTCAGCTGCCATGTTGATGCCAGAGAACCAAATCCAGGTCCTCAAAAAGAACAGCAAATATTCTTAACTCCCAAGCCATCTCTTTAGTCCCAAGTTTCTCTTCTTGATAAAAACATGTAAAATAGAAATTACAAGGATGAGCAATAGTCATTCAGTTGATCTTAGTTTGTAATTGAGCTCTTTCCCATTCCACCTGCATCTCCATGCTTAGTTCATTTCTTCTTAGCTATCATTATTGTTGTTCCTAGAGTCTCTCAGATCCAGACTTTCATTCCTGAGAAACCTGAACCTTGAGACTTAAATTTATCATTGAAAGGAATTCTTCTCCATACCCTGGCATCAATACGTTTGGAGAAAAGTCTTAATAAATGCTGATGTGAGTCCCATGAGTCCACATGAGCCCCTTTTTGCATACTCCAAGGCATGACTAAACAAGGAAGTACACCTTGATCAAGTATCTGGTATCTATTCATCTGGTGATTTGTGTTTGTATAGGGCTAGTTTTTATATAGCAGATTCAAACAGACTGGCACTTTGGAAACATGACTCGATGACAGTTGGAAAATAAATTGTGGGAGGAAAATGAGTTGACATCTTGTTACCTTCAGTCTTCAGATTGATGACCCAGAATAAGTGAGTGTTGACCACAAAAGATACTACTTTCCTCTATGCATTATATGTAGTTTAAACAATGGTGTAGTTAAGAGTTTTGATAATATATCATTTTCTTATTTATTTCAAATAGATACTGCTGAGAAACTGTCTTAGCAAACCCTAACTCCTCCGATAGCTTCTGGGAAGAGCTGTAGTACACTTAAGTTGCCCCCACCTCCAATCCTCTGTTGTACAGAATGACAGGCTGTAAGAGCAGAGTTTATATCATATCATCTTCCATTCTTACCTTCAACCCTTTATAATTCAAGTTTCCAAGTATTTTCTTACCTTCTGCCTACAAAAAGAATGTGCTAGTAAAACTTTCTGTAATTTTTCTCAGTAAGATAATTACAGAAATCATATGATAAGATGTATGTACAAGTGTTTTTAAATTTTTTGTTCATTTACCCATTTCTTAATTTCTATTAAACCAGGAACTAAATCCCACATGGGAATCTATGTTAAATACAATATAGCAACATAGAATGATATCAATGGCTAAAAAACATTTTGTCCATTCTCATTCATTAAACACCTTGAGGAGTAGCCCCTGTCTACATGGGAGTGAAATGTCATCAGAGAGGAAGGACTCAACAGAATGGTGCAGAAATTTAGTTTTGTATACATGCCCAAATTTTACCTATTTACTAAAAATTCAATTGCTATAGTTATCATTCTGACTTTGTATCGAAAGATACAATTACTGTTATTGTTATTAAACATGTGTAATAAGACCTTAAACATGCTGATTGAGGCTTTTTATGAACTTGAGCATGGGACCATTTGCAGGGAATGAGCTCCTGCTTCTACACAGATGGTTCCCAGGAAACAGGCAAATCTCATTCTGCAGAGAGCCACCTTGCAGCTGCCGGCATTTCAGATCCTTGCATAGCTGTCAATTTCTACCTCAAATAGGCCTCTTCTGTACCCATGCTATCCATCATCTAGATTCTATTAGGAGGATATTATTTCTCAACATGGTAGTGCCTTCAGGAGGTGAGACTGTTTGCTTCTCTCATGAGTGAATGTCATAAAAAAAAAAAAAAAAACATGTTCTCTGAGCTGTTACTCTGGTAAGATCAAATGGGCTGAAATGCAGGGCAGCAGCATTGCTGTCTTTTCAAACCAATGCATGTCTTATGTGACCTGACTTACATCTCAACTTTGGAAAAAAAATCTAAATTTGAAAACACTGAGGCTGTTAAGCGACAATTTAAACTTCCAAAAGGAAACTTTAGTCTTTTCCCCATAAAATATATTTTGATCATTATTTTTTCCTACATTTCCTCCTATATTGTACCCACCACAGCCCCCATCCAACTCAGTACCTTTTCTCTCTTTAAAAAATAAACAGGTAAATAAAACAAACCAGAATAACAACAAAAAGCAAAGAAGAAGCACAAGGAACAAACACATATAAAACAAATACCAACAAAAGAGTATGATGTAGGAGAGTCTTCTATCTATCTGTTGCTTTCATTGGGTAATTAATAAAGAAAACTGCCTGACCTGATAGATCAGAACATAGGTAGGCGGGGAAGACAAAACTGAATTCTGGGAGGAAGAAAGCAGAGGCAGAGAGCTGCCCACCATGAAGCTGCCAGGTCAGACATGCTGAATCTTTCCTGGTAAGCCATGACCTCGTGGTGAGATACAGATTATTAGAAATGGGTTGAATCAATATGTGAGAGTTAGCCAATAAGAGATTGGAGGTAATGGGCCAGGCAGTGTTTAAATGAATATAATTTCCGTGTAATTATTTTGGGTGAAAACTAGCCGATGAGCTGGGATCCCGGCAGAAATGCAGTCCGCTGCTCCTTTTGCTACAAGAGTAAAGTGATGTACATATGAACAGATAGCTGCACCTTAAGTTAACAGGTTTGAGATAGGGAGTTTCATGTTTATTTGGAAATTTTCAAGAATCAGTCCTGGTGATAATGATTGTGAGGGTATAATGATTTGAATCAATATGATTTTTATAAACTGATAAACATAATGTCACAGTACTAGATTGGAAGGATCATAGAGTAGGGCCACAGTCTACTTTCAAATATATTTTTCTTGATCTATGGAGATTCCCATGGATTGCATTCTTTTCTGGGTGACTATAAGAAATTTGAAATTTCTGTTATTTATTATTAACTTTGAAAATTCAGGACAAATCATTACCTTTTATAACTTTAAGAACTTACTTTTATTATCTATTTTGCATGTACGTGATTGTGTGCATGCTACTGCACATGTGTCAAAGTCAGAGGGTGCTTTGTGTGAGTCAGGGCTCTTCTACTATGGGGCTTCTGGGCATTGAACTCAAATAAGCAAGCTTTTCAGCAGTTGCCTTTACCAAATAATACATATTACCAGCCCTAGGATAGGGTCACTTCTATTTATAAACACACATGTGTACGTATATGAGGATTATAGCATCCGTTTTGTGATCTGCATTTAGTGAAAACTGCTCCACCTCAGTATTTATCCTACATGAAAACAGAAATTCATAAAATGTTTCAGGCAATTTTATTCAAATTGCAACAGAATTTGCAAGAACAGACACTAACTAAATATGGACTGAGGTAGACATAGATAGAGAAATTGAATATGCTTACTATTGAGAATCAAGCTTAGAAAGACAATGATTGAAAACAGAAATAGAAGCATTTGCTTCCCCCTAAAAGAGATCAAGAAAGGTCCTATTCAAACACTAAAAATATGAAGAGTATTTGCAAACAGTTAGACATATCTTCACGTATTTGCAAACACACATATCTTCACTTTAATTTCAACAAAGTCAGAAAGAGGTGAGGAAAATACATATTTCATTTGATGTAAAACTTGAAGAAGCAACCTTTGACTGAGCAGGAAATGTGCCTTAGCTTTCTGTCATTATAAGAAAACTCTTTAAATAATTAAGCTTCAAAGGGAAAACATTTATGTTGTCTCAGATATTTGTAGTTTCTGAGATCATGATAACTGATGCCTTTACTAATGTCCAATAGATAGAATACTAGTAGATCAAAGCTATATACCTTAAGATCCAGAGAGTAGGGGAAGAGAAAAACATGGAGGTGCCCCCCCCAAATTTTTGCTTGCTTAGGATGAAACCTACACATATGTATATATGTACAGGATGAATTCTGTACATATCAGGTAAGTGTAGTAAATAGGAGTGGTGGGCTACATTCCCGCCTGGATCCTGGCTAACTTTACCCAAAATAATTACATGGAAACTATATTCATTTAAACACTGCCTGGCCCATTATATCTAGCCTCTTCTTGGCTAACTCTCACATCTTAATTAACCCATTTCTAATAATCTGTATATCACCACATGACTGTGGCTTACCGGGATGAGTCTAACCTATGTTTGTCTTGGAGAGAAGAACCATGGCATTTGCCTGACTCTGCTTTCTTTCTCCCAGCATCCTATTTGATCTACTCTGCCTATTTATGCTGCTGTCCTATCAAATGGCCAAGGCAGTTTTTTTTTATTTAACCAATGAAAGCAACACATAGAAAGAAGACCCTCCTACATCAGGTAAGTATTCTACCCACTGTGGGAGAGCTATACCTAAAACTCCCATAGTTATTCTATAAAACAAACCATCAATAACTAAAATCTGCCATCAAACCTAACTTTTTAAATGTTCTATCCCTGCCTGTGGCAAACTAAACACATAGAAATAAGACCCTCCTACATCAGGTAAGTATTCTACCCACTGTGGGAGAGCTATGCCAAAACTCCCATAGTTATTCTAGAAAACAAACCTTCAATAACTAAAATCTGCCATCAAACTTAACTTTTTAAAGGTTCTATCCCTGCCAGTGAAAGACTAGACTTTTACCATGTGGTCCTTTGGGGAGTATTCAGCAAAAAGACTAGAGCAACAGGAAGATGTTTTAAAAAAAGAGAAAATAGATGCCATAGTGAAAAGATTGACTTACAGCTGTTAGATTTGAAGTAAGAACCAGAAAGCTAAAGCAGATCAAAGGGAGTATTGTGTAGTGTTCACACCTGGATGATGACCAGTCACAGGAACATCACAATATTGAATGATTAGGGCACAAGTAGGAAGCACACTATTTAAATATTGCAAACAAAAAACGATTAGAAAAAAGTAAAATAGCAACTATCAATGATGCCCAGAACAGAGTAAAGATTAACTGAAATTTTCAGCAATAATAACTGAAATCATCAAATGCTATTTTAAGTAGTAAAATTGATCCAGCAGTGAAGCAGAAAACTGGGACAGAATCAAAATTATATAAATCTGTAAAGTGGGAGGTAGAGAGATGGGTAGTATGATGGTTTGAATGAGAATGGCCCCTAGAAGCTCTTATAATTAAATGCTTAGTCACCAGGCAGTGAAAGTATTTGGGAAAGATTAGGAGTTGTGGCCTTGTTGGAGTAGGTGTTGCCTTGTTAGCGAAGGTGTGCCACTGACAGCTTGAGGTTTCAAGAGTCCACATAAGTTCCAGCCACACTCTTCTCCATGGTGAATGGACTAACCCATAAAAGCCATGCACAAACCTCCAAATAAATGTTTTCTTTTTTAAGTTGCTTTGGTCATAGTGTCTTTTCACCACAATAGAAAAGTAATTAAAATAGGTATACAAGATGAGAGAGGATTAAAAATTGAGTAAAATAGAGGAAGACATTGAACACATATTACTTTGGGTAGAATGAAATAGTAAAGAAAGTCATGCCATCTATGCTATTTTCCTTAGAGTGAGGAACAGGTAAGTGTTCTAGGTTTTTTAAAAAGCTGCAAGTTAGAGATGGTGAAGATACTAGGAAAGGATGTCCCCAACAAGCAGTGCTCTCAATGTCATGAGATGCTAGAAACCAGTGTCTTCTAGAAAAAGAAAATAGGCAGAGGGATCATTTTGATACAAAATCTTCTTTTCAGTTGAGAGTCAAGGAAGAGACTAGACTGGCTATTGAGTTTAAGGGCAATTCGCTTCTCTCCTCTTTGGCTGGTTCTATTCACCTTAACTAGAACTGTACAGATATTGTACACAACCAAAGGAAACTGAGTCCCACAGCTCACACTCCACATCTAGATCTATGAAGCTGCAGTCCTAGGTCTTACAGACCCCTCTATCCCTGCAAGCACACACCCCAAACTTAAGTGTTAAGTGTTCCTGTGCATTTTTTCCTTTGCGTTCTCTCTCTCTCTCTCTCTCTCTCTCTCTTTTTGTGGTGTTATATGACCGTAGGTATTCACCTGAAACCCTTTGAAATCCACCTACCTGCATACTTAAAACAATTGCAACAGTGATGCTCTTGTTCTATGCCTGTGTTTGGAGACAATGTTAGTTACAGAAAACAAGCCCTTTAGAGCCCCCAAGGAGCCTGTGATTCAGTTACAAAGGAGAATCTCAGACTCCCCCTAGCTCCCCATTTAAGATGTTCGCTTTTATTATTTTATTACTGGCAACCTAGAAATGGGAAAGAGAAAAAAGAAAACCATGCCATTCTGGAAATAAGTGACCTAATTTTAGCTCTAGATGAAAGGGAAAGTAAGATGAATCAGAAGAAAATAAACCAATCTGTGGGAAGAGCAGGCAGGCATCTGCTCTTCGAAGGAATAAAAGTCAGCAAAAGTTCCTAATGTCTGAGGCTGAAGGGGCACTGCGGAAGAATTCCTGCAAAAATAGGCTATGGACAGTTCTGAGAAGGGACCCTCAGCTCTCTGTGTCTATCTTATGATTACCCTAGATGGGCCTGGAAGATGCTAATGAAAGCATTTTGGGTATCTGAATACTAAACACAGTTCTAATCTCGGACTTTCTCCATCAGACCACTTCCTCTTTTCCTATGAGTCAGATCCTAGCATCAAGCACCATGGCATTAGGTGGTTGGAGAAGGCAGATCACTAACCTGTTTGTCACACTGTAGTTGTAAAACCAAGGATCACACACAGGCTTCTCTTCCCAGGAGAAGCAAACACAGAATTAGGTTAGAAAAACATTTTTTCAATGTTAATAAATAAAGACAAATGGACGAGATTTCTCTGTAGGGTGAGATTGTTTTTGGTGATGTGGCTGGGTGAGAATGAACTCCTTTAAATTTATCTGTGACTCTTGGACAAGATCAAGATCAAGGCCAGTTCTTCAGGCTGAAGGCAAAGGCTTTTCTGTATGATGGACTAGCTGCAACATTGTTTCAGAGTTATGAGGCCCGAAGGACTGCATTAAGGACTTGCACAATGTGCATTACAGACAGTACCATGAATTTGGTCCTTTTTCCCTCTATCATCATAGAAAGAGGAGTAACTTCACCTCTGATAACAATTGTCCTTATGTCAGGTATTCACTAAAATGGGATGAATGTTTTTTCTCAAATTGAGGACCAGAGAAGCAGCACCACGCTCTTTAGTGTCCAAGAAGTAATGAATAACTAAGCGTCAATATTTCAGTTTTTGAAATTTTAAGAAAATGTATAAAATGCTTGCTATCATGGACTGTGGTTTTTAAAACATAATTTCATGTTTAGTTGCTCCCAAGTTCCAAATCCCCTCAAAATCCAAGGCCACTTATTTAGCATTTCTATTAATTTCTTGCATAGTTTTCAGCTTTTTATTTGGGAGGTACCACATATTGGCTCTGTAAAGGGTTATTTATTTAAGTCAATACTAGGTAGTCAGGGGTCAAACTGTGGACACTATCACCACTGTTTCTCTTTATCTTGTTAAGCAGCCTGGTGGACAACAGATTATTATTCTCAGATTATAAAAGAAGCCTACATTCGAAAGAACATTAGCACAGGAACAAACTTTGGAGACATATTGACTGGCTTTGAACTGACTTAACTGCTCCCACTTAACTGCTGTGTGTTTTTGAGCAAGTTGGTTGAACTCTCTGTGGCTCAGATTCTTTCTTTGTAAAACCAAATAATATTTATGCATTTTGCACAAGGTCATAAGAAATTTGAAGAAGTGGCTATGCTATATTCAAAGGAAGTTTTCCATAAATATTAGCCAGCATCATAATTACTAGAGAGGTCAAATATCTCTCATTTATATACCAACAACTTCTGCAAAAGATATGTCAATCTTGCTCCAGAGCCTGTGGTGTCCTGCTTTCCATTATCGGGGTGTGTGCACACCACACACTGTGTTGTTCTATGAATTGAATTAAAGGTAACATATTGAATAGTCTTTAGGATAAAATTATCTCAGCTTTGAAAGGAACAGAAAATTCATTTCAGAAATTGAGAGGTATCAAATCATTATAAACATTTGGGTATTTCTATATTAAAGATGAAGATACGTATCTATGATTGTTAAATAAAGAAATAAAAAAGTTAGGCAGTGTTGGCACAGAGTTTTAACTCCTGTACTCCAGAGGTAGAGACAGTCAGATTTCTGTGAGTTTGAGGACTGCTTGGTATACAGATTGAGTCAGGATAACTAGGGCTGTTACCCAGTGAAACCTTGCGTAAAAAAAATAAAACAAAATAAAATAAAGTTACACATGAAGAGATTCAATGTGAATATCTTTAATGATGGAAATGGCAAGAAAAGGTTCTTTGTTGCAAGAGTAATGAACAGTTTACAAATGAAGTAAATTAAATCTGATACTCATTAATGTCTTCTTCATAAGCTGCCCATGGTAGACAGAACAATTTAGGGTTTGGTGGAGTATTGACTAGACGTGATGATAGATAACCTAAGACTGGACAATCAGAGAGGGAGAAGGAAACATGGTGGGGGAAACAATGCCTTCTGCACAAAAGGCTGAATATGAATGGGCCATTTAATATAGATGACTAACTCAAGCTTATCTCTAAAGGGAAGTTTTTGAAAACACACTATCAACATTGATCTCTTGGGGCTAGAACAGTCTTGTTTTTCTGATTTGCTTATAACTTTAAGTTCCATGAACCTGCAGATGGAGGCCTTGCTCACTCCTAAAACTGCTCCTTAATGGCTTTCTCTTAATCTCCAAGTTTTCTGAAGTTCCACCTCTGGTCTTGGCACCCAAGTCAATGAATGGTATGAAAGACACATCTACAAGGAAAGTTGTGCACATGCAAACAGAGAATGCCACTTCGCCTTGGAAATGAGAAAAGTGTGGCGCACTCCTTAACCAGTAAGGAAGAATGACCACGAATTCGAGGATTTTTTTAAAATCACACTTTATTGGAGCCTCCTGGTTGAAGGGAGAGCAGGAAGAGAGAGAGAGAGAGAGAGAGAGAGAGAAGACCAAGCGGCATCTGCTTATATAGGTTGAAGGGACTCGGGCACTGTCCTGATTGGTGAATACCAGTCTGCTGATGCCTGAAGCCTCGGGATTGGCTAGGGGCAAAGCTCAATTGCGCATGTACAAGCAAAGGGCGCTCAGCCCCATGCAACAATACCAAAGAAGGACTTTGTTTACCTCCAAGCTGCAGGACTGTCAGCGACATCTTGTGATGGTGATATCCGGACGGCTCCTTACAGAAAAGGATGACTATTAAGTTTTCGCTAGGTATACAATAGCTAGGGTGAAGGGAAAAAAAGAGATGGGTTTTGCAGGACAGAGTCACAAGTGAGACTGGGGATGCATGCAGCTGGAGGAATGAACCCCACAGATTATTTACTGACAGCTGCTGCTGCCCTCCCTGCTGCTGCACTGAAATGGTCACCTTGCCACTGCCCTCTGTGTCCCCTGCTGCTTCTTAGTTTGAACATCTTGTTCTGCAGTCCTAAAAGAAAGTCCGGTCTAGAAAGAAATCTTCATTGTGCCTCATGCTGCAACATTAGCAGAGAAAGCACAGGTGAATATCCTTCATTGACCTCACTAAGAAACTGAGATGCCAGTTGATGTAATTTGAGAAGAGATGAGTGGACCAATTACAGACATTTGTCCAGACCAATCACAGCTATTCATTTAGAAACAATAGCAGCCTTGCCCCTTAGCACCAATCACAATCATCCACATTCACATTTTCCATCAGTCACAACCTTGCTCATTATCACAAGACACGATATACCTCTACCAGAGAAAGTGCCTTTCCTTAGGCCAAGACAGAAATGTTTCCTCAAGTACTGTGATTTCAAAATGTCTGGTACAAATAATTCTGCCTGTGCCTTTAGGATACGGGGAAACAGCTTCGGCCTTTAGCATAGTTGTCTCAAGACATTCATTTAGTATTCACAATATCTGATACAGAAGAAAGACAGCCCTCAAGACTGTTGCCCTGACAATCCTTTTGCTCATGGTAGCCCTTCCATCAAGGGAAAAACCAGTATCTGCTAACCAGGGGAGTCAAACTATACCATTCCCAGCATCTTTGCTTATTTATAGTATAATAAACATCAGAATGGGTGGTTACGATTGTAAACTTAGAGAATTGATCCAAATACCAGCAGCAGACAATTTAATACATTTTAATAATGCTTCTGCACTGCTCAGTGCTTGCCACTGTACAGAAAGTGTGGTTCCTCTTCATAAGTCTTATTATTCCTGGTTTATCTGTGCAAACAACAAAGCACTATTTCTGCAATACAACACTGGGTTATCTTCTTAAGGTGCGAAAAAGACCACACCATCTGAAGACTGATCCTCTTTATGTCAGGGTGTTCTTACAGCATAGGTCTACATCTCTACTGCCTCTGGCCATTCCTATTACCTCATTACTGCATTTCTCTAATGTCTCCAGGAATTATTCCCTTTCCAGGTCCCTACTTTGACCTGTGTTTTCCTAAATAATTTAGAAAGGAAATAACAGACTTCATTTCAGAAAGCATGATGAACAAACCCATGCACTAGGATTCAATGCAGGAACAAATTCTGAGTATTCTCAGACTGTATTTAAAGAGTCTTTGAGTTCATTTTCCAGTATCAATGTGCCTTAGGGCTCAGAGCCTAGATATTCAAATGGGCTCCATTCTCCCTCACATGTTCTCTATACACTCTCAACAAACACTTGATTTTGTTATAATCACGTAAATAATGAATGTGCTCAATTTTCACTATCCTTAGAAATTTTTCAGGTTGTGATTTCATGCATTGGAATCAGGAACAGATTACACTAATAAAGGATGTGCTTATGTGAGTGTGGGCTGCGCACTGTGGTTCTGAGCTTGAAGGTGCACTAAAGTCATCTAGAGATTCCTGCTTTCAGTGTCGGATGCAGGAGGTCTGGAGAGCATCTGACAGTTTACATATCTCACAAGATTTTTTTAAGTTGCTACCGGGGTCATAGGAGGAAACTCTGAGAACTACAAGTCTTCTGCATCTTCAAAAGCTATTGGGTGATTCCCACCAGCCAGAGAGAAATGTGGCATTGATACAAAAGCTGTGACCTGGGCAAGCTTTCATTCAGGTGATAGTCACGAAAGAGGTAAGTAAAGCTGGTTACTCAGCAAATAAAGATGTAATAGGGAAAGGATCATTTGAGGAACTAAAGAGTGTTCCCTACATCATTCCAAAACACCAGGTGAAAAATAGACATTCTCAATATAAGATGTTGAAAGTAGCATACGTCAGTAAGCAGGTAGGGGAAGGAACAATGGCTGCTCCGGCTTTACTATAACATGAAGGTGGGATTATGAGGAGGAAGAAACTTTGATATATGAAAACCTTTGCTTAAAACCTAGTGTCTTCCAATTTCCCAAATGCACTGAATTGACTATAAGTAAATTAACCTCTCTGATACTTAGCTGTTTTATCTGTGAGAAACAGGCAGTTGTGGCATCATGAGTTATTGTTTTTAGAAAATTGTATTGATGTTGATTTTTGTACATTGATATATTGAATATTATATATGAATATGCTTCTACCTCTATTTGTATTTATATATACATATATTTACATTCCTACCTCTGATTAAGATATTTATGTAATGATATACATCGTTTACATTTGGAGGTCATTGTCCTCACTCATTACACAGTTGTTCATTCTCTTAGTCATCAAGTTAGATAGATAGAAATCCATAGTCATATATGTTTATTATATTTATATTTAGGCTAATCAGGTTATTTAGGTGCACAGAGAACATACTTAGTATAGATAGTATAATCTTCAACTTCTTCGAAGAGCTGTGGAAAATGGCCTTTAATCTAACTCATAATTCTATAGTAATGAGACACAATCACTATTGGCATCACCGCTCTACTCCCAAGAGAACGTTGAGCACCAAAGACACTCCACCTGGAGCTTGTCTTCTCCCTGGCAGAACTGGCCTTTGGGCAAAGAAAAAGCCCATACCTCAACCACTGACAGAATTATAAATTATCCATAAATGAATAAAAACAGGAATGTCTTATCTTGCCAAGACAGGATGAGAGAGTCCTAAAAGGTTTCTTGCCTTTAAAAAAATGGCATGTCAGTTACATCAGGCCTTAGCCAAAGTTGGTTGACTCAACATTGCATACGAGACTTTGCATGATTGCCCAGGTATTCAGTTGTCTCTTCCATTCGTTGCACATTTCGGGAGTTTCCCGTTTGTACTTCCGGGCTGCTTGAGTAAAATTATTTTCCTTCTCAGATCTTTGATGGAGTTAAAGATTAGTTATAGTTACCATCTACATTATTTAGACTCCCTAAGATAGAATGTTTAGTAGAATTTTTGTTATATGTTTCTTGCTTAACATTGTTTATTGTTTGTAACTTTATATTTATTATTTGCTTCTATTGTATATAGTTGTATTTGGTTTGGTTCTGTCTTATTTTAGAAAAAGGAGGGAGATGATAGGGGAGTTCAGCCAATCACATTCTGTTTTTGGGGCATGCCGCCCTTAGGCTAAAGCTTGCCTATAAACCTAGCAAGCTAGCTCAGCTAGCTCTCTCTTGCCTGACTCCTGCGTCCAGATGGATCGTTTGGATTCTGGTGTAAACTGGTGTAAGTCTTACTTCTGTTTATTAAAGCTGTATATTTTGTATTAAGATAGTCTGGGGACTTTTCATTATCAATCGCCCTGGGGCTTCAATCATAGGATTAAATGAACTATCTCAGACACTGAACATATATAAGTTATTTAAATAATATATAAGTTATATAAATAATTTCTCATTATGATGAGGGAATTAGGCAAAGATCAGAATTCTGGACCCATACATCAATGTTGATAGATGTCTGTGTCTAAGCAGAGCTTGTGATGATTGGTTTATTGTACTGAATTTGAGTTACAAGAGGAAATGACAGACTACAGAGGACCTGCAATCCCCTGCACTCTGGCTCTAGAAATGAAGAACCTGTAAAAGTGAACTGAACCAAAAAATTGGCAGTAGGAATATATCCCAAATGTCCTGTAGGAGTTTAGGAAAGTCCATAATCCATAATGAAGGATTTAGTCTCAGCTTCAAAAACATGTCAAATCAAATAGAGACAAGAAAAAAAATACTAAAAATGATAATTGTAATAAATATTTGTCGAATCATTTCTGAGTTCATGTGCCATATCACGTAGCTTTGAAGTATACACATGCATGCATTTACTTTAGTTTGTATATGTGTATACATGCATATACATGGTTGCAATAAGATGAATATACCCTATTTCATAATGAACCTATACTGTAAGTTAAGAATAAAAATGTATATTTGAGATTTAAGAAAGGAATTTAGAAGAAAACATTCAAATTGTTCATGGTGGGACACTTCTATAATTCCAGTACCAAAAATTGCTAAGTACAAGTGTCAGAGTTCAACCTGGGCATCACAATCAGATACTATTGTAGAAGGCTGCTTATTCATTTTCTGGCCACCCAGACTTCCAAAATAATCACACAGAAACTTTGTTATTTAAATCATTGCTTGGCCTATTAGCTCTAGTTTTATATTGGCTAACTCTTACATCTGAATTTAACCTATCTCCATTAATCTGTGCACCACCATGAGGTCATGTCCTACCAGCAAAAGTTCAGTATATCTGTCTCCAGAGGCAGCTCCATGGCTACTCAATGACTCTGCCTTCTTTCCTCCAACATTCAGATTAGTTTTCCCCCACCTAGCTTTATTTTACCCTATCACAGGCTCAAGACAGTTTCTTTATTAACCAATGGTATTCACAGCATACAGAGGGGAATCCCACATCAAGATTCTGTCTCACTGTGGGTAGAGGAAAGAGGAATAACTGGTTCTATATGTCTACAACATCAACTATGATTGGTTAAAACTGGCCTTTCAAATATGAGATTTTGCCATTTTCTACAGTCTATCATGTTTCTAGTTTATACTTGGAAGATTGAGGGTTTCTTATGTAAATATTTGCACATTTATTTGTACTTAAGTATATTTTAAAAAATTTATGTAGTAATATATGTTAATGTGTATAATAATCTATAGTGTGATTATTCATATACAAGTATACTTGTGTATGTGCATGTATTTATATATTCACACACATACACTGTATTTGTTATTAGTTCTGTAGAACCCTGTCTAAAATATGAGCCAACCCGGAGATTTCAATGCAACTTCATTTGTCCAACAAGGCTTATCTTTTGCATTCGGTTTCTACTGATTCCTACATCATCTCATAGAGATAGTTAGATGTGACTTATTCAGGCTTAAAAGAAAGGATTTCCAAATTCTATATAACAACTTTAATCCTTCGCAGTCATGAAGAGTCATTATTAGGAATCCAGTCATTAACAGTATCCTCAGTTTTTATTTCTTCCTGCTTTGCCTGACTTATCTCTATGTGCTTCTATAAAACCAGGAAGTTAGGCTAGGTGTGCTATGCAGAAATGAATAGACCAGAGGCCCAGATATTTAATGTCCACTGGGATTTGGTGATGAGAAGTCTGACATTTTAGGTGTACCGAGAATGTAGTTAAAGGGAGATAAGGAAATTTGCATTGATCAATCCTCTTCACATGTACCATCTGATCCATGATAAGTAGGGACAAGTAAGTAACTGGTATGATATTATAATGTCCCTAATGCTAAAATAAATGGGGCAAATCAATCACACCAACAATGAGTTATCAGGGAAGAGCCATAAAATTACAGTCTGGTGTTGTCCACATAGTCACCTCTTCTTCCAGGATGCTGTGCAATTCCATACATGTTTCTGGTCATAGTTTGATACCTGAGTGTTGATGATTACTTTTGGTACAAATTCAAGTCATACTTGATAGGTAAGACATGTTTTGTAACATACAAATGATATACTTCAATGACCATTTTCCACTCATGTTATGGGATTTCCCTCTGTATGCTGTGATTACCATTGATTAATAAAGAAACTACTGTGAACCTATAGCAAGGCAGAACTTAGATAGGCTGGGAAAACTAAACTGAACGCTGGGAGGAAGAAGGTGGAGTGAGAAAGAAGTCATAGCCCTGCTGGAACCAGATGGAACTTTATCCAGTAAGACACAGCCACATGGCGATACACAGATTACTAGAAATGGATTAAATTAAAATGTAAAATACATTTGAAAAATATATCTCATTTTGTTCAAAGATGGTAAATCAAGGACATACCCTAAACTGTCAATGAAGATCCAGTTTTATTTATCTCCCCAGGACAGTACTAAAATTTCAATATAATCAGCTGATTGATGATTTTCACCTTTGATAGATGGCAGTAGTTGCTCCCTTCTATCCCAGCAATAAAAATAAAAATCATGGATCTAAAAGTAAAAAACACTTTTGAATTAAAATATTTAGTTTCTGCAGAGCTTAGAAACTATCTCAGGAAATTTTGTCACATTCTTCTGGTTAGTAGGAGCCATAGAACAGAAGCCCTAACAATTCAGCAAGTATAAAAAAATCATTTCAGTGAGCCAGGTAACACACCCCTGCTCAGGTCCAAAGAGGGCAGAAAGAGCCATAACAAAGATCTTGGGATTCCCCACCTTACAGCTTCTTCACTCACTGGCTTTTTTTTTGTTTTGTTTTGTTTTGTTTTTTGTTTTTTGTTTTGCAACTTCAGTGCCTCTCTGCTGAGTATCGTGTACGATGATTTGTCCATGGCACATAGCAGAGGTGTGAGGATTTACTCTTTGTCCCTGTGGACTCACGTAGCCACTTCCGGAAACTCAAATGCCTGCACTAAGCTTGTTTTCTCTAATCACTTTCCATCACACGGTAAGAATCACCACCTGTATGTTTTCTGTAGAATAGTCCTGATATTGTTGCTTACATATTGCTATTGATTGTTGCTCATGACACTGTCACTATTGTCTAGAATCACTAAGGTGTTCCTCTTCATTACAACAAAAACTAATGTCACTTCTTCCATGAAGACTTCTTAAATTTACCCATCCAGAGGAAACATAAGATATAAGGTCTTTGAAATTTACTAGAAGGAGGGAAACATAGTGTTTCAGACTGGTCACCTCCACAGTATTTTCCTCTTTACTGTACATTTTGGTTCAAGATGAGTGAATTTTAGGTTAGAATGCATAAATAGTATCATTACTAGATTGATAACTAGCTTTGTACTTGTATGACTGGAGTTTTCAAAATCATGTACTTATTGTACATGAAGAATAGAATTTTTTTTAAAAAAAAACAGGTGTTTATGTTCTAGACTTTACTAGTTTGACTACTCTCAAATATGCAAGAACAAAGTTAAATTTATCTAAACATTTTAATACTATCTGTCTTACCTGGTCTAGTTCAATTGTTCCCTTGACTTTGTTAGAGGATTAACAATGGAAAAGATCACTTAAGGGGCATGACACACCCCATAGGGATGAAGCAGTCACCATAAAAGATTCTATGTAGGGATGTTGATTACTAGCAGAGAGGTACATCCTTTTCTATCAGCAGGCTGAGTATCCACATGCTAATATGCGTTAGGCCCCATAGCTATTGGTTAAGGTATTTAGTTATTTGCCCTGTAATGGTCTTGAAGCTGTAATTTAGAGGCCTCTAAGAAGAAAGTTGCTGACTTAAGTAAGGACAGAAGCACTGGATTGTCATTTGTGCAGAAGTCAATCTTTCCAAGCCCATACTTGGGCTGACTGAGTATGACAAGTACATTAACGTCAGTCCAGAAGCAGACCCAGGTGTATTAGCTGATGGCTGACTTGACTTTCAGGGTCCTTGAGAGTGACCTTGACGTACTCTTCTTATGCAGCAGGATGAGAAGGATATATTTAAGACCCTTCCTTCTCTCTTATCTTCTTCAGGATGAGCTCGCTTTTCCATCTTTTCCAGCTCTGTGATTTCCTCCAAAGGTCTTTCCCTTATTAGATCCTTAGGCAGTTATTATAGTCATGGCATCTTACTTTCATAAGATCTATACTAATGTAGACCCATAAGTCAGTGTAATATTTTTCTTATATACATGAAAAATACAAGCACCAAGAATTTCCTGAGATCTCACAAACCATTACTGCAAGTGGGTGTGTAGATAAAACTTATGTGGGGATATGTGCAAATCTTGACTTCTCAAAGCATACCTAAAGGTAAGTATGTATATCAAATCTTGTAAATGAAATATTGTCGACTGGATTCAGATGAAAACAATATTTATGAATTGCATGACAGTTTAGAGGGAAAGTACTCAGAATAACAGGTTAAGTGTACAGATACAATTTCGCATGCAGTTTGCAGAAATTGGAAAAAAAAGGATGGATAGAGTTGGGACTAAACAAATTCTGAGTGTGACTGAGAGAATTAAGATGAATCGTTAGCAGTTGTATCATAGTGAATGCAATCTTAGCTAAATTAATTTGTTCTAAATGAAATTGTTGTCTTTCTGTTTGGAGCTAGATCCCTTAGCAGCATGTTCATGGTCACCAAGAAATTTCAAATCACGTTTGAAGCTCAAGAAAGAAACATGTTTCCTCTTAAATATTTTCTTAGTTCACTTTTGTAACATCCCATGATTTGTTTTAACTTGTTGTTACAAGGTTCCTTATAAATTTTTCTTTGCAGTCAAGGTGTGTGTGTGTGTGCACGTGCATGAACGTGTGTGTGTGTGCATGTGTATGTGTTTACGTGCATGTGTTTATGTGTGTGTGAGTGTGTGCATGTGAATGTGCATGTGTGTGTACAAACTTGGAGTCTTACATATACTTAGCATATGCTCTGCCATCAACCTATAACCTACTCCGAAAACCTTAAGTTCTATTCTTATTCTGTTCACAAAGATTGTTTTTGCGAACACAATATAGGAAAAAATATTGAAGACTCCACTGCATTTTCTTTTACTATTGGAGTCTATAGTCATGTATAATCCAAACAAAGGAAGAAAATACTTGGGAGTAAAAATCCTAAGTGGACTTGGGGACAGCGTGATGGAAGAAAGCAAGGGTAGAAGAGAGGGTTAACTAAAATTAAGATTTTATGAAAAATCACATGAAAATGTATTACCTTATAAACTAGTTAAAATATAAGATTTTAAGAAAGAATTTGAACAAAAGTACCTTGTGTAGGTGGACAGTTTTGATCCAGAAGCCACAGGATATTATATGAAAATCATAGTATCAGCTGTGGGTTATCTCCCTATGAACTGTTCATTGTGAAGACCTCAGGGGTCCCTAAAACAGTGCAGACTATTGCCATTGCTGTTGGTTATTCACCACAGCTCCACGGTGACACCGTATTGCTGAAGACATCTCTTACCTCAGTTATACAACATAGAGAAATGAATCCGGAATTAAACTTGAAGCTTTCTATTCCTATCCACCTGTCATAATTTTAGAGGGTGTGCTGAGGGCTGTTGGGAGAGAAAAGTGGTCCCTATGAAAACTGAATCCTAAAATGCTGACCTTGTAAACAAGATGTGTTCATTGATGTAGCAGTGGCACGAAAAGTATGAGACCAATCAGCTCCTTTTTAATTGGGTTTTAGGCTATACCACAGGCAGGAATCCTTGCAAGGCACTGTATGCTGATCAAATGTCCTTGGCTGCAAAGGTCTTGGGCATTGGAATAGAGCCTACACTTACATTTTGCTAACTGAAAAGACAGGTAAACTGTCTTCTAAATATTTATGCCTATATCCATGGATTTTTGCTATTCTCACAATTGATCAGAGAAGCTTCTTTCTGAATAGGCAGAGGAGGGTAAGCGATTATTGAGTGCTCAGCCCTGGGCAGGACTTTGACATGACCTCATCCAAAGCGCAGGAAACATTGAAGAAGAAAGTGAATAAATAGAGTGGCACAGCAGAGGAAAGGTAGAATATTATAAAATTCTGTCTGCTGGACATGATATGGCTGCTGTGTATGGTAGGTATGTGTACCTACAAAGGACCTGCTTAGGATGGCACCTATCAGCATTTTATAATGGCTGAGAGATGAGGCCATGAGACCCCACTCATCTCTGAAAAATTATAGGAATTATTTGATAGCTGCTATGAGAAGAAGACATATGTATCAGTAGTGTAATCACTGGCAAGTTGCCCTTGCTTAAGTAAAATAGCCTTCTCATCCATACTAAGCAAGAAACCCTAATTGTTCAAAGTGCATCACAAAAACAAAACAGAATAAAAATATTGTGAGAGTTAGAGGAGGACTTATTGGGCAGGTATAAGTAATTCAGTAGGAATGGGAGCATAATAAGAGAGGATAATGGGAGGAATATGGTCCACCCTCATGTATATGAACTTGTGAATGAACCAGAACTGAAATTTCAGGTCTATTTCACTTGATTATGCTTCAGTAACATAATCTTATTATGTAACTATTTTTACTTTTAAAACTCATGACATGGCACAAGAGTCATATGTAATGTAGTTTTTAGTATATTCACAAAGTTGCATTGCTCTTGCTATTAAGTGATTCTAGAAAGAACATCCATGTCATCAGCAGACTCTCCACTCTCCCATATTGTTTATAAGCTTCACTCTTCTAGCATTTTAGTTGTATATTTATCTTTGATTAATTTTCAGAAACAGATTTTACTCTATATATACATATATATATACATGCATGTATGTGTGTGTTTGTTATTTGTTTTGTACTCAAGGACAAGTAAATGACAAAGCAATATCACAAAGACAAATCAATACTGGTTACAATTGCCAGTTTTTAACCTAGGAAACAAATTTTATTCTTTCTATTTCAATGCAATTTTTATCAGTACTTCAGAAAGAACTCAGAAGAGAAATCAATAATGGCAAATACATCGAGCAAAATTTTCCAGGAAAATATGAAAGTAATTCATATTCCCCATTTTAATGTTGATTTCAAAAAATTAAAAGTCAAATTTAAATCTATATGTAGTAATCAATTTAAAAATAGTAACTAGTATATTTTAATTCTTTGTTTTCAATTTTATGTCTTTCTCTGCCATTGTCTGCATGTTATTATCATCATTATTATAATTATTATGGATAATTCTCTGGCTTATATTTCTAGCTTATTTTTTATTCATTGCAATATCACTACCAACAATTTGGGTCTTGAGATAAAGCATACTGACTTTCCAATAAAAATATCAATTGAGTGGTAAGTTTGTCCTATATAATATTAATATATTGTGGATACATTTGCTGTTGGAAATTATTTCCCTTAAATGAGTTTTTGTTTACCTATTATGCTTTTATTCTGTATTTGTGTGACTGTGAGTTCTAGATCATAGAAACTTTAGAAAATAAACAAGACAAGATCTTTAAAGTTTGTAAACATATTTGTCTTTATACCAGATGAAAAAGAAGCTATGAGTCTATATGTGGAATGTGCTATGAGGCCAGGTTTTTGAGAATGTTTTCACTCCTATTTTCTTATTTTTCATGATCCCTTTATCTGTTATTTCTCTAAACTGGACTGTCAGCATTGCTGACTACAGTTTCTTCTAGGATTAGTTAAGGCAATGGATAAGCTAACAGATTTCGGCAGTTAGTCATTAACTAGGAGCCATTTTGTCTCTAGAAGACATAGGACAATATCTGGGGGCTTCATTGGTTAATCTACCAGGGGGAAAGCATGTTAATAACATTTCATGAGTGGAGGTCAGGAATTGTGCTAAGTCCCCTTTAATATGTGGGACAATATTTGGCATTAGTTACCTGACCCAAATTATTAATAGTAATAAAGGCTGGGGAACTGTGGCCTAAATATCAGAGACATAGATAACTTTACAGAAATAAACTTTATTATACTCTGTCCTACTTTTTCTTTAGTCCTTTGCTTTGGGAACAGCCATGTCTTAAGTTCACTTAAACAAATCTATGGTGAAACCCACAATTTGAATAACTACTACTGTCATCTCCACCATTTAATGCCATCTATCTGAGTGAAATCATGGAAGAGAAATTACTCCCCTACTGCCAGTCAGTCTTATGATTGAAGGATGAGCAGTTTGTGGACAACAAACACATGAGACACTTTGATGGTTAATATCAGTTATCAACTGGACAAGATGTAGATATCCTAGAAGACAAAATCCTGGTCACATTTGTGTGGGAGATTCTAGATCAGTATAGTTGAGGTGGGGCAAATCATATTAAATGTGGATGACATCATTCAATGGGTTGGAGTCCTCGACTGGATAAAAAGGAAAAAAAAAAGTGTGCAGAACACCAACACCAACTTTGCAGATGCAAAATGACCTTCATGCCTCAAATTCTTGCTCCTATGCTTCCCGCACCGTGATGGATTGTATCCTCAAGTTCTTAACCAAAATTAAGTTTTCCTTCCCTATGCATCGTTTATCAGGGAAAATAGAGTCTAAGTTGCTAGTTAATCCACCACTGAACACCTGAGATATATACAGTACTTGTGGTAAGAAAATTTCTGTTTGCAATCCTAAAGCTTTGCAAGTGCTTTCTATGCAACGATTGGCAGATCACGTGCCATGTTGTCAACTTCAAACTTAATGGTCTTTCTGACAGATGATGATCAGTTAATTTTTCATCTGTTATATAGCCACCAGATCTATACAACTTTCTTTCTACAACAATAAAAAAGTGAAAATTACTCCAAAAATAGAAAGATAATTGTTTCAGAGAATTAAGACCTGCAATACCCTTAAAAGTTTCAAAGCACTGATTACAACCATCCACTCTATAGCTCACAGGCTACTCAACACATATAAAGAGAAAATCCTGTTTTTATGAAAAAAAAAACAACTTTTGTTATATTAGTGAATATTATAATTATATATATTATTTATATAACAAATTAAAAATTGTATATTACAGTTATATATTATGTTAATTATGAGTAGTCTCCCACCAGATATGTATGTTCTGAACAAAATAAAAAAACTTGTGACCACAAAACTGTGTTACTATAAGTTCACTAATTTTCCTGCTAAGAATTTCATCTTTAAAAAGTGTTTGCACTCTTCTTTCTTATCTAAACTAGAAGTATTTTAATTCAGATGACTAGTTCTTATTTTATCCCTTGCCAAATGAGTCCTCCAGGGGTAAAGTGCATTGTTAAGAGTCTTACAATTTTATTGAATTAATAACCAACAGATTGGTGGCAAGTGTAATTTGTTGGGGTCAAGAAGATAATAGTGACTTGATGAACATTGATAATAATATGTTACAGGTTGTTTTAAAGTCAACAGATTATTTGAAAAAGATTTTAGAAACTGAACTTACTCTTGGCTGTATGACCCATAAAGGAGAAGTGTTTTATAATTAAAGTAAATGTGTCAACCAGAAGACAAATAATTCTGAAAGTTAGACCACTCATAACTTCTTTAGACATACTACAATTAAGGGAATTCTATCCAAATTCCCTGAATTAGCTTATAGGAATCTCTGCAACTGTGCTTCTGGTAAGATACTGAGCTGTCCTGTTATGGTTTCCTGATATTGTTATTCAGCCTGGAACTATCCATTGCAGTAAAGGAACTTTTTTCCCTTTTCTATTTGAGATTATACTATAATTACATTATTTCTCCTTTTTGTTTCCTCCCTAGGAATCCTCATAAATTTCTCTTCTTATTCTCTTTCAAATTCATGGTTTCTTTTTTCTTTATTGTGTTATATGCATATATAATGCATATTATAAATATGTTTACATGTATATTCCCAAATATAATCTGCTCTCTTTGATGTGTCTCTGTCCTGCATTTAACTCTGAGTTCTTACAGAATTCAGACAACAAAAAATGAGTACATTGAAACATTGAATATTTTAATGATAGTATCCTAGACCCAAGGGCCATTTCAGGGCCTGTGGCTCTATGACAGCCAGGATTGTGCTGATGTCTGATGAATCTGTTACCATTGAACGCTGTGTAGACAACAGAGATGAACAGCTACATTTGTTTTCAGGGCCGTACTGCTTCTGGGGAAGTGGTGACTTCCAGTTCCAGCCACTGTTAAGTATCATGTCAGAGTCCATGGTTCTACCATGGCTGAGGTCTGTCCTAAGGTCCGGGTCCTGCATTGTTCTCAAATGTCACATAGAGGGCCAGTGTTATGGTTGCAACCATTCCCACCTGAGTGGCCAGTTCCTCCACTCAGAGCCAGGATATCTACTGGGTCCAAGATGCTGCTGAACACCATGTCTAAATCCATGGTCCAGCTAAAACTGAGGTCTGTGTGGATGTCTGTGAAAGTTCAGGAGACCCTAGGAACCATGCGAGATGAAATCAGAGGGCCATGCTGAGCCAGTAACTCCCACACTGACAATGGGAAAACTGGTCTTGCCCCTCCTAGGATAGTACAACAAGAGAAATGGGTCCTGCAAGTTGAGAGCTAGTCCCTACTTCTCAATACAGGCTAGAGTGAACTGATCCTGATGGCATGCATATAAAGGAGCTGACTCTACCCACTTATCCAAATGGCCCCAGGGACCAGGTCTGACCAACTTGGCAACTAGACAGACCTTGGGTTGACACCACCCCCACTAGCATCTACCCTATCTAAAACTTGTTGTAGCTGGTGAAGGGATTACTCCTGTGGAACAATACCAGCAATATCACCAAGACTCGTGGTAGCCATAGGATTACCCACAGTAGTTCTGGTAAGGATCCAGTGATGATGGTGTACCAGAAACTGGAGGCCTTGAACCAAACCCATGTCTCATTGCAATAGATACTTGCCAGTAAAACTTATGGGAAAAATAGGTATACTATAAGACCACACTGAAACCTCTATTGTCCCCAGAAAGAATGAAGAGGTTTTAGAGAAGAATGAAAGAAGGAAAAGCAAAAACATTTTTTTTTCTGTTATTGTTTTGTTTTGCTTTGCTTTTGCTTGCTTGCTTGCTTGCTTACTTGCTTGTTTTGATCTGTTTCTTTTGGGGGGTATTGCAGGAATGAGGGGAGGATGAAGGTACTGGGAAATAAACAGAATTGTGGTCTATGATGTGAAACTCCCTAAGAGTAAATAAAAGAAAAAAATTGAAATTTTCTTTTCCTTTCTTCCTTGCTTGCTTGCTTCCTTGCTTGCTTTTCTGAAGCTGAAGACCAAACCCAGGGCCTTGCACTTGCTAGGCAAGTGCTCTACCACTGAGCTAAATCTCCAACCCTCTGAAATTTTCTTTAGGGAAATGATATTCATCATAGTAGTGTGATTGTGATCTTTCAAAGTAGAAAAGATGTTTTAAAAGGGGAAGGTGTCCCCAAGGGCAGAGAGGAGAGTGGAAAGCTGATTACAGAGGAAATACGAGATCAATAACACATATGTGGTAAATAGTTTTGGCATTCACTTCTTTTCTCATCTTTAAGGGAATTCAAAGTTCCACTTTCTTTCTTTTTTAAACTCATGGTTCTTGGTTCCTCATTCTCTGGACTTTCACAGTTCACAAAACTGATGTCAAGATCCATCTCTGACTTGAAGTCGGTGAACGGATAACTGGACTGACCCTGTCATATACAGACGTAAACTTTTTGTCCCCATGTATGATAAAATATTATTCCATTTTTGTTTTGCATTGGCACTGAATTAGGGTATGGCTCTTAAATCTTGGTTGTGTAAGGCAAATAGTTTCTGAGATTTCTGAGAAATACAAGAAATAAACTTTTCTTGTTGGAAGTCACTGAGAAAAGACTTTATTATCACAACATAGTGTAAAGAATGCTTACTGAAGCAGTAATCAAAATTATTACATTGCCAATCCTGTGTTGATTCTAACTATTATAATTATGTAAACTATAGCTTTCATCATAGTTCATCAGTATGCACACATATGCAAGTTCCAAAGTATTGTGCAGTTAAGTAAACCAATACTTTTGAATACTTTGTATAAATAAAATATCCCACTATAATTTCACACCCACATGTTTCTACCATTCACGAACTGTACTGTATTACAAAGGGCACACAAATATTTGGAGTATGTAGTTTAAAACTCCATAACTCTACAAATAATAACATATAAAGTTGTATTTTTTGGGTGCTATCTTGAATGCTGGTATCACCTGAAGTTACATTAGATAGATATTTATTTTAATTTCATAGATAAGTAAAATATAATGAGAAAACCAGATAGGATTTTTTTTCATGTAACAAGGAATAAACTGTGTGAGTTGTAAAAACTGATCATAATGGTTTCTGATGGTCATTGATGCTTATGGAATACGAGACAATGAGAGCAAGAGGTGAAGCAGAGTCCAATGAAGGAGATTAAACCCTTGTGTGTGCTTAGTTTGGGTAACTAGATGTTCTTCAATATTTATAAGTTTAAATGTGATATGGGATTTCCCTCTGTATGTTGTGAATATTTTTTATTAACATTGGTTAATAAGGAAACTGCTTCTGCCTATAGCAGGGTAGAATATAGCCAGGCTTGAAGAGATATATATAGAGAGAGTAGGCGGAGTCAGTGAGAGTCCATGTAGCTGCTGAAGGAAACAGACATTAGAATCTTGCAGGAACCTTACTGGTAGGCCACAGCCTCGGGGCAATACACAGATTAATAGAAATGGGTTGATTTAATAGAGCTAGAAAGATGCCCAAGCTATTTGCCAAACAGTGTTGTAATTAATATAGTTTCTGTGTGATTATTTGTGTCTGAGCAGTCGGGAAACAGAAAAGCAGTCTCCTCCTACAAAATGGTGCATCAGTGAAAGGCAACTGCTTCCACATAAAACCTGAGAGAGCTTCGGAATGAATTCTAGACATAAAAAAACAGAGGTAAGCTTGGCTTCTTGGTAGCAGCATTTTCTTGTGTTGGATCTGTTTGCTAGAGCAATCAGAGACATAATTCCTTTAGGAGAAGGCTTCCTGATTCAGTGTTGACAGTAAAACCTTCATAGTCCTTTAAGAAGGTTTTCTTCGTTCCTTCCTGACTCTTACAGGAAGTCTTGCACTTAAATGGGGATTGTGAGCTTCTATTGCTTAACGGTGACATAGACCCACTATGTCCCTGGATTTGGAGTGGTTAGCATGGCTCAAAGAGTTGGCAGTGAACATAGTTCACCATGATAGATGAACCGGAGCCAATTAGCCCTAATCACATTGCTTAGCTGTTTATGAAGCACTCCTAGTCAGAAAATGATTACAGATATGCAATAAAACCAGATTCAGACAGAAATAAACCTCTGAAGTGTGTTTAAAAATGTTATATAAGCTTCAGAGAGAGAAGAAAAAAGTATAAATAAAACAAAGTCTTTAAAGAGACAGTGAAAGTAATAGAGTACAGTCATAGATTAAAGAAAAATAAGTCATGCAAAGATGGAATATACACAGAGAGTCTGGATTATGTATATTATTATGTTTTCTTTGAATTTTTTGACTGCAAAGAGACATTTTTTTGGGGGGACTACTCAGTTAAATCAATATAAAGGTAACTTGAATTCTAAATTTGAGTCTAATGATATGTTACGTTGGAAAAGAGGTTCTGCTTTTGTTTCTGCAGGAAATGAGAGTCTGTGGTTTCCTTCCAGACTAATGTGGTTTGATGGAACAAGACCCCCCTGAAAGGTTTTTGTGAACCCTATGAATACTTTGTCCCACAATCAACAGGAAGTAGTCTCAAAAACTATGCCCAAATTCCCAAAATTGTTGTTTATAGATGTTTGCTTACCATTTAAAGGAGGCTATTGTGTAGAAATGGATATTTTATATTGATATTTACTTTGATATATTGATACAAATCTAAGGTCAATTTTGTAATGCTATATGTACATTTCTATTCTTCTTTAAGGTATTAATATTTATGAAGCTTATTTAAAAATGTAATGTATAATTAAAAATTTCAGATTAATAGGTAGTAATTTATAATAGTCAAGCTTGTAATCATATTAGTTAGATTTTCTAGATTTATAGAGATATATCTCACATAAGCATTCTTCGACTCTTATAAAGACCTACAGCTCATGGTGTTTAAATTGTTTTAAAAACTTAGACTTTTCTTGACAGTGAGACATGTCTGCTTCTGGCAGCACCAATTACTTCAGAGAGTATGATGGACATTGAAGAAATCCATTATGGAATTTGCCTACAATGTGATAAGGCTAGCCATTTGGGCAAGAAACTGCTTTTGCCTGGACTGCTTTATGGTATACTATATGAACTGGACATACAGGACCCACAGAAATGTGACTGCTGAAATTTCCAAAAAATGGGTGATCCTTCAGGGTTTCTGCTTCACAAAAAAAAAAAAAAAAAAAAAAAAAACCTGAAAGACATTCTGCAGGACACAGAAGAAAGTAACTGATTAACTTTGTCATTACACGATAGAACAGATTTTCAAATTTCCTGCTTCTTGGAAAAGTTTGGTGGATAGTATCCATAGTATGGGTCTCTAGACTGAAGATGAATGCCGCAACATTACAGAAAACCTTTGGATAACTGTTCAGGCAGCGAGATGTCTCTGTCAATTCTAGTGTTTTGGAAATTACTTGACTGTACTTCTTCTTTACTTAGGTAATATTATATCTTTCTGGGGCCTTTGAGGGAGTTGAAGACAGATAGTTTTAGGTTGCTTTGATTATGATAAAAAGTAAACTAGATATGAAACTTTCCAGATACAAATAGAATAAATATCATAGCCGTATTTTTGTTTGATACCTATTTTTATATGCAATTTTATTTTGCTATGTTAAAGTTAAAACCTGCCTTTTTAATTAGACAGAAAAGGGGAAATGATATGAAATTTCCCTATGTATGCTGTAACTATATTTTATTACCATTGGTTAATAAAGAAGCTCTTTGGCTTATAGCAGAACTGGCTGGAAGAGATATATAGAGAGTAGGCAGAGTCAGAGAGATGCTATGTAGCTGCCAAAGGAGACAGACACTGGAACCTTACCGAAACCTTACCAGTAGACGGCTATTTCTAGGTGATACACAGATTAATAGAAATGCATTAATTTAATATATAAAAGCTAGCTAGAAAGACACCTAAGATATTGGCCGAACAATGTTGTAACTTATATAGTTTCTGTGTGATTATTTGGGTCTGGGTGGCTGGGAAATGAAACAGCCTCTGCCTACAAAATAGTTTTGTTTGTTTTTTATTTAGCAAACCTCACAAGAATCTGTTAAGAGCCTTGATCTGATTGAATTAAGAATACAATGGATTGGGGGAGGGAGTGGGTGTGTAGATGGTATGGGAGGAGAGGAGGGAGTGGGAACTGGGATTGGTATGTAAAATGAAGAAAGATAGTTTGTTTACTTTTTTAAAAAATAAAATAAAATAATGTCATGTATTTTAGGAATTATATAATTATCCAGTACTGAATTTGCAAATGTAGTCTTCAAAATTGTATGTTTTATTTTTCATATCATTATTTGAAACAATAAAAATTTCAAGTTTGATCTGATAAAAATTGTTTAAATATCACCCTTCCTTGCTGGGACTTTTGGTTTTATGTAAAATTGAATCTATTAGTTAAGGTAACAAACATTTATGTCCATATTATTATTTACAATTTTATCTTATTCATTTTATGTCTGTCAGATTTCTGTTATACCTTGTTTCCTTAGTAATTGATTTTAGTAATACTTGTGTATTCTCTACTTATTGCTTATTTAGTCTTATTAGTCTTAAAAATGTATTGATCATTTAAAAGAAAAAAACTTTTGATTTTTTTCTGTGTTCTTATAGTTTATGATTTGTCTAATTGAATTCTCAGTTTCATTATTTTCATCTTCCTGTTTGCATTTGTTTCAGGACATTTTTCTTTTTCCAAGTTCATAGAACACAGTATCAGTTGATTTAGGTACCATCCTGTGTGTCTAAAGTTCATACATTAAAAACCTAATCCTTTCCTACCCTCATCTCTTTAACACAGAAAATATCATGTTTGGAGGGATTGTTAAGAGAGGAGATAAAGGGAAAAGAAAGGTGTCTCAAGAGATATCTTTAGGGCAATGTCTTATTTGGTAAAGTGTTTGAACCATGCATTATTTATCCTTCTGTTGCTGTGATAAAACACCATGAACAAATGCAACCTAAGGGTGTAAGGGTTTATTTTAGCTTACAGTTCTGGGTGGATAATGCTCACCATTTTGTGCAATGTATCACATGGTAACAGGAGGAAGAACTTGGCTGATCAAATTTTATCCACAAAAAGGAAAAAAAAAGAGATCAAAAAATGGGATGTGACTATTTATTCTTGAAACCCACTCCTACTGATACGCTTTCAGTAAGGTCTAAATCCTAAGGGTTCTATAACCACTGCTCCCCCACCCTCAACACAACACCCTCACAAATAGAACAACCACCTGGGAAACAAGTATTCAAACTCATGAGTTTTTAGGAGATTTTTTTTTCATTCAAAATACTGTATCTCATGAAGTTAAGGATCTGAGTTAAATCCCCAGAACCTATGTAAAACTACTAGGTTTGGGAGCCCACATTTGTTATTCCAACACTGAGTGGAGGCTGAAGGTTCCTTGGTGCTCACTGACCAGAAAATGTTTCATAATTGGTGAGATCCAGACCAGTGGGAGACCCTAGCTAAAAGAAGGTGGACAATATTACTAAGAGTGATACCTGAGATTTTTTTTCTGGCTTTCATACACATGTGCTCCTGTACACACAAGAACATGCATATATTTATTAAGGAAAAAATAACTTACACTTTAATATTAGGTTTTGTTTTTGTTTTGCTTGTTCATTTTGTTTTGTACTTTTTCACACTGTAGTCCAAAAGAAAAATAAGTTTAGATTGTTTCAGAAATCCAGTAGTTTCTTATGATAGCCTCTGGCTTCATCACTGTTTTTTGTTGCTATGATGAGACACCATGACAAAAGCTTTGACATGCCTATAAAAGAAAGCATTTCCATGGAGTTTGTTTACACTTTCAGAGATATAGTCCATTTTCATCACAGTGAGACGCAAGGCAGCATGCAGGTAGACATAGTGTTGTAGAAGCAGCTGAGAGTTCCACATCTGGGTCCACAGGCAGCAGGAATAGAAGACTTTGTACCAAGCCTGAGCTTTTGAAACCTCAAAGGCTACTCGCATCGACTGCTCTTCTTCTAACAAGGCCAGTCTCCCCATCCATCTCAAGTAATGCCATTAATTATTAAACAAGCTTCTTCAGCCAATAGTTGGGCAGAATATAGCCAGGCTGGTAAAGATGGAGACAGAGTAGGCAGAGTCAGAGAAATACCATGTAACTGCTGAAGCAGAAAAACACCTGGGAATCTTAGCAGTATGCCACAGTCTCATGGTGATACACATCATAATAGAAATGGGTTAATTTTAGATGTAAGAGTTAGTTACTAAGAAGCCTGAGATAGTATGCCAAACAGTGCTGTAATTAATATAATTTATGTGTGATTATTCAGATCTGGGCATCTGGGAAATGAACAAGCAGTCTCCACGTACACTCATATTTGTAGAGATAAATCTTACTTAATAGCTATTCCTTTCCCCAGACTTCATGCACATAGTGATAAAATTTATTTGTAGTTATAATAATCTCTAACAGTAATATTGTTCCTAATAACAAAATAATACCCAAGTCTAAGGTGGTGGACATCTCCCATTACGTTGGCCACAATGGTATAACCCTCCTTTTGTCCTGTTGTTTACAACAAACTGTGGTATGATCTCTCACACAAATATTTCTCTTTTCCTTCATTTTTATACATTTTCTTCTTTCCCCTATAATACTCATTTTATTTAATCTAATTTCTCCATTCCCTTATGTTTATACTATAGTATCACATTCTCAGAGTGTTACATCCATCTTTTCCAACAGTCGTCACACCTGTCCACTAGGCACAGCAATGTTGTGTGTTCTGGGCATACCTGTCATCCAACATTGCACTGTATTACATGCCCATGTTCTTGTATTTTTTTTTGAGGACAAATTTTACTGGCAACAGCTACTGTGCTGGTATCATAGAAGAAATCCCATAATTATACTTGCAAGGAATGATGGAGACAATGTATTTCTATTTTTTATTGATACAACTTTATAATAGCAGAAAGCAAAATAAAATAAAATCATGGTAGTTGCTGCAGCTGAGTCTTGGTAGGAGAAAACTGAGTCAGTTTCCAGTCTTTCCTCACATGCTTATTCCCTCAGGGTGAGTTAATCACTGGAAAGCAATTCTTACAGTTGAGCAATAACCCCCATGAGAAAATATCCTTTTATAAAATATAGAACACATAAAAGGCTCTCGCAATTGTGGTAGCATTGGACATTAGTACCACTTCAGAAATATGAGAGGATTATTCAAACATGGGATAGTTAATACAGTTTAAATTATCTATGATGCCATGAATATCATCATAGACACAATAAAAAGAAAACTAACATTTTGTGACTATGATGATGTACTGCATTCTTATAATGTTGTTACAGCAAAATACTTGCATAATTTCATTCAGATTTATTCCAAATTTGAAAATATACTTTAAGGGCAAAGGAATTTATAAATAGAAAATGAACTAAGGAGATATGGCACAGCAGAAGGTTAGGGAATGGACCACTAACAAGAAAGTGCTAGAAAAGCCATATAGAAACCTACCATTTATCTCCATCCATCGCCGAATGAAAGTTCTATGGCAGAGAACCACATTGGAGCACTGGACTGAGCTCCCAAGGTCCAGATGAAGAGCAGAAGGAGGGAGAACATGAGAAAGGAAGTCAGGACTGCGAGGGGTGCGTCCACCCACTGACACGGTGTGACTGATCTAAGGGGAGCTCACCAAGGCCAGCTGGACTGGGACTGAACAAGTATGTGATCAGACCAGACATTCTTAATGTGGCTGACAATGAGGGCTGACTGAGAAGCCAATGATAATGGCTCTGGGTTTTGATTCTAATGCATGTACTGGCTTTTTGGGAGCCTAGTCTGTTTGGATGCTCACCTTCCTAGACCTGGATGGAGCAGGGAGGATCTTGGACTTTCCACAGGGCAGGGCACTCTGACTTCTCTTAGGACTGGAGAGGGATGGGAAGAGGGGAGAGTGGGAGGAAAATGGGAGGAGGGTAGGAGATGGAAATTTTTAATAAATAAATAAATAAGAAAGCTGCTATTTATAAGTGTTCACGCATGTGCATCTATGGCCATCATGTGATATAGAAAGACATGGGTTCTGATAACTGAAGCTATGTCATTAGTATCCGTGTAAGTGCCTTTGCCCACTAAATTAATCTCATATGGTCCGATGCATACATATGCACATACACTCATACATATATACATATGTATTTACACATATAATTTTAATCAAACATTTTCTCCTTTTATTGTCGAGATTATAGCATAAGTATATCATTTACCTTTTCTTTTCCTCTCTCCAAACCATTCATGTTCCCATCCTTGCTCTTTTTCAAATTTATGGCTTCTTTTTTCATGAATATGTGGTTACCCTACACAAGATGATAAAGCTCCTCCCAGAAACCATGGGTGATAATAAAAGTCTGGTGTCATGATTGAGATACCTGTCTTCAAACTGTTGATCGGAACACATTGGAGCACTGGACTGAGCTCCAATGCTGATCGGATAATTCCTAGAGACCGCGCAAAACAATACGTATTACTGTTATTGTTCTGTGTCACCCACCAGAACATAATGGTAAGAACCTACTACTTAAGATACAACACAGGTCCTAAGACGTGGAGAAAGGAAGCTAGTATTGAGCTGGAAACTTCTTCTCTTCTGGTTAGCTTCCATAGTACTAGAAGGTGCTAAACAGGTAACTTGGGGGAAATGTAATTAGTGGTCTTACCCAGCTGTGAGCTCTTTATGCTTCGGTAATGACTGAGCTGGCAAGATTTGGCTATTGGTGCAATAGTGGCATGAATATTATGGGGGTGACTAAGAGTTTTCTGATTTAATACCATCTTGTAGGATGGAATTTTTACTAGTACTATAAATCTAGTCAAGAACCCATGGTTCGGAAGGTCATATGACCTATGAGATAAGATATTACTGTTACTTTGCTAAAAGGGCATCATATCAGACTTGTATCTTTCTATTCATAGATTTGTGCAGCTCTCATCCCTTATCAGAAAAGCTTCTTATTGAAGCGAACAAAGGTTAATACAAAGAACCACAGCAAATCAAAGTGGAGAGAACAAGTGATCGTGGAGTTATCAGCTTCAAATGGGATCCCCTTTCCCTAAGGCTCAGGGAAAATCATGGAGGAGAGGGTCAAAATCAGGGAAGACTGTTGAACTAGTGTTTTTGGGGACAGTGCTATGAACTCTCAGCAACTGTGTCTGCCTATACAAGATCAAAGTAGTCAATATTCTAGCGTGGATGGAGGAAAGGCTAAAAGATCCCGCCCATACCTGGGATTATTGGAAACTGATTGCTGCTGAGGAAAAAAGTGTCCATTTTCACCAGAGATGTGGCCTCTGTGGGCTCCCTCAGTGGATGACCCCATACACATGCCCAGATGAGCAGGATGGACAAGATTCAGTGTGTTAGAAAGAAAAAAGTAAGAGAAGGATATCAAGTTATGATGCTGTGTGTCCAGGCTCCTGGAGAAGTGGGGCAAAGGAGAGTAGATATGATCAAAACAAGTTTTATAGGTGTATTAAGTTGTCACATAATATACAAATTAAACAATAAGAGATATAAACATGGGAATTTACCATATACGTTATTTAGCTGATAACATATTGTTAAAATATATTAAAAATTGCTTCTCTACAGTCCATTTTATTCTCATTTACAGCCAAGCAATACATGTATATTTTGTTTATCTTTACAGAAACATTCACATTTAAATAAATTAACACAATATTCTAATTGTTATTTATATTATTTTATTGTATTATTTGACTTTGTGTAGAATACTTAATTTCCTTAGAAATATTTTTTAATTATTTTGTTTGATAAAATAAATGTTGTCGAGTTATTCCTTCTTCTTAGAGGCTATTTTCATATGTTATTAATACATAAAAGCAGAAATATTTATCATTAATAGGTAAATTTCAGCATAGTTTGCACTAATATATATTTTTTATTTGTAATGAGGCAATATTTATACTTTGAAAATTAAGACATGTTACTTCTCTTGGGAAACAGTCCAGTGTCCATCAAGACATTTTTATCATCACCCTGGAGATTATAAAATATCCTATTTACATTTTAATTTTATGCTTCATAATTTCTCCTTCAGAGTTACTGAATTTGGCACGCTTGCCTCTTTTTTTTCCCATCCGTATGCACTGAGGTGTACAAAGACTTAGTTCATAGACCTGATATTTGTAAATGTTTCCTCTAGCTTATTAAACAAAAAGCTTTAGATTCTGTCCTCACACTGATGACTTTGCAGTGTCCACCTCAATGTCTGATTTATCCATGAAGACTCATATAATTCAAAACTCTCTGTGATCTCTCCAATATCTACCAATCATCACAGATTAGTCTAACCTAATCCGATCCCACTTCCCTGCCCCCACTAATATATCCCATTCTGATTACTTCCATTTCAACCAATGGCAAACCTGAACTTACAGGTAAATAGGGGGAAAATCAGAATAAAAAAAAATCCTTGAATAATTACGCTCCCACTTTTTAAAGGCAACCCATCACAAGACAAAAGCTCTAAGTCCTACCTCTGATGTCTTTTCTGTGATCAGCACCTATAATCTTTGTTGTCATTACCCAATGACAGCACATATCATTGAAATACTAATACCAGTTTTATCTTCTCTTTGCTTCAGCTGTGTTTATCTCTCTAACACACACACACACACACACACACACACACACACACACAAAGAGAGAGAGAAAGAGATGGGGGAAAGAACATGTTTTTAACACAGCTGCATGATTCAACTTTTAAAAACAATAGTCTCCTGCCACCTTACAGGAACATCTTTTCTCACAGAGATGAAAATTAAAATTTTACCAATGTGCTACAAGATCCCATGTGTCCAGGTTGTTACTGTTTGTTCTTTCTACCCCAAAACATGATCTTCTTGATCCTTCATGTAGCTCTCTTCCTTATCTCCTCCAATATTACATTTTTTTGTCATCCTGGTAGCTCTAAATATTAACTTATGGGACTTAGGGATATTTGTATTAATAAACTTCTCACCACTAGAAATAGTTTGATATTTTTGCTTCCATTTTTCTAAATATATCATTAAATAAAACTTAAAACATTTATATTACTTTCGATTTTATTCATTTTATGGATTTTATAAATATTAATCGTGGCTGCTTCATTTTGTGTAATTATATATATGTATTCTAAAAGATTGTCTATTCCAAGTAATAATTTAGCATGAGTGGCATTTTGCAATAGAATTTCTTCAGGGACTTTCCCACTCATTGTGGGATATGTAAGAGGATTCCTTGCCTTCACATTGCAGATACCAATACTGTAAGTCCAGTTGTGGTTGTGATAACTATAAAAACCAGTGCCAACCAATGTTTTCAAGTGTTTTACAAAGCACGGACTTGCTCCCATCTGAGATGAATTGATCTCTATGGAGTCATAGACAACATTTTAAAGGCCGCATGCAGACCTGCCACGTTTGAAATAAATGTTTCCTATGTTCCATTTCAACATAAATGGTTCTTAACTGAAGATCATATAAAAGGCAATGAAATGGCTATGAGAAAGAGAGGTCAAATGATTTCCTAAAACTTTTACATAGGATAAATACATGATTTGGTCACTGTAACTCTTCCAGTTTATGTGCTACAGGACCTGAAGAATGGAAACTACACAGTCATCAGGGCTAAGAATCTGAACAAGGTTCTTGACTCACTATAGAGGTTTTGTATGAGTTTATACATTTGATTTAACCAAGGTTCAGTTTTATCATTTGTTAAGAGCCTAGTTGAAGTAACAGCTTTGCACTGGTGATTTGAAGCCCAATATTGTTAGAGGGCCTTTCCTGGTTACCTTTAATCAATATCTAATTGAAGCTCCATTACTGTTTACATAAGATCAAAAATATGACAACTGAAAGTGCTTCATGAAACTCAAGAGATAGTTGAAGGAGTGAAAAGCATAACTTTGTGATCAGATCTTGTTGAACTATACTTTTTTTTTTTTAAATTTGCCACAGACACTTACAAAGGGTTCTTTGGTGAGACTGTATTGAAATGTGTTTCAAGTTTTTGAGACCCGTGTTCTGCCGTGTTTTTTTTTTTTTTTAACCTGAGGAGATATGAAAAAACATGTATACATGCCTGATAGGTCATAAATACCAGATTCAATGATTTTACCACAGGCTGGAAAGAGGGATTACTGATTAAAAATGCTTGCTTTTTGAGCATAGGAACCTCAACTTGAATCCCCAGAATACACGTGAACAAACAGACATGGCTTTTCAGGCTTGTGCCTGAAACCCTCCCATTGAGTTAGGGAGTGAAGCATACCCAGTAGGCAGCCTAGCCAAAATGCTAAATGCCTGCAGACATCGTGGCAGAGATTCAAAGAGGGGTACAATCAAAATTCTACTCTGCCTCTACATCTCTACATGCACATGCAGGTGTGCATGCACTCACAAACCCATATATGTGCATGAGATACACAATCCTCCTACCGCAACAATGTACACACTCACATGTATGCATGCACGCATGCACACACACACACACAAGCAACAGTAGTTTGGTGGACCAGTGATCTTACTATGCTTGTTTACAGAATAAGTAGTGAGGTATTACTTATAGCATCATAAATTATTCGAAGGCATGTATATTAGCCAAATTCCACCCTTCTTTGTCTCATGATTCATGGGATTACAACCCTGGATCTCTACATAACAATATTAGATAGCTTTGTTTATTAGAGCGTTTCCTCTGCTCAAGCTGTCATCAGTTTACGTAACATTGAGGATGAGGCTTGTAATCTTTTCAGTTCAGGAACTCTCTGAGACTTGTGAGTTGTTTAATTCCCCAAGCCTTGAAACTTTTGCTTATATCCTAAGTTTTAATGAGATTCTCCTCAGCATGGAATTTAGGAAGAAATTGCTACATAGCACACCAAAAGGTTATACTCATTAGCAGAGAAGAAGTAAAACAAACCATGGTGATGTAGGAGTCATGAGATGTAATAAACATAAATGAGCGTGGCACAAGGCATAGAGCTAGAGTGCAAAGTATCTGCAGCTATTCATCTCAAGAGTTAGGGTTGATATGGTAAAAGTTACATCGATACGTCATATTTGCAAGACAGTATTATTTTTTATAAGATTATGCTTGGTCTGTGAATATAAAGTTTCTATCACTGGACAAAATCTCTAGAAATTTCCTATTTTAGTTGAATATTTAGGTTATATACAAAGACCACTATCCATTTTCAGGAATTCACATCAACAAAATTTCATGACACCAATTTGTACAAATAATTGACTTGAGAGTTAGGAGGGACTTGTGGCTGTTTGAGAAAATTGGGATTAGCAGAAAATTAAGAGAAAATTAGCATTAACAGGTATGGTGCTTCTAGCAAAAGAGTTCTGCTGAATGGCAAAATCGAGGGTTGATTAGGTGAAAAATGTTATCTCTCACAGATAGGAGCCAGGATCCTTTTATCCCCAAGTAATAAATTTTGATGACTGAAAACACTTCAGTATGCAGCGTATGAGTGTGTTGTTAATATTTCATTAAAAAGAAAGTTTCCCTCTGCCAATTCCCAGATCCATAAAAATTAGTTTAGGAGAATATATAAATAAACACATATTATTTTCTTCAGGTCCCTAATTTTTCTCAATCAAAGGAAAATGAGACCCAAAATAATTAAATGGCTTATTCAAAGCATACAAGTCTACATTCAAAGGAAAATTTAGAATACATTGTTCCATTTAGCCCAGAGCTTTTGCCTGTGATTTTTTTCTCTCTCCTCATTGCCTCCACTCTGGCATTTTTTTTAAATGAACTATGCTCAAAAAGTTCTAAGGTCCACTGTATCATCAGCCCCATTTGAAGAGTTGGCCCTTTAATTGTCACACCTGATCTCTCTCCCAGAGGACAATTGCAATCAATGGAATAATTTGAACAGACTGAAATGCATGGAGTTTTTGCGTGTTGTCATCGACCCTCCTCAGTGAAGCTACACTTTTATGATAGCCAAGGTTGGCCACTGCCACTTTAAATTAGTGGTTTATCTTGAGTCCTGGAGAATGGAAGTGGTTCCAGGGGATAGGATGATGAATCACATGGCAGGGAACACATGTAACTGTGATTAATGGGACATTACACAACAACAAAAAAATAGAGCCAACTGTGTGTCGAGATAACTGGAACCACAAAGACCAAGTTATTGTGTAAGGTGATGTAATTAACTTCGAGCCCCACCATAGCTTGGATGGCTGATTCCAGTGAGTCTTTCTATTGTGCTAGTAATAATGACAAAGGCTGTGGCTTTTTCTTTTTAAATCCTACCCTATTAAGGAACATTCTTTTTCTTCAATGCCTGGCACTGATAAAATGTCAAAGACTAAGATATAGCAATTTGAAGAAGCACAATTTTAACCAAGTGTTCAGGTTCTTTCAACTTTCCCCCTTTCCCAAGGAAAACAATGAAATAAAAGGGCAAAATTTGCCTTATGATATATGAGCTCCTACAAATATTTTAATGCCAGAAAAGCTTAGTGACTATCCCTTTTAATGGAAGGAGAAATACTTTTATGTAAAGAGAAAGGTAGCATTTAGAAAGCCTTTTATTGCAGTAACTGTAATGTAGAAAGGTTTCGTCTGGCTTGTCACTTGTCACAACCTGGTAGGAGCCTGAATTGCTCATGCAAGTATGGAAGGACTCTTTCTTTTAAGGAGTAAGTAATTGCTTGGACTGTGAGTAGAAATGCCTGACTTGGATATTTGCAGATGTACAAAGGTTTTAGAAATTACTCTGCACATTTTAAATAAATGAAATCGCTTCTTGAACAGTTCCTTCCTTTTAATTCTTATTCATGTTTGCCAGTTTGAAAACTCTGAAATTGAATCGACTTTTAAAAGTATTTCTCAACTCCTTTGTAAAATTCAGAGGCTTTCCTAATAGTCAATACCTGATTCATATCATAGAAACATTGCTCCTCTAACTCTAACTTTTGTGACATCCTAACGGTTTTTGGAATTACATGGCTACTTTTACATGATTACAGGATAGCAAATCTTCCTCTAAAATTCAGAGATATTCTAGTTCCCATCTTCTATGTGTGCTTTTTCACTTCCTCACTAAATCTTGAAATAATTGCAACTTCCTACATTTTATAGTGTGCTTATCCTTTGAAAATGTATTAACACTTGTATTTCTGCAAACAACACTTTAAAGAGTATTACGGGGTGTATGAAAGATAAATTTTGGTGCCAGAGTGTGACTTATAAGCTACCTAATTATTCATTTTTAGTGCTATGAATTTTATGTTTTATCTATTACTTCACCAAAATTTACAAATGCAGAAAGAGACAGTCTGTGGTGTGTTCTGAAAACTACCATAATTTCTTCACTACACACATTTCTTCATATAAGTGACTAGAACTGTAAAATAACATTAAAAAAGGAAGAATTTCTCCAGTTGTTACTGCTTTATTAAGAATGTGCCACAATCCAACCTTTATTGGTCTTGTTTTATGAATGTTGGAGTACTCTTTTTGTCCCTCAATTTTTGCAAGAGAATCAGATGTCAGAGACATTAGCTTGAGTTAATAAAGCTTACAGACTGTTGCTTCAGTTCAGTGAGTTTCATTTGAATGGAACAAGACATTACAGTGTGGCATTCCTAATGCCAAACTGAAAGGTCTTCCATCTGAGTCAATAGATCAGCACCAGCAAGGTGCAGCAGGAACTGACTGCTCCAGCACCAGGGTAAGGTCTAGCCTTAATGTTTTTAATCTATGTTTCTGATTTCACCATCTCCCATTTACCACAACTGCTGTAGACAAACATCTTCTGAGACTTCACTTTCTTAGACAACATGTTTGCTATTAGCTACCTTTAGATAAGACTTATACCTCCTTCAACTTGGTCATGTGAGAAAGAACAAGACAAAGGAAAAAAGACGAACTGAAATCAGCCTGACCAGTCTCAAACTTCCTTATTGTGTTACAATGCAGAAAGGTCTGCTATGGGGCTACAGTCACCCTGCTGCCCTTTCCAATGGATTCATGAGTCATGGGGAAGAACACCTTTAGTCCTCAGAAGGCCTACGCCAATATCTGGAGCTTTTAGATGTGACGCTAATAACATCTCACAGGGAGAGATCAGAATGGCTGTCAAAAATTCTATAGAAAGTAGGACCACTCCTCCTGCGGCAGAGTTCTCTGGTCTGCTATGTGAGCAATGCCATGCTGCAGACATCCCACACAAAAGCCAGGACTCACGAGGACGCGGCTGGAAAGCTCCACTGTCACAGCTGATTTTACTGCCTTTTATAAATGCAAGGACACCTGTATATAAGAGGTGATTGTAGGTGTGAGCCACAGCTGCTGTACTTACTTAAATAATCTCATCTACGTTATGCCTCAGAATCCAATATGTGCAAATATAAATGATTAGTGGAGAGGATTTTCCATATCAGCTTTGACCACTAGTTCCTGTCTCACAATTCATTCACTCTCTGCAGACAAGAAGAAAAATATACATTGTACAATTGCCCACTGTAATAATTGTAGCAACCATGGAGAGTGCTTCCAATTGCTATATGTGCTGTTGGCCAAGTGTTAAATAATGCAGTATAAATTAATAATGTATTGTAATAAAATGTTAGTTCTTTTTCTCAGTTATACTACTTTATTCAACTTGGTTTCTTTATTCAAGGTTTCTTTATTCTTTATTTTAATGTTCTCCACCCATCCAGCTCCAACTGCCTTGCTAATCATTTCCTAAATTTCAGCAACAATCTATCATTTCTTTGTATTTTCCTTCTCTTCCCTCAATCCTAACTTCCTTCTTTTCTAATCTTGGATTGATATATTTTGTTGTCTCTTTCATGCTCTTTTAAATTAATTTCTTTCTTCCCTCTGACATTCAATGTTTTCTCCTCTTGAAAAGGACTTTTTTTTTTCTGTTTCAAGAGTAGTTAGAGGAAAAAAGGGGAAATCCCAAAAGGCAGGTGGTTGTCAATATAACTGCTTCCTTGAATACATATCTCAAAAGGCCTTTTAAACTGTGAGCTAGGCAAGTATAACCTAGGAAAGAACAAGGGCTTAAAGGCACCAAGCACCTTGATAACTCAGCATGAGCCTGAGTGGCTGGTAGGTGGGTAATGTCTCTGAAGTACAGATTAGTATTTACCCGGGAGCATGGCGACATGGTTACTGAATTTGCTGTGAGTGTTCTGGAAACCCCTAGAAAAAGGCTAATTAAAGGTTAACTCATTTTTCTTTTGAAGACCATTTTTATATTTTCATTAGCACAATAACCCCAGACTGGATATGTAGTAAAGGAATGAAGTTTTTTCTTGGCTCAAATTCTGGATCAAGGTTGTGGCGGGTGTCCAGTGAAGACATTTGCTGGCAAGGTCACAAGTGGATCTGTGACTAGAGGGCCTGTGTCTGTTGTGGGCTTTCTGTTTCTTGTAATAAAACACCGAGATTAATCTGTGGGACTCCAAGATGGCGAATTAACTTTTCCCAGCTTCCCAAATCCCATCTTGAAAAGACAGAACCAAGTTAAATATGCACTTTCTTTTCAATATTTTTCTACTTATTGAAAAAAGTTATACGATGTATTTGAAGCATTGCTTTCCTTCCTTCATGAACTTTTCCTATTTCCACACTCATTGTCTTCTCATCCCTTCACATACAAACTTGAGATTTCTTCTTTTTATTTTTTTCTTATTTTCCCATCAACTCCAGTTTATATTGACAAACTAATATTGGAAATAGGGTCTTCTCTGAATGTGGTTTACCTACTAGGGGTCACATCATAAAGAAATCTGACTTTTCCCAGGAACTATAAAATGCCAATAGCTCCCCAGCAAGTGGTGGGATATCATGTCTACCTTTACCCTTAAATGCTGGCATTTTATTTGACTATGGCTTGCACAAGACTTGTGAATGCTGTCACAGCTGCTGTGGATTCTCATATGTGTCTGCCCCATTATGTTTGGAATACACTGTGACCTTGATGTTACCCACCACCTCCGGCTCTTACAGTCTGTTTGGCAGTTTTTCCATAAAGATCCTTGAGGACTGTGATGCAAATGTCTTATTTAGATCTTGGTACTCTACAGTATTTTATTCCCTTCACACTACCCACATGGGAGTACCTTTGTTAAGTGCCATCTGCATCGAGAAGATGTTTCTCCTGCAAAAATCAGGAGATGTTCTTATCTATGGATATAATAATTTAAATGATTTTTCTTGAGCTCTACATTTTTCTCTTCTCCCTTCCTAGTCTCTCCCCTCCCCCTCAACAGTCCCCCAAAATCCCCATGCTCCCAATTTACTCAGGAGATTGGGTCTTTTTCTACTTTCCATGTAGATTAGATCTATGTAAGTCTTTCTTAGTGTCCTCATTGTTGTCTAAGTTCTCTGTGATTGTGATTTGTGGGCTGGTTTTCTTTACTTTATGTTTAAGAAACACTTATGAGTGAGTACATGCGATACTTGTTTTTCTGTGTCTGGGTTACCTCGCTCAAAATAATGTTATCTAGCTCCATCCATTTGCTTGCAAAATTCAAGATGTTGGGTTTTTTTTTTCTGCTGTGTAGTACTCCATTGTGTAAATTTACCATATTTTCCTTGTCCATTCTTTGGTCAAGGGACATTTAGTTTGTTTGCAGGTTCTGGCTATGACAAACAGTGCTGCTATGAACGTAGTTGAGCACATGTCCTTTTGCCACGATTGAGCCTCCTTGAGATATATACCCCAAAATGGTATCACTGGGTCTTGAAAAAGTCTGTTTCCTAATTTTCTGAGAAATCTCCACACTAACATCCAAAGAGTCTGTACCAGCTTGCATTCCCACCAGCAATTCAGAAGTGTTCTCTTTTCCCCACAACCTCTCCAGCATAAGTTTTATCAGGTTTTTTGATCTTGGCCATTCTTACAGGTGTAAGATGGAATCTCAAAATTGTTTTGATTTGCATTTCTCTGATGGCTAAGGATGCTGAACATTTTCTTAAGTGACTTTCACCCATTTTAGATTGCTCTGTTGAGAGTTCTCTATTTAGGTCTGTATTCCATTTTTTTTATTGGATTATTTGTTCTTTCGATGACCAATTTTTTGAGTTCTTTGTATATTTTGGAGATCAGACCTCTGTTTTGGGGTTAGTGAAAATCTTTTTCCATTCTGTAGGCTGTCATTTTGTCTTGTTGACCATATCCTTTGCTTTACAGAAGCTTTTCAGTTTCAGAAGGTCCCATTTATTAATTGTTTCTGCACTATAACCGCTTAGCAAAAAAGTTATTGTGTTCTTTTCTAGGAAATACAATCTCTCTAGCCACAGCTTCTTAACTCTGTGTTGGTAGCAGATATGGGTTCCATCTTATGGAACAGGACTTAGTCCCAAGTAGAAAGTGAATGGTACCTCTCATAAATTTTGTGGCACAATTGCATCGGTTGGCATATTTTAAAAGGCCAGTCAGTGTCGTAACTTGCAGGTTTTATAGCTGAGTAAGTCTGAAGATTATTTTTCTCCTCTGCCAGTGTGCCATAGAACCTTCAGCACTGCAAACATTATCCAGTATAGATGAAGTTTCAAAATACATACCATTCATTCCTGTCATTCAAAATTGTGCTGTCTTAGCAGTATCATCTTCCTGCTACCTTTTAAACACTCTAGAGACTAACTGTTAACCTGAGAGTTGGAGAAAACAACCATATTTTGATGATATCATATTATCATCATCTGTGTTTAGGAGCCAGGTACTCTTTTCTGCACTTCTTTGGAGGCTGCAAAACTTTTATTGGACCACACTAATTCCACTCTTTTGGTTATAGATCTTGTTTGCTTGTTTGTATTTTTTTTATAAAAATGCTCCTTCTCTCTGTTTTCTGCTTAGAACATTTCTGGCCATCCTTAAATGCTCAATTGAGAAATCCTCCTGTCTCAGATACCAGTCTATTTTGCTGTTAGCAAACAGCTGCCGTTGAGTTTCCAAGTATTTATGTTTAATCTGAATCAATGATTAAAATGCATTTGATGGTTATATTTTCTTCCTTAGCATCTGATCAACTGTTCTGGCTATTGTTTGATTGACTATTCTTTCTGTCTTCTCTTATCCTTATGAATTGTATTAAGGCCTCTCAGTGGACCATTGCCTTTCCTCGCATATTTCAACACAGTAAACTTATATTTTGCACACTATGGGGAAAGGAGTCTAGCAGAATTCAGAAAACAAGTGAGTCTATGCAAGTTCCTATACCAAATCCAAAGCTTCACAATGACTCTGCCATTACTCTTACAGTTGACGTGGGATTTACTATTATAAAAACTAAATGTTTTTGTGTTTTATTTTGATTACTTGTGGAATAACCACACTGGTTTTGGGTGAAGTCTATTATAGACCATTGTAGGCTTAGATAGCACTCTTGTATTCTGTGTATAGACCATTGTAGTCTTAGATAGCACTCTTGTATTCTGTGATAATATTAAAACTACAATTCTTTTTCTCAAAGACATAGAGTAGTAGGCAGGAATTTGAGAGAATGAATGATGGCTTCAGATATGATCTATATCATTCATTCATATTATATGGTGACTCTGGTGGTTAAATAAGGAGGTAAAAGTCCCATGGGGAAGATAAAAGGGTAAAAGCTCTTTCTTAGGTTTACAGCTCTGCTGCTTTTGAGTACAGTTCTAAATCAATGAAATCTTGCATGCTGTTTTATGTTTATTATGTAGCTAGTTATAGTTCTGTTTCAGAAATGATAAAATATTTTTTTTATAATTCTCAAATTATGAGAGCGTATTTTACATGACAAAACTAACAAATACCACATGTAAACACATCTATGGATTTTGGCAATTGAAATGCAATTTGTCTCTAATTTATCATTTTAAATTAGACTAGAAAATGCCTCTAAAAATAAGTCATGACATTCACATCTTCTTTACTTCACTTTTATTTGTGAAGAATTCTATATGAATTTTACATGTCCCAATTTTTTCTACAATATCCATTACCAGTAAACACTTACTGTGAATACTTCTGTGCTTTGGTTATTGCATTATTAATTGACAGAAGATTGTGAGCATGATTTATGAATTATTTATCATTTGTGTCTACTGGGAGAACAAATTCAGAATACAGGTAATGCAAAAATATGCATGAGCCTTTGAGAATGCAGTTCCTCATTCAGATACTCACTGTCTAAAATATGTAGCAAGAAGTACCTCATTTATCTAGATCAGAATGTCTGGGGCTTTTATTATGTTACAAATTTCTTTATAATTCAAATGGTGATAGACTATTGACAGATAGCACATGATCAGTAAATATACTGCGGTGTTGGAGTTCCTTCTGTCTTTGCGTTGCTTTCATTTGTTAATAAAGAAACTGCTTTGGGCCTGTTGATAGGGCAGAACTTAGGTAGGCAGGGAAAATTAGACAGAACTGAATTCTGGGAGGAAGAAAGAGTTGGAGGGATGCCATTGATCCACGGGCAGAGGTAGACATGCTGAAGCTTTTCTGGTAGGCCACAACCTTGTGGTCATATACAGATTGATAGAGATGGGTTAAATAAAGATGTAAGAGTTAGCCAATAAGAAGTTAGTGCTAATGGACCAATCAGTGTTTTAATTTATACTGATTCTGTATGGTTACGTTGGGGCTAAGCTAGCTGGATGGCTGGGACAAACAAGCAGGCCCTCTTCCTTTCAACAACACTGGATATTATTCCTCCTGTTCCATTCTAATTTGAAGGGAGATAAGTTAAAAAAATATTCTAAATAATAATTTTCTCGAAGTGGTGAGTCAAATCTCATGACTTAAAAATATAGGTGAAATGGCCAACATGTTGCTATATCTTTATTAGAAAGCATAAATTAAGAATGCCAGTCTTCCCAACAAGGTTATTAATCACAAGACAATGGACTTTCACATATTTGGAAGAAGACATTATCTTTCTTTCTATGAAAACAAGTAGAAGGCATCCCTCACAATATTAGACTTTAATGTCTCTTTTCCTTTCTGGCATTGAAGTTGTTAATTGCATAACTTTATCAACCCAATCATTAATAATAATCATAAGTTTTCCCCATAAGATTGGAGGAGTGAAGGATTTGTATCCATGTACAGTGTCATGATAACAAAGTTAACTCAGCCATGGTATCTGGTCTACCAGTGAGAAGTAGAGGCACTGACAATACACCATTAAATAACACTGGAATCAAAGCACTAGAGAGAAAGGTGGCCTTGAAGCAGATACTAGGAAAGAAAAGGGACAGGTGGATGTCACAACAGTGTACTACAGAGTAAATAGTCAAATGCAAGCTCAGGTAAAGCTAGGAGACAGAGGTAGTTAGAAAAACTTTCAAAAATGCTATTTTTTATTTATGAATTAGAACATATTACATACATATGCATATACAGTATGAATGTGTATGTTATCATGCTGACATTGAAAAACTTCCTTATTCTTTATATTAGATGGCACAGTTACAGTTTCATAACCTCTCTAACATGTTGATGATTAGCTTAAAATGAAAAGAAATAAGTAAAATATATAACACAAATTTATAATTGCAATATACCTAAATTATTTCACCTTTGTATTCACATTTAGTCTACAGAATGCTTACTTGATTAGACTCAAGATTTTTTTTCTTTTTTTTTTTCTTTTTTTTTTTTGGATTTTTCGAGACAGGGTTTCTCCTTAGTTTTTGGTGCCTGTCCTGGAACTAGCTCTTGTAGACCAGGCTGGCCTCAAACTCACAGGGATTCACCTGCCTCTGCCTCCCGAGTGCTGGGATTAAAGGCGTGAGCCACCACACCCGGCTAGACTCAAGATTCTTAAGTTTGAATTTTGTTTATAAACCCAGAAGTTTCGTGGGTGTGGTCAATAGCCTTAGCAACTTAATTTATGAGGTGAATTTCCATACATTTCAAAGTTAAGAAGTTTGCCTAAACCTTTTGGTTCTATCCTATCCCATGATTCTAATTTTTGTGTATGTTGTATAATGTATGCAAGTGTATATTTACTTGTGTGTGTCCAACAAGTATGTGTGTATTCACTTGTGTGTGTATGTGTGTGTGTGTGTGTGTGTATGTGTACGCACGCGCACATGCTTATGTATGTGTATCCAGATGCAGGTATCATTGGATACCAGAGGCCAATGTTGGGTAATTAACTCTATTGTTTTTCACTCCATTTATTTATTTATTTATTTATTTATTTATTTATTTATTTATTTACTTACTTACTTACTTACATACTTACTTAATTATTGAGCTGGTGTTTCTTACTGAACCCAAGCAATATCAGCATTTCAACATATTTCAGTAATCTCTCTATCTTCACATAGCCAGCACTAGATCTGTAGGCATGTGCCCACTGTGCCTAACTTACTAAGTGGGTACTATGATCAAACTTAGGTCCTCATGCTGGCACAGCTGGTATTTCACTGACTAAGCAATCTTCCAAGATTCTCTAGATATTAATTTAATGTACTAGAAACCAATGCTATAGTAATAAATAATAGTAACATATATACACAAAAATAACTTTTAAAAGTTGAATCATACCTCTCTGTGCAGCTGTATCCTTTGAATGTTAAGTGCCCCTTACAGGCTTGTCTGTGTGAACACTCAGTTCCCTGCTAGTGGCACTGCCCTAGGAGATTATGAACTTTATGTCATGGCTCTTAGAAGTTAGCTGTAGGAATATAAATTAAGTCCTGACAAATTTAGCCTATCCAGACTCCAAGCTTAAGGCACCACTTTCTGATTCAGATGCGCCTCAGGTTCCCAACGACGAGGTGCTCCTGCCACCCAACCTATATCCTCAGAGCCATTGGGCAGGAAACTTTCTCCCTTAAGTTGTTGATTATGGGCTCTGTCACAAAATTTACTTATATTAAAATTCTGTCAATTTCTAAAAAAGTATCTAGTTTATATTTTTTTTATAACATTTCTTCTGAAGATCCAGTGAATTCTGTAACCATCTATTGTGTTTACTCACCCAGCATATAGAAGACACTAAGATTGCAAGTGGGTTTGTCTGTCTGCTGAATTTTAAGTTGAGGTTCAGGCTCTCTTCAAGGGAAATATAACATCTACCAAGATTTCAAAATAATTGTAACATCACCTAATCAGACATACAGAAATCTATATGTCAGCTTTATTATAGATAAAATGCTGATCTAGAAGTCATGCTTAGATGTGGGCTTATGAAAAGGAATTATGCCATGCATAAATCAAGGCATGGCTCATTTGAATCCCCTGTTACACAAAGCAAGGTCCTATATACTTGCATCTCTGTTCATTCTAAAGGAGGTTGATCAGCTCTCACAAGGTCAAAAGCATGTGAATGAAAGACCATGGTAGTCAAACCTCATGTCCCCACCTCCTGCTGTTGCTTCATTTCTTTTTAATTTCCCACATTCACTATGCGTAAATAGTTGGGCCATATAGTCATGAGAAACCATAATCACCTTACAAGATACAAAGAATTTTTTTAATATAATTTAATTTCTATTTTATGTCCAGACTGCATTTCTACCTTCCTCCTTGGTGCCATTCCCTCTCACCACCTTGCTTCTGCCCCCAACTCCCCTCAATCCATTTCTTCTCTGTTTCTGTTCAGAAAGAGGCAGGCCTCCAGTGGGTATCAAGTTGTAGTAATACCAAGCACCTCCCCTTCTATTAAGACTGGGCAAGGCAAACCAATAGAAGTAGTATGTTTCTAAACATCAGCCAAAGGATTAGGGACAGCCCTACTCCCATTGCTAGGAGTCCCACAAATAGTCCAAGGTACACAACCGTCATATACATGTAGAAGCCTAGTTTGGTCCCATGCAGGCTACCTGGTCATTGGTTCAGATTCTGTGTGTTCGTATGAGCCAGTTTAGTTGGTTCTGTGGATTACCCTGTGATGTCCTTCACCCTGTTGGCCCCCACATTCCTTCTTTCCTTTCTTCAGCAGGATTCCGCAAGCTTGGGCTAATATTTGGCTATGGGTCTCTGCATTTTTTTCCACCAGTTGTTAGATGAAGGTTCTCTGATGACAGTCAGGTTAGGCATCAAACTGATATCATGATAGGGTAAGTTCAGGCTGCTATTTACTATTGCTGGGAGTCCTAGCTGGAGTCATCCTTGTATATTAATGGGAGTTTCCCTTTCATCAAGTTTCTACATGACCTCAAAATGGCCCTGCTTTCCCCATTTCCAGTCATCTTTCTTAGTATTCTCCTTCATCCACCCCAACCAAATCCTGCAAGTTCCTATTCAAAACTTGATATGCCATGCTTTATTGGCATCCTTGGGAGGACTGCCTCTTTCTGAGCAGAAACAGAAGAGGAATGGATTGATAGGGGCAAAGGGGAGGTAAGAAGAGGAGTGAATAACAACAGATGAGGGAGGGGGAAAACTGCAGTCTGGACATATAATAAATGAATAAATAAAATTTAAAACATTCTCTTAAAATTGAAAAAGAATAGATGACTACAATCATGCATCTGATTAGAAAAATAATAGAAATAAAATATAAAAATATAATTACATTAAGTAAACAAGTATAATCAGAATTTTTATATAATGAATATACTTTAGTGACATATATGCATTATATTTTTCTATATACAGATATGATATATAAGTATTTATTATATATAAATGATTATATATATTTATAAAATATTTGTAGGTATAGTGTGTGCATGTATATATTTAATACACATTCTCATCTCTAATTAGTAACTACAGCAGGTGGAGATTGTAGACCACCTATATCATAAGTGCTGGAGAATTATATTTCAAAATATGAATTCTTGCTTCATTCTTCCTTGGCTTCACTGAATCAAAGAATGTAGGACTAGAAATCAAAAGTCTACACTTTTAGTAGCCTCCTCAGCTACATTCAATAAATAATGTAAAAGAAACATTGAAATGTATTTTTGAGCATTTCTATCTAGGCCCTTGGAGGTCCATGGATGTGTAAAATGTTGTGTGTCTGTAGCAAAGAGAGGACTGTTTGTTCGTGCTGGCTGCCCAGAACTGAAATAATTACACAGAAACTATATTAATTAAAACATTGCTTGTCCCATTAGCTCTAACTTCTTATTGGATAACTCTTACATCTTAGTTTAACCCATTTCTATTAATCAGATTAATAATGGCAGTGGTTTATCAGCTAAGTTTTGGCAGCATGTCTTACTCTGGTGGTGGATCCATGGTGTCTCTGTGACTTTGCTTTCTTCCTCGCAGAATTCAGTTCCATCTTCCCTGCCTACTTAATTTCTGCCCTATCAACAAACCAGGGCAGTTTCTTAATTCGTTAACCAATGGAAGCTGCACATAGACAGAAGGACCTCCCACACCATGTGTCTCTCTCTGTGTATAAGTGTACATGCATTCATGTGTCTGAAAGACAGCATGTGCCCAGTGTGCATGTGGCCATCAGAGAGCAGTCCTGGGTGTTAGTGCTTTCCTCCCACCTTGTTTGAGACAGGGTGGTGTGGTAAGTCCTTCCTTATATGTGTTGCTTTTATTGGTTAATAAAGAAGCTGATTTTGGTGAAAGTCTTGACAGAATATAGCCAGGCCAGAAGAGATATATAGAGAGGGTAGGTGAAGTTGGGAGAAGCCGTGTAGTTACCCACAAGAGAACTAAGCCTCTGCCAGAGCCCCTGGAACCTTGCTGGTAAGCCACAGCCACGTGGTGATACACAGATTAATATAAATAGGTTAAGTTAAGATATAAGAGAAAGCCAGAAATACGCTTAATCTAAGGGCCAAACAGTATTGTAATTAATACAGATTTCTGTGTGATTATTTCAGTTCTGGGCAGCTGGGAACAAACAAGCAGACTCTGCCAACAACAGGGTCTTTTTATTTTTGCTCACTATGTAAAGTTTAACTGTCCTATAAACTTCCTGGGGCTCTCCTGTCTCAGCTTCTCATCTTCCCATGAAATGATGGAGTCAAAGTGCTTGTTCTAGGCATCTGGAGTTCAAAAGCCTCCTGTGGAGTTGAACACCCATCCCAATGATTGGCTGATGAACTCTTTTACCTACAGAATCCTCTTTCCAGTCTTCAATTTTTTTTTTTTTTGAGAGGTGGAGGGAAGGTGTTTCAATACAGAGTTTCTCTGTCGCTTTGGAGCCTGTACTCCTGTAACTAGATCATGTAACATAGATCCACCTGCCTCTCCCTCTTGAGTACTGGGATGAAAGACATGTACCACCATTGCCCAATTTCAGCCTTTGATCTTTTCAGCACCTTTTAACATCATGCATCATGTACAGGATCACCAGGAGACTCTGACAAGTCCTTCTGAACAGAGATTTTAAAGACTGTATAATGTAAGCCAAGAAACTGCTCCAAATTGACTTCAAAATCAAATTTTTAGTAGTACATTAGTTCAGAGGCCTGTTGTTCTGTGAGTAACATTGTTGTGGACCTCTTTTGCCTGTATGTCTATATTATGACAGACTTTCTATCACTGAATACCACTGCTTTTTTGATATTGCAGTCTGGAGCCCAAATCTGTTCTAACTTGACATCTTTTAGTAGACATACTTGTAGTATTTTGTCTTTGTTGCAAAGTTGTATTACTTTTGTCTTTGAGTTGTATTCATCTTGGTCTTTACCAAACATACTTTCTGCACTTATTTTTAATTTAATTTTTTTATTTATTAAAAATGCATAGTTTCCACTCCTCCAACCCTATTTTATGTGTTTGAATGTTTTGGTTGCATGTATGTGAATGCACAGAGTTCACACTTAGTACTTAAGAGGTCAGAAAGGCACTAGATCCCCTGTTGGAAAAATAGATGATAGTAAGAGACTATCTAGGTGCTAGGAACCAAATCCCAGACTTCTGAAGAAAGTTCTTCCTTAAGAAATAAAACCATCTCTTCAATTCCCTTACTTAACTTTTAAAATGATTTCTCTTTTGTTTTGTAGATACAATTTATTTTGTGTACTAGAGTTTTATAGCATGATATTTAGTTCATTAAATTTATTACTTACTTGTATTATGATCCAAGTATCTGATAAATATTAATTCTTTCAATGATCTCTCTCCCTCTTTCTCTCCCCCTCTCTTTCTCCCCCCCTCTCTCTGTTTATCTCTCTGTCTCTCTCTCAGTCTCTGTCTCTGTCTCTCTCTCTCTCTCTGTACACTTTTTAATTATTTTTTATTTAATTTTTTTATTTTGGGAAACTGCTTTTATGTATATGATGAGATAATTACCTCCCATTGAAAGACTTAGCGTTCAGGGTAGAGAGTGATGACCCGGGCAGGAGGGGGTACACAACAGTGCTTTGAGGTCAATTAGTTAGATCTCATGAAAGGGAGCCCCATAATAGAAATACTTTATTGATATTTCTTTCCATTCAAACTATAACTTTGCATGACTAAATGGAATTAATTGTAGACATTTAGCTACTAATAAATAAAATTAGGCATATGTCTCTGTCTTAATTATCTTAACTCAATTCCTGAATGATTATAAGTGCTTGAAATCAATTAATTTTTCTCTGAACCTCACTGGGCAAATTACCCAACATCCATGATGACAACAGCTTTAGCTCCCTTCCCAATAAAAGAAGTTTCATTTTTCCCCTTATAGACAAATGCATGTTTCATTGTAAGATAAGTCTAAATGAGGCAGATAAATGACATGGGATTTATCTAAAGATTTTATGCATAATATATGTGATTATTTTGTGCTATTTTGAAGGAAGTTACGGAATATAAAATTGTATGTTTTGCATACAAAAAACTTGTATGTGCATGTGAAGGTAACCACATTTGAGTGATGAAAATGTGGCAAGGAGTTGCTTTCTTCCCCATTTTTTGAATAGCATGGCCTAATTTTAAAATGATTTTAAAAGTAAAAGAATAAACTGTTCTTATCTTATAAAGACATTCCAGAGTCATTTACCTACTGAAAAAAAATGCATGAAGGCAGACTGTGTTGAAATTTAAAGATATGTAGGAAATCACCCCAGCAGTTCAGTCATTTTTTTCTTCAATTTTCCATAACACACATCCCATCACCTTCTCTACCCATGGCAGACCCCATCCTCTTTTTATAATAGCAGAAGTGGGTTTTTTTGTTTTTGGAGGACCTGATAAAAGAGACTTTTTCACTCCATTTCATTAGTTTAATAGCATCCTACCCCATCATTCATGGTGGTTTCTAAGTTAATGTCTGCTGCTGGATTTTAATGTGAATACAGTTTGGCAGATTTCAGAAACAGAATCGTGTACAGAATTTATAATTCTGAAAGAATAGCCAAGAGGTCTCTCTCAGAAGAAGTGAAAGCTGTGCATTTTAGAGAATGAAGTACTTACATTGCCAAGAATGAGACTGCAAGACTAATCCTATGGGACAAAACTCTTATGCAACTCAGACCCCCTTCCTCATCTGTGCAATAGCATTTAATTCCATATCTATCCAAATGCATATGACCATTTTGCAGATAAAATAATATAAGATATTTAAAATAGTTAAGATTTCTAAGAGTTCACGTGAACAATATGGATCCTTTTTGTTCTAAGTGTCCCCACAAAATGAGGTGCGCCCCTTAATATATACACATTTGAAGAGTGAGGATCCCTGCCTTCTGTCTCTGTTCAGATGAGAAGAAAGACAAACAAGAACAGATATTTGTACAACTAGAGTTTGACTAGAGATTTGTGGAACCAGATTTGTGGGGACAGATGTGCCAGTTAATGCTGCTACCAGATTTGATTAATGGTAATGTTGATTTCTTTACCAGCAAATACAAAATGACATTTTGAAGCCCAGGTTTATGTCCCCGAGAAACATGTTTATTTTAGAATATATCAACACCATTGGATACTTACTTAGTCTGTGTCAAGCTGGGACAAAATTAGCTTTTAAAAACATGTTGATACTGGAAAATTGCAGCAATCTTAGTAAAATCGTCTATCATACAGACTTTGTAGATGGAAATTATGAAAACCTAGTATTTTATGTACACTGAAAAAATGTCTGGAAATCTCATAATTTGTTTTACATGGCAACAGAATTAGTGGGTATCAGTTAAGACATCAAATATAATGGGCATCTGGCCAGTGTGTCTTTATTTACTCCTTAACTGATAAATTAAATGACATCAACTTTTGTTAGCCTCATAAGGTTGTCACACACTAGCCAGAATTAAGACTGCATCTAAATTATTTTTGCATACATGTTTGTGAATACATCTGCAAAGATGTGGATGATGTTCATGTAAAGGCCAGATGATAACCTTGGTGATGGCAGCTTGGGAACTGTCTACTGTATTTTCAGATAGGCTCACTCATTGTCCTGGAACTATTGAGTTAAGCAGGCTCGCTAACCATTGAGTCCAGGAGTCTGCCTGTCTTGCTTCCCCAGCACTGTTTCTGCAAGTCATGCCACTTCGCCTGACTTCCTAGAATCTGCAATTAGAAAATGAAGTAAGATTCTCATTCTGTAAAGTAAGTATTCTACCCACCAAACCATCTCTCTAGCCCTAAATTCTTAAATGGAATTTTAGAAGTAGAAATTGATAAATAAGTATTAAACTATACATATACACATAAATGAATACACATGACCATTTAAATACATGTATGATTTAAATGAAAAGTGGCCATATATTCCTGGCACATGCTGCACTATCAAGCTGTATCAGCATGGATGTGTGCATGTGAGAGACCATCTGAGGTATTACACATTAGTTTTATATTTCCTAGGAACACTAGTTATATAGGATATTTTCACACATCCTGGGATGTTAAGTGGGGATTTCATGTTTAACTACATCCCATAATCAGTATTATAGCCTCATTTCAATTACCATTTAATGTGTCTTTATTGAATGGGATATATTTGTATCCTTAACTGAAGCAGCAATTTTGTCCAAAGAAAGTATATGTCATCACATTCTTGAAAATAAAGCTACAGTCTGTTGCTGTTTCAGTTCTTAAAGCAAATAACCAAATCCTTTAAACACAGTTTTCAACATTAGGAATCTTTTACTTCTAGAAAAAAAATATAGCCACCTTTAGTTTTTCTTGCAGACATTCTACCTAGAGAGAGAAGTACAGTTCTGACATTGAGTGATCAAGAATGATCAGTTAGGTTGAACAATGACAAAGGTGGGAAAGAGGGAACCACAGGAATTTGTAGAGCGCCTCTCACCTTATGAATCCAATGTTGTTAGAAATGCCATTCATGCTTCCACTCCTGGCTAGTGTGCTGTATGTTTAGCCATGACAACTCTTTTCCTAGACACTGATTCCTTTACTCTTTGTTCGTGTTCACTTCTGTGAGTACAGTATTCTATGCAATGGCTGCTTCAGACTTGGCCCTTGGTTTCATTTCTGCAGATACATTCTCTTGCACATTTCAGGTCTTTGGTTATTTCTCATCTGTTGTTCATGTTCCGATGTTATTTAAGCAGTTTCCACTTCTTACAACATAAATACAAAGGTCTTTGCAATAGGTGCTTTTTATCATCTTTACACCTTACTTAAAAGATATTTTCTCTACCCATCTCTCCTTACCCCCACCCCACCCAACCCTGTGCACACAACTACTGCATGGACTGACTTTGTGGAAGCCTGGTTTGTTTGGATGCTCACCTTTATAGACCTGGATGGAGCGGGGAGGACCTTGGACTTCCCACATGGCAGGGAATTCTGACTGCTCTTAGGACTGGAGAGGAAAGGGGAGGTGGGGAGGGGGAGGGAAAAGAGAGGCAGTGGAAATTTTTAATAAATAAATAAATAAAAAGAAAAAAGATAGTTTCATCTAAAGAAGTCTTCCCCCACTACTTTAAGTAATCACCCATTTCATTTATCTTAGTCAATAATTCAATGACTGTTTTGTGCAAAAATGTTTGATCTATCATTTCGTTTTTGCTGGTTGGCATTCCATGTGCACTAGTTCATGTGCACTAAAATAAAAATACCAGGATAGTAAGAGAGAAAGGATGTGATGGCAATCTTGTGCTGGTAGAAGTTAATGCATATCTCATTAGGAGATGACTGAATGAGTGAATGGGTACCCAATACTTAGAACGCTGATATTATTATCAGAAGCCGATAGACTATTGTAAATGAGTCCACAGACTAGGAGATGAACTGATCTCATTTCTGCATGGGAGCAAGCTAGGTATACATGAGAACTCCTTGCATGGTTTCAGAATGCAGAAGTGGGAGGACAGAGGTTAGGGTACCAGCATAACCTCAAGAAGCTGAGCATGACCAATTTTTAAAGCAGCAGATAACTAAGAGACAATGATATATGTTAGTTCAATGCTAACAGTTTTAACATGAACTAAAGTGTGTTCCCAAAATTAAAGTATAAAAGCCATAGTGCCAATGTACCTATAGCTGGATATCGAGCCTTTGAGGATACAACTAAGGTGAAATGTGTTGGAGGAGAGTGACCACCATTGATAAGTATTAGTCAACTTTTAAGAAGAAGAAATGAAACAGAGGTCTTTCTCCCTTATTTCAGAACCCAGAAAGAAGTGGCTATGGGCACACCAGGGACTATGCCTTGATGGAACTTAGGTGGCACTCCAACCTCTATAATCTTAACAAAATGAGTTTGTTCTTTAAGGCAAAAAAAAGGCCACACTATTTAGAGATGGCAGTAGAATAGAATACTTCTACAAACAGGAACCATTTCCTAATTAAATTTTCTTCATTAAAGTTTCTTAATATGCTAAGCCTGACCTTAGCTCTTTTTAATACACTGCCTTGAACTTTCTTTTTTTCTGTTTCTTGCTCCTGAGATTTTAATCTTTCCTTGCATATATCACTGCACCCTAATTTGCCTCAAGTGTTAGTTGGAAAGAACGGTTGGTTATAAATTAGTACATTATAATAAAACTTCCCTGGCCCTCGACAGTAGTATCCTGGAATTTATGTTCTCTTATTTATTTATTATTTTATGTTTTATTAGTATTCATGTAGTCACAGGAGAGCTTTCACTGATTGCTGCTCTTTGTCTTTCGCTCTCTTCCTGCCTCTGGCAATATTGAACGTATGTCTCTAGACATGCAGGGATGTGAATTTATTTTGGTCATAAGAGCGGGGAGGTTGTGACTAATTTACTCCTTTGTAATTCACCTACTGTTTGATGGCTTCTTAACAATTACTGTTAGTGTTGTTTGGCTTCTAAATCTAAATCAATGCTCACTAATACCCAGAGGTTATCCAACAGTGCTAAAGCTTCCAACTGGGAGTACAAACCCTACTCTTCAGTAAGCATAAGGTAAAAGAAAATTATTCTGTGTGTGCTTCAAATACATCCTTATATTGATAAATTTCTAAGCAAAGGTCTCTTTTGCAAAGAAATTTGAGAATTACCATATCAGGTCAGAGCTTCGGTTCAACCAGAAACAAAGTAATGTAGTAACAGGGAAAGAAGTTAATTCCTTTCTGTGAGTTTCTGGATAATATACTCATGTTTACAGGATCATTACTTCTTGGGAGAACTGGTACAATACCTGATGGATCAGAGGTTTAGAGGCCACTGAAGAGCTTCCTTCATCAGGAAAAGCTTTGTTTTCAGCTTCTGGTAAGAAAATCAAATGATACTACCTCATTCACAAGATGATACTCTGTTAGAGGCTGTCCATAGCAAGTACAAGGCAAATTCTCAAAAATGGTCTTCTTATTAAACTGATTATGTACACACTGACCACTACATATACCTTCTAAGTAGCTGGAGGTTAGAGTCTCTTAGTATAGAATGGACTCCTAACTCCTGTGTGTTTGCACTGTGGTCCCATTAATCTATTTTGTGAACCTGCACTGTGGTCTTCTCTCTTGAGCACAATACTCACAGGGCCTGAATTATCATCTTTGAGGATCACACAGGAAGCATGGAGTTTCCACCTCTTTTTGAAAAATCATCCCAGAGAAGTGTTCAGGGCCAAGCATTTGTGAAAAAGTTAGGACTGAACAATAGGGGGGAGGACCTTGGACTTCCCACAGAGCAGGAAACCCTGACTGCTCTTAGGACTAGAGAGAGAAGGGGAGAGGGAGTGGGGGACGTGGAGGGCTTGGGAGGGTATTGGAAGGAGGGGAGAAAGTGGAAATTTTTTATAAATAAAAAAAAAGACACCATGAGAAGACTAAGACTCACTTCATGTTAGAGACTCACCCAGCTTCCTTTGCATGAGTAGTAAATGTTCACTGTGTCTCTAGCTCTCAGAAAACTTTCTTCAATTTGTTTAAAATGTTATGGATTTCCTGAAAATTTCCTTGACGTCCTTGACACAGATCTGTCCCATTGAGGTGAAGGTTTGCTTCCTGATTTTGAAATTAGAGGATGTTTCTCACTGAGCAGCTCTTCTCACACACACACTAGACTGCGGATGCTTGAGAGAAAACACTTTGGTTATTTCCTTCAGCTACATGAGCATGTTATAAACGGCTTTGCATATGCTTACAAATACTTTAAAGAAGCAGAGACTGAAAGAACTGGTAGCCCATACTTCTGTTTTAGAAAAGAAGATTTGTATAACTGGAAAGGTAGCTTTGCTTTTTTTCTCTGAACGTGAAAAAAAAAGACAGACTAACACTACCGATACAAATTTAAATAAAGAAATAAGGTACATTCCTGGAGTAAAATGAATGAAAATGTGCTGGACAGCTATCAAAATCTAGACACTGAACATGGAAAATTTTAATCTCATCTTCAAAACAGATGTATCAGGATTTTCATCCCATACACTGCTCATATACAGAAAGAAACTGAAGTTCAGGAAAAGAAAAACATGACAATGACAAAAGATAAATCTCCCCAAGGCAGGAAGATTCTCCTGATAGAATGGTTGTGAGCTTTAGAATTGGACTCCATTCTGCTTAATACTATTCATCCATACCTTCAAATAATCTAATGATCTTCTCTTATCTCTCTCTCTCCTTATATGTGTGCATATAATATAGATATACTTATATAATTTTATATTGTACACTATGTACACATTGCATATATGCACATATGATTGCATTATGGAAAATGACCACTGACTAATACAGACATAGCTTTATTTGTTTAAATTACAAATACCACCAATATCAAATCATGCATTTTATGTTCAGTTCTAGGCAATGGAAATAAATTGATGCATTCCAAAGAAGAAAATCAATGAAAACTTTTACTTTAAAGAATAATTAAGAATAATGTAGACAAGTTCTTGATTGTATGGAACTTCTATATTAGTCATGGCTGGGAAAAAAAGATAAGGTAGTCCAATTTCAGACACTAATGAGTACTGTTAAAGAAAGGACCCATAGAGGAATGACAGACTGTCTAGGAATGGGGACTGAACTGAGGGTACTACTATCTTTTCTTTTCTGTCCCATATTTGTTTTCCACTTGACCCTACATGGCTCAAATCTGGTAGGAAGCTAACAGCAGGAGAGTATATAGATCAGTATCTCAGGCTCTTTCACTATTTTGCCAATCAAAACCTCTCATAGAGACTTGAGGAGAGGGGCAAAGCCCAGGCATTTATTTCCATTCTTACCCAAATGAGCAAGTTGACAGTTTCACAGACCCTACAGAATTCCTTCTTCAGCTTTGTTAATTGCCCCTTTCCTCTGTGTCTTTAGACCTAGGGATGATTGCAGATCTACCTTTCAATCCAGGGACCTGCTCTTTGTCTTGCCCTTCTCCCACAACAGTCTGCTCATATGCTTCCTTCTAGACTAAAAATACAACATCTTTATTCTGTTTGGCCCCATTATTCATTCTGTGTTGGCAATTGCCTGATACTCAGGCCATTGTGGAGGTCTTATGCAGTGTAAAATTGAGGTCATGTCAAACAAGGAGTTAATCATACAAAATTACTTATAATCTAGGCATGAAATTACATTTATATAATATGTCATTAGGAGTGTGAGGAGGAGGGTGACAAATTCAAACTTGCCTGTGCAACTTTGTGAGACTCAATATGAAAATAAAATTCAAAAGAAGGAAGAGTTGTAGCTGTAGTTAAGTGATAGTATAGAATCAGCAGGCAACTGTGATCACTGTTTTCATTGCTGGACCAAATAATGAATAAGACAATCAGAGAAATAATTTGTGTTGGTTCTCATTGAGGTAACTGATCACAGAGCATCTCTAGCTAGGAAGCAGACGCGTAAGTGTTCCTTCTCTGCTTGATTCTTCCATTGCTTCAGTCTAGGATCCCAGCCATTGTCTGATGCCACTCCTATTTAGTGGAGTCCTTTCATAGTTAAAGCAATGTAGAAGCTCCCTCAAAGACACTCTCAGATATTTATATAGAAGGTGATTCTAGGTACTGCGAAGTTCACAACTGATGTCAACTATCACAGTCAATAAGTTCGATTCTCATCAGCACATCAAACAACATCAGAAACATTGCAGGCAGAAAGATGAACTAAAACATCTACCAGAGAGACAGCAATAATGTGATACTTGGAAAGAAGGAAGATGGGCATGACTGGCGTAGATAATGATGCGATAAACACAGGAAAAAGTCTTCAGGGCAGGGAGTGGTACCTGTTGCATTGGTGAGAGCAAACCAAATAAATGCCCATGAAGTGTTCTAAATAGAGAAACAGGGCTCTGTGAAGACATATGTTGTTACTTATAGGAAAAGTCCTCTGTAATGGTTTGAAGAATGGCCCTCTGATACGTACATCCATACTATGTCCTGGATGCATGTGCATATTTTTTTATTTTTCTTTTTTTGAGAAAAATACAGTTTTTGTAAGAAAAACTGCATCCGATTTTATGATGATAAAACCCATCAGTCTTTATGGGACCCTCTGATAGTTAATCTTTATTGTAAATTTGTCTGAATTTAGCTTCACTTCGGTGGCATTATTCTTGGTGTGTATGTGAGGACATTTACACACAGGAAAGAAGGCACACCCTGAGTGTGCTGAGGTCCTGGACTGAATATAAAGAAACGAGGGAGATAATGAGCTAACCAGGAGTATTCATCTCTCTCTGCTTCCTGACTACAGGTTAAAGATTAGGTACCCCTGCTTCAATCTTCATGTGCTCCTTATCATATAAACTATAACCCCTCAAACTAACTTAAAATAAAACCTTCTTTTATTAACAAGTTTTGGCCCAACAGAATGCCATAGAATAAAGAAAAGTACCAAATACGTAGAAATTCAGTGACATAGTAGCATATCAATTATATTTTAGTAAATAAAGACTCTCTGAAGATCTGACAGTAAAGCAGCCCCACTGGTTATCCTTACAGAACAAATTACGGTAACACACACCTTTAATCCCAGTAGCCACACTAGTTGCCATAGAAACTGGGCGGTGCATGTCTTTAATGATGGTGGTGCATGCCTTTAATCCCAGCCCTAGATATGATTATAACATGGGAGGAAACAACTCTCAGAGACACAATCTCCTTCTGAGATTCCAGGAGGCAGGATTGCCATTTCAGACTGAGATCGAGGTAAGAGCCAGGGGCTAGCTGTTTTGCTTTTTGGATCTTCAGGTTGAACCCCAACTTCTGACCCTTAGTTTTATCTAATCATGCTTCACAACGGTAACTTTTTTTAAACTAGGTAAACAGAAGAGATTAAAATTCATAGAGAACAAGACAATGAAGAAGGTGATGTGAGAGTGGAAACTCGCATGCAATATGTTCATGGGCATCAAGATGCCAAAGACTGACAGTTTCTACAGACGAGGAGAGGCAAGAAGTAAGTCACTTTTCTCTAGAATTATGGTTCCTACTCAAAGCTTAAATTCCAACTGCTGGTTTTCAGAACAGTGACATAGCAAGGCTGATGTATTTTAAGGCACCTAATTTCTGCTAATTCATTAATCAGCCTCAAATAGTAACATAGACATACAGAAACCTCCACCCAGCTCAATATACATATGAACTTTGACTTTTCTCCTACTTCAGTTCTTATGTTACCTGAATGATGTGGTATTCCCCCATTCATTATGTGAATGTTTTATTATCATTAGTTGATAAAGAAGCTGTTTTAGTCTATAGCAGGGCTGAATATAGCCAGGCTGCAAGAGTTATATAGAGAGAGTAGCTGCCAAAAGAGACAGATGCCAGATCCTTACCAGTAAGCCACAACTTCATGCCAATACATAAATTAATAGAAATGGGTTAATTCAAGATGTAATCGCTAGCTAGAAATATGCCTGAGTCATTAGTCGAATAGTTTCTATGTGATTATTTGGGTTTGAACAGTCGGAAAATGATTGAGCAGCCTCTCTCTACACCTGAAAGCTTCTTTGGCTCCTAATTTATGGATGGTGCTTGAAATGGAATTCCAGGCTTCCAACACATACTAGGGATATACTCTCCCAATCAATCACACTTTCAGTCCTTATCCTAACATCTGATGTAAGAATCAATCAATTTGGTTTATGCATGACAAAGATTTATATTTTCTCAATGATGAAATTAGATATTGCATAAGAATGAAATTTGAATTTTCAATGAAGTATAGAAAGTGTTTCAAATAGTGTGGGAATGCATGTAAGATACTTAGAGAAATTTTTACTGGAATTTCTTACCCAGGATGAATCAAAGTAGTTGGGAAAAAGACAGAACAATATAGGATATATGAAAAGGTTCAGGTAAAAGGTCTGAACTTAGATATCTCAGAAGAGGAACAGAGATATTGATTGTACTCTAAGGAAAAAAATGATCTCCTCCTTTGAGAAAAATATTCTCCTAGACTCAGTCTCATGAAAAGAGTCATAGATGATTTCGGTTTGGGACAGAATCTAAATGTCCATTCATGAATCTGTCATCTTGATCAAGGGCACCCTGTTTTTTGGGCCAACTCTTCTAGAGCTCCTGTGCATTTCCCCAGAGCATTTTGGAGTTTAGCCCCAAATCCTAAGTAATTGAATGTATTTTGTAGGATATTACAAAATTAAACAATCAATTGAGTTATCAATTAATAAGAAAATAAAATGCAAAATAAGCAAATGATTCAAACAATAAGCTCTTGAGGATCTTCTCATTCTCATTTAGCTAACTAAGTCGAATATTTTAAGATGGATGATAAAAGGGGATTCATTAAAAATATATCTGTCTAATTATTGTGATGAGATGTCTGTAACACATAGAAGATGTCTTAAAACATTAATTAAATTCAGTGCACATATTGTTTTAAAAGTCTTTACATCCTGATCCATTAAGAGCTACAAAGAAAAATTTAACTTCATGGTGACCTGATTGGGAATGGGAAGTAATAAAACCTCCAATGGTAAAATTGTCCACAAGAAAAATTCTTGGGTTTATTGTCCAAAACTAGTTGACTCATAGACATTTATTAACTTAAACTAAAAAAAAAATAAGAATGTGAGCTACCTATCTGTATGCCATTTTCTAAGCTTTTTTTCTGGCTCTAATTAGCTTTTTATGTGGTGGAGTAAAGGTTCATTTCATCTTCCACTCAGTCATCAAAGGAAACCAGGGCAGGAAATCAAGAAGGAGAATGAAGCCGGCAGGTGGTGGCACACACCTATAATCTCAGCACTATGGAGGCAGAGGCAAGTGGATATCTGTGAGTTTGAGGCCAGTCTGGTCTACAAGTGCTAGTGCCAGGATAAGCTCCAGAGTTCCAAAGAGAAACCCTGTTTAGAAAAGAAGAAGAAAAAGGAGGAGGAGGAGGAGGAGGAGGAGGAGGAGGAGGAGGAGGAGGAAGTAGAAACCATGGAGGAATGTTGCTTCTTGGTTCTCTCTCTAGCTGTTACATGCTATGCAAGCATTTTTTATATAGCTCAGGCCCACCTGCCTAAGGATGGAACCATTCACAGTGAACTGTATTCTTCTATATAAACTAGTACCCAAGACAATATCCCACAGACCAATTCTTCAAGAAAGGTTTTCTTTTTACGACATGCCATGTTAAGAACTGTACTGGTTAGGTTTTGTCAAATTGACACAAACTGGAGTCACCTTGGAAGAAAACCTTTCAATTGAAGTACTTCTTTTCATCAGATTAGCCTGTATTCGTAATTCTTAATTGATGTAGAAGAATCAAACCCACTGTGAGCAGAATTACCCCTGGATGGGTTCTCCTGGGGGGGTATAAGAAAGTAAACTGAGCAAGTCAAGGGTGCAAGCTAGTAAGAAGCATTCCTTCACAGTCTTCATAGAAGTTCCTACTCCAAGTACCAGCCTTGAGTTCCTGTCTTGACTTCCCTGGACAGGGGACTGTAACCTCCAAGCTTAATTATCCCTGCCTTCACTAAGTCTCTTTAGTCCAGAATGCTATAGCCCAGCAACAGAGAAGCAGACTAGAACAACCAAGATTAGCTATCACAGTCACATTATAGGAATTTTGTTAGTTATTTGACTTTGGGTGTTTTCAGAGCAGCAGGCTATAACAATACTAGAGTAGAGAGATACATGTTATTTGCATGTTAAAAATGGACCAGACATTTATCCCTACTTCTTTCTTTCCCTGTCAACTATTCTTGCATGTCTTAAGAAGGTACCAGTCAATATTACCATAGCTCCATACCGACTATGCTCCCTTGTATGAAGTAGGTTGTAACAAAATGCTCTTTCTTTCTTCTTTGTGTTAGTGGTTTCATTCATCAACTTCATTTACAAATAGAGTTAAAGTCTTCGCTCGTAAACAAGAAATATCATCTGATGTGGGAATCCCCTCTGTGTACTGTGATTAACATTAATGAATAAAGAAACTGCCTTGGCCAGTTGATAGGGCAGAACTCAGGTAGCCGGGGAAAACTAAATGACATGCTGGGAGAAAGGAGGCAGAGTCAGGAGTCAGAGTCAGGAGTCAGAGCCATGGAGCCGCCAGAGACAGATGCTGGGAATTTTACCTGGTAAGCCACTGTGGTGACACACAAATTAATAGAAATTGGTTAAATTAATATAAGAACTAGCCAATATGAAGCTAGAGCTAATGGGCCAAGCAGTGATTTAATTAATATGGTTTCTGTGTGATGATTTAGGGTGTAAGCTAGTTGGGCGGCAGGGAAGAACAAGCAATCCTTCCCCCAACAATGATCTGGCTAGTAGATACTGTTTTGAATTAGAAAAAAAATCGATAAACTTTAAACTAGGGTAGAATTTTCCAACAAACTGTACATGTATATGAAGAATTAAATGGAATCAGGTTTACAGTGAATGTACATGTGCATTTGTGCTTCTTTCATCCACTGTATGAACTTATTTAAGGAGTAGGGGCTCTGTGGACTTAGTTAAGGAGTAGGGGCTGTACGGACTTAGTTAAAAAGTAGGGATTGTATGGACATAGTTAAGGAGTAGGGGCTGTATGGACTTAGTTAAGGAGTAGAGGCTGTATGGACTTAGTTAAACAGTAGGGATTGTATGGACATAGTTAAACAGTAGGGACTGTGTGGACTTAGTTAAGGAGTAGGGGCTATATGGACTTAGTAAAGGAGTAGGGGCTGTGTTGACTTAGTTAAAAAGTAGGAACTGTGTGAACTTAGTTAAGGAATAGGGGCTGCATGAACTTAATTAAGGAGTAGGGGCTGTATGGACTTAGTTAAGGAGTAGGTGCTGTATGGACTTAATTAAACAGTGGGAACTGTGTGGACTTAGTTAAGGAGTAGGGACTGTGTGGACTTAGTTAAAAAGTAGGGGCTGTGTGGACTTAGTTAACAGTAGGGGCTGTGTGGACTTAGTTAAGGAGTAGGGGCTGTGTGGACTTAGTTAAGGAGTAGGGGCTATGTGGACTTAGTTAAGGAGTAGGGGCTGTGTGGAGTTAGGTAAGGAGTAGGGGCTGTGTGGACCTAGTTAAAAAGTAGGAACTGTATGGGCTTAGTTAAGGAGTAGATACAAGTTGTAGGTACCTCCACTCTATTTGGCACTGTAAATTTATATGCCTCAGGTGATTTTAAGGTGAATATTTATTCATTTTGCCTTTGTGGGGATAGGGGTACTTGTTCTCTAGAGTGTAAGGAGATCTGTGTACAGTTTGTGGGAACTGACCCTCTTCTTTGACCATTTGAGAGCTTGAGATCGAGCTCAGATTTCCAGATTTGGTGCTAAGTGTCCTTACCTACTGAGTCATTTTGCCAGCTGACTTTATTAATCACCCTATATACCTCTAAGCACTACCTAGAAAAATCATAAATGGTGAGATCATAGCTGTTTAAATTTCATTTCCCAATCACAGTACAATGTAATGAACAGAAAATATGAGACAGTGGATATTCTCCTAAGATTTCACCTAAGTCTTTCCATTGTCCACAAATTCTCATGAAATAGTCTCAGTAATCAATACAGATATAAAAATGGTACAGAGACATGAAAATAACTATTCAACAAATATGAGTATCTGCGACAAAACTGTTTCCACATCTGAATTTCTACATTTAATACCACTTTTATCAGTTTTTTTCTTTATAGTTTTGTACATTGGCAGAGCCTCAGTGTGTTACTCTGAGTGTCCATAATAAAATAGCATAAACTGGGCAGCTTGTAAGCAGCATAAGTTTACTCCTCACAGTTATTGAGGCCAAAAACCTAATGTTAAGTTGCCAGCAACTTGAACGCGCCCTGAGGCCCACTTTATTGTACACAGAGGCAGTACTCCCTTGCTGGCAGGTTTCACTTGACTCAATGGGAATAGATTCTTCCTGTGCAGACAGTAACACCATTCCTGAGACCTCTACCTGTAAGAAATGTTATACATCTTATTGTAATTATCTTCCAGGATCATTTGCCCCCCCTGAGTCATTGCTGGGGATTGTGGAACTTTTAGGAGGGAACAAACAAAGGCAGTTAAGTCTTTGGAGAAAACCTAAAAGCAGATCTAGGGGCACTGGCCTTTTCTTTCTCACTTTTGCATTTCAGCTGCTCCGAGGTGAGCAATGGTGCTCCCTACATTTTCCTGGTTATGATGCACGATTTCAAAACAAGGCTCAAAGCTGGAGTCAACCAAACATGGAATTGAAACTTCAGACCCACTACCCAAAGTAAACTTGTCTTTATTATAAATTGTTTATCTTGCTGGAACTTGTTGTTTAACTGGTTTATCTTGTTTAACTTGTTGGAAATTTTGTTACAGTAATGGGAAGATGTTTAACAAGTGTCTTTCGGAGCCTTCTCCCTAATATCAGTGTCTATCAAGGGAGCATTTCGACATATTACAGTGGAGAGGGGGGGCTGTGGGGCACAGATATTCAATACATGAAGGTGGAATGGTGGTAAGTGGGGACACAAACATTGAACATAAGAAGGTGGGTAGGATACAAACATCTCCATCATGAACCTCGGTTTTTTAATCAAAATTTGAACAAATGTAAGTTTTATACAGAATAAGTGACTGTATTCTCCATTTTGCTATAAACAAAGCAAGCAAACTAAGAACATCTGTTTGTAGAGGTGGGATTAGAAAAACTCAAAAAACTGCACAAATTCTGAAGGTCCTTGAGCACAGGGAAAAACTTCATTAACCAGTACCATGCATTTTTTTCACCTATACATGCTCAGAGTGTAGTACAATATTTAAGATTTAATACATATTCAATAAATAATAAATATCCAATGATACCCAAATTCTTAAATATGTGCAAAAAATGCTGCAAAAAGTCAATATTTCAAAATGTGTCAATTCTCCTAATCTGTTTATATGTGTTGCATATTCATTTATGTGCATTCATATATTCTAATCTTTGCTCTAAATGATTTTATAATCTTACCGCACTTATGAAAATTTATTAAAATAGAGACTGGAAGTCAATCTTCAGTCAAAGTTGACATTTGTGCCATCATAATATTCATCTTACAAATTTAGGTTACTGTAGACTTTTCATCTTTTTTTAATTTTAAATATAAAACCCAGTCATATAAAATCAAGATATAAAGTGCTTATATTATATCTTTCTCTTTTTTTTTTCGAAAACAGAAATTCACCATATACTTCAGGGTAGCCTGTAACTAATTATTTTTTGCCTTGGTCTCCTGACTGTTGGGATTACAGGTGTGTGCCACCATGCATGGCACCAGATTTAAAGTAAGACTTTTACATATTTGAGGATTATATAAAAATTTACGGTCCTAAGCACGGAGGCCTTGGAGGCAGGTAGGCACTCGCATATCTTCACCTCTCCCTCCACTTCACCAAATACAGTCTTGTCCCCAGCTGTGTAGTAGATCACCTACTGCAGCCTCCCTTCCTATCTTACTCCATCTCCGGAGGATCACAATGATCTTCACCTCCACACTTCAACCTGTAAACTCATTGCTTTATCTCTGCCCCTAACTCAAGCAGGCATTACCTAGGAGTTCACAGGACACTCCAGGCGGGGAAGCAGATAGGTGAACTGCAGATTTTCACCTCTTAACTTCATTTCTTCTTCTAATCTCCTATTCTCACAAGTCTCACCCCAGTTTGGAAACAGACCACTTGCTGCACTCTGTCCACTCCCCTGATCCTTATCTGTTGTGGATCACATAGATTTCCCTGCAAATCATTGTTTTATCTTAGTCCCCAATCCCAGAAGGTATTCCTGGAGTAACCTCATGGCTCCTTCTCCTCCAAATCCCATCTCCCTTTGGTACCCCTAGCTCTGTAGCAGCCAACCTGCTGCAGTTTTCCCTCCAACTGTGCACCAACCTTCAGTGGATCACACAGATCTCCTCCTACAATCTTATTTTCCCCAACTAATCCCATTGTTCCAGTCCCCAATGAGAGGCAGTATTCCCTGGGAAACCTACAGAACAGCTAGGAAAGCAGGCACCCTAACAGCAAATCTTCACTTCTTCCTTCTCTTCTCCAAATCCAATCCCTCAGTCTCACTGTCAACTCTGTAGAAGACCACTAACGATGCCCTCACCATTATCACTGCCCTCATTTCCAGAGAATAATCCAGATCTTCTTCAATTTCCCTCCATATTAATCCTGTTATCCCAACCTTCAAATTTATCAGGCTTTCTCTGGGAACCAGCCAGTTCAGTTTAACACAGAAGCAAGAAGACAAAGCAGGCAAGCTAGCTTCATGTCTTCCTCCCCTCCATATACAATTTTCCAGTCTCAGCCCAGGTTCTGTAGCAGACTATCTGTTGCCTCTTCTAACTCTCTGCCTCCATTCCCAAGGGGTTAAGCAGATCCAAGTGAAGCAACATGCTTTCTATAGACCCACTGAGACCACTCTCCCGGTTCATCATAATTCCTCAGTATCAACTTACAAAACATAACTACACATTTTATCTGAAATACTAAATGACCACACCTATCAAGACCCCAGAAGAATTTCCTACCAGGTAAGATACAGCTTCAACACTCTTCTGAGAAGCAGAGAAGGCAACAGTAACCAAGAAACAAAATGCCTACCCAACAAATTCAAAAACAAATATCAGCACCTAGGATTACAATCTTTTTTACCCCTAAAGCCTAGATACCTAGATTGTTTACAAAAACACAATCTGTAAGAGTGAGGACAATATCTCTCCTAGAGCCCTTCAATCCCACCACAGCAGGCTTTGAGTATTTCAACATAGCTGAAGCACAATACTATGATCTTAAAACAGCCTTTATGAGTATGATAGAGTTTCCTAAAGAGGAAATTAATAAATCTCTTAATTAAACACAAACAGCAGAAGGAAATGAATAAATCCACTTAACTGAAAATGAAGATAGAATCAATTTAAAAAAGCAGGGGACTCTGGTAATAAAAAAAATAGGAATTCTACAAGAAACTTCAGAGGCAAACCTTGCCAAGAAAATACAAAAGAAAGAAGAAAAAATCTCAGGTATGGAAGACACAGTAGAATAAATGGAAATCTTGGTCAAAGGAAATGTTGCATCTAAAAACTTTTAGAAAAGAAAACATCCAGGGTATGAGAAACCCATGAAAAGGCCAAATCTAAGAAAAATAGGAATAGAAGAAGGAGAATAGACCCAGGTCAAAGACAGAAAATAGCTTCAACAAAATCATAGAACATATTCCTACCTAAAGAAGGAGTTGACTTTCAAGGTACAAGAAGTATAAAACACCAAATAGACTGAACCAGAAAACAAAATTCCCCAGGCACATAATATCAAAAACACTTGATTGTCACAACAAAGAAAAAATATTAAAAACAGCAAAGGAAAATTACCAAGGAACATATAAAGGCAGATCTATTAGAATAATACCTGACTTCTCAGAGAAAACTTTCAAAGTCAGAAGGGCCTGGATTGATATTATACATAAGACAACATAGATATCAGCCCAGACTTGTAGTTCCAACAAAATTTTCAACCACAAGAAGAAAAATACATTCCATAATAAAACAAAATTTATGCAATATCCTTCTAGAAATCCTGGTGTGGGAGGTCCTTCTGTCTATGTGTTGCATTCATTAGTTAGTGAATAAAGAAATGTAAGCCACTGCCACATGGCAATACACAGATTAGTGGAGATAGGATAATTAAGACATAAGAATTAGCAAATAAAAAGCTAGAGCAAATGGGCTAAGCAATAATTTAATTAGTACAGTTTCTCTGTGTTTATTTTCATTCTGGGCAGCTGGGACAAACAAGCGTCTCCTCCTACAAAATCCATTCCTACTGAAGGTGCTACAAGGAAAATTCCAGTCCAAAGAGGGTAAGCACACCCAAGAAAATATAAAGAATAAATAATCCAGACTAGTGAATCCAAAGAGGAAAAACACCCACAGACACACACACATGCACACACACACACACCACAACAGCAAAACAATAACAACAACAAAAGAACGAAAATGTAACTATAACAACAATCAAATATCTCAAATTCGATGGTCTCAATTCGACACGAACTAACAGAATGAATATAAAAACAAAATTCATCCTCCTGCTGCATCCAAAAAGTATACCTTCAGGTTAGGCATCACCTCAGGTGAAGGAGTTTGAGAAAGAAGTTCCAAGCAATTGGACCTGAGAAGCAAGTTGATATAGTCATTTCAATATCAAACAAAATAGACTTCAAGTAAAGCTAATCAGAAGATATAAGGAGGGTCATTACATATTCACTAAATTAATAAAACAATGAAGACATTGAAATTCTCAATAACTGAGCATCAAAAAAGGGTACACAAGTTTAAAACGAAACAAACAAAAAACCACCAATCACTACATTACTACAGCTTAAACCACATATATATTGACCCTCAATGGTAGTGGGAAACCAGCACCCAACTCTTGCCAAAAGACAGGTTATCTAGACAAAAACTCAACAAAGAAATACTGGAGATAATGGAGATAACTGACATTCTAAAACAAATGGATACAATAGATATTTACTAAATTTTTACCTAAACAGAATAGAGTATATCTACTTCTCAGTATCTCATGTAACTTTCTCCAAAACTGACCACATACACACAAAAAAGTTTAAACAGATAAAATAAAATTGAAATAACACCCCATATCCTATCTGATCAACATGGATTAGAGCCAAATATCAATAGCAATGAAACAACAGAAAGCTTATAATCTCCTGTACACTGAAAAAAAAAAACCCTCGGGTCTAAACTAAAAATGGCTCAAGAAAGAAATTAAGAAAGAAAATTTCGAGATTTAAAAGAAAATGAATACTCAATACGCCAAAGTCATGGTACAAAATGAAGGCGATTCTAAGAGATAACCTCATAGTACTAAAAACCTACATAAAAAAAAATCAAGGGATATAATACTAGTAACTTAACAGCACTCCCAAAAACTCTAGAGCAAACAAAAAGAAGAAATTACACATATCCAAAAGGAGTAGACCTCAATAGATAAACTTAGATCTTAAATCAATAAAATAAAAAAAAATTAACAATACGGGGAATCAATAAAACACAGACTTGGTTCTTTGAGAAAATCAATAAGATTGACAAACCCTTATCAAAAATTAACTAAAATACACAGAGAAAACAACCCACTTAACAAACTTAGAGATTAAAAGAGTAACAAACAGATACTGAGGAAAACCAGAGAATGTTAAGAACATACTTTAAGAAACTCCAAATAGGAAAATCTAGAAGAAATTGATAATTTTCTTGATAGGTGCCACTAATCAATATTAAATCAAGATTATAAGCAATTTAAACAGACATGTAACCCCTAGTGAAGTAGAAGCAGTCACTAAAAGTCTCATAATCAAGAAGAGACCAGGATGGATGGTTTTAGCAGAGAATTCTACTAAACTTTCAAAGGAGAGTTATGATTTCCCTTATGAACATGGAAAAGAAAAGATGCAAAATATGCAATAAAATACTTGCAAGCTTAATCCAAGAATATATCAAAATATCAACAATGATCAAGTAGGCTTCATTTCAGAGATGCAATGATTATTTAACATATGAAAATCAGTTAATTTAATTCACCATGTAAACAAACTGAAAAAAAAATCTGATTAGAAGCTGAAAAGCCTTTGATAAAATCTAGCACCTCTTCATGATAAAAGTCTTGGAGAGGTCAGGGATATAAGGGACATACTTAAACATAATAAAGACAATTTTCAGGTAGCCAACATCAAATTAAATGGAGAGAGACACAAAGCAATTCCACTAAAATCAGGAACAAGACAAGGCTGCCTACTCTTTCTGTATCTATTCAATAAAGTAATTGAAGTTCTAGCTAGAGCAATAAGACAGCTTAAAGAGATCAAGGGGCAACAAATTGGAAAAGAAGTCAAAGTATCATTACATGCTGGTGAAATGATAGTATACATATGTGACCCCAGAACATTCTGCAAGGGAACTGCTATAGCTGATAAACACCTATAGTGAAGTGACTATACAAAGATTACCTCAACAAAATCAGTAGCCCTCCTAAACACAAATGACAAATGGGCTGAGAAAAAAATATCAGTGAAGCAATGACTTTTACAATAACCTCAAATAATATAAAATATTTTGAAGTAACTCTAACCAAGCAAGTGAAAGAGTTGTATTTGTAGGACAAAAACCTTCAAGTATTTGAAGAAAGAAATTTAAGAAGCTATCAGAAGATGGAAAGATATGGTGATTGGGGGATTGCAGGCTGGGCAATCACTGAGTCAGGACAGTGCTGGGGCAGGCAGGCTCTCTGAGGTTCTGGGGCCCGTGTGTGTCCTGTTGTCCAGCAGATTGCATCATTTGGAGTTGGCAGTCTGGATATGTAGCCCAGGAGGGGGGAGCCTGTTGGGGAATAGGCTGGGAAAGCACTAAGAATTAAGAAAGTGGGGATGGTTGGTTGGCAACCAGACTACCTGGGTTCTGGCATCTGGCATGTCCTCTGGTAAGCCAGGGGGCTCAACCTGTATTTTGTGCCTGGATATCATGACTAGAGGAGGAGGAATGGTTTTGGGCAGGCACTGAGGAAATGTTGGAGATCTGCAGGAGGGATCTTCTCTGGGAATTCAAAGCTTTTGCAGGAGTTTTGGACTAGGATATTGTGACAAGGAGGGGGAAGCACTTGGGTAAATGAGGGAGTGCTGATGGACTGTGGGTATGGGTCTTACCTGGGTGGGAATCTGGGATGTTGTTAATGCAAAGGCAATATTACTATTCTTAACAGTGTTTTTAGTTTAGGTTATCATACCCTGTGTTGCCCCTATTGTACAAAGATGGTATTTTTCATTACTTATCTGGTCCATAGTCATATACAAAGCTCTTTTTTTTTCTATTCAATTTTACCTCTTGTCACTTGACACCTGGCTTAGATCTTAAAGCACACAGGAGTTTGAATTTAATCAACTGTTGCAATTTAGGGCAAATTTGTGCAAAGACAAGCAGTTTATAAGTTATTATGTATATAGGCTCAGACTTTGCTTTTTGTTAAACAAAATTTAGAGAAAACATACATGTAGCATAGAAGTTAGAATGTTAGACAGTGGATCTTGCCTTGGAATAGAAATTCTGGAATTCAAAAGGGCCATGGTAGCTACAGATAATACTAGACGGAGTAGTTATAGTAAAACTGAAGATGTCAGTAAAGCAGTGTGCTGAATGTATGCACGATTAATGGGGGCCTTGAAGTGGCTGCTAGACCTTGATCATGAACTAGATTTTTGACCTTAGTTCACTCAAAGTTACCATGGAAACCCTAAGTCTCTTCAACAATTGGCACAACTGATTTCTGTTCAATGAAGCATGGCCACAAATGCCATTAAGACAACAGTCATCCACTGGTGGGGAGAGAGCCAAACCTCTCTGATGTGATCTTGAACTGCGCAAGCTGTAATCCCGGCAGTGAAGTCAGAAACAAGCTCTCTACGGTGATGAAAGGTCTTCTTGTCACGTTTAGCATCAATGTTAGGCTGATGATTTGCCAATGAGCTATATAATAGTATCAAGGCTCTTGACAGAGACACGGGAATATTTGTGCATGTATGCGGCATGTGCAGGTAGGTACAGTTGGGTTTTTGTCAACTTGATACGAGCTAGAGTATCTGGAAAGAGGAGCTTCAATTGAGAAAATGCCTCTATCAGGTTACTGCTAGGCACCGCTTTAGGGCATTTTTTCTTGATTAATTATTGCTCGTGGGAAGGCCTTGCCCATTACGGGTAGTACCACTCCTGGATATGTTCCGAGCAGTGTAAGAAAGAAGACTAAACAAGTCATTACAAGCAAACCACTCCTCCATCAACTCAATCTCTAGATTCCTGTCCTGGCTTCCCTTCATAGGACACTGTAAGGTCAAGATGAAATTAATCATTTCCTTCTCAAGTTGCTTTTGGTAGTGGCATTTATCACAGCAATAGAAACATAGCTAAAACAGTGCACTTACTTTTATATCAACATACATTCAAGTATCTGCCTTTGTTGTTTTGAACACTTTTTTCCAGATAGGATCTCTGACTAAACCCAGAGCATGGTATTTTGGTCAGACTAGCTGGTCAGTAAGTACATGAAATCCTCAAGTCTCTACAAGCATGGAGTTTATAGACTCATGAGAGGCCACTTCTATGCATGGAATTTTATATAGATACTGGGAGTGGGAACTCGGGGTCTCATGGTTGCATAGCAAGGATTTATCCACTGAGTAAATCCTTCCCTGTCTCTTGCTGTAGAATATTGATAGATATAGGCAGGTAGAATGAGGTCAGCAGCTGTGAATTTTCCTCTTCCTTTTGGAACAGTTATTAATACTAGATTTACAGGCATTTACTCATAATGTATTTACAGAAACACCACCAAAGAATGGGTTTCCTTGCAGGACACTATGGCATATTTCAATGATAAATTTATGAGATCAAATTGAAGGAGGACACTTAAAAGAAATCCCACACTAGTTCAGAATTGAGAATATTAGACAGTTATTTATTTAGGGGTTGACTCACAAGTCACAATCCTCTGCTGGAACGGAGAAACAGCAACCGAATCCCACAGCTGGAAAAGAGGCTTGACACATGGGCATAAATAGTATAAGAGTCCATGTCCAAGTGGGCAGGTAGCTTAATGGCTACTGGGGGTAGGAATTCCTACAGCATCAGATATTTGTAAAATCTGCATAATTCTAATGACTAAATTTTGCTTGAATTCTGATTTTTTTCCATATAACTTTTTTCCCAATGGTTGACTGAAAAGAAAGTTGGCATAAATCTTTGGAGATCTAATTAAAGGGTTATTAAACTAAGGAAAAATTTAGGTTAACTATTTACACATAGGTGGATATTATTCTTTTATGAGCAGTTGCAGTGTCATACCAAGTTTTCCCCCTACTTTCTATGCCAGCTCATGAACTACATAGAAATAGAGGTAGGCGGGGTTCTTAACTGGTCTACTAGCTGATATTTCATATTTTTGTGTCTGAAGTTTATAAAGAACATAAACTTCACACTGTATAAGCACTGACTTTAACATTATTCATAAGCTCATTATTGCCTAATTATTTCTTCTTATTATTTCTTGTGAAGGAAAAATAAAACTGTGTAGCAGACAATTTCTTGGTAGAAATGAGGACATTTTCTGCCAAGAAACTTAAAGGGGAAAGTGGGCACTGTGTCTCTCAAAACACAATGCGTCTGCCACTGATTTCATGGATGAATAGAAAAGGAGCAAATAAAAGATATGGATATAGATAGATGAGGACAGATGTGTTAATAATATACTGATGCATGTAAATATGCAATGTATGGAAAACATTTTAAATACCTTGTTACTTAGGCTGCATATTGGATAACTTTCTAGTCTGGTATTAACCTTTAAGATGGCTCAGCAGATAGTAGGGTTTAGGATAATATTGAGAATTCTGGTTGAAAATTCTGGTAAGAAAAAAAGGAGGATTTCCTTGAATCTAAAGCAGAGTCAGGAAAGTGAAGATAAGAGGAGAAATGAGGGAAGGAGGAGGGTAGAAAGGGGAGGGATAAACAGAGGAGAGAGGAGAAGGGTGGGGAAATTCCATAGGACCACAAAGAATGCAGAACAAGCTGAGGGAGACAGGAAGTGTAGAAGGATGAATTTTGAGATTTAACTTGCTAGAACTTTAATTCACAGAAAAGAATAAAATAGTATTTTAAACGAGGTTTCCCTTCTTTTGCTTCAGCCTCAAAGTTAATTTCTAAATTTGCAATTATTTAAGTTTTTATAACACTTTTAGACTTTAATTTCTTCCTGAAATTATGGAATATATTTGAAATTAAATATGAGAGTACCTTCATATCTTTTGCATTTTGTGGATCTTAATATCGTTTAATCTCATGGCAAAATCACTAATAAGATATATTGCATAACAAGGCAAAATCTACATAGCCATGGAAAAGTTGAATAGAAATTGAAGTTTTAATTTCAACTTCTGATCATGATGTAATGAAATAATTTAAAATTATTCTCATGTGGCAATGTAAAGAATACGAATGAAGTATTTGTTTTTTTTTTTTTTTTACAGTTTTTAAAGAAAGGATTGTGGGTTTTTTTGGTCCATATTTTCTATTAACAAACAAAACACATACATTTTTCCTCTTTGGCAAAAGAGGTTCAATTCCCCTAGTTAATTCACAAAGCAAACTCAGGGAAAACAACACTGAAGACGAGGTCCAGCCGAGACCAGGGCTACTCTATGAACATAATCACATATGTAGGAGAAAACAGCTTTTCACACCACCAGTTCAGCTACCAGTTCTCCCCTGGAAAAGCTCTACGTAGACACGCGGAAGAACACATTTCAAATGTCTGCTAGTTTTCCAGGATAATGGAAGTCACCAACATGCACTATTTCTGGAGAAAGCTATGAGAAGTAGGCCTTCTGAGCTCAGCAACATTTTTAAGCTGGGGTTTAGGAATACCTGACAGTCCCCCGAGCTACAATTGCTCGGCTACCTTCATTACAAATTGTGGAGAGAAAGCGTGGACTGCCTTCGGTCTCAGCACCCTGGAAAGGCAGATTTGCTTGTGAAAACTGTGCTTTAATAAATAAGGCCAAGTCCTTGCCTTAGAGAATGGGGTTCCTCAGGGTGCAGCTGGGTCCCACACAGAGCCAGGACACTGAGCTGCCCTCACTCACTAAGCAGGCAGCAGGTGCTCTAGTGGTGTGCTTGCTTGCACAAATCTACGGCCATGATAGCTAACAATCACTTACCCCAACCTTGTGTGCTTTTCATATTTCAAGTAATTTCATTTCTTCCAGGAGAAAAAAATGTTTTTAAAAAATGTTTTTAGTTTATCAAGAATGAAACGAGCCACCACAACCAGACAGGGTTTTTTAAACAGACCTGCAGCTAACAGTGTCAGATAACCCAACACACTGAGAAACAGGCACATATTCTACCGCATCTCTGCGAATTCCAAGCTTTCACCTTAGCCCCTATGTAGAAAACAAACACCATAAACTTCGTTACTCTAATTCATGTTAAATACGACTGTACAAATTGCACATTTTACAGCACAGCATCACAGTTGGAGAAATGGGAAAAGTCTCTATTCCTGCAAAATAGAAACCAACCAGCTCTGCTGGAAGGGTCAGAACAAAACCAGCTGCACAGTTCTGTAAACAGTAAGTGAGGTTGTCTCTAGGATCACGAAGAGTCTACACACGCATGCGCGCACTTCTCCAGTGACTTGCAGCAGAGCTCGCTCAGTACCACAGCAGGTTTCTTTCACATTGGGTTCACAAAAGAGCAGTCACGGCCATCTGGTTGAGGGGTGCAAGTCCGTTTCTGGGTGCTGAATAACCATCATTCACCCCAGGAGTCATCTGCAACTGAGGAGCAGGGTCTCCACTGTCCAAGAAGCTACTGGGTGCCGGCTTGTCGTAGGCACCACCCACAGGCTTGGGGCTTGCTGGCCTCTGATAGCCTTCACTCTGGGTGGCTCCCGCAGCAGGGGGATACCCTCCGGAGGAAAGGGAGTGTTTGTGAGTGGGCCTAAACCCAGGCACTCGGTAGCCGTCCTGCGTGGAGAAGGTGTGGGCTCGTAGCAGGTGCCGCTCCACGATGGGCGTGGCGTACTCCGGCTCAGAGTGCGTCAAGGGCAATGCGTACTCATGGCGGCCCAGGCGTTGAGGACAGTCATAGTGGCCACTGGCCTCAGTGCTCACCTTGGCCTCCTCGGTGTCTGTGTCCATGGGCCGAAAGGTAGAGCCCTTTCTCGTGACTGTTCCGGTGCCAATCATGAGAGGCTGCTGATAATCTGCCATATCACTAGTGATAAGATCCAGCTTCTGTGTCATCTCCTTCTCATTGTCATAGCTGATGGTAAATTCGGTCGACTGATGCCTAGCAAAGGGATATTTAATCTGCTTCCAACAGCCTGTTTTCTGAGCCTCGGCTGATACATACGGATTTCCTTTTTTCTTCCTCTTCCTGAAGACTGCGAAGACGCCCACTCCAGCCAGGACAAGGATAATGAAGACCACGGAAGGGATAATCACGGTTGTAATATTCATTCCTGTGGAGGTGAACAGGAAACGCTTCTCCGACAGGGAGCCATGCCGGGAGAGCACACCATTGGCCAGGACTCCTTCATAGTGACCGATGCCTTTGCTCTGCAGCAGGTTGATGTGGCCCCCTAGTTCATCTGCGATGATCCCTGCGTGGATGGCAGCTTTGCACAACAAAGAGGTATCTCTGTAGCCGTCTTTCATATTCCCCGAAATGTCCCCTGCTATGTCTCTACAACCAGCTGGGCAGAATTTGCTGTATTTTTCCTCCGAATAATGACTGCCTCGTTCCAAGCACGTTATTAAATCTGGATGGTCACTGCTGGAATAGGCCAGCAAAAATCCCCGGCCAGAAATGTGAGATCCGCTCCGGAACTGGACAGTCACTTCACTCGAGTTCACCCGGAGTTCTATGGGAACAGCCCAACTCCCACAATATGGACCGTACTGATCTGTGGGGCTGGTGAAGAGAAGGTAGTCGGAAGTGCAGGTTTTGGACTCAATGTTCAAATCTCCCAACCTCAGAATGAGTCTCTTCCCCTTCGGGACCATGATGGTCCTTTCACACACAGTATGATTGGGATAAGTCCCCGGATAATTCTTAGATGTCATTGTGCCGCTGTCCTGAGAGGTCACTATGTGCCCACAGCCATCACCCAGCTCCTCCGCCTGCAACCGGAGCGGAGCGCACACCGCGAACAGCAGCGCCAGGACGCCCGGCCGACTGGCCCCGGTCCCCATGGCCTTGCCGGGCTCCAGACCCGCAGGATCGGCCTCCCGGCCCGTCCCCGCGCCACCGCTGCCCGCTTGGGGCAGCCTCCTCCGCGGCCCGGCGCGGCGCGGGCACCCGGCACGGATCCCTCTGGGCGGCCCGCGCCCGCGAGAGGGCCACGAATGAAGTATTTGAAACAACTCATTTAACTCACGAGACAACAGGTAGTAAAAGGCTAGGCTCAGGGCTGTTTCTGTTTTACTTTTTTATGTACCCATCTATATAAATATTTATTTAGCATTCTAATTGTACATTGAAGTGTGTGTGTGCGTGTGTGTGTGTGTGTGTGTGTGTGTGTGTGTGTGTGTGTACCTTCACACAGGTACCACAGTCAACATGTGGAGGTCAAAAGACAACTTGCAGTTGGACTTTTTCTTCACACACAGGGGTCTTGTGAATCGTAACTATGTCAGGCTTGGTGGCAAGCACCTTTACTCATGAAACCACCACTCCAGTCGCAGTTAGGTTTCCAGACAAGAATGCCCTCTGTAACTTGAGCTGCTCTATTACTCACTGTGTCACCGGGGACTCTTGGCAGTTCACATGCCTCAACAACTTTCCACTCTTTACTGGAGTGGTGGTTCTCAACCTGCTTCATATCAGATATTGACTTTAAGATTCATAATAGTAGCAAAATTACAGTTACGAAGTAGCAATAAAATCACTTTTTGGTTAGGGGGTCACCACATCATGTGGGAAAGGGTTGCAGCATTAAGAAGGTTGAGAACCACTTAACTGGAAGAAATTCCTTTAGAGGTACAATCAGGGAAACCCACTACAGGAGACTCAGAGAGGAACAAATTAATTACTCCAACTTGAAATGAGCGTGTGTGTGTGTGTGTGTGTTTATCTAAGCATCACACTTTAGCTCACAAACACCTATTGCCTTTATATGTTAATCAAAATTTTAAAATAAAGAGCTTTATGAAGACAGAATTTCTAGCTGCTTGATTTGAGCATTCTATGCTCTAAACATGTGCTGGATTATCACAATCTATGCTCTGATGTATAAAATTAATATTAATTAGTAAGAAAGGAGAAAAGTGATAGGTGTTCTTGAGTGCCCAAAGAAGAGAGAAGCCTTGGGAAATTGCTTCCAGTGCCTTCACCTGGCTCCTCTTTAGTCTGGAGCAGAAGTGTGTGCTCCTGCTTTTGATGATAATTTTGCTGATTTTCAGTTTTTGCTGTAGGGTTCTGCTTGTGTGCAGAGTGAAAAATAGGCACAGGCTAAACACACCATGCTTCCAAATGAAGAAGTATGATGAGGAACATGTGAATCACATGATTTCTAAATATTTAAAGTTGTACAAATAGCAGGGAGGTCCCACGGAGAGGCCCATTGAATACACAAGATATCAGTCAACCGGATCCATCATGCCAACACTGGGATGAATAGACTTTCCAGAGACTATTACAACTCCTCCCTCTTTCCTAAAGAAACCCTTAAAAATCAATTCTTAAAATATCTGGAGAAACACAAATTGACTAATCTAAAGCCAAATGTTCTTTAAAGGAAAAACAGAATCTGTCACTCAGAGAACATTATGACGGAATCTCTTTCCAAAAGCCCCATTTCAGGTCTCTGCTGCAATGGGTAGCACCCATAAGCACAGGGACTTTGGGGGGTACACCTTGTCTCATATCCAAACAATAACATCCATGAAGTACCTTGGAAATGTTGGAGAAAAACTGCCCTGAAGGAGCAGAACTTGAAATGACAAAAATGGACAAGAGTAAATTATCAAGAGCAGCGAGAGACAGTATGAATGGAAAAATAAGAAATATATGCCAGGACAACAAAACTTTCACATGAAATAGGAAATTGGTAGCATATGATAAGGCATAGCTAAATATAATTTCATAATGAAGCATCAATTAACTAATAATGTCTATTCTATTTTTTTGCGGTGATCTTTAAAATTTATACACTTTTAGAGAAGACCATTGCAAGGAATGGGTTACCATTTGAAGCTGTTGGTCAGTAAGATCCACCCCACAGACCCTTCCCAACCATTACAGGCTGCTGACAATGCTAACAGGTACCCTACAGAACATGACCATAAGATCCAGTTGTTGAAGATCTGCATATTTGAGCCACAGAACATGGAAAAGTCAAACTAGTGCTCACCTGAAAGCCGCATTCCTTTTGACTATCTTTTGTAATGCTGTGAAGTATTATGTATGTGAAGTATTAAGTATTATGTATGATGCTGGAAGAGAAAGGCAGTCATCAATCACAAGTAACCATCAGTCATACTCAGCCATCAACCCTGTAAAATACAATAATGATACCCTGCCAAGATATACCACCTGGTGCAATAGTGACATGAATGCAATAAGTGTAACCAATAACTTTCTACTTAGGGTTAAAGTCTACTCCAAAAAAGGAAATCCATAACTGGCACCCTTCCTGGAGCTAAGAACATGTAGATGGACATGTCATGGGTCCTTGGGAGAACCTACTATGATCACTCTACTAAAGGACAAAGCATGGACTTCTGGTTATATCACTATAACCATAGATCAGTGTATGTCTCAATCCTCATCAGAGAAGCTCATTTTTTTGTTGTAAATTGTTAATACAGAGACCCAGAATTGGTCATAGTATTGAGAATATTTTTAGTTATAAATGAATCATAATTCATTAATATAAAATAAAAATAAAACCAATTATAATTAAAAAATAAAATTTAATTTGATATAAAGCATGCATAAAACTAAAAATCTATGTATTTAAAATACATAATGAAATATACCAATGAAGTAAATTTTAGTTAAATTTAGATAATTCATGTATGCTATGTATATGTAGTATTTATCACAGATCATGAATTTTATATAAGGTAACATTATCGTGATGTATTTAATGTTCATGATATAGTCTCTCTAATTCATGTTTATTGCTCTCTGTACGTATTATAAAATATTAGGGACTCATTTATAAAACTGAATAGTGTAACTTCGCTGGATCTAGACTCAACTTGGGGACAAATCTCTTTTCATGTCTATGAGGAATTTTCTGGATTTGATTAACTTAGATGGGTAAGTCCTACCCTAAGTGTGAACAGCATCAATGCATGGGCTGTGGTTCTTGGCTGCATAAAAAGGGAAATATAGATGAGCCACAACATTAATCATTCTCTGAGTCCTGACTAGGGGCACAATGTGACCACATTTCACCTGATACTGCTGCCGTGCTTGACTCACCATGATGGAAAATATAACCTTGAACTAGGAATCAAAGCCAACCCTCATTCTCTTGTTTCTTGTCAAGTATTTAGTCATAGCGATATGAAAAATAATACATACCCCAAATTTAATATTACATTTACTAACAAATGTGCTCATTTGTCCAGTGTAAAATACCATTTAATATTTCTTAGTAGTAGATTAGAATAACTAGTTTTCTTTTTCATTTTTTTATTAACAGCTAATTAGATAAATGAAAGTTTGTTTCGTGATTGTAAATCATGGTTTTCATCTTGGCGAGTTCTGGAATTAACTAGGTGATATGACTTTAGACATATCTGTGAGTGACTTACTTACTATATAATTGAAGTGGGAAAACACACCCTAATTCTGATTAGTACTCTCTAGTGGTGTCCCAGATATAAGGAGGAAACCATTTCATTGCTGAGTTTATCCACCTATTTACCTCATTATTATGCTGCCATTGAAGCTGTGAGCTCTAGAAAACCCATTTAGTATTGTTTGTTTTCTTCATATGAGGTTAAGCAGGAATATGCATTTCTAGGAAGTTTTAGAAGCATCAAATGCAAAATAGAAAGCACTGGGCACTGGGTAAATCTGAAAATGTCAATTTCTTTATTAAAACTTTTATTGTGTAATTGGAAAGAGCAAGCTGTTACCATGCATAGCTTCCTATTTTATATAAGCCAAATTCTCATCTAGAATGGCCCCATGCTTCCTTCTTCCCCAACTACTTTTGTATTTCCCACCCTGTAGTATCCAGTGATAAATGGAACACATCTTTTGGAATGGACATACTTCTTAAAAGTCTCCAACTGCTTTCAGAGACAAATTCTTCAACTGGGAAAGAGAAAGTCCTTCAGTAAAGGCAGATGGCTGGATAGTTGTAACACATCTTACTTTGTGGGGGCTTAGAAAATAACACCTCAAAACATGATACTTTGGGGGTATTAATTACCTCCCCTAGAAGAACTTAGAAAACTACTACTAGTACATGGAAGGCTTTTCTTTGAAGTTTCTCTTTTTACTGTACGCTGTGCACTTATGAACGTACAAATGGGTCTAAGTGAAGCATCATTCTTCATGGCTAATGCACACTAAGAAGTTAAGATACAAAAGTAACTGTCATACCAGATGCCTTAATTAAGGTTTCTATTGCTGAGAAGAGCCACCATGTTCATGGCAGGTCTTTAAAGGAAAACATTTTATTGAGGTGACACTTTAGTCTATTATCATCATGGCATGGAGCATGGTGACATGCAGGCAGACATGATGTGGGATACATTCTGATCAGGAAGTGACACTGGGAGTAGTTTGAGCATAGGAGAACTCAGCGTCCACCCATATAGAGACATACTTCCTTCTACAAGGCTGCACCTCTTCCAAGAAAGATTCATCTCCTAATAGTGCCATTCTTTTAAGGGGCCATTTTTCTCTTTCAAACTACCAACTAGACATCATTCAATTGCTATACACATATTCTTTTCATTATTCAAAAACTCCAGGGTAGTAATGTGCTGTACAGAAACCAGTGTAGAATTGTCCCAATGTCCCATAATCTACATGGACTATCTCACACACTGTAATTCTTTCTTTAGTCTCTCTAAGGGTCCCTAAAATTTCTTAGTCTTTTTTTTCCTTTAATTTCCAGAGTTGCCATTTCCCTCCCCAATGAAGAGGACAGACAATGCAAATCTGGTCAGATTATTATAAAAACAGTTCTAACTTTCTGAGATGTATCCATTCAATTAACACATTTCTATTTTTTTCTACTCTTAAGATTTGTTCAATTTATCTCCTAGCCTAAGTTGCCGAACTTTCTACAGGTAGAAAGCTAATTTTGGGATCTGTCACACAGATCTTTTAGCCAGGTCTAAAAGATCAAGTTCTTTGTATTCAGTCACTTAACCTGAAGCAGGAAGTCTATGAAGTTGTAAGTTTAACATAATGCATAGAACACCAAGTCTGCACAGCTTCGTTAATAGAAAAACGAGACCATTAGCAATTGCAGGAAATATAACCCAACAATGAGGAAGTTAGATGAGCAACTTATCTCCCAGATTTGAAAGAAAGAAAGAAAGAAAGAAAGAAAGAAAGAAAGAAAGAAAGAAAGAAAGAAAGAAAGGTGAAAAAGAAAACAAAAACAAACAACCCCCAAAAAAATATTTTCTGGGAGAAAATAAGCAAACATCTACCTTTCTTTTAGGCAGTTCCATCAAAACTTAAGTTTATATTTTACTTACAAAGAACTGTTGATTTTTTAATGTGAACGTTGAAGCATTATTACAGATACCATTACTTGTATAATAAAGTACATTAACTTCATGGAGTTATAGATTTGCTTGTTTTGTATCAAACTCGGGACATTTTCTCCTTGTTCAATATTAAGGCAAACAGGAGGATAAAGCCAGTGAACTGAAGAGGCTGGGATGTCTATGCTTTTTATTGTAGTAAGTGTTTGAAAATCATTCCGATGTGAGAGGTTCTTAACGTTTTGTAGAAGGCTGCTTCTTTCATGAGTTTAGTCAGGTGAGTCACCATGAGAGCAGTTGAAGAGACAACCACTGCTTCCATCTAATTCTGTTGAGAGAGTCTATAAGTATTACAGTTCACATCGACAAATTTTCAGGTGGAGGCTTTCTTCTGGAGTCAGGGACATACATCATGAACTGAAGAGCACTGCTTCTCATTCTGGAACACAAAACTAAGAAAAATCTCCAAACAAAATCAACACAGTCTTGACATGAAAGAGGGGAGGATGACCAGAAGGACATTGAAACCTGAATTTCCAGATGATGATGATAGTAATTATAGTGAAAAATTGAAAGACCAGAAAATCTTGCCCTCATAGGAATCCATCTAGTCAAATGTGGAAAAGGGAAGGAAACCCTGGAAACTTCAGAACATTGTGCTTTTATTTTATTGCATATTTTATTTAGTTGATTGAAGCTTTTTGAGATAACACTTCACTGTACACAGTGTAGCTCTGCCTGTCTTCCTATTGTCTGTGTAGAAGAGACTGGCCTTGATCCTCCTGCCTCTGTTGCCTGCGTAAGAGGATTACAGGTATGCTGCACTCTACCCAGCATGTTGTGCTTTTAAGATAGGCGTCTTATGTGGTACGACATTGACACCAAAGTCACATTTTGAAGCCCTTTTCATGTTAGAAGAGAGATCTAGTGTGAGCCAGCACTATTCCTTCTATGCCACATTGCTTTTTCTCTATTCTTTCCTCTGGCTCACCTCAGACAGTTCAATTTTCCAGCAATTATTTTTTTCCCTTCCTACAAAAAGGACTTTCATTATAGTAGATTAGTATTCAATGAGTAATCTTTTGGTTCCATCCCCACTTCATTGATTTGCAGAAGTGCACAAGGAAAGCTGCTAGGAAGAACAAATTGAATTTGACACTAAAATAAGTCTCATATGTCAGGCTTTCAATGCAAGCAGAACAAGAGAGGCAGAGCAAAGAGGCAAAGTTAGCAAATAGCCCTGGGCACAGAGCAGGTGAATGTCTTTGAAAAGTAGCAGGCAAACAGGCCTCTGGGAGGCCCCTGAAGTTAAAGCCTGACAAGGACCAGAGTCTAGTGGTCCCTCTGTTGGAAGGGGAAAGAGAATGCAAGGGACACTTTCATTTTTCACAAATGTGGGAAAAATCCATACCGCAGAGGAAAGCAGTGATGCGGGGGACAACTTGACATGTATTGGAACAAGTGCCATCCTCAATCTCAGCTAATACCTAGTTCAGACCTAGCTTTCTCATCAATAACAGGGGATTAGAAAAACAGCTTAGAGCTACTACGGCTGCAAGTGAATGTCACTGTGTTTCTCTCACAGCCTCACCATCTCCAGTCATATCCAGGGCTGCTTACTCTTATACACAAGGTTGACTAGAAGCTAAAATCACCACTTTTTAGTGTCCCATCAACTCCTGTTATGTTTTATAATAGTAGTGTGTACTATAAAAGTGGCATTTTGAAAATTCAAAAAAAATATTTATTATTTGGATTCAATGAAAATCACCTGAACTAAAAAGTGTAAAATATGCATTAATTTTTATTTATTTATTTATTTATTTTGGTGGGAAAGGTTGCAAGGGCAGAGCACGGAAGCAAGGAGACAGGGAGATGAATGGGATCAGGATACATGATGTGAAATCCAGAAAAAAATCAAAAACAAACAAACAGAAATACATCTCAAGGCTTGGAAGCTTATGGGAAAAGCAGGCACAATGATTGTAAGAGGCAGACATAGTAGATGACACCAAGGAACCGGTGTTGTTCACATAAAACAGGGCTGATGCACATATGCACTTTTAGGACTTACAGCAGCAAAGACAAGGCCTGCACAAATTCAAACCAAACACAATCTTAGCACTGAAAAGGGAAAGTTGGCACGAAATTCCTCCATAACCAAGAAGTTATTTGTAACTGATACCTGCTTGGAAATGGAAAATCAGTTTTCCTCAGTGGAGTATCATTAAATATACTAATCACATTCCAGGGCATTGTCCACACTCAAGAGTTTCTGGATAAAGTGATATTCTATAGAATTTTAAATATAATTTTATATGTAAAAATTTTAAAAATAATCTTATTTAGTTATTCTATAGGTACTTATCAAGAAATATCTAGAGACCCAGTCTCAAAAAGAAAAAAAAAATGAATAATCCTTTGCCTGGCAGTGATAGCACATGGCTTTAATGGTAACACTTAAGAGGCAGAGTCAGGTAGATCTCTGTGACTTTGAGGCCAACCTGATCTACAGAGCTGTAGAGTGTGTTCCAGAATAGATAGGGCTACACAAAGAAAAACTTGTCTTGAAGAAAAAAAGTTTTTAAAAAACAGAAAGACAAATACAAGTAAAACAAATGATCATAAAAAACTGTCCTTACAAGTTTCACATTTTAAGCAGTGATTCATTCATAAAGATATTGACAGAGGTTTCTACCTCACCCAATCCTGCAGTAGTTCATTCCTAAAGAAACACACAGAAGCCTACATTAATCATAAACTGGTTGGCCTATTAGCTCAGGATTCTTATTAACTCCTACATCCTACATTAACCCATAATTCTTGCCTATGTATGCCACATGGTTTGGTACCTTTTATCAGTGAGGCCTTCTCATTCTGCTTCCTCTGTGTCTGGGTGACAACCACAGACTGATTCTTTCCTCTTCCCAGAATTTTCCTGTTCTCATTGCCTCACCTGTACTTCCTGCTGGGTTACTGACCAATCAGCATTTTATTAAATTAATACAAGTGTCAAATCTTTACAGGGTGCAAGATCATGGTCCCACAACAAAGGATGATTAACACAGTAGGATAGTATTGGTGTTATTGCTGTGAAAAATATATTTGTCTAATACAACTTAAAGAAAAAGGCTTAATTTGACCTACATTTACCCTCTATTATGGTAAGAAGGGCTGCCTCACAGACTCCTTCTACCATGCCCTCCTTATCATAAACATTAAAAATAAAGGCTATCCATGTTGTAGGGATATGAAACACAATGGTTGAAAAGATTGTGTATTGGCTTCATTCATAATTTACATCAGTTATTTATTCATTTATGTACACTAAGCATCATTTCTGCACAAGTAATATTACTATGCTTAGAATCTAACTGTTAAACCAAACCTGTGAGTGAGAGTAAAGACAATTTGATGAACCAAATCTCTGATATAAGGAATGAAAAAAAATCCTATAGGAGACTGTAGAAAAAAGGGGCTGTGGCCATAACAAAACTGAGATAGGCTCTAGGGCAAGAGTTGATGTTCATTGAGTTGATTCTGCCTCTTTTATTGTTTGTTTTTGACAGAAACCATGCTTATTGTTTTTTGTAATATTTTTTCAAGTAAACAAATAATTAGTTCCACAGTGAGATTCCAAACAGTGTGTCATTGTACTTTGCTTATGTTCAGCACTCATAGCCTGAGCTGACTCTGGAAAATTATATAGACAATGGTTCTTCTGAGAAGATCGAGGAACAAATCCAGAAGAGAGCAGCTGAGTCTAGAGAATTATTTAGGGAAGTCTGCAGGTTATGTGGTTCTTGCAAAGTCACATGATAGTTGCTTAAAGGTAAATAAGGAAATGTATGTGAAACAGAGATTGCAAAACATCCTTTAAGCCACCTAGCATTTTCAACTTCTTTTATTTTCCAATGAAGTGTTCTACATTTGACCCTTCTCATTTATTTGAGAACAGTAGTCACTTTAAGTCAAATGAGTCAATACTTCTCAAAAAATCTTTAATCATTTCCATTTAATGAAAGATAAAATGCAACTAACCTTGGCAAAGCACGACATGCTTTTTCTACTTTAACCTTTTGTGTCTTGATACTCTATCCTTCCAATTACTGCATCAATAGGTGAACCTGTTAGCTGGTCTTCAAGTTTAAGCGAACTTCTGACTTGGTGCTGTTTCCCTGGGGCTGTGGGAAACTCTTCCCCAAATCTGTGTAGCTCGTTTTCTGTTTTCCTGTAGACCCTGATAAATCATCTCACAACTTTCTCTAACCACTTGTGTCAGTCACTGAGGCTGCTGGAATCAGGTACCTTAGAGAGAGTGAAGCCTTGCTGACCACAATTTTGTAGGTTGGGAAACCCAACCTCAGTAATATATTCATTGGCTGGTGAATGCCTGTTTGCTAGCACATAGATGATGCCTCTTGATTCTGGCTTATGATGAAAGAGGCAAAGCTTCTTTTCCTCACAAATTGCATTTGTAAAAACACCAATGCCATCATGTAAAAATTCTGGTGATAGCTAATCTTCATTGTCTAGTCTCCTTTGATGTCTGTGAGAGACATTCCTGAGAAGCTAGAGTGAGATGGGAAGACTTACCACCTACTCCTAAATGTAGGTAGTACATTTCTGTGGGTTGAGGGTCCCAGACAGAATAAAACCAGTATTCATTTCCCACATGTGCCAGGGCAAATGAGTGGAGTTTAGCCGACAACATGTGGGAATCATCTCTCTCTTTCCATGTAGATTCTGATGATCAAACTCATGGTGTCAGGCTTAGTAACCAAGCACCCTTACTCCCTGAGCAGTCCTTTTGATCCATTACGGTTAAACTCTGGCATGGTATGGTTCTATGGATTTCTCCCACTCACTATCCCTCCCAGTTAACTCCCCAACTTAAGAGACTCAGGTGGTGAAGTAATGGGCTTAGAATGTTTTGGATATTAAGACATAGATCTTACGACAGATGAATGCTTACATACCAGTATATTACCAGTTTCTTTCTCAAATAACTTGAACTTATTTGATGAGCTCTTTGAGTATTTTATCTTGCCTCAAATTCTTCTAATGCTATATTGGGAATTAGTTTTTGAGGCACCATTTTCACTTCATCAAATGCACCTAGAAACTTCCAACCCAAACAGAGAAAGATCAAATTATAGTAAGATGAATCAGCTAATAGCTCACAGATATCCGTGACTAAGTCATTTATTGTAACCTGCTTAAATTTCTCTGTCCATGAGCTTCCATTAAGTTGCCTTCCTATTAAGCTACCTAACACAGATTTTTTTGTGGGGTGTGTGTGTATGTGGACCTTTTTAAGTCATAAAAGACTAGAAAGAAAAACTAAAATCGCATGAGGTGTGGGGTGGGAGGAAGAAATAAAAGGTTATTTTGTTTGTTAAAGGTCAGTCAAGCTGGGCCCCACACATTGATTTTTCTCAGCTGTTAGTTAAACAAGTCTCAAAAATAAATGTATTATAGGCAATGGTGTGTTTGCAACCATCGAGCTGAGCTTTAATTCCAGAATGCAATCAATATGGCTTTGTGCTTCCATATCAGAACACAAGCAGAAAATCTGTGATTGAGGCATATGTGTTTGTGGGGTTGCTGATGTTTCAGGCTTTGACAAATGATACCTTGCTTCCAATCAATAACTCATAAGCCACTATTTACTTTTCTTTACCTTGAACTATAACCAAAGAGGCAAACATCTCTATAATTTCCACTTAAACACTGGTAAGAGTTGACTGTGTGTATATGCATGCTTGTGTGAGTATGACCCAAAGGGCAAACAGGACCACGGAAGGCAATAGTCTATACTGCTGGGGACTGAAGGCTCAGGCAGTTGTGGGCCAGAGAAAGCACTACTGCAGGAATCTTACTTACAATGTGCAACTGGACTTTTAAGAGTCTTGGGGGAGGTCTGGAGGAAGGAGGGGAGAGGCAGTGAGGGAAGCAGAGAAAAATGTAGAGTTCAATGAAAACCATTAAAAAGGCGGGGGGGGGGGGAATTTCCAAAGGAAAAAGAAGTTTTTTATGTGCCCCGACACAGCATACTGTCTTCTGTACATCAAATAGAGACTGTACTGTTTGGGGAATGGACAGATTACATAGAAAGATGCTTATTTTACTATGACTTAGAAAAAATAGAAGCAAACTTACTTTCTAACAGTAATCATGGAGAATGATGTAATTTGGGTAGGACGGAGCCTCATTAAGAAAAGAAAGCAGGGAGGGGAGCCGAGAAAAAGGTAGAGCTCAATAAAAATCAATTCGAAAAAAGAAAGTCGTATTCTTTGTATTTGCCTGTATGTGTGTATGACGTATTCCCAACATCAGTGATAATTTTAAGTATACAAAAGTTCCCATATTTGTATATCTTCTGAATTTATTAAATGTATCATTATGGTTAAAATAAACTTTCCAATCTTATGACTTGCTCTGTTGAAGTAATGTAGTGATCTTAAGCAAGAAAGGAGGAAGGGAAATCATGGTCTATTCCCTCTTTAAACACATAGCAGACATAATCCAATATTTAAAAAAACAAATTATAAGTCAAAAGAAAAATGAAAACTAGAAATTGTATGTAAGTATTAACTTTATTAATCTTTGATGATAGCTTTTAAGAAAGTTCTTATCATAGAAAACAGAAAAAAATGTGCATATTAGTAGAAGAATCAATTATTACATTTACAGAAGAGGAAATATAAATGGAAAATAATACACATCAATTTTAAAGATTATAGTAAAAGAAGTAGTGAATTCTTGTGGGTAATAAGATTTGTCAGTATAATTAGAAACTATATTGAAAGACTAATTCTTAGAATTAAAGAATAGTTTATGATAACACCTGCCTGATGTCAGTGACTCAGTCATTCTGTTTTGTCTTCTCATAAGCTCCTTAATGAAGGAGTGGCTGCTTTTCTAAGTGGTGGGTAATTCTTTGATGAAGATGTCATGTCCTCACTCAGCATCTTAGAGTCTTTAAGACTTGAAGTATAAAGTCCTGAAGTCTCTAGTTTCTATCTGCTCAAAGCTTCACAGAGAATCTCTTCCAACAACATACCCTAACTGTACACTCTGCTCGATTGTGCCATGTAAGTGCAGTCATATGACCACAAACCCCAATCCTACACTCTGCTGGATCATACATGCCAGCCAAGTGCAGGCTTCTGACCATGGAACCCAGTCTTACACTCTGTAGATCATACATGCCAGCCAAGTGCAGTCTTCTGACCATGGACCACAGTCTTACACTCTGCTAGATCATATCGCCCAAATGCAGTCATGTCTAGACTGTGATCTGGGCCTGTTTCAGAAAGACTTTCCTTTTGTGACATTGACTAATATCTGTGAGCTCTCCATGTAACTAAGAATACGAGATTTTAGCACTATTTCCTAAATGTTGACATGATGGTTGAGAAATGAAAGAGTCTTACCAAGCACCAGACCAGCATTCTGATAGACAGCTGATCAGAGGCAATGATTGTATATTTTGATTTTGAACTATATTCCAATATATCACAGAATACTAGAACCTTTGCTCATTCAGAAGAACCTTGAATCTTCATGAGGCCTATTTTCTATTCTCTTGAGTGTAAAAATTCCACTAAGCCCTCTCTGACGGCTAATATTCACTGTTAACATTTATGGGTGAAGAGTTGCCTATGATATCAGTCAGATACAGTTCTGAGAATGTCTGTGAGGATGTTTTCATGGAAAAGTAACTGAATGAGGAAGACCTGCTCTGAATGGAGATGACATTTTTAGTGCTGGCATCCTTGGAAGAAAAAAAAGTGTGTGGGCGGGGGTTATTCCCAACTAGTGCTATTATTTCTCATTTTGTGCTTCCTGGTTCATCTACATGTGACCTGTTGTGAACTCTGTGATGCCTCCCTCACCTCGGTGGGACTATATACTTTCTCAAACCACAAGTCAAAATTAATTTTTCCTCCTTTAAGTTGGCTCCATTATTTATTTTGTCACACCAATGAGAAAAGTAACTGTCCTCCTTCAACACGCTTCCATTTGTTATTAAGTTAACATTACATCAGTACAACACTGGAACAAGATCTCAGTGTGACAACTAAACATGACTGCCAACTTAAACATCAACTGAAGAATTGCCTTCATCACATATGCCTGTGAACGTAGTTTTGTAGCATTTTCTTGATTGCTAATCAATGTAGGAGGGCCAGCCTACTGTGGAAATGGTATCCATAGCAAGTAGGCCTCTGTTGTATCAACAAGGTAGGTGAATGTGAACTTTAGAGAAAGTGACCCTCCATGCTTTCTGCTTCAAACTTTTGCCTTGAGTTTCCTCCTTGGCGTTCCTCAATGATGTACAACGATGTGTAAAATAAAATAAGCCTTTTGCTCCTAAAGTTGACCTTAGTCAAGACTTCATCACAACCGGAACCAAAGAAGAACACTTAGCTTTCAGAATGATAGTCATTCTAGGTTCCTTCAAGTGATATAATGAATTTGGGTGAGTTAACTGTAACATGAGGGCCGGCTTGCTGGGGTTTCTGTCCCGCCGGGTACCCCACAACCCGCAAGCCCCAAAGGAAATTACACACAGGACTCCATAAGATTATAAACTGTTTGGCCCTTAGCTCTGACTACTTATTAGCTCTTATAACATATATTACCCCATTGTCCTTATCTATGTTAGACATATGGCTTGGTACCTTTTTCAGCTGTCAGCTCACATGTTGCTTCTCTGTGGTCTGGGCAGGAATCGCAGAGGGAGCTTTTTGCTTCCCAGAATATTCCTGTTCTCATTGTCCTGCCTCTACTTCCTGTCTGGTTGACCCACCTATACCTCCTTCCTGGCCAATCAGCGTTTTATTAAAATACATGATTGACAGAATACAGATAATTCTCCCACACCAGTTAACTTAGGGACAGCAGCATGTACAATCATACTTTGTATCTTATGTATGTGATACAACTTCAGTTTATTTTCCTGGAAGAAAAGCTATATACTTTAGGGAAGGAGATATTCTTTTGAGAAAACTCCCTAGGCATTAGTTACAAAAGTAGAAATTCTCTTGAGGCTATTCAATTCTAACTTCAAAATATCTGACAGATCAAGACTAGGGACCCAGTAAGAACTAAGTGGGCAAATCTGAGAAGCAGTCAAGAGCATGGACACTTGATACTATCTTGACACCTTGGAAAGCAGTTTGTATCTCTGTTAACAGATGACATTCTGATCTTATTTTCAGGCAGTGGTTTGTAACCTGTGAGTCACCAACCCCTTTAGGGATCAAGAGACCCTTTCACAGGGGTCATCAAAAACCATCAGAAAACACAGATATTTACATTATGATTCATCACATTCACAAAATTAGAGCAATGAAGTAGCAACAAAAATAATTTTATGTTTGTGGGTTCACCACAATATGAGGAACTGTATTAAAAGTTTTTGGCAATAGGAAGGTTGAGAACCACTGTTTTAAGGCAAGGCAGAGTGACCTCTATTATAGAAAATGACATGCATCTTCCCAGAGGTATCTATTTTTTTTCACTTAGAGATTAGATTCACAGTGTGGACCAAGTTACTATGTTATCTGACCTAAGAAATCTTAAGTCTTTTAAGAAGATAAAAGTGTTGCTTCATTTTTACCATTGAGTAAAATAACACATAGACACCAATGTTCACATAAAGTAATGTAATGTTAGGATGTGGTTTTGTGCCAAAATGCAAATAGATAGTTCATAAATTTTGTGGTGAAATACAAATAGGCATCTTGGTTTCATCTCCAAATCTAAATGTCAGAGCTGACAGTGTACCTACCTGAATAGCCTAACACATATCATTCTTGGAAGTACTGCAAAGTATTTGAGAGTTAGATGTTTGCTTTTGCTGAATTTCTTATCAGGATCTCTGATAGGACACAACCACATTTACAACTGCAGCCTGCATGTTTAAAATTGAATTATTTCCACTGATTTTTATTATTTGGTCCAAAATAATGGCTTGACTTTTCCATTCATTGTGCTTCATAGGATACAAGAATGGAAACTTTACACTCTCATTCAATATAAACTGAGTGCCTTCTCCAGCCAAATATCTTGCTAGCATGGCATACCATATATTCCTTGATTACATCATGACTGATTTCATAGAACAGGTAACGTAGTTGAATAAATGTAGTGGGAGGAGCCCGCTTGTTAGTTTCCAGCTACCTGGCTAATCTAGACCCAAAACAGTCACACAGAAACTGTATTAATTAAATTACTTCTTGGCCCATTAGCTCTAACTTCTTATTGGTTAACTCATATTAATTTAACTCATTTTTATTAATCTGTATATGGTCACATGACTGTGGCTTACTGAGTAACGTTCCCAGCATCTATCTCTGGTGGCTCCACATCTTCTCTCCCACTCTGCCCTTCTTTCTCTCAGCATTCAGTTTAGATTTCCTGCCTAGCTAATTTTTGCCCTGCTATAGGTCCAAAGCGGTTTCTTTATTCATTAACAGTAATCATGGCATACAGAGGGAAATCCCACGTTAAATACAAATTTTATTATCTTAAGAAAAAATATCCATAAGGTTTAGATGAATATTAAGGTGGTGGAAAGGGGGTCACTACTACTCAAATAAATCTTTGTGAAATATCTTACATAAAAATTGCTTCGTTCATATAATGTTATTTTTTCCTATTTGTCAATGAGGAAAGTGAGAGGCAGAAAGGTACTTTCTGAAAGCAATATGTTGACATACGATTATTAATTTAAGACATGTCTCTCAATTCAGCCATATTTCTTGCTCTTTAAATATATACTGTAGTAGTATTTTTTTACTTTATCTGAACAATAGCTATATGTGAAGATGCAATACAATATACAGCGATGTTTGTCAAACAGAAACTGATCTAGACATGCTGTCTTTATTACAGTTTTCATGTCACTGACTTCTGTTACTAAATTTTTAGCCATTTTAAATTTATTTTAAATAAATTATTGCATTTTCTCCCCTCCTTCTCTCCTCTATACTATTCACCAGAGAACCTACCTTTCCTCTGTTTCTCTTTATATATTTGTCCTAAGACCAAGAATTTCTTATCACCTTTGAAATAATGAGGTGATTATTATTAATCACGTCCAGGCATTGCAGTAAATCTTCTGACATCTAGCTATTTTGATTATGTCTTCCAATTCAAAAATCTTTGATGAGTACCACTATGTCATAAGCATTTACTTTGTGAACTAGAGTCCTTACACAGATGACAGATGTCTCATTTTGTTTTTATTTTAGACTTGCCCTTGAATAGGACAAAGCGAAAATAATCCTACCCTGGGACAGCTCTAACAGCACTTGATACCTGTCCTGTTGGTCTGTTGACTTAACTTCTCTTTTCCTGATGTCTACACATGAAAACAAAAGAAGTACCTTAGAAAAAGTCTCCAAGAAACAAAAGCATGGCATGTGTAATGACTAAAGCAGAGTTCAGTTTAGCTTAGAGGGTGCTGAAAATTATCAGAAATGATAGAACACAATTCTTCTTTGTAAGGTACCCCTTACAACTATTTATCAATATGTTAAAATCCAACTTTTGTCCTTAGTGGGTTCATGTTAGGAAGTGAGAAAAGAGTGTGACATCTCACTATACTTGTAGTGTAGAGCACAAAGTATACACAAAGTAGGTATTACTGTGTGTAATTTCAGCACCTAGGAATTATTTATATGATACTCAACCAAACAAATATATCAATATGCTTAAAAAATGTCAAAGACAAGTGTGTGCATTTTTCCAGTATCTGTAGCCTCGAGAGTTGGAGTTGAGAGTCTAGAGAGATAAAAGTAGATCCTGAAAACACTGAATACTTATGACAGATAGGTTTACAGTAGAGGAGTTTAGATAACGGAACAGCCATCTACTTGAGCAGATTAATGGGTACGCATGTAAAAGTTACCTGCTATAACAAAGAAATAGTTCAGAAACAAAGAAATAAACCAGAAATGGTCAGAAGACTGGAAGTATGCCTGTTCAGAACAGTCAGACAGGGTCATACAGCCAGTCGTCTTTCTACAGTAGTGAAGCACAGCCCTGGAAGGAGAACTGTGCAAAGAGTACTAAATTCCACAAGAGAATTTTAACCCAACCAAGTCTTTCCAATTTAAGAATTATGCAGATGTCTGCTCAAGTTTGAGCCCTCCAAAGGTGACGTTGAGATCCCATGCCCTCTCAAGGAGGTAAGAAGTATTAATGGTGGCTGGAGGAAGGAGTGACTTTCTTTTAGTGTTTTAGGCACTGAAAAATTAGTTAGGATGCAGAAAGGGATCCAGAGGACAAAAAATCTGGATACTAGAGGGTAATAGTGTTATGGACATGATTGAATTTCATTGTGTAGACATACAAAATTTCAACAGTAAATAGAAATACATAAAGAATTAATTAGGAACCCAAGACATTCAGTCTCGTGAAGTAAATGGCAGTGGAACTTTTGACACAATGAACAGTATTTTTATTGATCCACTAATCAAAAATTTTAAAAAATGCTTACTCTAGTTGAGATAAAAAGAGGCTAAATAATCTCCCTTCATATTATTCATATCATACAGGTAGCTGCATTCTGTCTGGAGAATCATTTCCTACTTTGCATTAAAAAGTATCATCTTTCAAATCTAATAAATATTATTGAACTAGTTTCAATGCAGATCAATATTATTGGAAGGAAAGATTTTTATAATAATTTACATGCCTCCAAGGGGGCATATCATGTGACAAAGATATTATAATATTAGTTTTTCAGAAATTTAATTTTATGAGAAACTCTATGGTTATTTGTTCCTGAGAGAAAAGGTAAATATAATGAAGCAACTTCCTGAGATGTGAAAAATTATACTTAAAAGATAGTAAATTAAAGAAGTGGACTAGATGCATCAGCTTGCATTCTACACATTGCATAATTAGATATATGTTTTACGTCAAAAACTGGGAATTGTAAAAATGAGTGACAAATTTTAAATATTCTCTTAACTGAAACTAAATGACTGAAAACTAGATTACTGGAGTAAAAGAGAATATTTGGAGTGTGGATTCATGGAAAGCAGTCTTACCCTTTTCTCTCCATGATAGCTTAGCACTTATTGTATGCGCTGAATGTTTCATTTTACTATTATAATCCAGAGTTTTTCCTTAATTCTGAATTTATACACTAAAAGGAGAGATGTAGGCAGTATTTACAAAGCATTTTCGTTAAACTACCTGTAGATAAATTGCTACTATAAGCTGTAGTTATTAATAAAGTAGTTATTAATATCTAGGTTATTCTAGGGACAGAAACATTAAATGAAATTTACCTGGCAAGTTACCCAACATTGTATTTTTTGCAAATTGTTCTTCACATTAGGGTTTCATTAGTATGCACCATTTGATTCAAATGGTCCTGGGAACTCCCTGTGGTTATAATACATATCAAATTGTGCTAAGTCTTTTGATTTTAATGGGGGAGAAAGAATATAGAAATCAATAAAATCTTGAAGATTCTGTACTCTTGTTAGGATGACAGACAAAGCAGAAATACTTCAACACAAGTTCAGTTTAGACAACAATTTGGTTCTCACTGGGAAGACTTAGCAATACTCATGAAAATCAAAACTAAGTCATGTGGGATTAATTAGTATGAAATATTTGGCATGGAAATTGTATCTTATTTAAGGCTTAGGTGGGTGCTTGGGAAAATCTTTTTATTGCTACTTGTATTAAGTTCCTAATCATTCCATTAACATTTGTTGAGTATCAGCCCTCGAGCAGCTGCAATCACACCTGCTTTTCGAAACTTTATTTAGAGCTCCCAGTTTTATAAATAAGCATCACAGACTCACAGAGAGAATGTGCAAAAACCCAGGCCATCTGTGAAGCATTATTATCGCGACCTCACAATGTGTAGTGTGCTGTGCTTCTTACTCACACCTGGGATTTTTCTTTAGCAGGGTTTTTATAATGTACCTTTGTGATTTTAGCCTCCCAGAAAGTCTTGATGTCAGAGAATCACATTTCCATTCATTGTCGGTCTGAAGCCTGGGGCCTCGAGAAGCAGGCAAATCTTATCCTAGGCTGAGAGTCCTATGGGACCCAAGAGTAGGAATGAAAGAGTCCCCAGCTTTGAGATGCCTCAAGCCTCCTCAGGGCCAACCCTGCAATGGGACCCTATGTTGCTTAACTGCTGTGAAGAAGTGAAAGGCCAGCATCAGTTCTGTCGTCTGACTAAATCATGGTTTTGTACTTACTAATTGGTATGATAATTTCGTGATAAACAACCACCTCTGAGTTGTATATGCATTAAAAAAAATGAACTCTGCCAAGGAGAAATATGCTAACTTTGCAACCATCTGCAAGACTCTCAGTTCTCTGAGACTCTGCCCTCACCTGCCAGAGGAAGATAATGATGCCTGCCTGCCCCACCTTTCCTGAGCTGTGATCCAGCTAATTAATTAGGCAGGTATAGATTGAAGCTTATTGGGTGCCTAATTCAGTGGCAGATAGCAAGGTCATGGGCATGAATAAAACATGCCCCTTACTCTGTGAGTAGGCTCACAGTTCATCAGGGAAGACAAACAGGCCAGTGACTAATGGCGCCAGAGGGTGGAGGCACTATGACAATGATACAGCATTTGTGGGATGGGAGGCCTAAGGGACGGAATAATTAATCCTTCCATTAGTGGGATGTAGTTTTAGTATTCTTTTGAGAAATGAGCAGGTGGTTGTCATTGAAAGGGGCTGAAGGACACAGAACATCAGTGTAGACAAAGTCATGTGGAACCACACAAGAGTGGCATGTGCTTTCATAAGACATAAAATGCTCTGTCATCTGCAAAGCGGCCTGTACCTTAAATTGACTTATTTTCAAACACATTGAAATTGTCTAAGATCAGAGCTTATCACTGTGTCCTCTGAGGCAAGGTGGAGTTGCTGGTTTAATCGCTGTGGCTTCTCCTTTTGTACTGTTTTGTTAAATTGTATTCTTGTAAAAGTTGACATGCCTCTAATTTTAAAAAGTCAAATGATACTAAAAATCCTAATGTATTCCACTCTCAATTCTCATTAACCAAAAAGAACTATTATTTAGTGTTGGTATTCCTTCTGGAATTTCTGAGTAGGATATGTGTACACTGATTCTCCATTTTACACATCACCATCCTGCTACTCCTAATCACCCCTCTTCCTCACATTAGTGACCTCCTCTTCTTCCTCTACTTCCTTATGATCTTTGTTTTCATAATTGTGTTTGTAATCTTCTTTTTCTCATACCTTTCTTCCTCCTCTTCCTCATCCTTCTTATTGTATATATATATACATATATATACATATATATAGAGAGATAGAAATGCAGAGATAGATGTGTATTTTATGTTTCTATGCACAATTGTTACAAGTATATATGTGTTTTACATAAGTGTACCTATATAATAGCAATGAAAAAATTAATTTTCACATAGTGTTAACCACTCTGACACATTTTTATATGTGTGATGCTATTTATACCGTTTACAATGTGCTCATTTTTGAGTTCTCCTTGCATATATCTTTGTTTTAGCTATTTTTCTATTGCTGTGATAAGACAACATGGTCAAGACAACTAATAGAAGCAAGTTTCCTGGGGCTCACAGGTTCGAGGCATTAGAGCATGGTGGGAAGCCCAGTAGCAGGTGGGCAGACATGGTGTTGCAATGATAGCTAACACCTCACTTCTAATCCACAAGCAGGAAGCAAAGAGAGCTAAGTGGAAAAAGCCAGGCTTTTCAAACACTGAAGTCTACCCCAGTGACACATCTTCCTCAACAAAGCCACCCCTTCTAATCCTTCCCATTTTCACCCCCTAGAAACCAAATATTCAAATACAGAAGCTTAAACAACCACAACCTTCAATTATCCCATTTATAAACATACTAAAACTGTGAAACTCTTTTCCAGAAGATCAAAGACATAGGAAAATTTCCACTTTCTCTGCCTTTTCTAGGGAGAGTTGAGATATGTCTTTCTTTTTTTTCTGGGTTATTCTCCACAGGCTTGCCACAGCAATTCAAACAGGTATTTCTCTTTGTATTTTATGTTATGGGATGCTGGTTTCTTGATTATATAACTTTCTCTTTCTGCTTGCTTTCATGTCTGGAAGATTTCCTCTCTAAATTTCATTCCTATAGTGTATAGGATTTTTTTTTTCAAATAAAATCAAGGATCTAAGAATTTCTCTATTTTGCCTTCATTGTTGATTGATGGCTTGACACAAACTAGAACTCTAGTTTGGAAACCTCTTCCCCTCAGAATGTTAAAATATTTCTCCATTGTGCTTCCTCTTGTAATGAGAGGTAACCATGGAAACACAACTGCATTTCCTTCAAGGAAAGAAAAATCCTTGAATTTAGTTGTGACAAGGCATAATACAAAATGTTGCTGATAACTTTTCTCTCTGCTGATACATTACAGTGGGGACCTGGGCAGCTTTCTCTGTAGCTCCCAAGAGTGTTGGTTATCATGCAGATGGCTCACTGTTAGGTTTAGTCTTTCCCTAATACTGCCTGAGTCTAATGAAGATGTTCTTCCAAGTTCATGTGTCTTCTTGGAAGTGCTACAAAAAATTAACACTCAGAGTTTCATTAAGGATGGGTCTAAAGGGTTCTTCTTAGATTCAAAAAGCATCTCAAAAGCCCAGCTCTGTTCTCTATTACAGCTGGAAACCTAATTCCATATTGCTATACATCATTTTCCCTCATACACTCTGGCCACAGGGATATTTTCCCACAGTCAAATGCAGACTTCTGTCACAATGTATTTCTTATGAAGCAGCACAAGCTGGGATAGATCTTAAATCCAAATCCCATTGTCTATTGCTTATGCCTTTAAACATTTTTATTTCAGAATGAAACAAAGATTATCTTTGTAACTACTACTATCTGCAGAACCTCGGAGGGTAGGTGGAGAGTGAGGGATTTGGGTTGTAGGGAAGACACAACCATAAGATTGGTGAATAGAACAGATCGATATTGGCTGATGGGAGGCACACAGAAAAGAGTGATTAAGTGGCGAAGGGAGGGAAGAGTAGAATGATGGAAGGAATATGTAAAGTGGCAGGTAAATTAAGGGCTATTTGAAGAGTAGTACAGAAACCTAATATTTTAGAAACTTCCTAAAATATATACATATATACAGTGATCTAAATTAAATCACCCATTAATTGGCAGAGGCAAAGTTTCAACTGGCCAGTTCTTATCACCAAATGAAGCTTCCAAAACCAGGGCTGGGTTACATGTTGATTGTTGAACAACAACTGATTGTTGGCCAAAGGTATCCCATGGGAATCTCCAAACAACCTAGACTGCTGCCAAGACTATAGAATGTGCTCCACAAACTGAAATCAAGGTGCCATTATTGAAGATAGTACCTATGCTTATTGGTAATGAAGACATCATGCAAATTATTAAACACGGAGAAGTTGATCTGGCTCCTACATAGAATCTTCACACTAATTTGCTATTGTGTTAGGTACAAGGATGTATTCTTTATGCTACCAAATGAGAAATATAAACAACAACCCAATCACAAATTCTTTGATCTACAATAGTGCCCTGACATGAAGACACTCTAATGGAATGGAAGAACAAATTTCATGGGTGTAATCAATCAGTAACTTATTTGACATAAGACCCACTCCAGAAGATAGAACCATAGACAACATTGCTTAGGTGATCAAGAAACCAAGACAGGGTATTCCAGGGACCTAGGGCCAAACCAAGTACAGCTGTTCTAAAATACAAAAATAACAATAAAATGACCCTACTGGAAATCAGTAATACTCATATACTCATAAGTCAGTGCCATGCTCAAAAATCATCCCAGGAATTTCCTCCTCCTGGTGAGAGAAAATAAAGAGAGCAACCGCTGAACATTATACAGAGAATGAAGAAAATGAGAGACATTGGAACTCTCAACCATAATTGGATGTCTCCATCAAATCTTTACCCTTAGTGCACAAAAAATATGCAAAAAAAGGAATCTGAGAGAGTGTGAGAGCTAGAGGGGGTGGAAGATGTCAGGGAAGCAACCCTCTAAACCAACATGATCAAAACTCGTATTTGCTCACAAACACTAAGCTAATATGTGCAGGGTTTGCTTGGGTCTGCATTATATGGGGTCCCGTAGCAGAAAAAAATAAACACATGCCTCCATCGCTAACCCAAAAGTAATCTCTAATTGATAATCACTTACAAATGAATACTTAGTTACCTCCAAGGGATTTTCACTGGGCAAATAAATTGTTAAGTGTAGGCTACATTCCCAGAAGTCATTGTCCAACAGAATAATAACTCATAGCATCATTGGAAATTCCTTGTCTTATAACATCAAGTTCAGTCTTTTACTTTTTTAAAATAAAATTATCTTATTATTTTTCATTATTCATTTATATATATATATATATATGTATATTCTATCTTTTTACTCTACAAATTCTTTATGTGAATATTATGGCTTCTAGTCTTGTGGTTTGTTTTTGTTTGGTTTTATCTTATTATCTTATATATTATTTTATTATTATCCTCTAGAAACCTGTTTGTTTTCCAGTGCGGGGGGCAGAAAGAGGTTGATTCCAGATGGGACAGAAAATGGGGAAGAACTCTGTGGAGCAGAGGGAGAGAAAACTATGGCCAATATTATCATGTGAAAAAAAAGCTATTTTCAATAAATGGAAAAAAGTGTTACACAACATAAAATTAACAGGCTCAGATTTGAAACAGAGCTTGATATGACATCAGAATCTGTGCTTTTCCAGCACTATGTGGGTTCTTGTCACTTTCCCTCCTGCTCATATTGTTATTTCTAATACTCAAGCTTATTATTTGATATATAAAATGAAGGCTAAGAAAGAAGACAATGAGATTTGTGCAGCTGCTCCTAATCATGTGCTCCCTTTTTGTTGCATCCATATTCTTGATAATGTCCACCTCAGAAAGACTTTGTTCTACTACAGCCAGGTTGAAATGAAACAAAAAGATCAACTAAGGAGAACATAAAAAAGACACAGATTGTCGTGTTGATCATGACAATCAACCTTAGTCATTATGGGAAAACTGGTTTAAACTCTTATTAGATCCAGTAAAAATAGCCCATACTTATTTCATTACTCCAGGAAGGTGCTCTAGGAACAAAGGTGGGGCTATTTCTTATTGCTAACCAGGAATCCCTAATATTTCATTTTTAATTAGTTCCTTGAGAATTGAATGCCATGCATCTTAATTGTATTTACCCCATCCCAAAACTCCTCCCATATTTATTCTCCTTCCCTAACTAACTTCGTGTCCTTTTTTTTTAACCCATAATGTTTAATTTTGATACTCATTTATTTGAGGATGTTTTTCTCCCACTGGAGTGTGATTGACTTATCAGGGGCAACACTCTTAAAGAACACTGACTCTCCTTCTCCAAATAGCATGTTTAGAGGTTTGACTTTATGACTACATTCCCTCTCCATGCTGGGTTTGTATCTTTCTTGTTTACAATTGTTCAAAATTCAGAGAATAAGAGCCTGGAGAATACTCAACCCTAAAGGGAACATCTACATCCATCATTCTCAACCTGTGGGTTACCTTTTTGGAATTGAACAACCCTTTCACAGCAGCCACCTAACACCATCAGAAAACACAGATATTTATATTATTATTCATAACAGCAGCAAAATTACAGTTATGAAGTAGCAACTGAAATAATATTATGGTTATGTGTCACCACAACATGAAGAATTGTATGAAAGTTTGCATCTTAGGAAGGTTGAGAACCACTGACATATAATCATATAATATCCTTCCAAGACTCATGGATCAGAACTACATTTTTTAAAGAATAGACACACAGACCTCTCCGAGATAAAAAGGGCCATGGTCAAAAATATTGTTGCAGAGCAAGTATCTTCTATACAACGACCTTCCCAATTAATTAAAATAAAATGTGTTTAAGGTGCTTTTCTTATATGGTCATAATGATGTCAGGGGAGGATCTTTTCCCGATCAAGTCGAGGACTGATAGTGTGATGGAAATATCAGTATTTTAGCATAATAAACTCTATGGTTTAATAGTAGTTCTGCGGTAGATGCATTGAGATGCTGTGAAATTACGCTGGGTAGTGCTTGAGCCCCAGACAGACCTATCACTCTTTCGAAGGTTGAGAGTATTTACAAATATACATGGAATGCTGACTTTTTTTTCACACAGGCTTAACTTAAACATTTAGAGAAATGTTTGGCAGGTGATCTTCAGAAAATGCAAAGTTAAAACTGCCAGAACTGTAAGAGGAAGGTTTAAGTGGGTGGAAAGCTTCTAAAAACAGATTCTAATTGTGGGAATCCTTGGGAGGGAGTGTAGACTTCCGTTTTGCAGGTTTTTCATTTAAACTTCCCAATTAAAAAAACATCAAACAAGCTCCCTCAGTTCTTTTACACTGTTTTCTTAAGTCACATATTTAGCTCATCATGTCAGGTTCACAGAGCCTAAGAACATTTACTTTCAATTATTATTATGTCTTTAAATTTTGTGTTAAATTTTATTTTGTACATGTATGAACTTATTTAAGCATGAAGTTTTGAAAACTTTGTTTTACCAAGATATCAAATATACATGAAAAATATCAGTAGGAAAAGGATTACAGTAAGCTATACTTCAGATTGTACAGATGCTAAATTTATGATCTGCTTTTGAAGTTTAAACAAAACAATGTCTCTGTGACAGTGTCAGGAAGAACAGCATGATGCTCAAATAATAAATGAGAAGACAATGAATCTTATCTTTTTGATATTTGTTATATATAGTCAGCTAATAATTTCATAATTTACTTCAAAGAAATTTCACATTTCAAAATAATTGAAAGGATATAAAAGATTCCACAAAATCATATATATTTAGTTTTGCAAATTATAAAGAATGATTTATGAATAACAGTTGATTTATATATGGGACACAGAATAAGCATATATCTGAGTCATGAGTGCAAGTGTGTGTGTGTGAGGAGGGTTATTAGGATCAAACTTAGGGACTAATAAATGCTAGACAAATGCTTTTCTATTGATCTATATCTATAGGTCATTGACTACATGCATAGCTCTCATTAGGTTTTTAATTATACAATTTTACTCATATCTGAGAATATGGTCTGATTTACGGTTTCTTTTTAATTTTTTGAGTTTCTGTGAAGAGCCATAACTTATTAGATTCATGAGATTTCTTTCTGAAATATTTGGAGGATGATAGATAAGGCAAATTTACTTGGAATTGAAATATATATTACTGGGAGAGAAATCATTGACTTTTCTTTTTTAAGAATTTCCCAAGCAAGCTTACATTTGAAGAAATAGCACTCATAGAAGTTCTTGCTCCAACCACATCTCTGGTTGTCGTCATAAAATCTGTACCAAATTACTAATATTCTGAGGAAATACTTGATGTATTGCTCTTGTCCCCAGTTTCAACCTGGTCATGAAGTTAATAGAAGTAAAACATATCTTCCAAATGACAGATCTATTGACTACAATTGATTTACCTCAATGTATGTATGTGGCTAACACTTAACTATTAGAATTAGAAGTTTTGAAATAGTGATAAGAAAGTAAATCATTGATGGAAAAACATCTAGTGCTTAGTTGTAGCGTCTGGAAGACTGTGTAGAAAGATGATGAATCCAATGTGCAGGGAGGCACAGGGATGAGAGAAAGGGACATGATCCCAGGCAGATCTAAATGCCTATGTAGATGCATCTTGGGGACACAGAATAAACAAAACTGTGTGCTCTATGATTGTGTGTGAGAGAGAGAAGCAGGTGGGGGGAGGAAGGAAAAGAGAGAAAGAGAGAGTCATGGATTGCTGGGATCAAACTAAGAGACTAATGAATGCTAGAGAAATGTTTTTCGCAGGTGATCTGAACATCCCAGGAGACCTGAAGCCTTGCCACATGCCCACCATTTATATCTACAACTTTACAAACCATCATATTTTCTATTTAACTGCACATACCTGAGAACTTTTTTTTTCTTTGAATCATTTGGGCTTTTTGACATTAATAAGGAAGAACTTCTGACATGCTTCCATAAGTTTATCATTTAATAAAATATTAGGGCAATAGTGATCACAGTGAATGAACAGAGACTACCACATGAGAAGCACAGAGTATGGTGCCAGATGCTTTTGAGTTATAACTCCTTGTCCATTTTCTACTTCAATAATTTATATAAAAATATGCCATGAATGTATCTCTTTATTGGCAATTTGGATCATAATGAAACACATACATATATATGATATTTAAATAACAGAAATAAGATACTTTGGAGAAATAATGTTTTAACCTAAGTCAATGGCTTTATAAATGTGTGATTTAAGGAAATGTTCTCAGCAATTCTATATTTCAGTTCTCTCATGCATGAAGAAAGAAAGCTGAGTCTCTTTTTGTATAACCAACATGAGACAGAACAAGAGAGCAATCGTGGGAAGTGCTCAGGCAATTATAGTTTCATATTTTCATTGAAACTGCTTCTATTCCTTATTCCTATGTCCTGTATGGTTTCATCTGTGATTTGAAGTTTATGGATGTAATTTCAAAGAGTGATTCACTATATCCAACATTAAGTCTTTAGAATATATGTTCAGATGAGGCAATAACCAGCCATTCAGAGAAATGAAACAATCTAAAAGACAGAAGCCATTTCTTTAGCTTTAATGGTCTAGACTCTAATCCCTCTCAGAGAGAGGGGTTAAAGCTTTTATATCAGTGGATCCAACAAGTTATTATCTTGTTCAGTTTTCCTCAAGTCTTTCCTCAGATTGCAAAATTGACTTGTTTAAGAATTGGGGAAAGCTAGGTTATAGAGTTAGGTTTTTTATCTCAGTGAATTGTGAAAGAAAGTTAATTTTTAAGGCTGAACAGTGAAATGAATATGCTTTTGAGTTTTAGATTATGTATTTGCTTAGACATGTCATATAACAGGGGGAAGCCACAGTGCACATGGTAGGAATACAGGTTTGGACTAAGAATTCAGATTCAAGTCTGTGTGCAGATGTATTGATTACTGAAATATCCACAGTGTCTCGGTACAGAAAGGCAGGATATACACTGAAGAACACTGGAGAAGAGAGGCAACTGGAAAACTTCGTGCAGAGAACATAGCTATACAGTCAGATTTCCATGAAAGAGGCCCTTCATTTTCTACCTAATACCACAAAACAATAAAAAAGGGAACTTAGAAAAGTCAGAAAGTGTACTAGAAATTAAACAACTTTGTACTCTGATGAATAGAAATAGGAACTAAAGAGAATTGCAGTCACCAATCAACATTGTGCGTGTGTGTGTGTTTGTGTGTATGTGTCTGTGTGTAGTTTCACTTTCTTTGTGTTTTATTTTACATGATTATATAAGGCCTTTTCATGCTAACATTTAATATTCCTTGGGCATAGCTTCCATAATCCACTACATTCCCACTTCTCATCCTCCCCCTTCCCGTAGTCCTGTTTGTGCTCTAGATTGCTCACTTCTACTTTCATGTTGCCAGGTAAGGCATGATTTTATGAACATGAGGGGCAAAACCATATTTTTCCTTCTGTAACTGATTGGATTTTCTTGATATGATTACTTCCAGTTGTACCCCTTTTATTTCAAGTCACAGAACTTTATTCTCCATCATGGTTGAAAGATATCCTATTGTGTAAGGATGTGCCATGTTTTCATTAGCCATATTATATGATACACACCTAGGTTGGTTCTGTTTCTAGGCTATTGTGAATAGTCCTGCAACAAGTAATGATGTGTAGGAATCTCTGAAAATTTTGGGACCTAATAGGTAAATATTAAGTGGTTGTCTACTGGGTTCATGTGGTATATATATTTTCAATGTAGTGAAGAATTTTTATTGATTTCCAATAAAAAATTCAATAGAGACTGGACTAGTCTACATTTCTTCCAATTGTATATAATAGAGTTCCTTTTACTTTCGTAACAAATGGGAAAAAGCATGCACATGTGTGGGTAATGATGGCTTTGCACATTTTGTGGCACCTTAAAGCTGAGATTTGTAGAATTTTACTATTGATATTTTTTTCACACCAGCTAACTTCAAATATCTCTCTATTTCTGTTAGGGGCAGTACTATTTCTTCTACTTCCCACTCAAGATTCACAGCTTAAAATCGCAATCCAAAGTATGAAAATCCCCTATGTAGAAACTGCAATACCACTTTTGAGTGTATAAAAACAGGACTCTCCAAATTTTATGTATACTAAGTTGCTCTTTCAAATAACAGAAACAATTAATAAGGGCACAAACTTTGTCCCCCAGATATCAATAACATTGTGTGAGGTTTCTAATATTGTTTATTTGATTACTATATTCTCAAAGCACCACACATTTTATCTACCATTCTGCAAGCTCACCCATCTTAAGTTACTTTTATTCTTGTTCAGTCTTCCCTGAATAAAGCCTTTTCTCATTATTATGATAAATTTCGGAACTGGCTGGTTTTATGTCAACTGACACAACCTGAAGTCATTCTCATCAGACTGTCCTGTTCTCAAGCCGGTGGTTCATTTTCTTGACTGCTGATTAATGTACAGGAACCCAACTTACCATGGACATTATTGCCCTTGGGCTGGTAGTCCTGGTGCCATAAGAAAACAAACAGTGTATCTCTTCACAGTTAGTGACTTCTGGCAGGGATGAAGGTGGGGAATGACTCAGCTTTCTTTAAGGCACTGACCACTGGGAGTTTGACAGCACTCCAGTGAGTATATGACTAACACAAATTGGAGTTGGTATTTTTTTCCTTTTCTTTTTTTTCTTTTGGTTTGTGGGAGGTCACAAGGTTTGGGGTGGACATGCTAGAAATGGGAAGTGATTGTGATTGGGGTGCATTGTGTGAACATTTCAAATAATCATTAAAATTATGTTAAAAATAAGTAAATCATTTTGAAAAGAGAATTCTATATTATTATTTTTCATACAGAAAGAAAGAAAAAGGAAATGAAACAAAGGAAAAGGAAAGAAAAAGGAAAGGAAAAAAAGAAAAAGAAGCAGACTAAGCAAATAAAGTGGAAGCAAGTCAACAAGTAACACTCTTCCATGACCTCTGTGTCAGTTCTGCCACCCTGTTTGTGTCCTGGTTCCTGTCCTGATAATGACTATCAGGTATAAGAGGAAATAAACCTTTGCTTCCTAAGTTTTTTTTTTTTTTTGGTCATGTTGTTTTATCACAGCATTAGAAACCCTAACTAATAAAACTTGAAATTTTTTTTGTTTGTGACATCTAAATAGTTTTCAAATAAAAACTGTTTTATAGAGAAATATTTGACTAGAACATAGCAATGACTACAATTTCTACCAGATGAGCTCCATGTAATGCCAATTTTCCTTTACATGTGGTTTTATTTTCTATTACTCCAGACAAGACTCAAGGCCAATTTCAGTTTGCCTATGTCACATAATAACATGTTAGCAAAATTGAAGCTGAATGTCACATAGAAGGAATGGATATTGGGGTACAAATGTATCTGAATATGGGTGATATGCCTTCATAATTTATCTAAAGTTATCCCATAAACTCAATAAATATGTGAAGTTAGAAAATATCAAGTTCAAGTAAGAAGAAAATAAATTTTTATTCAAGATTTTGTTTTTACCTTTATATTTTTCAATTATTTGTTTTCTACAACTTTAACTATAAATAATTGATAAATATTTACCTATTACACATACCTGTAAAATAATATCTTTGTTACTTCACTTTTTGTTTGCCGTAATGTAACCAGCACAGCATTCTGTTATTACCCATGTTGTGGTTATTGCATGACTAGAAAAGTTTACCAAGCATTTGCTGAAAGAAATAAAGCATACAATGGTGTCATTTCTACAAACTCATTGAATATTTTTAGTACCTTTTGTTTAAAAAGCACTTGGACTTGAGGAACAGTGGTGTTCTCAGTGGCTGCAGGTGCTTTCCCTGTCTTCCTGATTTTAAAGGTGATAGATTTCATTTAAGGAATAAGCTATTGAAACATAAAGGAATTTTGACACAATGCTGATGAATTCCATACTTCCTGGAATGTATAAAATTGTTCATAGAGTCAGAGGACATTGGTACACACATGGATTGAAAGCTGCTGGAATCTATAAATAATTTGACTGTGTATTGTATTTTTTGCCCATAAAAGCGGACTTTTTAGAAAAATGGAGAAATAAAAGCTCAAAACTCCAGAATCAACAACTCTAATATTGTTTTCAGTTCAGATCATGAGACATCAGTGGTGTGAAGTATTTCAAAGGACATCTTAATTTCCTGATTTATGATATTAGCCAAAAATAGTTTTGCCAAAATGTTGCATTTTAGGACATGAGAAAACATTGTTCCTATGAGTGTGTTGCTTATATTTCTAAGTTATCATTGCAAATGACAAAATAATACTCATTTCTAGGACAATATTTGAACTACTTACCACTGGCGCAGTGAAGAGCTATAGGCCCTTCATCAAAACTGCTGAGTACAGCCCCAAGTGCCTCACTCTATTTTTCCCACTGGCTTGTGGAGGCCAGTTACAGAGTGTGCTGAGGTGACACTCACAGGTGCCAAGGCAGCTTGGGAGGAGCTAGGTAGGGCACTTAGGAGGTGGCTGATTAGTATCTATCTATATTGGAAGCAATTCAACTTTAGGGACCAGCAAGTGTATTCCAACATACACACCTAACATCAGGTCTATTTCGTCCTGCTTTGTTGGGAATCAGGTGAGCTATTGCCTGGAAAGCATTTTACACAATGTGCCACAAGGTACTAAGAATTTGTCAAATATTAATGGTGGCATTATGAAATGTAATGGATTCTATCAAAACAAAAATTGAAATAGATTATCATGAAACATACGTTTTGAAGTATAAAAAATAGCCCATATTTGAAGGAATAATAAAGAAAGATTTTATAAGCAAATTTTTAAAATTAAATGAAATTAAATTCTCACTCAAAATTATTTTAAAGCATCATCCATCTATAAGAAATAATTCAGTATTTCTAGTCACCAGGTTTCCTTGCCTTCTGTACCTCAGAGCTGAGTACAAGACCAATATCAGACTGTGTACATTTGTCGGAATTTAACAACAGGATGAAGTGCATCAACATGTCTTGAAATATTCCACCTCAAAATTTCATTCTCCTTTTAAAATATTTCTTTTACTTTTGAGATTATAAAAAAATGACATCATTATTTCACTTACCTTACCACCCTCCAAACCCTCTCATATATTCATCCTTCCTTTCAAATTTGTGACCACTTTTTTCATTAATTTTTTGTTATATGAAAATATTTACACACAGTATAATGGGATATGCACATATTATATATGATTATGATTTCATTATATTTATAAATTATAATTATAAAACCTGTTGAATTTGTATAATACTTTTGTATGGATGCTTTTAGGGCTGACTCTTTGATATTTGAGTTACTTTTAGAAGTCTCCATAAGCCTTGACAGCAAAAAGCTATTCTAAAATTTATATTAAAAATTACAGTTTGTTGGTCTCCTTTAATCTCATCACTTGGGAGGCAGAGACAGGCAGATATCCTGAGTTCAAGGCCAGCTGATCTACAGAGCTAGTTCCAGGACAGCTAGAGCTATCCAAAGAATTCCTGTTTTAAAAACCACAAATCATACAGACACGCACACAAAAAATATCATTCTTTAGAAGTCTCTATATTCAGGTTTTTGTTAGGAAAAGCCATTACTGCCCTTATCTTCCCTACAGTCACAATTTGGCAAAGGGATCTAATTCCTGATTAACCAGAGCAGCACCCCCAGGCTGTTTAATACTGCACCCCACTTCTACTGCTCTATCTCTCAGGCTGTTTCAACTCACACACCCCTCTACCACTCCTACCTGCTCCCCATGACATTATCTAGGCTTTTCCTGTCACATGCTGTTCTCGGACTTTTGAGAGTCAGCCTGGAAGTTTGATTCCCCAAATAAACTTTTCTTTCTACTCAGAGTGGCCTAATTTGTTTGTTTCACTGTGCCCTTACTTACATTGGGTACCAAAACCAAAAAAGGACCTATTTTAGCCTCCAGATCTTACTCCCTACTAACTGACACAAATTGCCATTTTGACCCACCTGGAAAGGGATCTTCTAACTATTTTAGTTTTGTTACCCATCTGATTGAACTCAAAATTTAGACTGTGTCTTTAGCTACTTCTATCTTGTTCCTGTTCTTGTTCTACCACTGGTCTCTTTCCTTACTCAGATAAGTGTCCTCTGAGAGCTGCCTGTTGTATCTCTCTCACTAGCTGGCTCAATAAATATCATACCGGTATGTTAGATATCCTCTCTATTCTTACAGACAAGGATGACGCTGCAATGTGATCTTGGGCCTTGTATATCTGACATGTCTCAGTACCTTGGGGATGCTCTCAGATTGAAATTTTGTCTTACAGCACTTACATCTCATTTCCCTATATCTCTGTTCCTGTGCTAGCCTTAGAATTCTTTACTGCTTTCATTTTTAAATATAACATAATTCTTTGAGTAGTATTTGGGGACATGATACTACTCACCTAGTCTCTCTGTATCTTCCTCTCACCCCTGTAGTTTTTCCCCAAGAATGCCCCCCAAATTAATGAAAAACAAAACAAAGCAAAAAGTCACCTCATTCTTCCACCTTTCCTGCCTCTTCAAACACCAAGCATACAGACTATCCTTTTGTACAATACAGTCAGTCACACCCATAAATGTTCATTGTAAAGATTCATTGGTCTGGTTCAAGGCATATGTCCTTTGGCAGCACACTTTTATCACTTGATCCTCACCAAAACTTCTCTCAGATATCCTGCTGTTGCCCTGAATCATGGAAATCTTGTAGGTAACGTCTTGAAAGATCAGTCCCTTCCCATGCTTAAGCAGGTAACAGATGGAATAGATGCTAGGATGGGTTGACTCAAGACTCAGGATTAGGCTTGGGTGGCAGCTGAGCTGGTCAGTCTGGGCCTCTGGGAATGCCCCCTCATGTGAGGCGGGGGAGTCAGATCTCCTACACCCTTGCAATCAATCCCAGCTCTCCCACTCCTATTGTGTGAAGTGGAATCATCTCTCAGGAGTGAAGGGGCCTGTCCTTTCATGAAGAATAGTCTCAATTCTGCTGCACTGCACAGAAAGGGGACAGGCCAGCTATCTCAGGGTCAGTGAATGGCAGCATTACCTCAGTATGGCTCTCTGATTCTCCTATACACTCCTGTGGTATACAGATGATGGGCATCAACACAGACCCCAGCTGCAGAAGGGCCACCAACCCAAACATGGTCCTCAAAACAAGGTCATCTCCCTCCCTCTAAATAACCTTGGGCTATTCCAACTCCATATTAGCTCACTTGGTTTGTCCTATCTGCATTCTCACACCTCTTTCCCTTGCTGGTCTCAAAGATTCCATTAGGTTTTGACACGTTATTTTTTTTTACTACAGCATGGCTTGGCTTTGGTACAACATTCTTTGACTTCAGTAAGGAGAAATGCTTGAAAGAACATGACTTTGTTTCTGAGAGATAAGGGTATAGGTATCAGAATAAATATGTAATTAGAATTGTTTAGCCTACAGGTCTATGTGCTGGATATTTAGACTGGGCTCATTAAGGTGGTTTTGCTGGTCTAATGAGTGTCTGTGACTTGGGTAGCTTTGGGATAATCAACCTGGCCTTGACTGGGGTGAACTAGATCTCTCGCTGTTGCTCTTATTTCACAGGAGACTTAGTAACACATTCTCAAGGTGATTTGAGGCAACAATATGAGCAGAGATAATCACATTATGTGAGGTTATGATTGAATTGGGTACAAAGGCTCTTGCAATTTATTTTGTTAGTCAAAATTGAGGAGAGACAGCCAGACTTAAATAATGTGAAATCTACATTTCATATTGTGGAACAAAGCATGCATCCAGGAGAGTTAGTAACCTGAGTCATGTGTGAAATGGATGAACAGCATTTTTATTTGCTTTACCTTACAAATTTACAAATCCCAATATCTGAGGTGTGAATTCTTTGATATCTAGTTCTTGTTAATATTCCTTTCCTTATATTATTCTAGGCCAGTTTGACTATGTGAAAATGTCACTATTCTTAGAAATATTTAGGAAGAACTGAGTAAGATGGAAAATTCAAAGTCCTTCCAAGTACCCAATGAAGCAGAGGGATCAGAATAAGCAAAACAGCAACAACAACAACCTGTATCCCCAAAAGAGAAAGAGACAGAGAAGAGGCTCAAAAATCTTCAGCAGTTGTGATAAATATCTAAGAAGTAAGGTGAAGAGGACAGGAGTAAACAGAAAAGAACCAAGAACAAACAGCAGTACCTCTCCAGCAAGGGTTGGGAGGAATTTGTTGGAGGAGGTTGCTTCTTGGTTCCCGGTCACCCGAGTAGCTTATGCCCAAAATAATCACACAGAAACTGTATTAATTAAATCACTGCTTGACCCATTAGCTCTAGCTTCTTATTGGCTAATCTCTTATGTATTACTTTAACCCATTTACATTAATCTGTGTATCACCATGTGACAGTGACTTACCAACTAAAGTTCCCAGCACCCGCTTCTCTCTCACTCCATTCTTCTTTCCCCCAGCATTCAGTTCTGTCTTCTGAACCAACCTAAGTTCTGCCCTCCTATATCTTCAAAGCAGTTTCTTTATTCATTAATGGTAATCACAGTATAAAAGGGAGATCCCACATCACCACTCTTTTCTGTTTAAATAAAATAGGAAGGTTTTAATTTTAATACATTAAAATTACATAAATTAAAAAACAAGTATCAAGCAAGAATTTTAGTTACAATATTTATATATACTTTATCTTTTATCATAACTAAGGAAAACTATAACTATAAATACTTTAACTCTATCAAAGACTCCAGAAGGATATATTTCCTAAGTAAACAATAAGTTCATTGTAAGCAACTTCCCAAACTCTAGAATTCATAGAGACAACTCGCTGCCTGGACAGTAACCCAAAGTTCTTTGTACTGTTGGGGCATCCATCTTTCGCCTACTGGTCCATAGTATTTGGCAGACTTTTCTATGAAGCAGAAAATTTCAAAGACAGTTCCACCTATATTGGCAGTTTGTCAGTCACTTTCTTCTGTGTCCTGCAGAATGTCTGTTAGACGCTTTCATACAGCAGGAACCCCGAAGGATCAACTCATCTTTAAGCAAGTTCAGCAGTCATTTCTCTGCAGGTCCTGCATGTACAGTTCATCAAGCAGTCCAGGTAAGAACAGTTTTTGCCCAAATGGCTAACAAACTCCATAAGAAGCCTCTTCAATGCCTTTCTTCTTCTTGAAGTAGATTGGTGCTGCCAGGAGCAGATGTGTCTCATTGTCATGATAAGTCTTAACTTCTTAAAACATTTTAAATGCCAGATTCTGTAGTTTTTGAAATATTTGATGACCACCTATCTAATTGAAATACATATCTGTCCATATAGAAAAATCTAACTAACATGACTACAAACTTGACTATTATAGATGACCATCTATTACATTACATTTTTAAATGAGCTGCACAAACAATATACCTTAATCAAGAACAGAAATATATATACACAGTATAACAAAACTGACCTTGAATTAGTATCAATAAACCAAGATTTATTGGTTTAAATAAATAAAAATTGGTTTAAAAAAACCAAAATTCAAAGAAAATACAATAATTTACATAATCCAAACTCTCTGTGTATAGTATAGTCCATCTTTACGTGATTTATTTTTCTATGAATGTCTGTACTCTATCTCTTTAAAGACTTTTAAAAACAATTTATACTCTTTTTTTTTCTTTTTCCCGAGCCTACCTACATTTATCCAACACTGTGACCCATTTAGAGTTCCTTTATGTCTCAATCTGTCCTTATTGCATTATCTGTAATTCTTTACTGTCTTGAAGACCTCTTAAAATACTAAGAGCTTCTTAAAAACTTAATCTGTGCCATTACTAGGGTTTGTATGGTACTTCTCCTTGCCTCACCGAGTCCATCATGGTAGAACTGTTTGTTGTCTGTGAGAGCCATGCCCACAGCACCATTCCATCTCAGGCACACAGCCAGTCCATAACACCATCAAGCAAGCTGCAGCACTCTTCTCACAAAACCAGTTCAAATGCTCTGTAGCTGGACTTCCTGCCTAAAAGAGTTAGAGTTTGCACAGGCATCACAGCCAAGAAAGCTGCCATTTTAAAACGGAGCGGCTTTTTTCCTGCTACAGCTGAATCAGGGAAATCTCTCTTAAAGGATCTGTGGCACACCATCAGCAAACAGCAAGATGCTGCACTGGAGGAACTGATGCAATCCACATGAAGGTCTGTGAGTGGTAATCTTTTATGGATGGTAGGTTCCTACTCATTCATTTTTATTCCCTTTATACAGTTATTATGGTTACTGCATACATACTAACCTGAACTTACTGTAGGATTGCCCAATTCACATGTGCCTTTATTCTGAAGCCTTTGGATCTCAGGAAAGCTGTTTTCTACATAATCAAGTATTAAAGTCACAGTTTACACTGGGGAATCTCAGACTCTCTAACCCCGGGGTATTTTTGTACATCTTGACTATTAATATCCTGATTCATTCAGGAAGTGTGGTTGTGCAATTGTCTTTATTGGAAAGTTATTGTTCAAGGAATTGACATCATTATATTAAATAATACAATCTTAAGTTCAAGTGTGTGACTTTTGTAAGCCTACTTGAAGTATGTGCTTTGTAAGCCTTCTTGGCTCACCAATTGTGTGCTCATTTGTCTGAGGTTAAACATTTGTATACTACTCAGCTTGGATGCTTTTCTACTGTGTTTTTAGCTCTTTTGAACCTTTTTGTCTATTAAGAAGTATTTTATCAATTTTCTCATATTATTTTCAACAAGTGAATCAATATTTAAACTTATGTAACTGAAGATTTTGTCTTAGATATATAATGATAACTGTAGACAGCTCCATAAAGATGAGAGTCAAGGGCAGCAGCAGGAACAGAAAGCCTTTTGTGACAAATCAAGCAGGAACCAAGGTAACAGGGATGCAAGCAGTGATAACTGATTCTTTATTGAGATGAGATCAGTAAAATGCTTCTGTGACTTTCATGCACCCCCCTGCATATCTCGGTGATGATTTTTATATCTTCAAGGCTGTGGACTCAGGCTTCGGCTTGATCTATACCTCAAGATGAGAAATGAAATCTTTCTGGTGTACTCAGGCATGTGTGGACACAAATTACTTTCCATATGATGGGTGGTTAACATTGTATCTATATGATCTTGAGTGCTGTTTGTAGGAAACGAAAAGGATGAATAAAATAACTCATTTTGCTCCATCATTCTAAGTCTTCAGAGTTGCAAGACGTTTAATTTGATTGACAGGGATATAAAGTTATGAATAAATTAATCCAGTGGACTGACTTTTCTCAGTTTTTTTCATGTAAAAAGCATGAATTGAAATAATTTGTTCTAATTTGGAGCTTTAATCTAGCCAAGTAATGTTGACTTTTTAATTCACTTTATCTATGTATATGCTTATATAATACTCTCAGTAAGATATTCTCATGTTCTGGTTCTGCCACTGTAAATATTATTAGCTTTCCAGAGGACACCCTTTGTTGACTGTGGTTTTCTGTCCAGTCTGGTTTCCACAGTCATTAAGTCCCAAAGAAATCACACATAGGTCTACATTAGTTATAAACTGACTGGCCCATTAGCTCAGACTTCTTATTAACTCATATAACTTATATTAGCTCATTATTCTAGTATATGTTAGCCACATGGCTCGGTATCTTAACCCTTGGTTATTTGGTCTAAGCATTCAATTCAGAAATCTGGCTGAAATTATTTGAAGCAAAACCAAAGACAATATTGTAAATAGCTTCCATTAATAGAGGTTTCAGATACTTTTCGATTTTTATATTGAAGTACAACAAATTTCATATTTTGCTCTTTGCCTCTTATAATATATCATCTTTGCTATTATTTTGTACCAATGTTTTGAATGTTCTATCTATATCCTATTCTTAATTATTAGACTAACTAACAAAAAATCTATTCTATTTAATGTTAATGCACCAACACTACAATTATTCCTTATTTTGAGAATGAGAAAAGTGACTTCTCAGAATTTGATGCGTTCTCAGTTATGCTAGGTAGCTAAAGAGAGAGGGGGAGCACTTCTTAATTTCCCAAGACAATAGCCTGAGTATTGACACAAACTGTAGGGAAATAGTGTCAGTAGAAGCTTAAGTAGAAGACATGTAAACATCGCATTAAACATAGTTTGGAAGTCAAAAGATGCTCATTTAGAAAATTTATCAAAGTTTTTATCTTTACAAGGAGAGATATTTTTTTTACCAGGAGAAATTTTCTTCTTTTACTTTTGTTCCTTAGTCATAACAATTCATTTTAAGATCTTGACTACTATTTGAGAGCGACTCTAGTTTAGTCTGTAGTAGTAATAGCCATTTACAGCACATAATTCTCTCTGCGTGTAGAAATTTAGATGTACTCTACAAAGGCTATGAGGTTATATGACAGAGTACACTTGACCTAGCCTATGACCTCATAGTTCTTCCTTGGCAGTCTGTTTTGAGCTGCAGAGCAGATGGCCAGGTTGACCTGGTGACCATCCACATCTGTTTAACTAAATGAAATCCTCAGTTGAGAACAATTACAGTCCAGATTAACACCATGGCAAAAATTGTATATATGGGAGGTTGGTGGGCTGCTGGATATGAACAATGTCAAAGCCAATTCTGTCTGTAACTATAGATTTCCAAACATCCATAGTTGTTCTGGAAAGTATAGCTTTAAGTTCTGTTCAAAGATTTCACTGAAAAATGAACTTTGGCTAAACAAAAGAATTCTAATAGAAATAGCAAAACGATGTCTTATTTACCCCTTACTTTATTTTCCTTAAGTTATCTCTACTCTTACTGATATTAGACTATAGCTAGAAATATGGTCTTAGCTTCAAGAAAATAAGTGTGCTGAAAGTAAGTCTGAGGTAAAGTAGTAAACACTAAAATTATTTAACAAATTGTTACATGGGTTATAGAATGATATCTATTTGTTGTAGGCTACAAAATTGTGTCTATTCAATTCAAAGATTATGTTAATTTATGAGACATGGGATGTGAAGGTGTGTTTTAATAAAAGTCAATAAGAGGAATCAAAGAAAATTTAATTTTAGACCCCATGCATATATAGGATTTTACTATTTCCTTTTCAAATTGTTTTTATTTAGTTATATATTTTTCTCCCCTCTCCTTCCTTCCTCCCCTATCTCTTTCTACCCTCTCCCATGATCCCCCACACTCCTAATTTACTCAGGAGATCTTGTCATTTTTTACTTCCCATGTAGATTAGATCCCTGTGTGTCTCTCTGAAAGTCCTCTTTGTTGTCTAGATTCTCTGTGTTCTCTGGGGTTGGGAATTGAAGTTTATCTCACTCAATATAGTGAGTGAGATACCATCCATTTACTTGCAAATTTCAAGATGTCATTGTTTTGCCCACCGTGTAGTAGTACTTCATTGTGAAAATTAACCACTTTTTTTTTGTCCATTTTTCATAGAGGGGCATTTAGGTTGTTTCCAGGTTCTAGCTATTACAAATAATGCTGCTATCAGCCTTACTATTTTTAACTTTACAGTAACACATTTACTTGTCACAAACAATATCTCTTTCATTTTACTTGATTTATTTGTACCTATGCATATATACATATATGTGCATATACATACACTATATATATATATATATATATATATATATATATATATATATGTGTGTGTGTGTGTGTGTGTGTGTGTGTGTACATGCACATATTCTTCTCGGTGCATGTACACATGAGGTCCAAGTGGTTGAAATCAGGTATTTTCCCTGATCACTTTCAACCTTATTTTTATGACAGGGTCTCTCAATGAAGCAAGAGCTAAAAGATTCTGCAAGAGTAGATGGCCAGTGAGCTCCATGGACTCTGTCTCTTCTTCCTCAAGGCTACGATTACAAACACAAACCATGCTACTCCTTATGGTTGTTCTGGGAATCTGAATTTAGGCCCTTATGCTCAAGCAGTAAGCATCAAGTCTTCTTCCCAGGCCCTTTTTTATTTTATTTTATTTTATTTTAATTAGAAGTAGAAATGAGTATATGAATAATGGATCCCAACAAGTCATGACAGTATGGATGTAATGTAATTTTTATTTATTTGTTAATTTACTTTCCTCTATTTTTTCATTTTTTTCCTGTTGATTTTTTTTAAAAAAAATTTGTCTATTAATTTTTTTCTATCTTTTCTGTTTTCTCTGGTGTTGAAAGACTGTTTCAATGGAATCTTTTCCAAATATTATATGTATCACCTCATAGCATCCAAACTAGACTGTTTCTCAGAAGTCTCTGCTTCTCTGCACCAAGAACTATGTAAATTAAGCCTATAAATTTAACATTAGCAACGGTATAATATTCATCCCTTGTTCAGCAAAAGTGCAATAAGATGGTTTGTTCTTCATTACTTTTTTTTTCCTGGTACAGAATTGATATCAATTGTATTAATGTTAACTTTACATACTCAACTTCAAGACATACTACATAGTTCTAGTAGTAAAAAGAATGTAAAGGAAAAGAGGATAGATCAAAGGCACGTGACTGAAAGCCCACTCCCAAAAGACGCACATATATTCAGCTAATGTTTGGCAAAGCAAGAAAACTGGTAAGATGAAATGAAAATGGTGTTTTCAGTAGTGGTGATAAGACAATTTTACATTGTTATACAAAACTGAAAGAAAATGCATTTAAATCCTTCACGAAACTAATTGAAAATGAAACATAGGCATAAATGTAAAAATGCAAGTTACTGAACTCCTGGATGATGATGGGCTTAAAATAGAGCGAGAATATATTATTTATTTATTTTTCTCAAGTATTGTTTATTTTTAAATTGTTGTTTATTTGCTTTCATGAAATACTTATATGAATATTGTGTATATATCTTTTATCTCCTTCTTCCTTCCAACTCCTCCTGTAGGTCCCCACTACCTCTTAAATTTATGACCTCCTTTCCCTTAATTGTTATTGTTGCATACACACACACAGGCACACAGACACATAGACACACACACACACACACACACACACACACAGGTTTGTTTTCAGTAAATGAAAAAAATTGACACAACCAATTTATAAGACAGACTGGCAGTTTCCTTATAGAACTCAACATGCACATACCATGCTGTCTAGCAATTGTGCTTCTTGGTATTGGCCTAGATGAACTCAAAACATATCTACAAGAATCTGAACAGGATTATTTTTAGCTGAAATTTTTATTTGAGAATTTCACAAGTTCTATATTTATGTAATTTCCATTATTCTTTCTCTTTCTCTAACTCTTCCTATGTCTCCCTCTCAAATTTACAAGGTCTTCGTCTTTAATTATTATTCTCTCTCTCTCTCTCTCTCTCTCTCTCTCTCTCTCTCTCTCTCTCTCTCTTTCACACACACACACACACACACTCACACACATACACCTTATTGAGTTCATTCACTGTTTCATGTGTATACATGGGTTTAGGGCTGACCTCGTATGATCTGATAATTTATTAGGGTTTTGGGTCTGAAGAAAACTGATTATTTTTTGCAGTGTAACCCATTGATTATCTGTAGCTCTTCATATAGGTATGGGCTTTGTGAAATTTCTTCAGCCATGTTTACATGTTGACTGATGCAGTAATTATGCAGGTCTTGTTTATACAACCACACTGTTGAAGTTCCTGGATGCAGATTCCCATCATGTCTAGGAAGCATTATCTAGCAACTGGCATCCTGATCCTCTGGCTCTCACACTCTTTTCTCTCCCTCTTATGTTTTCTGGGCCTTAGGTGTGGGGGTTGAATTGAAAATGCAACAGTTTGTGCTGGGCAACCATGGCTATTTTATTCTCTGCACTTTGACCATTTATAGAACTGTGGAATAGCTTCCCTTTGTTGAAAAAGTAGCTTATTTTCTGAAGGGTGAAAGCTGCTCTTATCTTTGGGAATAAGGGTAAATACTGAGAATAGAGTTAGAAACTATGGCTAACACTTTATTTTTAATTTTCAACACTTAAAAATCCAAGTTTCCCTTGAATAAATAAATGCATACATAAGATGGGGGGGTCTTCTAGATCACAGTGTATAATTATGTTCTAAAAATAAAAGATCAATTTAGCCAAGGAAAATATGGAGGACATTTCACAGCAGATTTCTAACAGAGAGATGTTAGTATGAAACTTATGTATTATTCTAGTCTTATGATGTTTAGGAGAGCAAACTTATAAGAAAAGTACGATGAGGAGAAGTGGTTGCCAGCAGTTAGGAGGAAAGAAGATTTAAATAAACAGCGCTTGTAAGACACTCAGAGGTACAAAACTGCTTTGTAGGATGACACAATGTGATGCATACTGTAGTACATGTGTCAAACAGTGTGCAATGCCAAGTGTGTCTCAAAATGTAAATCACCAGCCCTTAGAGCAATCCAAGACTGTTGGCATGAAGCAGAAGTTCTATGAGAAATCCCCATATCTTTCATTAAACTTGATCATGAAACTCAAGACTTCTCTAAAAAGTAGAATCTATTAAAAAATTTAACTGTGTTAAGACTATAAGCAAGAGTGGAGAGGGTCCCTGAACTCGCCTTCCTCTGTAATCAGATTGATGGCTACCTTAGTATCATCATAGACTCTTCATCCAGTAACTGATGGAAGCAGATGCAGAGATCCACAGCTAATCACTGGACTGAACTCCCAGAGTCCAGTGGAAGAGAAGGAATGATAATGTGAGCAAAGGGGTTAAAACCACAGAATAAGCTGACCTGAGCTAGTGGGACTTCACTAATTCTGGGCTGTCTGCTGGGGAACGAACCTGTTTAGGACAATCTAGGCCCTCTGAATGTGGGTGACAGTTGTATGACTTGGCCAGTGTGTGGGGCCACGGGCAGTGGGGCCAGCATTTATTCTTAGTTCATGAACTGGCTTTTTTGAGTCCATTCTCTATGGAGGAATATCTTGCTCAGCCTAGATACAGGAGGGAAGGCCTTAGTCCTGCCTCAAGTGATATGACAGACTTTGTTCCCTCCCCATGGGAGACCTCACCCTCTCTGAGAAGTGGATGGTGGTTGGGGTAGGGGAAAGGAAAGAGGAGCAGGAAGGGGAGGGAGGGGTAACTGAAATTGACATATAAAACAAAAAATTGTTTGTAAAATTAAAAATTTTTAAAAATTGGCTAAGTATTTTATGCAGTCATTTTGAGAATTAGCAATATTATTTTTGCTAATAATTTGGTGCTATACAGTAAGTCTATTACCTTCTACACTTTTGTTTAAGCTGCATTTAAAAAATTACTTATGTAAATATATATATGATATATATTTATTACATTTATATCATAAATGCATATAATATTAATGATAATGAAAAGTTAGTCTTCATTTCCAATTTGCTAAACATATTACAGGTCATATTTTGTAATGATAAATATGCATATAGTATTTACATTTACCTTCTGGTATATTCTGGTAAATTTCTTCCATAGTGGACAGTGATATCCCAAATATGCCACCTCAGTCTCCTGTGTCTATTCATCGTACTTCAATCATCTAACAATACTTTCTCTTCTGGTTATCTGGTTATCTTTCAGATTTTAATAGTCTGCTTCCACCAGCAGTTTTACCCTTCAGTCATGCTTGACATCCAGGAATCTCTGCTGTGCAAAGTGAAGACATTACCTCAACCACCTCCCTTGATACCTTGAGTTCTTTTCCATCACCAATCTGCAGATAGCCTTTCTTTTATGTAACTTTACGTGAGTCTCCCACAGTGTATTAATTACTACTTTATGATTATACCCAAATACATGACAAACATCAGTTTTAAAGAAAATATTTATTTTGACTTCTAGTTCAGAAGTCTGCTGTCTGTCTTATCCACCAAATACCTTTCCTTTCAGAACTAGCATTCATTAAAGTCTTAATATATACCAAAGTAGCATTCACAGAGTTTCTCATGTTTTTAATAGATTAATTTGAATGCCTTATAGTACATGAACTTGTTAAATGAGTTCATTCTATAAGGAAATAATTTCAAAAGATCTTTAAACTTTTTACAGTTGGTGACTCCTTATAGCCATCTAATATTCCTTTAAAAATCAAATTAGTAATCACTGTGTGAACACTTGTGCACCAATACATGCCTTAAGCACAAAATATCAGTAAAACTTCTGAGAAACTAGGAAAAAATAAACTCAGATGATCATCTAAGAAAATGTGATATTAACTATTGTAACAGTTCTGTTAAAAACTAAAGTTGAAGGTAAAATAAAAAGACCACATGATTGACACAAGGAAGTCATGCATTTGTCTTCTTTTTTAAATTAAGTATGATTAGTACTCTTTTCAAATATAAGCACTAATGTAAGTGTAAAATGCAGCACATATCAGCATTTCCTTTTCCCAATGTGTGTTCAGAATGAATCAATAAGACGGTAGCTAATAGTATTGATAAGTGTTTAATGTGTGGGAGTTAGTATTGACCTCTTGTCTTAGTTTGCTGGTTAAGTGGACAATGAATACTTGAAAAAACCTTAACATATTACCAGTTGAGCAAAACAAAAGACATTTTCTCTCTCACGGATGGATCTAAACAAAAGCACACCATCTATGAAAATATATGCATTAAGAAAAATAAAACATCCATTGTGTGTACCTTGCTAACGTCGTAAAACTCATTCACACACATGCTATGATGATCTAAATCACATGACTGCAATACTCCCATCCTTCCTAATATATCTGGAGCAACAATATTGATAAGATCAAGTTACAGCAGCTGGCTTTGTGAAAATTCAACCTGTGCAACTGAGGGTCTACTGAGCACTGTTCCTGGCATATTAAAGAAGCGTATATGTGTGCAAGTATGACATACATACAGTTAGATTTCAAAACAGACAGAGGACCTTTTTAAGTATGTGAATGATTATGATAGCCCTTTGCTATAACAGAAGTGATATGAAACAGTTTTGTCACTACAAAATGGCTGACTTTCTCTTCTGTTATTCTAAGACTCAAACATGCTCCATCTAGCACCTCCTTGTAAGTTGTATAAATTCCAAATGGTAAATAACAGAATTTTCTAGTAGAACATTTTATTTTTGCAATTTAATCCACAGTATGTTTAGTGCTATTAGTAGGAATTTTATATCAAGTCACCAACTATTTGACACACATATGCTTTCATGTAAAATGCCTTTATTTTATATATTCATTGTATGTGGTAATATCTCGCACAAAGACATTTTCTTACAAGTATGTATTGCATGCTGAACACATTCCTCCCATGTCTGTTAAGCTTGCCTATATCAGTTCCTAAGGCTTATGAAATTCACAAGATCTTCCTAAGCCTGGATGGAGGGGGTAGGGTCTTGAACTTCCCTGCCCTGTGTTAGGACTGGAGGGGGAAAAGAGAGGAGGAGTGGGGGAGCAGGAGGGAAGTGGGAGGAGGGGAGGAATTGGAAATTTTGATTGGTATTATTTATAAAGTAATAATAAAAATTATTTTAAAAAAGAAATTCACAAGAAGCACCAGGGATAGCTCAATAAACAAACTCCAGTTTCAGTGAGGAAACCTGACTCAGTAAATAAAGTGATCATGGAAGACAACTGATATCAACTTAGAGAACCTACATGCACACAGTTGCTTGTGCACACACACTCTACAAGTGAATTCACATACACTCATGCATATCATACACATGAACATATAAAAATAAATTAATAAAATAAAATAAAACAGTACAATAAGATATAGCTCTGCTAGATATGGGAATCTCAGTTTGCATTTATTTGGTTTTGAACTTCCAATATATCATGCCATGTTATCTTGACAATTACGGTTGTGCTAATGGATTTAATAAAATTTCTGGGTTCTTTTGTCCCAAACCTCACAGGCATAACTCTTTATAAAAACCTTAGTTACTGTTCTATTAATGGAAGAGGACACATGACCAAGGAAACTGTAACAAAAGAAAGCATTCAATTAGAGCATTCCAGTTTTAAAGGGTTAGTCTGTGATCATCATGGCAGGAAGCAGACAGGGCCAGTGCTAGAGCAACAGTAGCTGAGAATTTAACATCCTGATCCACAGGCAGCAGGGGAAAGGGGAGGCAGTGGTGTGGGCTTTTTAAATCTCAGAGCCATCTCACAGTGACATACCTCCTCCAGCAAGGCCACACTTCCTCCAATGAGGCCACACCTCCTAATATTTCCCAAACAATTATACAAACTTGGGAGTAAGCATTGCAATATATGAACCCATGTGGCCATTGTCATTTAAACAACAATAAGAAATTACAACCAGCTTTGTGGTTTGTGAGGACTGTGTGTTTTCCTACAGGGGTAGAGTTGACAGGCTTTTTTTTTTAACCCAGTCACGTGTATTAGATTCTGCATCCTTCCACTTTCTCTCCCTAACCTAGAGAATCACAAAGTTAGAGATGTGTTTGACTAGCTTATATTCTTTTCCTATTTTCTATACTTTTAAGGTACCTTATCATTTTTTTTGCCAATTTCTGAAACTTTTCCTCTTTTTGAAACAGACTCTTCTCCTTTTCCTCCTGTACTTTCTCCTCTACTTCCTTCTTCTTTTCCTCCTCCTTTTCTTTTTATTCCAACCTTCCCTCTCCCAATTTCTTCTCATGTGTCTCTCTTTTTCTCCCTCCTCATCTTCCTTCTCTTTTCTCCTTCCTTTTCTTCCTTCTCCTTCCATTCTTTCTCCTATTATCATTAATAGTAAAATTCATCATTACCATCATCATTATTATTACTGTTATTATTATTGTACCTCTTTCTATTCTTCTTCCTACTCTGATTCTTCTTCCCTAATCATCTACAGACAATTTCTAGTCTGCAATTTATCTGTAATCCTGTTCATTATCATTCTAATTCACAATTACATGTATTTCTCCTGCTGTCTATGGGGCATGCACCTACAATGTTTAATCTCTGTATATTTTCCTCTTACTTATCTGGTAAAGTCCATTTATCCTTTTTTGCAAACCACTTCAGTATCTTTGATGCTATGTTGACCACTTAAGTATCTCTGATGCTATGGTGTCTTTCTTGTTTTTATTGTGGTAAATATTTAATAGAGAACTTGTCATTTAAAATTAAGTTTCCTACCAAATATTCTAATAGCAGAGGTTTAGATTGTGACAAAAAACTGAACACAGTGTGTTTCAAAACTATGCATAAGCTTCCCCAACCACACCAATAGTAGCAAGCACTGAGAGGAGACTAATGTGAACATGATTTACAAAAACAAAACAAGTTTAGCATGAGGATAAGTGACTGGAAAGGGACAAACTAGAAAAAGGGCATCTGACTATGTGGCTTGTATATAATAAAGATGCTATGCAGCAGTTAATTTTATGGGACGTTAGAGATGGAAATGAAAACACATAACAACTTGGCTGCCACAGGAAAAAGCTAATCAAAAGAAATGATTTTTCCTATGGTGTGAAGAGGAATAATTTGACTTGATTTTTGACAATATGAACCCCCTCCCTCCTCTCCTTTCCTCCTCAAGCCCATGTATGCTGTTCTTATTAATAAGACCAAACATTTGAGCACATTTGAATTATATAATGACAGTGACAAATCTATTTATTTATGATTTTTTAATTTTTATCTTTGTATTACATCCAGACCAGTTTTCCTTCCCTTTAGTCCTCCCAGGCCCCCACCAGCCCCTCTTGTCTAGATCTACACCTCCTTTACTTCCCTTCAAAAGAAGATCAGGCATCCTAGGGTTAGAAACCAAATATGACCTACTAATAAGACTGGGCACATGCACTTATATCAAGGCTGGATGAGACAATCCAGTAGGAGAAAAAAGGTCACAAGAGCAGACAAAATAGAGACACTTCCCACTCTGTTAGAAGTCCCAGAAGAATGCAGCTACATAACTGTATCTTACATGTGGTTTACCTAGTTCAGGCCCATACATGGTCTGTGATTGTTGCTTCAGTCTCTGTGATTTCCTACGAGCCCTGCTTAGCTAATTCTGTGGGCAGTGTTCTCATGGTGTCCTCTACTCCTCTGGCTCTTGCACTCTTTTTTCTTCCTCTTCTATAGAGGTTCTCCTGACTCCCTCTAGTTTGGTTGTGGATCTCTACATTTGCTCCCATGAGTTGTTGAATTTTGTCTTTCTAATGACAATTGGGCTAGGCCCTGATGAATGAGGAGAGCAGAATATTATTAGTAATCATTTTATTGATCTTTTTATGGTTGTGTTTGGTTCTATCTTGAGTCTGTTATTTGTCCAAGGTTTTGTTACTGGACAAGACTGATGAATTTAAAAGCACAGATCAGCATATGAAAATTAATGAATTACAAAGAAAACAAGAGGAAGCAGAATTCATGTGTTTGTCCTAATTCCAATATTTATTGGTAGAGTGACTATCTACTTACCTTTATGATGTTTGGGAAGGTTCTACTATAAGAAATAAATATAAACATGTACATGTCTGTGTAGAACATTATGAGCAGCTCTATAAGTGAGAGTCTTAAGTTTTCTTATTATCACACTTCGGAAGTTTCTTTTTATGTTTAATATTCTCTTCCTTCTAGGTAGTGTTGAACTTCCATGCATGTTGTATTTATTTATACAGTTGAATTTTCAACACATTATTTAGAGTTCAACAATATTTTTCAAAATATAGTAACTTGATTTTTTTTGCAAAATGATTTTATTGAAATATGCTCATAATATATTTTCATTTGAAGAGGTTTTACTCATATTTCTGCTTTGAGCTTTCAGCCCAAAACTGGAACAGCTAGGATCATTTCTTCTTTTGTATATTTATCTTTTAACAAACTAATAAGATAATAGCTTTTCATTCTGGATTGAGGGGCACGTGACCTTCTTTAGTGCATGGAGAATTAAAATCAGAGTGGATTCATAATAAGTGAAATTGCTGTTGTTTTGGAACATGGTTGATTTGTATTTCTTTTTATGTTATGTAGAAAAACTAATTGTCATGTTTCCCAATGAAAACTGGCATGAGGTCTAATATTAAATATCATCAGATGAATGAATAGTAAAGTAGGAACATTGTACAAGTCACAAAAAAATGTGAAGTAAATTTTAAAAGTGTTATTTGTCCTGCTGGTATACAATATACTTCTAAGAAAATAGCCAGAATGTATTTTCTGATATCCCAAACTCCTAACATATTGCAAAAGAATTAAGAACTTTGTCCCAGAAACTAGAGCTGCTATGGATAGTAGTGTTACTGGGCATTACTATTAATAACTGTGTTGTGTGTGAGTCAGTCAGCACACCATGAACATTGGTAGAAGAAATAAGAGGATATGGATTAAGTAATCACACCAATAGCTATTAGGATATTGGGGATTTTGTCCTAGTTTTCTGAAATTCCTTGGTCCCCAATTGATGAAGTGAAGAGGCCAATGATATCTCTACACATGGTGAGTTGTATTTCAGGAGAGGAAAAAGGTTCTGACTGTAGAAAAAGCAAATATTTTCTAATGGGCACAAAGCTTGTCTGTTTTCATTGCAGAGACAAACAATAACTCAATTTTTAAAAACTGTAAGCAAACATGCTCTTTGCTCTATAGGGAAACATCATTTCTATCTTCCAATTCTGCAATAGACAGATGCTCTTCAACTTATGATAGGGTCAAGCACCAATACACTCTGTTTAACTTGAAATAAGAGGGGCCACAGATGCATTCTCTAACACTCACGTTCAGAGAAGGATGGACTAGTAACACAGTGCAGACTGCTCATAGTTTTCTTTACTGACTGGGCAGATGGCAATGAACTGCTGCTGGCAATCACCTCTAGCCTTCAAAAAGATGATTCCTGTATATTGTTGGCCTGGAATAGGATCACCTTCCCAACTCCAAGTAAGTTTTTTTTTTCCCTATTGAGTGCCTGCCCTGACTTCATCATTGTAAGGTTAAACTAATATAAGTTATCTCTGACGTTAACTGATCTGTATCTCATTACAAGACCAACTATGTCACATTCTACAGGTAACAGTTATCTACGTTTCCATGTTTATGTGTGGTAAGGATGTCACTCCTTATCATAAAGTCTTGAATAGAGTAATAATACAACACATGAAGATTCTTATAACTATGCATGTAACATAAATGTTAGAGGCAAGTTATTTATGGTATTTTTTTACTTTACTATTGCTGAGATAAAACTTCACAACCAAAACTACTTAAGAAAGGAAAGAGTTAATTTATTTTGGTTTATGGCTCTGGAGTTACAAGAGACCATTATGGCAGGAAAGCCCAGCAGCAAGTAGTAGGCATGGTAACCTGGAGTAGAAAGCTGGGAGCTCCCAGTATGAAGCCAAAACAGTGAACTGGAAGTGGGAGGAGACTATAAACACTTAAAATCCACCCGTACTAATGTCTTCCCCTAGGAATGTTCCGCCTCCCAAAGATTCCACAATCTCCTGAGAGACACCAACTAGGGACCGATTGTTCAACTATCTGAATCAAGGGCAAACATTCTCGTTCAAACCACCACACATACTGTAGATTAATAACAGTATAAATATCATTTATTCAATTCTCTTATTTTAAAACATTGTGTGTAGTATATTGATATAAAAATATAGTACCAGGTGCTTCTTGTTTCAGTAATTAAGTACATATCATTATTGGATTTCTTTTAGTGTTTCAAAGCAAACCAGACACACTTGTATTCCCTCCATATATGACTAACACACACACACACACACACACACACACACACACACATGCACACACACAGCTGCTTTCCATATATTTCTAATAATTCCCCTATGAGATTATTTCATGTATTTTTTCACAGATAACTTGGTAAGAAATAGAGCATCCCTAGAAGCTAAAGACAGATCTTCAATGTGTGCCCCTTAATCCCCATATTTTTCTAGACACAGCTATGCATGGTGATAGGCACTAGCCTCTCAAACCATCCCTTGTGTTCAATATTTGAAGCAGTTATAATATGATGCACGTTGTGTTCCATTACACAAAAAACCTTGACCCCACTGTCTTTTAGAACTTCCCTCTTGGTGAACCTAGCTTTGGAGATTACTATTCGCTAAGACCAAGGACAATGGTGGACTGGAAACCTATACAACTCACCCTAACCTGATTGAGGCAGCAGTCCTTCTCAGTAGGTGCTTTTTCCTTCTATCCATGGATGGAACAAGCCAAGATGCCCACTCTCTGATTGTTGAAAGGCTATTCAAATGTCTAGTGTCAAGGTTAAGCAAGCCCTTGAGTTTTCCCTTCATTTAATATATGAAATTAGAATAAGGTTCAAGAGATATGATTGTCTTTTGGCCACAGGAAAGGAATATGGAGCATTAAAATACGTCGCAGATCTGTCTGATTAGGAAATGACGCTGCATGCTAGAGATCACTGACTGCTCTGCAGAGGACTGGCTCATCAAAGGAAAGGAAGAAGACTTGCAGATAATTATTCACAGAGACTCCAGGCAGGTAAGAAAGGCAACGGATGACAGTACCTCACCAGGCAGTAAAAACAGAGGATGTAAAAATGGTAACTTCTTGCTCAGAATGAACTCTTGAAGGTTTGATTGAAGAATATGTGCCCTGCTCATTAAAAGTGAGCCAGGAAGTAAGTTTGGATTTGTACCTCAGTGATTAAGGAAGTTTAGAAGAAACCTAATCAATTTCTCATCTATTAAAGCCATGAAACATGAAATGCTGCCACAGCACAGAGGGACAAAAAGGCTTTCTTTAATTAGGATTTTCCTGACACAGACACTATTAAAGACATTTCATTTTTAATCTCCGTATATGTTTCTATTTGTTCTTAGCAATAATTGAGAAGTATCACCAGTGTTTTCTGACTTATTAAACAATACATACCTTTTAAATACACACACAAATGCAAGTATACACAGACACGCACATCAGGAATTGAATATAAGATCTCTGATTCCAAGTAGATTTTTATAATGAGAAACATGTCATCTCTTTGCTTGTATGACCTATTTAGTTCTTATTTGACATTGACCCTATCTCATTCTCTAGATAGGAGATAGGAAACAAAATGATGTGTGCTTGAGACTTTATTACCTGCAGTATCATGATGGAAACATCATGACACAGCTATCCTATGATCTACTATGATGCCCCCATGTGTTGCTCTCTTTTCTTACCAAGGTATTCCCTTTTGTTTAGTTCCCCTGTAAACATTCAAAGATCTACTCTTTCATCTTCAGATAAATTTTCTCACTAGTCACAATTTCCATTATCGTTTCTGACTTTGCAAGTCAATTCTTCTCAATTAGGATTTGCAATTTGGTTCTTTACTTGACATATCTTGATTCTCTCGTTGGCTCTTTGTTCTTGTCTTATAACATCAGGAAGACATTCTTCCACTCTATTTCACAATAAATAGTGTTGAGGCAATAATTATTTCTCAAACTTCACTTTAAAAGTATCTGGAAATCTTGTTTACATCAGAAACATAGATCTTTGCTTATTATGTATAATTCTCATTGTGTGCCTCGTAGTCCTTGGCATTTTTCCAGTGTTATTGTGATATTTCTGCCTAATAGAATCTGAACTTCATTTTACTGTTAACTGGAAGCAGAACCCTGCCTGACTGAAATCTGCTTCTCATTCACTTGGCTTCTGTGGCATGTCCAGTTTCAAGAACTCAGACAAGAACTTTAAAAAAAACTGACTACACAGAGTTTCAGTTGAAAAATACTTCTCAAATCTACACCGTGTGTATAAACATCAATACCCGCATGACTTTATTGCCTTGCTGTTGATCCCCATAGCAGTACAGTACCGTGTTGGCTGACAGTAGTCCTTCTGGGGCTGTACAAATGAGCTTCTTCTTCTCCTCCTTCTCCTCCTCCTTCTTCTTGTTCTCCTCCTCCTTCTTCCTTCTCCTCTTCTTCCTAATCCTCCGCTTCTTTCTTCTATTCTCCCACTCTTACTCCTCCTCCTCATCTTTTCCCTCTTTATTCTTCATTATCTCTTTCCCCTTCTTCTTCTTTATAATGAATCAGATGTCTCAGATATTTTTTCTAGGAAAGCAACACAATAAGTTCTATTTTGAGACCCTGTTGGTGCAGAATTTCTAACATCATTGTGGAGAATATGACAACCATTTAGTATTCTTCACAGTCGTTATTTCTTAACTCATTCAACTTCCACAGTCTAGGGAGCATAAGTAGAGGGCAATAGTAGAGCAAAGGGCTTAACTGGGCAGCTTTTCCTGTTTCTGCAATCAAACCACCTACTGAGTTTCCAGAATGACTTCTCATAGAGCTGTGTAACTTGTGTTTTCTCAGATTGATTCTAAATTTGGATCATGAACTTGAAAACAAACAAGCACCGCTAAACATTGTAAATAAGGACTTTTAAGTCACTGAGTGTGATACCATGGTCAGATCAGTTTTTATAAATAAAATAAAAAGACAAAAATAGCTTTATCTCACATTTGTCTGCAAGCAATTTATATGTCAAATAAGACTTTTTTACATTTGAAGAATTAATAGAAATGTTCACCTGTATTTGAAAAACAAATGAGCTAAAATTAACTGTGAATTATTTTGAAGATTGCAAAGGTAATTTGAAATTTAGTTCCTTGAGATAAATTTACTTATAGACATTGACAGCTTGAAGCTCTGATGGTGAGTGTACCATTTGACACACCTGTTTGAGTAACTATAATTTTCAGTAGTAGTTGTCTTTGGTGAAAGAGAGACTTTAGCCTTCCCAGTTCTAATCTTTTGAGTTTGCAACTAATGTAAGGCATAATTTATTGATATTGTGAAATAATATAATAAATTCATGGGTTATTTTTAAGATTGGGTTATTATTTTCACTTTTGAGTACTGGTGTCTTTTATTTCCAGAGAGGAACATCAAAATGCATCTTATGTACAAACGGCTGCAGACTGCTCTCTTGAACTCAAGTCAGAAAGCCATTTCTGTGACTCTAATGAGTCTGGATTGAAAGACAGGGAAAGATATCTAGATATAGGAAGGGAAAAGTACCTCTTATCCTAGCAATTTGTGCCTTGATGATCACATGCATAAACAAGCACGGCACACCTGGGCACTCACATGTACACAATGTACAAGTAAATCGATACGTTTTTAGAATTTGATTTTTGAAGATGAACATCAAGGGCACTAAAATAGTGCCTACAGCTAGTGCTGAGATACTTAAGATCCTCCTGAAGAAGTTCATACCAGGGTGTTATGTGTGCCTCACATTCTTCAAGAATGCACCTAAATTTTTATGCTTGTGTTTGAGATTAATGCTAAAATATCTTTGCTAAAACAAGATGAAACGAAGTACTCCTGCTTCATATTTATGTTTCCTGAAATTCCTTTTTGTGACAAAGACCTGAATCTGGTTTTATCTAAGTAGAGTTCCCTAAAGGTTTAAGAGAATTCCATGTTACTGTAGGTGACTGCTTGGAGATGAGCTTCTATTGCATCATCAAGTGTGTAACATCATACAACCATTTTTTCAGTTGGTTCTAGAAACACACTTAAATTTGTTCACTTGCAAGGGGTCATTTTATGTAAACGAACATGAACTTTTTCTATTTCAAGCATTGAGATATGGTGGGTTCTGTTTTTCCTTAGTGTTTTAAAGACATTTATTCTTGTGTTAAGTTATCTCAGTGATTTCATAGGCATGGTTAAAGGCTTGAAATGGAAAAAAATATAGAAAAGATTAGAAAGAAGCTGTGTGTGTGTGTGTGTGTGTGTGTGTGTGTGTGTGTGTTGCCTCAGAGCATGTGTGGAGGTCAGAAGACAATCTCAGGCAATGGTCCTTGCTTTCTATCTTGTTTGAGAGGAGGTCATTCCATAGGCCATGGTAGATAGTCTGCCATCTTCTGTGGACTCCTCAGTCTGTTTCCCATCTCTCTTTGAGAGCACTGGGATTACAGATTTGTGCTGCATCACTCGACTGTCTCTGGTTTCTGGGGATTCTGACTCATGCTCACATACTTACCCACTGAGGTACCTCTCCATCTCACAGAAGTATCTTGTAATATTTATGGTGGGAGTATTGTCAACACAGTAAAATCAAATAAAATTCAACACTAAAAGTAATTATGTATAAACATTGCAAAGGATAATTTCAACAATAGGATTTTGTTCTAAAAGAGTCAAAAGTGTACTATGAAAACACAAAGCTGAGTAAACTGTTCCATTTACTTGACATAGACAGAGTTATTATCAATTAAGTAGAAAGGATTTTCATAAAACAAATGATTTCATTAATCCCCATCAGTAGTGGATAAGGTATAAGTATCACACACACTCCTTTTTTAGAACATTGAGCTATTATTATCCTGTTATTTATGCATAAAGGAAGTTCACAACCCACTGTTTGTTGGTATCAGCTTTGTATTTATCTGAAAATCTGAGAGCCAACATAAGTATTGTTATTCAGGTGAATATTATGTTTTATATATTTATGTAAATGTTTCAACTAAACGTATTATCTTATCACTGAAGTTTATATACTTCTCTTTCTAAACCCAGACATTCTTAAATCTGACTTAGAGTGGTTCCTTTTTGTTTACAATAAATTCTTAATCCTCAGTTTGACATCCTGCTTTCTCTGGAATTTTTATGCATAGGCACAGTTGAATACATTTCTAGAACAGTCCAAGCGATGGCTCTCAGAGGGTTCTCTTCTTCCTTCAAGCAGTCCCTAATGTGCTCATTTAGTTTTTACTGAGCTATAACTGAGGAAGTTTGGAAACTCGGCAGCTACTATTAGTGGAACATAATTAAAACTTAGGAACAAGTTTGATGCAACAGTTATTCTTTTCATTGCGGTGAGAATATACCTGAGAAAAACGTTCTAAAAACGAAAGGGTTTCCTTTGACTATATTTTAAGATAACTACCTATCCCGACAGAAGTGTGATGAATCTGGTCACACCACATATATGGTCAGAAAGCATAGATGGATGCTATTGTTCAGTTTGACTTCTCCATCTTACTTAGAATAGGACTTTAGCTGATGAGATGATGCCACCTATGTGTTCATGGACAAGATAGTCTTCCCTCCTTAGTTAAACCTTCCTGAAACCCCATCCACAGAGCACTCAAATTCATGCTGCAATGATTATTCTAACCCTAGCCTAACTGACAATGATTTTAATCATCCTATTGGAAACGATATAATTAAATTAAGAGAGTACTATGTTCATAAGGTGTGTAAATTAATAGAGAAAACTTGGGTAAATGGTAGTTGATTCTATTTGAGGATCATGGCAGAGGAAATAAGAAAACAGGCACTTGGTGTCAGTTTTAAAGATAGCATAAGAATTAAGGAAGATGGTGGGATATGAGCTGAATTGGCGTATATGATAATATGTTCACAGTTAGTAGGTTCATACTTGGTTACTTTTCTCATCTTTGTGACAAAATACTCAACAAACACAATTTAAGGAAGAGCAGTATAAATTAGCTTATATTTTCAGTGACCAGTGTTAGGGTGGAAGAGGTGTAATAGGGAAAATATATAACAGGTGGTGACACTGTGTCTGTAGTCAGGAAGCACAGCAAGATGAACATTGCTGAAGATTAATCTTCTCGAGTTAATAATTTTATCTAGAAAATCTTTCTTCACCTTCCTTCTCAGTGGTTTGTTTCCATGGTCATTCCAAATTTTGGGAGATGATTACCAAGATTCATCATCAAATTATCCCCATAGAAATTTTGCTTCAGCACATCAACACATCTTTCTACCCTTTGTCAATCCAAGCTTGTGTCTATCTCTTCATAAAAAATACACCAGTTCAATTTCAGAGGCCTCCTTTCTCTTTAACAATCTAATATTGTTTAGAATTCCAAGTCATATAAGAGACTCGAGGTGCTCTCTTAACTCTGAACTCCTATAAATTACATACAAAGAGCAACTTCCATTGTAAAATGCCCCAAGTAGACATTCTCATTTCAACAGGGAAGAAATGGGCAAAGTAAGTAAAGATGGAACCACCTGGTAGTGGTAGAGCATATTTTTAATCCCAGCACTCTGGAGGCAGAGGCAGGTAGATATCTGTTAGTTCAAGGCCAGCTTGGTCTACAAGAGCAAGTTCCAGGACAGCTAGGACTGTTACACAGAGAACTCTGTCTTGGAGGAAAAAACAGAATGATGGAACCATATCAAGACTGAATTGTTCCAGGATGATCTCCACTACCTGCAGTTCGAAGTGCAGAACATGATAGAAACATCTGTGTTCAAATATCTTCTAGAGACACACTCTATTACCCATCTACATGAAGCACTTATAGCCTTTTTAATAAGCAAGCTCAATGTACCATATTAATCTTTCCTCAGCAGAAGTATAATAATCTTGTAATCTCCAATATCCCGAGGTCTCTATTGCACCATAGGCTTCACCCTCAAAGCTTCACACAGTGATATCTCAAGACCTTAATTTAATGACTCTAGTCTTTCAAGAGAGTCAAGCTGAAGATCATTTCCTACTTTTAGGGTCTCTGTGGAAATTTTGTATAAGACTATAATGCCTCCTGGGAACAAGGGAGAAATTATTGCAGGAACTAGAGTTGTCAAAACACAAGAAGAACATGGCCCATAGAATCAAGAAAGCAGGGACCATGAGGGACTCACAGACTCTTAAGTGGCAAAAAGGAATGTTGCATGGGCCTAGAAAAAGTGCTCTGCAAATACGATATGGTTGTTTTCCTTGGGGTTTTGTGGGAATGTGTCTGAATCTTACCTGCTATTGGGACCCTTTCACTACTGCGGGGTTGCCACATTCATCCTTATATGAGGATTTGTGCCTAGTCTTATTGCATGTTATTATTCAGTGTTTGGGTATATCCCTGGGTGGGAATCCTGCTCTTTTCTGAAGGAAAACAGAGGAACAGTAGATTTGGGGAGAGAGGAGAATTGGGAGGAGTAGAGAGAGGGAATGATGCTGTTAAGATATATTGCATGAGAGAAGAATTAACAAAAATGAAGGAGAAAAATAGACTACAATTCCCTTACCACCCAAATGTATCTTTAAAGCCTGTAAAACCAGTCATACATGGACAACAGTTCTGTTGCCAGCTTATCCTAGAATCTGGACCTTTGAGTCTTGGGCAGTTACTTTCAAGGAGCAAGAAATGCTCTTGGTAACATTTTCAATTTAGGTTCTCCTTCTACAAATATGTGTTCAATTTCATGAGATTGAACATTCAGTTGAAGGATTCTTACAATCAGAGCCTCTTTCTCTTCTGTTTTTTTAAGCATATAGTATTTTCTTTTCTTTTATTGAAAATAAATTCTTGTCTCAGAAAATACATCCAAACTGCAGTTTCCCCTCCCTCCAGAAGCCCATGCCTGAAACCACTGGAGACTGGATAGCCCAGAGAACTGGGATATAACTAAACAGTAATGGTAAAAAAAAACAAAAACAAACAAACAAATCTCTGAAACCAAATAAACCAATAAGTAAAACCCAATAAAATAATTCCTAAGTATATTCTGCTAATCCAGTGATTAGTGATTTGTCCAGTCATCATCAGAGAAGCTTTCCCTGGCAGTAAATAGGAGTGGATAAAAAGACCCATAGCTAGATGTTATACGAAGATGTTCTAAATTGAAGGTCTCCTTCTCCTCAAAGCTCCTGGCATCCCATAGGAGAGAGGATGGAAAGATTGTAGGAGTCAGAGAAACTAGAGGATACTAGGAGAACATGGCCCCTAAATCTTCTAAGCAGGACAACTTTCTGTTTGTCCCAGGACAGCTTTTCGGTCAATGGTACTATTTCTCTGTTATATATGCTTTAATTTATTTGCCAGAAAGGATAAGCCCACTCTTTTTCTTGACAAACTGCATGCTTTTCCAATCTTTTTGTTTCTTATGCAATTTATCATTTGCACACCTGTATAAAACGAGCTGTGACAAATTGAGTGCTATTTTGTTTTTAATTTTCCTCCACCCTAAAATTTGTTCATTGTTCCTGTATTCGACTTTAGTCATTTCTCATGAAATGGAAAAAATGCCTGGGGAATTGCCAAAATCTACCAAAACTGATCTCTAGTCTAATTCCCAAGAGAGTCCTTGCTCCCCCTGGAACGTCATGAACTGTATCTCTGCTGTGTGGACTTCCAAACTCCCACCAGAATGGCCCACTGAGTTCTGCATTAGTATACTAAGGCTTCTCTAGTCCAAAGTTCCTAACTCTTCCACATTCAACCTACAAACTATTTCCAAAGGCCTGAGAAGCACACGGTGAGATTAATTAAAGCAGTGGGCTCCCTTCTTAATATCACTTTTCCAGTGTTATTCTCTGTGACAAAATTACCTGGCAAAACAATTTAAGGAAGGAAGATCCAGTTTTGACTCATGGCTTAAAGTTTTTGTTATCACAGTGAAGGCATGATCAAACGAGCATCAATGACTGATCACATAGCATTCTCAGTCAAGGGGCAGAGAGTGACGAGTGTTGCTGTTGAAATCCCTTTCTTCTCATCAGTCAGCTAAGGATTCCAGCCTATGGAACGAGTGTGCCAAAATTAACAGTAAGTCTTCACGCTTTCATAAATAGAATGTAGAAAATTCTTCACATATAATCCCAAAGTCTGCTTCCCTGATAATTCGAAGTCTTATCAAGGTTACAATGAATACTTACCATCATATGATCTAAACGTCTAAAGACAAGAAGTACTAGCTATGAAATATCCAGAGATAGAATAATGTGAAGTATCATTCATGTGGTTTCCAAATGTGTGTGGTGACATGGAAACAGGTTCTGGAAAGAAAAGTACTTGCAAAGATGGTTGTCTTATTAGGTCATACCAATTGTCTACATGCTGTAGACATCAATGCAATGTTATAGTGTTTAAAAGATAACACTGTTACATAATTGCATTTAAAGAATAAGTCAGGACTCATCAAGTTTGAAGGAGAGGGGAAGGTAAGAAATAGGACCTAATATTCAGTTATCAATGAGTAGGCTCAAGAGGCTATGAAAACCTCTTGATATAAATTCACAGCATTTATTTCTCAGCTTTTCCATAAGCTTAGGAGAATTTCTGTAAAAAAAAAATCATTAAATTTAAGTTTGCTCTATCTGCAGCATTTTCCTGACCTACTTTCTTAAAATGCCAATCAAAACAGCATGAGGTTTCTAAAACACATTTAGAAAAACTGAAATGTGTTTTCTAAACTCTCAGGATGCTACTGCTGATCATTTATTTTTCCATAAATACAAACAGAAATAATAATTCATACTCATTCTTAGGTTAATTCTAAATACCACACACTTTAAACTCGATTTACTTTTAACCTTACAGCACAACACATTGGTGATACTATAGATTATCATGTCTTATTCATTTAGGAGGTTCCTATGTAGTCATAATAACTAATTGCAGGTATATGAATAGTAATAATGATCCATATATACATTTAATATGGATTAAAGAAATAAATAAACAAGAACGTTTAATATATGCTTTTATTTATTTAAGTGATAGAACCTATTTGATAATCTATGGTGATAAAAATATAATACTTCTTCAGATACATTGATCTTGCTTTGGATGATGCATTATGATTTATAATATAGATGACAATGTTTGCAAAAATTATTTCAATGCCCTTGACAAATTTATGTCCTGCATTAAAAAATTTAAGGAATAAGATTCCTCAGGATGGAAATACATAAAAGAACAATAAATGGACGCGTGTGTGTGTGTATAATAACATATACAATATAAGTATACGTATATAAATTTGTATATACACAAGTATACACATGTATATCTGTATAAAAAATACAGTTCTACTCCTATCCAATAAGGCATTCAATATGATCTCTAATAAAACCTAATGTAGTTTTTTTAACAAAGCATTGGTATGATCCTAAAATCTTAAGTTTTTGAATAACTAGGTACAATGAACTATTACTTAATGTTTTTCCTTTCATGGGTTAGAGTAAATAACCATTTAGGTTTTTCTAATCACAAGTGCCCAGTGACACAAAGTCAGAACTTCGAGTCTGGTACATCATTACTGTGCCCAGACCTCATTCCTTCTTCCCGTACATGGTCAGTATATAAGGTAAGGACATTCCATGCACAGGCCAGTGTCTGTATGGAACAAAGCAAAATATTGTTCTTTGGTGGCTATTAAGAATCCTCAACAACACAAAGTTTCTACAGTTTAGGAAAAGATTAGGAAATGTCATTGTATGGAGATTATCTACTGCTAAACTGATACTGTATCAACTTTAAAAATCAGTATTTGTTGTATTTTAACCATACTGCAAATAAGGACATACTCTGTATTGATCATACTAAATATTTTCCCTTACTGAGCACAACTTTTAAATCAATAGCACCTTGCCATGACCATGGGAGAATTTCCTATTTACCGGCTATATCTCCCCAAGGTAACCCACATCACAGTTTTGACATCATGGGTGTATTATGTCACAGGTTTTAATTTCACATATGGAACAATTGCATACTGATATCCTATTTGTCATAAGGTATTATTAAGTATCCAAGTATTGCTAAGTATGTTACCCACCCAGGAATTCTGTGACACAACACAGCATAGCTAAGTTTCTACTGTTTGTATCCTTTCCCCAAATCATGCTGAAATTTAATCCTTAATTTAACAATATGAAGTACTGTGCTAATTAGTTTTATCAGGGATCTGCCTTCATGGGTAGGAGACATTCCTCATAAAGCATGCTACAAAACTGTCCACTTCCACTAGAATCTCTGTCATGAAAGACATCATCTAGGAAGCAGAGACCAGACTTCCCACCCTTGGGAACTATGAAAAATTAATTTATATTTCTAAGTTACTTACTTATTATCAGACATTTTGTTATTAGAATACTCATTATTTAACATTCCCAGTGCATCCATCTGTAAAGGAACTATAAGTAGTCGCTAATGTAGTGATGGTGAATGTCAAAGACAGCAACTGATATGCAAAAATAATTATTATGTTAAAATTATTAATGCCTCTTACTCCTTTAGTTGACAGAAAATATAAATAATATTTTTAGAGAGATCTATGTTTAAAAAGCAAACTAATATGAAAAGTCCCTTATTTAAATTCACTAGTTAGTAATCTAATTTTAAAGTACAACTTTAAAAATGAGTTTGAACAGAATTGCATGCATGGGTAGATAATTTCATTCCCAAAAGATATGAGTTAAATAAAAATATCAGTATCAGTACAAGGCCTAGAATACCACCATATAAGTCTCAGGAGGACTACAGAGGTCTCCTTAGCAATATAAGCTATTTTCTTTTCAAAGTTTATTAAACTATGAAAGTTTCCATTTCCGCCCCTCCTCCCAACACCCTCCCACTCCCCCGCTCCCTCTCCTCCTCCCTCTCCATCCCTAAGAGCAGTCAGGGCTTCCAGCCCTGTGGGAAGTTCAAGTTCCTCCCCCCTCCCTCCAGGTCCAGGAAGGTGAGTATCCAAACAGACTGGATCCCAAAAATCCAGTATATGCAGAGGAAACAAGTCCCAGTGTCATTGTCAATGGCTTTTCAGAAAGGCTCCGGGCCAGCCACATTCAGAGAATCCGGCCACATTCAGAAAATCTGGTTGGATCACATGCTCGTTCAGTCCCAGTCCAACTGGCCTTGGTGAACTCTCATTAGATCAGTCCCCTTGTATCAGTGGGTGATCGCACCCCTCGCGGTTCTGAGTTTTTTTTCATGTTCTTCCTCCTTCTGCCCCTCATTTGGACCATGGGGGGCTCAGTCCGGTGCTCCAATGTGGGTCTCCGTCTGTATCGCCATCCATCGTCGGATGAAGGATCTATGGTGATAAGCAAAATCTTCATCAGTATGGTTATAGGATAAGGCCGGTTCAGGCACCCTCTCCTCTGTCCAGAGAACAATCTGGGGATCTCTCCTTGGACCTGGGATCCCATTTATAATCAAGTCTCTTGTAAACCCTAAAATGACTCCCTTAGTTGAGATATAGTCTTCCCTGATCCCATATCCATCCTTCCTCCCTCCCCCCATCTCAGTCCCCCGAGTTTTCCCCATTCCTCCCCTACTCCCTTCTCTCTAACCCTCTCCCCTTCCAACAACCCTCCCACCCACCCCCCCATGCACCCGAGGTTACCTGGGACTCTTGTCTATTTCCAGTCTCCAGGAGGATAAGTACATGATTTTCTTCGCGGTTTCTCAGGAAACTGGGAGTCAACCTCCCTCAGGACTCAGCAATTCCACTGTTGGGAATATACCCAAGAGATGCCCTATCATACTACAAAAGCATTTGTTCAACTATGTTCATAGTAGCACTATTTGTAATAACCAGAACCTGGAAACAACCTAGGTGGCCCTCAATAGAAGAATGGTTAAAGAAGGTGTGGAACATATATACACTAGAGTTTTACTCAGCGGTAAAAAACAATGACATCTTGAATTTTGCATGCAAATGTCTATCACATAGAAAATGCTTTACTGAGTGAGGTAAGCCAGACCCAAAAAGAGGAATATGGTATGTATTCACTCATAAGTGGATTTTAGCCATAATTTAAGGTCTTTGAGCCTATTATTTGAGATCCTAGAGAAGCTAAATAAGAAGGTGAACCTGAAGAAAATCATGTAATTATCCTCCTGGAGATTGGAAATAGCAATACAAACTATTACTGTCACATATCTGTATGCTAAGACTTTAGTTATTAACATATAACTATATGTAAGACCACACTTCAGTTGCAGGACATGAAGAAATAAATGTCAAACTAACTGATAAAATTCTCCCTTCTTGGTTAAATTTTATGGTATTGGAAGGCGATATGCAGGCTGTTGGGGAGAAAAGACATTGTTGTTCTTACCTAGAACTGCTCTAATACCAAGTTTCCTAACCAGATGTGTGTGCCTACTGGTGCAATAATGTCACAACTGTTATGGTGTAAGTAATGACATTCTGATTGGACTTGAAGCCTATTCCACAGGAAGGAATACCATGCCTGTTGATGAGATCAAGTCAAAAGCCTTTGCCTTTAGAATACTAGACAGAGCCTGCTACTGACATGTTGCTAAATGGTCATATGGTCAATTGTCTTATAACTATTTATGTTTGTTCACATAGACCTGATCAGAGGCCTTTTTGCAGAGGGTAGTTGTTAATCAGGAGATAGATAAGTAATGAAGCATCTATCTATATTAAGTCCCTACCATAATATCTCAGGGAACATTATGGAGTTTGAGGTGTAAAAGAATACAGGAACCAGAGAATGTAGAAAAACATTTTGAAATGCTGTCTTGTGCTCATGGCTCTGTGGTTACACCATGAATTCATAGTAGGTGTGGTGACATGCACAAGAACAGAAAAATATCCACCAACCAAAATTCTGACACATGCTGAGGAACTATTAATAGTGAATAGTTATTTGCCTGAAGATAGAGATTCATTCTTTATTGAAGATTTTGTTCTAAGTTCTAGTGGGTAATCTCACAACCATGTATACACAGACAACACTAAAGGGACTAAATAGGCTACAAAACATAAGACTCGAAGTTTCAACGAGCACACACTGAGAGGAAATGAAAGCAGTTGGATGGAAAAATGGAGGGTATATATAAACTGATATTTTTGTATACATGTACTAAATTCTCAAAAACAGAAAAATAAATCTAAGTTAACTAGAAACTTAAAATTGAAAACACAATCTTCAATTATCTACAGTCTTTGAGTCATGGAAATTTTTGTGTCCCTGGAGGTTGAATATAAATGAGATGTACCATATTTAATCATAACTTTGTTCAGCATAATGCTATTCAGAATAGATTTATTATATTGATTAGTGTAATATGCTGATATAAGGGATTGTTTTCATTATCTTCACTCAAGTCAAAATTAGAGCCACCCTAGAAGTTTGAAGAAAGATATTCTACACTCACACCTGATAAGGTTTTTTTAACTTGTAGCCAGAAAATAGGAGAGACTCTTTGAGCTACTGTGAAGATTACAGAGTTAAAAAGACAACAAAAATAATTGCACTCTAACCACAGAGATGAAATTTAAGTAATAGCTCAAGAATCCTCATGCTGCACAAATACATTCCCTATGTGAAGCTCCAAACATTTTATAGGAGAGAACATTTATTTACAATGCTCTCAGTGAAAGGCAATACTCTTTATTGTAACAAAATAGTAACCTTGTGTTTTAACTTGCTACTGGTATAGTGACCTGTTCTTTAAGATATCCATACAAAACTAACAACATACTTGCTTTAACTTTTTAGAACAGTTGTCTGACAAAATGGACACCTCGATGAGGGTTGGCCTGGCACTTTTGCTAAAGGAATAAGGCCTTGCAGAAAAGTACATGGCTTATAACACTACATGCTCCTGACCTAGTATATAAGGCAAAACCAGGCATCTGTCTTTACTAAACTTCAAATGGAAGAAAAATCTAATACTGCCAAGTGATAGTCAGACAGACAGACCCACAGACAGACCAACTGACAGATAGACAGATGGTATAGATATAGATTTATGTATATAAATTTTAGCAGCCATCAGGACTACTATACTATTACCTATGTTTGTCAGGGTGACCAAACTACTTAGAGGTTATCACAAAGAGAGGAATCATTTATTCGGGGTCAGAGTGTCAGTTGTGTTTTTAACAAATATTTTATTAAGTGTTTTGAGATTTTTCTGTAATGTGTTTTGATCATATTCAATCCCCTTCCCACAATTCTTTCCAGAACTACACTCCTTCTTTTCTCAGCCCAACTTTACATTCTTCCCTCACCTCCGCACCCCTCTTTCAAGACCAATATGCTGCCCATAAGCTAGATTTGTAGCCTTCCTATGGAATAAGGTCAATTTATCAGGAGTCATACTCAGTGAGAAAACTGATCCTCTGCCATCAAATAACAGTTTTCAATATTTCCTGAGCTAGAGGTAGAATTCATGCCCAATCCCACTCTCAGTGTTTGGATTTGGTCTGGTTTGAGCATGCCTAGGTCTTACTCACATGGTCACAGGTATTGTGCATGCTATCACAAGTAAAGGAAATTCATATACTGGAGCCCAAACACTGTTTTCTTGTAGATAACTACTGCCTCTAATGCTTGGTCTCTTTCCACCACCTCTTCTCCAGGGACCTCTGAAGGAGAGGTGCAGTATATGTGTGCAGTATATGTGTGCAACAGGCTCTGGATGTGGGTTTTTAAATTTTATTTTATTTTTATTTATTTATGTATTTATTTTGGTTTTTCGAGACAGGGTTTCTCTGTATAATAGTCCAAGCAGTACAGGAACTAACTCTATATGCTAAACTGACCTAGAATTCAAAGAGTTCTACCTGCCTCTACTTTCCAAGTACTGGGATTAAAGGCGAACATCACCATGCTTGGTCTTTGTGGTTTTAATTTACTGCCTTTGACTGTACTCATTCTGTACGCATAATAAAAAAGCATCATGATATCAGAAGTATTGGAGAAGAGAAGTAGCAGCCAGATAGCAGAGATATGTGGGACAGGAGGGAGCTATGCCACAAGACAGCCTCTCCCCAGCAAGACCATTTCCTCCACAGAACCACTTACTCCAAATAATATAAAAATAGATTCCATTAATGAGTCAAAGCACAGATTAAGTCAGACCCCCTGTGAGCTATTTTTTTTTTCAGGAAATGCCCTCGCAGACACAACTCTAATGTGCTTTATGAATCTCCTAGTTTCAGTGCACTGACATGACCACCAAGCTTGGCTACCACGCTTGCCCTTTTGTATTGTGTAAATCACAGAAATAACTTTATCAAAACTTTGTGAAACTTGTGATGATCCATAAAAATTATGGAAGGCAGTCATGTGCTGGTGGATTGAAACAGAAATATCCCCATAGGCTCATGTACTTGAATACTTGGTCTCCAATTAGTGGAGCTGTGTGGGGAAGTTCGTGAAACTTTCAGGAGATAGAACCTTGCTGGAGGAGACAAACCACTCCATTTCAGGTGACTTTTCAGAATTTATTGTCTCATCTTTCTTCGTTTACTTTTCCTCTGGTCCTGATGTGGGTGAAATGTGATCAGACAGCTTCTGCTCTCACAGCAATGACTTCCCTGCCATTCTTGGACTGTTTGCCCGTAGAAATTTTTTTCTAAAATAAAGTTTTTCTTCCTTTGGTTGTTTCTGGTCATGTTATTTTATCACAGCGACAGAAAGTCAGCTAAAGCAATGTCACAACAATATATTCAGTGAAGATTTAGACAGCTTTCCAAGTCAGATGTCATTTGTTGAGGACATAGATTATTGTCCGAAATAAATCCATATTAATTAACAACAGGATATCTCAGGCATTCATGGTTTTACACATTTATCCTGGGGAAGGCACATTTTCTGGTCCACCTCCTGCAGTTGCATATGACTCTGATTCACAGTCTCATCCCTAAAATTAATTAAGACCACAACTGTGAAAGCATTTTCCTATCAGTGGCTCCATCATGCAAACTGTGTAATCGTGATTGCAACAGCTGCCATTTCATCATTTATTTCACTTTGCAGCCCTTGCTTTCTAATTGTATACATCTTTTACATATGTTAATGTGACGTTCACACAGAAAATGAGGAACAAATAAAGAACGGAGGTTAAGATTATAATAGCTAATTTTACCAAGGTTACTAATGTTATGAGATGCTGAGTAAGTGAAAAAGCCATGTAAATTTCACTTCTTGAGATGAATATCAGAAAAAAAGATGTTGTTATCACACAACCATAGTATTAACACATGGCAAACTCCAAATTGCTAAATTATTCAAAATTCTGAGAATATGAAGATGTTTTAGAAATCTTTTATAATTTTCTACAATCTGCAGTGTTGTCAATGCAAATGAACAGGCAGTTGAGAAAGATGGGGAGGGAAGAAGGGAGGGAAAGATAGAAAGGATCAGTGTGGGCCTGTGCATGTGTGTTTCAAGAGTCCACTCTCTCTTTCCAGCATGTGGGTCCTGGAAAGCAAACACATCAGGCTTGGTGGCAAGAAGTTTTATCCACTGAGAAATTTGCTTGACTTCTCAACGTTCTCTTAAGTTAGGAAACAAAGAAATATTAGACCCCTGCTTTAGGATCATTTTGACTGACCAATACTTGAGAAAAAAATGAGACATGTTACTTTGGATAATTCATGTGTATAATAATGATATCAGATTTATTAATAAAAGCTGCTACCATTTCAAGCAAGTACTTCTAAGAAATGTTCAGCAATTTTCCTCTGCATTTCAATTAGCCTTCATAATGATTTATGGGAAGAAAATTATTATCCTCTGTAGATTGTTAAGTATAATGATACCTGCTATGGTTTGAATTCATATATCTTCCTCCCACCTCAAATTCCTATTTGAAATCTAATCACCAATATGAGAGCATTAGCAGGCCACACTTTGGGGAGATGATTAAGTTATGAGGGGTGGGCTCTCATAAATGAGATTACTGTTCTGGCAAAGACATTCTTGCTCAGCCCAACATGGCAGAAACCAGAGACAAGGCACTGGTTATGAATCAAAACTGGCCCTAGCCAGATATCAGATGGACTAATGTTAATCAGCATACTTCTGACCTCATAACCTAAAAAATAAATCTCTGTGTTTGATCATGTACAGGAGTTTCACTTTTTGTTGTTGACATAACAACCCAAAAGCATTAAAACAGAAATTTGGTACACAGAAATTAGGTACTAGGATAATGCCGGAGCAGTAAAAATAGACTTAGGATGGGGTAATGGGTAAAACTTGGGAGGTTGTATTAGTCAGGGTTACCTGAAGAATAGCACTAAAGGATAAACTCATGCCACAGAGGGATTTATGAGACTGGCATATGCAGCATAGGCTAGATAGTTCATTGATGGCTGTCTTCATGTTGAAGAGGCTGAGAACTCACAGGGTTTTCAGTCAATGTGACTAGATGCCTCACCAGTTTCAATTGGGTGATGAAGGCTTGGAGGGACTCCTGCAGGCTCACCAATCTTCAGCTCATAACGAAGGTCAAAGAAACTGGGTTCCTCGTGTCATGAAGGATAACAGTAGCAGCAGCAGTCGAAGCTGCAGCAGAAATAACAGTGTAGATGAATACAGACCAAGGAGCAAAAATGGAAACTCAAAAGCCACAAGGACTCTTTCTCTTTACACCTGGACTACTGCTGAAAGGTTCGCCTCATTTTGGAGGAGAGATTTACCCTATCCGTTAGTTCTTCTAGAGCATCCCTTCGCAGACTCAGTACCAGGTGGATCTCTCCAAGACCATTGAAGATTTCAACCAAAATAGCTGTCATTGAGGCTTTGCAAATCTGTAGAAAAAGCTTCCAGTGTGATGGCTTGAAATTAAATAGCAATTCATCTGATGACTAGAGGTGTAAAAGAGAAAGTCATAGATAAAGGCTCTATCTATCTTCTTAGAAATACCTAAGTGGTAAGAGACAAAATGCTGGTATAAATGTGGGCTCACAATGAGGCCTCGGAAACAAGGAGCATAATAGGGACATTTTGGTTGTACGCTTAACTTATTAGTGTTGAGCCGTCCCTGAAGTCCGAGGAACATAATACTGACCAAGGAGAGAGGGGTCACTTTACTATAAAGTATCAGAAATTTGGTTCATAATTTTTCATGTTCTAGTATCTTATAGATGATAAAATATGAGAGCAAAAAAAATTTGATCTCTACATGGTGAACCACTTGCCAAGCAAAGTGCTAAGGATACTATTTGTTTTCTCTCTGCAACTAGTGATATCACTTCAAAAGAAAAAATATTTGGAGATAGAACTGATGTTAACATTGGTAATCAAAACAGAAAACCCATATAAATATTTAGAAAATTATCAGCCTATCAATATTTTAAATGTGGTCATGGCATGCCCTGGAGAGAACATGGAGGGTGTTATATACTGACCATATAATATCTAATAAAAACATTATTTAAAGAGGAATCATTTTTCCAAGGCAACAGAAGGATGATACTAAAGAAAATGAAACTGTCAGAGCTATCACATCACCCAAAGTGCAAAGGAGTGCTTGGGTAGTCAGTGCAATAACCAGCTAGTGCAAGGTCATGGGCAGCCATAGCGGGACGGCTGGCACAGAATTTCATCTCAGGCAACTGGGTCATCTATCTTGGGAATTAAGCACTGCTTAGTATGTCTCCTGTAAAGACCTGTTATTTGAGTGCAGCTCAGACACAGAACCATTGCAGCGGTGGTCATGTCCAAGGTAATGAGGAGAGGAACACTGCCACCGTGTGACCACAGGATGAAATCTCCAATTTTACTGTGTCCTGTGTACAGTTTTGCCTGCAAAGTTGGAGAACAGAACATTCAATCAATGGATGTTCTTGGGCCTCAAGACTCCCGACTCATTGCCATTATACATTTTGGACATATTTAGAGTCTTTAATTCTGTTTTGTTCTCCTATTATCCACATCCCTTAGAATGAAAATGTCTCTTTTATAACTGACTCTTTTATTTTATTTTTTATTTGTCTTTACTGGTTCACATCTGGCAGGAGAACTCCAGAATGAATTGTGTCTTTAGGCTCAACCACTTCTGATAACAATAGAATGTGGAGTTGTAGAACTCTACATTAATGTAACTGGTATGAAATATGACTCTTGGTCTATGGTAATGGAATGGAAGAATACTACTGTCAGATGGCATCCTTCTTAAATGTAAATATTAACACTTAATAATCACTGTGATCATTTCTAGAGGTGGAGCTTTGGGGACATGATGGGTTGTGAAGGGCAGATTCTCTTTAAGAGATTGATCACTGCCCTTATGAAAGAGGCCCTAGAAAGATACTCTTTTGGTAACATAAGGAACACAATGAGAAATCACTGTCTATACGACTGTCATCCTCATGTTTGCTCATAACTTGATTTCAAACTGTCTAGATTCTGACAAGTAACTTTATTTTTAATAAACTACTTAGTTCATGGGATTTTAATATATTAGCCAGTGTTTGGCTTGCCTTAAAAGGGTATCCTATATTCTACACTAATATATATATATAAGTTATGCCTGACTCTATGTTCTAATAAGACCTAAAATCTCCAGTACAGACAGTTCTGGGGAAAAACAAAGCATACATTAGGAGAGATCAATGAAGCACTAAAGGAGAGACACATTCAATAGCATTTGGGGCATCATAATCTAGCTTATGATTGACAAAGTTACTGCAAAAACAAGATAGAGCACCATTTTCCCCAAAGAGAATAGCAAAATTACCATGGCCTGACATTCATTACACAGAATTTATTTAGAAGGAGTACATTTGTCTTATCTAAGTGGTCCCTTTACTGAGATAAATCAGACATGTATTGAGACTCCTGCCTTCAGGACACCTGCTTTAATGTGTTCTTGTCCTCATTTGTCTGCCTTTCTACTCTGTGCCAGTTCTTTATGGTATCTGCATTTGCATTTCCTTGTTTGTGCTCTTACGGGACAACTTGTCTACCTATTACACATACAATTGTTGGGAAGACGGACTGGGCAACTGGGAAACTTCTAAAGGGAGAAGGGAACCATTGAGTGTTAGCACGTGGACCAAATGCAAGGTTGTATAAATGGCACGAGCATTGTTAATATGATTTTGTACTCTGAGAAAGAAAAATGGATTCTGCATTAAATTGAAGATTTTCAAGTTCAGGGAGGGCCTTGGCCCTTCTCAGATGCTGCTTGGAGTGTGTACACATCCACAGTCATTTATCCTTGTCAGCATGTAACCAAACAGAACTTAAATGGGCAGAACTCTAAACTCTGACTAATCAGCTGTCTTGCACTACACTTGTCAAGGGTGCTCCTTCTGGGATGTAGTTTCTGTTTCCAAAAAATAGCATTTGTATCTATTCTCTGAAAATTTCATGCATGCTTGTAATGTACTTTGATCTTATTTGTTCCCTTCTCTTGTCCAACGCTCAGAGGACAAAACCATCTCTTAATACATCGGCCTCCAAATTTCTTTTCTTTTTTAAAAAGTTAACTCTGTGAGTCCCATTAGTCCTGCCCATATGCACATGGTATAGGGTCATCCACTGGGACATAGGCAAACTACGAACTGCCAACTGCCATCCCCCAAAGAAAAGTGACTCTTGTAGTTTCAACAACAATACCTCTACACTAGAGGTGGGATCGTGGTAGCCCTGACTCTGACTTTCCTGGAATTTTATACAGGCATGGTCTTGTGCAGGTAACCACAGCTGCTACAAATTCATGTGCACATCAACCATATTATATACAGATGGTAGCATTTCACAGCACCTCTTCTCTTATCGTCAACAAAATGACAGAAATCAATTCTCAGCTTTCAACAATAACTGAATATTTATGTTCTTAATCCCACCAGTAAAAATACTCAAGCTAGGGGTATTCCGAAGGGGTGGCTTCCCGCAGCTAAACCCTCTCTTCTCCTACCCCATCCCCGCTTTCAGCCAGGAACCCCTTCCCTTCCTCTCTCCCTTTTTCGGAGCATAAAATTTTCCAACCCAGCCTGTGTGAGCACCGCTGGGACGGAGTGGTGAGTGCAAACGGGCAGAAGGGAGTTCCTTTTTTTAATAACCTGCCTGCAACAAGGTAGGACTGCAGTAAAGGAGATTCCTGACCAGCAAGGGGCACTGATCCGGTAGCAAAAGACTCAGTGGAGGGAAGAGCCATTAGAGAGCATCTGAAGGAAGAGACGGGCAGGCGCCAAGACAAGAACTCCCCCAACAATCTGAAAAACAGCATGAAAACACCAGATCCCAGCGACCTGATGATCTTACGACAGAAGGACTTGAACACCCTATTCTGGAAGAAGTGGAAAACAGTGTCATTATGAAAGCAATAGAGTCTCTTAAACAGGGTATGAATAACTCACTTAAAAATAGAAGAGAAATATAACAAAAAGATTGAAGAAATGAGTAAAGAAATGGAAGAGAAATATAACAAAAAGGTTGAAGAAATGAGTAAATTCGTAAACGATACCCTGGGAAACCAAGAAAAAACAATCAAACAGGTAATGGAATCAGTTCAAGAATTGAAAACTGAAATGGAGACAATGAAGAAAACACAAACCAAGGGCCGGCTGGATATGGAAAATCTAGGTAAACAAACAGAGACTTCAGGAACAAGCATAACCAATAGAATACAAGAGATAGAAGAACGAATCTCAGATTATGAAGACACCACTGAGAAAATAAATGGTCTGACCAAAGAAAACAGCAAAACCAACAAATTCTCAACACAAAACATTCAGGAAATCTGGGACATAATAAAAAAACCAAATCTAAGAATAATAGGGGTAGAAGAAGGAGAAGAATTGCAGATCAAAGGTCCAGAAAATATATTCAACAAAATTATAGAAGAAAATTTTCCCAACCTAATGAATGATATTCATATGAAGGTTCAAGAAGCATACAGAGCACCAAATAGACTGGATCATAAAAAAATCCCCTCGCCATATAATAATCAAAACACAAAGCATTCAGATTAAAGAAAAGATATTAAGAGCTGCAAAGGAAAAAGGTCAAGTAACTTATAAAGGTAAACCAATCAGACTTACACCAGACTTCTCTATGGAAACCATGAAAGCCAGAAGGTCCAGGATAGAGGTACTGCAGAAACTAAGAGACCATGGATGCAAGCCCAGACTACTATACCCAGCCAAGCTATTGTTCACTATCAATGGAGAAAACAAAATATTCCAGGATAAAAACAAATTTAAACAATACGTAGCTACAAATCCAGCCTTACAGAGAATATTAGAAGGAAAATCACAACTGAAGGAATCCAACATTCCCAACACTGCCTACAATAACTCAGACATCTAGCGACCCTTCACAAGCACAACTCAAAGAAGGAAAACACATACACTCTACTACCCCCCCAAAAAATGACCTGAGTCAACACCCACTGGTCATTAATATCACTTAATATCAATGGACTTAATTCACCTATAAAAAGGCACAGACTTAGAGATTGGATACCAAAACAGGATCCAACATTCTGCTGTTTACAAGAAACACACCTCAACCACAAAGACAGATACCTACTCAGAGTAAAGGGTTGGGAAAAGGTTTTCCAAGCAAGTGGACCTAAGAAACAAGCTGGTGTGTCCATTCTAATATCTAACAAAATCGACTTCAAACAAAAATCAATCAGACAAGATGGAGATGACATTTCATACACATAACAGGAAAAATTCATCAGGAAGAAATCTCAATCCTGAATATCTATGCCCCTAATATAAAAGCACCCATATATGTAAAAGAAACACTTCTAGAACTCAAGGCAGTCATCAAACCACACACACTAATAGTAGGAGACTACAATACACCTCTCTCACCAATGGACAGGTCAATCAGACAGAAACCTAACAGAGAAATAAGAGAATTACTGGAGGTATTGAATCAAATGGACTTAACAGACATCAATAGAACACTCCACCCAAATAGGAAAGAATATACCTTCTTCTCTGCAGCACATGGGACCTTCTCAAAAATTGACCAAATACTCGGTAACAAAGCAAACTTCCACAAATACAAAAAAATATTAGTAACCACCTGTGTCTTGTCAGATCACCATGAATTAAAGTTAGAATTCATCAGCAATGCTACCCCCAGGAAACCAACAAACTCATGGAAGTTGAACAGTCAACTACTAAATCACCCCTGGGTCAAGGAAGAAAAAGTCTTCCTTGAATTTAATGAAAATAAAGACACAACATACTCAAACCTATGGTACACTACGAAAGCCATGCTAAGAGGAAAGATCATAGCACTAAGTGCCCAATTAAAGAAAATGGAGAAAGCACACATTGGAGTTTCAGCACACTTGAAAGCTCTAGAAAAAAAAGAAGCTGACTCACCCAGGAGGACTATAAGACTGGAAATAATCAAACTGAGGGCTGAAATCAACAAAATAGAAACACAGAAAACCATCCAAAGAATCAATGAAACTAAAAGCTGGTTCTTGGAGAAAATCAACATTATCGACAAACTCCTATCCAAACTAATCAAACAGCAGAGAGAGAACATGTAAATTAATAAGATCAGAAATGAAAAGGCAGACATAACCACAGACAAAGAGGAAATTCAGAGAATCATTAGAACTTACTACAAAAGCCTGTATGCCACAAAATTGGAAAATGTAAAAGAAACGGACATTTTTTTTAGATAAGTACCATATGCCAAAGTTGAACCAAGAACAGGTGAACAATCTAAATAGAGCTGTTAGTCATGAAGAATTAGAAGCTGTTATCAAAAATCTCCCTACCAAAAAAAGCCCAGGACCAGGTGTTTTCAATGCAGAATTCTACCAGAACATCCAGGAAGAGCTAATACCTATACTCCTTAATGTATTCCACAATATAGAAACAGAAGAGTCATTGACAAACTCCTTTTATGAAGCTACAGTTACTCTGATACCAAAACCACACAAAGACACAACCAAGAAAAAGAATTACAGGCCAATCTCACTCATGAACATCGATGCAAAAATTCTCAATAAAATACTGGCAAACTGAATCCAAGCACACATCAGAAAAATATAAGCACTTCAATATAATGCTTGAAGTTCTAGCAATAGCAATAAGACAACATAAGGGGATCAAGAGAATTTGAATTGGAAAGTTCAATTGAATTGGAATAGTTAAACTTTCACTATTTGCAGACGATATGATAGTGTACATAAGCGACCCCCAAAACTCTACCAAAGAACTCCGACAGCTGAAAAACACCTTTAGTAATGTGGCAGGATCCAAGATCAACTCCAAAAAATCGGTTGCCCTCCTATGCACAAAGGATAAAGAAGCAGAGAGGGAAATCAGAGAAACATCACCCTTCATGATAGCCACAAATAGCACAAAATATTTTGGAGTTACTCTAACCAAGGAAGTGAAAGCCCTATTTGACAAGAACTTTAAGTCTTTGAAGAAAGAAATTGAGGAGGATACCAGAAAGTGGAAAGACCTCCCTTGGTCTTGGATTGGGAGAATCAACATAGTAAAAATGGCAATTCTACCAAAAGCAATCTATAGATTCAATGCAATCTCCATCAAAATCCCATCAAACTTCTTCACAGAGCTTAAGAGAACAATAATCAAGTTTATATGGCAAAACAAAAAACCTGGGATAGCCAAAACAATCTTATACAATAAAGGGACTTCTGGAGGCATTACCAACCCTGACTTCAAACTCTATTACAGAGCGACAGTATTGAAAATAGCTTGGTACTGGCATAAGAACAGAGAAGTCAAGCTATGGAATCGAATAGAAGACCAGGATATTAACCCACAAACCTATGAACTCCTAATTTTCAACAAGGGAGCTAAAGGTATACAATGGAAGAAGGATAGCATCTTTAACAAATGGTGCTGGCATAACTGGATGTCAACCTGTAGAAGAATGAAAGTAGATCCATATCTATCACCATGCACAAAACTCAAATCCAAATGGATTAAAGACCTCAACATTAATCTGTCCACTTTGAACCTGATAGAAGAGAAAGTGGGAAGTATTCTACAAGATATGGGCACAGGAGACCACTTCCTAAGTAGAACCCCAGTAGCACAGACAATAAGAGAATCAATGAATAAAAGAGACCTATTGAAACTGAGAAGCTTCTGTAAAGCAAAGGACACAGTCAGTAAGACCAAAAGGCTACCTTCCGACTGGGAGAAGATCTTCACCAACCCCCATCAGACAAAGGTCTGATCTCCAAAATATACAAAGAACTCAAGAAACTAGACTCCAAAACTCTAATTAATCCAATTAAAAAAATGGGATACTGAACTGAACAGAGAATTCACAACAGATGAACTTCGAATGGCCAAAAGGCACTTAAGGTCATGCTCAACCTCCTTAGCGATCAGGGAAATGCAAATCAAATCCACTTTGAGATACCATCTTACACCTGTCAGAATAGCTAAACTCAAAAACACCAATGATAGCCTATGCTGGAGAGGATGTGGAGTGAGGGGAACACTCATCCATTGTTGGTGGGAATGCAAACTTGTGCAGCCACTGTGGAATTCAGTGTGGTGCTTTCTCAGGAAACTGGGAGTCAACCTCGCTCAGGACCCAGCAATTCCACACTTGGGAATATACCCAAGAGATGCCCTATCATACTACTAAAGTATTTGTTCAACTATGTTCATAGTTTCACTATTTGTAATAGCCAGAACATGGAAACAACCTAGGTGCCCCTCAATAGAAGAATGGTTAAAAAAGTGTGGAACATATACACATTAGGGTTTTACTCAGCGGTAAAAAGCAATGACATCTTGAATTTTGCATGCAAATGGATGGCAACAGAAAACGCTTTACTGAGTGAGGTAAGCCAGACCCAAAAAGAGGAATATGGTTGTACTCACTCATAAATGGATTCTAGCCTTAGTTAAAGGACTTTGAGTCTATAATTCGTGATCCTAGAGAAGCTAATTAAGAAGGTGAACCTGAAGAAAATCATACAGTTATCCTCCTGGATATTAGAAGTAGACAAGATTGCCAGACAAACTTGGGTGCACGGGGGGTGGGGTTGGGGTGGAAGTAAGGGGAGATGGTTAGGGAGAGGGGAGAGGGGGAGTATTGGGGATGACTTGGGGGAATGGGAGGGGGTGAGGGAGGAAGGATGGTTATGGGAGCAGGGAAGTTTATATCTCAACTAAGGGAGCCATTTTAGGGTTTGCAAGAGACTTGATTCTGGAGGGGTTCCCAGGTCCAAGGAGAGGTTCCCAGATTGTTCCCTGGGCAGCAGAAGAGAGGGTGCCTGAACTGGCCTTGGCCCATAACCATACTGATGAATATTTTGCATGTCACCATAGAACCTGCATCTGGCGAAGGATGGAGATAGAGACAGAGACACATATTGGAACACTGGACTTAACTCCCTAGGTCCAAATGAGAAGCAGAGGGAAGGAGAACATGAGCAAGGAAGGCAGAACCAGAGGGAACCTTCATCTGATGATGGATGGAGATAGAGATGGAGACCCACATTTGAGCACTGAACTGAGTCCCTAAGGTCCAAATGAAGAGCAGAAGGAGGGAGAACATGAAAAAGGAAGTCAGGACCGCGAAGAGTGCGTTCACCCACTGATACAAGGGGATTGATCGAATGAGAGCTCACCAAGGCCAGCTGGACTGGGACTGAATGAGCATGTGATCAAACCGGATTCTCTGAACACAGCTGACATGGGGGCTGACAGAGAAGCCTTTGACAATGGTACTGAGTCTTGTTTCGTCTGCATGTTCTGGCTTTTTGGGATCCTGTTCTGTTTGAATGCTCACCATCCTGGACCTGGAGGGAGGGGGTGAAACTTGGACTACCCCCATGGCAGGAAACCCTGACTGCTCTTGGGATTGGAGAGGGAGGAGGAGAGGGAGTGGGGGGAGTGGGAGGGTATTGGGTGGAATGGAGGAAGTGAAAATTCTTATCAATAAATAAATAAGGAAAAAATACTCAAGCTATGGATTAGAAAACTGGATCCACCTTTTTTTGCCAACTCCATGAAACATTTTTCACCATCAATAATAGACAGCACCTTAAGGTCATAGTGTGGCAAGAGGTATTCCAAATAAATGGAACCAGCAAAAAAGTAGGGTCATCTATTATAATAACTGGAAAACAATGTAGACTTCAAAAATTAGTCAAAAAAGATAAGGAAGGGTCACCCCATACCCAATAAAAGAAAAACCACCAAGAAGACACTGCAATCCTAGCATGCATATCATGGCCTAAAGAGATACTTTAGTGGTTAAGAGCAAACCATGTTCTTCCAAGAAGCCTGAAATAGATCCCTAGAATCCACCACCTGGAACTCCACTCAAAGGTGCTTCAATGAGCCTGACCCCTGCAGTCCCTGTACTCATAAGCACATACTCACATCCAGACCCACACAGAGGCACATCAGTTTTAAATAAATAAACTCTAAAATGGTATTAAATATATGCACACCAAACACAGGTGCACCCAGTTTCATAACACAAATATTACTAGATGTGAACCAGATCAGCCCCAACACAATAATAGTGAATGGCTCAATACTCAATCTGATCAACAGACAGGTCACCTGACAAATACTTAACCAAAGGAATGTTGTGATTAAATGACACCATAAATAGGCCTAACAGTCCTTCACAAAACATTCCACATAAACACTCTGGCAGATACACTCTCCTTAGTATCCCCTAATGTTTTATTAAGTTTGAAAGGATGGTTACTGGTACATAAGCACTAGGAAATTTGGCTTTCTGGTTTGCTAAAATGGAAAGATGATTATAATGAAGGAGCATTGTGACACAGAAGGTGTTTCTGGGATTTATTCCTTCTTTAACTATGAACTATTGCAGTTTCCATGGAGTGAGGACAACCACACAATCTTATTGGCTGTATAGTGACCCATCAGTGATGAAGGCAAGAGTCTGCAGTGGGTGACGGTTCCCTGCCCACATAATAATCTTTCTGTTTCTTTATTACTCATCTTCTGGAACAATCTGACAATTTAGACAAAAAGTAGAACATAAAAGGCTTATTCCTGTATCACGTGTAACACCTGCTCACATGAAGTTCCATACAAGAGTTACCCACTCTCTCTACACATATCACGAAACATATACAGTTAGAATGTGCTGTTTTATTTTTAATTACATTTTATGTTTATTTAGTGTATACCTGTGTCTGTTTGTGTTTGTTTTAATATACTTGTGTCTCAGAGTCTGTATATCTGTGTGTCCATGTGTTTGTGTATGATGTGTCTCTGTGTGTACATGTGTGTCTATTAGCATGACATAGCACATTTATGAAGTCAGAGGACAACTTACTAGAATTAGTTCTCTTTTTATACTACACTGAAGCCTGAAGTCATCAAACTGGATAGCAAGCACCTTTGTCTGCTGAGCCATCTCAACAGCCCTACAAGGGAAATTTGACAGTGTTAGTCTTAAAGTGAAGGCTCAAAGACTTTTGTCAAATGATGGCCTAATTATAAAAGATGGAATTCAAGAACAGGTATTGACAGAGATAGGTAAATGGAAATTGAATAATTCTGAAGTCTTTCATTCATATTTTTGTCTCTAGCCACTATTATTTTTTAAGTTTATCATGCAATATAACAGTATTTTGGCCATTGGCAGAAAGGAGCAGGAGACTATTACATAAAAGTATTATTTGTGCAAAATAAGTCCACCATAACCTCCTTAAAGGTCTTCAGAGGTTACTCATTGCTTTGCCAACTTCTTTTTTGGCAGAGAGCACAGAAATTTAGACATACGAGAAATATAAATGATGAGATGAAGTTTCATAGTGTGTTTCTATGCCAAAAAACAATTTTCAACAAGCATCCAACTCTCATATATTTAGCAACTGCCTGGATGATTCCTGGACTAAACTTACTTTCTCTATAAATAACTTGTATTTGGCAGGGTTTCATGCAGATGCCTTTGTGTTCACCGTGTGTGTGTGTGTGTGTGTGTGTGTGTGTGTGTGTGTGTGTGTACACATTTGTTCTTGACATTTGCATTTTTTATTGACTCTTCACAGCTTTGGCAAGATGAAGGCTTATGGTGGTTGGGGACTGTATGCTATTTCTGCAGTTGGCTTGAGTATACAGCCTTTGCCCATACTGTTTAGGTTTAGAACTGCTGTTCTTCTGATGAATTCCTATCGCTCCCCAACATGCCTGACTGGTAGAAGAAATCATTTGAACTCGGTTGGAGATTTCTATCAGTTGTGACATGTCTTTCATTGTAAATGATCTGTCTTGAACAACTATATCACCTGCAGTTTTCTCCTGTGTAGATTCTCCTAATCCAATCTAGGCATCCACTGAAGTTCACCGCTCTGTCCACTTGCCTCAACTCACTTTGTTATCCTGGTCAAGAACTATAGAGGGCTTCAATCTCCCAAAAGAAAATTCAGGCACCTCAGTAAGCAGTTTTCATGTCCAAATAACCCAGAACTCATCTGTTGTTATACAGATTTTGGAGTCTCTTTGAAACCAAAAATTTACTGTAAAACCAGGAACCTGTCTTAATGACAATAAATAAAAAACTGAATCCCACACTAAGAGTGTAATTACCATTCCCATAAGTTTTCACTGAAGAATCACAAAGTATTTATGAAAAAGAAGATAAAATAATCATAAAATAATAAAGCAAACCATTATTCAATATTTCATTTGTGTATATATATATATATATATTCAAGATAGTATATAACCATTCTGCCATGTATGTGTGAATATAAAATATGCTTTTATGTATATATAAACAACTTAAGAAATATAGAATTCCTTAAAGTCAAGGAAAAAAGTTTGAAAGACAGTCTTTAGTTTATGGACCAAGTATTTGTAAACTAAGCAACATAAAAGTCAGTTTTATACCGAAGTGGGACAAATAAATGAAGAAATAATAATTGTAGACTTAACCAATCTCATATTCAGAGCAGATAAGAGTTTGATGTGCTAACTAAACATTTTCAGATTTACAGTCATGCAGATCTATATCTATATCACACAGGGCTGCAAATTCTCCCAGGAATTCAGTTTTAAAGAAGTCCTTTAGTGTGCTTTTTTAAATAAAATATATTTATTCTGTGTGTTTTTCACATTCTGTTTCTTGATTCCATTCATTCCAAATCTCTTTCCATCTATCCTCCACACCTGCATTCCCCACCAAATTAAACAAAATAAGAGAAAAAAAATAAAGAAAATAAAATTATAAAAGGGAAGAAATTTTAAAAACAATCTCATTGTGGAAGTAGCAGCGCTACACAACAAGTCATGCTATATACCCCTTTTGTCATACATCTATAATTGCAAGGGTTCATTGCAAAGAGTCATTGATCTGGTTCAAAGTCCCTGGTCTCCACAATACTTTCAATGCTAGGTCTATGGTGTGGGAAGTCCTTTTGTGTATGTGTTGTTTTTATTGGTTAATGAATAAAGAAATTGATTTGACTTGTGATAAGGTAGAGTATAGCTAGGTGGGGAAAACTAAACTGAATGCTGGGAGAAGGAAAGCAGAGTTACTAAGATGACATGGAGCTGCCAGCTGGCAACTTGTCAGTAGGCCACAAGCCTCATGGTAAAATATAAAATAAAAGAAATGGGTTAATTTAAGATATAAGAGTGAGCTGAATATATGCATAAGCTAATAGGCCAAGCAGTGTTGTAAATAATATAGTTTCTGTGTGATTATTTTGGGTCTATGCAGCTGGGAACTCACAAGCAGCCTCCATACAACAGGACCCCCCCCCCAGGACTCTTCTGATCATCCCGCTGGTGCCCTGTGTTGTAAAGATTCTGTATCTTTGGGTCTGTGAGTCAAGTCTCTTCATATGCTCCACCAGATCGTAGATGGGGTGGGTGGTAGGGCAGGTCAAGATATAACCTGGGTCTCCACCTGGGCAGCGCTAAGGTTGATTCACCAGATGGAAAATGGCGACAGTTCTGGCCTTGTCAGAGTTTCGGGGCTGACTCTCCTACACCTGAGCTAACTATGTTAGCTCTTTTGTTTCGCAATGGCAAGGTGCAAGGCCTGCTTTCCCGAGTATTGCAGCTGGTGGCAGTCAGGGATGACTGTCCCACTCTTATGATCACAGGGTCATCTCTCCTACCTTCTTCCAGTGTTTATGGGGTGGTGGTGGAGGGTACTTCTCATCTGCACCTGTTGCCACAAGACAGATAGGTGATGGGGACAACAATCCCATGGTCACAGGTTTGGGGCTGGCTCTCCCACACCTGCACTAACAGTGTTTGCTCAATTGTTCTGCCCTGCTGAGGGGCAGCACCTGCTCTGCCCAGTGTTGTAGCTGGTGGAGGTCAGCGATGGCTCTCCCACACTTTTTGACCACAGGGCCTGTTCTCCCACTTGCCTCAAATATTGGTAGGCAGGGGAAGCAACTCTTCTCTGCTGATGTCACCATAAGGCAGATGGGTCATGGGGAAAGCATCTCTTTTCAGTCCATGTCCCTAAGTCGCAGATGGGAGGTGAGGCTAGGTCTCCCATGCTCCTGTCCTTAGAATTGACTCACCTTCTGTTCATTCTAATAATGGCCTTCTGACTGATGCTGCAAAGGTACCTGCTGGACCTGTGTTTTTTTCTTTCGAGCCCAGGGTGGGTAGCCCCTGATCTGCTTAGGTGTCTCCTGTCTCCACCAGGTCTCCGTGAGACAGGGTAGGGACATGCTTCCTCATCACAAGGAGATCATTATAGTGCCTCACTGCCAGGCCTATGGTGCCATGGAAGTTCCTGGTTGGTGCATTTGGCTGCTTTCCATCTACTCGGCCACATGGCATGGGGTGGGGCTTGGCTACAGTTCTGCTTGGGGTCAGGTTAAAATCCTATGTCCCTGCTTCGTTGTGTTGTGGTCATTGCCAATTCTGGTCCCTGGGCCGGGCCAGTTGCTGCTGCTTGAATGAGGCCCTGCAGATCCTTTAATGTGCTTTTGAAGAGATGGGTGATTTTTTTTTTATTAAGGTGTATGTTTTGTTCTGCTCCCATTCCCCCCTCCCCCAACTTGTACCCTCACCCAAGATCCCTATGTTCCCAATTTAGTCAGGACATCTTTACTTTTTCTACTTCCCATGTAGATAAGGTTCATGTATGTCTCTCTTAGGGTCCTCCTTGTTATCTAGGTTCTCTGGGGATGTGAATTGTAGGCTAATTTTTCTCTGCTTATGTCTAAAAGCCATTTATGACTGAGTGCATATTATATTTGTCCTTCTGGGTCTGGGTTACCTCACTCAATATGATTTTTTCTAGATCCACCCATTTGTCTGTAAATTTCAAGATGTCATTGTTTATTTTTCCTTTCTATGTGATACTGCATTGTATAAATGTTCCACATTTTCTTTATCCATTCTTTGGTCGAGGGGCATTTAGCTTGCTTCCAGTTTCTGGCTACAACAAATAATGCTGCTATGAGCATAGTTGAGCACATGTCCTTGTGATATGGTTGAGTACTTTTGGGTATATACCCAAAACTGATATTGCTGGGTCTTGAGGTCGGTTGTTTCCTAATTTTCAGAGAAATTCCCATACTGATTCTTGTTGTTTCAATAGAAACCATGTTTTCTGTGAGCATAAAGGACCACATTACATACTTCGAGATGGGGTGTTCTATACTTCTTAATTTGGAGATATTTAATTAGGCATTTTATTTTAATTGTTTCATATTCTCTTACAGGAGATTGTTGGCAGGAATATCTGTTACTTTAGTTTTGCAAAAGAAGAGGGTTTTCTTTTTCTGATGAGATAGTGATTTGGGTTTCTTTAGAAAGAAATTACTGCTCCCATTCCTTCTCATTAACTCTAGAAGAGGCAAGCCCTAGTGAGTGAGAAAGAGTCTTATTAATGTATCCACTCATTTGCTAGTTTACTCACTCAGCAAAAATACACCAGGAAGTTTGTTAGGTATGTATTTAGACAAAATAAATACAGCTATGAAGTGTACAAAAACACAGAGACAATCAGACTATGAAGGAAATAGAAAAAAAAGCAAAGTAAACTGGAAGAAATGAAGGGAGGAATTGAAATCTTTGTCTGAGACTAAGTTTAATTTCTCCATTCCTATATTTATATATAGAAAGGGGGTTGTATACATTTGCAGTACTTTCAGAAATAGAGATAAAGCAGCAAGATTTAATCTGTCATTTTCACTCAGTAAAGTCAGGACTCAGTGGTTCAGAGATGCAAAGCAGTGATCCTTTTAAATATTACAGGTATGTGACTAATAAAACAAATATCTCTGATCTGACAAATGCAGTAGGCTACTGGTAAATGATTGACAACAGAATTTTAAAAAAATAGTCAAAGAAATATTTTGGTGGAATTTTTAAAATGGTATAATCTAAATTGATCTGCACCTGTGAGTCAGTTTTCATTGACAGTATTATAAGAAAAGGAACTAGGAGATCAGAAAATAAGGAGGTAGATAAATTTGAGATCAGGTGGTCTGGCAGAAGCCATGTTTTATGCCAAGTACATTTATTAAGAAGTAGAGCATCTTATATACTATTTTCAGGGAAGAAATAGGAGAAAGTTAGCAGAAACTTTCATACAATGGGACAAACTCAGCAGGGTGCTAATCAAGCAACATTGCCCAAGGGGAACACATCTCAAGTCTATCACAAATCTAAAACCGAGTGGTCTTGTAACTGGTTAGTCTAGTCTCTTCAGGGAAAAATCCAAGTTCTCAGTAACTGAAACCTTAAGTCCTTCAGTCCCCTGACCTCAGACACAGAGTGGCTTTGCCAATTCTGTTTCTGAGCAATGACAAAGACTTAGGTGCTTTTGTCCTTTCAGAGGGTATCTGAGAAAGCCTTGTATCAATCCATCTCTCAACACTAAATAATTTACCGTGGCTAATACTAAGCAATAACTTGGCTTCAGGACAGAGAGAAAACGGAGACAAGTAATTTTTGTGTATAGTGTGTGTGTTTGTGTGTGTGTGTGTGTGTGCATGTGTGTACACATAGGAGGATATTTGTGGAGATATATGTGTGTGCATTTGTGCACATGTGCACATGCACTTGCATTTGTGCCTATGTTTGTGTGTGACATATTCACAAGTGAGCCCATGCACCCAAATGTATGAAATGGAGTAGAATTTCAGCTGCCTTCCTCTTAGTTTTGAGAGAAGGTTTCTCACTGTATCTGAAGTGTGTCATTTCAGTAAGACTTGCTGGCCGGTGTGTTCACACAATCCACCTGTCTCTGTCTCCCAGTGCTGGAAGTCCATGCTCACCTTTCATATGAGTGCTAAGGATTCCAATTTAGGTTTTCTTGATTGCACAGCCAGTGGTCTTCCTCACCCACTTATGGTAACGACAAGCTGAGCCCATCAATGATTCACAGTGACATATGAATTAGGTGATAAAAGCCAGTGAATCAAAGAGAAGATCCACGTGGAAAAGAGATCAGAATGTTGGATGGAAGCTGAGTACACTAATATGCCGAGCTGGCAGTTGACCTCACTCAGCTGGTGATGTTTTATATAGGAAGAGCGAGGTTCTGAGGCATGAGGCCTGCTAGAGGAAATCTTTTTTATCTGTGACTCCACGTGGCTGACAGTGAGAGACCACACAGTCACCAGTATGCCTGAGGAAAGTGATTACCAAGGAAGGTATTAGGGCACAAGCTAGGATCTGAAATGGCACGCAGTCCTACAGATAACCAGAGGGATTTTAGATTGTGACAATGTGTTAATTAGGGGGTAATTTAGGACTTTGAGCACAGGGGTCACTTGCTCTGACTTGTTCTGTAGCTATCCTCTGAGGCTGAGGATTATTAAATTATATGAGTTAATACAGTTCTCTCAGAACAAGCTGCACTTGGAAAGGGTAGACCTCATGGTAAGAAACTGGGCTGAGGTCCCAGTGGAGAAAGGAGCTGAAAAGATTTTCTGATGGTGGAGTTCAAGGACGGTTGGGTGGAAAGGAAAAAGAGGATGATGTTGCTTTGGGGGCTATGAAGGAGGAAGTAAGTGACTGCCACCAGATCAGACCTAAAAAGATGAGATGTTGACATTGCTGGGCTTCAATGACATCATGCTTAGAGACATGTGAACTTTGCTATATTTTTAGGAACTAGAAAGGATGTTAGGAAAGTTGTGTGAACAGCTGACAACTATGTGCTATTTGGTCAATGAGGATTACCTCATGAGCACCATCGCTTGGTGATGTTTTAGCTATGGTGATGCAACCTACTCATTGCATATGTTGCTGCTGAGTAAAGGGCATACTGCCACACTGCTTATACAACCTATGGGAGATACAGTATGTACAGTACTTGCTACCTGATAAGTTAGGAAAAGTCATGCCTTGGGGTTTGTATGTGCAATATCATCATTTTTTTTGTTCTTATTTTGGGGTATATTCTTGTTCCTTACAAAATAGTTTATTCTGAAAGTAGATGTAGCCTCTTATCTGGGAAGTACTTTGTATGTCTCATTTTCACTATGTTTTTGAGTAATATCAAAAGGATACATCGAAGAGTGGTTTTTATCATACAGGCTACATATGTACTCTGTGGTGTTCACACATGATTGATGAAATTGCCTAGGAATACATGTCTCATACTGTATCCTCATTCTTAAGCTATGCTTGCAGAACTGTGCTTTGATTCCTCTGCATATAAATAGTTTGAAAATAAATGGTTTGGTGATTAGAGAGTCAGATATCTGAGTGATAGAAAAGACAAGAAGGGAATGGGAGGGACATAAAGGGGAGGAGAAAAAGGAAAATGGACAGGGAAGGGATGGGAAGAGAGGGGAATGTGGGAAGAGCAGAAGGGAGAGATAGAAGTAGGGAGGAGAAAAGATAGGGATCAGAGGAGAAGGGAGGAGAGGGAATGGGAGAAGAAGAAAGGATAGAAGAGAATGAAAGAGGAGGAGAAGAAAGGAGAGAAAGGGGTTCATTGTCCCTTTTGAAATTCCGACAATGGTTTCTTCCCACTAGACACCATCTTTATAAGATTCCAAGACCACTATTAAGTATTGCAGGTTGGTAACCAAACCTTTATCAAAGAAGTTTTTGAGTTGACATTTATCCAAACTGTAGCTCCTGGTTTTACATAGTCCTTATGTTGTCAGTTCCCAACTGCCTCTGGGATCCTGCTGATGGAGATAGATTAACTGTCACAAGCAGGGCCAATTGACAAGGAACACTGAAGACTTGTGGGAAGTTAATCTAAATATTCCATTTCACCAGTCCAGTTTGGATAAAGGATAAAGTTTATTCTCAATAAACTATTGAGAATCAAGTTCTCATTTTTGGTTTACCTGGAGAGAAAATTCTGCTGCTAATGGACTGGAATCTTAAATTGAGTCTTATTAACTATTGGGATACATGTTTCTACTACCACACATAAAGCTTCGAGCTAAGCTAGACCCCCTAGTGAACCTTGTTTAACCCATAAAACAAAGCGTGGCTGAACACTCTTATCATGGTTCAAGCCAGGTCAGAAACCTTAGCTGAGCACAGTACACGCACATAAGCTAATATTTAATTTTTGGCTTCATTTAGTTGAAATTACATTTTCCCAATAGCTCAGTTAAGTATTGCTATCAACACTCGAATATAAAAGGGAAGACTGAAGCTTAATTTTCAGTGACTCTCAAAATGCCTACACCTTCACAAGTAATGAATGAAGTTAGGTATTTCTTAAATACATGGGTTTTACATGCCCAACTCAGAAAAAAAATCAGTAACTTGACTTGGTGCACAAAAAAGGAAATGCAAAAATTAGCTTGCTGAAGATCTAAAATCAAGTGTGTTTTTGACAATCATTTTTGGATCTTCTTAGGAGGAACAGGCTATAATGTTATGTGGCCATTCCAATGCTCCATGCCATCTCCAGGTGGCTTTAGTGACTGTTCTACAGCAGCAGTGGCTTCTTTCTTCTGCTATGCCAGACCTGCTGAGGAGGAGCTCTAGTTTTGACGTATTTTCCCAGCTTCTGCTCCCATCTATCATCTCCAGAAGAAATTCCAGTCAATATATTCTACCTGCTCATGAGAGGAATTAGGAATCAGAAAGATTAGGCCAGAGACACTTCCTGTGACTTTAGTGTTCTTGCTTAATAGTACAATGGTTGGTTCACCTTGATGGGGGAAATGAAAGAATATAAACTCTGAAACTGATGAATGCCAGCCTGGGCTCACACTTCCTAAATATGGAAGAAGCATGTGACATCAGTATATGGAAAAGCTGTGACACCAATGTTCAGAGAGAAGCATAAAAACGATAGAGCTGACCCTTTTGAATGGCTTCTGACCCAAGTCAGGTTTTGTACAAATCTAGTCTTTGAGGCTGGTGTATATTTCCAAAATTCATCATCTGCCCAAGGGAGCTGTTTTAGCTTTGGTCTTTTGCAACCAGGATTGTACTGACTAGTGTGAGCAGCAGAAGGTGAGTGTGCCTTTTCTGTGCTGTGACTGTCAAGGGCCACTACTCCTCAGTATGGCTGCTTAGCTACCAGTAGATGTCCCATGAAATGTTCTTTCTGCTGGCTCCTTTTGTTCTGTATATTTACCGTATGTCCCCTGGCACCCACAGGGTCAATTTCTCTACTTTATTAAAATCCTATTGGGTAATTATAGTTGCCTATATGAGATTTGCACAAGACCAAGCCATTTGTTGGTTTTAATGAGAAATGTCCCCTATAATCTCAGGCATTTGAGCGCTTGGTCCTTAGTAGGTGGCAGACTTTGAGTGGTTTAGGAAGAATAGCTCTGATGGAAAAAGTATGCTATTGGAAGTAGACTTTGAGTGTTTCAATCCTCAAGCCAATTCTACCTTCCTCTTTCTGCTTCATGCTTGCATTTGAAGTTGTGAGCTCTCAGCTTCCTTCTGCTGCCATGCCTACTTGCTATGTTGTACTATTTGTCATCTTTATCCCTTTAGCACCATAAGCCAAAACAAACTCTTTATGTGTTTCAGTAGTCCACAGCAACAGAAAAGTAATACTATACCAGTAAACAATCTCGATTAGAGAAGGAATGTGGTTTCAAATCCCCCTCCATTGCTTAGGAGCTACGTGCTAGGGAAGGAAGAATTGGTTTTCTGCAGCACTGTGGCCCCATGGTAAACTATCCATGCTCTGGTGAATAACCCTACACTCATGTGCATATGTGAAACACTAATTGGACTTGGTGGGTTATAAAAAGAAAAGAATACATGAAATTAGGAGAGTGTGAATGTAATCTAATACACTATATAAAAGTATCAAACATGTATAATATAATAAAAACTTAAAAAGCATCTGTGAAAATGTGTTCACAGCCAAGGGTACATCATTGGAGATCCAACTCAATGCATATTTCATCTCTCACTCAATCTGTCTCTTCCTTTTTCAGCCATACAGCATTTCTCCCCTTACAATATGAAACCAATACTCCATAACACTCCTATGTTTCCAGAATGTAGAATGAATATATACATCCTTAAATATCTCTAATATATTAATAAATAAGTATATTAATGTTAACTATTAAAACTTAGAAAATGGTTTATTTATCATCGTCTACTAATTTTGGTTCTATTTCATAATTATTGATAATTTCACAATTTCAGTAATAAAGTAATATTGCATAACACATCTAACAACTTCTATTTGGAGGGATCTTCTAATCTTTTTCTTAGGAAATACGTATAATAGGCCTTTAAAATTTTTAAGTATAAAAGAAATCTTTTGTGATCCAAACTATAGAATAAGTGCTCAAAAATTGTTTCTACATCAGACAATATGACTCTTTGACATCTACTGTCTTTTGCTCCCAGTTAAAATTGTTACAGTTTATCATGCTTTTAGAGGCACGGAGAGTACCCACCACCTCTACATCTCCAACTGTATTGTGTGATCAGAACTTCTGCGTTTTCTCAGTCTCATAGCCAAAGAAGATGGCTGTTTTCACATTTCTCTTAGGAATATGATTGAGTACCTTCTTGTATTTGCTAACTCCCTGAGCTTTCTTCTCTCTGAAAAGTGTAGCATGCCAGTTATTCTCATAAGCTTTGACTCCTTTCTCCCTGATCTTTCGTCAGTTGTATGCTAAGGCAACAGTAGTTTCACGTGTTGCACTCATAGCACGCACTCACCCAGATTGTTCTCATTTTATTGTTTCTTTCCTTTTTCCTTAGAGTGAACATTTCACCTTAGAGTGCAATTACACCCTTGTTTTCAACTATTTTGTAGCTTACTGTTTGAGTCATTATTAAACTTATTTTTTATTTATTTATTTATTTATTTATTTATTTATTATGTATACAATATTCTGTCTGTGTGTATGCCTGCAGGCCAGAAGAGGGCACCAGACCCCCACTACAGATGGTTGTGAGCCACTATGTGGTTGCTGGGAATTGAACTCAGGACCTTTGAAAGAGCAGGCAATGCTCTTAACCTCTGAGCCATCTCTCCAGCCCCTAAACTTATTTTTTTGAAGACTCGTGAAACTAGCCATGGTGGCTCACAATGTAATCTGCACACTATCAGGCTGAAGCAGGTGGAGTGCCAGAAGTTTGAGTGAGTTCCAGAGTACTGTGGGATACTGTATGAAATCATCTGTCAAATGAACAAAAATAAAAAAAAAATCTGATTCCAATCTCATATCTTGCCTTTAACATGTCTGTCCCTTACTTATTCTGGGTGTGTTTCATTTATTTTTATAGGTAAGACCTCATATATTTTCATCTTTATACCATATTCTTGAGAGAGGGGGCAGTAATTACTTCAAGGGATTGTACTTCAATGGCAACTCAACATTGAAATGACAAGTGGGACTTATATCTTGCTTCTTGTATGTCTCTTTGTCAAGCGCATTTAAAATATGACTCAGATTTTTATCATTATTTTTGATTAATTTTCCCCATTGTCTTAGTGAGGGTTTCTATTGCTGCAAATAAAATCATGACCAAAGCAAATTGTGAAGAAAAGGATTTATTTCAGCTTATACTTCCAGGTAATAGCTAATCACTAATGGAAGTCAGGACAGGAATTCAAACAGAGAAGAAACATAGAGGCCGGGGCTGATGCAGAGACTATGGAAGAGTGTTGCCTCCTGGCTTGCTCTGCATGGCTTCCTCAGTTTCCTTACTTGTAGCACCCAGGCCCAGCAGCCCAGGGATTGCACCACTGACAACGGACTGTATCAACCCCCCCAATCTATCACCAACTAAGAAAATGTCCTAGTATTTTGCCTACAGTTAGAACTTATGGGGGCATTTAATTGAGATGCCCTCCTCTCAAGTTACTTTAGTTTATCTATGACAGCCCTGGCTGTCCTGGAACTCAGTTTGTAAACCGGGCTGGCCTTGAACTCACAAAGATCCTCCTTTCTTTGATTCCTGACTGCTGAGATTAAACTCGTGCACTACCATACCTACCTATGTCATCTGTTTTAAAACAAAAACTCTCTCTATACTTTATGCATAAATGTCCCTTTTATCATACCTTGTTATTAAATATTCCTAAGATTTTATTTCATATTCAGCCATATTTTCTTAGAAAAATATTGCTTTTTTCCCCTTTTTTGTTTTTTCACCTTTCTGAATCAAGTCAGGCATTTTTTCTTTGTCATGCAATTCGATATTCCTTGTGTCTAATTATGTTTTAAAATATATTTTAATTTACTTGTAGGAAACTCATTTTTATCCGTTTGCTGTCATGTTACATGTGATGCTTTCTTTCTGCTCTTGGTGCTCCTTGGTATTTTCTCTACATAAATTGTGTTTATCTCTTGAGTGTATGTGCCTTCAGCAATTTACAACTCTATTTCACTAATTGCTTGCCTTCCCATAATGTTTAAAACTAAAATTTTATGTAAACAGAAAGACTTGCCAAAAGTGGATGGGAGCTCTGGTCCTCACTGCTTGGACTAGCCTTACAATCTCAACTGTGACAGAGTCCTCCAGCTTCTACAAAATGATCTAAATTTCTCATCAGTCTTCTTGCCCCTCATAGCCATGTGGCTACTACAGTTGTGCATTTACAACTATTATAGCCATGAAACCATGGGAAAATGACCCTAAAATCTCTTCACATTTACACTTATTGCACTTATTGCCACAGTACAGCAGAAACAAGGTCTTCTCAGGCTCAATAATGCCCAGCATCATTTTCTCAAACTAGGTATGCTTTAGTAATTTTTATCCACTTTCATTATTTTGTTTCTATTTGTATGTATATATTCATATTTGTGTTTTTTTCATGTAAATGATTGTACAAGCACACATGGATGGAGACACTTGGGAAAATGTGCAGGCTTGTATGTGGAGGTCAAAGGTCATGCTCTGGTCGCTTATTCTCTCTCTCTCTCTCTCTCTCTCTCTCTGTGTGTGTGTGTGTGTGTGTGTGTGTGTGTGTGTGTGTGCTGTGCATGTGAATGTGTGTATCTGCACACTGGTGTGAATGTTCAAGAAGGCCAGACTAGAATTTTGGATGTCTTCTTTTATCGCTTCCTTCCACACTGCCTTGAACTGGAATGTGCACCAACTTGTCTATGCTGGGAGTTGGGTCCACCAGTCTCCACTCCAAGTTCTGGGGTTAGAAAATTCACAGGTATACCTAACTTTTTATGATGATGCTGGTAAATCCCTGGGTTGGCCAATGAGTGCTGGTGTTCACCCTGCCATCTCCCAGAATGTTTTTCGCATGTTTGTTTTGGAAATGGTGTCTATTACTGTCTTTGATCTTGTCACAAAAATTAGACTGTTTCTGCTAGTGATCTCAAAGATTCTTCTGTTTCTACCTCCCTCCTTTGTGCTTGGTTTCTGAGTAGATGCCCCACACCCAGCCCTCGTTGTACGTGTTTTAGTGATGGAAGCAAGGATTTGTGCAAAGCAAGCATTTTACTGGGTGTATTATCTCGTATTATCTACATAATTTCTCATGATTTTTCTTTTTGTCATTCAATTGTAACATTTTTCCATGCTGCATATTTTACTCCTTTACCACATTTATTTCTTTCTCTTCTTTCTATCTATGCTTTGATACCCACAAGAGCAGGCTGTTGTTGTCTGCTTGTTATGGTAATTGTTGCTATTGTATCTCATCCACCTAAAGCATCAGTTACTGTAAACACTCAATATTTTCAGACCTTGTGTGCAGAGTTGTATAGTTGAATTTATAGTGACTACAGGATGCTGCACTCACCCTAGACTCCCCTGTCCTCTAACATTGGTACTGAGGATCATTTTGAATCTAGCTGAGTTCCTTATCTGAATGATAACAGTATTTTTTTCCTAGAAGTTGATATGCACTTTACCTTTTGCAGTAGTTTGAATGAAAAGTGTCTCCCCAGTCATGTGTTTGAATGCTTCATCCCAGTTGGTGAGTTGGTGTGCTATTTGTAGAAGTTTATATGTGGCAGCTTTACTGGAAGAAGTATGTCACTGAGAATGGACTTTAAGATGAAAAGCATTCTGTCATTTTCAGTTCTGTCAGTCTTTTGGGACATTAAGCCAAGTAAATTCTCTTCCTCATGTTGCCTTTGGTTAAGGTGTTAGATCACAACAACAGACAAATATCAACTATTTTTGTCCTGTTTTCTCTTTCCAAAATCTTGAATGACAGTGTACTACTTCACCACATGTGACTGTACTTTTTTTATATATAATTACATATGAAATTAAGTCCTTTAAAACACACTTACTGTACTTTTAGAGCTCCCTGCTTTAAGTCTTTGCACACTCCCTTTTTCTTTCCTGTTTCATTTTTGTTGCCCGCCATATTCTAATCCTTACTTATGTTCCCTTCATTCTTTCTACTTTCCTCTTTTGTGACTGACTAGATTCTAAGATGCTTCTGCTTTCTTTTTGTGCTCTCCCCAAAGCAGACTTGATTTTGTAGATGATGTTCTATCTCTCTTTTTATGCCTTATTTCCTAACCTTTGCCAGTCGGTGGCTCATCTCTTCTGGTTAACTTGACATATTTTTTTACTCATGCTCTTTTTGTAGAGTAGGTTTTTAAGATCTTACTGCAGCCATGTGTTTGTTTGTGCTCACATCTGTTCTGTGGGAATGGTTTTCTGCCAACACTTCGTCGTCATCCTCATGCTTCAGTCATTTTCTCCTTTCTTGTAGCATCTTTGTATGGATCCTGTGCTGTCTCATCTTGACGAGTTCTTGTCTTTGCATGGGATGGGCTCTTATAGAAGCAGATGTTTTCACAATGTCTGGGTACACCAGAAGCAGCTCTCTCATGTCTTCATCAATAAACCTTTCTTTGTGTAGCAGTGAGGTAGCATAATTTTCAATGATGTGTGATTATATGAATTTTGAGTCTTGCTTCTTCCCAGAAGGCATAGATTTACAGCAGCAAAATTATTTCCAGCTCACTATTATCCTCTTACCCAGCAGGATTACCTAAAACCACTTGTTTCTCCCTCTATCTCAACATTATAGATTCAGTGAGGGCTGCCCTCTGGCAAGTCTGTGTATGCTATTCTAGGCATCCCTATAAATAAATGTTTGATATGCCTTTTCTGCATTGATTTCCTTTGAAACAACATTCTTTAAAGTCAGTAGAGTTGAACTGAGAGACTGAGGGTGAGCCCTAGCTAGGAAAGATTAATCTAATTTCTGGTGAACCCAGATGACATTGGCTGAGATATAGGATGAAGCAGAGAGAGACTTGAGAGAGAAAAGAGTGGGCTCTGATATGCTCAGTATCATGGAAGTTGTTTTGTAAGTCTTTCAAGATATTCAGTGCCAGGGGCCATAAAATTTCCCCAGCTCAGCTGCCTTGCGAACTGGGCCTGAGTTGTAAGTGCAACCCAGCAAGAGACAGTTTCTGTGTTTCAATAGCCTGCCTGAGAACAAGTAGGCCCTGTGTCAGCTCAGCGACATTCCTGACCAGCAAGGGGCACTGATCCTCTAGCAGACATCCATCGGACGGGTGAGTTTGCCCCTGGCCTGTGGCAGAAGCCACGCAAGGAGGAGTTCAGACTTTCCCTGACCCCCTTGACTCCCTGGTCACCCTGCAGGGGTGGCTCCAACCTGCTAAGCTCTCCGGCCTCCTATCCCAGCTTTCACCCAGGTACCCCCTTCTCTATTCCTCCCTTCCCCCTGGGGCCATAAAATTTCCCCAGCTCAGCTGCCTTGTGCGCTGGGACTGGGCTGTAAGCGCAACCCACACGAGCAGTTCCCATGTTACAATAGCCTGCCTGAGGAAAGGTAGGCTTTCTTTCAGTGAAGCCCTGCCCAACAAGGGAACCTGACCAGGTATCAGAAGATCCAATAGAGAGTATTTGAAGGAAGAGATGGGCAGACGCCAAGGCAAGAATACCTCCAACAATCTGAAAAACAACATGAAAACACCAGATCCAAACGACCCTACAATAGAAGGACTTGAATACCTTAATCCAGAAGAAGTGGAAGAAAAGTGCCATTATGAAATCAATAGAGTCCCTTAAACAGGATATGGATAACTCCCTTAAAGAATTGGATGAAAGTATAACAAAAAGTTGGAAGAAATGAGTAAAGAAATGGATGAGAAGTATAACAAAAAGTTTGAAGAACTGAGTAAATCCTTAAAAGATACCCTGGGAAACCAAGAAAAAAAATCAAACCGGCAATGGAAACAGTTCAAGAATAGAAAACTGAAATGGAGGCAATGAAGAAAACACAAACCGAGGGCCGGCTGGATATGAAAAATCTAGGCAAACGAACAGAGACTACAGAATCAAGCATAACCAATATAATACAAGAGATAGAAGAACAAATCTCAGATTCTGAAGATACCATAGAGAAAATAAATGCTCTGATCAGAGAAAATAGCAAATCTAACAAATTCTCATCACAAAACATTCAAGAAATCAGGGAAAAAAATTTTAAAAAAATCTAAGAATAATAGGGATTGAAGAAGGAAAAGAATTGCAGATCAAAGGCCCAGAAAATATATTGAACAAAATTATAGAAGAAAACTTTTCCAACCAAAAGAACGATATTCCTATGAAGGTTCAAGAAGCATACAGAACACCAAAAAGACTTGATCAAAAAAAAAATCCCCTCGCCATATAATAATCAAAACACAAAACATACAGGTTGAAGAAAGAATATTAAGAGCTACAAAGGAAAAAGGTCAAGTAACTTAAAAGGTAAACCTATCAGACTTACACCGGACTTTTCTATGGAAACCATGAAAGCCAGAAGGTCCTGGATAGAGGTACTGCAGAAACTAAGTGACAATGGATGCAAACACAGACTACTATACCCAGTCAAGATATCATTCACTATCAATGGAGAAAACAAAATATTCCAGTATAAAAACAAATTTAAACAATTCATAGCCACAAATTCAGCCTTAGAGAAAGTAATAGGAGGAAAATCGCAACCCAAGGAATCCAACATTGCCAATACAGCCTACAATAACTCAGACATCTAGGGACCCTTCACAACCAAAACTCAAAGAAGGGAAACACACAAACTCTACTATACAAAAAATAAAAAATAAAAAAAATAATAACCAGAGTCAATAACCACTGGTCATTAATATCACTTAATATTAATGAACTCAACTCACCTATAAAAAGGCACAGACTAAGAGATTGGATACGAAAACAGGATCCAACATTCTGCTGTTTAAAAGAAACACACCTCAACCACTAAGACAGACATCTACTCAGAGTAAAGGGTTGGGAAAAGGTTGTTTTTTCAAGCAAATGGACCTAAGAAACAAGCGGGTACGGCCATTTTAATCTCCAACAAAATTAACTTCAACTAAAAACAATCAGAAGAGATGGAGACGATATTTTATACTAACAACAGGAACAATCCATCAGGAGGAAGTCTCAATCATGAATATCTATGCCACTAATATAAAAGCACCCACTTATGTAAAAGAAAAACTTTTACAACCCAAGGCAGTCGTCAAACCACACACACTAATATTAGGAGACTTTAACACACCTCTCTCACCAATGGACAGGTCAATCAGACAGAAACCCAACAGAGAAATAAGAGAATTACTAGAGATAATGAATCAAATGGACTTAACAGATATCTATAGAACATTTCACCCAAATAGGAAAGAATATACCTTCTTCTCTGCAGCTCATGGAACCTTCTCAAAAACTGACCACATACTTGGTAACAAAGCAAACTTCCACAGATACAAAACAATATCAGTAGCCACCTGTGTCTTGTCGGATCACCGTGGAATAAAGTTAGAATTCAATAACAATTCTAACACCAGAAAGCCTACAAACTCATGGAAGCTGAACAGTCAACTACTGAATCACCCCTGGGTAAAGGAAGATATAAAGAAAGAAATAAAAGTCTTCCTTGAATTTAATGAAAATAAAGACACAACATACTCAAACCTATGCGATACAATGAAAGAAGTTCTAAGAGGAAACTTCATAGCACTAAGTGCCTAATTAAAGAAAATGGAGAAAGCACACGTTGAAGACTTAACAGCACGACTGAAAGCTCTAGATAAAAAAGAAGCAGATTGACCCAGGAGGAGTAGAAGACTGGAAATAATCAAGCTGAGGGCTGCAATCAAGAAAATAGAGACACAGAAAAAAATCCAAAGAATCAACGAAACAAAAAGTTGGTTCTTGGAGAAAATCAACAAGATTGACAAACCCCTAGACAAACTAATCAAACGGCAGAGAAGGAATACTCAAATTAATAAGATCAGAAATGAAAAGGGGGACATAATCACAGACACAGAGGAAATTCAGAGAATCATTAGATCTTACTACAAAAGCCTGTATGCCACAAAATTGTAAAATGTAAAAGAAATGGACATTTTTTAAAATAAATACCATATACCAAAATTGAACCAATACCAGGTGAACAATCTAAATACACCTGAAGTGGTGAAGAATTAGAAGCTGTTATCAAAAATCTCCCTACCAAAAAAAGCCCAGGACCAGATGGTTTCAATGCAGAATTCTACCAGAACTTCCAAGAAGTGCTAATACCTATACTCCTTAATGTATTTTACAGTAGAGAAACAGAAGAGTCATTGCCAAATTCTTTTTATGAAGCTACAGTTACCCTGATACCAAAACCACATAAAGACACAACCAAGAAAGAGAATTACAGGCCAATCTCACTCATGAACATCGACGCAAAAATTCTCAACAAAATCCTAGCAAACTGAATCCAAGAACACATTAGAAAAATTATTCATTATGATCAAGTAGGCTTTATTCCAGAGATGCAGGGCTGGTTCAACATGCACAAATCTATCAATGTAATCCATCATATAAATAAACTGAAAGAAAAATCCATATGATCACTTCATGGGATGCTGAAAAAGCATTTGACAAAATTCAACACACATTTATGATAAAGGTGTTGGAGAGACTGGGGATACAAGGATAATACCTAAATATAATAAAAGCAATATACAGCAAGCCGACAGCTAAATTCAAACTGAATGGAGAGAAATTCAAAGCCATTCCATTGAAATCAGGAACACGACAAGGCTGTCCACTCTCCCCATACCTTTTCAATATAGTGCTTGATGTTCTAGCAAAAGCAATACGCCAACATAAGGGGATCAAGGGGATTCGAATTGGAAAGGAAGAAATTAAACTCTCATTATTTGCAGATGATATGATAGTATACATAAGCGACCCCAAAAATTCTACCAAAGAACTCCTACAGCTGATAAACACCTTTAGTAATGTGACAGGGTACATGATCAACTCCAAAAATTCGGTTGCCCTCCTATACACAAAGGATAAAGAGGCTGGGAGGGAAATCAGAGAAACTGCACCTCTCACGATAGCCACAAATAGAATAAAATATCTTGGGATAACTCTAACCAAGGAAGTGAACGACTTATTTGACAAGAACTTTAAGTCTTTGAAGAAAGAAATTGAAGAGGATACCAGAAAATGGAAAGATCTCCCCTGCTCTTGGATTGGGAGGATCAACATAGTTAAAATGGTAATTCTATCAAAAACAATCTATAGATTCAATATAATCCCCATCAAAATCCCATTAAAATTCTTCACAGACCTTGAGAGAACAATAATCAAGTTTATACGGAAAACCAAAAGACCCAGTATAGCCATAACAATCTTATATAACAAAGTAACTTCTGGAGGTATAACCATCCCTCACTTCAAAGTCTATTACAGAGCTACAGTAAAGAAAACAGCTTGGTATTGGCATGAGAACAGAGAATTCGATCTATGGAATCGAATAGAAGACCCATTATTAACCCACAAATCTATGAACACTTGATTTTCAACAAGGGGGCTAAAGGTATGCAATGGAAGAAGGGAAGCATCTTTAACAAATGGTGCTGGCATAACTGGATGTCAACCTGTAGAAGAATGAAAGTAGATCCATATGTATCACCATGCATAAAACTCAAGTCCAAATGGATTAAAGACTTCAACATTAATCTGACCATTTCGAACGTGATCGAAGAGAAAGTGGGAAGTAGTCTACAAGATACAGGCACAGGAGGCCACTTCCTAGGTAGAACCCCAGTAGCACAGACAATAAGAGAATCAATGAATAAATGGGACCCCCTGAAAGTGAGAAGCTTCTGTAAAGCAAAGGATAGTGTCAGTAAGACAAAAAGGCTACCTTCTGACGGGGAGAAGATCTTCACCAACCCCTCATCAGACAAAGGTCTGATCTCCAAATTATACAAAGAACTCAAGAAACTAGACACTAAAACTCTAATTAACCCAATTAAAAAAAATGGGGTATTGATCTGAACAGAGAATTCTCAACAGAAGAACTTCAAATGGCCAAAAGACACTTAAGGTCATGCTCAACATCCTTAGCGATCAGGGAAAGGCAAATCAAAACAACTTTGAGATACCATTTTACGCCGGTCATATTAGCTAAAGTCAAAAACACCAATGATAGCCTATGCTGGAGGGGACGTGGAGTGAGGGGAACACTCATCCCTTGTTGGTGGGAATGCAAACTTGTGCAGCCACTGTGGAAATCAATGTGGCGGTTTCTCAGGAAACTGGGGGTCAACCTCCCTCAGGACCCAGCAATTCCACTCTTGGGAATATACCGAAGAGATGCCCTATCATACTACAGAAGTATTTGTTCAACTATGTTCATAGCCGCACTATTTGTAATAGCCAGAACATGGAAACAACCTAGGTGCCCCTCAATAGAATAATGGTTAAAGAAGGTGTGGAAGATATACACATTAGAGTTTTACTCAGTGGTAAAAACAATGACACCTTGAATTTTGCATGCAAATGGATGGAAAGAGAAAATTCTTTACTGAGTGAGGTAAGCCAGACCCAAAAAGAGGAATATGGTTTGTACTCACTCATAAGTGGATTCTAGCCATAGTTAAAGGTCTTTGAGTCTATAATTTGTGATCCTAGAGAAGCTAAATAAGAAGGTGAACCTGAAGAAAATCATAGAGTTATCCTCCTGGATATTGGAAGTAGACAAGAGTGCCAGGCAACCTTGGGTGCACAGTGCGGGGTGGGGGGATGGAAGGGGAGAGGGTAAGAGAGAAGGGAGTAGGATAGGATTGGGGAAAGCTTGGGGGATTGGTGTGGGGGAGGGAGGAAGGATGGATATGCGAGCAGGGAGGTATATATCTCAACTAAGGGAGCCATTTTAGGGTTTACAAGATACTTGATTCTAGAGGGGTTCCCAGGTCCAAGGAGAGATCCACAGATTGTTCCCTGGACAGCAGAGGAGAGGGTGCCTGAACTGTCCTTGGCCCATAACCATACTGATGAATATTTTGCATATCACCATAGAACCTTCATCTGGTGATGGATGGAGATAGAGACAGAGACACACATTGGAATGCTAGACTTAACTCCCTAGGTCCAAATGTGAAGTAGAAGGAGGGAGAACATTAGCAAGTAAGGCAGGGTCAAAGGGAACCTTCATCCGAGGGTGGATGGAGTTTGAGACAGAGATCCACATTGGAGCACTGGACTGAGCCCCCAAGGTCCAAATGAGGAGCAGAAGGAGGGAGAACATGAACAAGGAAGGCAGGACCGTGAGGAGTGCGTTCACCCACTGATACAAGGAGACTAATCTAATGAGAGCTCACCAAGGCCAGCTGGACTGGGACTGAACGAGTTTGTGATCAAACTGGATTCTCTGAATGTGGCTGGCACGGGGACTGTCTGTGAAGTCATTGATAATGGCACTGGGACTTGTTTCCTCTGCATGTACTGGCTTTTTGGGATCCTAGTCTGTTTGGATGCTCACCTTCCTAGACCTGGAGGGAAGGGGGAGGACGTTGAACTTCCCACAGGGCAGGAAACCCTGACTGCTCTTAGGGCTGGAGAGGGAGGAGGAGAGGGAGTGGGGGGAGTGGGAGGGTTTTTGGGAGGAGGGCGGAAGTGGAAACTTTTATTGATTAATAAAATAAAAATAAAATCAAATAAAAAAGAAAAATAAATAAATTAATTAATCAATTAAAAAAAAGATATTCAGTGCCTATTGAACAGTGAAAGAAAAGTCCTGTGAGGACAATGACTTGGAAGTAAGTGTCACATGTTAATCCATATGAAATCACTGGTGAAAGTGTATATTAGTAATAGGTCAGAAGGTAGTTAGTAGTAAGTCTAAAGGTAGTAGTAAGTCAGAAGATAGTAGTAAGTCAGAAGGTAGTAAGTCAGATGTCGTTAGACTTTCTATGAGGTCTCTTTGGGAGGTGGGGAAATCCAAAAGAGAAACATGGTTTGACTTCTCTGCAAGAAATGTCACGATGGAGTTTTCTATAAAACTATTCTAATCTTATTTTAATATATTTCTCCCTCTATAAAATCCCACTATTTATTAATTCATGCAGCATAAAGCTTTTTTTTAATATTTGAAACCAGTCTGGGAAAAGAGTAAAGCACTGTTTTAGCCTCAAGTTCATTCACAATTTTTAATTGTCAGTGTGGGAGAATAAACCTAGGCCCTTTCACCTGCAGTGTAAACACTCCAAGATGCACCTTTAGCCCTTCATTTGTGTCTTTCATAATAGATAAAAATGGGTTATATCTTCATTACCACATGAGGTACGTGTTCCAAATCAGAGTGTTTGAAGACCTAGTTCATTAATTCAGCAAAAGACTAAGTGATAATGCATTGTGAATATGTAAGTACTACTTATCTGGGACGAAGAAATGAATGAGTAAGAAACAGAGGCTAAATCCCAATTCCCACAGAATTTCAAAGGAAAATGAGTGTTTTTCACTCTGATGGACATAGGGAAGGAAATAAATGCAAATATGAAAAATGTCTATTTTTGTGTAACATTTTTGTGCAGGAGAATTGTCTGTATTCTGTCAATCTGTTTATTTTGAATAAATGTTGATTGGCCAGGCAGGAAGTATAGGTGGATCAACCAGACAGGAAGTAGAGGCGGGGCAATGAGAACAGGAGAATTTTGGGAAGCAGGAAGCTCCCTTGCCAGTCCTGCCCAGACCCCGGAAGAAGCAACATGTAATCTGCCCGGCTGAGAAAGGTACCAAGCCATGTGGCTAGCGTATAAAAACAATGGATTAATATAAGCTACAAGAGCTAATCAGTTTATAACCTAATGTAGACTCTGTGTGATTTTCTTTGGGGCTTGCTGGCTGCGGGGTACCAGGCGGTACAGAAACCCCAACAAGCTGGCCCTCATGTTACAACATTTCAAGATTTAGAATTAAATGTCACTGGTTACAGATTAAGAATCACAACCCAGAGGGGGTGGCACATGCCTTTAATACTAGTACTGGGGAAAAAGCATTCAAGGACAGCTGGAATATGTAGTAAGTTCCAGAACAGCCAGGCCTACACAGAGAAACACTGTTTCAAAAGATAAACAAACAAACAACAACAGAAACAAAAACCAAAAGAAAACAAAATCGCTTGATTTACATCAGAGAAGTGGGTAGTGGGAATGTCATCCATTCTGTCAGATACTGTTGCTTAAGGAGTGGCAGGCTGCATTCCCGGGGGCATCCCGTCTCCCCAGCTAGTTTACACCCGAAATAATGACTTGAAAACTGTATTCATTTAAACACTGCCTGGCCCGTTAGTTCTAGCCTCTTATTGGCTAACTCTCACATCTAGACTAACCCATATCTAATAATCTGTATGCCACCACGAGGTCATGGCTTACTGGCATGAGTCTAGCCAGTGTCTGTCTTGGGAAGGAAAATCATGGTGTCTTCCTGACTCTGATTCTTTCTACCAGCATTCTGTTCTGTCTACTCCACCTATCTAAATTTTGCCCTATCAAAAAACCAAGACAGTTTCTTTATTAACCAAAGAAAATAACACATAGACAGAATACCCACCTACATCAAGATACAAAAATTTTGTAAGACACCTATCACTCTGCATATCTCCCTCTAGGAGGACAAATAAAAAGACTGTCCTTTCTGTCTTCAGTTTTATGTAGAAAACACAGACAGATAATCTGCCCTCAAGATTTGTGTAATTATATTAAACTATTTGCAATTATTTTTCAAATCTACCCTATCATCTCAGTTTTTTGAGCCAAATACCATCTTGCTATGTTGCCCAGCCTACTTTCAAACTCTTGGCCTCAAGCAATCTCTGTGCCCCAGCCTCTAGAGTAGCTGTGACTACAAGTATCCACCATCATACTAAGTTTGGCATTTTAAAAAATACAAGAACAACATGGCAAATAAAATTTACATCCCCAGTAAATTATACCACAAAGCATTCTGATAGTTAACACATCTGTTATTTGGTGTTATCAATCATTCCCAAAGTCCTCAGTGAAGTATCTTGTAAGTTTAACTGCACATGTGCCTAGGAATGAACACAGGGAGTATGGACAGCTTATTTCTAGTTGTAAGCAAGATTCCCTTCCTTTGAGGTAAGACTAGTGCACGAGTCAATTTTAAAATCACAACATACCAAGAGATAACATGCTCTTATAATAAGAACTGATAACTAGGATTTGCTGTGAAGCAACAATACCACTACATTAACAGTGGACTAGACCAGTCACTACACGGAAGTCAGACTAGATTAATTACCACATTAATACTAAACTAGAGAAGTCACTACATTGATAGCAGTCTAGACCAGTTTGAAAAAAGAATTAAAACTATAAATATGTACATTACTTCTGTGTACCCAAAGATACCACAGGTAATTCTCTGTATCACTTAAAATTTAGTGAAATGTTATTTTTTTCATTTTATATTCAAGGCACTAAATCTCAGAGCTTCACTCCCCTCATCTTAGTTACAGGAACACTCTTTGAGGGGCCCTGGACCCTGGTCCAGGCTCTGTATATTGTCATACCCAACTCCATCTGTCATGAGACCATTGCTTGCCTCTATCTTCAGACAATGCCTTTAACTTGAGTAAACAGAATGGCTACACTATATATTCCGTTTCTGTTACTTCCTTTAGATGTTGTCAGCCATGAAAACAATAGTTTCTTTGCTTTCTGAAAGTGAGAGTTAACTATTAAACTATGTAGGTACTCTATTATCTGAGAGGTATAGCAGTAGCCTCTGTCTTACTTATTTATTTGATTTTTATTTATTTTTTTGTTACAGTCAGTGAAGTGCAAATTTTCAGAGATATTTACAAGTGGTAGATAAAGGGAAAAGATTTAATTTTTGCAGTACCTGTTAACTACGATTAATAAAGGAGTCTCCAGAGTCCATGGAAACACTGGTTAACACTAATAATTTCAAGGCTATGTGTTTTCACCCAAAGACTATATTAATTTAATTAAATGTCCTATCACTTTGCTAGTAAATATATCTCAATTACAATGGATGAGAGAGAGGGAGGAAGAGAGAAAGAGAGAGAGAGAAAGAGAAACTATCCAGATAAATATATCAAAATAAGAAGGGATGGAACATAATCTCCTTTTCCTACATTTTACAGTTTTAGTTCAGAGAAAAATAGTATCTACACTTTCTAACTCTATCAAGAAACTGGTCTTCAGCCAATATGTCCAGAGAGATGTATATATTTCTTTAGATTTTATTTGTGTAAACTCATGTGCGTGTTTAACTGTGAGTTCATCAATTTGTGTACAACTGTTTGCAAAATGCAACTCCTTTATCATGGTCTTGTGTATAATGGATGTGTAAATGAGGATATAGAGAGACAGAACTGCACACTTGGTTTCTGTGTTTTCAGATGTGTGTATATTTATTCTATGTTATTGGGGAAGATTGAATGTATCGTGAAATAAATGTATATGCTTAATACTTTATGTAGTGTGTGTTTCTATGTGTGTATGAGAGAGAGAGAGAGAGAGAGAGAGAGAGAGAGGAGAGAGAGAGAGAGAGAATCATTGCAGAAGAGCACAGTGTCTTGTGTGTTTGCTTCCTGATTGATGCCTATCCCTAAAAGTTCCAGAACAGATATATATTCATACTGGTAAGAATGTGCATTCATGTGTGTTGTATCAGTCTAGGCAGTGTGAAGAAAAGGTCTGTCAGCGGTGTCATGGAATGACAGAGTGGTACTAGAGGGGCTGTGTCTCAAGAGCTATGCTTCACTGTCAACATGGAAGCTGTTTCTAGCATCTCTGCCAATTTGTCAAACTGTTAATTGATGTCAAATTTGTGTTGGTTGGGTCTGCCATTCATGCAGCAAAGTAAAATTTCAAAACAAGTCCAGACCCCCAGCAGTTGGTCCTGACTATACAAGGTGAGACAAGACAAGCATTTTTAGAGAAAAAGAGTTGTATTTCTGTTGTACTTTATTTAGTGGCTCTGTTGCTGAGCTGGTGTGGAACACAGTGGGGACAGCATAATGAGTTGCGACAGTCAGCGATTGGGAACTGACTGGCCAGTGACAGGCCAGACAACTAAGCTGCAGGGAAGGACATTTTCATAGACTCAGTTCTTAACCATACCTAGGATTTCTTTCCAAAAGTAAGATCCTACAACTGAGTAAAACACCATCAAGTATATCTTATTCTTTAGGTTTTAGAACAAGAGGTCAGGAATATTGTTTAGGATATAGAATAAGATTGCAATTCAAATTAATGGAAAGTAAAACTTTTATTGGTATATTTACTTTTGTCTCTTCTGATATAGTCTCAATTCTTTTTCTACAAATGTATTTACAGATCATGTTCCAATAAACTACAGGGGAACAACTGGTAGCTTAGTCAATGACTGAATCAAAGAAAAAACATAATGAAGTGGGGTCTTCATGGGTGCCCATTTTCTTTCTTACATTTGGGCTTAAATTATCCTATTCAAAATTCAAACATCAACTGATTCTTCTATTCTCTCTCTGAACAAGTAGTTTGAAATATAGGCTTAGCTCCTGAAGTACCTCTGACCACAAGGTGCTTCTAATTACCTCCTTAACTGTTGCACAAATTTTAGTTGAACATTAGTTTTTCTCAACTGAAGCTATAGGTAAATCAATGTAATAAGTTATGGGTCTGCTTATGTTCTTGCACTTTTCAAAATGGGCAAATGGAAATTTATAACAGACACGATGATTAATCTAAACCATGTTTTATAGCTCACAAAGTACTTGTGATAAACAATAATTACTAACTTCATATATAGATAGAGATGCAGACTTAGGACTAGTAGAGCAATTTTTATAGATAGTAGAATATTACTTTAAGCAGGAATATGAACATGTTTCCTGAACTGACCAGTTCCACATACAGCAACCCCAAACTCCAAGAACCTTTAGAGGAGTGGGGTTATTACTCTGAAATTTAAAGGTATGTCACTGGATGATATTATTCCCAGAAGATGTATGCCACCATTATCATAGTGTGACTCAAATCCAGTATTTCTAAGAGGAGTTCAAGGTTGATTATGCTGCATTTCAGAATTTCAAGCTAGAACACTCCATCAATGAAATCAATATTTTCTTTTCCACACAAGGACATTTCTTGCTGTATCCTAATGTTCTCTCTCTCTCTCTCTCTCTCTCTCTCTCTCTCTCTCTCTCTCTCTCTCTCTCTGTGTGTGTGTGTGTGTGTATGTATACATAGATGTGTATTCACATGTGAATGGGTACACATGGTTGTCAGGTACACATATATGTGCCTATGTAAGCCCACATGAAGGCCAGCAGTTGATTCTGGGTGTCCTTTTAAAAGAGCTCTTCACCTTACACACTGGGGCAGAAAGAGTCAGTCACTCACTTGAACCCAGAGATCATCAGATGAACTAGTAGTATTGACCAGCTTGTCCTGGAAATCATCTGCACTTCCTTCCCAAGTGCTGACATTACAAATGGGCCACAATGTCCACTTGTCTTTGTGTGAGTGCTGGTGACACAAAATCAGGCTTTATTCTGAATTTAAGTGCTTTGCCCATTGAGCCATCTTTCTAGCCCCTTATATCCTAATTTCAAGCCTTTACCATAAAGGTATAAAAACAAGATCTTTTTAAAATAGCAATAAAGCATATTCCAAATTCATGTTTTTCAGAAGAAAAGTTATTGAGCTTATACTTGCACTGTGGGTAGGTACCTACTGGGTAGAAATGTCCCCCGATTCATCTCTATTATTCTCAGGTTAATTAACGATATATAGGAGGACCCTCAAGAATGTTGTTCCTTCTGGGGTATCATGTCTTTATCATTTCTAGAAGCCTCCTCTACCTGGACAGAGCCACCTTGTGCCCTCCCTTTAGTCTCAGAATCTGTTTTGTGTGGTAATCATTTCACTTCTAGCATTTTATTGTGAGGGCACTTAAAAGTGACTACATTCGCAGATAGACAGGGACTTAAGTACTTTATTCTTTTCTCTTTGCTAGGAGACTGCACAGTGCTGATGGATTAAAATTGTTAGTGAACAAAAGGACTGAGCGCTGTTTATTAAAATCTTTCAAATGACTCTGAAGATGCAATGTGTCACAGTCACTTGTTCTTTTGATATAACAGCCTACTGTAAAGAAATAACGCCGTAAACATCTTATTCTCAATTAGTTGCTGAAAGTTAGATATTGAGGCATCTTGGTACAATTGTGACTTCTGCATTTTTGCAACGAGAAACTCAGGAAGAAATGTCCAATGTCTTTCTTTTCAGATAGAAGTTAGCAAATCTTAAAGAAGTCACAAGGCCATCGGGGTGATAAAGGATAAATATATTATTAATCTCATGAAGTTACTGTAAAAATTAGATGAGGTGATGTTTCATGTCTCTGTACATTTTTTGTAAGTATTAGTATTTTAACAAACGAATCCTAGTGTCATTATCACTCAACAATTACAAATAGTGCGTATTCACCAAGCACAAAATTAATATGCAAAGTGCCAATATGGTCTCACCATATTTTGGTAATGGTTGAACTTTTGAGAAAGATTGAACAGTGTCTATCCTGACATTGTCTTAATTATCTTTTGTTCTAATTTGTTAGTTTCATTTTTCTCATTAACTTTCATAATCAACCCAAATCACATAGATCAGACAGGTATTCTCTGGGTTGCATGTGCTTCTAAAAATACCTTGTGTTGTGGAAGCCATTGGAGATTATAAAACCAGTCTATCTTCGGTAAAGTTGCGGTGTCCAATACCACTTCAGGTTAAAATATCCCTACTAAATACATGTACAAATGCTTCTAATTTTTGGTACAACTTGTTAGTTTAGTTGGATACATTTTTAACAATTTAAATCCTATTGTGTGCGGTGTGAGACACATTGACAAGTGTGTCTAATTCTAAGGGGAGGTCTAGCACAAAGAACAGTTTGGTGTGCCAGAAACAGGAGTGCACTGCTGTTATTCTGTGTTTGAGCCTGGCCTCAACAGTGTGCATAGAGGTCCAACAGTATCAGAAAGCCCTCCATTTGCCTCCAGCGAAGCTCATTCCAGCTGTGAGTCTCCGGTGTCAGCGCCTGACTTTTCTACCAAATTAAAATTGAAATCACAATTTGGCAAACACAGCTGGTAAAGTTCACCGTAGGAATGAATAACACACAGGCAGTGAAGTCAACTGTGATGTCCGGGCTTGTTTACAACTGCCAATGATTTAATTGAAACACAGCTGCAGGATTTAAAACAGCAATGTTTAGTCTTTTCCAATATTTTCAGATCTTTTGTCCCATCCAATTCCTAAATAGACTCCTTAAGATGGTTAATGGAGTTAATTAGCTCACATAAGCTAGGTTATAGCCTGCCAACCAAGAATTTCCAAAAATCAGTGGGTTAAGAAAATGAGTTAATTTCATGCCTATACAATTTTTTTTGGCCACTGAAATTCTAAATCCCAAGTCACTTCATTGATTTAGACATGTTCTGTGTGTTATAATTTTTCCATATCAACACAAGACCTCCAAGCTGGCCAGGGGCAGTGTTTGCTATTAGAGAGAGAAAGGTAATGAAGAAACAGCTCCTTTGTATGGCACAGGCAGAATGGTCTGTGGGACAGTGTTTAAGGTAATGGTTTATGAGACCCACTTCCAGTTGGAAGAAAATTTAACTTTTTATCAGTATTTGATTGCCATATGAAATTATCCCTCCTATTTATTGATATCACAATAGCAAAATCTGTCTGGCATTAAACAGGACAATGTACTGAATAGTTTGGGAAAGTTAAGCAATTGTTAAATAAATTATTCTTACACAATGACTAAGACAATGTCTGTTATGTTAAAGGCTGTTGTGAAGGTCAGCTTTGTATATGATTATGGCTGGCCTAAAGCCCACTGCTGTTTCGTCAAATGATACTACGGATGTCAAAATCATGACTAGCTGAAAACAGTGAAAATTGAGAGGTAAAAGGAATATAGAGGAAAGACCAAAACAATGTTACACCATAGGTGAAATATATGTCCCCATCCCTACTGCTGTCATTAGCCTCTACCATTTTCCATGCCCAGGTGGCATCTTTACTGCCTCTGTCTATGGAGTCTTAAAGTTTTTACCTTTAAGCCTTCCTTTCAGGGTTCAATTAAAGATGCCCTGAATAGCTAGAGTGGGTGAGAAATATGAGGGGTAAAGAAGTTTACTCACAATGGGAATCATTTGTCCATGTTTCTTTATTATTATCTCTTCCACCCATCATTTCTCATTATTCCACCAGTTACTTGTTCTCCTTGTTCTTCGTGGCTCTTAGTTTTACATCGTTCTTGGTTTTACATTGTTCTTCCTTATCCTACCCATTAAAAATGTTCCCAGTCATATATACCCTTAAAACCAGCAATTCCACAGCCATAGCAGGTAGGACCAGAATTCTTTGGCCCTACAGACATCAGATAAGAGTTTTTCACAGAGGCACATAGATCCATGTAAGTGGTTAGTACACATTTGGGGAACTCCTTAATGGAGAAAGTCAGTTAAGAAAGGGAACTGAATCATTGGGAAATTCTAGACGGGAAGGTTAGTGCGTTATGCTACAATTTTAGGTGGTAGATAAAAGGTTAGAAGGCTTATTTTCAGTAAAATTATAAAAAAGCAAGAATTGTTTAAGTCAGCACACCTCTGTTTTCTCCCAGTATGCACAGAGGTTACCAGGTAACTAGGCAAACTATGTAAACAATCAAGGAGAAGCTGATGGCTCTTGATCAGATAGCTCATACACCAGACGCTACAATTTCTACAGGCCTAGGTCTGTAGTTAGATTTACTGCTCTAAGCGAAGAGACCCAGGCCTTTAAATTATCAGTTCCGGGCTATGCTATTATCAGCTGTTCTGATCATGGATGTTGTGGATTTTTCTCTGGATTGCAGTTAATTATCCCGTCTGCCGTCCTTAAGAGTTTTGAACTAAAATCTTCAGTAAACTGAGGTGAAAGTGAGCATAAGAAGATAAGAATCTTTTGAGTGGGTTGAAACCAGGACAGCAGCTTGGGCACGTAGTAATTCTATGTCTTTGGATATCTGTGAATATCTTAAGTGAAACACTCTATGCCTGAACCCTAAGCATTGACCAAACGCCTGCTGATAAACATAACTGCAGGATGGCAGATCTCTGTGTTTACCTAGGAGAGAGGAACAAGTCCTTCAGTGGGAAACTCTTCTGAACTTGGGAATTAATTCCCAAATACATAACAGAAAGGAGGTCAGCTATAGAAAAAAAAACCCACAGCAAAGGACAGCCACTTTATTCACAAAGCAATAATGCCCAAAAAGCCTTGCCTTTTGATTTAGACTTCATCAGATCCCTTGGACCTGATAAATTGCTTGTGAAAAGATGGGTCAGCAATAACTGTATAATGTTGTGGGCTGTAGCATCTGTCCACCTGAAATATTCCATAAAGTCAACACAAAGCCCACATTCATGAAAACTCTACAACCTCATCCCGCCTTTCTGGAGTCTGTTACATGCTGCACTGTTTACTTAATGACCATTTGTGGAAAGCTAACCTAACTGAGTGTGGAAGAGTCCACAAAACTTGAACAAACTGAATGACAGATTTATCATGGCTCATCTTAATTCAAACTAATGGCATCTAATCTACTCCATTCTAAGTAACTTGAACAAGTAACGATGTTATATATGTGTATTTATGTGTGTGTACATGTATGTTAAATTATCATATGTAAAATATGTAACAATTTAGGTAATTATTTTCCAAGTCTAACAATCACTCATGCCTCATGCTTATCAATACCTATCTTGTATTAGTGTGTGTGTGTGTGTGTGTGTGTGTCTGTGTGTATCAGGAAGTGAGCAGGCCCGATGGATGTAATGGCTAACAATACAGAGGCAGAGATAAGACATAAAGCAGGAGGCTAACATTAATTAAACATATAATTTATATATACATATAAATGCATAATTTGTATCTGCCTATCTAATAACAAAGCATATTATAACACATGTGGTGGAAGTCAACACAAAATATTTATTTATTGCCCCCCCTTTGTTTTGCACAACCTTGTAGATACCATTAGTGAAAACATGAACTGACACATCAACATGTCCCAAAACCAAATGACAACTTACCTGTCTAAGACTCTTGGCCAAGTGCCTGCTCTCTGTATCATTCTTTCATCCTTCACCATCTCATGGAGACAGATTCACTGTCCTCAACAGATCCACAGGTCAAAAACATTATTATTTATGCTTAGCTTCTTTCAGATTAAAAAAAATAACTTGTAGTCAAACAAAAAGGAAACAAAAATTTGCATGCTCTATCAATCTTCCTGACACCTTAGATGCTGAGATTTACAATTTCTGAAGGCAATAGGGAAGGAGCCCTGGTTAGGAGAATAGAAGCTGATTTCTGGGTATTAAAAGATTATTTGAAGACAGGTTGTCTATATTTGGGAAATTCTAGCTTCTTATTACATTATTCCTTATATACTACATCAGAAAGTTAAATAACAGCACAGTTAATGTTAACATAGAACAGTAAATGCAATTCATACTAAATGCAATCATTGTTCCAATATCCAAAATTTCTGTTTACTAGAAAATGTAACTTAACTTGAGGAGCATCATATCTTTACCAAGTACTAATTAATAAGAGACACTATCAGGCTTGAAGATCATTCTTCTCATGTCTTCTTAAAAGCATTACATGTCATTTTCTATGAAAATTATAAGAACTTTTGAAGAAGAAAATGTTAGCAAGACAATGGTGCAATAGCAATACACATGGAATGTTTGCAGCTGTCAGTTGTACATAAAAGGCTTTATAAAATCCTATTTTTAATCCCCTGAACACAATTGATCCTGTTCATACATGCATAGATGTGTTCAAAGGGTGAGTTAAATTAAAATTAAACATTAAAATGAAGCACATGTAAGTTAGGCATTTGTAAATTATTTGTATATCATTTCTAAGTATATAATTATTTAAACATATTCAATTAAGTGAGAAATATCGTTTAATTTACTTTTGTGTTGAAGTTGAAACATATGGTATATCTAGTATTTCTCTTATTCCTTTAAAACTTTTTAAATTTAAATTTCATTTTTTTATTTTACATTTTAGGTTATTTATTTTTGTTTAATATGTATGAGTATGTTTTTTCCTGAATGTATGTCTGTGCATCATGCTCTCAGTGCTGATGGAGGCCAGATGAGGGCATTGAAATCTCTGGAACTAGAGCTATATGTCATTGTAAGTTACCATACTGATACTGAAAACTGGGCCTTGGTCTTCTATGAGAGCAGCAAGTGTTCTTTTGCCCCCGAGTTATCTGTCCAGACCTCTATTTTCGTTTGATTGCTTGTTTTTAAAATTTCATATAAGTACTATGGTTTATATCATTTCTGCCCCTCTTTTTCCCCACTCCAACTCCCACCTGTCCTTTATTCTCTCAATTTTATAGTCTTTTCTCTATAGCTATTATTGATACAAATACATAAACAGATAGAAAAACAGATGACATATGATAGATAGACAGACAGACAGTTAGATAGATATTACTGAGGCTAGTATTGCTCTTAGATATATGTATAGGTCTGACCATTTCTACTGGATAACCCATCGGGAAGCTTTTCCCCAAAGAAGACTGATTCTCCCTCTTTCAACAGACACTAATTGTTTTATAGTTCTTTTTCTAGATGTTGGGTTCTTGAAAAATTCTTATCACATTTCATTGGCATTTCTTCTTATACAATGTGTGTTAGTGTTTCTCTCTATATATGAATCTGTACCATGCGTGTACAGTGCCTGTTGAAACCAGAAGAGGACATCAAATCATTAAAATTGAATTATAAGTGTCTGTCAGCCACCATGTGGTTGCAGGGAACCTAAACTTGGCTTCTCTGTAAAAGCAGCAAATGCTCTTACCTTGTTAAATGTAATCTTGCTATGTTAATGATAAAATCTTCCATTTTATTTAGACAGAAAAGGGAGGTGATGTATGCCATGAATGTATTTTATTGCTATTGGTTAATAAAGAAGCTACTTTTGTCCAGATACTATGTATCTGAAAAACCTAACTAACATGACTACAAGCTTGACTATTAGAGATAATTATCTATTAACTTATTTTTAATTATACATTTTTAAATGAGCTGCATGAACAATACTTTAATCAAGAGCAAAAGTATACATATAACACATTTGTTCTAAAATTTATATCAATAAACTAAGATCCATATCAATGCAAAGTACCCATCTTTATATAATATCCCTTTTTAAATGTAAAGAACCATTTAGAAACAATATTTGGGGAATTTAGGCATAGTTCTCACCAAACTGGTTCCTCCTTTTTGTTAGGTCAAGTAATTTTTGGTGGTGTTTATGGCGACCTTTCTTGAGGTCTTGGTCCATCAAACCACATTAGTTTGAAAGGATACAACAGGTTCTCATCCTCTCTGGAAACAAAAGAAGAACTTCTTTTCTAAGCAACATATCCTTAGACTCAAATTTTGAAGACAAGATACCTTTAAAGTACATATGTTGCTTTATTTTAGCAGCCCATGTAATGAAATATCTCCCTCTACTTAGTGCCTTCACAGTCAAAAAATTCAAAGAAAACACAATAACGTACATAATCCAGATTCTCTATGTACATTCCATCTTTATGTGGCTTATTTCTCTTATTCCTTTTAATCTATGACTCTTTGTACTCTGTCTTATTGAGTTACTGTTTTCCCAACCAGTGTGGTAGTATGTCAAGGCAGCAGTAATCAAGGCCCTGCAGTCTATGTGTGACAAATCACTGTGGCAAAAGGTAATGAGGCTTTAACAGGGACTATGGTTTCCATTTAAACTTGAAGTGACAGGCTGTTTTCATTGGTGGGAATTGAAAATGTGCATTGCTTAGATCATTAGCTATATATCAAATGTCTAGGGCTGTTTCCATGTCTCCAGGAAAAATACTGAGGTTGGTAATACCAGTGCCTGCTATGCTTATCCTACAATGACCAAGCAAATGAATTTTTCCATGGTGTATGACAGGACCATAACCCAACATCCTTAAAGTCTTAGTAAACATCCTTTATGTACAGATCTAAACATAGGATTCTCCATAGAAGAAACTCAAATGGCCACAAAATGCTTATGGAAATGTTCAACTTACCCATCAGGGAAATGCAAATAAAAACTACTCTGAGATTTCTCATTGTACCTGTCAGAATAGCTAAGGTCAATAATGCAAGTGGCAGGTCTTGCTAGCAGGGATGTGGAGCATCCCAAGAAACAGCTATTACACTCATAAGAATATACCCAAAGGACACTTCATACTACGACTATTATACCTGCTCAACCATGTTCATTGTTGTTCTATTCATAATAGCTTGAAATGAGACGCATTCTAGATGTCCCTCAATAGAAGAATAAGTAAAGAAAATGTGGCACATTTACACAATGGAGCATTACTTGACTATTAAAAATGACATAAAATATGCAGACAAATGTGAAATTAGAGAAGAAAATAATCTTGAGTGAGGTAACTCAATTCCAGAAGGATAAATATGCTGTGTATTTACTTAAGCGCAGATATTAGCCATTAAGTAAATTATAACTAAGCTACAATCTGTAGAAACAGAGAGGTAAGGTGTAGAAGCAATTACTGGGGCAACGCATGGATCTCCCTGGAAGTAAGAAGGAGAATAGATTTTATGGGTGAGTTAGGGGTAGAAAGGATGAAATTAGGAAGGACAGGAGGGAATGGGGACTATAGCGGGTTGAAGAAGGGAATACATTGAAATACAGAGAGATTCCGGGACAATTTGAGGAGTGGTAGGAAACTTAAGGCAATGGAAACTTCATAAAATATACAAAGACAAGCCCAATGACCTCTCCAATTATTAGGGGATATGGAATCCCAACTGGTCATCTCTTGTTACCAAATGAAGCCTCAAGTGCCAGAACCAGTTTGCACCTAATTTAGTTGATGGCCAAAGGGATCCCATGAAAATTCCCAACCATAGCAGGCTGTTGACAAGACAATAGGTTGCTTTCCAGACTGACAGAAAGGCCTCAGCTAAAGATAACACTCTCATAAGTCATTAAACATGGAACATTCTAGATTTTGCCTTCATAGACCTCTCATCTATTCATTCTAGTGTCTTTGGTAGAGAAAAGTACTCTGCTGGTTAGTAAAAGAGAAACAAACACCAACACAGTAATAAAACCTTTGATCTATGTTCTTTTCCTATCTGTGAAATATGCTAGAGTAATGATAGTAAAAAATTTGAGGGAATAGCCAACCAATGTCTGGTTTAATTTCAGGCCCATAGAATCCATACTTATTACTGCTTATGTAACTAAGAACCAGAGACTATACAGCCCAGAGTTCTGAGGCAAAACCACACCCTATTGGTCTAAGAAAAAATAGTTATAAAATGACTCTAAAGGACATTCCGTTGTAATTATAGACCAGTGCCCTATTCAGCCATTACCAGAGAAGCTTCTTCTTAGGGCAGATGGGAACAAATACAGAGACTCCCAGCCAAAACTTTGCAGAAAAAGAGAGACTTTGGACCATAGAGCTTTAAATTGGAATGGTTCCACCAAATCTCTCCCTTTATAACTCAGGGAACTCTGCAGAAAAAGAGGTGGAAAGAATGTAAGAGCCAGAGGATATGAGGGATACCAGGGATAGACCTCTTTCTAAATGACCTGAGCAATCCTTGTATGAACTCACAGAGACTGAAGCAGCAAGCACAGGGCACCCTGCAGGGCTCTATATCAGCTCCTTGGCTCATATATTATAACACTAAGTTTAGTGGTTCTATGGAACTCCTGAGCATGTGACCTAGTGGGTCACCAATTCTTGACCCTTCTTTTGGACTCTTTTCATTCTGTTAGTTTATCTTATTCAACATTAATGTATGGTGCAGGACAATTGTCTATATTCTGTCAATTATGTTTTAAATAAACGCCGATTGGCCAATCGCCAGACAGGAAGTAGAGCAGGTCAATGAGAACAAGAGAATTCTGGGAAGGAGGAAGCCCATTCCTCTGCATTCTTGCCCAGACACAGAAGAAGGAAGATGTGACCTGCCCTGCTGAAAAAGGACTCAATGACTGTGGGAACCAGGTAGGACAGAAATCCCGAAAACAAATGGTGCCAATGTGTGGACAACTGTATCCACATAAAGCCTGACAGAGCTTGGAAAGTAATTCTAGGCAGAAAAGAATAGAGTAAAACATGCCTTCTTGGTAGCAGCCATTTCTTGAGTCTGTTCTGCTTGCTAGAAGCAAGTGCTCTCCTTTAAGAGTGACTTCCTGACTCAGCTTTAGCTGAAAAACCTTGCAGCTCATTTAAGAGGTCTTGCCATGAAACACTTAAATGGTGTTGATGAAAAACTGATTGCATGGTTTTTGGTTTTCAGATGTATCCCCCCCACCATAAAAAAGCTGTGCTGTTTTAGAACGCCAGTTTTCTGTGCTGTCCTGCCAGTGCAAACTCTGAATCTTTCAGAGTATTTTAGTATAGTTTGTGAGCAGACTGTTGCGTTTGCTTTCTGGCAGGGACTTTGAAATACCATAGAGTTGTGGCAATAAACATGGCTCCATCCAGTACCTCTGCCATGAGTCTGTAATCTCAGCAAACTAAGGAACTGATTGTATCTAGCCATCAAAGCCACAGCTTTAATCCTCTCCATATTGCTAAGCAAATTAAAGACTCACATGGTCAAAAAAGAGAGATATACAGTAAAGAGAGATTCAAAGATGAAAAAAACCTCTAAATGGTTTTCAGTGTGTTAAAAATGTATACAGGCTTAAAGTCCTTAAAAAAGAAAGAGAGTAGTTGGGTGTGGTGATACACACTTTTAATCGCAACACTTGGTAGACAGAGGCAGGCAGACCTCTGTGAGTTTAAGGCATGGTAGCACACACCTTCAATCCCAACACTTGGGAGGAAGAGACGGGTGGATCTCTGTGAGTTCAAAGACAGCCTGGTCTACAGAGGGAGTTCCAGGACAGCCAAATATATACAAAGAACCTATCTCAAAAAGTAAAAGTAAAAATAAAAGAAAGAGATTAAAATAAAGCCACATAAAGATGGAAAATACACAGAGAATCTGGATACTGAATGTTATTATGCTCTCTTTGAATTGTTTGAATGCTGAGGAAGGAGAAACAGGTACAAAAAGATATGTATTTATAAATGCTGCTAAATTAATCCAAGATAGGTATTTTGAAAATGCCTTGACTTCAAAATTGAAGTCAAAAAGTACATTACTTTGGAGAAGAGATTTTTACTTTTGTTTCCACAGGAAAGGAGAGGCTGGGGATTCATTCTGAGTGAATAAAAATCAGGTTCAATCAAGGAAGACCACCTGAGAAATCTCTGGTAGGAATAGATGGTCCAGATGTCTACATCCAGAACAGATTCAAGACTGCTGCCAGAGATGATCAAGACTCACAGGATACTCCGGTCAGGACTTGATCATAATTCTAAATTTTCTTTAGGTCCCCATAAGATTATCAGCACCCCTAACCAGCAGGAAGTAACCTGGAAAACTATGCCCACATTCCTCAAAAATGGACTATGGATGTTCTTGTTTCCAAAAATGAGCAGAAAATTGTGCGGGACATATATAACTATATATCTCTCAATGTTTTAAATAAATGCTGATTGGTCAGTAGCCAGACAAAAAGTATAGGTGGGAAAATCAGACAGAAAGTAGAGGCAGGTCAATGAGAACAAGAGATTTCTGAGAAGGAGGAAGCCCATTTCTTCCCAATCCTGTCCCAACAGCAGAAGAAGGAAGATGTGATTGCACTGCTGGAAAAGGTACAGAGCCATGTGCCTAACATAGATCAGAATAATGGGTTAATATATGTTATGACAGTTAATAAGAAGCCTGAGCTAATGAGAGAATCAGTTTATCATTAATATAGACCTCTGTGTGATTTCTTTGGGGCTAAACGGCTGTGGGACCTGGTGGTGGGACAGAAACAAGGCAGGACAGAAACCTTGGCCAACAAATATAATGGTTTTAGTTTTATTTTTTATATTATATTTTTTATGTTCTCTTAGAAGTCCACCTTTTCTAATGAGAGACAGAAAAGGAGCAGATCCAGATGAGATGTGTGGTGGTGAACAAGAGGAATAGAGGGAGGAGAAACTGCAATTAGGATGTATTGTATGAAAAAAGAATCTATTTTTATTAAAATGAGAAGAAATAAACCAAAAAAGAAAATAATCCTAATTTCTGCAGATTCTTTACATTTCTGTACCAGTTTTAAGAATTTATATCCCGAGAGTATGTTCTCTGGATTTCTTCCAAATTTCTTGGGACAAATGCAAAGGTTCTGTCGTCAATTTTGCCATTCTAGACTTTAAACCAATGTCAAAAAAGCAGTTTGATGCTGTTACACCAATCCATTGTACCCATTCAATAAGAGTCCTGAAAATGTGCTGGGTTTAGCCCTCTATTGCCACCCAAGAAGAGCTCTGTCACCGAACAGCACATTGCTATTTCCACTGGAAATTGATATTGTCTTTTCCTTCCCAAGCTTAGTTTTTTTTTAATGTGTTTTTATGTGTAGTTTGGATAGTATTCTCATTGGTTCCCAATTTTTCTCACAGCTGGAAACTGAACTGTAAAGACAAAACTGCATTTACAGAACTGTTTTTGGATGAGTGAATAAGAGGGCAGGGTAGTAAAGAAAATGTAGGTTAGACAGAGTTCTTGGATCCTATGAATGGATATTGAGATTTTGTGATGTGATGTGATGTGTGTGTGTGTGTGTGTGTGTTGATTTTTGGTATCAAGGATAGGATAAGAAAAAAAGACATAATCTAACAGGGGTTCAACTACATAAAGGCAAGATGGATACAAAGAAGGTAGATTAAGCTCCAATCTGTTATTTGCAAATTCAGCCTCAGCAGCAGTAGGGACTGACAATATTTGGGGTCTATATCTATCTAGACCATGTGCAAGAAAATTTGAATTCAAGATAAGTGTTCTATAAGAAAGCTTCCAATGGTATGCTGTATTTGATTAGACACAGTTAAACACTCCAAATTGAAGGTAATTTCTACTTAAGTCTTCACCATACAAAAGGACTTAAGATTTTTCAGAACCAGTTACTGGAAGCAGCACCTCTACAAATGGTCCAGGACTCTACATCTATTTTACTGTAAGTTGATGGAAGACTGCCAGGTTTTCCTACACTGTACTTCTGAGGAGTAGCTTCAAAGCTGTGATTAAGTAAACGCCTAGCTTGAGTTGTGTTCAATTCTGAGGTGGGTCAATGTGGTGTTGGCACCAGAAAGGTGAACTAAGGTTTCCATCACTGTGCTTCTGTTCTATTTAACAGGAAAGTCATGTTCTACCTTCTCTGTAAGGCGCCGTTGCTCCTGAGGCTTCATTGATGATTTGGTCCTTGGATTAACAAGAGGCATTCACAGTTGCTTTGTACAGTCCTCTCTATGGTTTCTGTGATAGTAAGAGTCTTCATGTCTTGGATCTTCAAAATCTTAGATCTTGCCATTGCTTCTCAAATAAAAGTGGCTATTTATAAATTTCAGTTTAGAGTGAATTGTTATGAAAGTAATGTAACTATTACTAATAGCTCTTTGACAAATGGTGCAGAATACATTGTCTGTCATCCTTAACTTGTATTTCTTTTTATTTGTTTTTGTCCTGAGTATTTTTCAGGCATCATAGAAGTGTCCTCCCCTGGGTGATAATACCCATGCAGGAGTTTATTTAGACATCAAATAATTGAAGGCTAAGTACTCTTTTTTTTCCCTCAAAAAATCTCACTGTAGGGGTTTGTCACCAACTCACATCTCAGCATTAGATTCTTTAAAGGAAAGATTAAATCTAGAAGGTGCCTTTCAGGAAGCAGGAGTCTGTGAGGAACTTCCACAGAAACCATCTAATAACAAGTAAATACTTCAGTGTATTTCAGTGTTCATAAGTGGTTATATTTTAATCCCATCCTCCAATTCAAGGCTGCACCTATGTGATACTGTGTATTCATGGACACTGAACTCCAACAGACTTGGATTCTGGCTCTTATATTTCCCAGTAAAATAACTTTGGCTAAGCCTGTAGCTTCTCTGAGCACCGTTTTTTCTAATCTGTTTAAAATGGTAGGAACACTAGTGCGACTTAATAGTTTGTTCTAGCATGTACAAGAGCTATTATATATGTATTGAAATGTCAAGAAGTACTCAATACTGAATGTCAATAAACACAATGTGCGTTGGACAATATATTACTGTTCTTAAGTGATTCCTTAAGAGATGAAGGTTACAGATAGCCTCCTATTCTAAATGAATGTTTATATTCAAAGGTGACAATCACAGCACTAAAACCAAATGATAAATGAAAACCCAAGCAAGTAACATTAGAATGAAGAATATACATGATGAGATAAATGTTAAAAATTAAGCTTATAAATACCACCAAATGACATGCAAATATACCTTTGGTTTACAGTTTAATATGTTATGGGATGTTAGTGAAGTTCAGACAGTTTCTAATCTAAGCTAACTGGGAGGTAATAGGTGATGCGTGCTTAGGGTAAAGGCTTATTCCTGGGGCCCTGTTGACAGAGCCTCTGAGGAGAATGTCTGCAAAGTGACCAAGGGGGATTTACACATCAGATGGCAGAAAGGAATGATCCAAAGGAGCAGTGCAGCCCTGAATTCTACTTCTAGAAGCATCTTAGGCCAGATCCTCTCTGACTGCCTGACTGACTGACTCTCTCTCTCTCTCTCTCTCTGTCTCTCTCTCTCTCTCTCTCTCTCTCTCTCTCTCTCTCTCTCTCCTCCCTCCTAAACTGTGTAGTCTCCCAAAGGGAAGCAATGCACTCTGGAATAGAGTAAGCAAAAGCAAATGAAGAAGCTAGATAGCCAGCTAAGGAGATTTTCCCATCTAGCTTCTAGGAAAGGTTTGTGTTGTTATCCTCTTATTATTTCCTTTTTGCCAACAAAAAAAACAGGCTCACTGAAGTCAGGAGAGTTTGTAGCTTTGCATAGCTACTACTTGTTAAGTAGTTTATCTATATTAACAAATGAAAATTGGACTTATTATCATGCTCCTATGTTTAAAGAATGTGAACATTATGAAATATCAAGCCCCTAATCATCTGCATCTCCTTACATCTGTAGCATGTAGAATGGGCGTGAGAATACTTAGAATCTATTCTCTGGAACTCCTTCTAAGCAAAAATGAAATCAGATATTATATTATTAAACATTTGGGGATTATATGAGCAAGGGGGATCATAATCATTATGGGAAAACCCACAGAGACAGTTAACCCAAACTTGAGAAAGCTCACATACTCTAGTCTGATAGCTGGGGTTCCTGCATGATACCAAACCAGGCACTCTGCATGTGGGTGACAGTTTTGTAGTCTGGTCTGTTTGTGGGACCCCTGGCAGTGAGACCAAGATCTATCCCTAGTGCGTGAACTGGTTCTTTGAAGTCCATTTAACATGGTGGGCCTTGCTCAGCCTTGATGCAGGAGACAGAGGGTGGGAAGATGGAGATGGGCAGGCCTTGGTTCTGCCTCAAACTAATGTGACAGACTTTGTTGACTCCCCATGGGAAGCCTTATCATTTCCGAGGGCAGAGGGATGGGTGGAAAAACTGTGGTTGGTATATAAAATGGAAATAAAAATAAAAGAATGCAGACAAGAGTTCTGGAGAAAGTCAGAGTACAAGGTACAACAGCTTAGGCTCTGGCCAAAGTATGAAAGAAAAAAACAAAGAAAAAAAATGATGGTTATGTCATTCTGAATCTCTTTGAGTCAGGTCTCAGGGATAGGAACTCTGTGAAGAAAAGTGATATTACTTCATTAAATGGGTAGTTATCCCACCTGCTCTTTTAACTTAGCCTGAGGAGAGTCTGTCTTTTCTGGATTTTTCAGGGGTGGTCTCTATGAACAGGAATTCCTGGAATGAAGGTGTTTCTGCAAATGCTGATTGACTGATCAGAACTTCAGTTACTTGGAGGGTTGGAGGGTTGCAGCTCTGGAGTCCAACTATAATTTATCTTGAGCTATCTTTACCACCTAAATCCTCACCTCTGTTGCAGACAACATCATGTGACTAAGAAATGCAAACCTTTAGGAATGTATTAACTTTACAAAGCTTTATATTACACCAACCAAATGCCTAAGAATGTCATCAGATAACATGCGAGGTAATAGCTTCTTTCTCAGCTTTACTACATCTTCATAACTCAAGTTCCTACCAATGTATTTGAAAGGAGTCTTTATTCATAACTTTGTTTATTTCTATAAGAACTTCATAAAACCACATCCATGCTGGAACATGGAATTTGGTGTAAACTAATTGTGTATTTCTAACCAAAATCACTATTTATATTTGACTCCAGAATAAATAATCTCATCCACTTTAATAAAAAGAATCATGTTTTATGTCAACCATCTTTATCTGGGTCATTGGGCTGCCAAAATGGAATGGTCTCCACCTAGACCAGAGATTTTATTCTCTTGACCAGAGGAAAATATTTTTTAACTTAATGGTTTTCGAAAGTCTTTAAAACAATTTGTCCATTGTAGTTAATAATTTTAGATTTCTGATTTTTACATAGCCTTATTGGATTCTAAAACTCATACCAAATTTATGGGGGTCATAGAAATCAATGAACTCCACCATAGGTATATAGGATAAGAATTCATATTAGTCAACTAAGGGATATGGAGAAGAAAGTCAGTGTGACAGAAATAAAGGAACTGAAAAACATAATTCTTAGTCCTTCTTTATTCCTTTTTCAGTCTTTAATATTTTTAGCCTAAATCTCAAGCCTGCATGAATCTCTCCAAGAAAGGCTCTGCCCAGCTCATTACCCCACTCTGAGAACTCCCTATTACTTAAGAGACAAGGAAGGAGGTTTCCTTGTGGAAACTGCTCTGTTACATTGGCTTAGCTACACAGTCATCCTAGTGTTACTCACGTGATGTACACAGAAAATGTGTTCTGACTCTACCACCACTCAGTCTTCCTCATTTGCATATTAACCCATGATTGATTCCTCCTTTGAGAAAACTTTCTATTCTGGTATCTTCTGCACTCACAACCATTTGCACACAAGCTCCTCTCTAAAAGTTCTAGAAGGTTTATAATCTGATCACAATGCTCCTGCTGTGAAATGACAGAACTGGGATCTCATCAAGTGTAAGGTGAGGGGGCAGAGTCCTCAGTCCTCAGCAGCTGCTAAGCTTCGGTGCCAAAACAATATCGGAAAACATCACTGAAAAACAGCAAGAAGAGAGATACACAGATGAATTTTAGTATGTTGTTGAATACCTCAAACAGCAGTTCTTACTTACTGTATGTTGCTTAAAAAGAATGAAATATGATGGTATGTAAATTGCTTTTAATTAATTTCATGAATCTATTAATATATATATGTTTACTATATAAACTTTATTAATACATATGCATTTAATAACTTATGGACATTAATAATACATTGTATTAGTTCTAATCTTATTTCACTGTTACAAATCTACTATTTTATGGAGAATATGTCATAATAATAATGACTTTATATTTGAATAGCTTTCACATATAATTATTTTAGAAAATTATCTTATTTGTTATATGAGACATTGCCAAGGAAAAGTTACATTAGTGAGAAAATTAAACTGAGGTTATGATTTTTCCCAAAATACATAAAATCTAAGACCCAAGATCTAAATATCTGAAAATGGTTCCATACTTTCCTCATATCATGCAGAAAACGAAGGATAAAGGCTATTTATTTACATTGTAAGCCTTTGAAGGTTTATCAGCCACTTCTTGAGGGTGGGAGGCAACCAGTGCAGTTTCTCTTTCTGTTTCTCAGATTTTTTGTTGGCTTTTTTTTTTTTACTATGAATTGCATAAAAATAAGAGAGCTACTTTACTGGATGCCTTCTTTCTCAGTGGAAGTCCGTTCTATATTTAGCAGTTGTGACTTGTTTTTTTGTTGCACGGTGCTTGGCTTTGATAGCCCTCTTCGTTTTATTTATATTCCTGAAAGTGAAATTCATCAGCAACGGCAAATAAAGTCACCGCCATCACTCACAATATTATTTTCACCAAGTACGAAATATAAGCAAGGGTTTGGCTGAAACATATTGATCATGAAATTTCCTCTGAGATACACTATTTGTCATAACTGTATTTTTAGCCAAGAATAATGAGTAGCTGATAAAATGAATTATGGTAGGACATAATTGGCAAATGGAGAGCATTTTGCAGAAATCACTCAAAGTATTTTGAATTTCATTTCTCGTCATGGTTTATTTAACACTAGCTGAGTGCTCAAAGTCGCACACAAAAGATTGATGATCTTTTAGAGCAATTCCTAAGTGTAATATTATGTCTTAAAGAATTATGCACATCTCTTTAAGGGTTCTGAGAAAGACGTTAGGAGGCATCAATAACAATTCAAGAATTACTAACCATCTGCATTTGTAAATCAAATAGACAGGGGTTTTCCCATGTAACCCCTAAAGGAATTACATAATCTAGAAAGTCATTTGTTGAAGTATTTGTATAACTGTTCAGTTTGTTATTGAAAGGTAATGAGTTTGTGCATATCCTTGTATGTCCCAAGAAAAAGAACAAAGTAGAGTAATGCGAGCATCTATGAAAGGAGGAGAATTTAATGCTCAGTATTGGCATCGATGTTTTAGTGAGTGTTTCCTGAAGCATGTCTAATCTCTAAAGAAAATCATAAGTGTTGTGTCTGTGAAACAAAATATCAAATATCCCTCCTGTGACCTGAACATGATTATGACAATTTTCTATCATATATGTTACTTCCAAGGAAAGGCTTGCGCAGCTGATATTTGCCACATATCTTACTTGCTGCTTTATATTCACTACTGTTTTTCCCACTTCACTGACTCATAGACTCATTTGTTCCCCCACACCATGTCATATCTTAATATTCTTTTCTAACAGTTTGATCCTCAAGAGATGGTTTAGATATAGAATCACAGAACTTGATTCAAGTATAGTATCTGAGGTCTTTTAACTCTAGAGTTGCAGAACTTGATTATTATGGTATCTGAGGTCTGTTAGCTCTGGACTTTCAGGGCTTTTTGATCTTCTCTATTCCAACTGATTTATCTGTGACATGAAATTAGTGACAGTACTTGGGCACAAGGCAAACCAAAATAACTTAGTGTAGGGTCTTCTCAGGACTCCACCCACATTTGTAAGTCTCTTGACCCTTCCCAAGCAGAGATTTCTCAATTATGAAATGGGAGAGAGTATGTGTATTACATACTATATAATACAATTACATATACTTTCAAATATGAATTCTGAGCTTACCCAGTAGCTTTAGCGTCTGCCCAAAAAGCAAAAAGTATATGATATTTGGAATGTGGCAGTTTAGTTTGGTGTTTTAGACTTAATTGATTTGTGAATTCTGATTTCTAAAAAAAAAAATGAATCTCTTCATGAATAAGCCATTTAGCCAACTGTAGGTGATATTTCTAACACTGAAATAAAACAATCCCAGTTATTTATGAGGATCACTGTGGAGTGCCAAATGAGACCATGTGTACAACTTTAAAGATTGGAAAGTGGGTATTTTAATGGCTTAGCTATTAAAATCACAATTACTAAGAGCCAAATGGATTTTTATTTGTATCTTTCATTTATTTTTAGGTAAATTAGAGTCAGTTACTTACCATCCCAAACACTTCACTCAATATGAAGTCTTTTTCTAATGAACTGCATTTAAAATCCTCAACTCTACTGCTCAGAGAACCAAAAGTTATAATACATGAATCAAGAGTCTTTGCCAATATGTGTCTTAGCTACCACTGCTCATTCACAAACACAAATATAGACACCCACACACAGCAGAATAGCATATGCAGTTACTTAAAGCAAGGTTATAGTTCAATATTAAAAGAATACTACGGAGTAACAGAATGTTTCACAGGATGGGTTCCTGAGTAGGGTGCTGTTTAAATGTTGCAATAGGCACTGGATAAATGGTCCAGAGGTTAAGAGAACTTGCTGTTTTTGCAGAGGATGTGGGTTCAGTTTCCACCAGCAGTATAGAGGCTCTCAAATACCTGTAACTTCATTTCCAGGGCTTTGGGGTTTTGACACCTTCCTTTGTTCTCTACAGAAACCAGATATGCATGTGCTACTTGTTCAAATGTGCAAGCACAATGCACATACACATAAAACAAATATTAGTCTTTAAATTTTGTGGTAAAGGTCAAGAATATTGGACCTAGTGGAAATGAAAGACACACACACACACACACAGAGAGAGAGAGAGAGAGAGACAGAGAGAGAGAGAGAGAGAGAGAGAGAGAGAGAGAGAGAGAGAGAGAGAGAGGACAACTGTAGGTATCAAAGAGTTGGAATGGAAGTCTGAGAGGGGTCAATTGAGTGAGAAAATAAAATATACCCAATAAGGAGAAACTTTCTCTGACTTGAATGTTATATGCTACCTGAAAACATATACTGATAAGTGTATGCTTAAAACTGGATTGACATCAGAAGTGAGGTTTATGTACAGGACAGTGGGGATATGTTTCAATTTAAAGCCGGACTGTGGCATTATTAAAATTGTGCATGAAGAAGTTGCCTTATTTCTGTATAAGTTCTAGCTTCACTTTTTGATCTGTTAATGACTCTCAAATAAGAATCAGCCTGTTTAGAATCATGTTCATATATGTCAATGCCAGTAGCGTCTTCCTATCAGCAAAGGAACAGTAGAGTGTGGGGGGCTTTAGGTACATAAAGAGCTCTTTGTCTATCTCACACTAGGTCCTCAGCTTCCTTCTGCCTTATGCTTCCTCAGAGCCTTATACCTCCTAGGTGCTCTGTTGATTCATTTCAGACCCTCTAGCAAGATTCCACTGCCATCCCTGAAACCCCGTATTAGCAGCTGCCACGTGACATAAGTTACTCTGTTTTTCCATCCCCTTTTCTCTTAAAGTACAGTGACATTTGTGATAAAATGGTTCATTTTCTTACCCCTTCTTGGCAGTTCATATCACTTGACTTTGTCAACATCACATACAATCCACTAGTTATGAAAAATGTTGCTGACACAGCACTAGAAAACCAAATATCGGGTGGTTTTAAGGGTTCTTGGTTCCCCAATGTCTGGTGTTTATATTATAGCAGTCTTTAAATGAGACCACATTTTGTTGGCATAATTTTCCATTTTTATTTCCTTTCTGAAGCCATATTCAGTGATAAGGCTGTTTATATCAAAGATGAGTGTTGGGATGAATATCAAAGCCAGTGTGGTCTGCTGCATCTCTTCCTTAAAGTGAATCTATAACTTGAGGCAAAATTTTAAATTTTCTAGGACTGAAAGTTTAGGCAGTTAGACTTTCTATACACATTTTAGAATGCTGTCATGTGCACTGTGATCAACATGTTTAATTATTCTTGTGAGTACCAGAATAACATAGTTTGCAGTATCAGGTATACATTTTCTCTTGTATAATTAGCTTCAAATCAAACCATAAAGTGATTGGTTGCACCAATAAGTGCCATGCCACTGTCACATATTGCTCAGCAGGCTGATGTTGCATCATCAATTCTAGTGCTGTGTAAAACTCTTTAAGTGTTTTTTCTTCACAGCAGCCTGAGTAGCACATCTGGTTCCATGTAAGCTGGCCAGAAAAAATGAAGCTCCCCAGTCAGTTTAAGATTGATTTCTCTATGTCCTGTTTTCAGAAATAAAGTCATATCACCTAGATATGATTGGCCACCAAGAGCAAGGATGACATACTAAGCTGTTTGAGAGAATTATGCAGCCTGTCCGATAAATTGTGCATCCATGTCTGTCTGTGTCATTATTAACCTTAGTCAGAGAAGATTTTTTTTTGCTGTTTTTGTTGGGTGCAGCCATTAATACAAAGGTTTTATGGAAAATCAAAGTGCTAAGAATAAGTGACTATGAGAGTTCACCCCTAAAACTGGCATAAACATCAACTTTCCTACGTTTAAGTTCATAGAACATCACTGAAGAGGGGGAAGAGTAGTGTCAGAATTGGAGAATGGAGAGAAGTGATGTGAAATGTTGTCTTCTGGACGAGATATCACTGTTACACTCATGAAGTCATAGATGATTTGGCAACTGCAAGAACTGCACTAGGTCAAACTCAGCAAAATTACATCATCGATATGGGAGGAGGCTCACAAGGCCACACCCCTGCTGAGGAGCAATTGAGGACTGCTTAGGTAGTAGAGTTATTTATCTCACAGGGACATGGCCCATTCTGGTTACATATGCTTCAGTGGATGGCTTCATGTCTGTGAACATACAGGAAGCATAAATTAGACTCAATGGGTTATAAAAAGAGTAATAATAATAATAATAATAATAATAATATAATAATGTGAGGTCATAATGAAAACACATTGGGAACTTGGGAACAGTTGGAATGAAGAGTAGGGGAGAACATGATAAAGAAGTGTTGTATAATTTATTATAGTGATATTTTGTTTATCATCTAACAAACAAGCTTGCCTGAAGATCAAAGTGCAAAGCTAGTCACACTAGTCAGCCATACAGGCCAGGCAGTGGTGGTATACATCTTTAATCCCAGAAGTCACACTAGGTAGGCATAGAGGCTGTGCAGCAGTGGTGCATGCCTTTAATACCAGTACTAGAGAGCAATATAAGGTTGGATGAGTCAGGAACTCACACTCTTTTCAGTTTGAAGATTCTGTAGTGGTAAAGAGCTTGCTAATGACTTGACTGCTTTGCTTTTCTGATCTTCATCTTGAAGTCCAATATCTGTTTCTAAGTTTTTACTAGTTGTGATAAAATTGATGAAAATTTCCAAAAATATATTAAATGAATCGCTTAGAATAAAGAGAAAAGAATAATGACAATAAAAATTTTCAATAGTCTCATTACCATGTGGTCTCTGGGCTTCACTCAGTCTTAAGAGGGATGACAAGAAAACTGGAAAGGCAAAAACTGAAAACCACTACAGGTATCAGAGGAGTCAACACAGTTCACTTTTACATTGTGGGTGCACTTTGATTATATCATGCCTCAAGAAGCAAGGAAAGTGGAGTCTCCAACCCCCAGCTCCTGCTAATCATTGAATAATGCTTCTAACTTGCAAAATTATGAGTATTTTTATGAAATTTATTGAATCTTTTATTTTGGCCAGATAAAAATCCTCATAAAAGACTTCTCAGGTATGTGTAATAGAAGACCAGTAAGTCATTGACACACCAGGGTACTGAACATACAGGGGAGGATTGTAGGTCATCATCAGTCTTTACATCGGTGCTCAACCACATCTATAGAAAACACAACACATCTTATGAGCACATTTGCTAACCCTGTGGTTTGGCAAATGCAGACTGTGATAGCCTTATTTGTAAGTGGCTGGGGAATTTTCTTATAAGGTAATTAGAGCAAGAGTTCCCTTTTTTGACTTTGCTAATAACATACAAAATTTCAGCCTTGCAGCACTTGTAGAAGTCTTGGTGAAAATAAAAAAACATAATATTGGACCCATGAAAAGCCTCCAGTACTACCACAAAAGTTACTCAGTAATGAACACCTGAGCATGTACTTGGGAAGATGGGAATGGAAAGTGCTGAAAGTAAGTCAGTTCTTGTGACTACTAAGAAACTCTATTTCAAGCGATGTTCACCTCAGTATAGGTCGATATCCAGCTAAAATATCTACATTGCCACCCAATTTAATGCCTATCTCTATGCCCATTCCTAACCATCTTTATTTAGTTATTTTAAACTTCCAATCTTTTCCAGACTGGTATTTGGCACTGCACTGATGTACTCTCTAACATTTGACCATTTATTCTCTGAGTCCTTCTCACTACAGAGGAATAACCACCACACCACATCTGTATTTAGCAGACGTTTAAACTTAGGGTTGTTCTTTAGAAACTGTTTGACTCTCCCATCAGCCTGTGCTTGTAATGGAATTGTAAAGTAATTTCTGATTATTCTTCCAGTGTCAGCTAACCTAGTACCCAGCATGGTATAAGCCAAGAAGAGACATTGGCAGAAGAAGGTAAAGTAGCATAGATATCCTGAGCACCTTTTTGTATACGCTCCACATTCTGCCCTGCTCAGTGCGCTAAGCATCATATTCAGAGTGTGATGGATTGATTCAGCACTCCACTGGGAGTTCTCAACTCACTACAGGTGAATCTCATTTCACCTTAACTGCATATTGCACAGGTCTAGTTCAGTTTCTGTTAAGATTCGGTAGTTTAAACTTCATGCCATCGCTGGGTGGAGTGGCACACCCCTTTAATCCCAGTACATAGGAGTCCGAGGCAGGTGCATCTCTGAGTCTGAGACTATTTTGGTCTACAAAATTAGTAGTTCCAGGACAACCAGGGCTACACAGAGAAACACAGTCTTTCCAAACAAAAATAAATATGTAAATACACAATAGACAGACAGACAGATTGATCAAAAACTTGGTGTCATCATCCTGAAGATGAACTCAGAGGGTGCTGAACCTCTTTATTTGTTCCTCTTTCCTATGGGGCAGCATCAGGTAAAACACCTTTCTCTGATTTTTAGCTATTTTAATTATTTTTCACAGAATTTAGTAAGTGAGTATGGTATTTACATTATTCTTCATCTCCCCTTCCTTCTTCCAGCTCTTTCCATGGAACCCCTAGAAAAGAGCCAACTGCTGCCATTTTCTCCCTCTGATTTTCAACCGAACCTTTCTATTGGGAGACAGAGAGCCCTACCTCGGCTGTTTGAGCTTTGCCCCAAACAGCTCAGATAAAACTCTCATTTTAAAGACCTTTTTGTCTATGCTTAAGTTCTTTTATTTCTTCATAATCCCCCCTTTCATTCCAGTAAAGAATGGATCGCACCAGCTCCCTAACTACTTGTTTTGTTTTCGAGACAGTTTCTCTGTGTAACAGTCTGAGCTGTCCTGGTGTTAAGTACTTCTTAAATCTTGCGTCATTCCATCAGCTATACAGTGCTTCTTCAAGTCAATTACGAGACATGGTTATTCTAATAAGATCAGCAATTAAAGTAAATTTCTATCTTCCCATCATGTTTCATGCCAGTGTCTCAAAAATCAAATGTAATGAGACCACTTCCTAGTAAAGTTATGGGTATAAACTGTCGTTCATAGTCACAATGCAGAATAAGCGCAATAGACGTTCTTTGGAACTATCTTTTGACAATGAACACCTTGCAAGCAATAGGCTATAAGCTGCTTTCATTTTTAAATTATTTCTTTTATCTTTTAACTTAGAATATCATTACATCATTTCCCTATCCTCTGAACCATCTCATATACCGCTCATGCTCTCTTTTAAATTCATGACTTGTTTAAAACGTACATACTAGTAAAATTACTCAGACTGAAGAGGCTATGCTTAAGAATATATATGTATATACATGTATTTATGCATGTAACCTTTTTTAAAAGCTGGTTTTCTTTTAAGTTTTGCATATCAAAAGGAAATGAGCAAGTAGCTTGCTAAGAGCTGTTTCTGCAAACGTGAATCATGCTCTGTTGCAGCAAACCCAAAGCCTAACTATAGAGCTCCAAGTGTTTCCTTACACCAGTCCTTTTTTGACTTTTTGGAGTCCTTTTTGACTTTTTGGAGTATGCTAATATATGATCTTCCATGTATAAATCAAGTTACCTTTACCTTTCTGATTGTACTCAATCACTACTGGAACTTACTGCAGAGGATTCTATTGTTTGATCTCATTCAAAACTGATCTTCTGCAACATCTGGGTGCACGGGGCTGGGGGGGGGCTGGGGGGTGGATGTAAGGGGAGATGGGTAGAGAGAGGGGAGAAGGGGAGGATTGGGGAAAACTTGGGGGAATGGGATGGGTGGGATGAAGGAAGGGTGGATATGGGAGCAGGGAAGTAAATATCTTAATTAAGGAAGCCATTTTAGGGTTTGCTAGGGTCTTGTCTCTAGAGGGGTTCCCAGGTCCAAGGAGAGGTCCCCAGATTGTTCCTTGGGCAGCAGAGGAGAGGGTGCCTGAACTGGCCTTGTCCCATAGCCACACTGATGAATATCTTGCATATCACCATAGAACCCTCATCTGGCGATGGATGGAGATAGAGACAGAGACCCACATTAGAGCACTGGACTTAGCTCCCAAGGCCCAAATGAGGAGCAGAAGGAGGGAGAACATGAAGGAAGTCAGGATCACGAGGGGTGCATCCACCCACTGAGACGGTGGGACTGATCTAATGGGAGCTCACCAAGGCCAGCTGGACTGGGAGTGTTGAAGTATGTGATCAAAATGGACACTCTGAACGTGGCTGGCAATGAAGGCTGACTGAGAAGCCAAGGACAATGGCACTGGATTTTTATTCTACTGCATGGACCGACTTTGTGGGAGCCTGGTTTGTTTGGATGCTCACCTTTATAGACCTGGGTGGAGGGGGAAGGACCGTGGACTTCCCACAGGGCAGGGAACCCTGACTGCTCTTAAGGGGAAGAGGTGGAAATTTTTAATAAATAAAAATAAAATAAATAAATAAATCCACTATATTGGTAAGATTGGGACATACTATTTTCAAGATCCTCAGGGCCATTCAACTTTGACCCAGTTTCTTAACAAAAACAAGTACAAGCTAAAGCATCCTGAATTTTACTTTGGATGAAAGGTTCTAATATTTACTCAGAACTCTTTAGAGCCTAAACACCTCATAAACTTGTCAGGTTCTCAATAATTGACAATGTATACTACTTTTCTTTCTTTAACCAAGGCAAGCTGACATGGCACCATTTGGATACTGCAGAACAGTAAATCTTTGGTTCCCAAGGCACATTCGATCTACTCCCTGTCTTAGGAAATGAAATGTTATTGAGACTCACTCATTTTAAGAACTAAGACTTCTCAATGGTGTAGAACAGTAATTTTCACAAAGACTTCAAGAACTAGAAAGACCAAAACTATTTGTAACCGGCTCCTTACAATAATCCACTAGTGGGCTTTGGCATAGTGAAGTTGTATAATGAATGGAACACTATCTAGATGGATTGTTTTCATTGACGTTGTGATAGAGAGCAGGTTAACAAACTTCCATCTTGAGTGTTAGTTTGGACTGTAGTCTTTCCAAGTGTTAACACTAGGGTATGTGGTCACTCTTCCTTGTAAAAAAATGAAAAAAAAATTATCCTTTCTAGATCAGTGCAAAACTACTGTGAGTGAACAGGATGAAAGAATTTATTATAAATACCTCTAATCTCTAATGCACACACAAACATTAATTTGCCAACCACATCATTATTTTAGTCTTTGGCATATGTATAGCAGGTTGTTTTTATTTGGCAAGATCTATTTCTTATAGCGCATCTGTAGATTAATCAAGTGTTCAATAAAGAATATCACTGTCATATCCTTGATATTTTTGAGGGTGACATTAATCTGTGCCACTTTAACGACAATGTAGTATTCATATGATTTACTATAAATGGAGAAGGGAACAGTTTCACAGGCTTCCGCGTTGCCCTTTATAGCATAATAACTCTTCATCCACAGATGAGGGAACAAGGTGATGGTCCTGTCAGCTACTAAATATATCCATGACAATTATATGCTCACAGGATGCAGAAATGACCCAGTCTTATTCACTCAGAAACTGAAGAGAGGCATATTTGGGTCATGTTCAATTACTATTCATGCTATTTTTATATATGCATAATCTTAAAAGATATTACATTAATCCTTTTGCTGTGGTTCAACTTTGTGTTCAGAATCCTTCAAACACACAGATGTTCTTTTTATCCTAACAAAAATATAGTTTTATAAACAGCTGTGTGTTGCTTTGGAAGATGCATCTCTTATTAATTTATAATGAGCAGGAATGACATTATGGAACCATTCTGTACACTGGTATGGCCTTTTAATCAGTAGATTCAATTTTCCAACTGACTTAGAACTGGGAATCAGGTTAGAGACAATGGTTTTTCAGAGAAGTAACTGATGTTAGGTGTTTGTATGGATGCTCTTTTTAATTAATTAATTTTACATCTCAGTCACAGTTCCCACCCCCATCTGTTCCCATTCCCCAAACTAATCCTCCTCGGTTCCTGTTTAGGAAGGGACAGATCTCCCATGAGTGTCAACAAAATGTGGCATATCGAGTTGCAGGAAGACTAAGCACCTCCCCATGTTAAGGCTGGGCAAAGCAACCAATTTGAGGAGTAGAGTTCCAAAAGCTAGTAAAAGAGTCAGAGACACCCCTTGTTCCTACTGTTAGAAGTCCCAAAAGAGGACCAAGCTACACAACTGTAACACATATGCAGAGTAGTTAGGTCTACTCTGCAGTTAGGTCAGTACCATACAGGCTCTCTGTTGGTTCAGTCTCTGTGATTCTCCAGGAGCCAAGGTTAATTGATTTTGTGAGTTTTCTTGTGATGTTCCTGACCCTTCTGGCTCCTATAATCCTTTCTCCTTCTCTTCCCTGAACTCTGCCTAATGGCTGTTAGTCTGCATCTGTTTCTACCAGTTGCTGGATATTGTCTCCGTGATAATAGTTGTGCTAGGCACAAATCTGGCCACTGTAGATGGTCAGTTTAGGCTATGTATAAATTATTGCTAATAGTCTAAGCTGGAATAGTTCTTTTAGATTCCAGGGAGTTCTCCTTGTGCCAGAATTTTACCTAACCCACAAATGCCCCTGCCTTTTTCAGCACTCCCTTTCAGTACTCTTTTCTTCTATCCTCCACCCCAATCTGATCAATCACATTCTTTTCTCTGGTAGAGTTTTTGGAGTCTCTGTATACCACCATATCATCTGTGAATAATTATACATTGCCTTCTTCCTTCCCAATTTATAGTCCCCTGATTTTCTTTAGATGTTCTAGCTAGAACTATGTTGAATATGAATAGAGAGAGTGGGCAATCTTGTCTTCTTCTTGATTTTAGTAGAATAATTTTGAGTTTCTCTCCACTTAATATGATGTTGGCAATGAGCTTACTGTATATTGCTTTTTATCATGTTTAGGTATATTCCTGGTATCCATGATCTCTCTAAGACTTTAATCATGAAGGGGTATTGAATATTGTGAAATGTTTTTTTCAACATGTGACAAAATGATCATGTAGTTTTTCTCTTTCAGTTTGTTTATATGGTGGTTTACATCGACAGATTTTCAAATGTTGAGCCATCCTTGTTTCTGTGAGATGAAGCCTACATGTTGATGGTGGATAATATTTTTTATGTGTTCTTAGATTTGGCTTGCCTGTAGTTTATTGAGTATTTTTGCACCAATATTCATGAATGAAATTAGTCTTTAGTTCTCTTTAAATTTTGAGTTTCTGTGTGGTTTGGGTATTAGTGTTTCTGTGACTTCATAGAAAAAAATTTGACAATTTTCCTTCTGTTTCTATTATGTGGAAAAAAAAGACTATCTTTATTTGCTCTTCTTTGAAAACCTGGTATAATTCTGCCTTAAGGCTTTCTGGCCCTGGTCATTTTTTTTTTTTTTTTGGCTGAAAGAATTTGATGACTTGTTCTATTTCCTTAGGGATGATAAATCAATTTAGGTTGTTTAGCTTATCTTGACTTAATTTTGGTAAGTGGTATCTGTCAAAAATTTGTCCACTTTTTTAAACGTTTTCCAATTTTGTGGAATACAGGTTTTTGAGGTATGACCTAATGATTCTATGTCTTTCCTTTTTTGTTTAGCTTGATGTTAGTCCCCTGTTTTGTTTATGGTTTTGTTGAACTGGGTATTATCTCTTTGCCTTTTAGTCAATTTGGATAAAGGTTTACCTATTTTGCTGATTTTTCTCAATGAACCAACTTATTTTACTGGTTCTTTGTATTGTTCTCTTTGTTTCTATTACATTGATTTCAGACCTCAGTTTGATTTTTTGCTGCCATCTGCTTCTCTTAGATGTGTCAGTTTCTTTATCTTCTCTAACTTTCAGGAGTGTTGTTAGGTTACTAGTATAAGATCTCTCCAAATTCTCCATGCAGGCACTTAGTGCTATAAACTTTCCTGCTCTGCTTTCATTGTACCCCAAAGTTTGGACGTATCATGCATTCATTTTCAATAAATTTTAGGAAGTCTTTAGCTTCATTCTTTATTTCTCCCTTTCCCCAATTGTAACTCAGTAGAGAATTGTTCACTTTGTACATGAGTTTGTAGACTTTCTATTGTTTCTGTTTTTGTTGAAATCCATTTTTAATCTGTGTAGGGCTTATAAGATACAATGGGTTACTTCAATTTTTTGTATCTGTTGAGACTTACTTTGTCACAGAGCATATGGTTATTTTGGAGAAGGTTCTGAGATGCTGAGAAACAGGCATATTCTTTTGTATTTGGGTGAAATGCTTTGCAGATATCAGTTAGGCCCATTTGAATAATAACATCTGTTAGTTCTGTTATTTATCTATTTAGTTTTTTTCTGAATGTTCTGTCCATTGGTGATAGTGGAATGTTAAAGTCTCCGACTATTATTGTGTGGGGTTCCATGGAAGACTTAAGCTTTAGTAACGTTTCTTTACAAATGTGGGTACTCTTACATTTGAGGCATAAATGTTCAGAATTAGGACTTCATTTGGTTAAATTTTTCCTTCGAAGAATATGCATTCCTTTCTCCTTTGAAAAATTTTTTTAAAAGTCTATTTGTTAGATATTGGGATATCTACAACAGCTTGCTTCTTAGGTCCATTTGATTGGAAAATCTTTTCCAAAAGTATTGAAAAATTTTTCCAATACTTTACTCTAAATATTAGAGTAATGGCTATCTTAGAGTTAAGTTGTGTTTCTTGTATGCATTAGAATAATGAATGCTGTTTTTGTATCCAATTCGTTAGACTATGTCTTTTTATTGGAAAATTGAGTCTATTGCTTTTGAAGAATATTAATGACTAATGATCATTAATTCCTGTTGTTTTTGTTTGGTGGTGGTGGTCTTGATAGTGTGTGTGTGTGTGTGTGTGTGTGTGTCTGTGTGTCTGTCTGTCTGTCTATCTGTCTGTCTGTGTGCTTGTCTGTGTTTATGTGTTTCCTTTTGAGTTTGGCTGGTGTGAGCTTATCTACTGCCTGTGGTTTTTGTGGGTGTCTTTTAATATCCTGGGGTTGCAGTTTTTCTTCTAAAAACTTATGTAGGACTGAGTTTTTGGATGGATATTGTTCAATTTGACGTTGTCATGAAATTCCTTGTTTTCTCCATCCATGGTGATTCAAACTTTTGCTGAATATAGTAGTCTGGGCTGACATCTGTGATCCCTTAGAGTTTGCACAAGACATCAGTCCAGACCATTCTGGATTTTAGGGTCTTTGTTGAGGAGTCAGGTGTGATCTAGTAGGTCTTCCTGTGCATGTTTCTTCACCTATTTCCTGTGCTGCTTTTAATATTCTTTCTTTGTTTTGAATGTTTACTGTTTTTTTTATCATGTTCTAATTCAATCTATTTGGTGTCCTGTAAGTTTCCTGTACATTTGTAAGTATGTCATTATTTAAGTTGTGAATTTTTTTCTTCTATGATTTTGTTAAAGGTATTCTCTGGGTTTGTGAGTGGGGCTTTTTTACTTCTTCGATTCCTAGTATTGTTAGGTTTGGATTTTTCATAGTGTCCCAAATTTCCAGGATGATTTGTGTTAGGAATTTTTCTTTGACCTATAAATATATTTCCTTTTTTTTCACTGATAAATCTATTTCCATGTGGCTAAACTTAGAATTATGGGTTAATTTAAGTTGTAAGAGTTAGTTAATAATAAGCCTGTGTCATTGTCCACACAGTGTTGTAATTAATATAGTTTCTGTGTGATTAGTTGGGTCTGGGTGGCCAGGAAACAAAAGTACAGATCTGTTTACAAATGGTGCCAATGAGGAACAAGACTTTCCACCTAAATTGTGAGGAAGCTTTAAAACAAAAAGACTCTAAACAGACAAAGAACAGAGTCAACCACAGCTTCTTGGCAGCAGCATTATTTCTGGGGTGAGAGCTTTGTCTGCAAGAGGCAAGCAGAGGCAAGACTTCTTTAAGAGAGGCTTCCTGACTCAGCATTAGCAATGAAAACTGTTCAGCTGTTTTAAGAAACTCCGCCATTAAACACTTAAATGATGTTCATTAGCAGCCTGGTGGCATGCTTCTTGGTGGTAACATGAACCTATAAATGCCACAAAGTTGTGGTGAAAAAATGTGGTTCCCACCATCACTTCTGCCATGATGCTAGACTCTCAGAAAGTCAAGGAGTGGCGCTGAGCCAGCCACTAAAACCACAGCTTTAGTCCTCACATATCGCTTAGTAAATTAAAGACTCATGTGGTCAGAAAAAGATAAAGGTATACAATAAGAACAAATTTAGGTAAAAAAGAAAAGCCTCTAAATGGTTTTCAGTGTGTTTAAAATATACATAGGCTTAGGGGAGAAAAGAAAAGGGATAGAGGAGGTCCTTAAAAAAGGTAATATTTGGGTGTGGTGATACATATCTTTTATTTTATTTTAAATAGTATGTTTGTGACTACAGTTCTTTGGATCTTCTTTGTCCTTAAGTGAAAAAGTTTCTACTTCCTTGCATATGACACATACCAATGCAAGCAAGAAAAACACCAATATACATAAAATAAAATTTAATACTTTTATAAATATTAAAAAAAAATAAGGATTTTTTTCTCTGTGATTTTTTCCATGAACTCTTTAGGTTGCAGTTTAATATATTTAACATAAAATAAATAATAAATTATTTTCTTTCTTAAAAACAAGGATAAATACATCTGAAAAAATTTTGATTGTTGAAATCATCTCTGCGTAATTATTATATAATTAGATGTTCATTTACCAATGAAGTACAGATATGAAAGTCCAAGTTTTCAATATATTATTCACAAAACTGAATTAGGTAAGCAATTAATAATATTTAGGAGGAATTTTCTTGTTTTCTTAATTTCTATTGAAGCAATCTTTTTCCCAATAATTTTCTTTTTTTATAAAAGTTTATTAATTTATAAAAGTTTCCACTTCCACCCCTCCTTCCAACACCCTCCCACTCCCCCCACTCACTCTCCTCCTCTCTCTCCAACTCTAAGAGCAGACAGGAAGTTCAAGTTCCTCCCCCCTCCTTCCAGGTCCTGGAAGGTGAGTATCCAAACAGACTGGATCCCAAATATCCAGTATATGCAGAGGAAACAAATCCCAGTGTCATTGTCAATGGCTTTTCAGAAAGACCCAGTGCCAGCCACATTCAGAGAATCCGGCCACGTTCAGAGAATCTGGTTGGATCATGTGCTCGTTCAGTCCGAGTCCAACTGGCCTTGGTGAACTCTCATTAGATCAGACCCCTTGTATCAGTGGGTGAACGCACTCCTCACGGTCCTGCTTTTCTTGTTCATGTTCTCCCTCCTTCTGCTCCTCATTTAGACCTTGGGGGCTCAGTCCAGTGCTCCAATGTGGGTCTCTGTCTCAAACTCCATCCATCAACGGGAGAAGGTTCCCTCTGGCCATGCCTTCTTTGCTCACGTTCTCTTTCCTTCTTCTTCTCCTTTGGACCTAGGGAGTTAAGTCCAATGTTCCAATGTGGGTCTCTGTCTCTATCTCCATCCACCGCCAGATGAAGGTTCTATGGTGATATGCAAAATATTCATCAGTATGGTTAAGGGCCAAGGCCAGTTCAGACACCCTCTCCTCTGTCCAGAGAACAATCTGGGGATCTCTCCTTGGACCTGGGATCCCCTTTATAATAAAGTCTCTTGTAAACCCTAAAATGACTCCCGTAGTTGAGATATATACTTCCCTGATCTCATATCCATCCTTCCTCCGTCCCCCCATCCCAATCCCCCGAGCTTTCCCTAATTCCTCCTCTACTCCCTTCTCTCTAACCCTCTCCCCTTCCAACACCCCCCCAACCCACCATACACCCGAGGTTGCCTGGCACTCTTGTCTACTTCCAATCTCCATGATGATAACTACATGATTTTCTTCAGGTTCACCTTCTTATTTAGCTTCTCTAGGATCACGAGCATTTAACTTCTTCCTTTCCAATTCAAATCCCCTTGATCCTCTTACGTTGTTGTAAAGCTAATTCTAGAACTTCAAGCACTATATTGAAGAGGTATGGGGAGAGTGGACAGCCTTGTCGTGTTCCTGATTTCAATGGAATAGCTTTGAGTTTCTCTCCATTCAGTTTGATGTTAGCTGTCAGCTTGCTGTAAATAGCTTTTATTATATTTAGGTATGATCCTTGTATCCCCAATCTCTTCAACACCTTTATCATAAAGGGATGTTGAATTTTGTCAAATGCATTTTCAGCATCTAATGAGATGATCATATGGTTTTTTTCTGTCAGTTTATTTCTATGATGGATTACATTGATAGATTTGTGTATGTTGAACCAGCCCTTCATCTCTGGGATGAAGCCTACTTGATCATAATGGATAATTTTTCTAATGTGTTCTTGGATTCGGTTTGCCAGGATTTTGTTGAGGATTTTTGCGTTGATGTTCATGAGTGAGATTGGCCTGTAATTCTCTTTCTTGGTTGTGTCTTTGTGTGGTTTTGGTATCAGGGTAACTGTAGCTTCATAAAAAGAGTTTGGCAATGACTCTTCTGTTTCTATATTGTTTAATACCTTAAGGAGTATAGGTATCAGCTCTTCTTGGAAGTTCTGGTAAAATTCTGCATTGAAACCATCTGGCCCTGGGCTTTTTTTCGTCAGAAGGTTTTTGATAACAGCTTCTAATTCTTTGCAACTAACAGGTCTATTTAGATTGTTCACCTGGTCTTGATTTAACTTTGGTAAATGGTATTTATCTAAAAACCAATCCATTTCTTGTACATTTTCCAATTTGTGGCATACAAACTTTCATAGTAAGATCTAATGATTCTCTGAATTTCCTCTGTGTCTGTTGTTATGTCTCCCTTTTCATTTCTGATCTTATTAATTTGAGAGTTCTCTCTCTGCCGTTTGATTAGTTTGTCTATGGGTTTCAATCTTGTTGATTTTCTCCAAGAACCAACTTTTTGTTTCATTGATTCTTTGGATTCTTTTCTGCATTTCTATTTTGTTGATTTCAGCCCTCAGTTTGATTATTTCCAGTATTCTACTCCTCCTGGGTGAGTCTGCTTCTTTTTTTTCCAGAGCTTTCAGGTGTGCTGTTAAGTCTCCAATGTTGTTTTCTCCGTTTTCTTTAATTGGGCACTTAGTGCTATGAACTTTCCTCTTAGCACTGCTTTCATTGTGTTCCATAGGTTTGAGTATGTTGTGTCTTTATTTTCATTAAATTCAAGGAAGACTTTAATTTCTTTCTTTATTTCTTCCTTGAGCCAGGGATGATTCAGTAGCTGACTGTTCAACTTCCACGCGATTGTAGGCTTTCTGGTGTTCGAATTGTTATTGAATTCTAACTTTTTTCCATGGTGATCCGACAAGACACAGGTAGTTACTAATATTTTTTTGTATCTGTGGAAGTTTGCTTTGTTACCGAGTATATGGTCAATTTTAGAGAAGGTTCCATGTGCTGCAGAGAAGAAGGTATATTCTTTCCTTTTTGCGTGGAATGTTCTATAGATATCTGTTAAGTCCATTTGATTCATTACCTCTAGTAATTCTCTTATTTCTCTGTTGGGTTTCTGTCTGATTGACCTGTCCATTGGTGAGAGAGGTGTGTTGAAGTCTCCTACTATTAGTGTGTGTGATTTGATGATTGCCTTGAGTTCTAAGAGTTTTTCTTTTACATAAGTGGGTGCTTTTGTATTAGGGGCATAGATATTCAGGATTGAGACTTCCTCCTGATGAATTGTTCCTGTTATGAGTATGAAATGTCCATCTCCATCTCTTCTGATTGATTTTAGTTTGAAGTCAATTTTGTTAGATATTAGAATGGCCATACCTGCTTCTTTCTTAGGTCCATTTGTTTGGAAAACCTTGTCCCAACCCTTTACTCTGAGTAGATGTATGTTTTTGTGGTTGAGGTGTGTTTCTTGTAAACAGCAGAAGGTTGGATCCTGTTTTCATATCCAATCTCTTAGTCTGTGCCTTTTTATAGGTGAGTTGAGTCCATTAATATTAAGTGATATTAATGACCAGTGGTTGTTGATTCCGGTAATTATTTTTTTTTTGTGTGTGTGTGTGTGTAGTAGAGTTTGTGTGTTTCTCTTCTTTGAGTTGTGGTTGTGAAGGGTCACTAGATGTCTGGGTTATTGTAGGCAGTGCTGGCAATGTTGGATTCCTTGGGTTGTGATTTTCCTTCTATTACTTTTTGTAAGGCTGGATTTATGCCTACGAATTATTTAAATTCATTTTTATCCTGGAATATTTTGTTTTCTCCATTGATAGTGAACGATAGCTTGACTGGGTATAGTAGTCTGTGTTTGCATCCATTGTCACTTAGTTTCTGCAGTACCTCTATCCAGGACCTTCTGGCTTTCATGGTTTTCATAGAGAAGTCCGGTGTAAGCTTGGTAGGTTTACCTTTATAAGTTACTTGACCTTTTTCCTTTGCAGCTCTTAATATTCTTTCTTTAATCTGTATGTTTTGTGTTTTGATTATTATATGGTAAGGGGATTTTTATTTTTCTGATCCAGTCTATTCGGTGTTCTGTATGCTTCTTGAACCTTCATAGGAATATCATTCTTTAGGTTGGGAAAGTTTTCTTCTATAATTTTGTTGAATAAATTTTCTGGGCCTTTGATCTGCAATTCTTCTCCTTCTTCAATCCCAATTAGTCTTAGATTTGGTTTTTTTTTATTGTGTCTTCGATTTCTTGAATGTTTTGTGATGAGAATTTTTTGGATTTGCCATTTTCTTTGATCAGAGCGTTTATTTTATCTATGGTATCTTCAGAATCTGAGATTCATTCTTCTATCTCTTGTATTCTATTGGTTATGCTTGATTCTGTAGTCTCCGTTCATTTACTTAGGTTTTCCATATCCAGCCGGTTTTCAGTTTGTGTTTTCTTCATTGCCTCCATTTCAGTTTTCAGTTCTTGAACTGTTTCCTTTACCTGTTTGATTGCTTTTTCTTGGTTTCCCAGGGTATCATTCACGGATTTTCTCATTTCTTCAAACTTTTTGTTATACTTCTCATCCATTTCTTTACTCATTTCTTTTTGTTTTTTGGTTTTTTTCCAAGTTTATTAAATTATAATAGTTTCCATTTCCACCCCTCCTCCCAACACCCTCCCACTCCCCCACTCCCTCTTTTCCTCCCTCTCCATCCCTAAGAGCAGTCAGGGTTTCCTGCCCTGTGGGAAGTTCAAATTCCTCCCCCCTCCCTCCAGGTCAAGGAAGGTGAGTATCCAAACAGACTGGATCTCAAAAATTCCAGTATATGCAGAGGAAACAAGTCCCAGTGTCATTGTCAATGGCTTTTCAGAAAGACTCCGGGCCAATCACATTCAGAGAATCTGGCCACATTCAGAGAATCTGGTTGGATCACATGCTCGTTCAGTCCCAGTCCAATTGGCCTTGGTGAACTCTCCTTAGATCCTTAGATCTCCTTAGATCAGTCCCCTTGTATCAGTGGGTGATCGTACCCCTCGCAGTCCTGATTTCCTTTTTCATGTTCTTCCTCCTTCTGCTCCTCATTTGGACCTTGGGGGGCTCAGTCTGGTGCTCCAATGTGGGTCTCCGTCTGTATCGCCATCCATCGTCGGATGAAGGTTCCCTCTGGTCTTGCCTTCTTTGCTCACATTCTCTTTCCTTTTGCTTCTCGTTTGGACCTAGGGAGTTAAGTCCAGTGTTCCAATGTGGGTCTCTGTCTCTATCTCCATCAATCACCAGATGAAGGTTCTGGCCCTCTTGTCTATTTCCAATCTCCAGGAGGATAACTACATGATTTTCTTCAGGTTCACCTTATTTAACTTCTCTAGGATCATGAATAATAGGTTCAAAGACCTTTAACTATGGCTAGAATCTACTTATGAGTGAATACATACCATATTCCTCTTTTCGGGTCTGGCTTACCTCACTCAGTAAAGTGTTTTCTATGTCCATCCATTTACTCATTTCTTCAAACTTTTTGTTATACTTCTCATCCAATTCTTTAAGGGAGTTATTCATATCCTGTTTAAGGGACTCTAATGCTTTCATAATGGCACTTTTTTCCACTTCTTCTGGATTAAGGTGTTCAAGTGCTTCTATTGTAGGGTCATTGGGATCTGGTGTTTTCGTGTGTTTTTTCAGATTGTTGGAGGATGTCTTGCCTTGGCGTCTGCCCGTCTCTTCCTTCAAATGCTCTCTATTGGATCTTCTGGTCCCTGGTCAGGTTCACTTGTTGGGCAGGGTCTTCACTGACAGAAGACCTACCTTTCCTCAGGCAGGCTATTGAAACACAGACAGTTCCTCCTTTCAGGTTGCACCTACAGCCCAGGCCCAGTGCGCAAGGCAACTGAGCTGGGAAATTTTATGGCCCCCCTCCAATGGCTGTCTGCTCGAAGTCAGTGTCCCTTGCTTGTCAGGAATGTTGTTGAGCTGACACAGGGCCCACCTGTCCTTAGGCAGGCTTTTAAAACACAGGAACTGCCTCCTGCCGGGATGCACCTACAGCCCAGGCTCAGCGTGCAAGGCAGCTGAGCTGGGGAAATTTTATGGCCCCAGGGGGAAGGGAGAAATATCGGAAGGTGTACCTGGATGGAAGCTGGGATGGCAGGCAGGAGAGCTTAGCAGGGTGGAACCACCACTGCAGGGTGCTCTGAGAGTCTAGTGGGTTGGGGAAAGCCTGAACTCTTCCTCGCCGGGCTCCTGCCGCAGGCCAGAAGCAAACTCACCCCTCCGATGGCTGTCTGCTCGAAGTCAGTGCCCCTTGCTTGTCAGGAATGTTGTTGAGCTGACACAAGGCCCACCTGTCCTTAGGCAGGCTTTTAAAACATAGGAACTGCCTCCTGCTGGGATGCACCTACAGCCCAGGCTCAGCGTGCAAGGCAGCTGAGCTGGGGAAATTTTATGGCCCCAGGGGGAAGGGAGAAATATAGGAAGATGTTCCTGGATGGAAGCTGGGATGACAGGTGGGAGAGCTTAGCAGGGTGGAGCCACCACTACAGGCTGCCCTGGTGATACATATCTTTAATCCCAACACTTGGGAGGCAGAGGCAGGTGGATCTCTGTGGATTTGAGACCAACCTTGTTTACAGAGTGAGTTCTAGGACAGCCAAAGAAACATAGAGAAGCCTTGTCCTCCCCATGAAAAAACCCAAAAATTTAAAAAAATAAAAATAAAATAAATAAAGTTTAAAAATATCCATGTAAAAATATAAAATAAACAACATCTAGATACTTTATGTTATTGTGTTGTCTTTGAATTATTTCACTGCTGAGGAAGGAGCAATGGCTTCTAAAATACAGTTGGTTATAAATGCTGATAGGTTAGTCCAATATATACATTTTGAAAATGCACTGGCTGCAAAATTTAAGTCAAAAGATGTTACTTTGAAGGAGAGGTATTGCTTTTGTTTCCACAGGAAATGACAGGCTTTGGATTCATTCTAGGTTAAGAAAAATAAGATTTGATCAAAACGACTCCTGAATAATCTCTAATGGGAACAGATGACCCAGTTGAACAAAGCACCTCTGTTGCAGTTTCCTCTAAGTTCCCTATCCAGAACAGCCTCAAGACTGCTGGTTGAGATGATACAGGCTCAAAGACTACCCCACTCCAGATTTGACCACAATCCTAAATCCTTTTTAGATCACGATAAGATTATCAGTGCCCCCAATCTGCTGGAAGTAACCTTTAAACTATTCCCACATTCCCACAACTTGGACTATGGCTGTTTCTCTTTGTTTACAGTGTTAGTTGCAAGTTGTTATTAGTAATGATCAGAAAAAATATTAAGCAAAAGAGACTAGATTTACAGATCTTGTTTTGAAAAGAAAAAGATGGGGAAATTGCTATGGGATAATGATCTCGTACACTATAAAGATTTGTCACTAGTATTGGTTTAATAAAATGTTGATTGGCCAGTGACCAGGCAGGAAATATAGATGGGGTGACAAGACTAGGAGAATTCTGGGAAGAAGAAAGACTCAGTCTGTAGTTGCTACCCATATGCAGAGGAAACAAGATGAAAATGTTGTACTAAGAAGAGGTACCAAGCCACGTGGCTTAATATAGACAAGAATTATGGGTTAATTTAAGTTGTAAGAACTAGTTAATAATAAACCTGAGCTAACAGGCCAAACAGTTTATAATTAATATAAGCCTCTGTGTACTTCTTGTTTCTTAGGTCCGTTTGCTTGGAAAACCTTTTCCCAGCCCTTTACTCTGAGTAGATATCTGTCTTTGTGGCTGAGGTGTGTTTCTTGTAAACAGCAGAAGGTTGGATCCTGTTTTCGTATCCAATCTCTAAGTCTGTGCCTTTTTATAGGTGAATTGAGTCCATTAATATTAAGTGATATTAATGACCAGTGGTTGTTGACTCAGGTCATTTTTTTGGGTAGTAGAGTGTATGTGTTTTCCACAGTTCCTGAATGTTTTGTGATGAGAATTTGTTGGATTTGCTGTTTTCTTTGTTCAGAGCGTTTAATTTCTCTATGGTGTCCTCAGAGTCTGAGATTCTTTCTTCTATCTCTTGTATGCTGTTGGTTATGCTTGTTTCTGAAGTCTCTGTTCGTTTACCTAGATTTTCCATAGCCAGCTGGCCCTCGGTTTGTGATTTCTTCATTGACTCCATTTCAGTTTTCAAATCTTGAACTGTTTCCATTACCTGTTTGATTGTTTTTTCTTGGTTTCCCAGAATTTCATTTACGGATTTACTCATTTCTTCAAACTTTTTGGTATATTTCTCTTCCATTTCTTTACTCATTTCCTCAATCTTTTTGTTATACTTATCTTCCATTTCTTTAAGGCAGATTTTCACCTCCTGTTTCACCTCCTGTTTAAGTTCCTCTATTGTTTTCATAAAGATCCACTTAGAGTCGATTTCTTCTATTTCTTCTGGAGTAGTGTGTTCAATTCTTCTAGTTTTCGTGCTCCCTGGATTATGGAGATGTCATGTTGCCTTTCAGGTTGTTGGAGGATTTCTTGCATTGGCGCCTGCCCATCTCCTCCTCTCTGGATGAAACTCCTCAGCACTTTCTGGATAGGACTCCCCAACACTCTCTGGGTAGGACTCCTCAGCACTCTCTGGATAGAGCTCCTCAGCACTCTCTGGGTAGAACTCCTCAGCAGTGCAACAGGGCTAGCTGGTCTTCCCAGGACCCAGGAGACAGAAGGGCAGCAGCAGTGGGGGCAGGGAGGGAACCCGTGGAACACCGAAGACCCTGCAGCAGAAGCTGAGGGGGGAGGGGCTGTGCTCTCTTCCCGGACAGGCCGGCTGCCCAGGCGAGCACCCACTCACCTCTCTGGGTAGAACTCCTCAGCAGTGCAACAGAGCTAGTTGGTCTTCCCAGGACCCAGGAGACCAATTTGTGTTTTCTTTATTGCTTCTAGTTCCATTTTCAGGTCTTGAACAGATTCTTTTATCTGAATGCTTATTTCTATAGTTTTTTGGCTTTCTTTTAGGGTCTTATTGATTTCTTCCAATTTTTGGTTTGCCTTTTCATCTGTTTCTTTTTTCTATTTTAAAACAAACTTATTTTACATACCAAACCCAGTTCCCTCTCCCTACCCTTCTCCTGTTTTTCCCACCTTCTCCCCACCCCACCACTCATCCACTCATCAGAAAGGGTGAGGTCTTTCTTGGAGAATCAACAAAGTCTCTCAAATCGCTGTGGCTGGACCATTTTTTTTAAGGAATTTACTTCATTTCATCTTTAGAAGTTCTATCATCTACATAAAGTAATTTTTAAGGTAACTTTCTTGTGCTTCATCTGTGTTGCATTGTTTGGGTCTTGCTCTTGCAGGATAACTGGGCTCAGTTAATGCCATATTGCCTTTTTTATTATTAGTTGTGTTATTACACTGGTTTTCAGGCATCTAGTTTTGAAATTATTTTAGCTTTAAGTGTTGATTCTTGCTTTTGTTTTTATAGACTAGTGTTTTGTTCCTTGGTTTCTTTTTCCTTTCTGGTCTTCTGGTCTAAATGTCCAAGGGTTTTGGTGACTAGCATGCCTTCAGGTCCAGTAGTGTGTCCCTTCTGTGTGTGTCTGGGGTGTTTGTGACTAGGGATCCCTCGGTCTGGCCCAGTCTCTGCTCTGGGGTCTTCTTCAAACATTGTAGACAAAGACATAAATGCAGATGTACTGGGTAGTGTGTATAGACTGGGATTGTTGGGAAAACTTAAAGGGGTTTTGTCGGTGGTTGGAAGTATCTTACCTGTGGTTTGTAGGACCATCCTGGTCTCCCATAAGGCTACAAGAGGTGTGAGCTTTAGTGTGAAGACTAGCAGAGTAATGCAGTCTAGAGATATTGGACAGGTTTTAAGGTGTGTTAGCTGGTCATCAGCAGAATCTTACCTGGTGATACTAGATCCTGCCTGGCTTCCAGTAAAGCTGAATACTTCTTCCAAAATAGCAGGCCTGGATATGTGACCCAGGGAAGGGACTGCAGTCTGGGGTTGTTGAACAGTCTTAAAGGGTTTGGTGGGTAGTTAGTTGCCTGGATGCTATTTATCATTTGTTAAAATCTATATATGAGACCAGTCAACAAGTAGGTGAGTAACCTTCCTGACAGCTAGACTATCTATACCCCCTGATTTTGTTTCTCCAGAACCCACTCTGCCGCCTAATCCCCTCCATCATCTTCCCTTGGGACCATCCCTTCCCCATAACTCCATCAGATTCCAATTGCCCAGGTACAGTCCTACAGTCCACACCAACTGGAAAAACAGGTGAGTGATCTGCCTCCCAGCAGAGCTGCCCTCCCCATAGCACAGAGCTTCAGTTGTTTTACAGGATGCCAGGTCAGAACTAGGGACCCAAGGTAAGAGAAAGCCCATGGCCCACTAACGCTCTTTATAGCCCAGCCAACAGATCAAGACTTGTACCCCTTTAATCCCCTTCTTCTTAACTACAACTTTGGAAAAAGATTTGGGCTTTACCTCATGATAGACGGGAACTAAGGACCCAAGGTCCCCAAAACCCCAAAGTAGAAACCCTAATGAATAGCAAGGTTTACCAATGACCAGAACCTTTATCCAATTAGACCAGAAGATTAGAAAGAAAACTGAAATCAAAGGGAAAAAAACATCAAAAAAGATATACTTAGGAATCAACACATAGATTTAAAATCATTCCAAATCCAAATGCCTAAATGTCAATGTAAGAACACAATCAATAACAGTTCTGGGTACAGAACTTCTCACCTTGAACTGAAAGGGACAGGCAGAAAGTACAAAAGTATCAAAAATTATTTAGTGTATAAATAGGGGAACAATAAATTCTTCTGTAAAAGGACGAATGGTAAATATTTGTGGAAACTACTGGAGCTAGAACAGAGAGGAACATATAGAGGCTTATAAACACATTACACAATTTCAGTTTGAAAACCAGACAGTAGCAGGAGTTTAAACCCTCCCCCAAGGTTCGAATCAGAGGGCAAATGGAGCATGGAAGCAGGCAGAAGGCAGAAGGAGAATGGTATTGCATAGGAATATTTTAGATCCTCCTTTCTCGTTACTGAGAGCTCATTGGAAATGGCAGGCAACTTAAGGAGATCATCAGATTTGTAATTGTGTCTTGATTTTTGTAAAGTCATAAACCAATCAGGCAGGCGTTAAGCAATCAGTGCAAATAGGAACAAGCTGAAGTAAGCAATAGCAAAAACTAGGAGATGGGAAGAGAAAGCTGATTCCATTTTGGGATTGCTTAAGGAAAGAATGTTGAGTAGAGAGAGGAAGAGAATTGACAGTGATGGCGAGACTGCAGATGGTGACTGGACAGATGGGTGACAAATTAAGAATGCATAACAATAAACACACAGAGCTTGGTAAGAAGGGTCAATAATTCTACTTCATTTTAGTTATTAGATTTAGCCAAAAATTCATGGGATACTTGGATTGTTAGAGCTGCAAGCACTTCTTTTAAATGGTTCTCCTTTGGACATGTTATAACCAGTTAGCGTCTAACCTGAGCCTCTTTGTCATAAACAGCACAACTAAATCGTGATGTGTCTGCACGAACCAGTCACAGGTTTTGTGTGTGTGTGTGTGTGTGTGTGTGTGTGTGTGTGTGTGTAGTGTGCATATGTGTATGGACATACTTGCATCCTCTAATAGGTTGCAAAAATGTGTTTATCTAAATTGGATCAGTATGTTTTTCTATTTATAGAAATTTATTTTTTCAAAATAATAACAGTTTACTAAAAGCTACTGTATTTTATCTAGGAGCTTGATAAATGCAGGTCAATCTAAACATAATTATTTCAATATATATGCATTAATTTTATGTGTATTATTGTAATTCAATTGTAAGTTAGTAGAAGAAACAATGGAATGAAATAAGTGTAGTCCTTATTTATAAAAACACTCATAGTCCATATTACTATTTCAGAGTCTCTCTCCATTTTGTTCTGTCTATTCTTCTTTCTCTCTTTCTTCTCTTCTTTTTCTCTCTCCATTTTGTTACAATACATAAAATACTGAGGATTAAATCTAGGACTTTGTACATACTGATCCAAGGTAACTACCACGGAACTACACTCTACCTCAATATGAGTATTAAATATTATTTTCACCTAACAAGGTGACTTATCTCTGAAACACAGAGAATATCTATTTTTACTTTTAATGTCATATGTATGGATTTAGTTAAAATCAGATATGAGAGACTCTAACAGAAACACTAGAGGAACAAAAAGATTAATAAATTCTAGGAAAATTGGTCTCAATTGAGTATTTTCCTAAATAGAATAAAACTAATGATGTATACAAAGAAGACAGTTGATTCTGTCAGGGCCATGGTTATAAATCACCATTATAATTTCATGAGACATAGGCTTCAGTACAACAAGAACTGCTTCTCTCATTTTCACCAAACTACTCAGTATTTAGTGAAAAGCCTAGAACATAAGAAATACTCATCAGTCATTGTGTAACTGAATAGATAAAATAGAAGAACTCAAGAAATTAGTCTTCAAACACCAAATAATTTATTTTAAAAAATTGGGTACAGAACTAAACAAAAAATTCTCAACAGAATAATCTCAAATGACTGAAAGACACTTAACTAAGTGTTCAACATATTTAGCCATTAAGGAAATGCAAATCAAATCAACTCTGAGATATCATCTTATACCAGTCAGAATGGTTAAGTTCAAAAACACCAATGATAGCTTATGTTAAAGAGGATGTGGAGTAAGTGGGACACACCTCCATTGCTGGTAGGAATACAAACTTGTACAACCATTCTGGATAACTGTATGGCAATTTCTCAGAAAATTGAGAATCAACCTACCTCAGGACCCAACAGTACCTTTTTTGGACATGTACCCAAAGGATGCTCAATTATACTACAAGGACATTTGTTCAACTATGTTCATAGCAGCATTATTTGTAACAGTCAGAACCTGGAAACAACCTAGATGCCCCTCAACCAAAGAATGGATAAAGAAAATGTGGTACGTTTACACAATGGAGTACTACTCAGCAGAAACACAAAGACATCTTGAAATTTGCATAGAAATGAATGAAACTAGAAAATAAAAACATCTTGAGTGAGGTAACTCATACCCAGAAAGATGAAGATGATATGTACTCATGCAAAAGTGGATACTAGCTGTAAAAAAAAGGATAATGAGCCCATAGTCCACAAACTTAGAGAAGCTAAGTAACAAGGTGAACCCTTAAACAACATATATTGATCCTCCTGAGAAGGGAAAGCAAACAAGATCTCCTGACAAAAATGGGAGCATGAGGGTTGGGGGAAAGGGAGGGTGGAATGGGTAGAGGAGGGGAGAAGGAGAGCAGGGAAGAGAACTTGAGGAAATGGGAGAGTTGATAGGGAGGAAGGACAGAGATGAGAGCAAAGAAAGAGATATTTTGATTGAGGGAGTCATTATGGGGCTAACATGAAACCTGACTCTAGACAAATTGTCAGGAATCCACAAGAATGATCCCAGATAAGACCTTAAGCTATACAGGAGGGGGATATGGTCTTGACTTGCCCTGTAGTTAGACTGATGAATACCTTAAATATCACCATAGAACCTTCATCCAGCAACTGATGGAAAATAGGCAGAGACCTGCAGCAGAGCACTGGGCTGAGCTTCCAAAGTCCAGTTGAAGAGTGGGAGGAGTGAGAATATGAGCAAAGAGGTCAAGACCATGATGAGAACACCCACTGAAACAGTCTACCTGAGCTAATGAAAGCTCACCAAATCTGACTAAACAAGGGAGAAAACAGCATAGGACTAAACTAGACCCTCTGAATGTGGGTGACAGTTGTATGTCTGGGATAGACTGTGGGACCACTGGCAGTGGCACCAGAATTTATTCATACTGTTTGTACTGTCTTTGTAGAACCCATTCTCTTTTGATGGATACCTTGCTCAGCCAATATTATTTGGAGGGCCTTAGACCTTCCTTATACAATGTGCCTTACCCTCTCTAAGAAGTGGTTGGGGTATGATGTGGGGGGAAGTTAGAGGAAATAGGAGGAGGGAATGGAGTGGGAACTGGGATTGGTATGTAAAATGAGAAAAGATAGTTTGTTTTCTTTTTAAGAAAGATAAAAGAAAAATAAAAAGCAGAGAATGGGTTCTCTCTTTCTGTTTCTCTATTCCTTTCTCTCTTTCTTTCTCTCTGTAATATATATATTATTATATAATATATAATATATATTGCAATATATATATATATATATGTAATATTATTTCTTTAGCTTTTTTTCCCTTTGATCACACTGGGTTTTAAACTTATGTGAAGCAGCAATATAAATTTTCGTGTTATCATAACATGTTTTGTAGAAATGATATTAAAAGTAAAAAAAACATTACCAGAATAATGAAATTTTGTGAGATTATAAGTGTGAAATTAACCCAAATTGAAAAAGACTTGCATTCCGATGAATAAAGAGCATTAAATTGGAAGTCAAAATTGATCTTATATACACACAGGCATTGTTTGGATGCTGAGAGGACAAATATAGAATTGAAATTGTTAAAGCCAAGTAGATTTTATTATTCTTCTGTTTCAAAAATATCTCAGAAAATTTGGAATTTGTTTGACTAGACCTACTAACCTTTTCAGTGATCCATGAGGCCTAAGAAGATGCAAATCTATGGAGAGTTCTCTTCACTAAATTTTAAAAGAATATTCATATTTAGTCTTCAAAATTCTACAAGCCTCATGAGAAGCACTTTGATAAATTTTTAAAATTTGTTTTATGATACTTTCAGTATTATAAGTGGGTTGGAAAACAATATATTAATATCAAATCTGCTAGTTGATTTAGCCAAGGATGTTTTAATTTATTTCTTCAAAATTGTTTCACAAACTAAGAAAGAAATGTCCCAATACTTATACTGTGTCAAGGAAGCAACAATATTCATATACCTTACTATACATAGAATACCCGCACAACAAAGTGTGATGTCCAGTCTTAAATGGCAATGGCACTGAGGTTGACACCGCTTGTTTTATGCTGGCCTAGTTTTATTTACGTCAGTATGACATAAACCCTGAGCAAAAGTAACTTAAGACAGAAGAGTTTATTTGTCTTAAAATTGTAGCCCAATGTTCTCAGGAAAGCAAACAAAAATATTCTTGTTAATGCTAGTACTTCAAAAGTATTATGTTTCTCTAAACAGACAAAACTTCTAACCATGGGTTCTAGAATAGGAAAAGTAAATTACATTTTTTTGCAGTTTGGCAATTTCTTTTATTTTGCAATATATAACATATATTGTTGAAGAACAAAATAGATAAGACTCATACTATAGAACAATTATGTGTTACTTTTAAAACTAAAAAAGTAATCTACAATAATAGGACTTCAGGGAGTTAAAGGAACATTTTTTCCCCCAGAACTTAGCAGAAAAGATCAGGAATTTATTTCATTTTCTTTATAAACCACATTTTATTACCATGTTTATCAATGGAAAAATGTGCTATTAGGGTATCAAGAATTGTCTATTGTTATCAAGCTGATACTATAGGATATATTATGATATTGTATAAACTATACAGTATTATAAACTGTAGTAAAGAAGTAAATAATTAATATTAAATATCTCAGAAATGTTGTTTCAACACAAAATGTAGCTTTTGCCCTACAAGGGTTACTATGCTTTATTTAACACCAAATATAAATTATCAAGACTTATGGTCACTCTTTGCCACAGAAAAGATCACATGAGCTTTTGAAGTCACAAAACAAACAAAAAAAATCACTGTTAGTTTTTTTTTTAAGTAAATTTTATTAAATTATAAAAGTTTCCATTTCTGCCCCCCCCTCCCAACACCCTCCCACTCCCCCCACTCCCCCTCCTCCTCCCTCTTCGTCCCCCAGGGCAGTCAGGGTTTCCTGCCCTGTGGGAAGTTCCAGTTCCTTCCCCCTCCCTCCAGGTCCAGGAAGGTGAGTGTCCAAACAGACTGGATCCCCAAAATTCAGTATATGTAGAGGAAACAGGTCCCAGTGTCATAGTCAATGGCTTTTCAGAAAGACTTCGGGCCAGCCACAGTCAGAGAATCCGGCCAAATTCCGAGAATCTGGTTAGATCACCTCCTCGTTCAGTCCCAGTCCAACTGGCCTTGGTAAACTCTCATCAGATCCGTTCCCTTGTATCAGTGGGTGATAGCATCCCTGGCAGTACTGATTTCGTTTTTCATGTTCTTCCTCCTTCTGCTCCTCATTTGGACCTCGGGGGGCTCAGTCTGGTGCTCCAATGTGGGTCTCCGACTGTATCGCCGTCCTTCGCCAGATGAAGGATCTATGGTGATAAGCAAAATATACATCAGTATGGTCATGGGCCACGGCCGATTCAGGCACCCTCTCCTCTGTCCAGAGAACAATCTGGGGGATCTCTCCTTGGACCTGGGATCCCATATATAATCAAGTCTCCTGTAAACCCCAAAATGGCTCCCTTAGTTGAAATATATTCTTCCCTGATCCCATATTCATCCTTCCTCCCCCCCCCCCATCCCCGGCCACCAAGCTTTCCCCGTTCCTCCCCTACTCCCTTCACTCTAACCCTCTCCCCTTCCATCGACAAATGGTAGATACATTAGTTCTTTGCCTGAAGATCAATGTCTCTTTTTCTTCAGATGTCATCTTATAAAATTGTCAGTCTTTGAACTGCTGGAAGCTAGAACCTGAGGTGTTTAACTTATTGAAAAAGTTTTACTAGACTATCACAAGGCAATTATCTCAGATGTGGAACTAGTGGTGTCTATTAAGAACAACTGAACATACCTTAAGATAATTATGGCTCTCAGCCTGCTAAATTTCTTCTCTGTAATCCCGTTCATATCTGTCATTCAGTCAGATTTCTACATGGATGTGGCTTTTGCAGGGAAGTGATGTGGAATTCCACTCTGTGAGCTGTGATTACCAGTAATAAATAAAGAAACTGCTTTGAATGTTGATAGGGCAGAACTTAGGTAGGTAGGTAAAACTAAATCAATGCTAGCAGAAAAGAGGCAGTGTGAGACAGAAGCCATATAGCCCCAATGGAGCTGGATGGAACTTTACTCGGCAGGCTACTGCCACATGGCAATACACAGATTAATAAAAAATGGTTAAATTAATATGTAAGAGTTAGCCAATAAGTAGCTAGAGCTAATGGGCCAAGAAGTGATATAAATAATATGTTTTCTACGTGATTATTTCACAGCTGAGTGGCCGAGCAGCCAGGAACCAACAAGCGGCCCTTCTTACAACAGAATTTCTGTCCATGATATGATGTACAACACTGGTTGGCAGAGATGGAGTAGAAATTTAAAACAATAGTAAAATCATGCATGTGGATCACTTTGACTAGTTATCTGAAGTGAGAGAAGGTATTTATTGACACTAAACATCAATCTATTTGTTAAGGTCAAAATTTATCTTGCTTCTTAAGAAACCCACATTCTAGTACCATCTTCCCAATGGAAATCAAAACCAACATAAACATTTTATGCACACAATATTATACATTAAATTTGAAATATTTTCACTATTTAATTATTTTATTCATTTTATCCTATAACTGCATGAAGGATTATTTATCAAAGATACATTTTTTACATTTATTATTTTGCCACTATAATGCTGCATTTGCTCTACAATTATATTATTAAGTCTTTCTCTAAAATGTCTAACTTTAATTTGTTTCTTTTTGTAAAATAATTGAGACTCTCATACTTAAGTCTTCTACATATAGACATTTTTCTTTATTTGTGTGATTTTAAAATTTTTTATTCGTCCTTCAGTTAAGGGGCATCTAAGTTGTTTCCAGGTTCTGGCTATTATGAATGATACTGTTATTAATAATTTTTTAATTTTTAATCTTTTTTTATCTTTTAAAATTTCCACCTTCTCCCATTTCCCTCCTCTTCACTCTCCCCTTTTCCCCCTCTCCCCTTCCCCCTCCCTCTCTAGTCCAAAGAGCAGTCAGGGTTCCCTGGCCTGTGAGAAGTTCAAGGGCCTCCCGCCTCCATCCAGGTCTAGGAAGGTGAGCATCCAAACAGACTAGGATCCCACAAAGGCAGTCCATGCAGTAGAATTAAATCCCAGTGCCATTGTTCTTGACATCCCAGTCAGCCCTCATTGTCAGCCACATTCAGTGAGTCCGGTTTGATCACATGCTCCATCACTCCCAGTCCATCTGGCCTTGGTGAACTCTTATTAGATCAGCCCTGCCGTCTCAGTGGGTGGGCGCACACCTGGCCTCCTGACTTTCTTGCTCGTGTTCTCTCTCCTTCTGCTACTCATTTGGACCTTGGGAGCTCAGTCCAGTCCTCCAGTGTGGGTCTCTGGAACCTTCATCTGGCGATGGATGGAGCAAATTACATTCTTAAACATTCTTATTTTAAAAGGGAAGAACCAGTGCACTAAAACAATCACACCAAAGCAAAATAAAACGCATATGGTAAATACTGTAGCTCAGTGTTTGGTACCTAGAACTCTTCTAAGCTCCAAAGATATCAAGGAATGTCCATCTCTGCTACTTGCCACCTACCAAGATATCACTTTGTCTTAGGCAAGGTCCACTCCATGCATGCATATTTCAAGGTAGAAATCATCTTGCCCTAGCGTCTTCAATATTCCATAGCCGCTGAGAGTTTACATTCACCAGTGGCCTCTCAGGATCTTCCTTCAGGGAGTCTAACACTGCCAAAATGTACTACTGTTCTTCCCGATCTCCCCCAATCTTGCATTTTGTAAATATCATCAAAGCTGTTGATGTTTACATTGCCAAGTTCATATCATATGTGACCCAAAATCCTTGGATCACAGTTTCATCAATTTTCATGTGTGGATTCCCAAGGAAGAATGGAGATTTTTAAGGTTCTGCAAGAATTATCCTCTAAGCCCTGCCAACAATATTTAAAGTCTTCTCCAGTTCAAAGTAGTAAAATCTTCCACATCTTCCCACACCCTCCCTAAAAATATGGTTAGTTCTATTACAATAACAATCTCACTTCATTAGTACCAGAATCTTGTTAGTAAACAAAAATTATTCTTCAATTTCATTTATTCAAGGTAATATTCAGTTGCCTTTCATGATGTTGCCAATTAAAGGCCACTGATCATACATTTGGTAGACTCTTCTCCAGTCTAGTAGAATATGAAATTTAAGACAAATTGTACATTTGTGATAGGAACATCTGTCAGTCTTGCTAAGTAGATGCTGGTGCTGCTTCCTTCAGTGAAACTTTAACCTTGATTATTTAATTAAAGTGGTGTTTCCAAGTTTCTTCAATGCAATGTTGCTATTCTTCCCTAATTAAAAGTTCCTTGCAGGAGAGACTTTTCGTTTGTATAATTATCCCACACCTTGTCAGATATTCAATCACTAATTTCAACATACTAATTATACTTTTAGACTAAGATGTTATCATGGAGTTTTGTCAGTAATATTTTTCTGTTTTATTATTTAATCTATGCTTATTGATTATGATTCTTTGCAGAAAAGCTTTACTTATTTTCCATATATCCATTTATTTCATTTTATTTATTTCAACATATTCAAGAATTGTTTGTTTTCCTGAGATATAATCTATTACTATTATATTTATGACTATTTTATTTCCCTCCATTTGTATCAGACTAGCAAGCATCAAGGCAAGTGATGCCTTGTGCTATAGATATATCACTTGAACACTTGAATGTGATGGGAGAGCCTAATGCTTTGACCTTTGTGTCCAAGTTTTTCAATGTACATTGAGAAAAGAGAAGAAAATTTTTTTCCTTTGTTTTGCAAAAATCTATATCACTATATTATTTGATTATGTATTTGTTTTCTAATTTATAGCATTTGAGATTTTCCTTTTAAATGATAATTTAAATTGTCTCTTATTCTTAAGCATCATATATCAGAATTTTTCAGAATATGTACTATATTAAAATCATACTAGTCCTTTTATATCCATTTATATTGTTTTCAGGAGTGGAACTGAAACACCCCCACCAAGTTAAAGGGAATTTATGTCAAATTGAAATTTAAGAAGATAGCAGCACACATCTAAATATAATTGAGCTGGCAATAAACACATGCACCACTGTGTAACATAAAGAATGAATATGTTGCATTAGCTTTCTTAAATGAGAAGGGGAATATTAGTCATGGTGACCTGGTGTGGGAGAATTATCTGTATTCTGTCAATCATGTATTTTAATAAAACGCTGATTGGCCAGGCAGGAAGTATAGGTGGGTCAACCAGACAGGAAGGATAGGCGGGGCAATGAGAATAGGAGAAGGCTAGGGAGGAGGAAGCTCCCTCTGCCTTTCCTGCCCAGATCACTGAAGAAGAAACATGTGAGCTGTCACACTGAGAAAAGTACTGAGCCGTGTAGCTAACATAGATAATGATAATGGATTAATACAAGTTACAAGGACTAATAAGAAGCCTGACCTAATGGGCCAATCAGCTTTATAACTTATAGAGATCTCTGTTGTGATTGATTTTTCTTGGGAGTTACCAGCTGTGGGGTACCAGGTGGGACAGAAACCCCAACAAGTCGGCCCCTCATGTTACAGTGACCAGAGTATAAACCTGGAGTTTCTAGAAGAAAGTTTTTAACCACAGAGTGGACATTTTAAGGAGGAAGTAAAACAAAATCTACCACTCATAAATTGAACCTTTGAAGCTGGCTCTACATAGGACAAATGAATAATGCAGTTGTTTTGAGGTAGTAGTACAGAGGATCATCAATAAGGTACATAGAAATTCTATTTTCAAACTTTGTAGAGGGATATTTGATAAATTTAAATTATTTTTTCTGAAAAAGGATATGTTGCAACCATTGTAGGCTTTTTTGTGCATCATGTGGTCATATATATTGCTGGGAAAAAGTGGGGAATTTATTGTACTTATTACATGGACATGAGAAGGTGTTGTCCAAAAAATATTATTTATGAACATTGGATGTACAATTTTATATAATGTTGCAAAATTATCAAACTATTCTTATCTTTACTGTCTTAGCATCACCTTAAAGGTCCACACTCATTTCAAGTTTATGAGTCATATAATTACAGTGGAAGGAACGATGTGATGACGGACTGTAGTGTGCCAATCTCTGCTGTTAAATAGCCGGAAATACCAAAACAGAGTATTTACTCCATAGACCAGACTTCTTATTCCTACTGTTTTCATTCAAATAAGAATTCTGGGTAAGGATAATATTCAGCTTTGCTTTTAAAAATATTTTTATTAGTTCTTTGAGAATTTCAGACAATGTGTCTAGATCATCGTTGACTCTCCTTGACCCAACACTTCTCAGAGCATCATCCTTCCTTCTCTATCCAATTTTGCATGCCTTTGTTTCCCTTTATGGCCAGTTTGTGATGGGCAGATATCCTTGCATGTGTGGCCTTTCACAAGAGAGCAGTTCATTTATCAGGGCTATATTCTTAGAGAAAACTGAACTTATCACTTTCAGAAAAAAAGAATTGCCAATAGCTCCTTGACTAGGGGTAGAATTTCATACCCAGTTCTCCCTTCGCTGCTAACGTTTTATCTGGCTTGGGCTTTCACAAGTTTTGTGCATCTTACCATATAGTTCTGAGTTAATATCCAGAAGACACTGCTTTGTGATCCTCCACCACCTTTGCCTCCTCTACTCTTTTTGCTCCCCTTTTTTTGTTGATACCCATGCCTTTGTTAGAGGAAGGTGTAGTATGGTTCATGTGAAGCACCAGCACAAGTGGTGTAAGTTTTATACTTTTAGAAGTTTTAAGAGGCAAACCTATCAATGATTAATGTCATTCAAGCTATTTTTTTTCTCTCTCAGGATGTTATCATGCCGTATTAGGGTCACTGATCTGTGACCTCTCAAAATCATACAATGATGTCCTAACTTATGCACAATATAATGTGGTTATATCTTTTAACAGTTTTTGCAAGCATGGGTTTAATGAAGCCATTAGGGTATTATTTTGGCGATGTATAAATGGTGTCCTTAAGTACTTGGGTTATGATAAGAAATACCAGCATTTATATACAAAAAGGAATGAAAACAATGAGTCAAGAGGAGAAGTTCAAAGAAATTAATTTGGCGCATTTTCATCCTGAAATTTGAGCTTTGTGAACTTTGAGAAAATATATTTCGATTTAAACTGCTCAGTCTGTGATTTTTATTGTTATTGCTGTTATTTTAAATATCAAAACTGTACGAATCTAGTAAGCAATTTCCTTCAACTCTTTAGTGCTTACCTGAGCAAGAACTGCTCAGTTTACTCACCATTCCATCTCTTATTTCTGTGGACTTTGTCTTTAGGTAAAAATGATATGCCATGTATTTCCTTGATTTTTTAATGTGTGCATAAAGTCACACACCTGATAAGCAGGCAGCTTCACCTTAGCTATTGATTGAATTATCTGCCTGAAAATAATCTGGGACAAAATTATAGTAGAAGCTCATAGTCTCAATTATCTCTGTGGCATGAGCTCACATAAAAATTGGCAACTTCTAGTGTGACTGTTTTCTTGATCCAGACTGTTAAGCTATTATAGGTGGTGGGTAGAAGAAATATAAGTAGAACACCAGTGATGAGTGTAATAATAACTGTAGCTTGATTGAATTTCTTAGGTTTCAGGCAGAGTGAGTGCTAAGCAATTGATCTGCTTACCACTTAATCATCCTTATACCAAATAAGGGTAATTATTTTTATTATCCTTCTTGATTCATAGTTAAAAGACAAACAAACAAACAACAACAAACCAAGAGCCTCAAGTGGGCTAAGCAATATGCCTGCGATTCCACAACTAGTAAATCATAATACAGAATTCTGACAGCATTTGAATTTTTGGGTTAGTGTTGGTACAGAAGAAGGGACGGTTAGTGATTTTTAGTGTCCAGGAAAGTAAAATATGAACCACCTGTTCTGGGTCTTTGGAATGTATAGAAGACTGCCAGTAATTTATGGATATGTTAGGGAGAGGTCCTTTTCAAAAAGAAGAGAACTTATGACAAGATGCTAAAGTACATTCTTGTGGGGCCAGAAAAGGTGTAAGGTAGCAGTGTTTGTTTATTGATGGGAGATAATACAGAACAGGCAAAGGATGATAATGGAGGTGCTTTCTGCTGTATTTGAAAATTTAGTTTTCTTTTTGAGGCCATAAAAGTCTTTAGGCTGGGAAAATCTCATGGTATGATTCAGACTGGAGTGTTTTTACTTATTCTGACTGAGCAGAAAATGGTCTGGAAGAAGTGAGACCAGTTCTATTTCCATACATTAAGAATCACATCAGTTCAACGGAGGTAAAGAACCTTTAATATATTCAGCGATAATCCATGAAGACAGTGACTGATTGAAAAATTAAGGACTGGTACTAAAGTGAGTAAAAAAAATCATATTCTGACCTCAAAGATTAGGAAAAAGGATCCCACAGTGTCAGACTTGGGTCTATAAGAAAAAAGAGAGAAGCACTACAACTAAATTTCCACACTTCAACTAGTTCCAAAGGCATACTCCTTTCCTTCTAAAATTTCAGGAAAATGTTATGTAACTTCTGAAGGAAAAAAGCAATTGTCTCAGTTGAATTATGGGCTTATTTTTAGTGCTTCATATTTCAAGAATCTTCATTTTCCCATTTCACAACCATTATACAAATCAAAGGGCTTTTTATTTTTTACTTCAGCTTTGATAATTGGTCCTCTTAATATTCCTCTTCTCCAAGGAGCCCTCAGTGGAACTGGGAGGCTCCTTCAAAATTAACACCACTAAAATCTAGTTTCATGTAATCAATCAGATAATGCAGCTGGAAATAAATGAGTGTTCTGACAAAGACGGTCAGGAAAGTCTCTCATTATACGAACCTGCAGTGAAAGAGTGAATCAAGAGTGAATTTTTTCCTGCTGTCCACACAAATGACTATTACAGTCTAGTGGCTAGAAAGCTGGACACATGTCTGAGGAGAATCCTTGCTTAATACACGTGACACCCGATATTTAGTCCCTATCATTAACAACAGCAACAACAATAACAATAGCAACAGTACCAAACGAGGATTCATGCAAGAGCTCTAAACTTGAGAAATCCCTATAAGTTGGTATCTCTTCCTTTGAACTTACTCAAATGGCTTCTTTTTCATGCTGCCTGGAAACTTCTATCATAAGAAAAGACAACATCAAAACCATACTGCATGGCTTCATGGAAATCTGGACTTCATGAAAAAGCATAGGAAACGGACGCAGTGGCTGAGTTCTCAGGCAGGTTATTATTATGTATTGAGTGCAGGAGATAATAGGTGGATATTGCAGAGAAATACTAGCCAGCTTGTCATGGCTCTGGGAAAAAAGTATATTAAGATAGCCAAATACTACCAGAGCAAGACACTTAATGTACAGTCATGGTTTAGAGATTGAAAGTATTACAAGGACTAAAATCCAGACTTCTGGAGCTAGGATATAGAGTTGGATGTTAGCATTTTGAAGTAGTTTGTCCTCACAAAAAAATATGAACCATCTGCAAATGTTTTCTCATCTAAATATTAAAGATACAAAGATAGTTATACCAGTACCCACTTCACATGGTCATAGGATGGCTAGGTACAATGAACTCCTCAATGTGGCATCTGAGTGTATTAAAACTGTCGTGAATACAAATAGTTCTCAAAAACTACAATTAATACTAATGACTAAATAAAACATATTCTTTATCAAACGTGTCCTGGATTTTATTTTTATAATAAGATATAATTTGTTATATGCAATTTGACCTAGAAAATTGAGTCAGGTAATTTTTATGTGATTATTTATATAGTGTTAGACTATTTAAATAAGAGTTTTTCTCATCATAAAATATATTTGCTAGTGTAGTTTCCCAATCACTGCCTTCTAGAGTCTACCACCAGCCCTGGCAATCACTATTCTAAAATTTCATATATAAAGCAGACATTGGATACAGGACCTAACCAACCTCCAGAAATACTAAAATCCAAGAACTCTCCATCTGGAGTTGGTGAGCCCCCATTAGCTCAAGTAAACTGTTTCAGTGTGTGTACCCATCATGGTCTTGACCTCTTTGCTCATATTCTCATTCCTTCTACTCTTCAGCTGAACCTTGGGAGCTCAGTCCAGTGCTCTGATGTATGTCTCTGCCTCTGTTTCCATCTGTTGTGGGATGAAGTTTCTATGGTGATATTTAAGATAATCTACAGGACAAGGCCAGTTCTGGCACTCTCTCCTCTATTGCTTAGGGTCTAAGCAACGGCCCATCCCTTTGGATTCCTGGGCCTTATTTCTGCTAATCCTATAATTACTCCCTCAATGAAGACATATCTTTCCTTGCTCTCATCTCTGACCTTCCTCCTCAACTATTCCATCTTCTCAAGTTCTCCTCAACCCTCCCCTTCTCCCCTCCTCTTCCTCTTCCATTTTCTCTTCTCCTCCCACCCCCACAATCCCAATTTTGTCAGGTGATCTTGTCAGGAGATTTTTTTCTTGGCTCTTTAGGAACTTTCCTTTTAGATTAGGCTGTCTTTAAACTCTCGAGATCTGCCTTCCCCTGCCTCCCAAATGCTGGGATTAAAGGTATATGCTACCACTGCCTGGCAATCGGTCACAATTTTTAAAACATGAAGCATGAAAAAAGTTATATCTGTGGATGAATGCATGAACTCTACTTCACAGGTGAGCAGCAGTGTTAGACAATACAATAAATATGAAGAAAGTTCCACTCTGACCTCTGACAGTCAATATAATGAATGAAATTGCCCCTACACTTAGACATTGAGACTAAGAAATTCTGAGATTCTAAAAGTTGGAGGACATGCTAATGCTGAATCAGGAAAGAAATGTAATCTCTTAGCACTAAATTAAGAATCATATTTCCTCGTAACTCAAGCTTTTAAGCTCCTCATTGCTCAATTGTGATGTTTAAATAAGTTTTGCCTTCCATTTTGAAGAGCCAGATATAAATTGCCTTTTTAGACTATGCATGAAAATTCCCATTAATAGAAATATTGACAATTCTCTTATTATGATAGTGCAATTTTTCATGTATGGCAGAAATTGCAGCAGCACATGTTAATGTAGTCATCATTTTAGTTAAAACTTTTGGTGGAAGAGACAATACATTTTTTATTTAGGTCATAGCTGTTTAGTTACATTTCCTTTCAAATGGATGTACTTATATGTCAACAATTAAAATACCTTACATAGTATGAGTTCTAAATGGTTGAAAGAAACCTGCCAATCTTTTTTCGAAGTTTACTTAGTTGAATTCATATCAGACTTATGCAAATTCTCAACAATAAGTAAATAGGAGAATTCGATCACCATTCACTCTGCAAGCTCTTACTGTAAATAAGAATTCTTTGGTTACTTAAATCCTCATGTTAGAATATCAGCAAAAATAAGTATAATAAGGGGGACAGTATATCAGAATTGAAGTACTTTTGACAATGCTCTAATCATGTTGGCCAATTGAACATGTTTGTTCAGAGAAAATGAATTTGAATGACTAAGATTGTGATATTATAATGGAGGCTCACTAATCCCCGATCAGTTAAGATGAAATGTTCTTGAATTCACAATAATGGTTTCAATAAGTGGTCTGTAGAGACAGAATCAGAACTGTGTCTAGAATAACTGGGATAGGAATTTGTGATATCTCCATGCTGCATGTGTTTTATAACCTCTGAATGTCTGTAGAAAGCTTTGGCAATGTCATTGTTCAGAATAATTATCAACTACATGAAGTGATACTTTCAGTTATGAAACAACCTCTTACACCTGAGACATTTCTCTGGTGATCTACCCAATGCTATCCATGTGACTGTCCTTTCATTAGTTTTTGAGTCTAGATGGTAATATTCCTTTGGCTTCAAAAAAAAAAGAATTAAAAGATGACAAGGTTAAGATGACAAGGTTGGAATTTCATCATGGGGAGTGGGGAGAAATAGTTTTGATATGGTGAAGACTAAGTTGTATCACTACTAGTTCTATAACCTAATCAAAGTCATCAAACTCTTCTCAATTCCAAATCCTTAAGCAAAACAGAAATATTCAACTAATCTTACATGGCAGCTATGACAAAAGAATACATTTATAATTCATTTAATGTGCTTAGTCAAGGTTAGGTATCACAATACGTGCCCTTTAAAGTTTAAAATGACTTTTCACTTTGCCTCGGTTCACAATGGTGAAAATAACTGAACATGAATGTGAGTATGTAATAACACATATATCACATCATCTGCAGGCATTTTTCATTTGCTTGTTTATCCCTATAATATTTATTAGAGCTTTTCTATGTGACAAACCAAAGTTCAGACACTGGGGAAAATGTAGAGAATAAAACACTTTCCATTTTAACATTTTCTATTGTAGTGCAGAAAATTATTAGGTGTCAAACTTATAAATACCAGCAGTAAATATTAGTGAAGTATTTGCCATGTGTCAGGTGCTATCTCTCTCTCTCTCTCTCTCTCTCTCTCTCTCTCTCTCTCTCTCTCACACACACACACACACACACACACACACACACACACATAACACACACTAATTCCTAAACTTTTGGAATAACCTTGTGAGTTATGAAACATGTTATTTTGTGTGTATGTTGTACAAATATAGTTGGTGTATATATATTCATATTTGTTTAAGTGTACATGTATAGTATAAACATATACACTTGAATGTGGAAAACAGAGGTTGCAGTCAAGTGCTTTTCTCTGTTACTCTCCACCTGTTATACTGAGCATACTTTCTTACTTTAACTCAGGGCTCACTGATTTGAATAGCTTAGTTCATAAGCACACCCCACAAATCCACTGTCTTTACCTCTCAAGGGCCAAGATTATAGGCAGTATAGTACATCACCCTAACATTTGTGTCGCTGGGGATCTAATCTTTGGTATTTATACTTACGTGGCTCATAATGGGAGCAATCTTTTCGAACCAGGTGCTGTTACTTTTATTTCCAGTTTTCATTGTAGAAAACTGATGCAAAAAGATAGTGAGCAAACTGTACACAGTAATAGCATAGCCAAGTTTCAAATCCAGACAGATGGTCTGAAGCTGTCTTGGCTGCTATTTCTTTAAACATTGGATGTTTGGATGCACAGAGAGAAAGAAAACTAGATAGCTGTCAATCAATCATGACAAGCAATTGGATGCTATTCAAAGTTTAAGGGGAGGCTCTTAGAAGGTTTTAAATAAGAGAGTAATGGAAATATCATTATGTTTCCTAAACTCAGTCTGATTTTTTGCACTGGGGAAAGACCATAGGACAGCTGATAATGATGAGAAGAGGTTAGAATGCAATTTCTGAAAGTTTTACAGGAAAAATGATGACTGAGCAAACTGATGGTGTTGATGAGTTACAGCTTGTGATGTGGGAACCATTTGGATGTTTAGGATAGAGGACATAGGAGGGGGAATGGATAGGAAAATTGAGAAAACAGAAATTAAAAAATAAATTTTGTTTTTGAAGTCATGAACTTAGGGCACATATGTAAAATCACCACCATGGACAAATTTCAAGTTCCATGAAAAGTGAAAAGTCAATCGTTGGTGAAAAATTTTGCATATTATTGAACTAAGATCTCTTTCAGAAAGACATGAAAAAAGGTATTCACCAGCACCATTTTTTAAATATGCTTTCTTGTTTCCACTGTAAAATTTTAGCTTCTTTTTAAGAATCATGTGTTCATAGGTGTGTGGATTTATATAAGGGTCTTCAGGTTAATTCCATTGGTCCACCTGCCGTTTTTATGTCAATACCAAGCTCCTTTCATTACTATAGCTCTATAGTAAAGCTTGAAGTCAGGGATGGTAATGCCTCTAGAGGTTCCTTTCTTACATAGGATCGTTTTGGTTATCCTGGTTTTTTTGTTTTTCTATATAAATTTGTGTATTTTTCTTTCAAGGTCTGTGAAGAATTGTGTAATAATTTTGATGGGGATTGCTTTTTTTGAAACTGTAGATTGCTTTTGATGAGATTGCCATTTTTATTATGTTGATCTTACTTATCCAAGAGCATGAGAGATTTTTTTCATTTTCTGTTTTCTTCAGTTTCTTTCTTCAAATACTTAAAGCTCTTTTCATACAGGTCTTTAACTTGTTTGGTTAGTGTTACCCCAAGATATTTTATCTTATTTGTGACTATTGTAAAGGGTGATGTTTTCTTGATTTCCTCCTCAGCCCTTTTATCATTTGTTTGTAGGAGGTCTGCTGATTTTTTTTAATTTAATCTTGTATACTACCACATTGCTGAAGAAGTTGATCAGTTGTAGGAGTTCCCTGGCAAAATTTTTAGAGAGACATACATGGATCCCCAATGGGAAGGGGAAGTAGACAATATCTCCTCAGAAAAATGGGAGTGCAGGGGGGAGGGGAAGGAGAAAAGTAGAGAGAGGAGGGCAATATGAGGAAACATGTTTGAGATGGGTGAAGGACAGAGAGGGAAAGCAAGGAAAGTGTTATATTTATTGAATGAGCTATGACAGGTCTAGTGAGAAACTTGTCACTACGGAAATTTTCAGAAATCCACAAGAATGACCCCAGTTGAGACCCTAATCAATAGCAGAAAGTGTGCCTGAACTGACTTAATTTTGGGCCAGCCAGTGCTCGATCACTGGTCATTAATATCACTTAATATCAATGGTCTCAACTCACCTATAAAGAGGCACAGACTTAGAGATTGGATACGAAAACAGGATCCAACATTCTGCTGTCTACAAGAAACACACCTCAACCACAAAGACAGACACCTACTCAGAGTAAAGGGTTGGGAAAAGGTTTTACAAGCAAATGGACCTAAGAAACAAGCGGGTGTGGCCATTCTAATATCTAACAAAATCAACTTCAAACTAAAATCAATCAGAAGAGATGGAGATGGACATTTCATACTCATAACAGGAACAATTCATCAGGAAGAAGTCTCAATCTTGAATATCTATGCCCCTAATATAAAGGCACCCACATATGTAAAAGAAACTCTTCTAGAACTCAAGGCAGTCATCAAACCACACACACTAATAGTAGGAGACTTCAACACTCCTCTCTCACCAATGGACAGGTCAATCAGACAGAAACCTAACAGAGAAATAAGAGATTTACTGGAGGTACTGAATCAAATGGACTTAACAGACATCTATAGAACACTCCACCCAAATAGGAAAGAGTATACCTTCTTCTCTGCAGCTCATGGAACCTTCTCGAAAATTGACCACATACTTGGTAACAAAGCAAACTTCCACAGATACAATAAAATATTAGTGACCACCTGTGTCTTGTCAGATCACCATGGATTAAAATTAGAATTCAACAACAATGGTACCCCCATGAAGCCAACAAACTCATGGAAGTTGAACAGTCAACTACTAAATCACCCCTGGGTCAAGGAAGAAATAAAGAAAGAAATTAAAGTCTTCCTTGAATATAATGAAAACAAAGACACAACGTATTCAAACCTATGGGACACAATGAAAGCAGTGCTAAGAGGAAAGTTCATAGCACTAAGTGCCCACCTAAAGAAAACAGAGAAAGCACACATTGGAGACTTAACAACACACTTGAAAGCTCTAGAAAAAAAAGAAGCTGATTTACCCAGGAGGAGTAGAAGACTGGAAATAATCAAACTGAGGGCTGAAATCAACAAAATAGAAACACAGAAAACAATTCAAAGAATCAATGAAGCAAAAAGCTGGTTCTTGGAGAAAATTAACAAGATTGACAAACCCCTATCCAAACTAATCAAACGGCAGAGAGAGAACTTGCAAATTAATAGGATCAGAAATGAAAAGGGGGACATAACCACAGACACAGAGGAAATACAGAGAATCATTAGATCTTACTACGAAAGTTTATATGCCACAAAGTTGGAAAATGTAAAAGAAATGGACATTTTTTTAGATAAGTACCATATACCAAAGTTGAACCAAGACCAGGTGAACAATCTAAATAGACCTGTTAGTCGTGAAGAACTAGAAGCTGTTATCAAAAATCTCCCTACCAAAAAAAGCCCAGGACCAGATGGTTTCAATGCAGAATTCTACCAGAACTTCCAGGAAGAGTTAATACCTATACTCCTTAATGTATTCCACAATATAGAAAAAGAAAAGTCACTGCCAAACTCCTTTTATGAAGCTACAGTCACCCTAATACCAAAACCACACAAAGACACAACCAAGAAAGAGAATTACAGGCCAATCTCACTCATGAACATCGATGCGAAAATTCTCAATAAAATACTGGCAAACCGAATCCAAGAACACATTAGAAAAATCATCCATTATGATCAAGTAGGCTTCATCCCAGAGATGCAGGGATGGTTCAACATACGCAAATCTATCAATGTAATCCATCATATAAATAAACGGAAAGAAAAAAATCATATGATCATTTCATTGGATGCTGAAAAAGCGTTTGACAAAATTCAACACCCATTTATGATAAAGGTGTTGGAGAGACTGGGGATACAAGGATCATACCTAAATATAATAAAAGCAATATACAGCAAGCCGACAGCTAACATCAAATTGAATGGAGAGAAACTCAAAGCCTTTCCACTAAAATCAGGAACACGACAAGGCTGTCCACTCTCTCCATACCTCTTCAATATAGTGCTTGAAGTTCTAGCAATAGCAATAAGACAACATAAGGGGATCAAGGGGATTCGAATTGGAAAGGATGAAGTGAAACTTTCGTTATTTGCAGACGATATGATAGTGTACATAAGCGACCCCAAAAACTCTACCAAAGAACTCCTACAGCTGATAAACACCTTTAGTAACGTGGCAGGATACAAGATCAACTCCAAAAAATCAGTGGCCCTCCTATACACAAAGGATAAAGAAACGGAGAGGGAAATCAGAGAAACATCACCTTTCACGATAGCCACAAACACCATAAAATATCTTGGGGTTACTCTAACCAAGGATATGAAAGACCTATTTGACAAGAACTTTAAGCCTTTGAAAAGAGAAATTGAGGAGGATACCAGAAAATGGAAAGACCTCCCCTGCTCTTGGATTGGGAGAATCAACATAGTAAAAATGGCAATTCTACCAAAAGCAATCTACAGATTCAATGCAATCCCCATCAAAATCCCATCAAACTTCTTCACAGACCTTGAGAGAACAATAATTAAGTTTATATGGAAAAACAAAAAACCCAGGATAGCCAAAACAATCTTATACAATAAAGGAACTTCTGGAGGCATTACTATCCCTGACTTCAAACTCTATTACAGAGCTACAGTATTGAAAACAGCTTGGTATTGGCATAACAACAGAGAAGTCGACCTATGGAATCGAATAGAAGACCCAGATACTAACCCTCAAACCTACGAACACCTAATTTTTGACAAGGGAGCTAAAGGTATACAATGGAAGAAGGAAAGCGTCTTTAACAAATGGTGCTGGCATAACTGGATGTCAACCTGTAGAAGAATGAAAATAGATCCATATCTATCACCTTGCACAAAACTCAAGTCCAAATGGATTAAAGACATCAACATCAATCTGTCCACTTTGAACCTGATAGAAGAGAAAGTGGGAAGTAGTCTACAAGATATAGGCACAGGAGGCCACTTCCTAAGTAGGACCCCAGCAGCACAGACAATAAGAGAAACAATGAATAAATAGGACCTGCTGAAACTGAGAAGCTTCTGTAAAGCAAAGGACACTGTCAGTAAGACAAAAAGGCTGCCTTCTGACTGGGAGAAGATCTTCACCAACCCCTCATCAGACAAAGGTCTGATCTCCAGAATATACAAAGAACTCAAGAAACTAGACACTAAAACTCTAATTAACCCAATTAAAAAATGGGGTACTGATCTGAACAGAGAATTCACAACAGATGAACTTCGAATGGCCAGAAGACACTTAAGGTCATGCTCAACCTCCTTAGCGATCAGGGAAATGCAAATCAAAACCACTTTGAGATACCATCTTACACCTGTCAGAATAGCTAAAGTTAAAGTAATACAATTTTTGTGTGATTATTTCAGTTCTGGGCTGCTGAGTTGAATAAGCACCCTCCTCCTACAAACTGTTGCCCAACATGGGGCCAACTAAATCCACATAAAACCTGAGAAGGCTTGAAAAGGAATTCTAGAAAAAAAAGCAAAAAAAAAAACCCCCAAAAACCCCAGAGTTTAACACACCTTCTTGCTGTTTGCTAGCAGCTTGCTGTAGCTCCTTTAAAAGAGATTTTCCTGATTCAGCCGTAGCAGCAAAAAAGGCTTGAACATTTTAAAATGCCAGCTTTCTGGATTATGCTGCCAGTGCAACCTCTGGCTCTTGCAGAAGATGGAGCATTTGCATGGGTTTGGGTACAGAGTGCTGTGACTGGCTTGATGGCAACTTGGACCAGCTGTGTATATGGAAGTGAGGCAGTGCACATGGCTCAGAGGTACAAGTGGCTCTGCCATGCTTGACTGGGCAGGGCAAGCAGGAAGTTCCTTATTTGACCTAGTAATGCTGCAGTTTAAGTTTTAAGAAGTGTTTAGTGTTTTAAAAAGCACTTCTAAATAGTAAAGAATTACAGATATGCAATAGAGACAAATACAAATGAGCCATAGTGTTGAATAAATGTATGTAGGCTTGAAAGATAAAAGAAAGTATAGTCATAAAATAAAATTAATGCTTTGAAAAGGTCTTTAAAGAAAGTTTAGATGGTCATAGATTAAAAGGAGTAAAAAAAAATAAGTCACATAAAGATGGACTATACACAGAGAATCTGAATTATGTATATTATTGTGTTTTCTTTGAATTCTTTGACTGTGAAGGAGCTAAGTACAGAGAAACATTTTATTGTATGGGCTGCTAAACTAAACCAACATGTGTATTATAAAGGTATCTTGACTTCATAATATGGGTCTAAGGATGTGGTGCTTTGTAAAAGAGGTTCTTCTTTTGTTTCCACAGAAGATAGGAACCTGTGAATTCATTCCAGGCTAATATGCTTTGATGGACCAAGTCCTCATGAAAGATTGCTGTAAATACCCCTACAAAGAAAAGACTTGGCCCAAGAAATAGCAGGAAGCAGTATGAACAGAACTATGCCCATATTCCCAAATAATGTTTATAGTTGTTTGTTTATATTTAAAGTGGGGTATGCGATAGAGATGAATAATTTTCTTTGGTATGGATCTTGGTTTATTGATACAAATTTAAGGTCAATTTTGATATCCTGTGTTTATGTATTTCTGATCTTGATTAAGGTATTGTGTTTGTGCAGCTCATTTAAAAATGTAATATATAATTGAGAAATATATGTTAACAAATAGTCATCTATAATAGTCAAGCTTATAGTCATATGAGTTAGGTTTTCTAGCTATATAGAGATATAGAGATATATTTGAGTTAGGTATTCTTCAAATCTTTCAGAGACCTTCAGAATATGGCATTTAAAATGTTTAAGAACTTAAGACTTTTTATGACAGTGAGACACATCTGCTCCTGGCAGCACCAGTTACTTCAAGAGGAAGATGGGCATTGAAGAGGCTCCTCATGGAGTTTGTTAGCCATTTGAGCAAGAAACTGCTCTTGCCTGGACAGCTAGACTGGACATGCAGGACCTACATAGAAATGACTGCTGAATTTGCCTAAAGGTGAGACAATCCTTTGGGGTTCCTGTTTCATGAAAGAGTCTATGAGGCATTCTGTAGGATAGAAAAGAAAGTGACTGAACTGTCTTTGAAATTTCCTGCTTCATGGAAAAGTCTGCAAGATACTATGGGCCTGTAGGCTGAAGATGGAAACCCCAAAAGTATAGAAGAACTTTGGGTGACTTTCTAGGCAGCAAGAAATCTCTGTCAATCTTAGAACTTTGTAAGTTGCTTGCAATGTACTTCCTGTTTACTTAGGGAATATTATATCCTTCTGGGGTCTTTGATGGAGTTGAATAGATAGTTATTTTTTCTTAGTTTTGATAAAAGATAAAATAGATATAAATATTGTAACTGTAATTCTTGCTTAATACCTGTTTTGCTATATACAATTTTACCATGTTAAAGCCTTCCTTTTATGTAAACAGAAAAGAGGAGGTAATGTGGGAGTCCCCTCCCCTCTGTGGACTGTGATTACCATTAATGAATAAAGAATCTTCCTTGACCTGTTGATAGGCAAAACTTAGGTAGGCAAGGAGGACTGGACTGAATGCTGGAAGAAAGAAGGGTGGACTCAGATAGATGACATAGAGCCGTAGGAGAAAGACTTGCTGAAACTAGCCGGTAAGCCTCTGTCATGTGGCAATACACAGATTACTAGAAACAGATTAAATTAATATAAGAGTTAGCCAATAAGAAGCTAGAGCTAATGGGCCAAGCAGTGTTTTAAATAATACAATTTCGGTTCTGGGCAGCTGGGACAAATAAACATCCTCCTCCTACACTGGCCTTCTTCTGTAATCAGATTGATAACTACCTTAACTGTCATCATAGAACCTTCATCCAGCAACTGATGGAAGCAGATGCAGAGATCTACAGCTAACACTGGGCCAAGCTTTCAGAGAACAGTCCAAGAGATGGAGTAGCAATATTATGAGCTAAGGGGTCATGACCATAATGGGGATACCCACTGGGACAAGACATGAGCTAGTGAGAGCTCTTTGACTTTGGATTCATAGGTGGGGATCCTGCATAGGACCAAAGTAGGCCCTCTGAATGTGGGTGACAGTTTTGTGACTTTGGCAGTCTGTAGGTTTACCGCCAGTGGGACCAGAATTCATCCCTAGTGTTTAAACTGGCATTCTAGAACCCATTCTCTTTGGAGGGATAACTTGCTCAACCTAGATTTGGTGTTAAGGCCTCGGTTCTACCTCAGAGTGATGTGTCAAACTTTGTTGACACAATTTGGGAAGCCTTACTATCTCTGAAGAGTAGATTGGGGGTCTGGAGTAGGAGGAAGGTTGGGAAGGGAGTGGGAACTGAGACAGGTATGTAAAATGAGAAAATCTTGTTTTTTAAAAAAAATATTAATTAAAATAGTATTGTTACAAATAAATGTAAGTGGGAGAAAGAAGAAACTTTTATTTTATTTTGGTGTTTTAATAGATGGCACATATTTCTTCCTTTGTACAAATTTTAGATCATGTAAAGATAACCATTCTAATAGTGGGCTTTGAAGCTGTTTGTTTCAAAGAAATCTGTAACACCAAAACCGAAGGCTCAATTCTGGATGTAGCCAGTCTTGGGACATGCACTCAACTGGACCACATATATAAATGAAACAGAAAATTTCCTTTATTTCACACCTTGTCTGATAACTCCAGGTTGTAGGACTATAAATATAAAGTAATTTGGTGTGTAATCCTGATAAGCAGAGAATAAAACCATGACAAAAAGAATAATGAGAACAAGGGGGCGGGACCACAACTTCTTGAAGCTGTAATTTTTTGAACTTAAATTTAATTAACAGTAAAGTATATGTGTGTATTAAAGTAACTGAAGCAGATGTATCAGGGAACATAATGGAAGAGGGGTGGAAAAACTGTCAGATCTAAATGACCAAAAGTCTGCTGTGAGATTATGTCTCTTAGAAATGTCCGGGAAACTACACTAGTAATATCTCCACAATATTGTTGCCTAAATAGGATCCAAGCAATAAATAAACCAATAAACATGTTATTGTGAAAGTTGAAAATCTCATGGAGTCCTCACCTCTAGGGGGAAAAATAAAACTATAGGTGACTAAAGACTAAGAAACAGAGACATTTTTTCACCAAGGGGTGAGCCCCATTAGTGGTTATCCTATTCCAAGTGATCAGCCCTGAAAATATATATGCATAAACAATTAACAGATTCAATGATAGCATTTATGGATCTATGCTATTATACATACAGCTACACACATACACATACAAACACACACAGACATTCATACTCAGATGGAATGCACAGAGGGTACATGGAATGGGTGAAGGAAAACCGAAATAGAGATATAATTATATCATAATTAAAATATAAAAGATATTTTTAAAAATTCAATAATTTTTAATTAAAAATTGAAACAGTACCACAGATATCTTCAGTTTGTAAGAGTTCTTGCTGTGAAATTTTCCATACCTGTGTTTGAAATTAGTACACATAGAGAAAGCCAAGTGTGGGTGTCTATGCACCTGTATCTCAAACCCTGTTCAGACTAGGGACAGGAGGATCATGAGGGCCATCATAACTCCAGGTTCAGTGAGAGACTTTGTCTCGTGGAACAGGACAAAAATATATAACAGATTTTGGAATTATTATCATACACAGGACAAGTGAGCCAGGAGAGAAAACAATGCATTTTAGAAACAGGAAATATTGTTCATAAAGAGAGTACATTACTATGTTTTTGTTGACAGGAAGAATAACTTTTATTCATGTTGTACCCCTGACACAAGCACAGTGTTTATCAACAAGTGAGAAATTGCGTTAGATGGCATTAGGCATGGAACTGTTGACAGGACCTTCTCACTCTTCTGAAAGGCTCTGAGGTAGGTTTCATTTTGCTTTTCATTTTACAAATCAAGAGACTAATAAAAGCTTAGAATTGGTCCTACCCTATTATAGTTCTGCATTCAGTTCTCTGTGTATAAATCTTTAATTAGAAGCTCACATGAAGACACTTATTCCAAAAAATTGGGTATAAATCTACATTTGAAAGTTTTGAGGTTACCATAAGATCATTTTGTTAATAAGACAGCCAACCTCACTAATTCCTGTGGAGGCTCTAGGGCTGCCCAGATGTCTATTTGAAGTCAGTCAATTAATGACAAGCATCATGAGTATGCTTGTAGTCTTATAACCCCCATCTGGGCTCCTTTTAAAATAGAGGTTTGCTAGAAAAGTGAAGACTTAAATCTATATGTGTAATTAATTTTAAATTAATTAAAAGTCAGTGCTAATGACTAAAATTCTGTTATTTATTAAAAAATAAAAGCTATATTTAGCATTAAATAAATAAACTTAAACTTGTGGAGTTTCAGTATATAGTTTTCATAAAATTCTTTTAAAAATATATTAATATGTTACAAAGAATATAAACAGCCACAATTAAAAATGAACCACAACTAAATACCAATAATACATAGTTTAATCTGAAAACATTTCGTTAATCAACTCTGTGAAACAAACTTTAATAAATATCCTTTATTTTCCTAGTTCTGTGAAGGCTCAACTTAGAAACAATTAATTATACTAATTATGTGATACAATGTGAGTAAGCAAACACTGTTGAAATAGTAAATAGCAAAGTAGATAGTTTATATATATATATATATAATAGTTGATATTCATTAACTATTCAATGATCTTAAGTGCTTTGCACACAGAGGATGCAAAGTTAAATGAGTAAGCTTATGATAAATAAAATAAAAGAGATACATTTTTAGACTAGAAGGTATTTTATTTTATTTTTTTTTGAAAGTAATTTTATTAAATTATAAAGAGTTTCCATTTACGCCCCTCCTCCCAACGCCCTTCCACTCCCTCCCTCCCTCTTCTCCTCCCTCTTTGTCTCCAAGGGCAGTCAGGGTCTCCTGCCCTGTGGGAAGTCCAAGTTCCTCCCCCCTCCCTCCAGGTCCAGGAAGGTGAGCATCCAAACAGACTGGATCCCAAAAATCCAGTATATGCAGAGGAAACCAGTCCCAGTGTCATTGTCAATGGCTTCTCAGTAAGACTGCAGGCCAGCCACATTCAGAAAATCCGGCCACATTCAGAGAATCTGGTTGGATCACATGCTCGTTCAGTCACGGTCCATCTGGCCTTGGTAAACTCTCATTAGATCCGACCCCTTGTATCAGTGGGTGATAGTATCCCTCGCAGTCCTTCGTCATTTTCTTCCTTCCATTTGGATCTTGGGGGGCTCAGTTCCGTGCTCCAACGCGGGCCTCCATCTGTATCGTCATCCAACGCCAGATGAGGGATCTATGGTGATAAGCAAAATATTCATCAGTATGGTCACGGGCCAAGGCCGGTTCAGGCACCCCCTCCTCTGTCCAGAGAACAATCTGGGGATCTCTCCTTGGACCTGGGATCCCATATATAATCAAGTTTCCTGTAAACTCTAATATGACTCCCTTAGTTGAAATATATTCTTCCCTGATCCCACATTCATCCTTCCTCCCTTCCCCCCATCCCGGTCAACAGAGCTTTCTCCATTCCTCCCCTACTCCCTTCTCTCTAACCCTCTCCCCTTCCAACAACCCTCCCCCCCCATGCACCCAAGGTTACCTGGAACTCTTGACTATTTCCTACCTCCTGGCGGATAGCTAAATAATCTTCATCAGGTTCGTCTTCTTATTTAGCTTCTCTAGGATCACGAATAATAGGCTCAAAGACCTTTAACTATGGTTAGAATCCACTTATGAGTGAATACATACCATATTCCTCTTTTTGGGTCTGGCTTACCTCACTCAGTAAAGCGTTTTCTATGTCCATCCATTTGCATGCAAAATTCAAGATGTCATTATTTTTTACCGCTGAATAAAACTCTAATGTGTATATGTTCCACACCTTCTTTAACCATTCTTCTATTGAGGGGCACCTAGGCTGTTTCCAGGTTCTGGCTATTACAAATAGTGCTGCTATGAACATAGTTGAACAAATGCTTTTGTAGTATGTTTGGGCATCTCTAGGGTATATTCCCAAGAGTGGAATTGCTGGGTCCTGAGGGAGGTTGACTCCCAGTTTCCTGAGAAACCGCCACACTGATTTCCAAAGTGGCTGCACAAGTTTTCATTCCCACCAACAATGGATGAGTGTTCCCCTCATTCCACATCCTCTCCAGCATAGGCTATCATTGGTGCTTTTAACTTTAGCTATTCTGACAGGTGTAAGATGGTATCTCAAAGTGGTTTTGATTTGCATTTCCCTGATCGCTAAGGAGGTTGAGCATGACCTTAAGTGTCTTCTGGCCATTCGAAGTTCATCTGTTGTGAATTCTCTGTTCAGATCAGTACCCCATTTTTTAATTGGGTTAATTGAGTTTTAGTGTCTAGTTTCTTGAGTTCTTTGTATATTCTGGAGATCAGACCTTTGTCTGATGAGGGGTTGGTGAAGATCTTCTCCCAGTCAGAAGGCAGCCTTTTTGTCTTACTGACAGTGTCCTTTGCTTTACAGAAGCTTCTCAGTTTCAGCAGGTCCCATTTATTCATTGTTTCCCTTATTGTCTGTGCTGCTGGGGTCCTACTTAGGAAGTGGCCTCCTGTGCCTATATCTTGTAGACTACTTCCCACTTTCTCTTCTATCAGGTTCAAAGTGGACAGATTGATGTTGATGTCTTTAATCCATTTGGACTTGAGTTTTGTGCAAGGTGATAGATATGGATCTATTTTCATTCTTCTACAGGTTGACATCCAGTTATGCCAGCACCATTTGTTAAAGACGCTTTCCTTCTTCCATTGTATACCTTTAGCTCCCTTGTCAAAAATTAGGTGTTCGTAGGTTTGAGGGTTAGTATCTGGGTCTTCTATTCGATTCCATAGGTCGACTTCTCTGTTGTTATGCCAATACCAAGCTGTTTTCAATACTGTAGCTCTGTAATAGAGTTTGAAGTCAGGGATAGTAATGCCTCCAGAAGTTCCTTTATTGTATAAGATTGTTTTGGCTATCCTGGGTTTTTTGTTTTTCCATATAAACTTGATTATTGCTCTCTCAAGGTCTGTGAAGAAGTTTGATGGGATTTTGATGGGGATTGCATTGAATCTATAGATTGCTTTTGGTAGAATTGCCATTTTTACTATGTTGATTCTCCCAATCCAAGAGCAGGGGAGGTCTTTCCATTTTCTGGTATCCTCCTCAATTTCTCTTTTCAAAGGCTTAAAGTTCTTGTCAAATAGGTCTTTCATATCCTTGGTTAGAGTAACCCCAAGATATTTTATGGTGTTTGTGGCTATCGTGAAAGGTGATGTTTCTCTGATTTCCCTCTCTGCTTCTTTATCCTTTGTGTATAGGAGGGCCACTGATTTTTTGGAGTTGATCTTGTATCCTGCCACGTTACTAAAGGTGTTTATTAGCTGTAGGAGTTCTTTGGTAGAGTTTTGGGGTCGCTTATGTACACTATCATATCGTCAGCAAATAACGAAAGTTTAACTTCATCCTTTCCAATTCGAATCCCCTTGATCCCCTTATGTTGTCTTATTGCTATTGCTAGAACTTCAAGCACTATATTGAAGAGGTATGGAGAGAGTGGACAGCCTTGTCGTGTTCCTGATTTTAGTGGAAAGGCTTTGAGTTTCTCTCCATTCAATTTGATGTTAGCTGTCGGCTTGCTGTATACTGCTTTTATTATATTTAGGTATGATCCTTGTATCCCCAGTCTCTCCAACACCTTTATCATAAATGGGTGTTGAATTTTGTCAAATGCTTTTTCAGCATCCAATGAAATGATCATATGATTTTTTTCTTTCCGTTTATTTATATGATGGATTACATTGATAGATTTGCGTATGTTGAACCATCCCTGCATCTCTGGGATGAAGCCTACTTGATCATAATGGATGATTTTTCTAATGTGTTCTTGGATTCGGTTTGCCAGTATTTTATTGAGAATTTTCGCATCGATGTTCATGAGTGAGATTGGCCTGTAATTCTCTTTCTTGGTTGTGTCTTTGTGTGGTTTTGGTATTAGGGTAACTGTAGCTTCATAAAAGGAGTTTGGCAGTGACTTTTCTTTTTCTATATTGTGGAATACATTAAGGAGTATAGGTATTAGCTCTTCCTGGAAGTTCTGGTAGAATTCTGCATTGAAACCATCTGGTCCTGGGCTTTTTTTGGTAGGAAGATTTTTGATAACAGCTTCTAGTTCTTCACGACTAACAGGTCTATTTAGATTGTTCACCTGGTCTTGGTTCAACTTTGGTATATGGTACTTATCTAAAAAAATGTCCATTTCTTTTACATTTTCCAACTTTGTGGCATATAAACTTTCGTAGTAAGATCTAATGATTCTCTGAATTTCCTCTGTGTCTGTGGTTATGTCCCCCTTTTCATTTCTGATCCTATTAATTTGCAAGTTCTCTCTCTGCCGTTTGATTAGTTTGGATAGGGGTTTGTCAATCTTGTTAATTTTCTCCAAGAACCAGCTTTTTGCTTCATTGATTCTTTGAATTGTTTTCTGTGTTCTTCCCAGAGAGTTGAGTGGGTGCTAGCCTGGTCAGCCTGCCTGCCTCTCCGGGAAGGGAGGACAGCCCTGCCCCCCTCAGCTTCTGTGGCAGGGTCTTTGGTGTTCCAAGGGACCCCTCCCCTCCCCCTACTGCTGCGGGCCCTTTGTCTCCTGAGTCCTGGGAAGACCAGCTAGCCCTGTTGCCCTGCTGAGCAGTTCTTCCCAGAGAGGTGAGTGGGTGCTAGCCTGGGCAGCCTGCCTGCCTCTCCGGGAAGGGAGGACAGCCCTGCCCCCCTCAGCTTCTGTGGCAGGGTCTTCGGTGTTCCAAGGGACCCCTCCCCTCCCCCCACTGCTGCGGGCCCTTTGTCTCCTGAGTCCTGGGAAGACCAGCTAGCCCTGTTGCCCTGCTGAGCAGTTCTTCCCAGAGAGGGCTGAGGAGCTCTATCCAGAGAGTGCTGTGAAGTCCTACCCAGAGAGTGCTGAGGAGTTCTATCCAGAAAGTGCTGAGGAGTTTCATCCAGAGTGGGGGAGATGGGCAGGCGCCAATGCAAGAATTCCTCCAACAACCTGAAAGGCAACATGACATCGCCAGAATCCAGGGAGCTCGAAACTAGAAGAATTGAACACCCTACTCCAGAAGAAATAGAAGAAATCGACTCTAAGCGCTTCTTTATGAAAATAATAGAGGAACTTAAACAGGAGGTGAAAATCTGCCGTAAAGAAATGGAAGATAAGTATAACAAAAAAATTGAGGAAATGAGTAAAGAAATGGAAGAGAAATATACCAAAAAGTTTGAAGAAATGAGTAAATCCGTAAATGAAATTCTGGGAAACCAAGAAAAAACAATCAAACAGGTAATAGAAACCGTTCAAGATTTGAGAACTGAAATGGAGTCAATGAAGAAATCACAAACCGAGGGCCGGCTGGCTGTGGAAAATCTGGGTAAATGAACAGAGACTTCAGAAACAAGCTTAACCAATAGAATACAAGAGATAGAAGAGAGAATCTCAGACTCTGAGGACACCATAGAGAAATTAAACACTCTGTCCAAAGAAAACAGCAAATCCAACAAATTCTCATCACAAAACATTCAGGAACTGTGGGACACAATAAAAAAACCAAATCTAAGAATAATAGGAGTAGAAGAAGGAGAAGAATTGCATTTCAAAGATCCAGAAAATATACTCAACAAAATTATAGAAGAAAACTTTCCCATCCTAAAGAACGATATTCCTATGAAGGTTCAAGAAGCATACAGAACACCGAATAGACTGGATCAGAAAAAAACATCCCCTCGTCATATAATAATCAAAACACAAAGCATTCAGACTAAAGAAAGGATATTGAGAGCTGCAAAGGAAAAAGGTCAAGTAACTTATAAAGGTAAACCTATCAGACTTACACCAGACTTCTCGATGGAAACCATGAAAGCCAGAAGGTCCTGGATAGAGGTACTGCAGAAACTAAGTGACAATGGATGCAAACCCAGACTACTTTACCCAGCCAAGCTATTGTTCACTATCAACGGAGAAAACAAAATATTCCAGGATAAAAACAAATTTAAACAATACGTAGCTACTAATCCAGCCTTACAGAGAATACTAGAAGGAAAATCACAACCCAAGGAATCCAACATTCCCAACACTGCCTACATTAACTCAGACATCTAGTGACCCTTCACAAGCACAACTCAAAGAAGGAAAACACATACACGCTACTACCCAAAAAAATGACCGGAGTCATCGATCACTGGTCATTAATATCACTTAATATCAATGGTCTCAACTCACCTATAAAGAGGCACAGACTTAGAGATTGGATACGAAAACAGGATCCAACATTCTGCTGTCTACAAGAAACACACCTCAACCACAAAGACAGACACCTACTCAGAGTAAAGGGTTGGGAAAAGGTTTTCCAAGCAAATGGACCTAAGAAACAAGCGGGTGTGGCCATTCTAATATCTAACAAAATCGACTTCAAACTAAAATCAATCAGAAGAGATGGAGATGGACATTTCATACTCATAACAGGAACAATTCATCAGGAAGAAGTCTCAATCTTGAATATCTATGCCCCTAATATAAAGGCACCCACATATGTAAAAGAAACTCTTCTAGAACTCAAGGCAGTCATCAAACCACACACACTAATAGTAGGAGACTTCAACACTCCTCTCTCACCAATGGACAGGTCAAACAGACAGAAACCTAACAGAGAAATAAGAGATTTACTGGAGGTACTGAATCAAATGGACTTAACAGACATCTATAGAACACTCCACCCAAATAGGAAAGAGTATACCTTCTTCTCTGCAGCTCAGGTATTTTAAATTGTATTTTTGAAGCTCACATTAATTCACTTATCCATTTAGTATTCTTCTCTGGAAAATTCTCTGGGAATCTAAGAGTCAATTTTGTTTTTAAGATGAGATCTCATTACGTAGACAAGGCTGGCCTTGAACTCATGATCCTCTTGTCTTTGACTCTAACATTCTGGAGTAAATAATCTGTGTCGCTAAATTTAGATGAATTTTTATTATTTTATTTAACTATTTTTTAAAGATAGAAGGTAACATAGGTTCAGCAATTACTATTAAGCAATAAGGTCTTTTTTTTTTCTACCAGTTTTGACTTCTATTAATGGTAGGGGGAGCTATGATTAGCATCAGTTTCATCACATGTAAAGTTTTAGAGATATGAAAAGGTTGAATTTCTCATGCTTTTAAAAAACCCAAAGGAGGCAAGGATTGTCAACAGATTTATAAAGCAAAACATTTCACATTTTAATTCTTTGTGCATTCATAGAAGCTTCTACAGAAATTTTTAGGAGAGAATCCTTAGCACTGGGGTCCATCAAACAGATGCAGTTTGGGATGCATGTTACATTTGTAAGACCTACTATCCTGCTTCTAAGGCTTATAAAATTAGCATTTTAGTGGCATATATGCAATTAGGAACTGCTCGTGTTCAGGAGAGAAAATGTAGTAACATAGTAAATCTTCAAATGATGATCAATGTTAATAGAGTTCAGACAGAGCCTTGCTCAGGTTTAGGTAGAGTCTTTGCTCTCCACTATGAGGTATATTGACTAACAAATGAACTATCATGGTGTGCTTATTGATTTAAGAATTAGTGCAGGGCTGTATTCTTCTGATTGTAGTATAACCCTTCCAAGTTGCTGAGTTTTTTGACTTAAAGGAAAGCACAGCCCTGGTCAGCCCCAAGTCCTACCTTTCCTTCCTGTGAAACCCTATCAGATCTCTTGTGTTCTTATTACCATTACATTTTAAGATTAATTCTTTTATGTGTATGAATGTTTGCCTGAATGTGTCTATATGCACTGTGTGTGTACAGTGCCCAGAGAGGCCAAAAGAGGGTATTGGATCTCCTGGAGCTGAGGTTGCAGATGTGTTATAAGTCATTATGTGGGTGCTGCGACTTGACCTTGGATCCTTTAGAAGAGCAGCAAGTACTTTTAGCTGCTGTGCAGTATCTCCAACACTGACATAATATTTTTTTTACAGAAAAACATTCCTTATAGAATATTAGTCCTGCTAATTAGAGCAATACCCTTTCAAGTTCATTTCTTTTTCAGTGTGTGACAATATTTTGAGTGAATTATGCATAAATGATTCAACAATTTGTTAATTTAAGATAATAAGAGCTAAGATACTTCAGGTATTTAGAAACACATCACTTTAAAATAAATTGACACTCATAAAGTTACGATTATTTTCAGTATTATCACAATTTATTAGTATATAATACAATTTTCTTATTTTTTGTCAAGAATAGAAAAATGAAGCTTAGGAAATTTGAAGAACTTCTTCAACTTTATTTTATTTTGTTTATGAGTTAATTTTTTATTACTTTATAAATAATACGAATCAAAATTCCCACTTCCTCCCCTCCTTCCGCTTCCTTCCCCCTCTCCTCACACCCTCTCCCCACCCCGTCCAGTACTAAGAGAGGGCAAGGCACCCTGCCCTGTGTGAAGTCCAAGTCCGCCACTATATCAGGCTTAGGAAGGTATGCATCCAATAAAAATAGATTCCCAAAAGGCCAGTACATGCAATAGAGACAAATACCAGTGCCATTATTATTGATCCCTCAGTATGCACCAATTGTCAACCACATTTAGAGGGTCCAGTTTGATCCCATGCTCATTCATTCCCAGTCCAGCTGGAGTTGGTGAGCTCCCATTAGCTCAGCCACACTGTCTCAGTGGTTGAACCAACCCCTCGTGATCTTGACTTCCTTGCTCATTTTCTCCCTCCTTCTGCTCTTCAACTGGACCTTGGGAGCTCAGTCCAATGTTCCAATGTGGGTCTCTGTCTATGTCTCTATCCATCGCCAGACAAAGGTTCTATGGTGATATTTAAGATAGTCATCAGTCTGACTACAGAACAGGGACAGTTCAGGCACCTTCTCGTCCACTGCCCAGGGTTCTAGCTGAGGTCATTCCTGTGGAACCCCTCCAGAGCCAAGCCTCTTTCTCACCCCAAAATGGCTCCCTCAATTAAGAGTTTTTGGGTGTTTTAGATAGACTCACTGGAGGGGTACCCTGATTACCACACACAATGCCCAAATTCAGTTGGAAAAAGCCAGATAGGCATTTCCACCAACTCTCTAGTGACAGTTAGACATACCTCTTCAGAGGGGCTGAAGATGAGAACAGGTGATAGAAGTTGGCCAGGCAGTTTAAAGTCACAAAGAAAAGTATTCAGTTTCATTTTGGATGAAAGTCAAAAACATCATTGGACCTCTTGGCAGCTTAATTTATGTCATAGGGAAGAGATAGTAGACATGTTGGGAGCTGTTATCTTCCAACTGATTCCTAAATGATGTTAGGGAAATCTTCGCAGAAGGGATGATGTTAGAGAATCAATAAAGATCTATTATGGAAATGCTCCTGGTAAAGAGAATAGAGTTCTTGGCCTTGGTGGAGACTTAGCGTTCCAATTGGATAGACACAATAGTCTGCTTATGGACGAGCTCTAGGAAGATTGACTCACCTTAAACATGCTAAAGAGTTGGGGTGAATAATTAGTCCATTAAAGTGATAATGAATATTTCTTCCCAGAATTCCTACCCCTAAGGAAGCAGCTTTTCAGTTCTTAGCCATGCAGCTTTTTAAGTCAGTCTACTTTTCTGAATTATTCAGGAAGATGAATAATTCTTCCTTCCACCTCTTTTCTAAACACATTTTCCATTGCGCTGTGTGTTTCCACAATGTTTGTCCTTCCTCACTCATTTTCTAAAGTATCCATCCTCACCATGTGGCTGTTCATTCACCATGTGTCCAAACTCCATGCCAGTTCAAACATCATGTCCTTTCCCCTTTAATCCCTCATTCTCTTTCTCTGGGTAATTGTTAAGATTGTATATCTTACCTGCCCTGGGATTTTTTTTCCCTCAAGCTCTAATAAAATTGTCCTCGAACTAAAAAAAAATTAAAACACCACTATAATTTGTTAATATATATGAGAGTGTATTCTAATTATAAATTTGCATATAAAATGATCATGTTTCACATTCAAGATAATACATTAATATGTCATTAGTATTGACATAAAATTGCTCATATTTGCCCTAAAGGTTTTCAGTGAAGGATAGAGTTAATTGTTTTATTTCTGTTTAAGTTAGCTATTGACTATTAAAAGCTAGCAGTAATGAGACACTCAATGAGTAGAGTAGAAATTTAAAATGGGATATGCTTGTCTGATGGCTCTATTGCTTCCTCAGTGGTGAACTTTATCAAGTAATTCAACTTAAGTGCCCTAATGTTTTCACCAGTAAGATAGAAATCCATGTGATTTCACTGCTGGGCAATGGAATTCAAACTACAGCCCAATGTAAAATAAAATAAATAATGCTTAGAGTTCTCATGGGAAGCAATTTCTTAGGCAAGACACATAATTTAGCAAAATTAATTTGTTTATAAGAAAGAAGAATGCAAGTAGCACTGGGTTAGTAAACTGGCCACCCTGAAAGAGGAGAAAAAGCTTACTTAGTAGTGTTTGCTGATTCTGTTGATGTAAACTCTTCCTAGTATCCAATTTCAATCTATCAGCCATTCCCATTGAGCACCCATACCTTCGTAAATCTTTCGTTCTTATCCAATCAAAGCTCATTTCAGCACCCAATGGGTGTTCAATGGCACATCTTCCTTTCTAGTAACTTTTATGATCAAAAAGATTGAAGAAACTAGTGTAAATTACCTACTAGAATGTTACATCTGCAGGATAAATTTCCTATAAACTTAAGTGTCTTCAAAATATTAATTAAAAAGACACTTAAGTTTATAGGAAATTTATAAATTGTGCAGGACTTGAAAAAATTGTATTAAGATTTTTTTCATAGAAGCACAGTTTGATACACAATATCACATTCCTATTGTACCTTAGGAATCACACAATGAGTAGAATAGAACAGAATACCAATGTGCTTTTAAAAGTTCCAAGAGCAATAATAATATACATGCTGTGATCAATACACAGACTGAAACACTCAATCTACTGGGCATTAATTTTCCAGTTGTATTCATAGTCTTCTCTTGAGGCTAAATAAAATCAACATTCTTTCAAACCATCTTATTAAACATTTCATTTATCTTTTTCCATCTAAGTCTTGTGTTTTTCATTTTTTTTCCTATTCAATATCCTTTTCAAATCCATTATAATGCCATTCTTACTTTATATTTCGCTTCACCTTCTATTCAGACATTTGATTTCAGCTTTACTATTTTATATTAAATCTTCACTATTCTTTCTTTCAAGTCATCTTTCTTCTGTAAATGCAATTTTAGGCAACAGAGGCAGTTTATGATTTTGTGTGTGGATCCTCAGCAGTTCCATAGCAGATATTAACACTTCAGATTCATGAATGCTAACAAAAAAAATAGAGCCATTCAAATATAATCCTAACTACATAGAAAAATATGTCTACCAGGCCAAAATTGTTCTATATGTTATGTTTTGATTAAATCTGTACTATAAAGTATTTATTATGATGATTTCAGCCAATATAGATTATTTCAATATTTTTTTTAAAATGCTTACAATTTTATTACCTGCTTATTTGTGTGTATATATATTTATAATATTGTCAGAATACATTGTGGCAAAACTCTGTCCTCTTGTTCAATTAGGTGCTCACTTTGACTATTAGTGATTTGTCTGCATTTCTGATGTGATCTAGGTGCTTATTTTCAATCAGAGACATGGATTGGAAACACATTCTCATTTTCTTTCCCCTGCTCCCATCTTGTCTACAGTCTCTTATAACAGTGTAGGCCTTTCTACCCTTTATGAAAATCTATAGTGTTACATAGATGGTGATACACACCCACACCCTCACACAATTATTTATATAAATATATATTATGTATGTATGTATTATATATATAGTATGTATGCATGTATGTGTGTGTATGTATGTATGTGATAGAGTGTGTATGTATGTATGTGATAGATAGATAAAGAAAAAGGTGCATGATTAAATAGATACAGAGAAAGACAGTGACTGAATAAAGAGACAGTGAGAGAAAGGAAGCTCTTATTTTCTTAGGAAATATATACACACATGTGCATTTGTCTTTTGAGACTTCTTTTTGAGGAGAGGGTAAAATAGAATTATTAAAAAAAGATTGTTGAGGGGTAGCTTGATTTTAGAAAGGGAAATTTGGAACGATAATCACCAGGACACCTCAGAGCAGAAACTTTCTAGTAATAGACTTCATGCAGAGAACACACATGCAAATCCTATTCCAGTTTTCACTCAATGCCTTGACTGTTCCCATCAGTGTGAACGCTTGAAGGGTGCTCTGAGAAATGCAAGAACAAAAAATGCAAGGTCTTTGTACCATGGTAGTCTGTGCTTCACATTAGAAAAGAAGAACTCCCATATTGCAATTGTTCTCACTTTTGGAAGGGAAAACCCTACTGCAAGAGAGGTGGTCACAGTGCATACCTCTAGTTCTATAACTGAGTCTGGGCTGCAATTGATACTAATCAATTTCTTTCATAGCCTTACATGGATTACATGGTGGTGTTTACCCAAACCACCCTTCGCAGGGGAAAATAGGCTTTCTTCTTGGATTCATGCACAGATATAGACTCTTCTTTTTGGCCATTAGATGATTCTAAGAGTTCAAATTTCCAGGAGTAAACTATAGTCTCTATCTGCATGAGACTCTTGTTGGGATCCCTCTCCAATATTTGTGAAATCCAAAGTTGAATATGACTGCTACAATATGTAACTGTCCATTACAGTTATGTACATAAGGAACCACACACAAGTGCACTTTTTACTTTTGCTCCATTATGTGGTCTCATACAAAAATATCCCATGAAGGGTGAAGAATGTCTCTAGCATATCTGTGAGGTGATGAGATCCTCTTTCTCGTGACAATGAAGCTACTTGTGTACTGTGGTGTCTTGAATGACAACATCCCCTTAAGGCTCATGGTTGAATACATGGTCCTTTTTTGGTGGAACTGCGTTAGAAGACTTAGAATGTGTGGCCTTGTTGAAGATGTATGTCACCAGGGGATAGCTTTGAGATTTCAAAAGACTTGTGCCATATCCAGTGTGCTTTTCTCTTTGACTTATGGTTATAAATCAATATGTGATCACTTACCCCACATCAGACAGAGGTCTGATCTCCAAAATATACAAAGAACTCAAGAAATTGGTCATTAAAAGAATAAATAATCCAATAAAAAATGGAGTACAAACCTAAACAGCAAACTCTCAACAGAGGAATCTAAAATGCCTGAACTTAAATTTAGTCTGAATCCTAAATGAACTTAAGGAAATGTTCAACATCCTTAGTAATCATAGAAATGTAAATCAAGAATGTCAGTTTTCTATGTGAACGGATAACTAAGCCATTAAAAACACAAAGTCAGCATTTTTGGAGTAATGGATCTGAGATATAATTAATATTGAATCTCATGACTGTGAGGATGTATGAATAAGAGAGGTGACTTCTAGAGGTTTGAGAAAAAATTGAAATGTCAAATGTTATAATTGTAGCAAACAGGGTCACTTTATAAAGGTTTATAGACATGGTTTCCCTAGAAATAACATTGTTCTAAAAATAATGCATTCATAATGCCCCTCCTTTCCTGATTATATGGAAGGAGTTGCAAAGGGAGGTATTGGACTAATGAATGTAGGTCGAGGAATATTCAAGGTAATTCTTTGCTGTTAGGAAACTCCATGAGGGGCCACTCATAGGACCTTATGTCAAATCTGGTTCAGGTATTTTCTGCTATTGTAAAGAAAACTCCTTCCCAGAGAAAATAAGAAACAAATGTCTACAGTAAGAGAATATACTGCTGTAGGTTTATAAAACAGGTTATATAAGTTTTATATATACATTCTATAAAACAGATACAGAAGAGAGAACAAAAAAAATTAGAGGAAACCATAAAGCAAGTATTTTGGCAAGTTTCTATAAGTGAACAATGACAAAAATTAAAAATATAAATGGCATTGTAATTGAAGGTCTGTTAGACACAAGTGTGGATGTAACAATATTATCAGCAGAATCTTGGCATCAAAATTGACATATGCAGGATCTAAATATTCAGGTTTTACCAATCAAAACTTTCTTTCAGTTATAGCAGAGCACAAGATGGCTTGAGTGTATAGAGCCAGAATGACAGAGAGGAATATTAAAATCATATGTAGTTAACAGAGCACTGAATTTATGGGGACATGATTTTATTGTAGTGATGAAATACTCAGAATAGCATTCCCCAATCTTAGAAACAAACCATAATTTAATGTGCTTCTGGAAAAAGTATTAGAAGGTTTTTATAAAGACAGTCACTGACCATTCAGGTTGTATAAGAACAGGGCACAAATTTGCTGATATTTCAAAGGCAGCAACAGACCTAACTTTAAAATAATGGACAAACATATATAGGTAAAGCAATGATCTTTAACATTAGAGAAACTATAGACTTTAGAACAGCTGGAATAGGGGCAACTAGATGCTGAGCATATTGAAGAATCATCTAGTCCTTGGAATTCTTCTGTGTTTTTTAATAAAAAGAAATTTGGAAAATGAAGAATGGTAATAGATCTAAAAGCTGTTAGCAAGATGATTGAGCCAAAGGACACTCTGTAGTCTGGCATTCCTTTGCCTTTTCTCATGCCTAAAGGATGTCTTCTTATAGTTATTGATTTAAAATATGATTTATTTACTATACCTTTACAAGAAAAAGACAGAAAAATTTGTCTTCCCAGTGCCTACTTATATATATTCTCAGTCTGCTTAAAGATGTCAAAGGAAGATTCTCCCACAGTAATATTAAATTGCCCCAACTGTACCAAGTTTTTAAGTCAGTCAATGAGAATGATATGTAACCAGTTTTCTGTATCTGTAGTTTACCATTATATGGATGACATTTTGGCTATGTGATTCAAATATAAATACTTTAGAAAAAATGCTTGAAGACGTAAAGAAAATTTTTTCTTGTTGGGGGTTGCAAATTGCACCCGAAATTATACAGAAAGGAGAGTTTATTAATTATTTAAGCTATAAAATAAGTTTACAAAAAATAAGACCTCAAAAAGTAACAACATGCTGAAATAGTTGTTTTGCACATTGAAACTACTGAATTTATATCAGATGGTTAAGAATTGACTTTATAATTTATTCAGTTGCAGAATAAAACCATGAATAGGAATTATCACATACATATCACATATGTATGAATGAATATATACATTCAGTCCCTTATGGGTCTGCCAGGTCCTAATGCACAAGGCAATGCAAAAATAAATCAGTTATTGATTAGAAGTGTGCTAAAGGTCACAGAATTTCATTTAAAAAATCATGTCAATAGCAAAGGTTTTAAAAAGGACATTTCTGTCATGTGACAATAAGCCAATAAATTATAAGGAAATGTCCTACTTGTTATTTATACAACCAAATACCACTACCTGCAGAAAGTAACCCAATGGATATTAAATGGAATAAAATATGGCAGATGGATGTACTCCACCTATAGAATTTGGAAAACTAAGAATTTTGCACCACACCATTGGTACCTATTCAAGTTTTCAATGGGCAACTACTTCTAGCTCAGAAAAGGATAATTCAATAATTGCACATTTGCAAAAAATTATGGCCATTATGGCTATAACTGTACAAAGAAAAGTAGAAAATGCTCTAACATATGTCTCTAAGAAAATAACAGTTTTTGAATATGTAATATAAGGCATATAACAGGTATACCATATAATCCTACAGGCCAGGCAGTTAGGGAAAATTCAAATCAAACTCTAAAGGATATGTTAAATAAACAGAAAGGCATGATAAATACCATCATAAATGATTCCATAATGTTTTATTAACTTTGAATTTTCTAAATGCTAATGAGCAAGAAGAACAGCTGCATAGAGAGATTGGATAGTAGAAAAAACTTCAGAATTAAATCAGTCAAGATACATTAAATATGAATGGAAACCAGTACATTTCCTATGTTGGGGAAGTTTTGTTTCTATAGACAAAGAAAAGATATGGATATCATCAAAACTGATAAAGATTCAGTTTGAACAAGAGATATCTCTTAACTTGAAGAAACGTTAGTTCATTATTAACCATGGCCATTTAATCTAAACTAACCTCTAAAACTAGCAAATGCTCTTCATTTAAACATATATAGCTTACCAAGAGAGAATCCCCACCCCACCCCCAAAATCTGGTTGAGGAAGGGTTTTATTTCTGCCTTTTATCCAGCTAAGCAATCTGAAGACTACTGAACAAATGAGACATTTAAAAAATGTCTCAAGAAAAGAGCAAATTGACCAACTGGTATATCACATTTTCAACAAGGTAAAATTTCATACATCTTTTCAAATGTTTATCTCTACTATTCTCTACAGACATAATGCAAATGGTCTTTTTGAAGTCACAGTCCAATTAGAGAATAAATCTGTCTTGGAAATTGGAGTGTGACTCTCTCCTTCTCTCTCCTTCTCTAAACCCAATCATGCTTATTAAAGTGAAATTCAAGACTTCTCTCATGTCAGATGAGCCATCTGATACAGCACAGATGAAAATCAAGTAGTAAAAGACTATTATATTGTCTCTTATCTCATAGTCTTTAGTTTTATATTGACTCATCTACAGCTTAAGTATAAATTTCGTAAGATATATATATACATATATATATATATATATATATAGATAGATAGATATATTTAAAAAATGTTCTCATGATATTAATGCTCATATTCTGTACTAACTAATTCTAGTAAAATGTTTCATCTACCTTCCCTTACATGATTTTGGGTTTGAGTCTCTACCACTTTTCTGAGGGGAACCATAAACATGCCTAAAACGATCTTTGAAATTTTCATAAGGAAGATGAACACTACAACTATGAATCCTCCAGAACTATGATAACAACACTAAGCTGAAAAACATCACCTAAAAATTAGCTTTTGATTACAAAGTACTCAGAACTGTTTTGAGGTAGCTAGCTTAGATAATCCAGACTCACAGACTACTCTAGTTAAGACTTGATACAAGCCCTATGCTTTCCCATTATGCACAGATAGGACAACAAATGATAAAGCTACCTCTCTCAGGACTTGATAACTAACCATTTTTTTTAAGATTTCCTAAAGATTTGATTGCCCCCAGAGAACCGATAGTAAATTTAAGAATAATATGCCCACATTCTCAAGAGATGGTGTGGATAATTTTTGGTCATCCAATGGGTTGTGGATATTTGTCATTAAGTAGGAAGCTTGGCTACAAGATGTTATTTGTTATAGCCAGTAGAAAAGTTGAATAAATGGTATTAGACTCAAGGTTCTTGTTTTCAAAAGAAAAATAGGGGGATATAAACCTGTTTGGATAAAAAAGTAAATTATTGAATTAGAAGTAATTACTAGTTTTAAATGTTTATACTGGATTGAACTTCTGTATATTGTGTATAAATTTTGCATATTGATGCAAATTTGAGATTAATTTTCTTAAGACATACTGTACACACATTTCTAATCTTGTTTAAGGTATTATTTCCATACATCCCATTTAACAACGTAATTTGAATTTCTAGTCTTTTAAAGATACTATTACCATCTGATTAGAATTAAAAGAAAATGCAGATTAATAATTAGTCACCCTTTACAATCGAACTTGTAATCATATTAGGTGTGTTTTCAAGGTCAAACACAGACATATTTTAAATAGCAAAGTCATTTTCAAACACTTCAGAGATGTACAGATATAGTATTTAAGTATTATTTAAGATATTTTATTAACACTAGTTCTTTTTTTTTCTTTCTTTTTTTTTAGAAAGAGACATGTCAACTCCTGGCAGTTCTAATCTGTTTTAGAGAAGATGAAGAGCATTGAAGAAACTCCATGTGGATTTTGTTTTCTTTGGGGAAAATATAAGCCATCAGACAAGAAAATGTCCTTGCCTCAACTAAAGACAGTATGCTGTCATAACTGGACAATCAGGACACAAAAGAAATTAAGTACCAAACCTTGCACAAACAAGGTTTGCACAAACTTTTGAATGTCCTTCAAAAATACTGCTTCATAGAAAAGTCTGTCAGATATTCTAAGTCTGTAAGATGAAAATAGATGCTTCAACTTCACACAGGTACTTTAGCTGACTGTCCAGGCAGTTAATTGTTTTTGTAATTGCTCACATTTTTGAAAGTTGTTTCTCACACTTCCTGCTTTCTCAGTATTATTTCCTTCTTCGGTCTCTGAGGGAGCTGAAGACCGGATAACTATAGTTTTAGTTTTCCATGTTTGCAAAATGCAGAAAGCAATTTCTGATAGAAAGTAAATTAGGTACAAGTCATTGGACTCAACAAGATAGGATTGGTAATAGAATATTTTCTCTGAGTTTTCAAATGCTAATGGACTAGACATTGTTGGTGTGTTTATTGCCTGTATTATATTGTAGATAGCTTTTGTACTTATTGAATAGAGTTTTCTTATATAAATTATAGCATTCCTTTTTTTTACTTTTCACAAAAAAGGAAATATGGTTTATTATTTGTGTTTATAAATAAAGCTTGTCTGAAAGTCAGTGCAAAGCAGCCGCAGTAATCAGCTATACAGGTCAAAAAGTGTTTGTACTCACCTTTATTCCCAGCACTAAAGAGGAATATGGACAATAACTTTCTCTTTTTCAGTCTGAGGATTTCACAGAATTAAGAGCTCTCTAATGCCTTGGATGTTTTGCTTTGCTGTTCTTAAGGTTGAACCCAATATCTGTCTCTGAGTTTTTATTAATTGTGCTATAACCCTGTTTCATACCATACCAAGTGCATTTATCAAAGGATATGCTATCACTCAAAACATACCAAATGGCTTTGCTCAGGACTATTTCTTTTGGAAGTAGAAAGCAATGGGCTTCTCATTAGATATTAGCAAAGATGCATGGATTATATTTGTTCCCATTACAGAAGAGCTCATTGATACATGACATAATGTCATTTAACTTACTCAGGGCAACTGTGAAGCAGAAAAGTATGGCAAATATGAAACTTTAAAGATTTTAATTTTGGTGTTTTTACAAGTCTAATGTTTAAGGACAAAATAGTATTTCCTTCAGTGTAGGCACTCAGTTATTCTTTCCTAGAACTCATGGTAGGGAATATATGAAGTCTGTACTTAATGATATTGTTGGCATAATCAATGTCATGTTAAGGACGTCAATGCCTCAAACCCATTGGAATTTCCTGGTTTTAGACTGGTAAGGCTTAGAGAAATGGCCAAACCTTACCCTAGTCTAAGCATCAGTATGGCCAGCAGTTGACTTGTAGGTATAATCAATGTGGAGGGAATTTCCCCATCCAGGACGACTGTGTAGAAACTATAAAGTGCTGTTTCTTCCAACTCGATGACTGAAAACTGGGAGTGTTCTTCAATAGGGTCTTCCTACCACTAAAATCACCTAATCTGCCTCTTCTTATTTGTAATGTATAATAAAAACATGGCAAGTGGCTCATCTCATCCCAGCTTTTCTATTTTGGTATATGTCATGTCCTATTTTATCCTCAATCATCAGACTCATTAATAAAACCATTATCAAAATATTTAAAATTTCATATTTGCGATATTTTCAATATCATTTCTGCCTCTTGATTGCCCTGAGTGAGTTAAATGACATTACATAATAGATCAATAACTTATAAAATATATCACTTTATTCCATAAAGTAACAAAATGGTTCATGTATTTTTGAAATATCTAATATAGCCCTGAAGCAAAAGTGAGAAAATGCCATTGCTATCTCTTTCCCAAGGAAATATTCTGCTTCTTTCCCTCACTTTTTCATTGAATTGAAAAGAATGTATTTTCCTATCCATAACTAAATGCTACATACCTGTCAATCAATTATTTAATAACATGGCAATTATAAGTGAGCCTATTCTTTTAGTGATTTTTTTAAAAAAATGGTTTTTTTCTTTACTATGGGGGTTAAAATTAAAATAACAAGTTGTCAGCTTACTCTAGTTCCTCTATATATCTGTCAGTGGCCCTAATTTCCATGTTGTCATCTCCTTGTTACTACATAGCATAAGCTACAATAATACTTTAGTTTACTTATTTTCCAACAAGGAAGAAAAGTAGCTGCATAGGCTCATTGCCATATATCTTAATTTACAGGCTAAGGACTCAATGAGTAATGGCCCATTGGGAAATTATAAATAAGAAACAGCATCCTTTGGATCAATATTAAACTGAATTTAGTGATGACTACAATTATTTTTAAGATCCAAAAGTGGATTACTTTAACAGAAGGGATTTTATGATGGTTTTGGTCTGTGTAGGTACGTCCTTTTACACAGCTATCATTGGCCCTGAAATATTTGACTCTTTCCCTCTATCTGACATTCAACTGTCTAAGTAGACACTCAAACAGTTTCTTGGGAAAATAACTTAAACTTACTGCAATGCATACTTGTTATGATGTTTTATAATTCTTCTAGGCAAGTTGCCAGTTCTGTAGTCTGTAAGTGAAAGGTCCAGGAATATCACAGTTATTTATGAACTTTTCTACTGTGGCAAATTCTTTCAACCTTGTTATCATCTGTTCTTTATCTTTGTGGGAAAATGCCTTTATGTATATCTTACAAAATATGTATTATTTATCTCTCTGTCTGTCTATCATTTATATCAATTCTGTCAGTTATCTATTAGCTATGTAATCTATCCTCTAATGATATTCTAATGCAACCCATCCCTCTGATACTAGAGATAACACACTTTAATAACTGGGATATCCAGAGGAAAAAACTGTTCATTATGCTAGTCTCACAGCAAGTGTAAGTGCATTTATAGCTGTATTATTAGTTTACTAAATAGCTAGCTTGAGTCTTCCCTCAAGAAAAAAGAAAGAATAGATACACATCAATCTCACTAAGTAGCTAAAAGTGGAAGGAAGATGGTCATTTCATTGCAATTTCACTGTAAACAAAAACAAAATTTTTATTTCCAAATAGACATCATTTCCTAAAATTTTATTTTATCAACTTTTTAAAATGCTTTTGAGAAATAGAGAGATTCTTGAGGGCTTTCGGAGGACATGCCCTTTCTATATTCATAAAGGTAGATTTAGTCATCCTTAAATTTTACATGATTTTATATTCCTTATTTGTTTCTTTTTTAGTATCCTTTCCTTCTCCCTTTTATTTCTTCTCTTTTCCTGTGTTTCTCTTCATTACTCACTGCCTTTCTGATGTCTTGCCTACCCTTCCTTCTTCATTCACTCTCTTTCTCTCAGCTTCTCTGGGTTCAGTTCAAAGGTTTTCAGTATTTGTAAAATAAAACACACACACATGTAGCCAGCACCCAACAGACATTAATTACATGCCAGCAATTTCCCCAAAATATCTTCTGTTTTATAATCACTGATATTTCATCAGTGTCAATAATGGTACATTTTCTTTTTCTAAGTTTACTTTTCTCTGTATTTTATCTCAAGGAAAAATTGATTTGTTCAATATTTTAAACAAAAATATTTTTATGATGTTTGTATTATGAAGGAACCATTTATTTATTTATTTATTTATTTATTTATTTATTAACAATTTCCACCTCTACCCTTCCTCCCATATCCCTCCCACTCCCCCCACTCCCCATCCCTCTCCCTCTCTAGTCTTAAGAGCAGTAAGGGTTCTTTGCCCCGTAGGAAGTCCAAGGTCCTCCCCCCTCCATACATGTCTATAATGGTGAGCATCCAAACAAACCAGGCTCCCACAAAGTCAGTCCATGCAGTAGAATAAAATCCTAGTGCCATTGTCCTTGGCTTCTCAGACAGCCTTCATTGCCAGCCACGTTCAGAGTGTCCATTTAGATCACATGCTCCATCACTCCCAGTCCAGCTGTCCTTGGTGAGCTCTCATTAGATCACTCCCATCATCTCAGTGGGGGGCACACCCCTCGTGGTCCTGACTTCCTTGCTCATGTTCTCCCTCCTTCTGCTCCTCATTTGGACCTTGGGAGCCAAGTCCAGTGCTCCAATGTGGGTCTCTGTCTCTATCTCCATCCATCGCCAGATGAAGGTTCTATGGTGATATGCAAGATATTCATCAGTGTGGCTATGGGACAAGGCCAGTTCAGGCATCCTCTCCTCTGCTGACCAAAGAACAATCTGGGGACCTCTCCTTGGACCTGGGAACCCCTCTATAATCAAGTCTCTTATAAAACCTAAAATGGCTCCCTTAATTAAGATATTTACTTCCCTGTTCCCATATTCATCCTTCCTCCATCCCACCCATCCCATTCCCCCAAGCTTTCCTGAATCCTCTCCTTCTCCCTTCTCTCTACCCATCTCCCCTTATATCCACTCCCCACCTCCCCATGCACCCAAGTTTTGCCTGGCAATCTTGTCTACTTCCAATATCCAGGAGGATAACTATATGATTTGATTTTCTTCAGGTTCACCTTCTTATTTAGCTTCTCTAGGATCACGAATTATAGGCTCAAAGACCTTTAATTATGGCTAGAATCCACTTATGAGTGAGTACATACCATATTCTGAAGGAACCATTTTTAAATGATTTCAATTTTAATAGGTCTATACTTAAATTCTTCCCTCAAAAATGTTCTGATCATATCGTTCTTTCATTCTCACTTGAGAAGAAAATATTTTTTTGGGATAACACAATAGGTTTTGTGTTTTATAAAATTTTTGTCTCTTTAAAAATCCTGTTTTATGTGGAATTTTAGTATTTCTTATTGTTTGAGAACTTCCAAAATATAAATAATGTCCTTTGATAAAACTCACACGCCATCCCTTTCTCTTCACTTTCTGCATTATATTCCCTGACTTTTAGCAGGTACATTATGACAGAGTTATACTAATGTGATCAGGCATTGTATAATACTCATAAAATTAGGTGTACATGTCAAGCCTTCTTTCATTATGATGACCTTCCACAGTAAATTCACACCCATAGGCCAGCCTTTCCTCACACTACATGCTTCTAACTTCATCCTCTAGTATCTATTGTTCTAGTCTCTAATTTTATGATATTAACCTTTTTTGCTTCCATATATAAGTTTATCATGATTTATTTTTGTTTATGGTCTGGGGCTACTTTTCATTTAGCATAATGATCTTTGATTACATCTCAGTTGTCACAAGTAATAAAGGATCATCCCTTTTAGAGCTGACAAGTATTCCATTGTGCAGTTGGACTCCTTCTTCAGAATCAATTTATATACTGCTGGTCATATGTTATTGTTCTTAGGAACTGTGAACAGTGTATCAGTGCTCCTGTAGATTTGGGTGTATCTCTTTAGAGGTCTCATTTGTTTGAACATGCACCCCACATTCAAATTTCTAGACTGTATAATAATTGTACTTGTAAATTTTTGAGGAATTTTTATAGTACTTTTTTACATTTCTGCCAAGACTATGCAACAGTCCCCTTTCACTCATTCTTTCCAATTCCTGTTGTGACAGCTTTTTCGAGCCATCCATTTTCTTCCTTCCTTTCTTTTTTTCACTGAAAATAGGTTCCTCTCTTACATAATACCTCCTAAATGCAATCTTCCCCTTCCACTCATCCAAGGTACCCCCACACCCTCTTTTCTCCAGATTCACTCCCATTTCAATTTCTCATAAAAAAAAAGCTGACATCCACAAGATGACAGGAAAATAGGACAGAACAAGATATAGTAAGAAAAAGTAAAAGCCCTCATATTGAGGCTGGACAAGGCAGAACAATAGGAGGAACAGAGTCTCAAGAGCAGGCAGAAGGCCAGAGATACACTGGTTCCCACTGTTAGAAGTCCCTCAATACACCAAGCTAGTAGGCATAATAACATAAATGCAAATGACCTGATGCAGACCCATGCAGGCCCCATGCTTAATCTCTGTAGCCCTGTGAGTCCGGCTCAGTTAATTCCAAGGACCATATTCTCCTGGAGTCCATCCCCTCTAACTCCTACAGTCTTTACTCCTGGCTTCCCTGGGTGTTCCCTGATCTGTAAGGGGAAGAACCCAATGGAAACCTCCAAATAAAACTCTCTCTGCGTATATCTCACTCTGGGTCTTCTCATCAGTTCCCATCTGCTGCTGGAGAACATCCCTCTTATTGATGATTGAACAACAAACGAATCTATGAGTATAGCAGAATATAAGCAATCATTTATTTATTATCATTTATTTTTCTATCTATTTATTTGTTTGTGTTTGGTTCTATCCTAGATCTCTGGTTTATCCAGTCTCAGATGTTTTTGCCCTCCAAGCAGTGTTGTGCATGGGCTCTTTCTTGTGAAATGGATCTCAATTTAATCAGACATCGGCTGGCCACTCCCACAAGTTCTCCACTGCCATTGCCCTAGCACATCTTATAGACAAAACTGATTATCGGTGGATAGTTTTCTGACTGGGTTGGCGTCCAGGTTTCTCTTTTTGTCAGCTGCAGAGTAAATTCTCAAGTCAAAGAGATTAGATCATAAAGGGTGAAGGCTCCAAGCCTGCACCAGATTGATCTCTCTATATTTAGTGAGCTAAGTGGAAGTTTTCCTCTGCAATGGGGCCCTGCTGTCAGTTTTCAAAGGGTGACCTGTCCTAGCATTATCCTTGGTTTTTTGGGGGGGTCACCACAGAACCTCCTTTGTTAACAGCTCAAACAAATCTATGCCAGTCCCATCACTGGAAATCTTGACTGAGTACAAAAATGTGATGATGTCAGGCTCTGCATCCTCCATTAGAAGAAGCATTCCATAGGCCCCCTCTCATAGGGTCCAAGGAGCTCCTTCTGCAGTAGATTCCAACCCACCCCACAAATGTCCTCTAGTACCAGTTGTATCTCCTTTCACTCTCTCCCTCCATCTCCCCACCCTATACCTGATCCCTCCCACTCCAGTCCCCATTTGCTCCAAGTCCACCTGCAGAATCTACACTGTTTCTTTTTTCCAAGGAGAACAATTGCCTCCTATAACAAAACCCTTTCCTTAACCTTTATTGAGTAAAGTAAATTTATATCATTTTTGTCTTTCTGAGTCTGAGTTACCACAGTCGGGATGATTTCTTTCTAACTGCATCCATTTGCCTGCAAATTTTATGACGTCAGTTTTTCTTCTTTTTTTTTTGCAACTGAGTAATACTTCATTGTACAAACGTACCTGGAGGCATCCATTTTCAACTGTGGTAATGCTATGACTTTTTTAAACAACATTTTCTTAATCATTTCTCTTGAATGTTTTCATAATTTTTTACCTATTTGAATAACGTATCTCTTTTTGAGACATGACTATGCAGATATCTTGCCTGTTTAAAATCATATTATTTTTAATTCCTATTATGTTCTCCATACCATCTCATTATTAAGTATATAGATTTCATACATGTTAATTTATAGACTTTCTCTTCACTTTGAGAAGACTTCATTTATGATACGTAGGCCCTTTAGCAATATTTAACCACATTTATCCTTTTTTTCTGTCTTGTTCCCTGTGTTTTTGTAATCTTATAATTTTTTGGCCACTTTGATGTTTTAATACATTTTTTTCATATCTTCTTCCGGTATTTATATAGTTTCAACTCTTATACTTAAAAACCCAGTACACTTTGATTTGATTTTTACTGCACACAGAAAGGAGCTTAACAATGTTTTTTATAGATGATGACACCCGATGTTCCATTGTTTGAAAAGGATAACAAGAATTGACCTGAAGAATGATTAATAAATCTCAGGGACAGATACTGGGGTTCTACCTGAAGACCAGAGAAGCAGAGCAGTCAGTCACTGGCTCTTACCCCGACTTCAGTCTGAAAATGGTGATCCCACTTCCAGGAATCTCAAAATGAGACTGAGAGAAAGACTGAGAGCTGTTTCCTTCTATGTTATAATCTTCTCTAGTTCTGGAATTAAGGGATGCACCACTACCACCTGACTTCTATGGCAAGCTAGCGTAGTTACTGAGGTTAAAGGTGTGTATCATTGTGGCTACTGGGGTTAAAGGTATATGTCTTTGATGTCTTGTCTCTCAGTCTGGCCAGTGTGGCTGTTTTACTCTTCTGATCCTCAGGCAACCTTTATTTATTAAAATACCAATGAAATGCCAATACCTTGACTTATTAACATGGAAGGGGATAATCTCAAAGTGACTCAATCCTAGACAAGGACTACAGGCAACTAATGAGAGTGGTAGAAATGGACTTGCCCAGGGAAGAGTCACCAAATTGTTTATCTAATGCCACGTGGTTGTACAAGTACAAAAATGTGTGTGTGTGTGTGTTTGTGTGTGTCTGTGTGTGTCTGTGTGTGTGTGTGTGTGTGTGAAATCAACAACTAAAAATACATGTCATTAATTTAAGAGAAACCTAGGAACTGGTACATGGGAAAGGTTTGGGAGAAGAATGAAAAGGGAAAAATTGATTCACATGTATTCTAATTTTAAAAAAATTTCAAGGTTATATTTTCTTAATGCATATGCCCAACACATTTGTTAAATGTTAACTGGATTAAACACATGGGTTTTCCTCTAGTTACTCTGTTCACTTAGTTTCCAGTATGTTTTAATGTCAATATAATGCTGTTTTTGTCACTTGAATTTTTGAAATAAGGAAGCATAATTTTGACGTTAAAACTTCATGTAAATGGATTATTCAGGATTAATCTTTTTAAATTCAATTTGTCTAAGGAGATAATAGATATGCTAATTGGATATGTATATAATATACCTACATATTTTTCTACCATATGCAAAGTCCTATAAATCTACAATCTTATTCTGTTTTAATTGTTCTAATTTAAATTATGTGGTATTTATATCATGATCTTGATTCAGTGGATGTCTTTAAAGCTTATTCTTCCTTTGAAGTGTGGCAGGGTTTTATTCTTTCTAGCGGCTGAGTTATTCTGTGGGATAATACATAACATCTTATTCATCTGAAGATGGGCCACCGAGTTGATGCCGTATTTTGGTTAATTTGAACAATGTACTATCTACTTGAGAGGCAAGATGTCTCATTCTATGGTGGGGTTGTTGAGATATGCAAAAATTCTGTTTTCAATTTGTGAAACACATGTTCCTTATTTACCCTATGTGCTACAGGAATAATTTACATTCCCTCTAATAATTTTCAAAGATTCCCTTTTTCTTTGTGTTTTTAAGTATGGTCATTGTAACAATACATGTCAAATGATGAAGAACAGGTACAGGGAACCTTCAGCATAATATGAGTCTCATACTAATAAGAAGAAACATTGAGGAGAAAGAACAGCACTGCTGTTTCAAGACAACACCGTTTCAGACAGATGAAATGTCACATAGCAAAGTTACTCACTGGCGTAGTTCTCTCTCTAGAAGAGCTGGTAGCATTAGAAGCCCACTGTGCCTAGTCCTTGGCCTTGAACAATGCACATGGAGAGAAACATCTTTTGTCTTGGTGCAAATGCACTGTGGATCTACAAGGGGAATCTCAAGGGCTGTTATGCATGAGTAGCAGTTAAGATGAACCAGGAAGTTTATAGCCATTTCTTAAATATGTTTTTTTCACTAAATGTCTTTACGATTACTCTCTGTTCTTGCACATGTAAATAGTTGTTTCTATTTATTGATGAATAAGATGTAATTGCATGAATATACAACAGTTTATGTATTTTTCTATACGTACTCTATCTTTTTATTTCTAATCTATAGCTATTATGAATAACATATCTGTAAAATATTCTTGCATAAACATTTTTCTGGTCTAATGTTTTCAGTATTCGTATGCAGTGATGTAACTGCAAGCTTTCAGAGTCACAGGACTGATGTAGATTAAACTTTACAAGAAGTCGTTGTGGTGGTTTCAATGAGGGGACCGCCATAAAACCTTGAGTAATTGAATGTTTACTTCACTGTTGGTGACACTGTTTGGGGAGGCTTAGGGGATGTATACTTTTAGGTGGTATGTCACTTGAGGCAATCTTTGACAAACCAAAACTCACAGCATTCCCAGGTCCCCCTCCCAACTCCTGGTCCATCTTAGGTCTCAAGATGTGAGTTCTCAGCTCTTTCTGCAGCTTTGTTTTGCCACTGTTGTGGCACCAGGAACTCTTACCCTCTGGAAGTATAGCCCCCAAGTAAACTCTACCTTCCATAAGCTACTATGGTCATGATGTCTTATCACAGAAACAGAAAAGTAACTAATACAGTCACCACATAGATTTCTGAATGCTTACATTCTACTCACACTATTTGAGTGCCAGCTTGTCCTATATAAAAGTTTTGGGTTTTTGTTTTTAATTTTCTTGAATTGACTATTTATATGAAGACATACAGTTACCTTAATATGGCTTTACATATATGTTTCCTGTGGTTAAAGTCACTGGAAGCATTTGTACATGTGATTTGGCCATGCTTTTGTAAATTAGTGTTTCAAGTGTTTTGTAAACGTTTATTTAGTTTATTGTAGTCGTACTCTAAAATAAGGGTAGTTCCCGACCCACAAATTATAATTCCTACTTTTTAAACAATAATGTCATTTATGAAATGTGGGGGACAGGATTTAAATGTAACAGAGTTTGTAGGAAGGACAGAACTGTGTCCAAATAGGCTTAAGGGAACAAACTAAGGAGTCTGGGTTGGGGGTTCAATGGCATTTAGGGTTGAAGCCTCTCAGGTTTTTTTTTCTTTTTGAAACATTTTATTTATTATATATTTTTCCTGAATGTATGTTTGTGCACCAGGTGTGGACTTAATCACTAAAGCAGTTAGAAGAGAGTGTCAAATACCCTGGGATTGGAGTAACAGATGTTGTGAGCTTCTGTGTGGATGCTGGGAATCGAACCCAATATTTGGAAGAGCCAGTGCTTTTAAAATCTTCAGCACTGATGATTTTGCTTAAAAGAAGGAACTACCTGTGACACCAAGTGGAGGAGCACTGAGCTTCCATTTATCTCCCACACATGTATGTGAGCAATGGGGAGTGGGGTCTGCTGCACTGGAATCTGTTACAGTCCAGTAAGAAAAGCAGTGAGACTCACACATGAGGTTGCATTTTCCCTGATGACTTGGATGAGATATTCGTATTTCATGGATAGTCAAATTTTATCAGGTATAACTGTAGTGACAATGTTCTAGTCTTTGAAACATATTTTCCAAAAGACAAATTTATTTTAAATTTCAGTGGAGTATAAATATGACATTACTTTTTGTTCTGTGTCTAGTGAGACTTCTGCCCTTATTATCTTTGCCATTCTTAACGTTTAAAATGCTTAGATACTTTTTTCTTACCTAACCTTTCTAACCTTCATCCTTCATTTGTTCTGTCTCTGTCTCTGTTTCTCTCTCTCTCTCTCTCTCTCTCTCTCTCTCTCTCTCTCTCTCTCTCTCTTTCTCTCTCTCTCTCTCTCTCTGTCTCTTTTTTTCTTTCTCTTGCAAAAGGTCTCTTGTGTCCTAGTCTGGCAATGTAGCTGAAGATGGCCTTGAACTCCTAATCTTCCTGCTCTAACTAAGTGCTAAGATTCTAGTTATATGTCATTACACCCAGCTTGTTGGTACTGGTGAAGGAACCCAGGGGTTCATGCATGTTGTGCAGGTACTGCACCAACTAAACTATATACCTGCCACCCTTATACTTTTATCTATAAAATCTTTGCTGTTTGGCTTCAGGTCATGACAATACTGGGTTTATTACTATAGTTTTTATTGTTATTATAAAATAAATAGGGATTAATGATGATTTGTGATTTTCATTTTATCTCACAGACAACTTCCTATCCTAGACACACTTGATTAAACCCTTTCCTTTATTATCTCGAGATTCTGTGGTATCATGTTCTACAAAGCTGCATGTGTATTGACTGACTTGAATTCATGACATTGCTATATCTATTGACTAACTGGGCCACTGGAAGAAGGCCACTGTGTCAGGTCTTGAGTACCATTTTTATTAGCTGAAATGGTCAAAAATGGTCAAATCAGGAAATGAAAGCTTTTTAGAATATTTGGTTCTGGTGCCCTCAGCTTTTTCTATTTGCACATAAATATGAGATTTAGCTTTCTTCTTCATCCAGAGAGATTTGGCTAACCTTGATAGAGATTTTTATATGTATGAATTAATATTTTGAAAGCATATAATAAAAAAAGTTGTTTCCAACTCTCGGACATGACATAGACAATTTTAACCTTACGTCTTAATTAGGGTTTCAACTGCTGTGAAGAAACCATGACCACAGTAATTTTTATAAAGGAAAATCTTTAATTGAGGTGGTTTATATTTTCAGAGGTTTAGTCCATTATCATCATGATGTGACATAATGGCATGCAGGCAGACATGGCAGTGGGGAAGTAGCTTAAAGTTGTATAGTAATGCACTTTCTCCAGCATGACCATACCTACTCCAACAAGGGCACTCCTCTTAACATTGCTATACTTTTAGGAGGCCATTTTCTTTCAAATCACTGCATTCCATTCCTTGGCATCTGAATACTTTCACCAATATCATAATGCAAAAATGCATTCAGTTCAACTTCAATAGCCCCCATAGTTGATGAGTTCCAGAATTATTTAAAAGTTTAAAGTTCAAAGTTTCCTCTTAGATTCATGCAGTCTTTTCACTGTAATCCCCTGTAAAATCGTAATTCCAACATATAATGGTCACATTTCAAAATGTAGGGAGGGGAACACAGTGAAGAAATATTGAGGAAAGCAAGACCAACAACCAGGTGGGAAAACTCCAAGCTTTGCTTCTCCATGACTATATCAAAATGCTCTTCAGATCTCCAACTTCTTTCAGCTTTGTTGATTACATCATACTTCTTTCTCTCAGATGGGTTCCACTCCCTTTTATCAGATTTCCTTGGCAGATTATCCAGCTGCTCTGGCATCTCTAACATTTTGGGATTTCCAATTTAATCTAGGCTTTAACTTCACAGCTTCATGCAATGACTTCTCTAGACATCCATTCAGGGACAACCCTGATACATGCTAGACCCTAACACCTTTCCTTTGTCTTGGAGGCAAATTCCATAGCCCCTTTCTTCTATCTTTAACTCCAGGATCATGTGACTTAAACTACCAAGTTCTGTTGTTTGCTGGGGCTCGAACATGGCTCCCTCACTCAAATGCATCTTCACCAGCTATCTGTTCTCCATAGCTTCCTTAATTGCCTAAACTTGGCTGTCTTTGAACTTGAGCTGTGCCAGGTTGGCCTCAAACTCAGAGGTCTGGCAGCCTCTGCCTTGGGAGTTCTGGGATTAAAGGCATGTACTACCATACCCACATGATGCTCTAGGCTTTTCTTTAATTCCCTTTCACAAGTAGAAAACTTTATTGGATGGGATCTTACCCTGAGGTCATCAGTTCCTTTATTCCATATCTTTATCTGTCTATCTCCTTGAACACAGGCCTTACCTCCATCCCACTTTCTTGTGCTCCTTTTCTCTTCAGATTTTATATTTAATATTTTACCTTGCTCAGTTTGCTCATTTTCATTATAAATCTTCATTAGAGTTACCACCAATAACCACATGACTGGGTATACACTAGGCTGTTTTGTGATTTCCTCTGTCAAAGGAATAAGTCCAAATCTCCTCATTTTAGCTCAGGCAGATTCTTAAAAGAAGGGCAAAAATCAGCAACATTCTTCATGAAAATATCACAAGAATAATCTCCAGGCCGCATCTTAATATAATTCTCCCCTGGAACCTCTTGATCCAAGTATCCACAGTTCAGATCACAGTCAACACCTGTTTTCTATGTGCCTACTAGGTTAGCCCTTTAATCTACATTTAAAGCCCTCCACTGATTTTCTAACCCCCAGTCTCAGCGTCCGCATACCTTCAAACAAAAGCATGATTTGGCCTCTTTTAGCAATACCCCAGTCCCTGGTACTAACTTCTATCTTGGGGATTATTCTATTGGATGAAAAGACACCATGATCAGAGCAACATTTATAAAGAGAAAACTTTTAATTGGGGGTGGCTTACATTTTCACATGATGATGATAATGATAATGATGATGATGATGATGATGGTATGACCTGATGACATGCAGGCAGTTAGGGTGCTCAGAAAGTAGATGAGAGTCCTCTATCTTGACTTGTAGGCTGATGTGGGTTTCCCCTCTGTATACTGTGAATACCATTGGTGAATAAAGAAACTGCCTTTCCTGTTGATAGGGCAGAAATTGGGTAGACAGTTAAAACTAAACTGAATGCTGGGAGAAAGGAGGCAGAGTGAGAGAGAAGCCAGGTAACCCTGCCAAAGACAGACGCTGAAACTTTAGCTGGTAAGCCACAGTCACATGATGATACACAGATTATTAGAAATGGGTTAAATTAATATGTAACAGTTAGGCAATAAGAAGCTAGAGCTAATGGGCCAAACAGTGATTTACTTAATACAGTTTCTGTGTGATTATTTTGGTTCTGGATAGTTGAGACAAACAAGCGGCCTCTCTCCTATAGTAGGCAACAGGAAGAAGTCTTTCTCACTGTGTGGCTTGAACATATATAAGACCCCAAAGCTCACCTTCACAGTGATACACTTCTGCTAACAAGAAGATCTCCCCTACTCCAACAAAACTACACTTATAGTGCCACTTCCTTTGGGGACCATCTTCTTTCAACCACTACACCTTACATGGTGTTGATAGGCACATATTAATATGGTTTGTTTTTGAGTTTTACAGCCATAAGAATGTGCTTGCCAAGTCTGGCACAAATTTGTTACCCTGAAATATAAAATTACCATTTCTCCAACATTAAGAAATGCTATCTTTTGATTATCATGTTGGTGTCAATCTCATCATAGTATTTGATATGTTCTGTGGTTAAAAAAAAAGGTGTATAGGGCCCTCAATTCATAATAATGTTGAGGTGAAGAACTTGTTGCAGGGTTCAGAGTGCCTGTGTGGTGAGCATCCTTTTGCTATGTCACAGTTTCTGGGAAAGCATGATTTTAAAAGAGGAATACTTATTTTAGTTCATCTTCAGGGAGTCTAGTACCTCATCAATTAGCTATTCTGTTTGGTGGGCTTTGGTGAGGCAGGGTCATCATGCCATTGGTCAGGAATTAGAAAGAAACAGATCACCTCACAGTGGCTAGGAATTCGTGGGCAAGGTTTCTCAGGCTCCCATCCTACCCTGAAAGGACACAGTCTCTTTTAACTACTTGCTGTTATCATGTTCCATCTTCCCTCAGTAGCTCTACCCACAGGGGAGCCAACATAATAAAAGTAAAATCGCTATCATATTCAGACCAAATGTGTGTGGTAACTTAGAATCATCAGTAGGAAACAGACATCACTTACCCATATGTGCTCTTCTTTCTGTTCAGGAGCGCTTTCCCACTTGCATCCTATAACTTTTACAACTAATTCATTCTTCAATATGTTTATTAAAACACATTTGTCAGTATTTAATTTTCCTCTTTCTTATTTCACTGCCATCATTTAACTAAAACTAGTGAAATAATATTTTTATATCTATAATCTGGTTGTATTTTTATTAGAGTTCTACAAATAAGACAGAACAGAAATTTATGCTAATGAAGCTTGAAAGAACAGATTTCACTGTAAATGTTAATTAAGCTATAATACAACACCATGTAAATAACTTCGAAGCAAAATTATGTGGCAGTTAGACATGTTTAGTATTTGAAGGCCTCATTTTGCTATTTTGGGAAATAAATCTTTAATATAAATTTTACCTGCTGTTCAGAACTAAAATACCTAATTACAGGACAATTCAAAGGATTTCTTTGTTTTAAATCTTAAGTAACTTTCCCTATGAGAAAATTATTTGAAACTCGCATTTAAATAGGCTACTCATTATGTTCATATTTCCTTACACTCAAAAGGTAAGACCATTTGTCCAATGTTGTTTAAAACAAAATCATGCAATGTTTCTAAAAATTACCCAACAACTTGTGAAATGTTAATTAAATATTTTTAGCTTCCTTTCTGTCATCGGAATGGTACTTCTCTTAGATAAAATAATTTTATAAACTTATCGCTGAGATTATATCAACAAGCATTGTAATGCAACTTTTAATAAGCTGCTTTAGCAAACCAAATAGATAAAGTGTGACAAGACTTATATCATAAAATGATGATAGTCTCTCTAATTTTTAGGTTTTTAGAAATTTGAGTGTTTTCCTAAATAATGTAAGATTTAACTATTGTTGAAACATATACATATGACTGAGTATAGATATTTGCTGGCATGTCAACCATGTCTACTGTTCTAACTGCTTTTGTGGAGATCATCAAACATTGATTCCTTTGGCTGAATTATGCATCTCAGTACTTACTTCTTTGACATGCCTTCCCTGTCTCCTGTCTCCTTGTACCTCCAGAGTTTATGCACTGTGTTCCTTTTTTGACATGTAGCTCACTGACAGCCAGAGGCCCTCAGAAGCCTGATGTCTGCCCAAAGGTGTCTTGGAATGTACCATGTTGCTGTGCCAGGCTCAGCAACAGAACATAAAAGCTTTGAGTATATTAATAGCTCACTGTGATTTTTATTCTCTCTATCTATCAGGAGTCCCCAAAGCAACAGAAAGACAGATACAGAATGGGGGAAATGAGGGAGTGAGAAAGAGAGTGAGAGAGGCTTTAGAAATGAGGGTTCGTTTATGTATTTTGGGGTACAAACAAGTCCAAGCTTCACAGGGACAGAGGCAGGCTCAGTTGTGCAACAGTCTCCTTGCTATGTCTTGAGGGCAGTTCCTTTTGGGAAACTCTCGTACTTTCTGATATGTCTTCAACTGGCTGCAAAAGGCAACACCTTTTGCGAGAAGAAACTTTTATTCAAAATCTATTAATTTAAACATTTGTCGCATCTAGAACAAAACTAAAATATCTAAACTGATGTCTTATATAAAGGACCATGTCCTGTATCCTAGCCAAGCGTACCTGTAAATTCACCTTCATAACTACAATGAGAATTAAGGGCTAGTGTTCCATTCAAAAGGAAAGCATCAAGACATACAGCAAAATGGGCTACTGAGCTGGACCAGTGATGGGCTGGCTGTGCATCCCGAACACCTGCGTTTAATTCCTAGCACCCAAGTGTTGGCCCAAAACAGTCTGTAACCCCAGTTTCAGGAAGTTTGCCACTCTCTTCTGGTCTCCATGAGCATGAAACATATATATAGTACATAGATATTCATGTAGACAGGACATTCATATATTAAATATGTAAATAAATAGAAAGAAATGCACCTTAAACACAAAAAAACCTATACAAAATAGGGAAACACAGTTTAAAGAATATAGATACATCATTCATTACTTTAATCAGGACATTGTACACTCAAGTCAGAATGTAACTGGTATATTGCTACATCTTACACACATATAATTGTTCTCAGTCACTTTAATTTTTCAGGAATGTAATAAGTAGTATGGTGGTAAGTTTTACAGTGTTACGTCTCAGAGCTCATGCAGGTTAGAAAGCTTATCAATGATTACACAGCTGATGAAATTCCTTAAAAGATACCATCTAAGGACAGTAATCATTTAAACAACAGACCTGGATTTGCTCTGACCAAGAGAAATCAATATCTTTAGATTCGGATAGGTGATCGTCTAAAAATACAAAAGATACTTCCAAAGGATTGATAGGAATTGGATTTTCCCAGTTATGGAAAGAAGGAAAACATTATTTCCCAACCCCTCTCCCTTATAAGGAGTTAGTGATTTGGGAAGGCTCAATAAAGTGAAGAAGTGCTGTGACAGCATCCTGGAACAGGTGTGCTCAGTGGCACCGTGAGAGCCATGGGAATATGTTGTGTGCTGGTAGTTTGATTGCTGGTATAAAGTCCAGGTGTTTGATGATGGAAGTAAGAGCCTGGAGAGGCATGAAGAGGAAGAGTTAGGAGGAGTTAAGGTGGAGAGATTAGGGGCCAGGTGCTCTATGATGTGTTAAGTTTTCTGTTGACATTTTTAGGAGTTGTGATAAGAATAAAATTTCATAGATAATGGCAACAGCAGGCACAGCCTTCATGAAATTACTAAACCTAGGCTACATAGACAATGTAGTCCTATTCTATGACTTTCAAAGAGTTAGAGATGAGGAATGGATCAGAATGTAAACATCTAAGTTAAAGGACATTTTCGCAACTGTGGAAAATCAGTGCCTTCTGGGCATCATAAGATGAAGAAGTGTAAGAGCAGATTCTTAGAACTCTAACAACTGCATACTCCAGGCAGGTTTATAAGGGAATAATTATAAATTTCTGATCTTTGCACAGGCAGGATTCTCTTCCATAATTCATGATATTTCCATAGTAATTGGGTAGATTCTGTAAGGATAAGAAAGCCATTATGAGCCATGTTTCTCCTACTCAATCCTACTTTGTGCCTACCATATGGTAGAACTGTGCTCAGTTATAACTTTCTTTACTTCCCTGGCATTAGAAAGAAAGGTCTGAAGTAAATATCAGCTTGAACATAAGATGATACACATACAAGTGTGTCCTGGGGTCACCATTCTCTCCTTCCAATTTTACAAGATGAGGTATTTCTTCCTTAAATGACATGGCAGTGGTGTCATTCACAGTAAACTATCTGTCATTTTTATAGCAAAAAATATCATCACATTCTTGTATCACAGATATTAGAGATCCAAAAGAAGCAATGTGTTGACATTTTCACTCAAAAATATAGGACTGATTGTCTCAAATTTTGATTTGTCTAAAAATACATATGAGTGAGATGCAACGTGATGGCATCATAAATGACAGAGGCTGAAAGAGAGATGTCAAGATTTTAGGAATGATTCCTATTAGAATTGCAGGGCACATAGACTTAAAATGCCGAATAATCTTTCTGGATGTTTGGAATCAGACATGAAGAGGTTTAGTAATTCTGTTCAGTAATCAGAAGTGGGTGATTTAGCAATCGATTTAAATTTCATTTAAATTTAAACCTGGAGGTTGAGACAGGCACCACCTAGCTTCTCTTTTCACACCATAGGACAGTTTTCAGTTGTGGAGGAATTTATTAGCGTCACAAGATTCCAGATAGCGTGTGAATGCTCCTTGTCATGTTTGTACTGCATTGAGGGCTGCATCTGGCAACTGTCAAAAACCAGCAGTGCTGCCATTGTCCTCCCTTTCCGTTCAGTTTTCTTTGGAAATTCAAGCAAACTTAAAAAGTCAGAACATCAGGAAACCCATCTGAGGGTTGTAGCTACTCCTACACAGAGCAACGCTAAATGAAACTCAGAAACTATGACAGAAATTCCAGTATTCCGATTATGACAGTTTTTTTTTTCTAGGAGTGTTCTTATCTTGACAATTTTTTTTTCAGAGATGATATTGAAACAGGGCATGTTTCTGGATAGTAGAAATCTTTTTTTTTTAATGTCATGACTTTTGCCTTTTTTACTTGTTTTAAAAAAGAAACATACTATCTTTTTTTTCACTTTACATACCAATCCCAATTCCCTCTACTCCCTTCCTCTCATTCCCTACAACTTCTACCCCATCCCGCCTCCATCCACTCTACAGAGAGGGTAAGGCACATTGGTTTGATGAAGGTCCAAGGCCCTCCCTACTATTTGTAGGCTGAGCAAGGTATCCCTCCAAAGAGAATAGATTCCCCAAAAGTAAAAGCAGTAAGGATACATCCTGGTGCCACTGCCAGTGGCCTTACAGTCTGCCCCAGCCATACAACTGCTACTCACATTCAGATGGTCTAGTTTGGTCATATTCTGCTTCATTCCTAGTCCAGATGGTGTTGGGGAGCTCCTTTTGTTAGCTCAGGTAAACTGTTTCAGCGGGTGTACCCATTAGGGTCTTTACCTACTTGCTCTTATTCTCACTCCTTCCACTCTTCAACTGAACTTTCGGAGTTCAACCCAATGCTCAACTGCAGGTCTCTGCCTCTGTTTCCATCAGTTGCTTTATGAAGGTTCTATGGTGATATTTAAGATAGTCATAACAATAAAAAGAAAAGTGGGACCTCCTGAAACTTCAAAGCTTCTGTAAAGCAAAGGGCCCGGTCAATAAGACAAAAAAGCAGTCTACTGGATGGGAAAATATCTTCACTAACCCCACATCAGACAGAGGACTAAACTCCAAAGTATATAAAGAACTCTCAAGAAATTAGACATCAAAATTCCGAATAATCCAATTAAAAATGGGGTACAGAACTAAACAGAGAATTCTCAACAGAAGAATTTCTAACAGCCGAAAGACACTTAAGGAAGTGTTCGATATCCTTAGCCATCAGGGAAATGCAAAACAAAATGACTGTGAGATGCCATCTTACACCAGTCAGAATGGCTAAGATCAAAAACACCATTGATAGCTTATGCTGGAGAGGAAGTGGAGTAAGAGGGACACTCTTACATTGCTGATGGGAATGCAAACATGTACATACACTCTGGAAATCTGTATGATGGTTTCTCAGAAAATTGAGAATCAACCTACCTCAGGTCCCAGAAATACCACTTGAAGTTTGCTTAATAAAAATTCAGAGAGAGAAAAATCGGGCTTCAGTCTGAAGGTCTCAGCCTCAGTCTGAAATGGTGATTCTGCATCCTGGAATCTCAGAATGCGACTGTGTCTGAGAGCTGTCTCCACTGCCCTGTTTTATATTTCTCTCTAGGGCCAGGATTAAAGGTGTGTAGCACTGGGAATAAAGGCATGCACCACCAGATTTCTATGGCAACTAGTATGACTACACTGTGGCTACTGGGATTAAAGTTCTGTGTTACCATAACCTGCTCTATAAGGTTGACTGTTTTACTCTCAAATCTTCAGGCAGTCTTTATTTATTAAAATACAATTGAAATGCCACTACAACCACTCATGGACCTATATCCAAAGGATGCTCAATCATACTACTAGAAATCTTGATAACATAATATTGCTTAAAATTAGGGGAGGATGTCTGATCCAGTCTTTTTTAAAGAATAAGAGACATGCAACAATACTTAAATAGTGCTGTATTGGAAGTCAGTTGACTGTGTTGTTTAAGGGAAACACTGAACAGTAAGCTAGGACAATATTTCCAATGTAAATCTTCCTTGAAGTTCTGTGTGTTTTCTATGGCCTGTTAGTCAAAAGTAATAACTGCTGATTTTGATTTATAAATTTATTAATTGTCTCAACATTAGAACACATTACTACATGTATGTTAAAATTATTCCCTATAAAATATATCTTTGTTTTAGGGTCTGTTGGCACAGAATCAACTTTCTCTGAATGACTTAATATTCCAGTACTGGTTATAGATTTAAGTGAGTTTGCTTCATGTCCACTGGTTTTACACTAACCCATGAAGTCTCCTCTACAAGCATCTCCATCCATACAAATTTCTCTGTTAAAGGACCTGCTTTGAAGGACCAATTCTGCCATTTACTTTCTACCTCATTTAAGCTCTTAGAGATGAGGAATCCCATCTCTTATTTATCTTTTTGTTAACATCTCCCATCCCTAATATATAAAGTAATTTCTCAACAAATGTTCTTTAGATAAACAAGGGGAACTTGCAATTTGGTCCAGCAAAATGTCTCAGTGGTAAAGAATTTTGCTAACAAGCCCAATAAACAGGAGTTCAATCCCTAATTATATGGTGGATGGGGAGACTCAGTCCCCACAAATTGTTCTCTGATTGCCACACATGAACCACAGCATGTGTGAAACCAGGACACTTGATAGTTTTATGTTTTTCTGAGTATACTTTTCCAGTTAGTCACTCTGGGGCTGTACTTTACTGTGAGAGATTGCCTCTTTTCACTGTCTGAGAACAGTCCTTTAACTATTTCACTGAAGGCAGCTTTATGTCCAACCCAAATCACTAGCATGAAGGAAAAAATTAAGATTAATTAGCTATGTATTATGAAATCCATACAACATTTTACCTTTAAACATTGTTCAAAGCTTAAATGTATGCAAAATCTGTTAGGTGACTGAGGAGTATATACATGTGATCTTCTGTTTTACATTAAAGGCTACTCTGTGATTTTAAAACAGTAAGTAATTTAGGCAGAGGTTTCATGTCCTGCAACCACTCTCAAATAATCACTCGGAAGCTTAATATTAATTATAAATACTCAGCCAATAGCTCAGGCTTATTCATTTTAAGGCTTATATATTTTAAGCCATACATTCAAAATGCAAGACTGTTATAGTTTAAGCTAACCCACATTCCTTATTTATGTTCTTCTAAATGCTGGAATCTTCAGAGGGAACACCTTCATCTTCTGCTCCCTCTACACCTGGCTGGCATCTCCTCTAACTTGTCCCTTTTCTTTCCCAGCATTCACAGTTTGGTTTTCCCACCTAACTTTATCCTGTTCAGCTATTTGCCAGTCGTCTTCTTTATTAAATCAATTACAGTGACAAATCTTCACAGTCTACAAAAGGATTATTCTACTGCAAAGTAATGTAGTTATTTCAACAATGTGACCACACAAAAATTCCTTCAAAATTGAGAGCATAATTTAAAGAACAAAATGGAATGTTAATGAAACTAAGTAAAGAGACTGTAGGTGATGCAGTCATGATAGGTCAGTTTGGAGGGCCACATGTTATAGGCCAAATTAAAGCAAACGAGGATGCTCTTACACTTAATGCTATGAAGCATACTCATTTCTATGACCACAAAGAACTCCTGAGACCTCAATCATTTTAATGTTCATCTTTATGTAGACATCTTGCTGTCTAGAATCCCTTGAGAGAAAGTTGATGGCGGCCAGTGTTGCAGAAAAGTCTGTGTCCAGAGTCACACAAAAGGAAGTCACACAGCAGAAGGAAGCTCTGCTCTTTCTCTTAGAAACACCGAGTGTTTTCAGGCATTTATAGGCATGACAGATATAGACACTCCCATGACAGGAGAGGAGTCCGGTTTGAATCCTCCAAACTTTGGGAGTAAACATTTGGAAATTTCCACTACCACTGTGTGTACTACCTGAGAAGAGTTAGCTGGCATCCTTTAAACTTTTTAGTTCCAGTTCATTAAAAAGAGGAAGACAAGGAAGTGCTCATCTCAGAAGGTTTTATGAGCATTATACAAAGGTTCAATCAAAAATTACCTCTTACCAATATTATTATTATGCTTATTTGGAAAAAGTAAGAGATGGAACCCTTAGAATACCGTATGTCCTGTCTTCTCAACATTGGTGACACTTTTGGTGGAAGAGGATATTATAAGTGATGTGAAAGTATATTGGACACTGTCCTATGAAGCATGTTGTTTAGGGTTCATTACAGAATGCTATCATCTTTTGTAAAATCTTCTCAGCCTTCTGTATTTGATTTATTCACTTTGATAAGAATAAATAAAAATGTTAAACATAGCTACTATTGCTGTAGACCTGTACCGTCATTTGGTCATTATAATTTGAATCGCATTGTTTCTATTCAATCGGATTGATATTGATAGTAAGTTAGTATGTGAGATTTTGCTTCTTGGGTTCTGTGGAGTAGATATTGATCAATGAATCACTAAACTATGCATGATAAGTTTATGGTGTAGAGCAATATTTCTCAGCTTAAAATCCTGACTAAAGTGAAAGACTATAAATTGGATTTAAATTCCCCTAAGTGAGAGAAATTATTCATAAAGAAACAAGACTCTTGGAGCATCTGGACTCAGAGATCATCATCACATCTTACATATTTTCCCTCCAAGAAGCAGTTTCGTCTCTTTGGGGATGATGTTGCTTCTGTTGAGAATGTATGACATAAAGGTATATGAAGAGCAAATAACAATATTTAACGCACTTTGCATTTTGATAAGGTCCATACATTGTTATAATGTCCTTTGTATTCCTAATAGGAGCAAGAAAGCTTTTATGGAGGGGGAGACATGAACACCCTTTGCATGTCTAGATTCAAAACACAATGATGTTTTGAATAACATCATTATATCATTTTTTGTGAATAACACAAATGATAATTTACTAAGGAGAGGTAGACGTGTATAGAGGGAAACATTGTTAAGATCATCAACTGGTATACATTTGTGCAGGTACACTATAAGGAGACCTTGGGGTTTATTTACATATAAAGTAGACAAATGAAATTATGAGAAATTGAATTACATAGCAATAAAAAAGATAATTTGGTAAGTGCATAGATAAATTGAATAGGCAGAGGCTAGATCCATGACTTATTTCTAAAATTAGTGCAATGGTCCCAGTGAAAGATAGAAGGATCTAAGTAGTTGGTTTAAGTTACACTACTAAGCCTATCTCAGATTCACAGCACAGTTCAGTGATAATGTATATAAACACAGAAATTGAACCAAAAATACTATAGGAAACATCCACTTTTCTTGTGTGTGTGTGTGTGTGTGTGTGATTGCATGTGTCTATGTGTGTCTATGTGTGAGTGTGTGTGTTTGTTTGCATGTGTATGTGTGCGCATGCACATGCCCATAAAGGGCAGCAGCCAACCATGGGTGCCATTTATCACTCATGAATGAACTGTCTGCCTTGGTTTTAGAGACCATCTCTCATTGGCCTGGAACTGACTGATTAGGCTATACTTGTGGGCCAGTGAGTCCCAGTATTTACTGTCTCTGTTCCCCTGCACTGAAATAAAAAGAAATACCACCATATCAGCTTCTTATAATATATATTGTTGGGTTAAACTCAGCTTCTTCTATTTGCAAGGCAAACATTTTATTGCTGAAGTATGTCACCATGCCTGCCAAAAACAACAACAGCAACAAGAACAACAACAACAAACAAACAACAAAAAACTCACAGAAAAATTCTGCTCTTTTCTTACTTTGAATGATGAGGGAGGAAAAATTTTCTTTTTACATATTACTCCTAGCATCCCAGGTTACTGAGTTTAAAATATGAATGACAATAAATGATTTTTTTGTAAATTCACTGAATAAATACAGAAAACAAATCACAAGATCATAAAAATCATTAGACCACAGAAAACCAATGTCCTACTTGTTGGTTTAGAAAGCAGAACTCCAAATTCACTACTATCATAGAGGTTTCATGTTTGATGGGGAAATCTCACCACTGTGGGGACAGTAGTTAGCTCTCAGAATTGTATTTAATTTTGAAAGGAATGTGTAAATATAAGAAGGAAACTATTTTACAGTGACATATTTCATATTATAAACTTACTTCATCTATGCGACATGTCTAACTAGTAGGGACTGAGATCTATGAAACAATTTAAGAGGTTTAGAAAGGTACACATTTAGCACAGGTTAAAATTAATGGCAGTGTAGTTCAAACTAAATTCATTAACTGGCAAGTGTGTGCCATTTCGTTAGAGGAGAAGCCTGGCAGGCTTCTGTACACAGCCATTCTTACTGTGTGCAGACCTGTCCAACAATCAAAAGGGGACTGAGTTTATAGTCACTAGAAATGTCTCCCATTTTTTAATTACTAATGGGTAAAAGCTACAAAAAACATTCTTTTATTAATTAATCTAGAATGTTCTCCAATATCAAAGCCTCATGAAATTTAATAAACTTCTCCATTGCAATTTCCAAAGTGGATGATGTAGTGATAATCTTGGAAATTGTTATTATTCATTGACTTCCAAGAGTAATAAAGGAAGTCTGGGAAGCTCTAGAGGAAATCTGATTAATTAGAGACTATGTAGAAAAATAAGTGAAAGACTGGATTGTCTCCTTTTTCATAATTTGTAAAATATTCAAAATTTTATAAAATATCCAATCAATTGAAAGCCTAGTTGAACCTGATGAAGAAAATTGAAGATATGTCTGCTGATCCCTTTTTTCTCAGACTCGTGTCTTAGACTGGCTTCCAGGAAAGAGTACAGTGAGGAAGTACAGTGAGGAAGGTGACCTTCAGGCAGAGGGATAATTCTTAGAGGAAACCTCTGCAGGTGGTAATGAAGGCAGCCCAGGAACGGAAATGTAATGCTCTCCAATGTATTATCTCACCAGCTTCTCTAAGAAGGTTCTTGATAGCTGTTCTACATTAAAGCTGGAGATGGGCATTTGCTTTCCTGCAGCCATTATTACTTAGGAGTCGCCTGGGAACTGTGACCTTAGGAACAGAAGTAATTGCTGTTGAGGAAATGATTGGGGCCTATCTGTTGCTTATCCTCTCCATAGCTGCAAAATTGATCTTTTCCTAGGCAGAGCAGTAGAATCAGCAAACAACCTTCACAGCTGAGTGGCCTCAGGGTAAGTAAATAGTCCTGTCCTCTCTTTGTCAGTCACAGATATTTAATCAAAACAAGACACAGAGCGGTGTTACTTGCAATACCTGTCTCATCCTTATCAATGATTTTGTTTATGAAAAGCATGATTTTTTAAAGTACATTTTGTAAAGTAAGACATTTTATGATTGTGAAAGCCTAGAAATATGGATTCTAAGAATAAGCATATTGATATTTTGCATTAGTTTAATAAGAGACCAGGGGAAAGGATGGCATTGTTGTGAGTTAGATAGGACTTGTAAAGCCACATGAGACAGTTGAAAGGTGTGAGGTGTTTAGGTTGATATAAAACCTGGTGAATCTCAGATCAGTTGATATCAGAATGATGATTTGTTGGGATATATAGCATCAGGCATTTGTACAAAACAGATAAGACTCAAATTAAGTTTAATGATGACAAAGAATGTCATCAATGTGTTCTGGGTGAGTGTGTCTGTACCTCAGACTCAGCTTCTTTATTCTCTCAGAATGAACTCAATGCCAGCATGGCTCCTAGGATCTCTCAAGCTTTCATCACTAAACAGAGACCGCTAGGCCATTCTGAATTCTGTATTGAGAAGCTAGTTCTGTGTCCATCCATAATAATGCTTATGGGCCATTATTAACTATTGATTCTTTACTGCATAGCAAAACAAATATCTCTGTCTTTGCACACATGCACACACATAAACACACACAAACACACACACACGCACACACACATACACACATACACACACACACTTTGACTGCGTGTATTCCTCTACAAAACCTTGCCTAACACAGTCCTTCAAAGACATCTTCTGTATGCCCAATACTTTCCATATAGTCACATATTTGAAATCCTCTCCACTCTTTCAAACTAAACTCAATGAAAAAGCAAATGAAAAACTTTGGTAGAACCTAGAAAAGGCTATCAAAATGACATATTATACAGGAGAATTACCCAAGGACTTTCATAAAATAATTTAGCTTCTCGAATTTCTTAGTGATGTGTGGTGTAATAAAATCTTTGAAAGCAGCATCTTAACTGCAGGAAAGGCCAGAGGATAAAATGAGGCAACGATCACATTCATTTTCAGAACCTCTCACCTTGACTGTATTTTTTTTTTCTGAAATGAGCATGTACTTGATTTAGAAATGAGCTACAAAGTCAGGTGAAGAAGAAAACCATTCTGAATGCAATGCTGTGGATTGTTCTCACTAGTGATAGGACCTTTCAGGACAAAGAGCATTAGGTGAATGAGTAGAAAGTATAAGCCTTGTTGCAAATAGAGTCCCTTTGTTGCAAACACGCTTTATTTTTTGCATGGAAGATAAGATACCTGCTTCATATTTAAGTAACTCAGAAAAGAATGAAAAATTGTTCAGGAACTCCTAGTTTCAACTCTGCTGAATAGGCCAGGGTCAAGTCTTTATGGAAAGGTCAATGACTTAATTCAAAAGAAATATAAATAATGGTCTTCTGAAGAGAATGAACTTGATGCACAAATTGTGTCAAGTGTAGTGCACAGGTTGCTGCACATAAAGCTTGGTTCTTTGTGTAGCAATTTTATTGCAGATATATTTTTCACAGTCAACCCTTTGAAGAATATATTATATTCCAGACCTTATAGAAGCAGAAGCTGAATACATAAGAAGGTAAGTATTTGAATAAACTTTGTACATGACTAAATCTGTGCATCTTTGGACAATTTTTGCTGATTTGTGCATAGAAATATGTGATCTGTGTTCTAACATTTACAATAATGGTATAATTAATTTAAAACACAAACAGAGAAGATTCAGTTTTCTATGTTCTATAAAATCAATGATGTGGAATTAACATTACTTACTTGAGGGAATATTTAAATACTAACCCATTTAACTCTCTAATCAAAACCTTCTTGGAAGGCAGTCACACTCACCCTTATATCATCAATGTATCTGAAGCCTTCTTAAGAGTAACTGCCTCAAGACTGAGGAACTAATTATTTCATCCCCTGTTCACTTAGCATGCCTATTGGTGTCAACTTTTATCAGTTCATGTTTAGGCAATCATATCGGTGAGACTGCAAAAGTGCATCTTTCGACTTTCCCAGAAGACACAATCTCACTGAAAACTCTGGTACTCTGTCTCTTAGAATCTTTCTGGCCCTCTTCCACAATGTTCCCTGAGATTTAGTTGCAGGAATAGTACAAAGATTTATCAGTTGGGTCTATGCTTTGTATCTCTAGGTTTATATCTCTAGGTTTAAAGTGATTGTGGTTTTACTGTTGTGGTCTCCATCTGCTGTAAAGAGAAATGTATTTGATGAGGGGTGGGAACTACACTTATCTTTGGGTACAGGGAAAAATATTTAGAATGTAGTTAGGAATTATGCAGGTTTAGCAAAGTGGAGGTTGTGGGTTCTCCTCCAGCTGGCATGGCTTCACTAGCCTTAAGAAGGTATTTAATAGTACTAGAAACTTCTTTACAGAGTTGTTACCAAGATTTAATGATGTTTCATTAAAAATATTATAACAGTTGTAAGAAAATGGCACAAAATAACAAAATCTGCTGGGTTTTTTTAATTGTGGAGGTCAGCAGTGGAAATTTTTTTTTTACCAGTATAAAATCAAGGAGTGCTATGTTTTGTTTTGTTTTGTTTTCTGACAGTGTTCATAAGTTTTTGCTTTCTTGCTTGTTTACCATCTAGGAAAGATTCTGACATCTTTTGGCTTGCAAGTCCATTCTGTCACAAAGAATGTTACACCCATGCCTGCTTGTATCAACTTATTGCTTTCTCCTCCAACTCATTATAATTGCACTGGGTTTATCCAGACTAAGATGCATAATTCTATTTGCAGAGTCTATTTTGCCACTATGTTTGGCATTTCAGAGATTTGAAGGTAACTGAATTTGAGGTAAGAGCTAATTTTTACCAATTTTCAATAATTTAAAAGCCAAAATTCTCTGCAGTTTTGAATTTTAGCTTATCCTTTTTCCCTATAAATCTCTTCTTGCCCATTTTTAGAATATTAACTGATCTCTTTTCCTTGAAAACTGTCTCAAAACATCAAAATCCTAGTAACTAAGAATGCATTTTTCCCTTTTTAATAATTTGAGATAGTCAAGCATTTTCCATAATATAAATGCAAGTTCTGGCCAAAATGTAAATACTCAGTAGAACATATACCAAATGACTAAGTTAAGTGAAGTGTCTTCCAAAATAAACTACTTGGTTACATAATGACAACCATACACAGGCTTGTTATCATCTGTAAAATTAGGAGTTTCCACTCTGACCATATTCTTACATTCACACAAAGGTTGTCACTTATCTGAGTGGCCTAGATTTTTTTCAGAAATTTTCATCTAGTCCATGAGCACATGGGAAGGTCAGATACCAACTATGCGCTGAACAAAGTGCTGAGCGGGCGTCATGGCGTGCTTGTGTTTGATAAGAGCAGTAACACTGCAAAAGAAGTATATTTCTGTGTTCAGCTGCTTGTTTGATCTCTGATACTTTGTAAAACTGACCTCCTTTAAAGTTCTTAGTGACCTCAAGATTTAGAGCAGGCAGGAGTATATTTTAAACTATTTCACGAGCACTGACTATTGACTTAATCCAGTTACAGTGTAGGTGTCTCTATGTGATGCATTTGAGAATGCCTTACAAAACTGTTTCATGTTCTCCACAAATCAAGGTAACTTTTCTGCTGCTATACCAAAATAACCGAGACACACTATGTGGTAGGGAAAAGAGGTTATATTTAATTTTCAGTACAAAATCTGTTACTCCAAACAATAAGGCACATAAATCTATTCCCTTATGCCATAAACATCTGACTTTGGATATTTAATTCCTTATAAGTTAGGAATAAGAAAAATCTCATTGAAACCACAGCCTCAGTGATTCTTATTTTATTGTCTTTTTTGTGTGTTTACTACAGTCAGTTTTAATTTTTTTCATACAGTCGGGAACTTTAAACATGTTTGAATTGCTGATGCTGGTGATGGTCCAATAAATTCATCCTCATAGAAATGTACACAAGGTAGTACTTGCTAGTGAGCACTGACAGTGTGTAGCGTTACAATGGAACTCTAGGCTGAGTCACTCAGAATGTGAAGGGAAAGACCAATAAATAGACATCATGTTAAATAGCTCTATTGGGAAAGTGGATAAATAGAGGGAGAACTTTCTGGATCTTTCAGTATGTGACTAGGTACCAGCTCCCGCTGTCTGTATATTGGCTTAAAGAATTCTGTAGCTCTATGTGGACTTTTCCTAATAGACAAGGGCTTGAGCTACTCAATAGTGTTTGTAGAAGAACAACCTATTTCTAGAACATTCAAGCTATCTGTGACTAATATATGATCTAACACTGATACCTGACATTATCCACAAGTCTAAGTGTTGCTTGGTGGACATATTAGTGTTTCTTTTTCAACCCAAGGGAGTGGAGTTATGAGTCCTCCAATATCTCAATACCTGGAACAGTTTACATGTATCTACTGTAGTCAGTCTTCTGTGATTGTCACAAAATGCCTCAAAATGCAGCTTAAAAAAGAAAGAAATTATTTTGGCTCACTGTTTCACATCTTTCTGTACAAGTTTAACTGACTCTATTGCTTTTTGCTGTTTCTCTTGTTTTGTTTTGTCTTTCTGCTGTAATGAAGTCAACCATTATGGCAGGGACGATGGAGTAGAGTAGAGCTGCTCATCCTAAGATAATATACTCAAATGCTCCTGATAGTTTTTCACTCTGATGATGTACTTCTTTCAATTAGATCTTGCCTATGAATGCACAAGTAAGTTATGAATTTATCAGGAGTTTACTCTATCACTAAGGTCATAGCATCCATGGCCCCATCATGTAAGGCTTTTAGCTCACATGTTTTTAGAACACAGTTTCTCAGAGATAATAATACTCATGGCAGACTCTTGTCCTAAGTGTGCTCTCCTCTGCTCTGCAGGATGAGTGTGGAACAATGCTTAACCTGTCTTGCATAGACTTTCCATGAATCATAGATTTTGATGCATGCAAGAATCACACTTGGTGATCTGTAACTGCCGTGCTTCAGCACTCATAAAATCTCAGTTTGTGAATGAGCAGCCTGTGGAGCTGTTGCCAAAGATGTGAAACTTTGTGAATATTTATTGTGGCTAGAGAAAACATGCTTATAAATTGCTTCTTCAAATGAAGCACCAACAGGAAATTGGCATATTATTGGTGATTATATTTGGTTATGAAAAGCCAATCTTGCCTCCAATAATGTTATCCAACAGGTCATCATATATTTGAAGCAACAAATGAGCTTTTTATTGTCAACCATTCTTAAAACTTAGAGTACCTGAGTGACATGATCAAGTGATTTTAGCCATTATTATGCAGATGAAAACCACAGCTACACAGCAACAGCAAAATGGATGAAACATTATTATAGTTCCTTAAATATAGTCTTTTTGTTCAATTTTGGATAGTCTTTCAATGCAGATTTTCTTGTCAAGTCAACAGTGGTTAAAGAACAGCTAAACGGCTGGAAAGACAGATCACAGTTAAGAGTATGCAGCGTTCTTGCAGAGAACCAGATCTCAGTTTCTCAGCACCAATATCTGAAGGTTAATAACCCTTTAACACAAGCTCCTAAGGATCTTGTGATCCCCATGGGCACTACACTCATATGCCCATTCCCACACTCAGACATGCATATACATAATTTTAAAAACTAAAAATTTTATATGAATATATAGTCATCTGACATTCTCAAAAATAAAACAAAGAAATTTAATAAAAATATTAAACATCACACATCATTTCAAAGTTCTATGTGTGTTTGCATGGTGTATTCCAAAAACTGATTTAAAAGAACACACCTGAATACAAAAGTATTAACTTTGTCAGTCCAATTGAATCAGCTCTCTGAAAACAAATTTGCTTTTTCCTTTCTTTCTTTCTTTCTTTCTTTCTTTCTTTCTTTCTTTCTTTCTTTCTTTCTTTCTCCTTTTTTCCCTTGTTTTGTTCCTGGAAAGTTGTAAAGCGCCTGATTCATTTTGCTTCCTACTATTTATCTTTTCTGTAGTAATGGAAAATTTCCCCCTTAGGCACAGCATGCTATTCTTGTCTTAGACGATTAGGTAGGAATGAAGGAGATCATAAAGGTGAGAGATTTCTCTGCAAACAATATGATGCTTAGTACAGCAGCTTGCACGATTCAAGCTGAGAAATTCGAAGCGAACTCAAGTGTGGCACGGAGGCCCATAGAAAACAAGTAACAAACCGCCCATTCCCCACCGCACTGGGAGGCTCCTGGGAAGGCCGAGTTCAACGTTTGTAATGGCTTGTTTTCAAATGCTCAATGAGCTGCCAAACAATACAGTTTAACTGGAGAATGTAAAATCTTGATCACAAATGCACTAAGGCTCAGAAAGCAGGGACGGAGTCATTGTAGGATACTGCACTTAGCATGGTAATAGCATTTTTTTTTCATGAATTAAATCTTTGTTGAAGATTAGAGTTTGTGTTTCAAATGTGGTCAGAACAAAGAAGGTTCATTTTCTGTGATGCCTCCTGCGGAAACGCAGCTGTTAACTTCAGTTTTGAGAAAGAATATACATTTTATTCCTGAATATTACTATCATGTAAATATAAAGAGACAGTCACTGGCTTGTTTCTTTTGCTGGAAATGGAGGCAATGAATGGTTTAAACCATAGGAATACATTTCTTGACCATTTTGTCCCACAACAATAGGCAATAGTTCACAGAATTCTGGTGGAAATCAATAGGGTAATGAGGGGGAAATTGATAAATTCACAAACACCTCTTGGTATGTTACAAACAGCTCCATTTCCTCTTTGTAGTGAGCCCTATACCAGGAAAATACACTGGTTCCAGATACCTCACTGAGAGTAAGAATGTCCTAGTGACTATCAGGAATCAACAACTCGGCATGAAGTTTTGTATGCAGCACCCAATTTAAGGAGTCCATGGAGTGTGAGAGGTCATCTACTCCTTCTAACTTGTAGAGTAGCAAATAGAGATTGTGTGTTGGAAACTAGACTAAGGAAAGATATCTGAAGAATCAATCATCTTAATCAGAATAGTGGAAGAGCTCAGGCACATACAGAAGTTCTTTTATGCATGGCTAAAACACTTTCTTCATGAAGTCTGAAAAAAAAAATAGAATCCCTAGTCCTTGATAATGTATGCAATGTTTAGATGAGAGTTTTAGGTATATGCATACTTTAAATACATTTCCAAGATTCAAGTCATAAATCCTTAACCCCTTACTACCCAATCTTCATAACATATGAATGACATTATACTAATTCATTATACTTATTTTTAATGACTATTTAGTTATATGGGTGACAGTCACTGGGCTAGGCACAGGGCTCATGCTATCTCATTAATATTAATCATAACATTAGAAAAAGTAATATATTCATCTTGCAGCAAGGAACACTGATGCATATTTCATCAATTTAATATCCTTTTTTGACTTCTAATAATTACCATGGTTTTCATTATTACCCTTACCCTTCTGTATTGTATTTCTGGTTATATATCTCCTTTCAGAGACAAATAACTCCTGTTAGTCCAGGTGTGCTTTCTTCATGCTAGTGTTCTTCTAAAATTAAGATCCTAATCCCCTCTACACTAAAACGCGTGACAACGTATATCATCTCACATCAGGATATGTGTCATGTGTCATTTTTGAGCTCGTGAATCATATCTCAAATTGTGCTGCAGAGTATTAGTCTCAATATTTTTTAAAGATTATTTCAATGAACAGTGAAATATTTGTTCAAAGAATCATTTAGTAAATCACATTGTCTTCTTAATCCCCTTTAAAAAAAAAAACCTCACATTTCATTTATATGTTGAACACCATGATAACCGTGATATACAATGTAGTTCCTTTTCCTGTTGCTGTAACAAAATAGACAGGCCAAACAAAACTTAATGAAGAAAGGGCTTGCTTTACAGCTGAAGGATCCAGTCCATCATGGTGGGGAAGTCGAGGCACAGGTCAGAAGAGCTTGCCACATTGCATCACTAGCCAAGAAGAACAGGGTGCTGAGGTCTGGTGCTCAACTAGCTTCCTCCTCATTGTACAGGTTAGGACTCAAGCCCAGAGACCAATGGTGCAGTCCTTTAGAATGAGTCTTCTTACTTCAACTAACCTAATCACAGACAAACCCAGAGGCTAAATGAATCCAAGAAATTTCTCACAGGTAACTGGGGGCTTATCTCCTAAGTGATGCCAGATCATGACGAGTTGACAATCAACACCAACAATAACACTATGCTTTCTGTTTCTTTCTTTCTGTTTTAATTTTATTTTATTTTTGTTTTTTAAGTCAGAGTCTCTCTGTGTACCTACCTGACTGTCCTGGAACTCACCCTGTAGTCCAGGATGGCCTTGAACATACAGACTTTCACCTCCCTTTGCCTCTCAAATGCTGGGAGTAAAGGCATGTGCCACCACTACCTGGCTATTCTTTACTTTTTCTTATAACAAGTTCCTGAAACAAAAGTAGGGCAAATCTCCCTGACCCTTTTTGGTTCCTTTCATTTGATTCCTTTCATATGGCATAGTAGCTTTCACATTTTGAGATACATTTACTACACTTAATTCACTTCATTTTCACTTTTCACTCTAGGTATTGGGTTAAACACTCCACGAAGTTGAAGGGCAATAGAAAAAAAAATCTAGCAACAGTTATTGTATATCATCTATTCCCAGGGCTCTAACACATAACATCTCACCTTGAAAAGAATGGTAGGAAGGACTGGCCCTCCATCTCTGTAACATATGTCTCCAAGGAATGATGAATACAGCTTCGACAAAGCACAGAATCATTACCAAGGGGCCGGATTGTCACAGATTGTGGTAATCATTATGCCTACACTCCTATCTCAGTTTGGTCTTCAACAACAACGGAGAAAACATTCTTTCTTTTCTTAATAATATTTTATCCCTTCAGAGGTTTAAGGCAAAGCAATCAAACACATCTAAGAATTCTTTGGCTGGAACACAAATAGGTTAATTATTTAATATTCAACATAATGTAGCAAAGATTCCTTATATGAACATATGATAGTTTACCAAATTAGGATATATTCCTTGAATTTTTACCTGCTCCTATATATTCAACTTCTATATTTAACCTTTGATTTTCGAAGCAATCTCTTGAAAATGCATCCAAAATGGGATAAAATGCCATTGTTGATACAGATGAATGAATAGATTTTGCATTTCCCTCTGAGGGTTTGCCTTCAAATAAAGGGATAGATGAGAAAATAGATAAGCTTCCTATTTTTAGACTTGACTATGATTAAAGACCGCCTGTGCTGTAATAGTTGCATTCCTTTGTGATCTACACTCCAGCTGGCAAATGTGTCATTTAAGAGACGTGAGCCAGAGGACCTGGGATTACTGGAATACCATTAAGGGCTCCCTGAGAAATGAAAAGTCAACACCTATTGTGGTTCACTTTCCCAGACCACAGAATTGCTACAATTCTTGCCAATATTTGACATCTTAAATATCAAGTAAATTATCCATAGGTACAAAGCCACTTCACACAGATTTTGTTATCTGAGCAAACTTTTTTTTCTAGAGGATATAACATTAGTGAAACTTCACAACTTTTATGACTAACCATGGCCATAAGAAGGGATCTGTATTTGGATCAGATATAATTTGATATTGGAGGGTATATTTCGCAAGTCTTGGCTTCTGCAAATGCCAAATAAGATGATAGGCGGCCTAAATCAGAGGACCACTTAAAAATGTTGAATAATTAACCAAGCAAGGTGATGGGAGCTTGTTTAATTGGATTATAGATTTTCTTTTTGAGTTCTTACTTAATTCTTCATTCCAAAATGGGAATGTAAATTGAGACCATTGTGTTCACATCAGTCCTGTCTTCTGCTTCATCAACTAGCTAATAACCACGCTTGACTGCATGCTGGACAGGCAGACAGCCACCCTCCCCGCTGCACTGTATTTTCTGATATTTGCAAAGGAGTAGAGGAGGAGTAATGGAAAGGAAAAGGAATGTGTTTTGGTCATCTTTATCTGGAAGGGTACATTCAATTGGTGTAAGTCCATGACACAATTGTCAGCTTCTCATGTAGATAATGTGGAGGTGATGTGGTGGGGAATGAGTGTGTCATTCTCTCATCTTCATCATAAACATTTCACTCAATGGGAAACTCAGATTGCTTGACTTGATAACACCATGGGCTCTTTTATAAATGCACCCAATGGGACCTCGAAGATGCTTTAAGCATGATCATACACATTTGTATCATCTTAGTTCTGGGGAGGTAGAGACAGGAAGATCCCTGAAATTTAATGATCAGCAATCCTAATGTAATCTAGTATCCTCATATTTTAGTGAGAGAACTTATTGCAAAGTGCAAGGTAGACAGCTCCAGAAGAACAAGCATGAGACTGGTCCTGACCTCCATGGGCATTCACAGACATGTACGAGTGTGCACACAAACATGCTCATACACACAAACACACACACACATGCACCCCACACTGGCACATGTAAAATCACAAAGAAATAAACATAGCCTATGAATTTATGAACTCAAGTTACAGTTCACAACTGCAAAGCATCATTTGAATTAGCAATCTGATCACAGTTAAGAAAGCTGAGGACTTATAAAAATAATAGAAGATACAGACCAAATCTAGGTAACACTTTCTAAATATTGAGCAGTCAGCTAAATATAAGAGTCTATTAGAAGGTAACTTTAAAGAAATGATCTTAGTATATACATTTGAGGCTGTTACAAAATATGTAGCTGAAGAGATAGTGTCATAGTTAAGAGTGTTTGTGGCACTTGGAGAGCAGGGTTTGTTCCCCAGCATCTATGTCAGATGAATCCCAACTTCCTGTAACTCTAGTTCAGGAGATCTGAGATCATCTATCCAGCACATGCTCATGCACACACACACATATGCATATATTGTGGTGAACCCCCAAGCCATATAATTATTTCATAACTGTTATTACTTCATAACTATAATTTCACTACTGATATGAATTGTAATATAAATATCTGACATGCAGGATACCTTATATGCAAACCTTGTGGTGGCCGCCAAGGCCCACAGGATAAGATTTGATGTAATAAATATATCATTTAAAAAATGAACTACATACCTTATAATAAAAAGCAATCAAAAGCCCAAATAGGATAAAATAAATCTTTTAAAAACAAAAGAGAGAATGGGAAGACCTTATCTATCAACAGTTTTTAAAGAGTCAGATCAAACATTTCCAAATGATCCCTCCCCAGGACATACACATAATAAAAAGCATATTAATAGTTGATATGTTTCTGAGAGACTTATTGTTAATGATCGTTTTTGTCAATTTACCAGAGTCTCAACATAGAATAGAAAACAGGGTAAAATCAGGTCAAGTAATGTTTTTAAGGATTAACTTTGCCATCTGATTAGAAACTCAAAGAAAACGCAGTAGAAGACAGAAAAAAAGTCATGTGAACTAAGGGTTAAGCAAAACAAGTGCAAAGGAAATTAAAACATAAGGATGTTTTGATATCTCCCCATATTGTTGCAGCATCTGTGTCAAACCACAGAAGGTAGGTGAGGCTGAAATGATTAATTCACTTTCAATAATTAACATACAATAAAATATGTTTTCATGATCAATGGAATAAAAATAGGAATGAATATTGCAGAGAATAGTGTACAGGCGTAAGGAAGAAGCAAGTACCAGAAGGAGCCATCTAAGAGGTGATTCCATGCCTACTGCATAGTGTACACCATGTGCTTCCAGGGGCTAGGCACGGTTCAGAGAGACATCCTGGGTGTTCCATGAATGAACGGCCTTTGGGCTCCTTTTCTTCTAATGCAGGTTTGAATAGAGTTAAAGGTGGGAAAAGGAGAATTTCAGAAGGGTAGTTTCCACCATACTTATGTTTTTAATAAGACAGTCTAGCCAATGAAGCAATATTTCAGTGATCTCACATGCCCATGTGGCTCTAAGGATGATACGCTCTAAATAGTGAAGTCCCTTCTGCTTTGCTCCTTTCACTCTACTTATACGCTAATAAACATGACTCCAAAGTTTGGGTTAACTTTAAAATTAAAATTCATCTTTAAGGGTCAGGAGCTTGTTTCTTTCCTTGTACCTACTGATCTGAGAGTGAATGGCAAACAGCACATTCACATTTAATGTGCTGAGCTGTAGCTCATAAGTTTGACTTTCTGTACCCCGAGTGATGACAATTAAGCAAAACTCATAATACTGTAATTGAAGTGTTAACAGATAATTGCCCATGTAATTATTCCAAGTCATTTTATTATCATTAGAGGAAGATAAAAGTCAATGATATAATTTAATATCAAATATTACTTGATTACCAAGATACACTTAATGCTAGTGAATCTGTTTTATAACAACTCAGGCATTCCCATTTAGCCAGCGGACAATGAAAATGTTGATTCTGTGCACAGGAACCATTATGAAAAGGCACGAATGAGGCTCCTGGTGCCTATCATTAACCAGTTACTCCTGTCTCCCTTATCCTCAAGGTGTCTTTTCAAACTCTTGATTCCGGCCCCAGTGCATTTCTTGCATGTAGAATATGGTTAGAATAAGTTCTTTCTTTGATAAAGTTGGAGTGGACAGTAAGGAAGTCTCACGTGCTTTACTTAATCCATGCAGTCCTGTTTCAACTCTATGTGTGCTACTTTTTTTCCCCCAGAATTTAAAGAGCTTGGTTTACATGAGTTCTCATCCACCCTTCTGACACTTAGCTGCTTCTCCTTTAAGCCTGTTTGACTTGCTGTTTGTTTCAGAATCTTTTGCATCCAATTTATTGTCAGAGTGGCTTTATGATGACCTATTCTGGCCCATTCCTCTCTGAATAAGATACTGACAATGTTTGCACTAAGTAGGTACCTGCTCTTTTACTTTCTTAAGTTCCAATTTCAATGTCTTTTTGGTGATTCTAGTCACTGACTGGTCTGATGACATTTTCATAGATTAGTGTATGTCATCCCCAAATTCATTCTATTTGAAATATGAGCTCCAGTGTGAATACAGTAGTTGGTGGGGCATTTGGAAGAAGCTTGGGAACAAGAGTAGAGCCCATATGAATGGGAAGAGAGCTGATATAAGTAAGACAGGATGAAATGAGCTCCCTCTCTATCTACCATGTGCACCTGCGGTGAAAAGACAGCAGACGGCAAACACAAGAGGGCTCTTGCTAGAATCTACATAGGCTGCTCCCTGACCAGAGCCCAGCAGCCTTGAGAATGTCCATAAATAAGTGTCTATTACATATAAGTTGCTCAGCCTACGGCATTATGTTACCACAGCCTACACTGGCCAAGCATATTCCTATCGCATTCTAGATCCTGCTACTAAATACTTACAGGAACTTCTCATGCATTTTCCATCTGGTGAATTTTTTTTGATCAGTGTTTACTGTGGTTTTACTGTTCTGGAATTCTTTGGGGAAAATACACTTGAAAATCATGATTTCTGAGTTTAATGCCAGAAACGTTTTATACAAAAGTTGCTCAGAAGCCATTAAAATTATTAATCCTACAGCTACTTTTTCCAATTTTACTTAATTACAAGATAACTATATAAAATGTGTCATTTAAGCAAAGCTTGAAAAAATACAACTTGAAAATATTTAATACTTGATTTTATTTTGTAAACATGCTTTGTTTTGAAAACAATTTCTAAGTAAATACTTAGAAAACAGGAGCATCAGAAAATTAAGGTCACTCTCAACCTTTGCTTTGAAACATGACAATTTATTTTATAATTTATTGTATTAAATTACTAATCTATGCATTTTGTTATTTTTTTCTGTTCTTCTTGATACAAGATTTCACTGTGCAACCCTGGCTGACCTAAAACTCACTCTACAGACCAGGGTAGCTCACAACAAACTCACAGAAATCAGCCTGTTTTGTTTCCAAGGACTGGGATTAAATGCATGAGTCATCTCAACTGGACACTTTACATCTTTTTATTAAGATATACAGAATGAAATGTTATAATTATTTTTAAAACCTTAGAATAGAATATGTGGATTTATTGTATGACATAAAATGCAATTAATGAATAATATAGAAATTTCTAAGTAAATACTATGTTTGATTGAACATTTATTTTAACCAACTATTTTGTTTTCTGTATTATACTATATTATTACTATATATTGCATCTGACCATGCAATATTATAGTTCAAATAATCCATTTTGACATGCATATTTGGTATTATTAAAATAAAATACATTTTCAAAATCAGTTCTGTACTGGGGGTGTAGCTCAGCAGATAAAATGTTGCCTAACATGCATGAAGCACTGAGTTGATTTCCAGCACTGCACTAAACAGGCCCACTGGTGCAGACTTGAAATTCCAGCTCTCTGGATGTGAAAACAGGAGCATCAGAAAATTAAGGCCATTCTCAACTCTACATTGAATGTGAAGGCAGCTTGTGGTACCTAAGACTCTACCTCAAAATGCAAATTCTAAAGTAAAATAAAATGAGACCACGTCTCAGCTTCAGTTTGGTCATGCAGTTTAAAGAGTCATCACTTTGATTTTTAGAAGTGACTTCAGTAAGTTCTGCCAGGTCATTTTTCCTTTGTTGAATGTTTAAAGAATTCAATTTCACTGGAAAAGAATGGGAAATACACTTCCAAATTTCTGTTTTTCTTAACAATTTTATTATTTTTTGTATGCCTGTATATATATGCATGTACGTGAGGTTAGGGTTATGCCCTGGAGCTGGAGTTGCAAGTAGTTTGAAGCTGACTGATTTGGGTGTTGGGTGAACTCTGGCTTAATAATGATTGAGTCATCTCTCCAGTCTCCACCAATTTCTTTAAAGAACCAAATTTCCCTGTCAAAGAGATAATAAACTATATAACGATCTCTAAATGTTGCAGAACATAAATACTTAAGTAATTGGTTTAATATTAATGTAATACAAATTGTACAATTATAGATTTGATTTTTGTTTGTGAGGCTCTTCTCAGCTGGACAAGAACAAGTAAATTTCTTTTAACAGACTGAATACTGTTCCTGGCCCTCAGGTTACTTAATTGGCTGCTTGGCTGCCTACAGGATAAAGCTGACTTCCAATTCATCAGGCAAATATCTTATGACTAAGCATATGGGCAGGCTTCCAGTTGACAGTTTTCATTGTGGCGGGGCAGTTAGGTTCAATACCCAACTAGGCCATAGTTGATTATTTGCAAACAGTGTAATGGATAGGCTTAAATTTGGTGTTTTTCCAAAATTATCAAACTTGTTGTTTTTGATTGGCACACAGATATTATCTGTTAAATTCCCATCAGTTGCAAATGTCTGTCTTCCAATTTAGACAATGAAGAAGACATGCCTTATTTATGTGCTTACAATGAAAATGATTACGTTACATTTATCAGATATGAATAGACAGCTTTGACTAGAAATAAAAAGTATGCCTTTTCTCATGACTCTTCATGCTTATAAAAAAAACAATTGTATTTGGGGAAGCACACATTTACAATTTTTTATTTTCCTGTAGGACCCACAGTTTCTACTTTCCCAGAAGAAACAGTTGAATTGACTTGAGAAAATAAAATTGATGCTCAGAAATTACTATACTAAACATAGTCACTGTAGTTTTGCTTTATTATTACTTTAAAGTGTCTCATTGTGTTTAGGTTGTTGACTTGTTCATGATTCACGTCTTTCCTGTGATAGTAGTTATACCAATAGGAACTGTTTATTGTTGACATTTTGATTACTATGTTTTGAAGTAAACATATTTTGTTTGCTTATTATGCAGAAATATTTTTCAGTGCGAAAAGTGAAGCAATCTCACATTTACCTTGAATCATGAAGCTTTCAAACTCTATATTTAATTCTTCCTTTATAGATAATCCTGCAGGTATGAAAACATTTTTCTTTCTCCTAAAATATTCTATTAAAAAGGTAGGACAATGATGAACTGCATGGAACATCTCAAAGTCTGAGATCAAAAGAAATACTGAGAACTCTTGTACGGCAGGACAAATACCAAATTTATAAGATTTCTGACACTTCGTGCACATTAGATATTACCTACATTTATTTTACATGCAATATCCCAAAATTTGAATGTTTAAAAAGAATTTTAACTCAATGAAGATAAATATAATCACTTCTGTAGTATCTAACTTGACTTCTTATAGACACATTAAAATTTTAATTTAGTTTTTCTGTCCAATTTTACTGTTGAGTACAAGTGATTACTTAAAGAAACAGTGCCATCTTTAAAAAAACTGATTTTTAAAATTTCATTTTATTTTAAAGACACTGGATTATATCGATTACTAATTAAGAGGTGGTGTCTCCTCCTCTCCCCAAAGTTCCACAGAAGTCCAGAATTATTTCAGGGATTTATTCTGTATGTGAGGGGTGCAGTAAAGTCACCATCCAAATGGATACTCAATGATTCAAGGTAAAGTTTTTATTTTGGATAAGCAAGAGAGAGCATGTGGAATCATCTGAAAGAGTTCAGCAAGGAGAGAAAAGGTAGACGGCATGGTCCTCATTAGGGAAGTGTGGTGTGGAGAGTTATGAGGTCTCTAAGTGGGGTGAGTAGCTGTGGGAAGCCTATGAACTGGAGCTGGTCTGGCAGTTTAGGGTAGAGGAAGAGGTGAACCAAGACTCATTTTTAGACATATGTTCTACTTGAGACCTAACAGAGAGCACTGGCATACCCAGAAAAAGGGAAACTTAGTTAAAGAATTTCCTCTACCTGATGGCCAATGGGTATCTCTGTTGAGAGATTCGTTGATTGCTGACTCATGTAAAAGGATCATGATGGCTGAGAACAATGCCACTTCTGGGCAGGTAAGTCTAGCTTCTATAGGAAAGTCCAGAGAAATGCCAGTAAGCCTTGTTTCTCCATTAATTCTTCTTCAATTCCTGTCTCTACTTTCCTGTCTTGGGTTTTTCCCTTGACTTCCCCCCACGATGAGATAAAAATTGTAAACCAAATAGAACCTTGTCTCCCCTGCATTGCTTTTGGTCAGTTTTTATCCCAGTAATGGTAAGAAAACTGGAACACTATATATGCATTATTTATTGCTGTATAAACAATGGAAGTCAGGACATTCACAGTAGTCAGGTCCATTAATTGAGCTGTCTGCAACCATGGCCTAAATTCTTAAACATGATTTGATTTTGCTGATCATAATTTTCAAAGCAGACTTTAGTGTCACTAAAATTGAGGCATTTGGGGAGAGTTTCTCATGTTTGTTGAAAAATTCTATGATAAATGCACAATTTCTTAACATAATTAAAATCTGTAGTATGAGGTTTTGATTTTATTCAATGTCCCTGTTTTTTATTACCTTTAAATATTTGACACGCATAACATGCACTTTAGTCAGCAACGGAGATAAAGAAGATGGGCTCCTAATTTAGTAAGTGAAATATGTGCAGTGATATATAATACTGGACACAGCAAGATGGCAGTTCTCCAAGATGAGTGAAAGTAATGTTGGTGCGATTTGAACTTGGAGAGTCAGAACCTTTGCCTCAAGTAAGATATGGCTATCACTCCTTCCCCAGTAAGACAATTAAAAGAGTTTACTTAACAGTGTAAAGTGGAAAAAAGATTTATTCAATATGGGCACAATGGAAAATGGTTATGAAGTGATAATTATAGATTCTCCTCGAAGACCATGACTTTCAGTATTTGGCTAAGTTTCTAGTACTAGCTGTGGTTTCCCTCTTTTGGAGCTGGTCTTAAGTCAGATTAGAGATTGATGGTTAGGTTACTGACAAAGTATGTGCCCATTGCTGCATTCGCAGGGTTCTCAAGCCATGAGACTCATTATTGTTGTTCATAGGGATCACATCTGTCTAAGACTTATGTTTACTTCTCTCCTTGGGAAAGTCATTTTTAGGGAACAAATTTTTAGATCTACTTCAATGGCCTTTTGATCTAGTGTCTGAGGTACATGGTGATTTCAGAAAACCTCTGGAATGTTGCCAATGGCAATAACAATAACTTATAACATTTTTCTATAGCATTTTCTAAGTCTCTTGGTCTAATAACTCAAAAGAGGGCATCCAATGCCTGGTATAGATATTTTTTATTAGATGGCCTTTGGCTTTTGGAGGAAGAATTGCCAGCTATATCTTATTATCATAATATAATAACAACATGGATCGATTTATTTTAAATAATTCTGAAGTATGAGTAAAGAATGTGGTATAATAAATGAAAATGAATTGTTCAATAAGACAGACTGAGAGATTATAATCTTCTTACTAATTTAGCTTTCATTTCCACTGATACAAATTATTCAGTGATACATTGTGATACATCAGTGATACATTGATGAGGCATTTTCAAGAGAAAATTGTTGTGACAGATATCTCTATCTGCTTCATCATGCCTTGGCATTCATATATGGAATCAGACTGATTATGAAAATCATTACATTTTTGCTGTGTTTATATTATGTGGTCTCTTCATGTTGTTTGTGAAAAGTTTATGGAGTATGACAGTTTCTCAAAAAATTGGGGACTGATCTACCTCAAGACCCAGGAATACGACTCTTGGGCATTTACCCAAAGGATGCAGACACACACCACAAGAACATTTGCTCAACTTTGGTCATAGCGGCATTGTTCATCATAGCCAGAACTGGGAAACAACATAGATGCCCCTCAACCAAAGAATGGATAAAGAAAATGTGGTACATTTACATAATGGAGTGCTACTCAGTGGTGAAAACAATAGCATCTTAAAATTTGTGACAAATGGGTGGAACTAGATACAAATGTCCTGAGTGAGGTAACCCAGACAGAGAAAGACAAACATGGCAAGTACTCACTTTTAGGTGAATATTAGACATAAAGCAAAGGATAACCAGCCTATAGTCCACAACGCCAAAGAAGACAGGAAACAAAGAGAACCCTAAGAGAGAAATACATGGATCCCCAGGGAAGGGGAAGTAGATCTCCTTAGTAAATTTGCAGCATGTGGGGAGAGATTGAAGGTGGTAGGCAAGTGGGGAGGGGAGAAAGGGAACATGGAGGACAACATGAAAGAGGGAGTCATTGTAGGGTTGAAGAGAAACCAGATACTGGGGAAACTCCCAGGAAGCTACAAGGAAAATCCAAACTAGGAATGTAAGTAAGAATGGAGAGGGTGCTTAAACTGCCCTTCTCTTGTAATTTGATTGATAACTACCCTAGTTGTCATCATAGAACGTCATCCCATAACTGATAGAAGCGGATGCAAAGGTCCACACCTAAGCAATAGGCAAACTTTTGGAATTCAGTCACCAAGAGGGAGGAGTATTATCATGAGCAAAAGGGCCAAGCCATGATGGGAATATCGACAAAAACAGGGGACTCAAGCTAGTGGGAATTTACTGACCCTGGATTGACAGTTGGGGAACCAATTTAAGACAGAACTAGGCCCTCTGAATGTGGTGACAATTGTGTCTCTTGGGAAGTTTGTGGGGTCACTAAGAGTGAAACCAGTATTTATCCCTAGTGTATGATCTGGCTCTTTGGAGTCCATTCTTTATGGAGGGATACATTTCTTAAGACTCCTAGAGGGAGTCTTGGTTCTGTGCCAAGTGATGTGACACACTTTGTTGCCTCCACATGGGAGGCCTCACTCTCTCTGAGGAGTGAATGGGACATGGGGTAAAGAGAAGGTAAGAGGTGTGGGAGGCTGGGAGGAAGATGGAACTGTGACTGGTATGTAAAATAAGATTGTTTCAAAAATAATGAAAAAGCATTGTGTGAAATAAGACTGGGTTGGACCTCAGGGAAGATGGAGAGGAAGAACCTTCAGAAATTATCTTCTCCAAAATAGAAATTTCTAAGAGAGCTTAGAAATTCTAACTTGAAATGTCAGAGTAGGATTTTCATAATCCTGAAAATTAACAAAGACTTTAAGTGATTTAAGGGTGAGGTGGTGAACTCTACTGCATGACTACATTGCCCTGTAGTGCTTCTTTTTTCTTTGATCTAGAATTACCTTGGAATCTGAAAGATCTACTTTATAAAAGAATCATTTGATAGCCACAGGAATGCCAAAACTAAGATTAGATTTCTGCTTCCAGAAAAGAAACGTCATGGAATCAATGAAGTCCATTGAAGGCCTCCCTGTAACTTTATTTCACCTGACAATTTGCTAGGGTAAACAACTCTGGCTAGAAACAATGATAAGCAAGGGGACGATTTTTTCACAGTTGTCTGAGGCAGTGAGGAGTATTTGAAATAGATCTACTAGCCTAAGTCAAGAAAAGTGTGAAAATAAAGTGTACAAAGAACTTCGAGAAACTACCCCACATTTAAGAATACTACCCCACATACTAAGAATCAAAAAGGTCATTTATTTGAACTTGCAGGATGACAAGAAGTGTGAGGATCTCTGAATTCCCAGCACAATCGCCTTCACCTGACAAGGATGCCGGTCAAGCAGAAAGCTAAGAGTGAGACACAATTGTCAGTGCTACTGCTGAGAGTGCAGTGGATGGCATGACACCCTCACTAGGTCTGCAATGAGAAGCTGTAAATGGAATTGCAGACAATAAAAAGAAAAATAACAAGCTCTACTGTGATAACATCTAGCCTGCAGTTTAATTGCCATAAAATACCCATATATTTCTATAGTCACTAATTAGCAAAAGCAAAACAAAACACCAAAAATAGAACCAAGACAAATCTTCGATATTGTTGTTTCATTACGGAGAGCTGGAGTATTTTAGATGCACCCTTTACAAACTGAGTGTGTTGTCAAATGACTATTTTCTTAACACATGTCTATTAAGTATCCATAACGAAAGTCTGAAAATGAATTCTTCTAGAGTTTGCATGCATGAATTCTTCAAAAAGACCATATGTTTAGACATGAACCTAGATACAGTGAATTTTGAGGATTGAAGTCTTTCAAAACACATTTCTCAATGGAATCAGAATGTAAGTACAAGGCAGCTAAGCACATGTAGGAAATACATAACTAAGTAGGAATTAACTTAAAGCTTCTTAAATAATCAGTGAATCAAACAAGACGCAAGAAAAAGAAAACCACATTCAAGGAAAACACTAACTTTTCACATGAAAACAGTTATTAGAGAAAGCTACAGCTTCAAGTGTTTACAATGAAAGGGAGAGACCTCAATTATGTAACCCACCTCCTACTCTTTATAAGCTCTATAAAATTGAGAAAAATGGAGCTAAATCAAGCAGAAGGAAACACATAGGGAATATCTGATAGAAATAAATGAAAAGAGAAGAAAGAAACAATACATATTTTTAAACTGAAAAAAAAAGACTGAAATTGACTTATTTTGGCTAGAATGACCAAGAGAAATAAAAGAAATTGAATTACAAGAATCAGAGCAGCAAGAAGTGACTTTCATGTTCAGAACCTTGCAGAACATTTCCTTGTCTTGACATTTCTTGTATTTTTGGAAGAGAAATGAAAAAAAAATACTCAATTTCATGGGGACAAGGAACGTGATGTCTATGTGAAGATAACATGGCATGCTTGGTAGAAACTCCTCACCAACACATTAAATAAATTACCGTAGTTCCAAGTCAAGTCCAGAAAATTTCAAATTCAAAAACAAGATATAAAAGTCAATTGAACTTCTCTAAATTAACAAAACAATCTCAAAATGAATTCCATACTACTTAAACTTGCATCAAATTAATAAAAATATTTAGAAATTTAGTTTCCTTTAAAATAAAAGAAGTCCAAGACATCTACTTATGCTTGAAAATTATATGTGTGAAAGGTGATAAGCGCAAACACACACATAGACCTTTGGTGTCCTTGGGCTGAGGGTCTTGGCATATAGATGGTAATTTTCAGAAAAGAGACCTATAGTTAAACACAATTCTTATCTAAACCCTAAATGCCTTTTTGATTATGAAGCTAATCTTAAAATTCATTTGACTACTTCAAGAGATCAGACTATCATACTGCTGAAAAAGAATAAAAATGCCTGTGGAATTATTTAATTTTAAAACCTTACTATGAAAGTTGCAGGTTTCAAAGCTGTATGATATTGGCCTAAAATTATAAATGTAGTTCGCTTTAATATTCCTTGGGAAAATCCCTTCTTTATTTTACATAAGATTACTTTGGACAAGAATGTCAAAACAATTCAATGAATAAATAGTTCAGGAATCATAAGATACTGGCAATTAAAAAACACAAAAAGTAGATATGTTCTACTACATAGCATGTAACAATAACTGGTCAATTGAAGGTCTAATTATGAGAGCTAAACTCACAAATCTTTTATGAGAAAGGATGTAAATAAATTGCATGAGCCATATTAGTAATGATTCCTTACACATAACAGAAAAAACAACAGAACATAAAAATTAAACCTTATCACAATTACTTTTTTCTAGTCAAGTAACACAGGTTGAGAAGTAATGCTTACAAATTATATATGTGAAAAGAACATGGAATATATTAAAAACCATTACCGGAATTCAGTATTAAACCTATGTCACTAAATGGTAGCTGAACAATTTGGTTGAATACTTTCTCCTTTGAAGGTTCTTATGCTATAAACAATCGTATGTGATGAGTGTCATCAGCAATTAATAGAGTCTATTATAAAAATTATGAAATACTGTCTCATATTCAGTAGGATATCTGTACTTAAAGTTGCTAGATAGTACATATATGGATGAAGATATATCAAACTTTGAACTTGTAAATATATAATTAAAATGTCAAATGGCCACATTACCTCAGAAACTTGGTGATTCTTCAAAATAATAAACAAAGTGGTTATTACAAGTCTGACAATTTTATTTTGAGGTATATAACAAAGATAAATAAGTTGTATGTCTATACACAAAGTTGTAATTAAATGTTCTTTTGTGCCATTATTTTAATAGCCTACCTGTGGAAACTTTCCAGATAAGCATAATGTGATTAATGAAAAAAAGATCATATTATAAAATGAGATATTATATGGGAACCAAAGTAAATTACGTATGAATTTATGAGGAAGCACATACAAACCTTGAATATATTAAGATGAAGCATGCTTAAGACCCTTCAAATTTCTTCAAATACATTATTCTTGTATATAATATATAAAATAGATCTATTGTGACCATATTGATTAGTGGTCAATCAACGGTGGAGAGAGGGTAAAATGAGCTATGAACACAAAGAGTTGGGGCATCATTCTGATGTCAATAAAGTATACTGGAATTATGTAATTGAAGTTCTTAATAACTTAGCAAATATAATAAAGTTGCTGAATTATATAATTTAAAAGGTGTAATATTACAAAACTGAAGGACTGAAATGCAGTTGCTTTGATACCAAAACTGTCCGTGCTTTTGATGATGAACAACTGAGGTCCTAAGAAAAGTTTGGTAGAAACACAAACACAAAACACACAGAGATATAGAGAGATAATATTAATCAGGAGTTAATTGTTAGAATTGGGTTGAATGTGGTGTCTGCTGACACAGTTTGTTCTAGTAATGAGTAATGGGCACATAAGTGTTTACCTGATGTATTCAAAGTGTTTTTCCTACCTATTTTCTAATTCTCATAAGATTCTGTCACGATTGATAAAATTTCCAATTTTACAGAGGGTAAAACCGAAGTCTTCATGATTAAGAAATTAGTTCAAAATCTTTCCCTGAGTACAAAGCTATTTGAATCAAGGTGTACCTGACTGGAGTATGTACTGTAGCATAGCCTTTATGAAAAGTATTTTGAAACAAACCTTTCAATCACTCATTGACTCACCAATTTATTGGTTATATCATTCATTGGGTGTGTTTCTTGGAAAAACTATTATACTCTGGCCTTTCTTAAAAATAGGCAAGACAGCATCAAGGATACCAAAAAGATCAAAACTGTCCCCAAAATAGAGTGGGGAGAGAAAAACAGGGAAGATCAACTCAATGAGAGCATGGTTTCTAACGAAATAAAATGTAGGGCCATGATCGGAGAAGATGATCCTAGGGGATCTAAAAAGAAGATGATTTGAAAGGCACAAGCTGACCATCAGAAACAAGCCTACTGTGAGGAAATCAGAGAGGGAAGGCCTTGGACCCTGGTAGCACAAGTTGTACAACTTTTGAGTAAAGAACATTCTTGGACAGGAAGATGACAGACATAGCTGCAATATTATAATGGAGAGATAGAGATAAGAGTTTTGAAAGTCACTCTTTTCCATTGTTCCTATGTTCCAAATGTCTTTAGAGACCTGGATATTGGGTAGAAGGAGGAATAACATGGAAGTTATGGTGATATTAATGAGGGTGCTGGTTATGATGGAGCTCTGCTCACCCCAAACAAAACATGAAACTGCAAATGATTTATGCTGGTGTCTGCTAAATGTTTTGTGCATTACCCATCATCCTTAAATGACACAGGGATCAGGAAGAGTGTCAATCAAATAAAACAGGCCCAGAGACACTAGCTCACAAACTCATAATTGCACACCTTGGGCTGGGGTACTTCCCAGTTGTTGAGCATTTGACTAGCTCAGCAAAACACTGATGTTTATTCCAAGAACTACAGACTGAAGAGAATGAGCACATAACCATGCATCTTTCGGAGAGGTAAGGGAAGAATCTGAATCAACCATATTTCACATCTTTGTTTCTTATGGTTTTTAGATTTGACTTCCTTCAAAAAAGAGCATTCTGTGATAAACTATTAAACAAATGATCATTTAACAATGTATTTGTATGTAAATCAACTGGGGAGAAGTCAATGTGTATCCACTAGTTATTTTCTGGGTGTGCCCTATACCTATTGTGGTTATAATAATTATTAAAATGTTGATGTTTACTATTATTATCTATGCAACTCTAAGAATACCAACTTTGTGATAAAATTTTTTAAAGATAGGTCTCTAGATTTCATTCTAGGTCAACACCCTTGGGGACATTTAGAAAGTACACCTTATATGCCTGAAACAAAATCACCCAATGTACTGAGAAAGCCTGCTCATATGACTCGGAGTCAGAAGCGAGATTACACTGTCACTTATTAAGCAGGACATGCTAAATAAGCAGACAAGATCTTGTTATTTTGACACATAGTTACAGAAAAAGAGCTGGCAGCCCCCAGAGCACAAAATGAAATGTCACAGGATACAGGGAGATGCCATTGTCCAGGAAAGCCATCAGGAGCTACCTGGGAAAATATCAGAATTTGCATGAACTCTTCCAAGTTGTAAACAGGATTGACAAGTGGAATGTGTTTTCATGTTTTGCCCCTTTTGAGAATTTTAAGAAAGGCAGAGACAACAGCAAGGGCAGCCTGTTTTCAACATTTCTTTTCGTGGTTGTTTCTTAAGAGGGCCCATATGGGTTTGAGTGGCAAAGGGGAAGCAGCACAAGAAGCTGTATACATTCCGTCTGGGAGCTACAAGGAGGTAACAAGTTCAGAGGACTTTTTATTGTCCCCATTTCAACAGAAAGTTCTAACTCCAGGCTAACACCTGACAACTAGCCTAAGTCACTGTAGCTACCCAGTGACTAAAATAGTCATAGCCAAATAACCTGCTTCTTGGAAATGCAGAAATGTTTTACATGCAAGAAATACACCACCATTTTTCTCTTTCTCTAGAGAGAAACTGAATCCCATGTATCCTAATTAGCCCTGCTTGAATACAGCATCTAATGGGAAACTTTTCAAGATCCTAACACGGTTATCAACTCATCTCTTTTTATGTTTCTTTTTTGTGCCAGTTCATAACGCTTCACAATCCCTTTTTAAAAAATTAAAAAAAAAAAGGTTTCCAATCATCAAGAAGAAATTAGCATGGAATTTTCTATCTACACTCCAGGGTCACCTCCAACCAGAATATCACCTCAGGAAAATTGGTGATTTCTCCTTAAGATCTTAGTTTTAAACTCCACTAAATAGTCCAAGAAGTAATAAATAAGCAAATGATTAAATCAGTTAATAAGCCATCTTGGAAAGAACACAAGAAACAATAATTGTGGAGGTTTTGCCAACCTTTAGAATAGAGTTATGGCTTACACAGTTTTTGCAATTTCTTCAGATGAAATTGTTCAACCTTTTACTTGCCCTGGAGGAAAAGGCCAATTTACCAACATTTGTCTTCTAGGTAAATTTGAAAGTGCATTTCAGGTGTTGTAATTTATAATACACTTTCTCAGCATAATAAGGAAGAGAGAAATAGCTATTTCCTGCCTAGATTTTCCAAATCTCATATTAGGGTTGCCAAGGTGAGGCAGATGAAATATGTTCCTGTTAGCCGACCAACTAATATGAACAACTTCATATTGATACTTATTTTCTTCTCAAATATTGTGTACAGATCTGAAAAGGATATTCAAGGATAGTCTTGGCCCCCGGGAGTCAATAAGTTGATAGACTAGTTTTCAATTGATTAGAAAGTGAAACAGATAGCATTAGAGAAACTCACTACATGAGCAAACCAACTCTCAGCCTTTAAATCAAATCTTTTAGTGCCTGGGAGAAGTATTAAAGAGAGGGTGACTGCTTCTCTCTTGGTGGCATAAACACCAGTTCTAGCCTCATCCTTTGATGTCCTTAGCTTTTCTGTGACATCTGGTCAATCAGCATGCTCCAGTACGATGTAGGGCCTAATGGGCTATTGATTGGAAGGTTAGCAGAGCAGGTGAACTAATAACATCAGATGAAGGTGTGAATCCAAGCCCTGAACCTTCCAATCAGGTATTCTGTCATGTCCTTGGAGCCCCCACAATTTGGATCCAGTTACTATGTAATGAGAACTGGCTCCACTGCCATCACCGGACTAACCTTTCGACAAAATTTATTTTTACCTTTGCCTGTGAGGAACATAAAATTGCTTCTATTTTTGAAGTGTTAAAACTTGGGACACAGAGATAACATGTAAAAATAAATTATAATAATTTTTTCTGAGTAATTATTTTTGCCAGAGATCATGAATAGTAGTGAGTATTGCTGATATGTTTTGATATCCATGACATTTTATGTCTGTTATAATCATGAGTGAAAGGTGAGTGGCTTATCCATACATAAAAAGGTTTCAAAATACGTAATCATGGACTATCAGCATACACATATAGGTGCAAGAGACTGTAAATGAGAAACCAATGTAGCACTATTAATAAAAACTCGGAGACAGATATTGAAGTTTAACCTGAATGTCAGAAAAACAAAACAGCTAGTCACTGGTTCTTACCTCTATGTCAGTCTGAAATGGCGATCCTGACACAAGGAATCTCAGAGTGGGTCTGTGTCTGAGACCTAGCTACTATTGTCTTTTCATTTTCTCTGGGGCTGGGATTAAAGACATGTACCAAGACCACCCAATTTCTAGGGCAAACCATGGTGGCTAATGGAATTAAAGGTGTGTGTCAACACTGCCTTGTCTGTAGGGCTGACCACTGGGGCTGTTTAGCTCTCTGATCTTCAGGCAATATTGTATTTAGTAAAATACAATAGAAATACCACTGCAGCCAGCAATATTCTTGGTTGTTGCAATTCACAAGAGTCTTATCATTTTAAGTCTTCTAAAGTTATTGCTCATAATGCATTCAATGAACAATTACTGAGGTGTAACACCTGACAAATATTGAAATAGAAGAAGTACTGGGCAGGAATAGGACTTAGATACAGGATGGAAGGCAAAAATATTAACATTTTCTCTTTAACCAGAGGAAATCTGTGGATCAAAGATGATTTTCCTTAAGATTACCACCCACTACTTTTACAGAGAAAAGATTCTTGTTGTGACATACATTTTCATACGTGCAAACCATATGTCTTTATCATGTCTACCTGCTCTCTCTGTTGTTATTATCATCGTTTCTGGTTTTAATTTCTATACAACCAAGTTCTCATTTCATAGTTACATCCTTTCATCTCCTCCTGGCTTCCACATATAGAAGAAAACACAAGATATTCGTCTTTCTGAGAATGGCATATTTCACCGAACATAATAATCACCAGTTTTTTCAACTTTCCTACAAATTATATGATTTCATTGTTCTTCATGACCGAATCAAATGCCCTTGAATATGTATACCAAGTTTGGAATATGAATTTATCTAGCAATTATGTGAATTCGCAAGGATATTCCTCAAAATAATTTTTAAATAGAACTTCCATATGATCTAGGCTATATCACTAATGGGCAGATAATTTAATGAATTCAAACTACACAATTTTATAAAGATACCTATTTACCAGCATTAGCACTGTGATATTCAAAATACCAAATCATGGAATTGGATTAAGTGCTCAGGAATGGGTAGATGGATCAAGATGATTCAGGAATGTTTTATTAGGCAACAAGTTTGCTACTTCAAAGTAACAAATATAATTATATTTCAGAGTCTGAGGCACAACTGGAGGAAAAAACAATTAGAAATGTTATTTATGGGGTGTAAGACATAGCTCAGCCAGTAAAGTGCTTCCCGTAGTACCATGAGTACCTGAGTCCTGTCCTCAGAATCCAAGAGAAAAAATTAGGTGTAATAGCCTGTGCTTGAATTCTCATTGTGGAAGAGGCAGTGGTAGCCACATGTGTGGGGCTGCCTGGCCAGGCAGCAAAGCCTAACTGGTAATTTTAAGCCAGGGAAAGACCTTGTCTTAATAGACAATAGAACTAAACAGCCTCTGAGTAATGACACATGATTTCCATTGGATCTCAAGGCTGCCTGCACCCACAGAGTCACATGAACATATGCACACAACATGCACATGCATGCACACACACGAGTACATGCACACACATGTATGAAGACACACACATAGACAAGGCAGAAAGAAAATGATATTTATGGACACTATTCACAGCTTCTCTCCAGAGTTGAAGAGGGTTTTGAAACGTATCTGTTTCTCTCAGTAGCACCATAAGGTAAAAACAAATAAAACAAACCAGAATGGAGCTTCTAGGTATTTTCCAGATAAGCTAAGGAAATATCACAGAAACATTCTGAATACCAGACTGCTCCAAACTCCCAACTTCAACACTTAGATAATTCATTTTCAAAATTAATGTCTGTCAAAATCACCAGGATGCTTTTAAAAATGCAGGTCAAAGCATCACACTATAACTATAGAATTAGAATCCCCGAGGGCAGACATCAAGAGTCTGCACTTTAAACAAGCCACCCAAGTCTTTAGGGCATACTGGTTCTGACTTTTGAGCCTTTATAAACCCAAAATAATTCTTTTAAGCCTATTCTTAGCACCACAGCAATTCAACTGACCTGATACTTCTTCTTTCTGACCCATAACTCTTGGAACTGTAGCTATTGTTTGCTAAGCCAAATATCTTATCCTTTGACTGTGAACCTATGTATCTTGGGTACATACTTTCATAGATCAGAGTCTCTGCTGAGTTATTGAAAAATATAGGTTGGGCCATAGAGACCACGTTTTCCTGTAAAGTGAAAAACCTGACCTCTGGTGATGGGCGGTGTCAGGTTATCTACATTATAACATGCTTTGAACATTAAAGTAATCTTGCTCTACTGTTCTATGAATATGATCTATGCTGATAACATAAAAGGCACCAGAGATATATGAAAAGGAACCTATGGGCAAAAGCCAACCATATCTTTTATGATAAAGTGACTCCTTAAGCAATCGATTTAACCTTCTTCCTTGTTTTCAGGTGTCCCTTAGACTGGCTGACCTCCTCACTCTGAAGCTCAACTCTGTTGCTCTTTTGAAGACTATCCTTGCTTTACAATAGAGTTCCTCTTCTTTCATCTAACACTACTTCTTCAACATGGTTTAGTTATCTTTCTCTCTAAGCACAAACACACAAGACTGTTTATGCGGCTCCTACAGCATCACTATGATTGCAAAACTCAACAAAGCTAGTTGGAAAAGAAGTTGTTCTTTTATTAAAAACACATGTGAGTTGATTGCTTTAATTTTGTACATATATTGAAAAGCACACCAAAACTTTAGTGGCTTAAAATAGTAAAAAAAATTTTATTACCCACAGTTCAGGTGGGGTTTCAGAAGAACAGCAGTCTTTGTTCCTTGTCCAACAGGCTTGAACAGTTCCAAGAGAGGGAGGAAGAAATTACAGATGCTCGCTCTGTCATATATCCAGAGGAGAACACCTAGAGAGATAACCTGCATTAGATTCTTCCTTAACACAACCAACAACAACTCTATAACATTAAACTTGGGAAAGTTTCAGCATTTCTTAAAGTACGAATACTATACTATCACAATTCCAAAAGTAGAGAGATAACTCATTATTGGTCACATGACACCAGATGTGGGTGACAAGAAATTTAACAGCAAAACCTTCCAATAGTAAGGATTAAGATTTTGTTAAAATCTTCCAGCATAAAGTGTCTATATGCCTTTAATTCCAGCATTTAGGAGGCAGAGGTAGGTAGATCTCTGTTCGAGGCCAGACTGGTATACAGAGGTAGTTTCAGGACAAACAAAGCTATCCAAAGAAACCTGTTGTGGAATACTGTTTTAACTATGTAAAGATGTGTTAGATTTGTTTATGCTGCCTTTGTTAATGAATGAAAGTTGTGTTGGATTTGTCTGTGCTGCATTTGTTTAAGCATGTAAAGATGCATTGCATTTCTTTCACTTTTCCTACCTAAGGCACCTGATTGGTCTAATAAACATCTGAGTGGTCAGTAGTTAAGCAGAAGATGGATAGGCAAGACTGTCAGGCAGAGAGAATGGTAGGAAGAGAGATCTAGGCTAAAGAGAGGAGCAAGAAGAAGAATGAAGGAACGAGGGAGAAAGAGAGGGAGGGACATACCTGGGATCAGAACACAGGCAACAACCAGCCTGCCATACAGGAGACTAGGAAAGTAGGGTAGAAAAGGAAGGAAGAAATGATGGAAGAAAGGAAGCAAAGAAGGAAGGAAGGAGGAAGGGAAGAAGGTAATAAGCTCTGATATAAAATGTAGATAAACATAAAGAGATTAAAATAAAAGGTAAGATTAGTCCGAGAATTCATAGCTAATAAGTTTTCATGTCATGATTTGGGAGCTGGTTGGTGGTGCAAAAGAAAGCCTGGTATAAAAAAGAAAGAAAGAAAGAAAGAAAGAAAGAAAGAAAGAAAGAAAGAAAGAAAGAAAGAAAGAAAGAAAGAAAGAAAAGAAAAGAAAGAAAAGAAAAACCTGTTTTGAAAAATCCAAAAACCAAAACCAAAGAAACACACCCTTCAGCAGTACTTAGAATGGGTCATAACAAAGACTGAAATTCTGTGAAGTACAATTCTGGGCTTGAGAAATGACTCAGTGGGTCAAGGACTTGCTTGGCCACATTGATGTCTTGAGTTTGCAGCCTCAGATCCCTCATAAAAACTAGAGACAGTGGTGTGAGTGTCTATAATCACTTTCCCCGTATGGGAAATGGGAGGTGAAGACCACTGACACTTCTGACTTTAGAGGTTCCAAGTGGTCTCAGTCTAAGTGAAACATAAGGACACTCATCTCCCTCTGACTTCCATGAATATGTGGTGGCGTTTCTTCCCCCCTCCTCTCTCTGGTGTGATCATACACAATGATTCATGGATAGGAAGAATTAAGAAAGGAAGGAAAGACAGAAGTTATGTGGGTAATGAAGGGTCATATACACCGCCACTGAATGAAATCTAGCTTTCATTGTTTAGAAAGCTATTTATTTATTTAATTGTACATAAGTGCCTGGGTGTATGGATGTGTTTCACATGGATGTGTCATCCAGAAGGGGCATCAGCAGCCCTAGAACTGGAATTACAAGTAGTTGTGAGCTACCTGATTGTTGCTGCTGGACACTGAACCTGTTTCCTTTGCAAACGCAGCAAATCCTCTTAGCCACTAAGCCATCTCCCCAGCCCTAATTTCTACTTTTCTAGAGCAGACACATTACCTGGTTCTCCTCTCTTCTGTGGATTAGTAAGTATTCCTTGCTTTAAATTTTACTTTTATTTCCTGTTATTCATAAGCCTTACTAGGAGATAGTAAGAAATGGATTTTTGTCTGTCCAAACATTGTAGCAAAAAATGATCCCTTGCCTTATAAATATTGGAAAAATGATTTAAAAGTCTCTTAGAAAGAAAACTGGTGTCTTGATGGGGGAGCTCGGCGATTACACTGAGAATTCTGCAATCTGATTGCATTTTCCTGGCTTCTCGATGCTGATGCATTGCTCCTATTTCAACATAGTGTGACTTTGCAAACAACAGAGGGATTTTAGTTACCCACTGCATTCTGAATAATTGCCATTTTGTCACATGAGTCTGTTGGCAACTCCCAAAACAAAAAGAGCTAAGATTGGAACTGACCCCATGAATTGCTGTAGATATTTAAAGTGAAGGGGAAAGATATTGGAATGAGGAACTATGAAACCACACAGTAGTGTGGTCTGGCAAGCTTTACCATTTCTGTTTCTGTTTTGTCTCATCATACATAGCAAATGTTTTCATTCCTAGTAATTTGCTAGCTAGTTTGTATTTTATTGTAGCTCTACTACATTTTGTCCAGAAGACCTTACACAGCTAACTAGCTGAAGCAGCACAACCCAGAGCTGTGATTCCAGGAAAATTATTTTGCCAATTTTGTGTTCCTGAGAAAAATAGTATCCTTCCATTGGAAGTGTTAGAGTCACTAGGTGATTGACATTGTGTTCCTACGACAATGTGTGGACTACAGGTCTTACCTGGAAGCAGTCTACATTTACCATGAATTGTTTACAACCATGCTTCTTGGGTCTAATTCATGAAATCTATTACTGTCTCAATGCCTTTATAAGTATCTGACTATCTTATTTTCTGTTTTAAAAATATCTGCCACTCTTTCCTTACCTTTTGCTTGAACCAATCCATTAATGTACTATATTATTCTTCCCATTCCCTTTCTTCACAATCAATGTTCTACTTATGCCATAATTCTTAAATGTAAGATGATATCTGTGTGTGGGGCTGAAAGAGCTAAACAATTCAGGGTCAGAATGAAAAGTACCAACAAATTCTACCAAATATTGCACTAGTGGGTGAGTAAGACATCTTTAGATACAGACAACAAGGTGAAATGGATCCAGAGGAACACTGAATTATTTCTCGCAAAGCTTTTTAAAAATTTACTTTATTAGCTTGAGTAAACTGAATCAGTAAGCTGATTCAGGTATGGGGCATAACCTGCAGTTCAAACATTTGAGTTGTAAGGTATGAGGATTGCAAGTTCAAAACCAGCCTGCACTACAAAGTAAAGTCCTTGTCTTGAAGACAGCAAAGAAAAAGTGGGAGGGCTAATAAATCCAAGATGAAATAAATTGAAAATATAAAGATATCAGTGAAGACATGAAATAAATTAATAAATTATGAATGAAATATGCTAGAACTGGTTATAATTTATCCAACATTGACACAATACAGATTTTCTTCATTCGCACACAATTCATTCATAAGACATGGTCATATCTGGGTCACAAAAATGATTTTCACTTATTTAAAAAGATAAATTCTTCCAGAGCACACAATTAAACTAAAAATTAAAATCAGTAGTAAGAAGCAATCAAGAGGAATTGAAAGAGTATGATTCTCATAAATCTACAGGAATGACAAACTATTTCAAATGAATTGAAAAAAATGATAGAACAGTAATGAATCTACCACACTGATCTTCTGCAACCTCAGGTGTATCCTGGATGGAAAAAAAATACTCTGAAATATCATGTTAGAAAGGAGGTATGGGCGGAGCTCTCCTGATTCCAGTCCCAGTCTTTATCCAGGTACACCTTCCTCTCTCCCCCCCTCCCCTCTGGAGACACAAGATCTCCCCAGAGCTGCTCCCTTGCACGCTGGGGCTGGACTGTGGGCTCAGTCCGGCAGGGTCAGCTCCGGTGCTTTGAGAGCCTGTCTGAGGACAGGCAAGCCCTGTCTCAGCTCAATCACATTCCTGGCAAGCAAGAGAGAGTGAACTTCTAGCAGACTTCCATTGGAGGAGGGGTGAGTTTTCTCCTGGCCAGAGGGCTTCCTCTAGGAGGAATTCAGCCTTTCTCCGCCCCCCTCGACAATCTGGTCACCAGGCAGAGGCGACTCCTCCCTGTGGAGCTCTCCCGAATCCCGTCCCAGCCTTTATCCAGGTACACCTTCCTCTCTTCCCCCCTTCCCTCTGGGGCCACAAGATCTCCCCAGAGCAACTCCCTTGCTCGCTGGGCCTGGGTTGTAAGTACAACCCGGTAGTAGGGAGTGCCTGTGTTTCAATAGACTGCCAGAGGAAAGGTAGGCCTTCTGTCAGTGAATTCCCTGCCCAACAAGGGAACCTGACCTGGTACTAGAAGATCCAGTAGAGAGCATTTGAAGGAAGAGATGGGCAGACGCCAAGGCAAGAACTCCTCCAACAATCTAAAAAACAACATGAAAACACCAGAACCCAATGACCCTACAATAGAAGGACTTGAACCTCTTAATTCAGAAGAAGCGGGAAAAAATGCCATTATGAAAGCAATAGAGTCCCTTAACAGGATATGAATAACTCCCTTAAAGAACTGGATGAGAAGTATAACAAAAAGATTGAAGAAATGAGTAAAGAAATGGATGAAAAATATAAAAAAAAATCGAAGAAATGAGTAAATCCATGAATGATATATTGGGAAACCAAGAAAAAACAATCAAACAGGTAATGGAAACAGTTCAAGAATTGAAAACTGAAATGGAGACAATGAAGAAAACACAAAACGAAGGCCGGATGGATATGGAAAATCTAGGTAAACGAACAGAGACTACAGAATCAAGCATAACCAATAGGATACAAGAGATGGAAGAACGCATCTCAGAGTCTGAAGATACCATAGAGAAAATAAATGCTCTGATCAAAGAAAGCAGCAAATCCAATAAATTCTCATCACAAAACATTCAAGAAATCTGGGACATAATAAAAAAACCAAATCTAAGAATAATAGGGATTGAAGAAGGAGAAGAACTGCAGATCAAAGGACCAGAAAATATATTCAACAAAATTATAGAAGAAAACTTTCCCAATCTAAAGAATGATATTCCTATGAAGGTTCAAGAAGCATACAGAACACCGAATAGGCTTGATCAAAAAAAAAACATCCCCTCGCCATATAATAATCAAAACACAAAACATACAGATTAAAGAAAGAATATTAAGAGCTGCAAAGGAAAAAGGTCAAGTAACTTATAAAGGTAAACCTATCAGACTCACACCGGACTTCTCTATGGAAACCATGAAAGCCAGAAGGTCCTGGATAGAGGTACTGCAGAAACTAAGAGACCATGGATGCAAGCCCAGACTAATATACCCAGCCAAGCTATCATTCACTATCAATGGAGAAAACAAAATATTCCAGGATAAGAACAAATTTAAACAATTCGCAGCCACAAACCCAGCCTTACAGAAAGTATTAGAAGGAAAATTGCAACCAAAGGAGTTCAACATTGCCAGCAATGCTTACAATAACTCAGACATCTAGCGACCCTTCATGAGCTTAACTCAAAGAAGGGACACATACAAACTCTATTAATCAAACAAACAAAAAATAATAATAACCGGAGTCAACAACCACTGGTCATTAATATCACTTAATATTAATGGACTCAATTCACCTATAAAAAGGCACAGACTAAGAGACTGGATACAAAAACAGGATCCAACATTCTGCTGTTTACAAGAAACACACCTCAACCACAAAGACAGACATTTACTCAGAGTAAAGGGTTGGGAAAAGGTTTTTCAAGCAAACGGACCTAAGAAACAAGCAGGCGTGGCCATTCTAATCTCCAACAAAATTGACTTCAAACTAAAATCAATCAGAAGAGATGGAGATGAACATTTTATACTCAAAACAGGAACAATTCATCAGGAGGAAGTCTCAATCCTGAATATCTACGCCCCTAATATAAAGCCTCCTACTTATGTAAAAGAAACACTTCTAGAACTCAAGGCAGTCATCAAACCACACACACTAATAGTAGGAGACTTCAACACTCCTCTCTCACCAATGGACAGGTCAATCAGACAGAAACATAACAGAGAATTAAGAGAATTATTGGAGGTATTGAATCAAATGGACTTAACAGACATCTATAGAACATTCCACCCAAATAGGAAAGAATATACCTTCTTCTCTGCAGTTCATGGAACCTTCTCGAAAATTGATCACATACTGGGTAACAAAGCAAATTTCCACAGATACAAAAAAATATTAGTAACCACCTGTGTCTTGTCAGACCACCATGGATTAAAGTTAGAATTCAAGAACAGTGCTACCCCCAGGAAGCCAACAAATTCATGGAAGTTGAACAGTCAACTACTGAATCACCCCTGGGTCAAGGAAGAAATAAAGAAAGAAATTAAAGTCTTCCTTGAATTTAATGAAAATAAAGACACAACATACTCAAACCTATGGGACACTATGAAAGCAGTGCTAAGAGGAAAGTTCATAGCACTAAGTGCCCAATTAAAGAAAACGGAGAAAGCACACATTGGAGACTTAACAGCACACTTGAAAGCTCTCGAAAAAAAAGAAGCTGATTCACCCAGGAGGAGTAGAAGACTGGAAATAATCAAACTGAGGGCTGAAATCAACAAAATAGAAACACAGAAAACAATCCAAAGAATCAATGAATCAAAAAGCTGGTTCTTGGAGAAAATCAACAAGATTGACAAACCCCTATCCAAATTAATCAAACGGCAGAGAGAGAACATGCAAATTAATAAGATCAGAAATGAAAAGGGGGACATAACCACAGACACAGAGGAAATTCAGAGAATCATTAGATCTTACTACGAAAATTTATATGCCACAAAGTTGGAAAATGTAAAAGAAATGGACATTTTTTTAGATAAGTACCATATACCAAAGTTGAACCAAGAACAGGCAAACAATCTAAATAGACCTGTCAGTCGTGAAGAATTAGAAGCTGTTATTAAAAATCTCCCTACCAAAAAAAGCCCAGGACCAGATGGTTTCAATGCAGAATTCTACCGGAACTTCCAGGAAGAGCTAATACCTATATTCCTTAATGTATTTCACAATATAGAAACAGAAGAATCACTGCCAAACTCTTTTTATGAAGCTACAGTTACCCTGATACAAAAACCACACAAAGACACAACCAGGAAAGAGAATTACAGACCAATATCACTCATGAACATTGACGCAAAAATACTCAATAAAATACTGGCAAACCGAATCCAAGAATACATTAGAAAAATTATCCATTATGATCAAGTGGGCTTCATCCCAGAGATGCAGGGCTGGTTCAACATACGCAAATCTATCAATGTAATCCATCATATAAATAAAATGAAAGAAAAAAAACATATGATCATTTCATTGGATGCTGAAAAAGCATTTGACAAAATTCAACACCCATTTATGATAAAGGTGTTGGAGAGACTGGGGATACAAGGATCATACCTAAATATAATAAAAGCAATATACAGCAAACCGTCAGCTAACATCAAATTGAATGGAGAGAAACTCAAAGCCTTTCCACTAAAATCAGGAACACGACAAGGCTGTCCACTCTCACCATTCCTCTTCAATACAGTGCTTGAAGTTCTAGCAATAGCAATAAGACAACATAAGGGGATCAAGGGGATTCGAATTGGAAAAGATGAAGTTAAACTTTCGTTATTTGCAGACGATATGATAGTGTACATCAGCGACCCCAAAAACTCTACCAAAGAACTCCTACAGTTGATAAACACCTTTAGTAATGTGGCAGGATACAAGATCAACTCCAAAAAATCTGTAGCCCTCCTATACACAAAGGATAAAGAAGCAGAGAGGGAAATCAGAGAAACATCACCTTTCATGATAGCCACAAATAGCATAAAATATCTTGGGGTAACTCTAACCAAGGAAGTGAAAGACCTATTTGACAAGAACTTTAAGACTTTGAAGAAAGACATTGAGGAGGATACCAGAAAGTGGAAAGACCTTCCCTGCTCTTGGATAGGGAGAATCAACATAGTAAAAATGGCAATTCTACCAAAAGCAATCTATAGATTCAATGCAATTCCCATCAAAATCCCATCAAACTTCTTTACAGACCTTGAGAGAACAATAATCAAGTTTATATGGAAAAACAAAAAACCCAGGATAGCCAAAATAATCTTATACAATAAAGGAACCTCTGGAGGCATTACCATCCCTGACTTCAAACTGTATTACAGAGCAACAGTATTGAAAACAGCTTGGTATTGGCATAACAACAGAGAAGTCGGCCTATGGAATCGAATAGAAGACCCGGGTATTAACCCACAAACTTATGAACACCTGATTTTTGACAAGGGAGCTAAAGCTATACAATGGAAGAAAGATAGCATCTTTAACAAATGGTGCTTGCATAACTGGATGTCAACCTGTAGAAGAATGAAAATAGATCCATATCTATCACCATGCTCAAAACTCAGGTCCAAATGGATAAAAGACATCAACATTAATCCGACCACTTTGAACCTGATAGAAGAGAAAGTGGGAAGTAGTCTACAAGATATAGGCACAGGAGATCACTTCCGAAGCAGAACCCCAGGAGCACAGACAATAAGAGAAACAATAAATAAATGGGACCTACTGAAACTGAGAAGCTTCTGTAAAGCAAAGGACACTATCAGTAAAACAGAAAGGCTACCTTCTGACTGGGAAAAGATCTTCACAAACCCTGCAACAGATAAAGGTCTGATCTCCAAAATATACAAAGAACTCAAGAAACTAGACACTAAAACTCTAATTAACCCAATTAAAAAATGGGGTACTGAACTGAACAGAGAATTCACAACAGATGAACTTCGAAGGGCTAAAAAGCACTTAAGGTCATGCTCAACCTCCTTAGTGATCAGGGAAATGCAAATCAAAACAACTTTGAGATATCATCTTACACCTGTCAGAATAGCCAAACTCAAAAACACCAATGATAGCCTATGCTGGAGAGGATGTAGAATGAGGGGAACACTCATCCATTGTTGGTGGGAATGCAAACTTGTGCAGCCACTGTGGAAATCAGTGTGGCGGTTTCTCAGGAAACTGGGAGTCAAACTCCCTCAGGACCCAGCAATTCCACTCTTGGGAATATACCCTAGAGATTCCCTAACATACTACAAAAGCATTTGTTCTACTATGTTCATAGCAGCACTATTTGTAATAGCCAGAACCTGGAAACAGCCTAGGTGCCCCTCAATAGAAGAATGGTTAAAAAAGGTGTGGAACATATACACATTAGAGTTTTACTCAGCGGTAAAAAAACAATGACATCTTGAATTTTGCATGCAAATGGATGGAAATAGAAAACGCTTTACTGAGTGAGGTAAGCCAGACCCAAAAAGAGGAACATGGTATGTATTCACTCATAAGTGGATTCTAACCATAATTAAAGGTCTTTGAGCCTGTTATTCGTGATCCTAGAGAAGCTAAATAAGAAGATGAACCTGATGAAGATTATTTAGCTATCCGTCAGGAGGTAGGAAATAGACAAGAGTCCCAGAACCCTCATCTGGCGATGGATGGAGATGGAGGCGGAGAACCACGTTGGAACACGGGACCTAGCTCCCTAGGTCCAAATAAGAGGCAGAAGGAAAGAAAACGTGAGCAAAGAAGGCAAGGGCAGAGGAAACCTTCATCTGACGTTGGATGGCGATACAGATGGAGACCCATATTGGAACACCGAACTGAGCACTCCACGGTCCAAATGAGGAACAGAAAGATGAAGAAAATAAAAAAAGTAACCAGGACTGCGAGGGATGCGAGCACCCACTGATACAAGGGAACTGATATAATGAGAGTTCACCAAGGCCTGTTGGACTGGGACTGAACGAGGACGTGATCCAACCAGATTCTCTGAATGTGGCTGGCCCGGAGCCTTTTTGAAAAGCCATTGACAATGACACTGGGACTTGCTTCCTCTGCATATACTGGATTTTGGCGCTCCAGTCTGTTTGGACTCTCACCTTTCCTGGACCTGGAGGGAGGGGGGAGGAACTTGAACTTCCCACAGGGCAGGAAACCCTGACTGCTCTAGGGGATGGAGAGGGAGGAGGAGAGGGAGTGGGGGGAGTGGGAGGGTGTTGGGAGGAGGGGCTGAAATGGAAACTTTTATAATTTAATAAAAAAAAAAGAAAAGAAAAAAAAAGAAAGGAAGTATGAAAATTCATGGCCTAAATTTCATTCTTGAGATAGAATAATATATTAAATTTCATTATATAAACTTTCATTAACTTTTCACAATTGGAATAATTGAAAAACAATTTAATGTACAATTTAATCCCTTAAACAAAGTATTATATCTGTTAAAGAAATATAGTTTGACAAAGAACTCTTAAGGCTCTGGTTTAACGAGCTGAGCAGCTACATACTCTATGACTCACCAGCATGCAAGCAGCCTTTGTTAGATGAGTGGCTATCAAAGAAGTCAACAACAAATTCAATTTTATAATGTGTACATATAGTCAGTCCATTTTTTTTTCATCTAGACCATCCTTCCAATACACCATGCTATTATAATGTGCCCATAACATTACTACAAGCAATTGTAGGCAAACATTTCTCATTAAACAAAATGAATTGGGCAAAACCGACATACATATCATTGAACAAGATTAAACTGGTGGGTGAATTTTGGGGTATGTGATCAAATGCATGTCCATCCTAGTTGGAAAAACAAACCACAGATCAAAGAAATGGTTTCATCAAAGACAACTTTGCTGGCACAAAGGCAGTTGCATGACTGAGGCATCCACCCAAAGCGTGAGAGACAACTCATGGAAACTGCGCCTTGGAGCTTGCTGTGCAGCTTGCAGTTAGGCTACCAGACAGTCTTCCTTCCCCAGAAATTGTTGTGACTTCTCTACATTTAAAGAATGGCCTTGTCACTTCCTGAAACTCCTGAGACTTGTACATTGCCTGACCTTCTCTCCTCTCTCCAGGAGAATGTTCTAGTTAAAAAGAAATGGCTATGCAACAAAACACATATGTAATCCTCATAGAGTATAAAAAAATGAAAGGAAGTAGAGGTAGAAATAAGATAGCAGGTTCTATTGGGGTGAGCAGATGAAAGAATGTGAGGGACCCTAGAGATTTTAAAATGATCTGACTATTTTTAAAATATTGGGTGCTGATTGTGTGTACATGTGTGCATGTGCCTGAGTATGTGTATGTACACCACATGCATGTAGATACTATGGAGGTCAAAAGAAGCATTCGATTCCTTTTTTTTTAAGAATTTTTGAATGCAATCTTTTCTTATTTGACATAGCTTTTCTTGTTCCCACTCTCTCTCCTCTTCCACCTTCCTCCACCCTACCTCCCCATCCACTTCTCAGAAAGGGTAAGGCTTTCCATGGAGAATCAACAATGTCTGACACTTTACTTCAAGACAAAACCAAACCTCCCTTCCCACCCTATATCTAGACTGAGCAAGGTATCCCTCCAAAAATAATGTGCTCCTAGATGCCAGTTCAAGCACTAGGGATAAATTCTGGGTCCGCTGCCAGTTTTCCCATAGACTGCCCAAGCCTCACAACTGCCCCCACATTCATTGGGCCTAGCTTGACCTGTGCAGGTTACCCTATCTGTTCAGAGTCAATGAGCTCTCACTAGCTTAGGTCCGCTCTTTCTATGGGTATCACCATCATGATCTTGACCTGTTTGCTCATATTATCACTCCTCCCTCTCTTAGGCTATTCTCATGTAGCTTGGCCCAGTGCTTAATTGTAGATCTCTGTATCTACTTTCATCATTTTCTGGTTGAAGATTCTATGATGACAATTAAGGTTGTTATCTATCTGATTACAGGGGAAGGCCAGCTTAAGTATTCTTTACACTTTGACATGGAAGAAGAGGGGAGAAGGGGAGGGAGGAGGAAAACAAGAGCAAATGGGATGCGGATGCGCATGAAGGAGGAAGGGCAGTGAGAGAGAGAGGAGGTATCTTGATTGAGGAAGCCATTAAAGGGCTAGCGAGAAACTTGGCACTAGGAAAATTTTGAGGAATCCAATGATGACCCCAGCTAAGACTAAACACTAGATTTTTTAATAATCTAGTTATTAAAATAACAGAATAACAGACAGTTGTGAGCTGGTGTGTGGATGCTAAAATCCACACCTGGATCTTCTACAAGAACAGTGAATGCTCTTATCCACCGAGCTACCTCTTCAACACCTGTCCCAATTTTGTGATTTGGAGTATAGTTACAATGGTTGAGTTTATTTTGTGAAAAAAAAAATAAGATCTCGGGTTCAAATTTCTATAATTTGTCAAATCTTTTTTTTAATGCCTTGTTACATAATAGAACACTATCCAGTTTAGAGGCCTGTGCTTCCCTGACTCCCTCCCAGAAGATGGAGATTGTGTGATATCTGAACCGCGACTCCTGTAGCTTTACTTAGGAGTTCTTCTTAAGAGTATTGTTCCCATCTTTGTCACCTGGCTATGGGGAAGCTGTCTCTATACTCCACTGTATCCTTTAAAACTCACCCACCCCACACGCATGCCAACTTCCAGCCATCAAATTCATGGTTCCTATTTATGTTAACAAGGAAAATTTCAGTTAACAATGCAATTCTGCCCTGAACTTGTGATGACTTAATGAGCTGACACTCTTCTGCATGTCGCATTCTCAAGATCATAGAAAAGACAGCAGACTGTAATATTTTCTGCTCCAAGTTTATTTCTTTGCAGTTTTCAGAGCTTTTCACATGTATGATTGAAACTTATCAATAAGACAGTATATAGGGTTAGGGTAGGAAATGGTGAGGGACATAGAGCATGGATATACACTAGGTATAAAGTATGTTTCTGTATGTATATGTGTATGTATGTATATATGTATATAAAGTATGTATGTGTGTGTATGTGTGGATATATATCTAATTCATTTATTGTTTCTCATAGTATTTTTTATGAAACTTTAGATAAAAACAAACTAGTGAAAATCTTATGAATAATAAACATTTGAAGAGAATATTCAGCTTTTTCTCTATTTTTTCCTCTTCTTCCATGTATTACTTCATTTTAAACCATCTTCACTTAGTCAAATGGTGGACAAATACTGGAAGTTTATGTGGTGAGACTGGCATATTTCAGTGTTCAAAATCTCAGGTGTATTTGGACATATGGTTGCACTAAGAGCATCAGAAGAGCTTTGTGCATCTCATCATATTCTTCATCATTACCATCACCTCTTGAGACTCACTAGGGTAATACGAAATGTGTTATGACAAAATTAATTGGATCTTAATAAAAAGCTTTTAGGAGATATTTTTAATATAGCATTAAACGATTAATAAACAGACTCAGAACATGTACTTGTGGAATTTCTTGTGAGAGAAATCCCCGAAATATAAAAATTTATTTTATTCAAATATAGTTAATATGCTATTTTAAAAAAATGAACCAAATTGAAACTACTTAAACAGCCAAGAAAATTGGAATGATTAAGTAGATCATGGCTTATGTACTCAGCAGAGTAGTATACAGCATTTAAACCAAATTTCTGTACAGAAATTGTCATAAATTATATCTAGTTCCTTTGCTGAGAAAAGCAGAAAGATAGCTAATGTATGCAAAGTGAATATAATCATGTTAAAATCATTTTTAGAAATTGAGCTAAATAGCTATGCTAGTATTTTAGAATTTAGACTGTGTGGAAATTTTTCTCCTCCTGTTTTTATTAATTTTATTTAGTTACTATAAAGTTATTAGACTAATAATGTAAGAAAACATGCTTTTGCACGAAGTGGATTTGGAAATTTTGAAGGCTGGCACTTCTTAGTTAATCTACTTTTGAATATCGTACTGTGAACACACTGCTTGGTGCTCAAAACAATGAGAAGCATGCTGAGAACTGAGAAGACAGTCAGTAGCTGGAAAGCACCCTGGGTTCAGCCACTAAACCCCTCATGGAAAATGCAGATGTGAACTAGATGCAAGGTAGTGCCCATTCTGAAGGCATATCCAGTGTTATTGAGAATTAGGATAATTGAAAGCACATAAAACTCAAGAGTGGATGCAAACGTGAAGTTTGAGAGAGCTTCTGTGCAATGTGAGGAACTTTTATTTTTATTTTTTTATTTACTTATTTATTTATAAAAATTTCCACATCCTCCCCTCCTCCCCATACCCTCCCATTCCCTCCACTCCCTCTCCTCCTCTCTTATTATTGGATGAGAAAGTCAGATCTGGGGAGATGTAGCTCTTTACAACTCTCCACATAGGATGCTAAGGTAACATTTGCGGAAAGAGGATAATTTGATTTGATTTTTTTATTATGTTATCACTGCTTGGCTCATTAGCTATAGCTTCTTATTGACTAACTCCTACGTCTTAATTTAACCCATTTCTATAAATATGTATATCACCACGAGATCATGGCCTACAATCAAAATTTCAGCACGCCTGCCTCCAGCCATGGATCCATGATGTCTCTCTCTGATTCTGGAACAAAATGCTGGGAGGAAGGAGGAAATATAATGTGATTTTAAAAGAAGCATTCTCTTGCAATATTTGTGTTTAGGAGAATAAAGGCTTTGGAAATGATAACACAAATGTCTATTTATGCATATATGCACACATACATGCTCAGGTGGGGTGAATGGACAACCATTAGCTATATATCATGAATTTGAAGACAAATCTTCAAGCAAAGAAGGGACAATAAACTGGAGTAGAAAAGGGGATAAATACCTTCCTCTTTTGATAATTTATACTTCACCTTAAGAAGCTATAAAATATAGCTATAAAGAAATACTTGTTCCACAGGGAAGCCTGTCATGGTCTGTGTGTGGAACAAGGGTCAGTGTTAATACACAGGAAACAACATAAAGACATTCAGGCAAGGATATTGCTTGGGGTTTAGATCAGAGCACTGTAAAATGGGAGCTGCTTTACCTGACAAAAGCCCATTTGACATCATTCCTTCCTCTACCACAATCTATGGAAAACAACCTGATAGCAACTACTCTAGCAGTGGTCATCTTCTGTAGTTCTGTGGAGACACTGGTCTAGATCCCAGAAGAAGACAGGAGTTACTGCATTGATCCAAAAATCTCTAGTGTCAGCCTTTTTTTTTTTTTAGAGAGAAAGAAGTAACTTTTTAGTTTACTAATTGTTTAAGTATTCATTGGCATTTTATGCGATAGATTTAATCTCAAGAAAAACTAGCATTTTCCCACCTGTATTTTAGTAACTATAATAAACTGCATATAATAACTTCAATGAAACTTTTATTCAATAAAAATTTTATTCAATATTTTTATTCGTCAAAGTAATTATTACAGAAATACAGTAAACATAGTTTAGATTTTCTGCTTTATAGACTAGAAAAAAAGGTTGAGAAACAGAGAACCATGTACTTCTGACTAAATAACAAGTAGTTTTCACACAAAATAATGTCTCTGTTTTAAGCTTCCAAACTTCTTTTTACAGAATGGGTGCTCCGTTTCTTAATTTACATGTATGCACAGACAATGTTTATTTTCTATTTCAGAACTTTCCAGTGATTTTTAATAATTTTAACCTATTGTTTTTGATTTTCATTGCTTTTAAATTAATTCTTTTGTGGAAATTTTAAAATGAAAGTTCATAGTTTTCAGAAACTCAGACCAGACCAGTTCTGCGCACAGTTCACTGCAAGTCATATAGCTGTTTTCAAGGAAAGGCTTCTCCATGACTAAGAAGAGAGTGAAAAGGGAATAAAGGATGAGAAAATGGAGTGATTTCAAAGAACTTGATGGATTTAACAGCTCACAAGTTAACAGTAGCTTCTGTGAGGGACTTTCTTGCTTGGACTGCTTGAATCAGTAAGATCCATCTTAAATTTAGGCATCACCTTCTGGTGGCAGTTCAGGTAAAAGGATAGGAAGGAAGAAATCTTGGCTTTTATTATTTACCTACATGATTGGCTCTTGCTGACAAGTTTCTCTATTCTTTGCTGAGTCATTCCTTTACTAATTTAAGAGCCAACTTTTTTTGGATTCAAACACTGAAGGAAGAATAGCATATCTCTAGTAAAACTCTGGATCTTTAGTACCACATTGGGACTCCTAAAATATCCATCCTCATCAACTACTGCTTTCTTAACTTTTCCATTATGATGCAGATCTTCATGGACTACCTGTATGACATATTGTAGGTTATATTAATAAACCTCTTATATATTTCTATTAGTTATGTTCTTTTGGAGAACTCCAACTATTACAGCTATTGACATAAGTACACAACTCTTCTTTTAAAGGAAGTCAGAAATACTTTTTTTCTGAAGTTGAATATGAGTTACCCTGAATCAAAGTTTAGTTACTCCACATTGCATGTTCCAATGTGGTAATAGTTAGATAGAGTTCTTGTTGTTGTTCTATTTTTAGTAATAGGACAAGTAAAGTCAAAATTTTAGACACTTACCAATATACTGGTAGAAACATTAGGAAGGCAGGTAAAGGAAGTGGGGAAGTCTCTGCTACAGGCCCTGGATGTGGCTGATAATACTCTAGTCTTTGGTTTTGTACAAGTTAGTGATCTGCTAACACAATGCATTCAAAAAGGTTTATCCCATTGATCATAAGGATGTTAGTACAGAAAGAGAGCTGAACAAGAGAGGGTTAGTAAGAGAACTACACATATCCCAAGATAAATTGTAATTAGGTTCCAGTCTGTAACAATACAAGCATATCCCTGAAGTCTTAATTGGCCTTACAGAAGGGTCAGTGGGTAGTGTAGCTCTCTCCAAGGGCCTTTCTTTTATATACTAATACCAACACATCAGCTTCCCATGAGTGGAGTCATTTCATACTCTTAATTCTGCAATGTCCACTCAAATGCAAACCTGATAAACCATCACTCCTCAAAGCACTGCTTTTCATCTTACTAATGGATTGTGTGAAGGAATGTCACCTCCCACTTTGGCAGTCATTTGCTTTTTTCTCACAGGGACATAAAGTTACCCAGCATTTGGCTACGGTCCTCAGAAAATTTTGACTTTTTCTCTACATGGTAGTGAGAGCGTAAACCCTTGTAGACCAGTCATCTCTATCTAGTTATTGAGGGACACATCAAACTGCCAAATGTCATAGTAGGGCAGCATGTGATAACTTTTCTGAAGATACTATTATTCCGATGAAGGGGACTTTCGAATCTATTACAAAGGAATACACAGAATATATATGCTCATAGATAAAGCATCACACCTACAAATATACCTATATTCCACTAGTTTTTTTGTTTGCTTGCTTCATTGATTTTATTGAGCCCTACATTTTTCTCTGCTTCCCTCTCTTCCTTTCCCCTCCCCTTCATCTCTCTCCCGTGGTCCCATGCTCCCAAATTACTCAGGAGATATTGCCTTCTTCTACTTTCCATGTAGATTGGATCCATGTATGTTTCACTTAGAGTCCTCATTGTTGTCTAGGTTCTCTGGAATTGTGAACTGTGGGCTGGTTTTCTTTGCATTAGGTCTAAAAGTCACTTATGAGTGAGTACATATGATATTTGTCTTTCTGAGTCTGGGTTACCTCACACAATAAGATGCTTTCTATATCCATCCATTTGCCTGAAAGTTTCAAGATGTCATTATTTTTTTTCTGCTGTGTAGTACTCCATTGTAAAAATGTACCACATTTTCACTATCAGTTCTTTACTTGAGGGGCATTAGGTTGTTTCCAGGTTCTGGCTATGACAAACAATGCTGCTATGAACATAGTTGAGCACTATGGTCACTGTGGTCGAATTGAGCATCCTTTGGATATATACCCAAAAGTGGTATTGCTGGGTCTTGAGGAAGGTTGTTTCCTAATTTTCTGAGAAATAGCCACACTGACATCCAAACGGGTTGTACCAGCTTGCATTCCCACCAGCAATGCAGAAGTGTTCCCTTTACCCCATAACCTCTTCAACATAAGTTGTCATTAGTGTTTTTGACTTGGCCATTCTTAGGTGTAATTTGGAATCTCCGAGTTGTTTTGATTTGCATTTCTTTGATGGCTAAGGATGTCGCGCATTTCCTTAAGTTACTTTCAGCCATTTTAGATTTCTCTGCTTAGACTTCTCTGTTTAGGACTATACCCCCTTTTTATTGTTGTTGTTGGATTATTTGGTTTATTTTTTGATGACCAATTTCTTTAGTTCATTGTATATTTTGAAGATCAGTCCTTTGTCTAATGTGAAGTTGGTGAAGATCACCATGCACAAAACTCAAGTCCAAATGGATCAAAGACCTCACATAAAGTGAAACACACTGAACTTTATAGAGAAAATGGGACATATACTTTAACGCATTGATACAGGAGACCACTTCCTAAATATAATTCCAATAGCCCTTTGTGAAGAAATCTGTGTTAATCCATACAAAAATTATAAATTGTCATGGAGTTGTTACCCATACAAATGCATATAATATCATATAATTTATATATGCATTAATATTTAATTTTTAAAAAGTATTTAATTTATCTTTTTAATATTTATTAAAATACTGTTATATTTTTCAATTTTGTTTTCATGTGTGTTCATATGTGACAGTAGCCCACAAAAGCCATAAGATGATGTCAGATTACCTGCGTCTAAAATTGCAAGCATTGTGACCTGCCAGCATGTACTAGGATCTGCTTCAAGAACTGTACTCTCTCCTCATCACAGAACCATTTTTCATCTCTATTCAACTTTTTAAAACTAGTTTTCAAAATTTGGTCAGTTTTCCATTTCATTGTGTCCCATATTCACCACCAATGTCAAACTTTACATGTATGTTATATCCTAGCCTCATAGTCTGGTTTACTTTAACTACTATGACCTTGCACTATTAACTCCATGTTATTTTCTGACCTTACACATGCTGACACTATGTTGGTTGGCTGGTTCTGTGACAATTTACTCTAAATTTCCCAGATCAATTAATATCTAACCAACTTCAGGCTCCTTGGGCAAAGCAGCCACCATGTAGAAAGCATTTCATCTATTTGATCCATGACATATTATTTTCTCTGTTAAAGTAATAGTGAATGTCTTTAATTTACTGCAAAAGTGCTGGGTTCAGAGCTTGCTCATTGATTCCTACACATCTCTGTCCTATGTTAATTTATATTTTGCTTTCTTAAGGATCATCATGTCACACATTATTTTGACTCACACATTTTCAATTATTCTGTCTTACTCTATCCAAGAAACAATAAACTGACTGAGTATATTCCTGAGAACCCCTTTGACTTTGTCTCATTATTTTATATAAGTGGTTATAATTTTCCATTGCTTCTATATAATATTGAATCTGAATTCTTTGATTTTTTTATCAGAGAGTTATGGGAGAGAAATCTCTATTAATATTAAAATAATCATTTGGGAGTAGTTTATTATTGTTAACTTAATGAATAAAAAGTATGAATTAATAAATAATAGGTTATATTATTTCTAGTTTATGTAATAACTGTTTTCGCTTTTGATGACAATTAAATTTTTAATGTTTCCTACAAAGCTACTCACTTAGAAACCTATTTATTTACACATAGACAGATATGTATATTTATGCCACTCTAGAAATAAAGGTTTAATTGTTGACAGTGTGAACATTCATCATCCCGCTGTACCAAGGATTAAGGAATAAATTCAATGCACCCTCACAGCTACTATATTTCAGAAACTTTCTGACTGCGTTTCTACCACTGTATTTTTTTTCACATGTGTTTCGTAAACATGCTAACATTCTGACTCCTCATTAGGATAATTTTCCATTTCTTTTTCTTTTTTCTTTCTTTTTTATTATTACTTTAAAAAATACCAATCCAAATTTCAACTCCCTCCCCTCCTCCTGGTCCCTTCCCCCTCCCTCCACAGACCCTCCTCCCACCCGTCCAACCCTAAGGGAGTGTCCTGCACCCCTCCCTGTGGAAAGTCCAAGGCCCTCCCTACTACATTTCAGTTGAGCAAGATTTACATCCAAAGAGAATAGAATGCCATTAAGCCGGTATATGCAGTAGAGACATATCCCTGTGTCACTATAAGTGGTCCCTCAGTCTGCCCCAGCTGTCAAACCCCTTCAGAGGGTTTTGGTTATTCCCATGCTTGTTCAATCCCAGTCCAGAAGGAGTTGGTGAGCTCCCATTAGCTCAAGCAAACTGTCTCAGTGGATGACCCTCTCATGATCTTGAATTCCTTGCTCATATTCTCACTCCTTCCACTCTTCAACTGGATCTTGGGAGCTCAGTACAGTGCTCCAATATGAGTCATTGCCTCTTTTCCCATCTGTTGTTGGTTGAAGGTTCTATGGTGATATTTAAGATAATCATCAGTCTGACTACAAGGTAAGGTCAGTTCAGACACCCTCTCCTCTATTGCTTAGGATTTTATTATTCTAACTGGGACTCTATAATATAAAAACTAAAAATGTTTATGAATGTAATAGTTACATTGCTAAGAAATCCCCTGATGTACAGTGAAACCTCTTTAAATGCAAGCATTCTCTCATGACTGAGCAGTTTCCAGGCACTTGGAGTGTCTCCTATAATTTCCTTTTTCTGGAAAGTATCTATTTGCTCCTGTGACTGACATTAAACTCACTGTGGAAGTCAAACAGTCCAAAATCCCTGATTCACCAGATCTATTTTCTCAATTTCTGAGAGTCCAGCCATAGACTACTACAATCAGCTGTTGTATAATTCTTAACCTATAGTCTAGACTTTGGACATTGAAACCCACTGTCAAAAATAAGCACCATAGTATATATGTTTTATAAGCATGCTGTAGTAATGATGTTAGGTAACTATTCAAGATTTAACAGGCTTGGTGGACATTGATGTTTGACCCTTCTTTCAAAGTCAACAGCCTGTAAGCAAATTAGATGAAGGTAGCAATTAGGTTACTCATTAGAATAATGGAACCTTGTTTATCTTCTCTTGTCTTAGACCATGACATCTTAGACTGTCACTTACACATGACCAGGGATAGCTTTCTCTGAGTAAAAACCATAATATTTCCGAGCAAAAAAAAATCTATTTATACTTTACAGAGTTCTATACTAAAAAACTAGAACAAATAGACCTATCAATCATTTGGGAAGGACAAAGACCCCTAAGGTAGGTTATTTATTTTAGATATTTTGAAAAATAGTACAAAGGCGACCTAAAGCATAGATGAGAGTGATGACCTCGTTATCCATTGTCCTGGCTCACACCTTCAAGTACTCTATTTTGCTTTAGAATAAACTCTGTCTGTCTGCCACACTGCACTTTGAATTCTTTTGACAGAGATCACAAGGGCCAGGGCGATTGGGGAGTCCAGACGGAGATCCCAGTGACAACGCAGGCACAATAAGCCATGAATCCAGAAGCTGGTGTTAATATTCTGGTCTGAGTTGACAGAATTCAAAGCTGGTCATGCTCTTTGTCACTGTGATGCATAATGCAGTGTTTCTGGGCTCAAATTTACAGTGCAATGTCTTTTCACAAGCTTTATGAGACAGAATATATAATCCTAGGAATAACAAAATCAAGCAAATAAGCTAAAAATACTGCATCTCTTGTGTGTTTGAGATCACCTCATCTTCTTGGATCACCCATGATAATCCTAACATTAGACTGAGAATCACATTTGTGAATACATCAAATTAAAATAAAAATATAACAAGATCACAAAAGGCAAATAATTCTGATTATCAGAGACATTATAAAGCAAGTTGCAAATCCTGTGAGAATACCCCATTGCTTTGAGTAATGATAAATTAGTTAATCTTACACTCTTACTATTATTGATAATAAATATTCTCTATTATTAATTTACAATTTTAAATCTTTAAAATGTTACTGCATAAAATCAAAACTTGAGTCTACATTGAAGATGACTCATTTTAACCTCTTAATTAAAATAAAAAATAATCTCTCATAGATTAACTTCATAAGTAAAAAGTGTGATTTCACAGTAAAAGAGATGTTATTTCTAAAAACCTATTGTAAACACTGGGGTTCTTAAATAATGGGAGACTCATTATTTAATCAATGGGATCTTTCCTTGAGAGAAGACTCACACAATAGTTTTTATAAGGTCAACCCATGCTTTAATGAAGTGATATCTCTATAACTCATACACAAGTATCCTCTTTCTTTGAAAGTATCTCCAAAGTCTTCAGAGCAAAAATTTTCTCACATTTAATAAAGATCTATTGTGTTACATGGTGGATTTTTAGTAATCCAATTGTTAGACTATTTAGAACTTCCTGAAGACTGAAACCTATTTAGAATTAGAAGAATGTTAATGATATAAGCCACTTTCTTGTTGATGAGCATTCTTTAAATGCTATGTGATTAATTACCACAATGAAATTATTTAATATGGCTCTTCCTATAAATAAAATATTCCTCAGTAAGTAAGAGTTTTCAGAAATGCCTTACGTCTAACTTAGCAAGAAGTGTGTATGACTGAAGATGGAATAAAGAACAAAAATCAAACAATAAGAAAGGCTCACGCTTCCTATTCCTCTCTTCAACTACATGATAAGACAAACCATGTCTGTCATAGGCAAAAAAGAAAAGGATGAATATCTATAAGGGAGTATTAGCACCTGGCTGTTCTTAATGAGACATGAGAACATGGGCTTTTTCCCATGTAAAGAGCAGAAAAGAAAGTTGTATCAGTGATTTAGGTCACCAGGCTTGCTTCCTAAGGTTATCTATAGACCCTATGACTGATCAGATATTCATTGTCCTTTGGTAGTCTGTAAACAAGTTTTGTAGCACATCTAGTCCTCATTCAACCCCTCCCCCATTTCCTAATACTGCTGTTTGTTTTTGCTTTTGGTATCTTCCTGGTGTTCAGTTTAACTTGTACCCACTTTACCAGCGCTAAGTCAAAATGATTTTTAACTTAGCTCTAAAGTAATTTTCCCCCAAAGCTTCAAGGATATTCTTTGTTTTATTGCATTTATTCATGGTACTCATTATGTTAACTCTCGTCTGATTAATTAACTACCAGTCAACAGTGGTGGTGCATACTTGTAATTCCAAGAAGGTTGATGCAGATATGAATGAAATGATGCATCCTGCTACTTCAGCATCTTTCCAGTTTCACCTGAGTCTCTGGCCCCTGCAATCCAAATTCCATTTTAAGGAAAGGACCTCCTTCTTGTAGGAACACATTGCTCTCATTATCAGGCCTGCTTCCCTTCATTTGCTTCTAATAAAAATAAATGGACACTCAAGGCTACATGGTGAAAAACAACCTCAAAGAAAGTAAAATGGAACAAATCAGTTCTACCTGTCACTTCATTAAAGTACTCCATTCAAATACTTCATAATAAAATGACTCCAAATTTACAGTTAAGCAATGTACCATTATCAAAATCTTAGAGCTTTCAGTTTCATGAGGTTCTATTTACTAATGGTTGATCATAGTGCCTTTGCTATTAGTGTTCTGTTTGAAAAGTCATCTCCTATGCCAATGAACTCAAGCCATTCTCCACTCTCTCATCTATCAGGTTCGGTATATCTGGTTTTATATTAAAATCTTTGACATGCTTGGACTTGAGATTTTTGGAAGGTGACAAATATATACATTTTTTTCATTCTTCTACATGCAGACACCCAGTTAAACCAGCACCATTTAGTGAAGATGCTTTTGTCCTGTGTTTATGTGGTTTCTTTATCAAAGATCAGGTGTGTGTATCTATGTCTGTGCCCTCAATGATTCCGTTTGTCAGTGTGTCTGTTTTTATGTCAGTACCATGTGGGTTTTATTACTACAGCTCTGGAGTACAGTTTAAAATCAGGAAGAGTTACAGAAGTTCTTTATTGTTTAGGATGGTTTTAGATATCCTGTTTTGTTTTTGTTTTTTTTTTCTGCATGAAGTTGTTCACTGTCCTTTAAGGTCTATAGAGAATTGCATTGGAATTTTGACAGTGATTATTATGAATCTGTAGATTGAATTTGGTAGGATGGCCAGGTTTATTACTCTAATTTTACCAATCCATGAGCATAAGTGATCTTTTCATGTTTTAATATGTTATCTAATTTCTTTCTTCAAAGACTTGAAGTTTTGTCACACACATCTTCTATTTGTTTTGTTAGTGTTACTCCAAGATATTTTACACTTTTTGAATGTATTGTAAAGACTGTTATTTCCCTTATTTCTAATTCTGTTAGTCATTTGTATTTAGGAGAGCTACTGATTTTATTGTTGTTGTTGTTTTTAATCAGGTATTCCACCACTTTGTTGAAAGTGTTTACCATTTATAAGAATTACCTGGAAGATTTTTGGGGGTTCTTTATGTGTACTATCATATCATCATTCTTTATCAAATGCTTATCTTTTCCAGTCTTTGCCAGAGAAACAGAATGGGAAGTTCCCTCTCCGTCTCTAAAAGCAGATGAGTTATTCAAAATTTCTCCTCTATAAATCATGTTTGAGGCTTCAATGGAAAATAGGAGATTTTAGACTTCTTCACGCTCTGCTCTAAATATTTTCCATTGACCAACACTTACTATAAATATATGATTACCATGGTCAGATTTCTTGTTGGGGTTTGTGGACATAGTAATGAACAAAGCAGAAATATATTTCTTTGTGAAAGAAAATCATCTCTTGTGTCTAACTGGGATCAAAGTCAGCATCCTCTCTCATCTATATCAACTAAAATCTGCCTTTTCCCTATATTATTTTCTAAAGAATTCAACCAACTATTTCAGCATTTTCCCACTTTTATATGAGTCACATCTGGCCTCCATAACCAAATTTCCATTTCAAAGATATAGTCTTCTTCTTCTTGTATGAACACAATCTTTGCTTAAGCAGGCTTGATTCCTTCTATGTTATTCTAATGGAAAGGAGAAAATCATAATTTTAAATTAATGAATTTCTCAAGTGCATTCAAATAGTAGAGGCAGAATTGTTAATATGGGCTCAGTCCTTTCACAGCTTTTTTTTAAAAAATTTGTTTATGTATTTTAATGTTTATGAGTGTTTGTTTGAATGCATTTTTGTATACCACATGTAAGCAATACCCATGAAGACCAAAAGATGGTGTTGGGCACCCTTTAAATAGAATTACAGGGTCTCTAATTCTAGTTAAGCAACTATGTGGGTACAATAAATTGAACACTGAACCTCCAAGAGAACAACTTAACCACTAAGCTCTCTGTCCTTCTCTGGCACAAGCATTTTCAGTGATTTTACTTTAATTCTTAATATTTTAACTGGACATTTTTTTCATTTTTCTCTATTACATGCTAAGATAATCTTTATTTAGTTGAGACACATGAAGATTAATAGTAATTGTCAACCTCACCTGATTTAAAGTCACCAGCAATTTAACTCACTGGGCATAACAGTGAAGGATTTTCTAGACTGGGTTTGTTGAGAAGGAAGATCCACAGGCATTACCATGATATTGAGTGAGATCCTAGACTAGATTAAAAAGTTGAAGATGAACAGAGTGTCAGTAGTCATCTTCCCCTGTATCTTTTGACTTTGTTTATAATGCCACTAGCTCCTTACTCTCCTATTTCCATGCCTTTCCTTATGTAATAGACTGTTCCCTTAAAGTGTGAGCACTGATGAGTTCATTTTCCTTTAAGTTGGTCCTGTTAGGTATCCAGCATCCACATCACAAGAATGTACTAAAATGTCACTCCTTTTAAAATACATTTATTAGCAATATCCTTAAAGCTGAAGTTATAATGTTATACCCAGATGTCTTTATTTGGGGTGTGTTACAAATTTGGCCATTTGTTGTACAATGTATGGTTAGGCATGTACATACATATAGCATTTGCTTACCTCCTGGGAGTGTTGTGGAGGCATCAAAATACACACACAAAATGACAGGTGGCCCTGGAAGGAATCCTTTATAATTTTTGATATCCATCCTCAAACATCCTAAGGATTCTCCCTTTTCACCATGCAGCTTGCAATGTGAAAATGTAGGTCAAGAGTGATTTTCCTTACTGGAATATAAGCCTTTTCATCAGTTTCCTTCAGCCACACCTGAGACCTTTCCTGGGTGACGCTTACTCCATTTCTCTTTTCTCACACACACAATGTCGGGTTTGATCTCATGTGGATCACTTAGTTCTTTCCGTTTGCAGAGAGCTTTCAGTCTTTTGCTTCTTTTTGAGGCATAGCATCTGCATCACAAAGCAATGTGGCAGGCAGTCAACTACAGCTTTTACTCAGACAAAGCAGATTTCAAATCACAGGTGCTTGCTTTATTAGCTCCATTCCATTGTGGGGAAAGTTTCCTTACATTTTCTCATATTGTAAATTTAAAATCATATATCTGTACCTAACAGAGTTTTCATGAGAATAGGTTAGATAATAAAGGTAAAAACAACTTGCAAAGCATTCAGAACACAATTACAACGTACTTTTGCAAATGTGAGCATCTTGAGATGATGTTAAGACAAAGAGACACAGGACTTTTCAAACTCTGCCTTGTAAAGAATGCTGCCACTCTTCTCTGGAAATGTCTAAGGTAGATTTTCATGAATGAGGAGGAAACCAAAAAAGACTGAGTCCATTCTATACATTACATTCCATAATCTCTCTCTCTCTCTCTCTCTCTCTCTCTCTCTCTCTCTATCCATCCCATCCATCTATCTATCTATCTATCTATCTATCTATCTATCTATCTATCTATCTATCTATACATTAATCTATATAAAGCTATTATGTTCATATTTGTGTATGAGCATATAGATATATTCATCTGTGTATGGATACACATTCTCTCTACATATTAATGTACATGAATATATATTTTCTCTATATATGAATATATATTGATTTTATATTCATCAGAAACTCTCCTGCCCTCAATTTTGACTGTTCATATGTAAAGAAGGAATTCTGGATTTTCTCATATCTAGTTCCACATATTATCTACTGGTCAACACTTACTGATAAATACACCATGGTTACTGGTCCCCAGATTCTATGATAGAGGTAGGGATTCCATGATTGAGTAAGGGATTCTATTATAGAGGTAGGGATTCTATGATAGAGTATGAATTCTATGATAGAAGATGGAATTTTATGATGGACATAGGGAATCTGTGATAGAGGTAGCGATTCTATGTAGAGGTAGAAAAAAAGTGTTGAGTGAAGCAGAAAGATGCTCATACTTTTGAAAGTTAACCCTCTTTTATTTCTAGCTGGAGTTCAAGGCAACATAATTTCTGATCTATATGAAGTAAGACATACACACATGCATTTTTTTCTTCTCAGAGGTCTTTTAGAAGAGAACATTCACCTGGTATCTTAATATAGTTGACTTTTCTGTTACTTCCTAAAGCCTAATTTTCTCAAATCAAAATTTGGAATTCAGTATGATTTTGTGTGAGTTCAAATCAGCTTTTATGAGCCCAGTCAAGAATAATACTCAGCTTCCCTTGGAGGTTTGCTTGTCCCAGATGTTAAGTGTGGCAAATGTTGCAAAGCAGCTAGAAGATGCTTGTTTATAAAGAAATATATGTTCCATTTAAAAGATACAAAACCTTAAAAACAGCCTGTTTATTTTAGGAGACTGGTGGGAGGGGCTATGATTATAGGAGATACTAAATGAGATGTTTAGCCCTGCTAAAAAGGCTGTCCATAGACCTTAGATGGGCTTAGCACCTGTCTGTGGCATGGCATATTTGTCTACACAGTGAAGGTTATAGACCAACTCTGAAATATATGTATTTACATATATGCATGTATATATATATATGGTTTTGTAGGCTGCATGATTTAATTACAAACTACTCTATTCTAATCCTCTAATGCTGAAAGCAGTGCAGATTACTTGTCTGTCAAAGAATATAACTGTATTACAGTGAAATTTTCATCCTAATATCACAGTGGTCTATCTTCACTTTTGGGACTGGTGATGTGATGCTTCTTTCACTGAATGTTTTCTAAAGGCCGTGTCTTTTGTAACACTATCACTGTTCCAGGGAGAAGCTATGCATGCATGTCTACTCACTGCAGACGGGGTGCTCACAAGAGATCAAAGTACAGTTACCACTGAAGTCCAGTTTGGTGAGCCAATGAGTTTTACTAGGGTTGGTTATAGGAGTATGGGTGAAGAATTACTTAGAAGAACAGAAATTACTAAAAAAAAAATAGTAGCATCACTAAGACATACTCCAGCATGGTTGACTGCTCCTAAAAGCTGGAAACCTGGAATACACTGCACAGCCTGTAGGCAGCTTAGCAATTTGAGAGTGGCATTTCCAAGAGTCTCAATTCAGCTGGTGTAAGCTCCTTTCAGATAGCTGGTCTGGACAAACACCTACCCATACATATATGCACATATACGTATATAAGCATACATACCTGTACATATGCATATATACATATATACATGTAAACACTCATATGAATATATATCTGCATATATGCACATATTCATTTATATATGTGTATATATTTATACACACACACACATATACAAAGTGGTATCACTGGAAATGTGTGTCATGGTCATGAATGCATTGAACTTAGAGATCATGCTAATAGCATCTACATAGAAAAGTGTCCCTGACAAGCTTTTAAAATCTATTTTATGAATTTTATGAAGCATTTATTACACAGCTCACACTGAACTTGGCATTGGGATACAGAACAGCGACCTAACATCTATGGTGTGGTCAAAACAGTACACTGTATTTGAGTTGACATCTTAGAACTAAACCTGTTCAATAAAGGATACTAATGTAGCATTAAAATCTATAGGAGAGTCATTTGTATTCTAGTGTTAATTTCTCATTTGGATGTCATTGGCTTGGTGCTTTAGCATTTATTAGCTTCCCATTCCTGTTAAAGTCTTAATAGGCACAGATGACTTGTTATGTACTAAACATGCACAGAAATGGTCTCATCAATGAGTGAAAGATGGCAGAGGGACTTTGGGGTCTCTATCCATCAAGTGTAAATACACTGAAGACATTCATGTAAATGATGAGTCAGTTCCTGAGAATGTACAGTAGCTAAAGATACTATCATGTGCAAATGTGGATTCCCATTCCAATGTCACAGAGATATCCCTGATTAATCTGAACTTCTCACAAAACAAAATTAAAAGTCATTAATCTGGAAAAGGCGCACATTGGAGAAAAGGGATTTATTAGTTCTGAGATGAGGGAGAGTAACTATAATGTACGATAGATATTTGTGGTCATTGTCAAAGATCTCATGTAATAAAAGAAGATTATACAAATGTATAGGTTATCAATAGTTTTGCAATTTACATATGATAAGGTAATGTTTAAAGATCATAAACATAGTCATCCCACCAAATTTATCATATTGTTGGTAAAATGTGAATATTACTTCTTCTCAGCTCCTTTTGGAGGACACAGTGTGTTCATGCCGCCAGTCACAAACAGAGCAATAGAATCCCAGAAGTTCTTACTCTTCTTTGCCTTCACATATTTTTATTTATTTATTTACTTACTTATCTATCTATCTATCTATCTATCTATCTATCTATCTATCTATCTATCATCTATTTATTTGTCTATCAGTCATATCTCTATTTTTGTCTGTCTGTCATCTGTTTATTTATTTGTCTATATATCTACCTGTCATCTATTTATTTATTTGTCTATCAGTATATCTGTCATCTACCTACCTATCTATATCTATCTATCTATCTCTATCTATGTATCTATGTATCTATCTGTCTATCTATCTATCTATCTATCTATCTATCTCTACCTTTCTATCTATCTATTTATCTACCTATCTATCTATCTATCTATCTATCTATCTATCTATCTATCTATCATCTATCTATCGTCTCTCATGTAGTACTTCCCAAACACAGTTAGTTTCCCCTCCTTCCTCTATTCCTAGACCGCTACCACAATGTATCATTGCCCCTACATATACTCTTCCTCTGTTTCCATTCAGAAGAGAGCCAACTGTGACTATCTATGCAATGATCCCTACACACACAAACACACACACACACACACACACACACACACACACACATACACAGCAGTTCCAAACCCTTGCCGACTTCTAGTCACCACCACTTAATTCTCACTTCCATGCCTGACATTTCTAACAATCTCTAGCTCTGTCCAAGTTGCCACAATGACAGGTATTAATCACTATTTATTGCTGAATAAAAATTTATTTCATTATGTGTACATTTTTTTTTGTTTTCCTTACGTATTGGCTAAATTATCCTGAGGGTGACTCTTGGTACCTCAATAGTAATATTAATACTCTAGGTATTAGTACTGTAAAAAACACAGCTGTGAAAATATGTTTGGAACACTAACTGTATTCTCTTAAGATGGAAACACATGAGTACATTGCTGATTTCTGTGATACTTCTATTTTTGGCTTTTGAAGGGCCTCATACTGTATGCTTCAGATAAATACTGATTTACACTATTATCAAGTGTTTCTTTTTTAATTTCTTTACATATCCTCATCTGAACTTGCCTTTGTCTTTTTGAAAATAGCTGTTATATCTCATTGGGCCTTTGATGTGCAGTTTCCTAGTAATCAATGACATTGGACACTTTGTAGTGTATCAGTTGGCTCTTTGAGTGTCTAGTTTTAAGAAACATCTCATCGGGTTAGTGCCCGTCTTTAAGATTGTGCCATCTGCTCTTTTATATTCAGATTCTTTTCTAGTTTCATATAAATTACAGAGACTGACTGCCTATCATGTACACAATATGCAAATATTTAATCTTTTTCTGTTGCTTTCTTCTTTCATCTGATGATTGTGTCATTCACTATGAAGAAGCACTTCATGTTAGTGTAATCCTACTTGGCCAGTGGGTTTCTATTCTCTATGTTATAGAATCTTGCCTAAAGGATACTAATCACCCTAGTATCTAGAGATATTTCCCCTATCTTCTATTTGCTTCAGTATTTGGCTTTAACTCTAGATGTCTGTCCTAGAGATTATTCATTGAGAGATACCCATAACACAACTGTAGTAGAAATAGGCTTCAAACCACAGTTCCCTTCAATGTCCATTCCTGCTTCAATTTTTCTAAACTCACTCTCCTCTTTGACGTTCTGCCCTCAACTGAAGGGAAAATATGATCCTCCACCTCAATGTGTGTGATCTCAGTAACAGGAAGTTAAGCTAATTAATTGCCCTAACTTATAAAAGGAAAATGCACCAAATATGTAGCAAACACTCATGTTCCAGAGCACATACCATTATCGCAACTCATACCATTTTAGATATTTTCTCTCTTTTAAGTCATGCACATATCAACAAGCAGATGGATCAACAACCAATTTCAAGTTGATCTGATTCTAAAATACTTGCTTATACTTTCACCTGTATTGTCTTCTTCCTTCTCCAATAGTCTTCAGTTTTAATCTATGTTTTAGGTTTTAAAGAATCCACAAACATCTTTGAAAGCCTTTGTGATAACGTAATTCGAAGTATGAGAGAAAAGAAAAGCTGTTTTTATAATTCATCATCAGAGAGACCAGAGTCTAATAATAATCCCCATATTATGAGCCAGAATCTGATGTGTGTGTTGGCTTTGATTGATTCTACTCATAGATATATCTCTAATTTATTGTTACCCCCTCCTTTCTTGCTCTTATCTCTTCTTGAGAGTTAGAAGTTGGGTGTAGGCTGCAGGGTAGAAGGTGCAGTGCAATGAGATAAAAAGTCATTTCTAGATGACCAGCCTTCCAGGTCAACAGTATTGGTGTCATAGATAGGACAACATAGGTGTAAGCAACACATTTAAAAACCTTTTAGCATTGGATGGAGTACAACAGCCTGAGAAAATACACACATATGCATATGTGATTTAATATATACATATGTAACATGAGGGGGGCCAGCTTGTTGGGGTTTCTGTCCTGCCCGGTACCCCACAACCAGCAAGCCCAAAAGAAAATCACACAGAGATCTCCATAAGTTATAAAACAGATTGGTCCATTAGCTCAGGCTACTTATTAGCTCTTGTAGCTGATATTAACCCATTATTGTTGTCTATGTTAGTCACATGGCTCGGTACCTTTCATAGGAGAGCAGGTCACATGTTGCTTCTTCAGTGACCTAGGCAGGACTACCAAGGGAGCTTCCTGCTTCCCAGAATTCTCCTGTTCTCATCACCCCACATCTACTTCCTGTCTGGTTGACCCACCTATATTTCCTGCCTGGCCAATTAGCTTTTATTTAAAACATGATTGACAAAATCCAGACAATTCTCCCGCACTATCCGTGTGTGTGTGTGTGTGTGTGTGTATGTGTATAAAAATTCATCTCTAAACAAATGTATAGCATATATATTTGGTTCTTATGCCTTGTGTATATCTTAAATGCTATAGAGATGAATATTTTGAATTGGTATGGGTCTTGGTTTATTGATACAAATTTTAGGTCAATTTTGTTATATGTATATTTCTGCTCTTCTTTAATGTATTGTGTTTGTTTAACTCACTTAGAAGTGTAATGTATAATTAAGAAATACAGGGTAATAAATAGTTATCTATAATAGTCAAGCGTGTTATCATGTTAGTTAGGTTTTCTAGACATACAGAGATATATTTAAGATGGATAGGTATTCTCCAAACCTTTTAAAGATGAACAGAATATGGCATTTAAAATGTTTTAAGAACTTATGACTTTTCATGACAACAAGACACATCCACTTCTGGCAGCACCAATCTACTTCAAGAGGAAGATTGGCATTGAAGAGGTTTCTTATGTGTTGTAATAAGGCCGCTTGTTGGTTCTCAGCTGCTCAGCTCTGAAATAATCATACAGAAACTATATTATTTAAATCACTGCTTGGCCAATTAGTTCTAACTTCTTATCATCTAAATTTTACATTTTAATTTAACCCATTTCTATTAATCTTTGTATCACCATGTGATTCTGGCATCTGTCTTTGGTGGGGCTACATGGCTTCTCTCCAGACTCTGCCTACTTTCTCCCAGGATTTAGTTTAGTTCTTCCTTGCCCCCACCTAACCATGTTCTACTCTATCGGGCTCAGCCATATTCTTTATTATCCAATGGTATTCACAAAAAACAGAGGGGAATCCCACATCAGTTATGAAGTTTGTTAGATATTTGTGCAATAAACTTCTCTTGCCTGAATTGCTTCATGGTATACTGTATAAACTGGACATGCAGGATCCACAGAAAATTGGCTGCTAAAGTTGCCTAAAGAAGGTGAGAAAGTTGTTCAGAGTTCCTGCTTCATGAAAGTGTCTGCCAGACATTCTGCAGGACACAGAAGAAAGTTACTGACAAACTGCCAATTATAGGTGGAACTGTCTTTGAAATTTACTACTTCATGGAAAAGTCTGCCGGGTACTATCATGCTGCAGTATGAAGATGGATGCTCCAATGTTACAAAAGAATTTTGGATGACTGTCCAGTCATCAAGATAGCTCTGTAAATTCTAGAGTTTTGGAAATTGCTTACAATGCATTTCTTGCTCACTTAGGTAATATTATATCCTTCTGGAGTCTTTGATGTAGTTGAAGAAGAGATAGTTATAGTTTTCCTTATTTATGATGAAAGATAAAGTAGATATAAATATTGTAACTGTAATTCTTTCTTAATACCTGTTTTGTTATATGTAATTTTACTATGTTAAATTAAAAACCTTCCTTTTTATTTTGGCAGAAAAGGGGAGGTGATGTGGGATTCCCCTCTGTATGCTGTGAATATATTTTGTTTCCTTTGGTGGATAAAGAGGCTACTTTCAGCCAATGGCTAAAGATTGTAGATCTATGAGGAAAATCTGAAGGGAGAGTAGACATAGTTGAGAGATGCCATGTATCCAGCCACCATAGGAGAAAGATATGAACAACCAGTCAGAATCATACCAGTAAACCACGAGCCTCGTGTTAAAATACATAGTAGTAGAAATAAGCTAATTCAAAATGTAAGAGTTAGTTAATAAGAAACCTGAGCAACATTGTAATTAATATAATTTTTGTGTGATTATTTTGGGTCTAGGCTGCCAGGTATCAACCAGTAGCCTCTACCAACACTTACAGACACCACAGGTATTTTCTGTGCTAAGCATTTACTCTTATGCTGTATTTCTCTTCCTACCCTTTCCTTTTATTAACTTTTCTTCTCTTTGCCTTTCTTCTATCCTTTTATGCTTTCTCTAAGTAAAAAATTCAGGATTATTATCCTTACCTATATAAGTCATATTGTTTACTTATGAAATAAATTTTATTAGAATTGAATTGACTCACTCTCCAAATTTGTTAATTAAAACACCAAAGTTAATATGAGGTCCTACTGGCAAGGGTCTTAATCTAATGACTGCTTTATCCAATATTTTATGAATAAAGGACATTTATCAATGATATATTCACAAAATAATAAAAGGCAAACAAGAGAGTGACAAATCTTCAAATCCATGACTGTATATATAGAATATATCATCATGCTTGATTCTACATATTTTTTATCATTTATCTATAAGCAAAGAAATATAGAAAAGGAGCTAAAAAGAATGCCAAAGGGTCTTCTGTGTGCCATGAGTTTTGGAAGTGAGAACATAGTCCTGTTTGTACCTTAGCCTCATATGTATAACTTCTAGAAGTACAGAACAAGACAAGAAGCAGCTGTGTATTTTACAGAATTGACCATTGCAGAGCAGAAAGTTCAAGTCCACCTTTCCAGTCACACTGGTTGTTCTATCTTATTGATTCACTTACCTTGCCACCTTTCATCTTTCCAACAAGTGAAGAGGTGCTTTAAAGGATCAAATATAATTACACTTCCTTTCCTCCATGTTAAGTGGTACTGTTGGTGGAATCTGCTTTTTCAATTCCTGGCCACCCAGACTCCTGAAACAATCACACAGAAATATGCATTAATTGCTGTACTTTTTTGACAATAACTTAAGCATATTTCTGGCTAACTATTATATCTTAAATTAAACCATTTCTATTAAACAGTGTATCGGCACGTGGCTGTGGCTGAACAGCAAGGTTCTAGTGTGTCTTTCTCCTGCAGGTGGCTACCTGGATTCTCCCTGACTCTGCCTACTCTTTCTATATATTTCTTTCAGCCTGGCTTCACTCTATTAAGTCATTGGACAAAAAGCTGCTTCTTTATTAATCAAAGGTAAGAAAACATATCCACAGTATACATCACCCCCACCATCAGCTCCTCTTTTCTGTTTAAATAGAAATAAAGGTTATAACTTTACAATAGCAAAATTACATATAATAAAACAGGTATCAAAAAAGAATTACAGTTACAACATTTATATATAATTTATCTTTTATCATAATTAAGGAAACTATAATTATAGCTATCTTTTTTTCAACTCCATCAAAGACCCCAGAAAGATATAATATTACCTAAGTTAACAGGAAGTGCACTGTAAGCAACTTCTAAAACACTATACTTGACAGAGACATCTTACTGAATGGCAGTCACCCAAAGTTCCTCTGTAATATCTATAGGCATCCGATCTTGCTTACTGAATGGCAGTCACCCAAAGTTCCTCTGTAATATCTATAGGCATCCGATCTTGAGCCTACAGATCCATAGTATCTGCCATGAAGTAGAAAATTTCTAAGACATTTCCACCTATATTGGCAGTTTGTCAGTCACTTTCTTCTGTGTCCTGCAGAATATCTGGCAAAACTGGGTTTTGATTCTACTGCATGGACTGGCTTTGTGGGAGCCTAGTCTGTTTGGATGCTCACCTTCTTAGACCTGGATGGAGGGGGGAGGACCTTGAACTTCTCACAGGGCAGGGAACCCTGACTGCTCTTAGAACTGGAAGGGGAGGGAGAAGGGGAGTGGGGGGAGTAGGAGAGAAATGGGAGGAGGAGAGGAGGTGGAAAGTTTTAATTAATTAATTAATTAAAAGAAGAACATCTGGCAGACTCTTTCATGAAGCAGGAACACTGAAGGACTCTCTTATCTTCTCTAGGCAATTTCAGTAGTCAGTTTTCTGTAGGTCCTGCATGTCCAGTTTATACAGCATAACATCAAGTAGTACAGTCAAGAGCAGTTTCTTGCCCAAATAGCTAACAAACTCCATAAGGAGTCTCTTTGATGCCAATCATCCTCTTGAAGTAAATTGGTGCTGTCAGGAGTAGATGTGACTTGTCGAGAAATGTCCTAAGTTCTTAAAACATTTTACAAACAATATTCTGTAGGTCTTTGAAATTTTTGAAGATTATCTTCTAACTGAAATATGTCTCTATATATTTAGAGATCCTAACTAACATGGCTACAAGCTTGACTATTATAGATGACTATTTATTAACCTACATTTCATAATTATACATTACATTTTTAAATGAGCTGCACAAACATGATACCTTAAAGAACAACAGAAATATACATATAATAAAATTGACCTAAAATTTGTATCAATAGACCTAGATCCATACCAATGCAAAGTACTCATATCTATAGCATATCCCTCTTTAAATGTAAATAAACATTTATAAACAATCATTTAGGAGTTTTGGGTGTAGTTCTTGCCAAACTGTTTCCTGCTTTTTGTTGGGTGAAGTATTTTTGAGGGTGTTCATCACAACCTTTTGGGGGATCTTAACCCATCAAACCCTATTAGTCTAGAATGAATTCACAGGTTCTTATCCTCCATGAAAATAAAAAAAGAACCTCTTTTCCAGAGCAACAAATCCTTACACCCTAGTTTTAAAGTCAAGATAATTTTAAAATATATATATATATATATATATATATATATATATATATATGTGTGTGATTTAGCTTAGCAGCCCATACAATGAAATGTCTCTCTGCACTTAGCTCATTCACAGTCAAAAAATTCAGAGAAAACACAATAATATTCATAATTCAGACTCTCTATATATATTCCATCTTTACATGACCTATTTTTTTGTTGCTCCTTTAATCTATGACTGTCTGTACCATGTTTCTTTAAAGACTTTGTTTTATTTTTTAATTGATTTACATCCTTTTATTTGTATTCTTTTTCCTCCCTCTCTCTCTCTTTCTCTCTTTCTCTCAAGCCTATGTACATTTATCCAACAATATACCATTTAGAGGTCTTTTTCATCTGTATCTGTATTTTTTTTGACTAGGTACACTCTTTTATGCTAAGTGTGCGTGGCTAGGACCAACTCTGCGGCACTGTTTGTTGGCTCTGCCCAGTCCAACATGTTGGAGGCATGGTCATTTCCTCTGAGAGCCAAGCACAGTTCCCCATTTTCAGGCACATATCAAATCTATGTTGCCATGAAACAAGTTGTATCACTCTGCTCACAAACCCCATTTAAATGCTCCATAGAATGAGTCAGAGCTGTTCATGCTGGAGAACCAGTAAACCAGAATTAATCAAAAAAGTTGCACAGTTTTTACTGCCAAAGTTGATTCAGGAAACATCTTAAAAGAGTTAAGTCTCTGCTTTCCACCAGCATACAGAACAAGAAACTACATTAAATTCTGCTTTTTGCGTCTAGCATTCATTTTCAACATCTCTCAGATTTTATGTGGATTTAACTTGTACAAGTTTGTTGGGAGAGGCTACTTGTTCCTTTCTTGGCCACCAAAACCCCTGAAATAATCACATAGAAATATGTATTAATTGCAATAATGTTTGGTCAATAGCTTAACTATATTTCTGGCTAATTGTTATATCTCAAATTAAACTATTACTATTAATCTGTCTATCAGTAAATGAATGTAGCTTACCAGCAAGATCCCAGTGAATTTGTCTCCTTTGAGCAGCTACATGGCTTCTCTCTGACTCTGTCTACTTTTTCAGCATATCTCTTTCAGCCTGTCTTTACTTTGATAAGCCACTGGCCAAAAGCAGCGTCTTTATTAACTTATGGCAATAAAACATATTCAGAGTATACATCACTTCCCACATCAAGGTCCATTGGTTCCCTGTTGCCTGCCAGACAAGGACCTTCTGCAGAACTCTGAACGTTCTGGCCCCACTACCATTCCCAGTATCATCCCATTGCTCTCACCTTCACTGCTACAGCCACTAAGCTACACTTTCCTATCATTGCTTTTTCTAATCTGGATGTGACATGGGTTTGGAACCAGATTTTGTGAACTAGACAAATATGACCTAAGAGTGAAACCTATGTCTATACTTATTTTTTTGTCAATCATCACAGGGTCACAGGGAGGCATACATATTCCCTTGAATTTATTTTGCCTCTGGCTAGTAATGGCAGCTATTTCTATGTGTTGGATTTTACTCACCTCTTAACATAAGAGTCACAAGTTTTATCATTTAGTCAAGCAAATACATTGAAGAAACAACTTGATCTATGTCTGTTCTCAATCACCAAAAAACAGTCACCTAGAAGCTCAGAAATCAACTTGGTATGTTTTCTAAGCTTTATTTTATTCATATGTATGTGCTTAAAATTTATGTGTATCTATGTAGTGTATGTGTAGGTGCATGTGTGTTCATCATATCTTTTTCTCAACTAAAGGTTAAAGGAACATTTTGGATCCCTTAGAGTTAGAACTAGAGGTAGTCATGAATCATTCAGTGTGGTTCTGTGAACACAAATACAAGTTCACTATAAGAACAGTAAGGATTAACTATATTTTTCTTTCATATTTTTTAAAAAGATTCTTTTCTCATACAGTATATCCAAAGCACAATTTCCCCTCTTTCTACACCCCCCTAGCACCTGTCAACTTTTCTCTCCTCCAGATCCATCTCCTTTCCTTTTCCCTTCAAAAAATAGTGTGTCTCCAACAACCAAACTCAACAGAACAGGATACAGTGAGATGAAGCAAGACCCATTATATTGGTACTGGACAAGGGAATCCAATACAAGGAAAAAAGTTCCAAGAGTAGGCAAAACAGGAAGAGACATATCCACTCTCACTGTTACAAATTTTACAAAAACACCAAACTAGCAGTCATAATATATATGCAGATGACCTGGTGCAGATTCATGCAAACCCTGTGGAGCCAAATTACTCCAGCCTTCTAACTTTTTAAAAATTATACAACTTCCTGTTTCTTATGGCACTGGATATATAACCTAATAGTTCTTTAGAATCTTCCAAATGGAATGAAATTAAGATAGTTAAAAATTCCATTATCTTTGAATTGTCCTTATTCAATTAACTACTCGGCAAAGATTAGTTATTATCTTTTTACTAGTAATTAACTTACCCAAGGTAATCACCAAATTATAAATACTGTGCAGAACTGGTATCTAAGCATTTTCCATAATTATTGTAAGAATAACAAAAACAGTCTATTCATGTTGCAACATGTTTCAAGAGAGCCACATCTGTATTATGCAGGGTTCTGAATAGTAAATCAATTGGTAGGATGATGGAGAGAAAGAAGAAGAGATAGATAGGTTATAGATAGACAGGCAGACAGATGATAGATTGAAAGAAAAAATAATAGTAATAGATGATTCAAAGAATAAATGATACATGATTGTGATAGATGCTAGACAAGTGGACAATAAACAAATAAAGGCAGACCTGTTAGAGGTATTTACTTATATAGTTATGGAACTTTAGAAATCTTTTAAAATGGTGTGCTTTGGTTTTAGAGCTGTGACTTTCCAAGTAGTTTTGGATAAGGTGGTTTAGTAATACAGGAACTTGTAAAAGCCTGTTTTAGAATTGTAGTTAAAGATATGTTGCATTTGTTTATGGTGTGGAATATTTGTTTAATGATGCAAAGATATGTTCCATTCTTTTACGTTGCATTTTTTTATTATTAATTTATAAAAGTTTCCACTTCCGCCCCTCCTCCCAATACCCTCTCACTTCCCCCACTCCAGTCCTAAGAGCAGTCAGAGTTTCCTGCGCTGTGGGAAGTTCAAGTTCCTCCCCCCTCCTTCCATGTCTAAAAAGGTGAGCATCCAAACAGACTAGGCACCCACAAAGCCAGTACATGCAGATGAAACAAGACCCAGTGCCATTGTCAATGACTTCTCAGTCAGCACCCATGTCAGCCACATTCAGAGAATCCGGTTTGATCACATGCTCGTTCAGTCCCAATCCAGCTGGCCTTGGTGAGCTCTCATTATATCAGTCCCCTTGTATCAGTGGGTGAGCTCACCCCTCACAATCCTGATTTCCTTGTTCATGTTCTCCCTCCTTGTGCTCCTCATTTGGACCTCGGGGGCTCAGTCCAGTGCTCCAAGGCGGGTCTCTGTCTCAATCTCCATCCATCGCCAGATGAAGGTTCTATGGTGATATGCAAAATATTCATCATTATGGTTATGGGCAGAGGCCAGTTCAGGCACCTTCTCCTCTACTGTTCAGGGAACAACCTAGGGAACAGTACTTGGACCTGGGAACCCCTCTAGAATCAAGTCTCTTGCAAACACTAAAATGGCTCCCTTAGTTGAGATATATACTTCCCTGTTCCCATATTCATACTTCCTCCCTCCTCCCATCCCAATCCCCCAAGCTTTTCCCAATCCTTCCCGACTCCCTATTCTCTAATCCTCTCCCCTTCTATCCCCCTCCCTGCACCAAGGTTGCCTAGCACTCTTGTCTACATCCAATATCCAGGAGGATAACTACATGATTTTCTTCAGGTTAACTTTCCTATTTAGCTTCTCTAGAATCACGAATAATATGCTCAAAGACCTCTAACTATGGCTAGAATCCACTTATGAGTGAGTACATACCATATTCGTCTTTTTGGGTCTGGGTTACCTCACCCAGTAAAACCTTTTCTATTTCCAGCCATTTGCATGCAAAATTCAAGATGTCATTGTTTTTTACCGCTGAGTAAAACTCTAACGTATATATTTTCCACACCTTCTTTAACCATTCTTCTATTGAGGGCCACCTAGGTTGTTTCCAGGTTCTGGCTATTACAAATAGTGCAGCTATGAACATAGTTGAACAAATACTTTTGTAGTATGATAGGGCATCTCTTGGTTATATTCCCAAGAGTGGAATTGCTGGATCCTGAGGGAGGTTGACTCCCAGTTTTCCTGAGAAACCACCACACTGATTTCCACAGTGGCTGCACAAGTTTGCATTCCCACCAACAATGGATGAGTGTTCCCCTCACTCCACATCCTCTCCAGCATAGGCTATCATTGGTGTTTTTGACTTTAGCTATTCTGACAGGTGTAAGATGGTATCTCAAAATGGTTTTGATTTGTATTTCCCTGATTGCTAAGGATGTTGAGCATGACCTTAGGTGTCTTCTGGCCATTTGATGTTCTTCTGTTGAGAATTCTCTGTTCAGTTCAGTACCCCATTTTTTAATTGGGTTAATTAGAGTTTTAGTGCCTAGTTTCTTGAGTTCTTTGTATATTTTGGAGATCAGACCTTTGTCTGATGAGGGGGTTGGTGAAGATCTTCTCCCAGTCCAAAGGTAGCCTTTTTGTCTTACTGACAGTGTCCTTTGCTCTACAGAAGTTTCTCAGGTTCAAAGTGCTCAGATTAATGTTGAGGTCTTTAATCCATTTGGACTTGAGTTTTGTGCATGGTGATAGATATGGATCTATTTCATTCTTCTACAGGTTGACATCCAGTTATGCCAGCACCATTTGTTAAAGATGTTTTCCTTCTTCCATTGTATACCTTTAGCTCGCTTGTCAAAAATCAGGTATTCATAGGTTTGTGGGTTAATATCCGGGTCTTCTATTCGATTCCATAGGTCGACTTCTCTGTTCTTATGCCAGTACCAAGTTGTTTTCAATACTGTAGCTCTGTAATAGAGTTTGAAGTCAGGGATCGTTATACCTCCAGAAGTTCCTTTATTATATAAGATTGTTTTGGCTATCCTGGGTTTTTTGTTTTTCCATATAAAGTTGATTTTTGTTCTCTCAAGGTCTGTGAAGTATTTTGATGGGATTTTGATGGGAATAGCATTGAATCTATAGATTGCTTTTGGTAGAATTGCCATTTTAACTATGTTGATCGTCCCAATCCAATAACAGGGGAGATCTTTCCATTTTCTGGTATCCTCTTCAATTTCTTTCTTCAAAGACTTAAAGTTCTTGTTAAATAGGGCTTTCACCTCTTTGGCTAGAGTTATCCCAAGATATTTTATGCTATTTGTGGCTATCAGGAAAGGTGAAGTTTCTCTGATTTCCCTCGCTGCTTCTTTATCCTTTGTGTATAGGAGGGCAACTGACTTTTTGGAGTTGATCTTGTACCCTGTCACATTACTAAAGCGATTTATCAGCTGTAGGAGTTCTTTGGTAGAGTTTTTGTGGTTCCTTATGTACACTATCATATCATCTGCAAATAACAAGAGTTTAACTTCTTCCTTTCTAATTTGAATCCCCTTGATTCCCTTATGTTGTCTTATTGCTATTGCTAGAACTTCAAGCACTATATTGAAGAGGTTTGGGGAGAGTGGACAGCCTTGTCGTGTTCCTGATTTTAGCGGAATGGCTTTGAGTTTCTCTCCGTTCAGTTTGATGTTAGCTGTAGGCTTACTGTAAACTGCTTTTATTATATTTAGGTATGATCCTTGTATCCCCAATCTCTTCAACACTTTTATCAGAAAGGGGTGTTGAATTTTGTCAAATGCTTTTTCAGCATCTGAAGAAGTGATAATATGTTTTTTTTTCATTCAGTTTATTTATATGATGGATTACATTGATAGATTTGCGTATGTTGAACCAGCCCTGCATCTCTGGGATGAAGCCTACTTGATCATAATGTATAATTTTTCTAATGTGTTCTTGGATTCGGTTTGCCAGGATTTTTTTCTTGAGAATTTTTGCATCGATGTTCATGAGTGAGATTGGCCTGTAATTCTCTTTCTTGGTTGTGTCTTTATGTGGTTTGGGTATCAGGGTAACTGTAGCTTCATAAAAAGAATTCGGCAATGACTCTTCTGTTTCTATATTGTTAAATACATTAAGGAGTATAGGTAATAACTCTTCTTGAAAGTTCTGATAGAATTCTGCATTGAAACCATCTAGTCCTGTTTTGTTTTTTTTTTTTGGTAGGGAAGGTTTTGATAACAGCTTCTAATTCTTCGTGACTAACAGGTCTATTTAGATTGTTCACCTGGTCTTGTTTTAACTTTGGTAAATGGTACTTATCTAAAATCCACTCCATTTCTTGTACATTTTCCAACTTTGTGGCATATAAGCTTTCGTAGTACGATCTAATGATTCTCTGAATTTCCTCTGTGTCTGTGGTAATGTCTCCCTTTTCATTTCTGATCTTATTAATTTGCATGTTCTCTCTCTGCCATTTGATTAGTTTGGCTAGGGGTTTGTCAATCCTGTTTATTTTCTCCAAGAGCCAACTTTTTGTTCCATTGATTCTTTGGACTGTTTTCTGTGTTTCTATTTTGTTGATTTCAGCCCTCAGTTTGATTATTTCCGTCTTCTACTCCTCCTGGGTGAGTCTGCTTCTTTTTTTTTTCCAGAGCTTTCAGGTGTGCTGTTAAGTCGCCAATGTGTGTTTTCTCCGTTTTCTTTAATTGTACACCTAGTGCTTTGAACTTTCCTCTTACCACTGCTTTCATTGTGTCCCATAGGTTTGAGTATGTTGTGTCTTTATTTTCATTAAATTCAAGGAAGACTTTAATTTCTTTCTTTCTTTCTTTCTTTCTTTCTTTCTTTCTTTCTTTCTTTCTTTCTTTCTTTCTTGACCCAGGGGTGATTCAGTAGTTGACTGTTCAACTTCTTTGAGTTTGTAGGCTTTCTGGGTTTGAATTGTTGTTGAATTCTAACTTTATTCCATGGTGATCCAACAAGACACAGGTGGTTACTAATATTTTTTTTGTATCTGTGGAAGTTTGCTTTGTTACCGAGTATGTGGTCAATTTTCGAGATGGTTCCATGAGCTGCAGAGAAGAAGGTATATTCTTTCCTATTTGGGTGGAATGTTCTATAGATTTCTGTTAAGTGCATTTGATCCATTACCTCTATTAATTCTCTTATTTCTCTGTTGGGTTTCTGTCTGATTGACCTGTCCATTGGTGAGAGAGGTGTGTTGAAGTCTCCTACTATTCGTGTGTGTGGTTTGATGACTGCCTTGAGTTCTAAAGTTTTTCTTTTACATAAGTGGGTGCTTTTATATTAGGGGCATAGATATTCAGGATTGAGATTTCCTCCTGATGAATTGCTCCTGTTATGAGTATAAAATGTCCATCTCCATCTCTTCTGATTGTTTTTAGTTTGAAGTCAATTTTGTTGAAAATTAGAATGGGCACACCTGCTTGTTTCTTAGGTCCGTTTTCTTGAAAAACCATTTCCCAACCCTTTACTCTGAGTAGATGTCTGTCTTTGTGGTTGAGGTGAGTTTCTTGTAAACAGCATAATGTTGGATCTTGTTTTCATATCCAATCTCTTAGTCTGTGCCTTTTTATAGGTGAGTTGAGTCTATTAATATTAAGTGATATTAATGACGAGTGGTTGTTGACTCCAGTTATTATTTTTTTTATTTTTATTTTTTGTGTAGTAGAGTTTTTGCATTTTTCTTCTTTGAGTTGTGCTTGGGAAGGTTCGCTAGATGTCTGAGTTATTGTAGGCAGTGTTGGCAACGTTAGAATTCTTGGGTTGCGATTTTCCTTCTATTACTTTCTGTAGGGCTGGATTTGTGGCTACAAATTGTTTAAATTTGTTTTTATCCTGAAATATTTTGTTTTCTCCATTGATAGTGAACGATAGCTTGGCTGGGTATAGTAGTCTGGCCTTGCATCCATGGTCTCTTAGTTTTTGCAGTACCTCTATCCAGGACCTTCTGACTTTCATAGTTTTCATAGATAAGTCTGGTGTAAGTCTGTTAGGTTTACCTTTATAAGTTACTTGACCTTTTTCCTTTGCAGCTCTTAATTTTCTTTCTTTAATCTGTATGTTTTGTGTTTTGATTATTATATGGCAAGGGGAATTTTTTTTTGATCCAGTCTATTCAGTGTTCTGTATGCTTCTTGAACCTTCATAGGAATATCGTTCTTTAGGTTGGGAAAGTTTTCCATATTTTGTTGAATATATTTTCTGGGCCTTTGATCTACAATTCTTCTCCTTCTTCAATCCCTATTATTCTTAGATTTGGCTTTTTTATTGTGTCCCAGATTTCTTGAATGTTTTGTGATGAGAATTTGTTGGATTTGCCGATTTCTTTGATCAGAGTGTTTATTTTCTCTATGGTGTCTTCAGAATCTGAGATTCATTCTTCTATCTCTTGTATTCTATTGGTTATGCTTGATTCTGTAGTCTCTGTTCGTTTACCTAGCTTTTCCATATCCAGCCAGCCCTCGGTTTGTGTTTTCTTCATTGCCTCCATTTCAGTTTTCAATTCTTGAACTGTTTCCATTACCTGTTTTATTGTTTTTTCTTGGTTTCCCAGGGTATTGTTTATGGATTTACTCATTTCTTCAAACTTTTTGTTATCCTTCTCATCTATTTCTTTACTCATTACTTCAAACTTTTTGTTATACTTCTTATCCAATTCTTTGAGGGAGTTATTCATATCTGGTTTAAGGGACTCTATTTCTTTCATAATAGCACTTTTTTCCACTTCTTCTGGCTTAAGGTGTTCAAGTCCTTCTATTGTAGGGTCATTGGGATCTGGTGTTTTCATGTTGTTTTTCAGATTGTTGGAGGAGTTCTTCCATTGGCATCTGCCCATCTCATTCTTCAAATGCTCTCTATTGGATTTTCTGATACTGGGTTAGGTTCCCTTGTTGGTCAGGGACCTCACTGACAGAAGGCCTACCTTTCCTCAGGCAATTTATTGAAACACAGGAACTCGCTCCTGCTGGGTTGCACTTACAGCCCAGTCCCAGTGCACAAGGCAGATGAGTTGGGGAATTTTATGGCCCCAGGGGTAAGGGAGAAATAGAGGAAGGGGTACCTGGGTGAAACCTGGGCTAGGAGGCAGGAGAGATTAGCTTGGTGGAGCCACCCCTGCAGAGTGACCAGGGAGTCAAGGGAAACAGGGAATGTCTGAGCTCCTCTTTGCCGGGCTTCTGCCATGGGTCAGGAGCAAACTCACCCCTCTGATGGATCTTATGCTACAGGATTAGTGCCCCTTGCTGGCCAGGAATGTCCTATGTTGCATTATTTAATGCTAAAACTTAGTTACTTTGCCTGTCTAAAACAGACTGGTCTAATAATGAGCTGAATGGCCTATAGTGAGACAGGAGAAAGAATAGGCAGGGCTGGAAGTCAGAGAGAATAAATAGCTGAGAAGAAAAAGACTGAGGAACAAAAGAAGAAGGAGAGCAGAATACCAGAGGCTAGCTACTTAGCTACATAGTCATACATGGAGCAAGAAGTCAAAGAAGGTATACCAAAATAGAGAAATATAAAGCAAGAAGTAGACTTGGTCTTGAGGTAGATTGTTTCCTAATTTTCTGAGAAATCACTATACTGATTTCCAAAGCAGTTGTACACGTTCACACTCCCACCAACTATGGAGGAGTTTTACCTGATATCTCCAGTGTAAGTTGTCATCAGTGATGATAGGTATAAAATGGAATTTCAGAGTTGTTTTAATTTGCATTTCTCTCATGGATAAGAACTTTGAGCACTGCTTTAAGTATCTTTCATCTATTTTATGTTCGCCTGTTGAGAATTCTATGTTTAGGGTTGTACCCCAGTTTTTATTGGATTATTTGTTCTTTTGATGTCAAGTTCTTGAATTCTTTGTGCACTTTGAGATCAGTCCTCTGTCCAATGTGGTGGTATTGGTGAAGATGTTTTCCTAGTTTGAAGGTTGTCATTTTGACTTGTTGACCATATCTTTTGCTTTACAGCAGCATCTCAGTTTTAGGAGGTCCCATTTATTAATTGTTGCTCTCAGTATCTTGCTATTAGGGTTATATTTAAGAAGTGCTCTCCTGTGTCCATGCATTCAAGTGTACCTCCCACAATACCACTGTTGGGTATATACCCCAAAAATGCTCAATCACACCACAAGTACATGTGTGTAACTATGTTCACAGCAGAATTATTCTTAATAGTCACTAACTGGAAACAACCTAGATGCCCTGTGACTGAAGAATGGATAATAAAAATGTGGTACATTTGTATAATGGAGTATTACACAGTAGTTAAAAAATAATGACATCTTGAAATTTGTAGGCAAATGGATGAATCTAGAAGAAACCATATTGAGTGAGGTTACCGAGACATAGAAAGACAAATATAATATGTAATCACTCATAAGTGCCTTTTAGATATAAAACAAAGAAAAACGAGCCTATAGTCTTCAACCCCAGAGAACCTAGAATACAAAGAAGACCCTAAGAGAGGCATACTGAATCTATATAGCAAGGTGAAAAAGACAAATTCTCCTTAGTAAATTGGCAGTTTGGGGGTCATGGGAGAAGGTAAAATGGAAGAGGAGAGAAAGAAAAGGGAGCAGATAAAAATGTATAGCTCAATAAAAATGGTAAAATAGAGGTAGACTGAATAATTTAAATTAAGAAATACTGGCTAGAAATAAGCTAAACTAGGGTTTGTCATTTATAAGTCATATGTCTCTGAGATTCATTTCAGAGCTGAGTGACAAGGTCCCCAAAGAATAAAGATTAAAAAATTCCAATGAACTACAAAAACCTACATGAGGGATATAGCATGGTTGTCCCAGCAACTACAATGCCCTCTTTAACCCACCTCTAATGTCCTATTTGACATTCCTTGTACCATAACGAGGATAGAAATAGTAAGTGTAGTTGAATATCAACACTATGACCTTAATAATCAAAAGGCTAAAGCTTTTCAAAATTACTTAAACTTTGTAGCCTTCCATTGTCTTCAAAAGTTACTATGTTAAAATGAATAAATGAATTAAATTTTAAAAGTTGGAATTTTATTTACTTACTTAATACATTATTAATAAAATGCAATGATACAATATAAACATTTGAAATTATAAACTTATTTTCAATAATGCTTACTAAATTATCTAAGCAATTAAAATAAAGTATATAACAAATACTTAAATGTGTATTATTATTATCCCTTTAAGATGAATTAGTGCATGCAAAGGTTTTGACAACTGCAAGTTATTATTATCATCATTGCCCTTTTAGTCATTTATAATGAGATTATTTCTTAGCAGTAGTAGGTACAAAAGAAGGTAGAATAAAGAATCTATTTTAATCATTATATGTTAGCAAATAATATTTTGTTCTTGATTTTTTTATGGTGGGTTTTCTGTGTGGGACCTACACAGTGACCATTTTGAATAGAGTCTGCACATTGTAGAACACCACTTGCATGGATGGATACAGAGGGCCTTTCTCAGGCTACGCTTTCTTCACCTAGTTCTACCAAGACCCTCAGCCTTTTAATTGGCTTTTAATGAATTCACCAGTCAATTCTCCTCATACTGTCAATAGTATCTGTAAATTCCCTCTTAGAAACACAGGGAGGGTTGCTGCTTTAAGTTATCTTTCAATCTAGTCACGTTAACATTCAAGACATACTACAACAAAGACACATAAAACGAATAACACCATCCAAGTAAAGTATTTGTCTTACTTATTTTTTCTCAGTATTGTTCCCAAATTCTGAAAGAAACTATGTCTTTATCTTAAACTTATACCTATATCTTTATCTATGTAATGATAAGTGTTGTCATGCATGCATATGCACACATAAACATATACACACATATATGTATATATTTGGGAAGTAATATTTATATTGATCCATTGTTTCTGTGGTTATGTTCCTAGCTGCTCTCTAGTCTTTTACAGCATGTTTTAATGGCTAGAGTCTTTGGGAGATGCCCATCTTAATTTCTATTGGTCAGAAAACAAAAAAACGAGGACCAGAGGTGATCTATATCCTTGAAGACAAATTCCAGTAATCTGCTTTCTCCAACTAGTCCTATTTTTGAGTGTTCATCACCTTCCTTCAGCAATAGTACCATTACGTTATGAATTCGTCAAGGGATTAATCCATTCATTAGTGCATGGCCCTTGGGCTCAGATTGTTTCTATAAACTGAATCACAACCACAATCAGAAGTGTGCTTCACCAATCCCATAGGCATCCTTAATTCACTCAAAATGACACTCAAAATTAACCATCACAGGGTTCATTTCCTAAGAGTGCAGATATCACAGGAAATGAATGTGGAAGGCAGTTTGTGTTCTTTTGGAAATGGAATATCCTGGTTCTTATTTTTATGCTGTGTAGTCAACATTGCTCACTGCTACCAATTGTATATTCATAGATGTGGAGAAAATGATTAAACTCTAGGATTTTCCAGTCATCTACGACAGCTAACTGAAGCAACATTGAGCAATTGGACACTGAATGTATCAGTGTCATAGTGACAGCTGTGGCTTAATATTAAAACTAAGCTATAGTCTTAATTTTTCTTCTTCTTATGTGTATGACCTTGTGTAAGTTTCCCAGGATGTACTGAGAAAGGGACAGCAGGATCAATTAGTGTGTTAATTTTTTTGTATTTGTTTCAGAGACAATGTCCCCAGCAGTGGGATTCAACATCACCTGTGCTGCTGTGAATGTGTTTAAGCCAGTTGGCTTAGTTCTTCTGTGATTTTTGTGATTGATGAGTTATTCTATTTCTGTGACAGTGTTTCTCTGGGAGAAGCAACCTACACTGGGGCAGATTGCTAACAATATCATTATGATTTTATTATTGTCCTGGTTCTGGAAATCCATAACTTGGTTTTATATTAGCACATTACTCAAGTGAGACAGTGGGAAGCAAACACTTCTGGTGTAAGGCAGCATGTGCCACCTGGCTTTTGGAAATGTCTGTGCAGATGCTTTGGAAATGAGTGACTGAGTGGGCTGAGAGGTACGAAAGGTCAGCTTCCATCCAGGTCCATCTGCACTCTGTGTGTGAGGTCATAGTCTCCCAGAAAAGGAGACACAAAAGATCCAGTAACATTTGGAGGATGAATGCAGACTCACCAAGTGGTAAATATGCCTATTAAGCTTAGAAACATGCATCAATTTCTTTGGCAGTCTCACACCAGTAAATTCTAATGTTATTAGAGCAGAAACATCCAAGTGGGGCCTGAAACAGATAGGCTTTAATTTAAAGAACATTAAAAATAAATTCTGAAACCTAGAACAATTAAGAAAATCGGCATAGAAATCTGACCAAAATTTAAGTTTTCATTAATGGGGAACTCAGATTAAGAAAGCTTGGGAAGATAAAGAATGGAACAACTTCCATACTGAATTGCAGATTGAAATTCACTATACACTATAATTTATATCAAATTGTAGTCTGCTGTGAGTGTCCTGAAGTTGCCAAGTTGATGTAATTATTTATGGTACCTAAAGATTCAGAAACGGATGTTCTCAGTGCTGAAGGTGGAAATCCAAATACCATGGTGCTTTTCTGGTTGATTAAACCAGAGGCATTATTATTTGTCTTGTGAACAACCATCAGAACATTTCAGGGTCCACTCATGGGCCTGTGGATGAGCCTGTTTTGTTCTCAACTGCCCTTCTCGAAGGTTACCTTCCATTTGAATTAAAACCTACCATTATGACTTCATTTTTTCAAACTAATTTGCTTCTTTAAAGACCCTTTCCCATAAGTGTGTGCTCCTGAGAGTTAAGGTTTCAGTGTATTCATTTTAAGGACACCTAATTTAGGTAATGAAACATATGCAAACAAGTTAAATAGATGATGATGATTCATATTTTACAAACCAACTGTACTTTCCTTGCCCCTCCCCTTAACTTCTCCCTCCATCTACTGTATCCCTCAGATCTACAACCCCTCTGACTCCTCCCAGAAAAGAACAGGCCTCTCAGGGACATCAACAAAACATGGCATAATATGCAAAAATAAGACCAGGTGCATAACATGCCATCTTATCAAGGCTGGAAGAGGTGACCTAATAGGAGGAAAAGGGTCCAAAAAATAGTCAGAAGAGTCAATAAACTCTCATACTCTCACTGTTAGGTATCCCACAAGAACACCAAGCTACTCAACCAAAGCAGGGGCCAATGTCAGATCCCTACAGGTTTCCTGATCTCTATGAGCCCCATGAGTCCTGTCAATTGATTCTGTCTGCCACTCTATTTTGATTTCTCTGACTGCCCTGGTTTCTCTGACTCTTCCTCTTCTTCTCCATAGGACGCTACAAGATCCACTTGAAGTTTGGCTGTGGGACTCTACATCTGGTCTCATCGGTTGCTGAATGAAGTCTCTCTACTAACTTTGATGAGGATTCTGCTTGTCTCCATTCCCAGAACACTCTGCAGCTAGGATATACTATAATAGGTTGAAGGTTTTGTGGTTGGGTTTGTATCCTGATCTGTCCACTATACCCTGGTTACAACAGATGGGTAGTTCAGGCTCCCATGACTCAGTCTTTGCTAGGGTTACTCTAGTAGATTTCGTGGAGTTTTCATTGCACTAAGTTTTGCCCTTGCCACTGAAACGCCTCCCAATTCCAGTAATTTCTATCAGTATTTTCCCCTCCCCATCCCAGTTGATTCCTCTTGTTCCCAACCTCACCCATCCCCAACTGCCAGCAAAATCTACTCTATTTCCCCTTCTCATGGAGATCTTTGCTTCCTCATTAAGCCCTGTTTGTTACTTGGCTTCTCTGGGTTTGTGGACTGTGGTAGGATTATCATTTATTGAACAGCTAATATCCCCTTATAAGTGAATATGAACCATGTATGTCTTTATGGGTCTTGGTGGCTTCACTCAGGATGATTTTTTTTTATCAAATTTCATCCATTTGCCTGCAAATTGTTTTTAAGAGCTGAACAATATTCTATTGTGTAAATGTACCACATTTCATATCCATTGTTTAATTGAAGGACGTCTAGGTGGCTTCCAGTTTCTGGCTATTACATATAAAGCTGCAAAGAAAATAATTGTGTTAGATAAATTAAATTCTTCTACTAGAACAAAAATGGAATTCTGGAAGGCTAAGACTACTTCTATCTAATTTATTAAAAATGGAGATTGAGTGGGAAAAAAACAGATCATTGCTCCCACCTCCTACAGAATGCCCTTCACTTCTTCAATTAACATTCAGGAACATTGGAACTGGGTAGGACGATGAAAGAACACAGCAGTCAGAATGCTCTCCATCTCCTTCTGGGGTATTCAGAGTCACTGAATATCAAGAGCAAACCTCTGGTATGAGTACTATTCATCTAATCCATCACAAAACTTCTTTAGCCCTTGAACTTAAAATAAGTGTAGGTGCACCATAGGCTAAAATATTTGCATAATTTATATATTTTTCACACTTAAAAATGTTAAGATGTTTATAGTATAGCATAAAAATGAATATACATCTTTATTTAAAAAGCACACTGAAGGCAAATGTGAATAATTTTCAAATCTATGAGATTGAAGTCTTCACTTGAAACTTTGCAGAATCCTAATGCAGTACCCTTATTTCCATATGTGTTCAGCTGCTTTAAATCTAAAGCAATTTATGCTAATGTGTATCAAGTCTGACATTCTGAATATAGTTTCTTCAAGGTAAATACATAGATGCAGTATTGCTTTGTCCAAATTAAGACACAGCACATTGAAAATCATATCTGTCTGTCCAGATATGATTTAGATGGTTCAGGGTGACAGGAAGAGAACAGACACACAAATAGAACCTAACTGAGGCCTCCTGCACTCTCAGCTCAGCTACCAACGTGTCTCGTTCTCTGACATTGTCCTGCTCAGCTTTATATGCACTTCAAATGCCCAGGTGTGTGTACTGTGAGGAAGCCATGCCAGGCTTTGGATGAGTGTAGACAAGCTGAGCAGTACTTCAACCTTCTCAGGACAAGCATAAGTCTTATGAATAATAATACCAGTAGATTCCATTCTCAACAAGCTCACTTCACCTCTGGTCTTGAGTCTTTTCCAACATGACCCTTCAAACCAAGTAGAAAAAGAAACTCTCTGAGTACAGGCAATCTGCATTCCTGGCCTGCCACCATCACAAATGCAATTAAACAGACTTTGTGAACTGCTGAGTTTTAAAGCAGCTTTCTATAGAAAGAGATAACAGAATACAGTTTGTTTGTCAATAGGGACGTTTCCATGTCAAATCAAAAATATGCAGCACTAGCTGAGTCGAGAGGGTCATCTCAAGGAGACTGGAGTTAAATATCATGAAACCAGTCAGGTGAGAGAGGAAACTACAGTGAAATGCTAGAAAGAAATTGTTACTTCGTAGCAACCAGTTTTGGCCACCTGATTGTCTGTAATGACACGAAAATGTGAAATACTGTCATTTTGTGTGTGTGTGTGTGTGTGTGTGTGTGTGTGTGTGTGTGTGCCTTGATTCTCAATACTCAGGAGTCAGAGACAGGTGGCATATTTCTGAGATCACCTGGCCTACAGAGTGAGGTGCAGGATATCAAGGCATCACAGAGAAGCCTTGTTTGAAAAAAATCTTTTTAAAAGGGAATATTTGGTTTAAAATCTAATTTAATTTCTGGGTACTGGTGGCACATGCCTTTAATCCCAGCAGTTAGGTGGCAGAGACAGGTGGATCGATGTGAATTCGAGGCCAGCCTGATGTAGCGAGTTCCAGGATAGCATCCAAAGCTACAGAGAAATCCTGTCTCAAAGCAAACAAACATAATCTAATTGACTTAAAACAGTTCTATTGGCTAAGATAGGGACAGAAAGAAATATTAAGAGCCTGAAGCTTTCAAACATCATTTATGGGAGTCCTGAAGTTATAACTCAGTTGGTAAAGTATTTTCCTAGCATGCGTGAAGCTCTTTGTTTGATCTGCAACAGTCAAAAAAAAAAAAAAAAAGAGTGTAATGATAACTTGGGAGGTGGAGGTAGGAGGATTGGGGCATGAAGGCCAGTCTAAGATATTGTCGTAATAACTTGAGGTACATGATACCCTAGCAAAAACCAACCCAAAACAAAAACCTGCAAATATGACAAAGTGCAGACAATACCATTTATAGGAAGGATAAAGGAACCAGGGTTTTCATATAGACTGGCTATGAAAAGCCCAAACCAAAACTAAACACAAAACCAAGTGTTAAAGATACACAGGGAGAGAAAACAGTACAAGTTAACCCCAGGATAACCATTAAGACAACAATGAAATTTTTAAACAGTATATAAGGGTTTCAGAGGTAGCTAAGTGCCCCACAGACTCTTTCAAAGAGTCTGTCACAAATCCTTAGTGGTGTACCTCTGTGCTAGTCCATAAATTATCAAATAATCATAAGATATAGCCTGGACACCTAACTAGGAGTAGAAGGGAACAAGGCTTCTGGCTGGTACAACTTATGAGTGTTTTGTTTTATTTAATAAAATTGATTATAAATGTAGAAGAAGCCCCCAAAGTTTGTTTAAAGTAAAAGAACTGAAAACTATGAGAAACACAGAAAGAGAAATTTGGTTTTTAACAGCTCCAATTATTTTTCATGAAGGAAGCAGTCTTGGAAGCTTCTCACTTACAAATATGAACCTTGATTTATAGAAAAGTATTGTTTACAAGGATGAATTGAAAACACAGAGGCCAGATTATAAAATCCCAAACTGCCAGAGTCTCAATATAGAGCAGGAAGGTTGTTATTTCCTGGGATTTTTACAGTTTTCTCACCTCTGGAGTTCAATCTGAATAGAAATTACTAAGGTGTGTGTGTGTGTGTGTGTGTGTGTGTGTGTGTGAGAGAGAGAGAGAGAGAGAGAGAGAGAGAGAGAGAGAGAGAGAGAGAGAGAAAGGGAGGGGGAGAGACTGATTGCACTGATTGCTACTCTCTTCTTCTTAGTTTAATTTAAAGATTTTTTCAAGTCATGAATGTCCGTTCCTTGCCTGGCACAGCTTAGGCCAAGGTGAAGGAAAAGAATGTGAGAGCAAATAACAGCACCAATTTGGTGTACCTCAATGTCTGTGGACCTACCAATCTGTCTGTCTTTTGTTTCTAAGTGGGCACTAATCATGTACAATATTATTACTATCAAAATAGAAGTGTAATTTAATATATAGAGGAATTATTTGGATGATTTCAATAAACAAAATATGAATAAAAATCTATACTTTCAATAAGCTATATTCCTTTAGATGATCATGAAATATGAAATATTCCTACTTAGTTGTATTCCTGACTGTAAAGGAAAACAGTAAAATCACTTTAAAAAAGTAAAATTTATTTGGGTGATGGTGGCACTTGCCCTCCATCCCAGAACTCGGGAGGCAGAGACAAGTGGATGGATCTCTATTAGTTTGAGCCAGCCTGGTCCACAGAGTAAGTTCTAGGACTGATTCCAAAGCTACAGAGAAACTTAAAATAAAACAACAACAATTAAGTAAAATTTAATGTGAAAAAAATTTTTTTCAAGTCATAGAAACTGCTCTAGAATTATCCCTCCCAGGACACTCTTTTAAACTCAGACCTGTGGTGTAGGAGGGTCTTGATTTTGATGGTAGATTTTACCTGAAATACTAATAGAAAAAAGCATGGGAGCTGAAAGATAGAGCTTGAGTGCCTCTTGTAACTTGGGTAGACACAAAGTGTCAGCAACAGGACATGGACTATTAATGACGCTTCTCTTTCCTGGGACAAAAAGACCTGCCAAAAAGAAACTTAAAGTAAAGGGGTTCATTTTGATTTGTGGTTGAAAATGGTCCAGTCTTCATGACAGGGAGTGTATGGCGGAGTTTGTGATGTCAGACCCACCTAGTTGATGTGCCTCAAATCTATGAAGAAAAGGAAGAAGTAAGAGGGAAACCTGATACTCAGCTTAGTGTAACATCTGATTTTGTGTTACACCCTAGGTACAGTTCGCGTGCCACTGTACTTTAAGCCAGTCAAGCAAGGGCCTGGAGATTGAAAGAACATACAAGAGACCTGGGTCATTTGAAAGGAGAACAGCCGAATGCCTTTTATTCAACTTTGGGGAGATACTATTAAACCTAGCTGCTGCACAAGGATTTCTGCCCAGGCAGGTGGGAAATTACCATACCAAAGAAGAAACAGTGCCCTACAGCTAATCACCTGGAGAGGCAGAGAGAACATAGGAACAACAGGATGTTTTATCTGGCTGACCAGAAACTGTCCTCAAGATGCACCCCAGGAGCAAGGGTAGACCCAGGCCCTACAAGCTTAGTTTCTCTGAACCTTAACCTATAAGACGAATAAAGCTGACATTCAGGGAGAGTTTGGTCTCTTCACATCAACTCTTTAGTTATGTGTCTCCCAAGTCCAGCCAACTTCCTAACAAACTTTGATCATCACAGCTGTGTTAAAGTGTACTTTCGAAAGATACTGATATCTCTTAAACTCTGAATATTCTTTCTGTGTCCAACATGTGGTGCTGTGGTCATCCTGTCAATGTCATCAGGTGCATGCAATAAGCAATCTATAAAGCAGTGAGGTTTAATTTGATTTGTGACTTTAGAAGTCTCAGGTGTGAGCCTGTCACGACACAGAACATTATGACATGAAGAGATTGCTAAAGCAAAATTGTAAACCATATCATATCTGGTTGGCAAGAAGAGGAACCAAGGAGCTTTGTTCTCAATATACTTTTCAAAGGAATATTACTTGTAACACACTATCCAACCACTATGTTTAATTAAATGAAAAACTTTCACACCTCCACAGCTTTCTTAGGCTAATGACCTTGCACATGGCCTGTTGGAGGATATTTAAGGACCAATGTTTTAGCTCATGGTACAAAGAAAGCAGAAAGAAGTAATAAAAATGATTCAAATTAAACAGAAATGGCATTTTAACATTTATAAAGCTCCATACCGCATTGTAATAATGCTCATTGTTCATCTACTGGAAAACTCTTGTTTGAACATAAAGTTGTCATGTAGGCAATCCACCTGTTCTGGTGTAGCCACATTGTGAAAATCCAAACTACATTGTGAGTTTCTATGTACACACTGCAGTCAGCACTCAATTTGTCTTTAATTTAGGCCATCCTAGCTTCCAGACCTGTCAATGTAAGGGACTTAATTATACCCACTGGCCATCAAGTTGTGGCCAATGTGTAAATCATCTAAGATAAAGCCCTGGGCACCATGGAGATATTCAGCATACATAAGTACCATGCACACGCTATGGGGCTAAACATCAGATTGTGAGAGTTTAATGAGAACTGTTTCCTTAAGCCTGGAAGCTCAGTGTACACTGTGATGTCAGATAGTAAGGTGAGTGTTGAATTCATATAGAGCTTTTCCGAGGGTGCTTCAAATACACATCCACATGGATATGCAATTCCATAAACATCTTGAAATACAAGTCAATGTTTAGGCCCCCTAATATGCACTTTCAAATCACTCGTCTCTAGCAATAGTCCTATTTTAAGGTAGGTATATATTTGCACAGGTATTTACTTATATCTTTATGAATATACATAATTGACATAAGTTTGAGACCAAATGAGTGGTCAGTTTTGTCCAAAACATTTTATAATTTAACCAATTATTTTGAAATCTTCAAACTGTACTATTTATGGTGGTGAACTGACTGTTTTGAGAACTGCATTCACAACTGAAGTATGATATTCATGGTCCCTTGGAAGCAGTTCCTTCATGGACTACTTACATCATAGCACAAATATCATGGACTTATCTTTTAAGATGTTTGGTAACTGTTATTCTTTTAGTTTGGTCTCTTTTAGGGCAAGCCATGCTCACTCCCAGCCACTTCTGACCCACTGGTCGCCATCTTAACCTCTTCTCTTCTGTTCCTCTCTCTCGGCATGTGCACGTGTGTCTTCTCTGTGTCTCCTCTATGTCTGTCTCCATGTCTCTCTGTCTCCCTCTTCTTTAAATAATAAATGTTTATCTTTATGTTTAGCCTTACATCTATTTATTATGTCCTGTAAATCTTTTATCCGCCGCACCCACCCGCCTGCTTTCTGGGCCGCATGGCGGGACCAGCCTGCCACCCTGGGGATCTTGCAGGGACCTACAGCTGTCCTTGTCAGACTAGCGGCTGCTCTGCGAGCCTGCCAGGGCATTATCATTATTATTTTTTAACAACAACATTGGTGCATTGCCATTATTATTTTTTAACAGCAACAGTAACAAGACAAATAGAGGATAGCTTGGAATGATTATTATAGAATAAGAATTATTATTCTTATTGCTTTTATCTATTTTTAATAGAAATTAAATTGAAAGAATTTATGTGGCCTCCAAGTACTGTAGCCTGAGCCTGTTAGGGAAGCTGACTCAAACTGCAAAATGTCCCATTCTATAGATATCGAGATTTCTGTAAGAGTTTTCTGCTGATGAACTTACCAGGGGCTTCTTCTGAGGATGGGCTTTTCACTATTCAAGTGGTTCCGAAAATTTGAGGACTGCACTATAATGTTTAGACACACATATACATAACTTCGAGTATACACACCGACAATAACTATTTGCATCTGTTTCTCTGTATCTTTAAGTATAATATTAATAAATGTATTTTATTTTGTAAAATTGAATGTCCCATATTTTAAAAATAAATATTTAAGATAGTAATGTCTTATTGGTTAACTGTTCCCCTTGATTAAAATACACGGTCCCTTTTTATCTCTTCTGATTAGTTTAAGTTTAAAGTCCATTTGGCAGATATTAAAACAGCAATGTCTACTTGCTTTCTGGTCCTATAAAACTAGAATACTAATGTTAACCTTTTTACTTTTATAGGCAGTGTCTATCATTAAAGCTAAGATGTATTTCTTTTAGACAGCATACTTATCAACATTACAACTCCTCCAGTTTTGGCTCAGGGATAACTGTAATAGCAAGAAGGTAGAGGGACATGAAATTTGTTGCGAGAGTCTCCTGGAAATGTATGAGGCTACACCCATAAAGTCTCAGCAAGAGGACTGTCTAAAATGAACTGATGAAGGACAACAATGGTAGAGATGCTAATGTGAATGAGGGAAAGCCAGTGAGGCCTCTGCCTCACAAAGAACTCTAGATAACTAAAGAATGGTGAGAGTGGGAGATGTAGTCTTTCCTAGGGAAGAGCACACTAATTGCTTATCAAGTATCAAATAGTGAACCTCAAAACACATACAAGTAGCACTAAACAAACTAAGCAGGTTGTGCTTATATAGAGGTGAAAAAAGATGAGTTCATGAATTTGAAAGAGAACAAAGAGGGATATGTGGGAGGGTTTGGAGGGAGTAAAGGAGGAGGGGCATAGTGCAGCTAGAGTCTCAAATACTACTCTAAAAATTTGTTCATTGACTCCTGGGCATATCCTTGAGGAATTTTATACCCTACTATAGAGATAGATGTGTAGCCATATTTATTGGTATGATTTTCACAATAGCAAGACAGATGAATCAACACAGATGGTGACCAAAAATATATGGATAATAAAAGTGTGAAACCTATATAAAGTGGAATTTCATTCAACCATGAGGGAAAATGAAATTATGAAACTTGGGAGAAAAATAGAAGGAACTTGGAGACATTATTTTAAATGAGTCAATCCAGGATTAGAAGGAAAAATACTGTATATTATTTATCATATATGAATCCTATCCTCCAGCTGTTAAATTTAGGGATCCAACTGAAAGTAAATATGGGCAAAGGACAAGAGACTATGAGACTGGAAAGGGATTGGGATTTAAAGGGAAATATGTATATATATACACATATATATGCATATATATGCACATATACATATTTAGGTATATATATAGTAACTTATTGTCTTGATATCTAATTTTATAATAAATTTAGGAGTCAAAAATTACATTTCCAATGTGGCATCAAAAACCTACAAATTGCATTCTAAAATTCATTCTGCAATTTATAAAATTTTCAACATCAGAAGACCATATTTTCTAACTTATACAAAGCACGACCAAGTACTAGCTCTTATTCATAGTATGATACCGTGTTTGCCAAGTGCTTAACACAAACTCTTGTGAGTACAAACATGTGTTCATCTTCACATGTGTAAATGGCACAGCCTAATAGGACCATGAACATTTTGTACCTGGCTCTGCTTTATGCAGAATCAAAGAAAAAGTATACAAAAAAAATTTAAATTTAAGAAATTTAACAAAGCTAGAAACTATTTTAAACACTGTCTACCTTAGAGAGCAGATAAAGTGCAAGCACTTTGTGAAGGAGAAGACGTTTGAACAAGCAGTATGACAGTCTGGTGGGTTGTTAACCCATGACCTATTGAATGATAAGCACTTTCATGGATGTTACTTGGGTTTTCAGCCTTCCTTTTTTACTTCCTAGGCTGCACTCCTGCTTTTGCTTTGTTTTCCATGGGGGACAGTGCCATAGAACAGGAGAATCTGCATAATGTATCTCAGTCTCATGGTTGACGCAGAAGAAGATCTGTGATGCCAAATGTAGCTAATCAGATGCCATTAATGAATGGTGTCAACTAACTCAGTCATGCCAGGTATTATATTAAATCAGAGATTCACATTTACATTCTTGTAGAATTCTTCACTTTATCTACTGCTTTTAGTTGTGTAATTGTTCCATTGTTTATAAACTGTACGATCACTTTGAAAATCAGTTTGGGGATTTATCAGAAAATTAGGAAATGACCTACCTCAAGAACCAGCAAAACCATTTTCCTGTACATACCCAAAGGATTTTCAATCATACCACAAGGACATTGCTTAATTATGTTTATAGCAGTATTATTTGTAGTAGCCAAAACCTCAAAACAACCTAAATGTCCCTCGTCCAAAGAATGAATAAAGAAAATGTGATACATTTACACAATGGAGTACTACACAGTGGGAAAAAAATTGACATCTTGAAATTTGTAGGCAAATGAATGGATCTAGAAGACATTATATTAAGTGAGGTAACCCAAACCCAGAAAGACAAATATAATAGGTACTCACTCAGATGTGGCCTTTAGACATAAAGCAAAGAAAAACAGCCCACAGTTCACAATCCCAGAGAATGTAGACAGCAATGAGGACCCTAAAAGAGACATACATGGATCTAATCTACATGGTAAGTAGAAAAGACAAGATCTCCTGAGTAAACTGGGAGCATAGGGATCATGGGAGAGGGTATAAAGGGAGAAGGGAGGAAGGAAGGGGAGTGAAGAAAAATATATAGATCAAGAAAAACAATAAAAAAGAAAAAAATAATTACTTTAAGCATAAGGTAATTTATTTCCAATTTTGCAATAATTTTAGACAAGATACTGTCTCTATTTTACTTTTGAAATAAAATCCCTTATTATATTTTTAAAAAAGAATGTTATCTACCAATGATGTAAAATCTGAGAATGCATGGCCATTCTCATTCTGGGATGAATAATGAAGCCTAGATTTCATAAATTTAAAGGCTTCACCCACTAGACTGCATTTCTCGCAATATTAATAAAGTCTCCACATTGGTGCTGCCTGCCTATCTCTTGGATAGCTTTTTGTTGAGCCATGAAGAGAGGAGGTGATGAGCCAGTTTCTCTATTACCATTTGGATAGCCTATCTACTGAGCATTTGGAGTATTCCTGTGACCACATTTGCTGTTTGTAGTTAAAGGATCCTCTAAATTCTTTGCACAATAAGTAACCTGAAACAAAGCAGATTACCAACTGTATACAATATGACACCTACAAATTTTTTGTAATGCTATACTAACATTTGATGTCTCGTAGCTTTCAGATCCCATAAATCAGTGCATATGCATACATGTTATGGTGGGCTTCCATGAAGGCAGGGGATTTCACATCAACAATTTCAAGACTTTGACATTTTTTTCTGGTTTTACTGTTTACCACTATGTCCTCTTTGCCCATCCTATTTATGCGATTCCTACCTTTCTCTTTTCCTACCACAATCACTTCCCTGTTTCCTTACACCTTCCCTCCCTTCTTCCCTCCTTCCTTCCTTCTGCTTCTTATTTTCTCCCTCTCTGCCCAGCTCCTCTCCTTCTTTGCCTCCTGCCCTCTGTCCCTCTTCACTTCCTTGTTTCCTCTCCCCGTCCTATCTTTTCTTTCACCTCTTTCCCTCCTATATTTCTTTTCTTTTCATCTTCCAGCAGCACAAATTGTTTTAAGAGTCTTATTTGAAAAGGAATCATAAATGTAAGAGACAACTGGACATTCCACAACATACATCTTTACAAGCACGTACTGTGGTAGAAATATTTACTCAGTAAACACTGTAACTGGGACTAGAAAAAGTTTTATATATTTCAGCTAATTCCCATTTTCTCTGTAAAGAAGCTAAGATATAAATAGTAAAGTGACTTGCTCAAGACAGCACTAGCTATAAGTGGAAAACCCAATGAAAGAAGTCAGCATTTCTTTACTACCTAGAATATTTCAGAAAACAGTTGGATTTTTCAATTATTCCCAACTCAGCAAAGACATATGAATGTCTGTGTGCACAGCTGTATATACACATAGCTAAATACTCACATCACCATTCTGACACACTATGATAGAATCTATGTGGTCATACTGTGATGATTTGATTTTACATTTTTTGGCATTTGTCTGCAGGAATTGTCTCTAAAAGGACATGACTTCTCATAATCTTTCTCAGAAAATCTTGACTATTTCACTTCTTGAAAATCTGTCTTTTCTCCTGCTCACATATCCACCTGGGTGCAGATTGACAAGTGGCTTCCTGACAGGTGTCACTTCCCAGCAATCATAAACCCCACTGCATTGCTTCCAATTACATTTGACAATGTCCTTGTAAAGCTATGTTGACAATGTAGTTTAGCTTGTCACATGTGAATTACACTTTCCTTGTCTAGTCTTCCTAGCTATAGCTATCAGGCAAAAACAAGCACATGATGGCAGAGAAAGACTTGGGAAGACCATTCTATGAGTAATTAAAAAGAACTCTTTTTTGGATTAAATAAAATTATTAAGGAGAGAGTGCTGTCTAAATTTATTAGCAGGCAATGATAGGAAGTATTATGGAATGTGATGGCACTGAATGGCATAGCCACAGGAAGAATGCATTCATGCATTAATTCAGACAGCCTGGTGAGCAGGCTCATCTGAAGATGAAGAAATCTGCTTGAGTCATATCTGAGCAGCTGTCATTGCTCACTGAGAATTCCCAGAGGAAGAGAAAAGTGCCAGAAGCTATCAAGGTGAGGAAGCATCCCTTTAAATATGGAAGAATCTCTACTGGATCACACAGATCATCCCCTCCAAACTTCCTTCCTCCAAGTCATTGCTTCTTTTCAAGTTCTCAGCTCCAGTATGTACTCTCTTGGAACCTAAAGATCACTCTGGCCATGGAAGCAGTTATTTCAACTGTGGTCCTTCTATTATATCTTCTTTCCTCAAAATACAACCCCTCCCTCACTTTCATCTCTGTAGTATACCACATACTGTGGCTTCTCCCTCCTCTCTGTTCCTTCCTCTAGTGGGCCAGGCAGATCTTGTCATACAATATTTCTCTTCACTCATTCTGTTGTCCCAGCACCAAACTCCTGTGGGCATTCTCTGGGAACTTACCAGTCAAGTGTGAAGCAAGTAAGCAGCAAAGCCGGTAAGTAAGCTTGGTATCTTCACTCTCCCTCCTCTTCTTTATATTCAGTCCTCCAACATTAAGTAAATTGGGAGCATGGGGACCATGAGAGAAGGCATAAGGGGAGGGAAGAGAAAAAGAGGGAAGCAGAGGAAAATGTATAGCTCAATAAAATCAATTCAAAAAAAGAAAAAAAAAAGGTGTTCTACAGACTCTTTGAGAGCACAAATTCCAGCGCAGAATATTATACCCAGAAAATTTCTTAAAAACAATAGAATAAATAAGACATTCCATTAGGAAACCAAATTTAAACAACATCTATCTTCAAATTGAACTCTACAGATAATAGCTGATAGATATAAGGTGATAGGTGATAAGGTGATAGGAAGAAAACTAAAACCTAAAGTGATTGTCTACACCCAAGTGTAAACACAAGGAAAAAATTAACCTAAACCAGCATATCCAAAGAGGGGAAGCCACACATACATACACACACACACACACACACACACACACACACATCATCATCATCATCATCATCATTCTCATCATCACCACTACAACCACCACTGCAACATCATCATCATCAATGACAATAACAACATCAAATACAAACCAACAGCAAAATAAAAGGAATTAACAAACAACGCTCATTGATAGATCTCAATATCAATGGCCTAAATTCCTCAACAAAAAAAAACACTGGCAAAGAGAATGGATAGTAAACAAGATTCATCCTGCTGTATCAAATAAAAAATATAGACCTTGACATCAATGATAAATATGACTTCAGAATAAAATGCTGGAAAAATTTGCAAATAGACTTACAAAGTAACTGGGGTAACCATATTAGTATCTGATAAAACAGACTTCAAATCAAAACTAATTAGAAGAGATAGTTAAGGGCACTTTATACTCATTAAAGGAAAAGCCAGCAAGAAAACTTTGCAATTACTAACTATGAACAAAACATAAATTTACTGACATTCACAAAGGAAATATAATTACAGCTTAAAACACAAACTGACCACCACATTGATAATGGAAAATTTAAATACCCCATTCTCATCAGAAGACTAATCATCCAGACACTAATAAAACAGAGAAAAATGTTAGTGCTATTTTGTTATACATTAAATGTACCTAACATATTTAAAGAAAATTTACAAATGAATATACTTTACTCTCAACATTTCATATAACTTTCTCCGAAACTGACCACATACTTGAACACAAAGCAAGTCTCAGCATATAAGAGAAAATTCATGTAACACTCTGCACCCTATTTGACCACCTTAGATTAAACCTGGATATCATCATCAACAGAAAAACAGTAAGCTTACAAAATCTTGAAAACAGAACATTTCACTACTGAAGAAAAAAAAAAGGTCAAGACAGAACTTAAAAATGAAATAAAAACTTTCTAGAGTTGAATGAAAATGAATACACAACATACTCAAATTTATGGAATGTAATGAATATAATTCTAAGAGACAACTTCATAGAATTAAGTGCCTACATAAGGAAATTGAAATGATTTTATACTAGTAACTTAATAGTACATCTGAAAGCTCCAGAACTACAAGAAGAAATCACACGTAAAGGAATAAATGGCAAGAAATAATCAAACTTGGGACTGAAATCAATGAGAAAGAAGGGAGTGGGAGGGAGAGAGGGAGAAAGGAAGAAAATAAAATAAAAACATCATTGAAAACAATTGCTTATCTGAGAAAGTCAATAAAATTGACAAACCTTTTACCAGAGACTATCCTTTTGACAAAAATAGAAATGAAAAGGGGACCCAAACTGGACATTACTGTATCTGGATAAACATTAACTCATAGAATAAATAAATGAACTGAAAAAGAAATCAGGAAAGCGAAACCGTTCACAAAAACCTCAATTAATCTGAAATATCTTGGGATAGATGATAACCACTGATATAAAACACCAGTATGAGAAAAAATAAATCTTGAGGCAATGAAAACAGAAATAGAACATACCAGAAAATGGAAAGATTTCCCATTCTCATAAAATCAGCAGCATATGGCAATCCTACCAAAAGCAATCTAGGTTTAATTCAATCCCTATCAAACTCTCAAGACAAGTATTATCTTGAAAGGACAATCTTTAGCTTCATATGGAAGCACATACACATAAACATACAAACAAACAGAAAACCAGAAGAGATAAAACAATTCTGAATAACAGTAATGGTAATTACTATTGCTAATATATATTATCTTTAATTTCAAGTTGTACTACAGAGCTGCAATACAAAAAAGTGGTATTTACCCTAATATAGATACATTTATAAATGAAATTGAATTAAAGACACAGAAAATATACATACCTACAGACTTTTGATATTTGATTTGAAAATAAAGCCAGAAACACCCTTGAATAATCACAGAATCTTCAACAAATGATGGAGGACAAACAGGAAGGGTGCATGTTAAATAGAAATAGATCCAAGGGGGCTGGAGAGATGGCTCAGTGGTTAGGAGCACTGCCTGCTCTTCCAAAGGTCCTGAGTCCAATTCCCAGCAACCACATGGTGGCTCACAACCATTTGTAATAAGGTCTTTTGTCCTGTTCTGGCCTGCAGGCATACACGCAGACAGAATATTGTACACATAATAAATAAATAGATATTCATATAAAAAGAAATGGATCCAAATAGAACAAAACTGAAGTCCAAATGATTCAAAAACCTCAATACAAAACCAAATACACTCAACCTGATAGATAAGAAAATGGGGAGTAGCCTTGAATTTATTGGCAAAGGAAAAGACTTTGAAGGGAAAACCATTCTCATAAGCACTAATATAAAGAACTAAATTGGGAATTCATGAAACTGAAGAGCTTTTGCACAGCAAATGACACTGGCATTTGTACAAAGTGGACCCACAGAATGGGAGAAGATTTTTTATTACACATTCAATAGAGTACTATTAAATGTACATATCAAGAATGCAAAAATTTAGGAAAACAAATAACCAAATTAAAAACTAGAGAACAGATCTAAACAGTGAGTTCTCAAATAGGAAATTCAAGAAAAAAGTCACTTAAAGAAACGTTCACAATCATTAGTCATCAAAAAAACAAAAATCAAAACTGCTTTGTTCTTTCATTTTACACATGTCAGATTGGCTAAGATCAATAAGACAAATTATAGATCATTCTGATAAAGATATGGAGCAAGGGTACCATTTATTGATAATGGAAGTGCAAATTTATATAGCCACTATGGATATCAGTGTGGCAGTTTTTCAGAAAGATGGAAATTGATCTACCTCAAGAACCAACTTACCTCTCTTGGGCATATTCCTTATATGTCATTTAGTTTCTTCTTACCACAAAACACTTGTTTATTCATGTTCATTATTGTCCTATTCATAATAATCATAAATTGGAAATATTGATATCGCTCAACAAAATAATTGATATAACCTTGATATCTCAGTACAAATTAATGTAGTACATTTACATAATGTAGTATTATTCAGTTGTTAAAAAATGAAATCACAAAATAAATGTGAAGAATGGAAGTAAATGGAAGAAACTAGAAAAATTCATCCTGGGTGTGGTAACCCAGTCCCAGAAAACAAATATAATATTCATTCAGATATATTTGATATTAGCTATTAAGTCAAGGCTAGTCAAGTTATAATTTATATTACCCCAAATGTTAGGTATAGAATAAGGGATGAAATGGGGATAGATAAATCTCCCGAGAAAAGAAACAGAAGGTATACATTTATGGATGGATGAAGGAGAAAAACTGGAAAGGGATAATCAGGTGAAGGGAGAAAAGGGGGCAATGGACAGAAAATTGGCAGAGAGAGCTAAAATTAAGGGTCATTTAAAGGGGAGTATGGAAATCTCATACAATAGAAATTTGCTAAAATGTATACACTTATGAAGGAAATCTAAATGAAATGACTAAACAATGAGAGAGACACAGCCACAGTTTTATATCTCTTGTTAGCAGATGAGACTTCCAGTACCAGGATTAGGTTGCATTTAATTGAATTGTTGATCAAAGTGGTCCCTTGGGAAGCCAAAACAACCCATAATGTTGCCAAGATTACAGGCTACTCTTCACAAACTGATGCCAAGTCCACACTGTTGAAGAAAACATCTAACACAACTTATTTAAAATGGATAAGTGGAGAACAGTTCCTACATAGAGTCCTCACCCCTATGTATCAGCATCTTTGTTTTAGGAAGATACTCTGTACACTACTAAAAGAGAAATGTAAACATTGGTCCAGCAACAAACCTTTTTTATTTACAATGGTGCCCCTCCTACAAATTGTGCTATTGCAATGTTGGCCAAATTTTTTTGGGAACAGCCAGCTTTAATCTGATTTAAGGCCCACTCTGCAAGATGGAACATATATCTAACATTGCTTGGCTAACCAAGAATCAGAACTAGATATCACAAAGAACTAGGTTAAAACTAAATACAACTGTTCCAAAGAAATCTTTAAAAGATGAGTGCGGCAATAAAATATCATTTAATGAATATTTCCCATAATTTCAGTTAAGTGCCTTGCTTAACTATGATCAGGGAAGCTTCCTCCTACAGCAAATAGGAACAAACATAGGGGACATACAGTTAGAAGTTATTCAGAGACTAAAAGACCTTAGTACACTCACCCCTACAGGGGATGTCTCTTCTAAATCCCTCCCCTCAAAGCTCGAGGAACCCTTTAGCAGAGAAGGCAGAAAAAGTATCATTTGTGTATCTATAATGACTTCCATTTTAGTGGTTTTATAGGGATTCATGAGAGTTGATCTCTACTTCTTCTGTCTTCTTTTGGACTCTTTCCCTTCTGTTTGCTCGTTTTGTACGCTTCCAATGTGTTAGTTTTTGCTTTATCTTATTGTGCACATTTTATGTAGTATTCAATAGAAGCCTGTTTGTTTTCTAATGACAGATAGAAGAGCGTGCGTCCAGATGGGAGGGGAGTTTGAGAGGAGCTGGGGTGGAGTAAAGAGAGGAGAATGTGTAATAAGGATGCAGTATATGATTTAAAAAAAAGTAATCTGTTTTCAATAAAAGAAAAAAGTCAATTCTAACAACCAAAATACAACTTTGTTGTAACTCTTAAGACTGCTGCAGATCAGCAATTGCTTTATTGACTTAATCTGCTTTGTTGTATTTTAAGGAAACACTAAAGAAAGGGGTAAAATCTAAGTGTTATTTTGAGTGGAAACAAGCTTATAGAGCAAGATATCCAGGATGGTAAGAGTGAGGAGTAGCAATAAGTTAGCTCATCTGGTAAGAAATCTGTGCTTGGGAGGCAACGGGAGAGATTTCATTCATAAACACGTCTGCCAGGTCTCCTTACTTCCACGTCAGTGATCTGCACTTGCCAACAGTTCCTGAACAGGAAGAAGCAGAAAAGCCAGACTGTAATGATGCATCACATCCTAAAACAGATCAGATACACTTGGCTTACTGATAGGTAACAGAAAGACTCTTCAAATAAATTGCATATATCTGCAAAGTGAGTTAGAGTGAATCCAGTATCTTAAATAGTTACATATACAAGTTCTTGAATTAGAGATATTTCTTTTTTTTTAACCAACATTTTAGAAAGTGGAAATGTGGAAACGGACACAGAATTATATACTTTATTGCAGTCATTCAACTCTACTTTATCAATGTCTGTCAAGAATAATGTGCATAAAACTATTAATGCTGAGATATTTTATAATGAACATAGCTAACTTTATCAAAAGGTCAAAAGATTTTATAATTAGAAATATCTAATTTATATTGAAATCTCAAATGTGTATCAAGCATTTAGATCTCCCTTTTTAGATGTTTTTTCAGTAAGTGTATTTTTAACCAAATAACATAAAAGTTTTATATTTAGCATGCTGTGTAATTATAATAACGAGCGAGAAGATTTTTGCTAAGGATATTACTTACCAGAACACAAAGTTATTACACTATTTGTTAGCCCAAGCTACCAGTTGAGTAAAAAAAATAAATAAGATATTTTCAATACATAGCCCTATGGGATCCACCTAAGACACTAAATAATAAACTTGTGTTTAACTAAGTGCAACATAAGGATCAAAATAATAGCCATTGTAGAAATCAAATGACTCAATTCACATAAAGCTCTCTCTGACTCATCAAAGAACTAAGACTATTGTACAGGTTATTTATTTTCGTTACCACATCTACTGTTCATTCATCTATTATGCCTATGCACATTTCCTGAGCATTTAGTGAGACTGTAAAAGGGTGGGATAATAACTAATTTGCTTTGTGGTGCTTCCAATTCACCATGGGATAGCTGATATTAGATCCAACTGGTGGTGCTGTGGCAATTACTTTTTTAAAAGTGTCACAGGAGACAGAGGAAAATGCACTGACTTTGTGAAACATGGGGAGACTTTCTGAGGAAACATATTCTATGTCAGTCCTCAACTGATGAGAGATTTCAGTGGTCAAAGGAATAGGAAGCTAAAGCCATCATTTAAAGAGGAATGGAGTGAGATACCTGATTGAAATTGGAAGTAACCCACCTGCACTTGGAACACACGGTGCATTGCACTTTAGTTCAGGCTAAAAGCTCACCTCATGACTGTCCATGTGGGCTGTGAAAGAAGTTGTCTAAGGCATTCTTCTTCCTATTGAAAATGAGGAACCTTGGAAATAACGAGAGGCTCCAAAAGAAAGATTGATAATCACCTAAAAAACAGAAGTATGAGTAAATGCTGAAACTAGAATTAAGGACACATGGGAAAGACTTTTTAAAAAAAAAAAAGAAAGAAAAAAGAAAAATGGAGAAGGTGACCCTGAAGTATACAGATGAAATTATCATGATCCAAAAAGTGAATTCTTACCATTGGCCACATTATATGTGCTGTGATCCAAATAAAACCACGTTTATCACATATTGAACTAAAACTAGATAAAGAGATGTTAAAATGGGGTGAAGGAGAGAGACATCGGGGAGATTGCCAGAGACACTCATTATCCATGTGGATTCCAACATGAGAAAAAGTAAAATTAGATTTTTATATGCAGAGATGAAACTTGAAGCTCAGACAAGAAAAAAACAAAATCAAAACAAGACAAAAGGTCATAGTCAAAAGCTTCTTAACAATGTTAAGTTACTTCCCACAGCTCTTCAAACTTTCTTTCAATTGATCTGTTCTTGATACAAAGGATGAACTCACAGTTTTAATATTCTGCCTCTGGGCTATACATAACACTCTTGTGGATATTCTTACTCTCAAAGCTCTAGAGTCATTTCCACACACTTCTATTGCCTCACTTCACAGCAAAAGTCAGATCCACATACGTGAATGTCACCTTCTTTGTTACCAAGATAAATCATTAGCATGTGCTAATATTTAAAATGGACACTTGAGATGAATATGGCCCCCCTCTACTTCAGGTATATAGCTTGTATCAGCAAGGAAGCAAGCACACTGTAGGCTTTGTTCTCAACTGTGCCATGCACATTTAATTAATGGCAAAAATAGAAATACATATTTAGCTCCTTATTCAGCAAGAACTAGAAAGACATCAGATTAGGACACAGCAGAATACAAAGATTGACACTTTGACAAAGGCTTCCTTCTGAAATGAACACCCCGTAATGATGACTTGAGCAAGTCATCTGTTAATTGCTGGCCAGTTTTAACTAGGTCAATTCCAAATAAGGACATGAATTGAACTCAAAGGAATAAATGTGCTTATTACCTGATGTGTTGCAGATGGATTTAGCAAAATCTGGTGTGAATGACATAAAACATTTGGGACTGGAGAGTGATAGTTTCGTGACTCAAGGTTTTAAAGAAAAGCATTTACAAGATTTTATTTAAGGAAAACCAAGTGTTTGATTTTTCTATGTTTATAACAATTTGATTTTATTATATAGTATTTTAAATCAAGTTTTATAGCTTACACTATAGAAAATTATTATTATTTCAGTTTTATGGTAAGGATTTCAGACATTGCACCAAGCTGAAATGAAGGACTCCTATGGACTTGCTGCATATTGGTAGCTTTGCTTTTAATTGTCTTCTTGTTTTTAATTGTCAGGCCCTGAGCTCCCAGACCTCAGTTACTCAATATTCACTGCCATATGGAAAGAACATGGAAATTTTTTCTTTAGACCAATAAGAGCACCATTTGTTAAATATGCTTTCTTTTTTCCATTTGATATTTCAGGTGTTTGAAGGTGTGTCGTTTAATATTCAGGTCTTCGATTTGGTTACATTGATCCTCCTGTCTGTTCTTATGCCAATACCAGGCTGTTTTCAGTACTGTAGCTCTGTAGTAGAGTTTGAAGTCAGGGATTGTGATGCCTCCAAAAGTTCTTTTATTGTACAGGATTGTTATGGCTACCCTCTGTTTATTGCTTTTCCATATGAAGTTGGGTACTGTTCTTTCAAGGTCCGTGAAAAATTTTGCTGGGATTTTGATGGGCATTGCACTGAATCGATAACTTGCTTTTGGTAAGATTTTCATTTTTACTATGTTAATTCTACCTACCCAAGTACATGGGGTATCTTTCCACTTTCTGGTGTCTTCTTCAATTTCTTTCTTCAATGATTTAAAGTTCTTGTCATGCAAGTCTTTTACTTGTTTGGTTAGAGTTATTCCCAGATATTTTATGCTATTTGTGGCTATTGTGAAGGGTGATGTTTCTCTGATTCCTTTCACAGCCCTTTTATCATCTGTGTACAGGAAGGCCACTGATTTTTTTGAGTTAATCTTCTATCATGCTACATCAGCAAACAGTGAGAGTCTGACTTCTTCTTTTCTGATTTGTATCCCCTTGATCTCATTTTGGTGTCTTATTGTTCTAGCTAGTATCTCAAGAACACAATCCCAGAGAAATTAGACAACAATGAGGACACTAAGAGAGACATACATACATCTAATCTACATGAGAAGTTGAAAATGATAAGATCTCCTGAGTAAATTAGGAGCATGAAGATTTTGGGGGAGGGTTGGAGAGTATGCGAGAGACAGGGAGGGGAGCAGAGAAAAATGTAGAGCTCAATAAAAATCAATAAAAAAAGAAAGCCCTAAAATAAATTTAAAAAGATCAATAAGGAAACTTTTCTATTATGTAGTATCTACCTGCCTTCTATCCTTCTCCTTTATATTTTGTTTTGCAGATTTTAGTTAAGTCAAGCTCACATATTACAATATATATGAATAAATTGAAATTAGTTAATAAACATCCATAATGTCATCCTTTAAATGCATTCCTATATGATATGAAAAAACCAAGGAATACAAGCTTGGCTTCATTGAGTTTTTTGCTCACAATCTCTTTACTATGAAATTTGATCAAAGATGAAGCTTCATCTGAAGTTCAGGCAGTTTTTGGATATGCCCTCATATGTAAATGTATTTTTTAGTGTTTGCATTGAAACTTCAGGTTGTTTTGTGCATGCTAGACCAACACTTTCACCCTGAACCACATTCCCATAAAAGTGTTTGTGATTACTCCATATTCATTTCTCCATGAGCTTCAGGATTAAAGGCTTGAACTCCTTAAGGGGTAAAAGACTGAAAGATAAAATTTCTCATGGTAGAAAAAATAATCGGAACATCAGTAATTTGTTCTAATACTAACAGAAAAACAGACAATAGACATTGGATGACAATACTGTTTAAATATGCTTCAGAAATAGGACGGTAACTTAGGAACTGAAGATTCATGAATGGCAATGGAGAATCAAGATAAAACTCAAAAGTAGGTTGATCCTTAAAGCCACATTTCCCCTCATGTTAATAGATGAATAAGGAAAATGCTGATAAAACACTGAAAAGAGAAGTGTAGCTTAGCTTCCAGGTGGGACTATAATTTTTATTTTTCACAGACTATATGGTAAAACTGGGCCTCTAAAGGCATAATACTGCAAAAGCTAAACTATAAATGGAAACAATTGACTACACAACAAGTTAGTCAAGGACTCAACACAGACTCAATATAGCTCAATGTAATTAGCTAGCACTATATATAACAGGGCCAGCAGAAAAGACACCAAATCATCGGAAGAATAATGAATTCAGGGAACGTTTTCTGATATATATGATATGTTGTTACAAAAGGAGGAGTGAATAGAAATGGTAGCAGTTGAAGAATGTGTGTGCAGGTTGTCAGAAATTGGTGAAAGGCATCAAGTATCTGAGAATCAGGAGTCAGTAAAAATCACCTAAAGAATTTTGCTGGGAAGGGGAAATAGAAAAAAGTTCCCCGGTAAACTGGGGTTGAAGTTGCGGGTAGGGTGCTGGAAACAGCCGCGATTCATTGGGCAGGTTTGGGGAGAGAAATACCAGGAATTCACAATTATGACCTCAGCTAAAAGAACTCTAATAGTGGAAAGGGTGTCTGAACTGGGCATCTTTTGTAATCAGATTGGTGAGTAGCATAGTTGGCATCAGAGAGCCTTGATCTAGGAAATGATGGAAGCAGTTGCAGAGACCTACACTCAAGCAGTGGCCTGGGAGCCCTGCTGAAGAGAGGGAGAAGGGATTACAAAAGTCAAGAAGTCAAGGTCATAAGGGAGGAACCCACAGAGACAGCTGACCTTAGTTCTTGGAAGCTAATGAACTCTGGAGACTGTATGGGACCAATGCCCCCTGCATGTAATTGGCATTTGTGTAGCTTGGTCTGTTGCATGACTCCTAGCAATAGGATCAGGACCTGTCCCTGGCACATGTTAAAATTTTTTTTTTTGAATCTATTCCTCATGCAGGGATACCTCGTCCTGTTTGGATGCAGAGGGAGGAGCTTGGTCCTGCCTCAACTTGCTATGTCATGCTTTGTTGATGCCAATGGGAGGCCTGATCCTTTCTGAGGAGTGGATGGAGGTGGGTAGAGGGAAGCAGGAGTGGGTGGGGGTGGGAGCAAGGGAACATGAAAAGAGGAAGGAGGGGAAACTGGGACTGGGTTGTAAAACAAAACATTTAATTATAAGAAAATCCTACCAAGAGTTGTCACATATTTACAATAAGAAAGCATGGGAGAAGTTTGATGGTAGTTTAAAGGAAATGTATCAGTACAGGATCCTCAAGACCAAGTTCTCAACACAACGAAGATTTACTTGTCCCAGAGGAACAGAGGCTAGAGATAATGGACAAAGACAGGAGACAGAAGAAAAGGGAGAAGGGGAAGGGAATCAGGCAAAGGGGATAGGGTTATTTGTCATAGTGGGACAAAGGACTGCCTTTGCCTGGATAGGAGACAGACTCAACAAATAGAAAAAATGGCAGCTCAAAAAGCTCCAAGGGGAAACCTTGGGTTAGGGTGAGGTGTTTAACTTTAATTTTGCATGTTTATTTGTTGAACCAAAGAAGGCTTTTGATTGCTGGACGTTGGTAGCTAGAGAAAGTCAGCCTCTGGAAGAGGAAGTTGCCAAATAAGGAAATAACGAGGAATGTAACCTAATGGTTTTTAGCGAGGAGGAGGGAATTGGGGAGAAGGGCAAGGCCTGCAAGGGCCATGTGTTTGAGTGAGCTAGTGTACTTTCATTTCCACCTTTTTGTTTTACTACTGGGAGACAGATTATTAGTTGGGAAAGTGGGAAAGACAGATTATTAGTGGGAAAGAGAGAAACTGTTCTCTCTCTCTCTGGCTGTTTTCCTGTTGACGTTGTGCCTTGGTGTTAGCAGACCCAAGGAAGCTTCCTTCTGAGATAGTGGAAGAGATTGGATCTGAGGGAAATATTGATGGGAATAAATTGTGAGAAGGGATGAATAGATTGTGAGAGAAGAAGATATAAAAGTTTAAGTGAGTCATAAATCACTGAGAAAGTCATCTATGGGTTCAAAGAAGTAATTTAAGGTATATAGAAAGTTGTTTCAACAGAAACAGAGGAGGAGTGGACTGGGGGTGGGTGGGATAAAGGGTGGAGGTAGGAAAATAACTAAATAAATAAATAATTAAATATTGTTTTAAAAAAATCCCTGAACATAATATCTGGATGCGATAAATATAATCAAAATTAGCAACTCCATGAAGACGTATTATAGATACACTGCTACAACTGAAAAGGAAGGCAAGATAAGTTTAAGAAAACAAGTTTATATATGTGTGAGTGCAGGTGTCTGTCTGGATCTCTGTGTGTAGCAACAATAATTAAAGATGACGCCAGTAATTTGAGAAGGTGTGGTGGTAGGATACAAGGACACCTGGATGGTTGAGTCAGGTAAGGAAATGACATAAACACAATATTCATATATAAAGTTGTCAAAAAATTCAATTAAGACAAAATTTCCTTTACTACCAAATTCATTCTGAAAGAAACACTAAAGAACCCCTTTAGGCAAAACTCAAGATGATCTTAAATAGAAGACTGTAAATGAAGGCAGATTTCCAGACCAAGGGCAGAAGGGACAGACGTACACCTTCAAATGAACATTGACTGAATAATAATGCCCGTGAGCCTTCAGATCTCTATGGAATTAAATGATATGATAATAGATATGATTCAAAGGGACTTAATGAAACTAATGTGTTTCTTGTATTTCTTTTATCCTTTTATTAGACTTTTAATATATAAAGGGCTTACGTACTGATATTTTTGGATAAGTCCTAAGTAAAGATGAAAATCTAGTAAGTTTAGGAGAAAATGGAATAATACAAATATATAAAAGCAGACATACATTAACTAAAAAAATTTTTAAAAAGTGCAGAAAATCAGAAATAGTGCCATGATAATCTTAAAACCAAGTATCTGTATATTTAAAAAATATGAATGGAATAATGTCATAATTAAAAACAAATGGTTTAACCTGATATCTTTCCCATACTAATGTATATACTTTCTGTTTACAGAGAAAAAGGTACTCAATATAAGAGTAAAAAAAAAATCAAATTATATGAAGTGTGCAAGCATTACTTAGAACATTGTAGTTATCTAGGTTTCATGGGTGTTATGTAGACCACTTTAGGGTCAAAGACAGCATTGATCTTAACTCATTATTGGTTCCTACATGCTAAAATACTGACCTTCAGGCATTATGTATCCAATGGTTCAATAGAGGCAAGATTTTTTATAGGGGTAACTAAGTCCCTTGGTTGGATTTGATGATGACTGTACATGAAGAACTTTTTAATCAGGTACTGCAAACATGGTCAAAATCTTCATACCTTCAGAAAATATCCTTTAATATTTTTTATTAAATAGAGATATTCTCAAAGTATCTCATATATATATATATATATATATATATATAAGGACATATGCATATACACACATATAAACATATATACATGTATGCATACACATACACACATATTTCTGTATATTCATGTGTTATTTTCAGCCTTGGTCCTATATAGGGGCTTCTTATTGCAGGGTCATGGTTAATACTTTGATCTTGAGAAAGGGTCATAAAGAGAAAAATGTAGAGCTCAATAAAAAATAATAAAAAAGGAAACAGAGCTCTGACAGTAGGAAATGCAAAAAAAATGCCAATCAAAACAACTCTGAGATTTCATCTTACACCTATAAGAATAGCCAAGATAAAAAACACTGATGACAACTTATGCTGGAGAGGTTGTGGGGGAAAAGGAACACTTCTGCATTGCTGGTAGGAATGTAAACTGGTACAACCCCTTTGGATGTCAGTGTGGCGATTTCTCAGAAAATAAGAAAACAACCTTCCTCAAGACCCAGTAATACCACTTTTGGGTATATATCCAAAGGATGCTCAATTGTGCCAAAAGGACATGTGCTCAACTATGTTTATAACAGCATTGTTTTTCATAGCTAGAACCTGGAAACAATCTAAATGCCTCCCGACCAAAGAATGGATAAGGAAAATGTGATACATTTACACAGTAGAGTACTACACAGTAGAAAAGAAAACCCTCTTAAATTTTGCAGGCAAATGGATGGAACTAGTAAACATCATTTTGAGTGAGGTAACCCAACACAGAAAGATAATTGTCACATATACTCACTCATAGGTGGTTTTTAAACATAAAGCAAAGAAAATCATGCTACAAATCACAATTCCAGAAAACTTACACAACAATGAGGACCCTAAGAGAGACATACATAGATCTAATCTACATGGGAAGTAGAAAAAGACAAGATCTCCTGAGTAAATTGGGAGCATGGGACTTTGGGGGAGGGTTGAAGTGGGGAGGGGACAGGCAGGGAGGGGAGAAGAGAAAAATGTAAAGTTCAATAAAAATCAGTAATAAAAAAGAAAAGTAAAAAAAAATGAAATTGTTTTTCTCTTTGAACAAAAAAATCTCACTCCTAGCTTTTAGAAAAACTCCATCATGTTCCAGCAGACGTGTACACCATACTTTATCTCTCAGTTGAAGGTCATGTATTTGGCTGCGTTTCCCTGTCCTAGTTGTTGGTCTTAGTAAACAGCACTGTAATAACCTTCCTAATGTCTGTTCAACCTTTTATGTGTTCATATCATCATAGGCTACAGTTTGGGGATACAGCTGATTGTTTGTATCAAGTGTATAGTTATTTATAATTTTGGCTTGTCCTCAGGAGTTATTTTTAGGATTTACAATCCCATCAACAAAAATGTAAACTGGTACAACCCCTTTGGATGTCAGTGTGGCGATTTCTCAGAAAATAAGAAAACAACCTTCCTCAAGACCCAGTAATACCACTTTTGGGTATATATCCAAAGGATGCTCAATTGTGCCAAAAGGACATGTGCTCAACTATGTTTATAACAGCATTGTTTTTCATAGCTAGAACCTGGAAACAATCTAAATGCCTCTCGACCAAAGAATGGATAAGGAAAATGTGATACATTTACACAATAGAGTACTATACATTTCTCTGAAATTCCTATTGAGAATTCGAATGTTGTCACCATTATTAAAAAACGTGTATCTTATGAATTTCAGTGATGATTGATGACAAACTTTTACTTTGTTTCAGAAACAATTTCATTTTGTGTACTTTATTCTTCACTTCATATACATGTATAATTGACTCTTGTCTTCACAGTACTTTGCAGCGCTCATTATATAGTAAATTTTATTGACTTATAATTGGGCTCTAGTGGTGGTATTTGGACATTCTTTTCTCAGTTTGTCATTCAATTTTACTCTTTATGTTTTTATATTTTCTTCTTGTTCATGTGTAATCATATTTATATATTTTCAAAGCATTGGGGGTTGATATTAGAATTTTTTCACATCAAATGCTTACTTGTAATATGAAAACCAGAAATATTTATTGTTTTATTATATACAAGAGTTAGGAAACAATTTCATAGCTCTGTTTCTAAGGCAGATATATGAACATGCCTCATATAAAATTATAAATGCGTTGTTATTTACATACTAATGCCATCTTGTGGGTAATGATTATGAATTATCCACAATAATTATTTATATCTAGTATTGTAGCTGTTTTTGCTGTTTGCATCAATCCTCTTTTCTGATATATAAAAATTATTATTTAGCATAATTGTATGCTTTGTGCAGCATTTATTGCTTGTATTCCATTTTTGTAGTGCACAAAATCTAAAATCTAAAGATCTTTCAGTGTACTGTGATGTACATAATCTACTTTTAACCATTTTCATTGTTTACTTAATTTTCTAAATTATTTTTTAAGAACTGGACATTTCTCACTGAATCCCAGTGGCAGAATTGAATATATCTGACATCTGGCTATTTTTGCGATGTCCTTGGTCTCTCTATTTTTGTATCACTACTACATTGCATGTCTTTTCTATTTTATATTTTTTTCCTATATCATTTGTCCTTTCCCTTTTCTTCCTCCAACTAACACCCTTACACACCTCCCCACCTCCCACTTGCCTTTAAATTTATAATCTCTTTTTTCACTAATAGTTATTGCATATGCATATTCATATATTGCATATATGAATATATATATGCTTGCATATTCATATATATCAGTTTGTATGATTCTCTCACATGTCTTTATATATTTGGAACAGTTATACCCTTTTCCTGCTTCCTAATTCCTTATTATTATTTTCATCTGAACTTTAGAATTTATTCAATACTAACAGACTCTTGATGGTATATTTAAGTGTACCTAGCCTGCTGGTTCTATTGACATATGCACATGTTCCTCATAATTTAAAATGAACCTTGCATAATTCTTTGTTGTTATTATAAAAAGAGACTTTTGTAAAATTATATTTATTCTGATATGATGTTTCACAATGTGTTTCTCACTATTTGCTACAATCTCTGCAAGAGGGAGCTAACATGGCCTAAAAGATGAAAATGTGGTTATGATATATAGTTGTTGTAATATTCAAAGTGTAAACTCGAGAATGTCAATGTCACACTATTACAAACCTTGTATTATTTTATAACAAAACTTACACCAACTCTCTTAGTATCCAATAATGGTGCTTATATATAAAGGTGGGGAAGGCAAGAAAGACACAGAGGAAACCATAGATGCTGATTCAACTAAATGCAAATGAACCTTCTGGTAAGCTTCTGAAGCTGCTGTGGAATAATCACAGTATGTTCACAAGTATCAGATAAGGCTGTCATAAAAGGGACTGTGTCCATCAGAAGAAGATAACTGGTGCATTACCTCGCTGACAGAAAGAAGGCAATGCTACTAGAGCCGCAGTTAGCGGGCGAACCTGACAGGCATCCTAGTCAATGTTATTAATCATAGAATGACCTCAATTCTACTCTTAATTTGATGTCATGGATATTGTAACACACACACAGACATGCATACACACAAGCACACACACACACACACACACACACACACACACACACCAGCACTTGCACTAGATATAAGTGCCTATAATATAGGTCCTACCATAGCTCTTCTTATATGGTAAATTAATAATTGCCTTTGAAGAATTAGCCATTGTGTCTGTTCTGTGGGTAGAGTGGAAGAGAGTGGAGCCATGCTTGCATCCATGGGGTTCTCCCTCAGGCTTCGACTCTTTTCCAGAGTCTGATATTCTTGTGTGTTTCTCCAGTGTCCCTTTCACATAAAATCTGAAATGTTCCATTCAGCATGTGAATGGGAGCTTAAAACACAGTAGCACACTATGTAGGTGATCATCCATAAAAGCCTGATGATGGTGTGCAAATGCTTAGCTTCCTTGTGAAATGATTCATAGGTTCAGCACTTCCTGTAACTCCTCAGGGGAATCACACTTCAGATACACACTGCGATGTCTGCATTGACAACATACTGTTAATTAGGATGCTCAGTGATGCCAAAGCAAAATTGCGTAGACGAGGTAACTTAACATACCCTCATTTACTTTCTCTCAATTTAGAGCTAACAAGTCTTATATTCAAGCATCAGCAAAGCTGGTAAGACTTCTCTTCCTGTATGGCACAGTTGACATTTTGTTCTCTCCTCCTGTGACCTTGTCTTTGTGGACATTCACACTACACCAAATACACACACACACACACACACACACACACACACACACACACACACACACACACATACACACACAGGAGATAACAGAATAATGAGAACAAGGGGAGTCTCTCTGATATTTTTTCTTTTTGATTTTTCTTCTTGTCATTGTACATACATGCTGTATAGGCTGAGAACTACAATATGAACTCTTTCATCATACCTCCTTAAAGACCTTGTCTCCTTGTACAGGATCGTTGGACATTTAGGCTTCATAATATGAAGTGTGGGATGGTGGCACAATTAAACCATAAAAGGATCTTTACTGTCCTCTCTGTCCTGTATCACACAGTGACCCTTACAGTCATAACATTGCCCTTCCAGAAAAAAAAACATATTTTGACAAAAAAAATTAATGATATCTATGAAAATGCACTCTGATGTGTTGACTACAGATAATTAAAATGCTAAGGCAAAATGCAGGAGATTTGAACAACAGAAAAGTAAAAGAAAACCTCTAAGATAAGTTTCAGAACACAAGATTTCTGTCTTATTTTTCACCAGTAGGCATAGCTATCTATTTTTCTATCATATTTCTACCTATCTTTAGAGGGTAACTTGCAAACATCAAAGCTACGTAGAATTCTCCAAGATAGCTCCCTTCAAAAAGATTCTTTGTAAATAAATTATAGGCAGGAGGCTGAAATTCCCAACTGTTATTAAGACTCTATTCAGAGTAAAATTTGATTTTTTCCCCCGTTTTGATGGCAGTAACTCAGCAGGGTTCCAAGGTACTGACTGGCTTTTGCAGAACCAAATCATTATTCAGCATCCAGGTTTATTTTGGAGGCACACCAAGAATCCTCAACCCTGAGAGGTGGCGTACCTCTCCAATTAGAGAAGAGAGCAGCTTCATTTCCCTCATGGCTGTGAAGAGCCAGGATTATCCCAGAAATGGGCAGGGAACGAAGGTAGGTGGCCAAGCACTGGTGGTAGGTTTCTGAGGAAGCTTCGTCATGAATCTTATATGTGAAACTCTAAAGTGACATATGTAATTAGTGCCTTATGGATGGAAATAAAAGAAAATGTTGAGTTCACATGAGTCTCTCTAGGATACCCTCTAGTTGTGAATTTTTTAAGTATTCTGAGGAACTTTGGAAATCTGAGCAATGGCCTTAAAGACAGATATTTGAAGTATGAGCCTGTGCTAATGAGCGATGTGAACTCAAGTCATACCATATAAGAGCATTATATTCCTTACGTACAGCTAAGACAAGCTTATTCCTGTAGGAGGATTGTGTAAGATAAACTACTATTCAGAGAAGGAGAAAATACATAGAAAGTTTTGCATCGTGGCTTTCAGAATTGGTATGATGATTATCCAATGAGGAATAATGATATATATGTGTGTGTATGTATTATATATAGCCTGTTTTGTGAAAATTGTTCTTACTAGAGGAAGATGCAACACATTTGGGGTATTACCTCCAAAACCACTTACCAGAATAATTTCAAGGAAAATTCAAGCAAATGCAAATTGACGGTCAATCTTTGCTTAGTTAATAAATCAGAAACTTATAAAATTATAAACTTAAATAAATGTCCCAGATAAAGGAATTAGATCGGATTAAGGAGGATACAATAATTTATTCAATGCAGGATCTGTGTTTAAAATTTCGGTTATCAAAAGTCACTTATGGGAAAGGGAACTATATCAAGGGCTAGAGATCCAACTTAACGGTAAGGTGCTTGCCTAACATACATGAGTCCTGTATTTAATCACCAGCAATTCAAGAGAAGCAAGAGAGTTGGGGGCACTGATCAAATCAGAATGATGCATATATTTGTTTTATTTTTAAACAGTGTTATAGAACAAATAACATAACTAATTTTAATATTTAAAAGAAACTCTTCTGTTTTCATTTGGAATCTGTGATAAAACTTTCTGACTTAAAGAAATTTGGGGAAGACAGGTTTTATTTGACTGAGGTTTCCAGCTCCCAATCCATCATTGAGGGAAGTCAGGACAAAAACTCAACAAATTTAAAGCAGAAAACATGGAGGATTCCCCTTTGACTTTCTCACAGGCTCAGAGGTTTATGGGTAGGTGGCTTTCTAATGAAACTCAGGACCAGCTGCTGGCTAAGGATTGTGTCATGCTCAGTGGGATGAACTTTTCTACATCAGTTTATAAACAAGACTCATTTTACCAGGGATTTTTAGGTTATAAAAAGATGATAGTGATAGCTACAATAGATATCTTATTATTGCTGTGTATAATAATAATAAAGTAGTATGGAGACAAGACTTCCCACACTGCAGGAAACCCTGACTGCTTTTAGGACTGGAGAGTGAGGGGGAGAGGGATTTGGGGGAGTGGGAGGGTATTGGGAGGAGAGGAGAAAGTGTAAATTTTATAAAGAAAGAAAGAAAGAAAGAAAGAAAGAAAGAATTGTATTGCTTTAGAAATACATGAACATATCTCATTTGAACTCTTGTTTCCAATATGCATATGTCTATGTGCATGTATTTAAAATATTTGATAGAATTTGAGAATTAATTATGAACAAGCACTCAATAACTTACTTTCTTACAATAATTCTTGAATTATCAATAACAAAGACACGAAGGTGATCTAGCAATATGTTCTTTTCTTTTTTATTTTGATACATGTGACATATTAGGAAGACTTTTGATAAGTGAGTGGGGAAATTATTGTATGTAATTTAAATTTATATTCTTCAACTTCACTCTTGTGTCCATAATATTGCTATTAACATCATCATCTTTTTCTTTATTGTATCACTCACAAAAATCTCAAAGATGTAAATTATGACATAAAAAGACATTTCTCTCTCAGGGTCTCTGTTTTCCTTTGGGAAATTAATGCCTTTCAGTCAAACTTGGCCATTGGCAGTTTTTAATATTCAAAAATGATGTAATACTAAAGAATGACTAGTCCACTGAACATCAGTGAAGGGATATGTTAATTTGATCTACTGCTTTAAAATATTCATAAAACATGCAGTAGAGGAGAGACATGAGGGCAGGAAGAAATGCATAGCCTGGGAAAATATTGATGATTTCTTTAAAAAGCCTTCATTTTGTTAGAATTGCATGTTTCAACTTAAAATTAACTTCATTTTTCCTTGGCAGTTTTCAGTATCTATGATCTGGACAGACCTGTGCAAGCCTGTGAAGATGATGGATGTCTCAACTGCACACTGAAAATCCAGTTGCAGAAAAATAAGTAGAAAACTATATAAGTAAAGACATCTACATCACTAGTTTAAAGACATGGGTTTAAGTCAAAATCATATTTTTCATCCCTACATTTTCCATATTCCGTGACTGACTTTGAGTCAGTGTTTCACAACTGAAAATGGGAAAAGTTGACATTAATGTGTCAGAACCCACTTTTATAATGGTCTGTTTCCATTCTATATTAAGAAAGCAGCTGATTTTTTGTTGAAGTGAGATTTTTTGCTATAAAAACAATCTGGGAATGATAAAAGAAAAAATACAAAATATTTATAAGTGTGTTATCTTTAGAAGAAACACTTTACTAAGACGAGAACACACTTTCAATAGGGATTCTACAAAATAAAGAATTCTGAGTCTCAAACCAAAGCTGTGTTTAAGCATGCTGGCCAAACATTTTCTTGTATTGCAGTTGCTTCTGTTTGCTATTTACATGTGAGTTATGTAAATACCATTGTAGCTCACTTAGTGCTTATTTAATATGGGATTGTTGTAATTTTGTGTTTTCATGTCGTCTGTGTTATGAGAAACTATTATTTTCATTGAGTGTGTATTTATCTGTATTATTTTATTTGGTTTAATTAATTTTTGCAAAAGAGAAATAAAGCTTGCCTAAAGACCAGAAGGTAAAACAAAGACACTAGAGCCAGGCAGTGGTGTCATTAAGACAAAAAGGCACCTTCCGACTCGGAGAAGATCTTCACCAACCCCTCATCAGACAGAGGTCTGATCTCCAAAATATACAAAGAACTCAAGAAACTAGACACTAAAACTCTAATTAACCCAATTAAAAATGGGGTACTGAACTGAACAAAGAATTCTCAACAGAAGAATGTCAAATGACCAAAAGACACTTAAGGTCATGCTCAAACTCCTTGGTGATCAGGGAAATGCAAATCAAAACAACTTTGAGATACCATCTTACTCCTGTCAGAATAACTAAACTCAAAAACACCAATGATAGCCTATGCTAGAGAGGATGTGGAGTAAGGGGAACACTCTTCCATTGTTGGTGGGAATGCAAACTTATACAGCCACTGTGGAAATCAGTGTGGCGGTTTCTCAGGAAACTGGGAGTCAGCCTCCCTCAGGACCAGGCAATTCCACTCTTGGGAATGTACCCAAGAGATGGCCTAACATACTACAAAAGCATTTGTTCAACTATGTTCATAGCAGCACTATTTGTATTAGTCAGATCCTGGAAACAACCTAGGTGCCCCTCAATAGAAGAATGGTTAAAGAAGGTGTGGAACATATACACATTAGAGTTTTACTCAGCGGTAAAAAACAATGACATCTTGAATTTTGCATGCAAATGGATGGAAATAGAAAACGCTTTACTGAGTGAGGTAAGCCAGACCCGAAAAGAGGAACATGGTATGTACTCAGTCATAAGTGGATTCTAGCCATAGTTAAAGGTCTTTGAGCCTATTATTCGTGATCCTAGAGAAGCTAAATAAGAAGGTGAACCTGAAGAAAATCATATAGTTATCCTTTTGGATATTGGAAGTAGACAAGAGTGCCAGGCAACCTCGGGTTCATGGGGTGTGTGGGGGTTATTGGAAGGGGAGAGGGTTAGAGAGAAGGGAGTAGGGGAGGAATGGGGAAAGCTCGGGGGATTGGGATGTGGGGGAGGGAGGAAGGATGGATATGGGATCGATCAGGGAAGTATATATCTCAACTAAGGGAGGCATTTTAGGGTTTACAAGAGACTTGATTATAAAGGGGATCCCAGGTCCAAGGAGAGATACCCAGATTGTTCTCTGGACAGAAGAGAGCGTGCCTGAACCGGCCTTGGCCCATAACCATACTGATGAATATTTTGCATATCACCATAGAACCTTCATCTGGCGATGGATGGGGACAGAGACAGTGACCCACATTGGAACACAGGACTTAACTCCCTAGGTCCAAATGAGAAGCAGAAGGAGGGAGAACATGAGCAAGGAAGTCAGGATCAGAGGGAACCTTCCTCCGATGATAGATGGAGATTGAGACAGAGAGACCCACATTGAAGCACTGGACTGAGCGCCCAAAGTCCAAATGAGGAGCAGAAGGAGGGAGAACATGAACAAGGAAGTCAGGATTGCGAAGGGTGCGTTCACCCACTGATACAAGGGGACTGATCTAATGAGAGCTCACCAAGGCCAGCTGGACTGGGACTGAATGAGCATGTGATCAAACTGGATTCTCTGAATGTGACTGACATAGGGGCTGTCTGAGAAGCCATTGATAATGACACTGGGACTGCTTTTTCTACATGTACTGACTTTTTGGGATCCTTGTCATCCTGATTGGATGCTCACCTTCCTAGACCTGGAGGGAGGGGGAAGGAATTTGAACTTCCCACAGGGCAGGAAACTCTGACTGCTCTTAGGACTTGAGAGGGAGGAGGAGAGGGAGTGGGGGGAGTGCGAGGGTATTGAGAGGAGGGGAGAAAGTGGAAATTTTTATAAATTATTAATAAAAAAAGAAAAGAAAACAATCAAAAAAAGAAAAAATAAAACCATGGTGATATGAAAAATAAATAAAATATCACTATACCAGCCTGGATATAGTAGTGCAAACTCCACAGTTTAAAATTGATCAAAATATTACTGTGGTGTTAGTTTTTTTTCTCTAGGTAATAAAAATACTGTGTATTTCCATTGCTTATGGTGATATTGGCTAAAATATAAAATAACTTTAAATTGTACCCATGTGCTTTGGCATAGAATTAGTTTGCTAAATAAACCATCACCTGGTTGAACAAAGTCATTAATCCATGAAACATCTTATTAGCTATCTACTCAGTCCCAGGCATATTTCTAAGCGGAGGTAAGAAGGATATTCGATGCCCTTTCTCATGTAATTTTTGTTTTCTCTAAGAGTTGGGTAGATATTGCCACTCATGTTGTGAAGCAAGCCTGTCAGTTGATAAATACTTAGAAAAATCACACACTTGGGTCAAAGAATTGACAACCTACTTATTAGTACTTAAAATTAAAAAGCATTTAGCATTCATTTTTTCTAACTCAACACTCATAAAATTTAATGACATTCTTATTTTACAGACTGTAAAATCAGGTCTCCTAAATCTGTAACAGCATTTTACCCGGTTCAGAAGTGAAAAGTGGAAATTCATATAATCCTGGTTTTCATTCAGTATTACACAGTTCTGTGGACTGCATAGGTATTGAAAATAAGTTTTCTATGTGCAAAACATTTCCCCTAACTGCATTTGTTTTACGAGGAAAGTAGCTATCAGAGCAGACACTTCGCTGGGAGCAGAGAATTGTTTTTGAAATCACGTTAATAAAGCAGGGCTGCTATAAGAAAAACAGCAGGTGGAGAACGGTTAAACTGTATTCCATTCTGCAATTTTAAACTCTAATAGCAGCCACTGTCCCAGACTCCCACAGCAACACCATGCAAGGCACTACAATGCCCCCTTCTTTCTTATGTAATGTAGAACATTAACACACAATCTAATGACCACAATTAAATGACCTGGCAGCGGATGTATCTTCAGTTGTGGCATACAGTACAATGAAAGAATATGGGAGGTGTACTCATTTTGGAAGAAGCAGAGGATCACAGGGGTTAAAAGTTACTGAATTTGTTTGTGATTAAAGATCGGTCACTCTGGGTTTACAATTTTACCAGAATTTAAGTCAGCTTTCTAACTGTTTCAAGATAATTTAAGAACAAAACGTTAAATGTATCTTAGCAAGTACTTTCTAGTCATAGATTCGAGTAAATAAATGTACTTTTTGTATCATTAATCCTTCAGATGTTTTATAGTGGAAGACATGAAAACTCACTCAACAGGTAGGTATGTTGGAAACTGATGTTGAAAACTTTTAAACATTACCAAGCTGTGCTTGCTTAATGTCATAAGCACAGTTTTTTACATGTATGAATGAAAATATATTGACTCATGTCAGTTAGCAATGATGTATATGTTGAATTAGTCAGTGATATGTTACTTTAGCAAATACCTGAAGAAATAACTCAGGAGCTTAAGGGTCCACTTTCTGTGGCTGGTGCCCCCAATGCCTATAGGCTTCAGACAAGAGGAAACCATCATGGAGGAATCTGTCCCTCGTAGAATACCCAGTAAATACAGAGAGGGAAGAACAGTACAGGGACCAGGTATAACCTTGCAGGGTATACCCTCTGTAACCATTTTTTTTCTCTCTAAAGTAGGTTTCACCACCTACTTTCTTTTTTCAATAATGCTAACATATTGAGCATAAGTCAAAAAATCAATCCACTAATGAAGTAATAATTACCTTGATTAAATAATATGTACCAGCTGGGGATCAGGCCTTTAGTACATCAGTCTTTGATGGTGGTACAGCATTTCAAGTTCAAACTGTAGGGGGGGGGGGGCTCTTGTGAGAGAAATCACACATCATTCATTCAGTTGAGTCATTAAATAGGCCTAAAATGCAGAATGCATAGAAGGCTGAAACTAACTGGGGCTAATAATACAAAGGAAGCAGCTAGTCCTGTGTGACCTTGACAAGTGAATTTTTCTTTCCATGTGACAAGAATGTCTTTACACTTGACCTTAGGGAAGTTTGGGTACTATCATTGACTATAATGCCATATCACAAATACTATTCCTTACTACATCCTTCCTGTAAGATATTTTAGGCTCCCTGACTTGTATTCTTTTCAGTATGATATTGAATAATGCCAAAGCACACACTGTAAATTGTTGGTGGATGGCCTGCTTGTTTGTTCCGGCTGCCCGGGTAGTTTAGCCCCGAAATAATCACACAAAATCTGTATTAATGAAATTACTGCTTGGCGCATTAGCTCTAAGTTCTTATTGGATAACTCTTTTATCTTAGTTTAACCCATTTCTAGTAATCTGTGTATCACCATGAGGTCGTGGCCTACAAGCAAAGTTTCAGTAAGTCTGTTTCTGGTGATGGCGGCTCCATGACATCCCCTGACTCAGTCCTTCTTTCTCCCAGCATTCAATCCAGTCCTCCCTGCCTACCTAAGTTCTGCCCTATAAACAGGCCAAGGCAGTTTCTTTATTCATTAACACTAATCACAGAGGGGACTCCCACAGTAAATTACTAATACTCTTTGTTTCTACCAGCAGTCATCATAGAATGCAATCAACAGTTGTTATGTGAATTTTTATGACAGGCCTTGTTTGTCTCTGTTTTATCTTCCTACAAAGGAGGATCTGAAATGAGGATTTGATTGAAAATAGTTTGATTTGCTGACAATACTAGGAGAGAAAACCGTGAGGATTGGTAAATAATAAAAGGCAGAAAAAGCCTGGTATCAGACACAAACATGAGTCTGACCTCTAGGGAATGATAGAGTATGATACCAATATGACCATGAAAGCTTTCCTGCCTAAGGAAGAAGAAATTTAGACATCAATTACAAGCTCTTAATAGCTGCAAATAAATCCTGCTTTGAAGGTAGGGACTTGTACCATAGCAAATGCTTAGTTGGAACAGGTTCAGTAGCCAGATAAATCCCTAAAACAAGTGTTGATAGTTACAATTTAGAAAGCCATTCCTGTGAAAATTTGGCAGAATCTATCAACAAATAGGATGAAAGTTAACAGCGTCTATGTCATATGTTTTTATAACTCCAAGAAGCCAGTAACAGCATTGCCTCAAAGACTTTTTTATTTATTTATTAAAAATTTCTACCACCTCCTATTTCGCTCCCACTTCCCCCACACCCCTCACCCTTCCTCTCCACTCCTAAGAGCAGTCAAGGTTCCCTGCACCGTGGGAAGTCCAAGTCCTCCCCCCCTTCATCCAGGTCTAGGAAGGTGAGCATCCAAACAAACAAGGCTCCCACAAAGCCAGTCCAAGCTGTAGAATCAAAACCCAGTGCCATTGTCTTTGGCTTCTCAGTCAGCCCTCATTGGCAGCCACATTCAGAGAGTCTGGTTTGATCACATGCTCCATCAGTCCCAGTCCAGCTGGCCTTGGTGAGCTCCCATTAGATCAGTCCCAGTGTCTCAGTGGGTGGACGCACCCCTCGCGGTCCTGACTTCCTTGCTCATGTTTTCCCTTCTTCTGCTCCTCATTTGGACCTTGGGAGCTAAGTCCAGTGCTCCAATGTGGGTCTCTTTCTCTATCTCCATCCATCACCAGATGAAGGTTCTATGGAGATATGCAAGATATTCATCAGTGTGGCTATGGGACAAGGCCAGTTCAGGCACCCTCTCCTCTGCTGTCCAAGGAACAAGCTGGGGCATCTCCCTGGACCTGGGAACCCCTCTAGAGTCAAGTATCTTGTCAACCCTAAAATGGCTCCCTTAATTAAGATACCTACTCCCCTGCTCCCATATTGAGATACCTGTCAGAATAGCTAAAGTCAAAAACACCAATGATAGTCTATGCTGGAGAGGATGTGGAGTAAGGGAAACACTCTTCCATTGTTTGTGGGAATGCAAACTTATTCAGCCACTTTGGAAATCAGTGTGGCAGTTTGTTATGAAACTGGGAGTCAACCTACCTCAGGACGTAGCAATTCCACTCTTGGGAATATACCCAAGAGATGCCCAATCATACTACAAAAGCATTTGTTCAACTATGTTCATAGCAGCACTATTTGTAATAGTCAGAACTTGGAAACAACCTAGGTGCCCTACAATAGAAGAATGGATAAAGAGGGTGTGGCACATATACACTTTAGAGTTTTGCTCAGAGGTAAAAAACAATGACATCTTGAATTTTGCATGCAAATGGATGGAAATAGAAAACACTTTACTGAGTGTGATAACCCAGACCTAAAAAGATGAATATGGTATGTACTCACTCATAAGTGGATTCTAGCAATAAATAAAGGACATTGAGCCTATAATTCATGATTCTAGAGAAGTTAAATAAGAAGGTGAACCCAAAGAAAATCATATAGTTATCCTCTTGGATATTGGAAGTAGACAAGATTGCCAAGCAAAAGTTGAGTGCCTGGGGGTGGGGTTGGGGTGGGTGTAAGGGGAGATGTGGAGGGAGAAGGGAGAAGGGGAGGATTGGGGAGAGCTTGGGGGAATGGGATGCCTCAAAGTTTTGAGGAAAGAAACATTCTAAGAAGTTAGTTTAATCACTCAAGGTCATACAACCTCTGAGGGAGTCCTCCCTTTCAATTTCAGGTGAGAGATTAACTTATTTCTCACATATATACTCCTTTGAAGAGTAAGTTGCAAACATTGTCTCCCTCTGAGCACTCCCCAAGTGTCTAATGGAATATTATGTTACAGAATGGAGATATCTTATAGTGTTTTATTGAATGGTAGCATGATAATATGAAATCCCCCAATAAAATAAAATAAAGGTCCCTTAGGATTTGTTGGATTGAGTCAGTTCACAATTGTATCTCTGCATGAGTCAACCTAAAGAAGAGGGGAATAACTAGCTAGTATATGTTAATGAAAGACAGAGTTCTCCTACTCAATCTGGCTTTCAGATAGTTTATCAAACTGTCTTAGAGTCTCATAACTATTTTGAGTTCAATCAATTACCTTTGACTTGTTTAAGCTAGGTTAAAAGTCTCTACTTGGTAGGTTTCATAGAACCCTTGGCCTTCAAAGGACAGACAATACGCAGAAAACAAAAACTGCAGAAAGCATAGAGAGATGGAAAGTGACACCAGGTAATAAAATTTGTTATTTTTGAGACCAAGACACTTTCAAGTGCATTCAAATGATACGGGGTAAACCAATTTTATTAAGATGAAAGTGTGAGATCTAAGATCAAATTAATATCATTGAGCCAGTTTGTGAGGGCTTCGGGGTCCCAGGTTTAGATATTTTGATTCTCCCTTTCCTTTCAGACCTTTGTTTCCTTAAATGAATGGACAACATTCACTTCTTTGCAGTCACTATCATTATTATTACTTCTACTATGCTATCCTTGATACTATCTGTGTGATTCGCAATCATTATAAAACAATCTAATTCATACTGTACAGATTTAGAAAAAGGAGAAAGAGCCAATTTAGTGAATACAAAACCTTCATAAATCCATCTTCCCAAATTACATTTCAGTTTAATTACTAAATATAAACATATAACATAGGCGTAAAAACAGTTTTTACATGTATTAAACCACTGTTTTTTAATTCATTTTTTAAAATCTTGAGGCAGGGTCCCAGTGTGTCTTTAATACAAGCATTTGACTCATGGCTTCTCTCTGTGCTCCAAGTCCTAGGATTATAAACATGTACCATCAGATCTTTGCAAATCTGTATTTCCTTGTTGGTGTACTGTGAATAAATTTCTGTCCATGATTTAAGTCCAGATAATCATATCTATACTTGTGTGCATAGATAAAAAAGTTCTGTGAAACTTCCCAAATCATCAAAATCTCACCATGGGAACAAGTATAATGTTTATGATCGGGACAGTCAATTGTTTCTCAACTCGGTCTATTTCATCCTTGTAAACATAGGTCTTTTGAAAGGAACCAATTTGACTAGAGAATTTAGGATTGCCACTAAGAGTTTCAAAGAGCCAGAGTCTTGACACCATTTACCACAAGCACTATGCTTTTTCTAGCTTTGATTAAACTCCCCAGTCAGAGTCTCGCATATTTATCTGAAGCCATCATTATCATTCTATTAAGTCTTCTTAATTTTAGTGACTAGATTTTTAACAAAAACTACAACAAAGAAAAACCCAAAACATTTCTTGATCCTGTCAACCATGTAGAACACACAGTGTGGGTGCTGATCAGCAGTCATTTAAATACTGGGCGAAGTGTCATGGTCCCACAAAAGAATAAATAGATAAATAAATAAATATTTAATTAGCAACAAATCCTTATTAAAGTAAAAGTATACTTTTGAATACAGTTGACTTCCTCTCAATTTATTGAAAAATTCGTTAAAGGATGATAAACAATCTGAGTCCTTTATATTGATATATTCAAAATTCTAGCCTTAGAATTTCATGCTGGAGATACCAAATCAACTCTAAGTTTTACACACAAGTATGACTGTGTCCATGTTACTTTCAGTTAAAATATGTGACACAGCAGTAGACGAACAGACATCACTCAATTCTACACTAATGAAAACTATTTTACTAACAATAATAGAAACAAAAGAGTCCATTCATACAGGTATTGAATGACACACCCATCATCCTTTTCATTTTTTAAAGAAATTTTAATACAGAGTTCATAAAGTTTGTCAGCAGGCCTGTGTATCTAAGTCAGGTTCTGAACTTGTGTTCCCTTTGTCTCAGCCTCCCGAGTGTCAGGAGTTAGAGCCTTACACCACAAGCCTCAGTTTGACCTTAAGTTTTTAAGGTTAGATGAGGCCACCACAGTAGAATCAGCATGAATGGTACTAGTGTTAGAAAATGGGTCAAGAGAATGTCTCCAATGTGGGTCTCCGTCTGTATCGCCATCCATCGTCGGATGAAGGTTCCCTCTGGTCTTGCCTTCTTTGCTCAAGTTCTCTTTCGCTCTGCTTCTCGTTTGGACCTAGGGAGTTAAGTCCAGTCTTCCAATGTGGGTCTCTGTCTCTATCTCCATCATCGCCAGATGAAGGTTCTGGCACTCTTGTCTATTTCCAATCTCCAGGAGGATAACTACATGATTTTCTTCAGGTTCACCTTCTTATTTAGCTTCTCTAGGATCATGAATAATAGGCTCAAAGACCTTTAATTATGGCTAGAATCCTCTTATGAGTGAATACATAACATATTCCTCTTTTTGGGTCTGGCTTACCTCACTCAGTAAAGCATTTTCTATTTCCATCCATTTGCATGCAAAATTCAAAATGTCATTGTTTTTTACCGTTGAGTAAAACTCTAATGTGTGTATGTTCCACACCATCTTTAACCATTCTTCTGTTGAGGGGCACCTAGGTTGTTTCCAGGTTCTGGCTATTACAAATAGTGCTGCTATGAACATAGGTGAACAAATGCTTTTGTGGTATGATAGGGCATCTGAGCCCCCCAAGGTCCAAATGAGGAGCAGAAGGAGGAAGAACATCAAAAAGGAAATCAGGACCGCGAGGGGTGCGATCACCCACTGATACAAGGGGACTGATCTAATGAGAGTTCACCAAGGCCAGTTGGACTGGGACTGAACAAGCACATGATCCAAACAGATTCTCTGAATGTGGCCGGATTCTCTGAATGTGGCTGGCCCGGAGTCTTTCTGAAAAGCCATTGACAATGACACTGGGACTTGTTTCCTCTGCATATACTGGATTTTTGGGATCCAGTCTGTTTGGATACTCACCTTCCTGGACCTGGAGGGAGGGGGAAAGAACTTGAACTTCCCACAGGGCAGGAAACCCTGACTGCTCTTAGGGATGGAGAGGGAGGAGGAGCGGGAGTTGGGGAAATGGGAGGGTGTTGGGAGGAGGGGCAGAAATGGAAACTTTTATAATTTAATAAACTTTGAAAAAAATAAAATAAAATAAAATATGATTGACAGAATACAGAAAAAACGAGAATGTCTCCATACTTCCTACTCTATGGAACAGGAAGGAGGCCTTCTGCAAACACAAATTCCCAGCACCACTGTCATGCTTTTGGACTTCCCAGTATGTAGAACTCTATAGAATGTTTGTTAGTTAAGCTCTCAGGTGATTCTAATGTTATATTGCAGCCGTTACTGACTAGGACAGGCAATACAGAAAAATTGAAAAATCAAACCGTCATGGAATAATGAGGAGGTTGATATGAATTGACTCTTGGAAGCTAAAAGACCACTAGAGACACCTGTGGATGAGTGGCCTCAAGAATGAGGAAGTATCCTCATTTGTGCATTTTCCAGGAGATTGTGTCTTCAACACAGGTATGTAGATAGGGCACACGAATTAGCGAACATTTCCCTAGAGGAATGAAAAGTGAATACAAGTGCATAACTCCTGACATATGTGGATTCCATATTCTACTGAAAGTAATCCTGGTAGTTGTTTAAACATTTCTGAGTCGATCCTGCTTGCTGTCATCCATGAATGCAAATTGTGCATGGAATGAATAGAGCAAAGAATTCACTCAATTCTTCCAATATAGAAGTTCTTTCTCCTGATACTTGTTTAAACATTTCTGAGTAGATCCTGCTTCCTGTCATCCATGAATGCAAATTGTGCATGGAATGATTAGAGCTAAGGATTCACTCAATTCTTTCTGTATAGAAGTTCTTTCTATGTGTGATGAAGGAGTTGTCAATCTAGCTTCAACAAAAAAAAGAAATAACAATGAAATACATGGTGACATATGCAAATTATTCCCTATATTCAAGAAAAGTAGTTTTCTACAGTGTAGTTTTGTTTCTATAATATATATTTAATTTAATATTGACTATAAATTTATATTCATTTAAATATCTTTATATAATATATTTTGCTCATATTTTACCTTTTTCAATTATACTAGATCCTCCTTGTTTCTCTATATTCTGCAAATGTACAATAATTGATAAGCTGTGCTATCTATACTCATACATTAAATATGATTGAACTTTTTTGTAATAAAAAACAAGTTCTCTTAGTGTAGGTTTCTATTATTGTGAGAAAACACCATGACATAAAAGCAAGTTCAGGAGGAAAGGGTTTATTTGGCTTACACTTTCATATCACTGTTTATAATATAAGGAAGTCAGAACAAGATCTCAAATGGCACAGGAACATAGATACAGGAGTTGATGCAGAGAACATGGAGAACTCTTGCTTACTAGTTTGTTCCAGGTGGTCTGCTCACCCTACTTTCTTAGAGAACCCAGGACCACCATCCCAGGGATGGTACCACGCACAATGAGATAGACCTGCCCTCATCAACCACTAATCAAGAAAATGGCCAACAGAATTGCCGATAGACCAACCTTAATGAGGCACTTCCTTAATTGAAGTTACTTATTTTCAGATGACTTTAGCTTGTGTCAAGTATGACATAAAAGTATTCAGTGCACCAGGTCAGCACAAAGAGAAATTAATTTTAATAGTTAAATGTGACTACACTTATTAATAAATTTAAAAGAGTAATATGATCCTGTTCTCATTGTACCATGTTATTTTCATATTGAATCACTTAGTTGCTCCATTCAAAGGAGGAAACATGATAATAAGAAACAACAAGAGAAAAATCTGATCTTTAACAAGACTTGTTCCTTTCCTCATTCATTTCAATTTATTTCTTTATTTATTTGACACAAGGTTTTACTATGTTGCTCAGGAAAGGCTTTGGACTGGTATTAAATGTACATATGAAGTCTGGCTATTAATTATTTGTCAATTTGTAAGGAAAGTCTTCAGTGTTCATTAATTTCATTAACTCTGAGTTAATTTAGCCAGTGGCTATTCCTCAATTGCCTTTACTAAATACATAATATGTATGAACTGTTAAAAAATAACGCTAACTTAGTTAGTTACTCAAGATAGTGACATAAACCTCTGAAAAAAAGTTTCCCTTTCTTTTATTTTACTTTCTGATTTTTTTCTTTTTTAGTGAAAATAGACCTTTTTTTCTCACATAGTACATCCTGATTATGGTCTCCCCTCCCTCTACTTCTTCCAACCCCTCCCCACTTTCCACTCCTTTGTGGATGCACTCACTTTCTGTCTCCTAGAAAACAAACTAACTTTTACGGGCTAATAACAAAAATAGTATAATAAAACAAAAACTGACATATCAGAACTGGATAAAACTAACAAATAGAAATTTAGATCCCAATAAAAGACAAAGGAAATGAAGACCCACTTGTTAGCACTCGTAATAATCCCAGAATATCTGTAAATTGGGTATCTATAACATGAAATGAGCAAAGACAGTATAAATAAAATTAATTAGATAGAATTTTTAAAAACAAGTGTCCAGACATGATATTATGAGACAAGGAACCTCTCAAAGTGATTTGATTTTACTGTCTGTTAGATATCTACTGCTGGACACACAGTTTATTCTTAAGAATAGTTTATTTCTGTAATTGACTGTGAACAAGCAAATGAGATAATGGATTGCTTTCATAACAGCCAGAATTTCTCTCTTTGCAATATAGTTGTATAAATAAGTGGCCCCAAAAATTCTACCAGAGAACTCCTACATCTGATAAACATCTTCAGAAATGTGGTGGGATGTAAGACTAACTCAAAAAAAAATAAGTAGCCCTTCTGTATAAAAATGATTCAAGGGCTGATAAAGAAATCATAGAAACAACATACTTTACAATAGCCACAAGGAATATAAAATACTTGGAGTTAGCTCTAATCAAACATGTGAAAGATCTGTATGACAAGAACTTTAAGACTTTGAATAAAGAAATTGAAGTAGATATCAGAAAATGGAAAGATCTCCCATGTTGATGGATAAATAGGATTGGCATAGTAAAAATGCCAGTATTATCAAAAGCAGTTCAATGCGATTCCTATCAAAATCCCAATAGAATTTTTCACAGACCTCAAAAAAAGTCCTCAGTTTTATATGGAAAAACAAAAAAGTCAGGATAGCTAAAACAATCCTGTACAATTAAAGAACTGCCAAAAGCATCATCCCTGACTTCATGCTCAACTATAGAGCTGTAGTAACAAAAACAACTTGGTATTGGCATAAACACAGACATGTGAATCAATGGAATCGAATCAAAGTCCTGGACATAAATCCACACACCTATGAACACTTGATATTTTACACAGAAGCTAAAATTATACAATGGAAAAGAGAAACATCTTCAGTAAACGGTGCTGGTGTAACTGGATGTCAACATGTAGAATGCAAATAGGTCCATATCTATCACCCAGCACAAAATTCAAGTCCAAGTGGATCAAAGACCTTAACACACATATAGTTACACAAAACATGATAGAAGAGAAAGTTGGAAATAGTCCTGAATGCATTGACACAGGAGACCACTTCCTGAATATAACACCTGTAACATAGACACCGAGATTAACAACTAATACATGGGACCTCCTGAAACTGAAAAGCTTCTGTAGGCAAAGGACACTATCAATATTCACCAAACTCACATCTGACATAGGACTGATCTCCAAAATATATGAAGAACTCAAGAGACTGGACATTGAAATACCAAATAATCTAATTTAAAAATGGGATACTTATCTAAACAGAGATTTCTAAAAAGAAGAATCTCAAATAGCAAAAATACTCTTAAATAATTGTTCAACATTCTTAGTCATCAGGGAAATGCAAATCAAAACAACCCTGAGATACCATTTTACACCTGCCGAAATGACTAAGACCAAAAACATTGATGACTGCTTTTGTTGGAGAGGATGTGGAGTAAGGGGAACACTTCTCCACTGCTAGTAGGAGTGTAACCTAGTACAGCCGCTTTGGAAATCAATAATGTAGTTTCTCAGAAAAATGGGAATCAATCTACCTCAAGACACAGCTGTGTCAATTTTTAGTATTTACCCAAAGAATGCTTAACTATATCGCAAGGACACTTGATCAACTTTGTTTATAGCAGACTTATTCATAATAGTCAGAACCTAAAAACAGTCTACATGACCCACAACAAAGAATGGATAAGGAAAGTAAAGTACATTTACACAATTGAGTATTACTCAGCTGTAAAATATAATGACTTCTTGAAACTATAAGTCAGCCACATTTAAATGTTTTCCTTTATAAAATTGTTATGGTCATAGTGCCTCTTCACAACAATAAAACCCTACTGAAGACATTTTCCTTGATAACAAGGTGTGTTTCTTGGATACAACAGAAAGATGGATCATGTTTTCCCATTGATTCTCCTAGCTTGTGTCTTTTTATGAGGAATTTAAGACCATTGATGTTAGGAGATATCAATAAACTGGTTTATTGATTCTTGTTATTTTTTTTAATTTATCTATTTGTTTATAAAAATTTTCACTTCCTCCTCTCCTCCCCATACCCTCCCATTCCCCTCACTCCCTCTCCTCCCTCCCCCACTCCCTCCCCTCTTCCCTCTCCAGTCCTAAGAGCAGTCAGGGTTTCCTGCCCTGTGGAAAGTTCAAGTTCCTCCCCTCTCCCTCCAGGTCTAGGAAGGTGAGCATCCAAACAGACTAGGATCCCAGAAAGCTAGTATATGCAGACAAAACAAGTCCCAGTGTCATTGTCAATGGCTTCTCAGTCAGCCCCCATGTCAGTCACATTTAGAGACTCTGGTTTGATCACATGCTCGTTCAGTCCCAATCCAGCTGGCCTTGGTGACCTCTCATTCGATCAGTCCCCTTGTATCAGAGGGTGAACGCACCCTACATGGTCCTGATTTCCTTTTTCATGATCTCTCTCCTTCTGCTCCTCATTTGGACCTTGGGGGCTCAGTCCACTGCTCCAATGTGGGTCTCTGTCTCTATCTCCATCTATCGTCAGATGAAGGTTCCCTCTAGTCCTGCCTTTCTTGCTCACGTTCTCCCTCCTTCTGCTTCTCATTTGGACTTAGGGAGTTAAGTCCAGTGTTCCAATGTGTGTCTCTGTCTCTATCTCCATCCATCGCCCAATGAAGGTTCTATGGTGATATACAAAATATTCATCAGTATGGTTATGGGCCAAGGCCAGTTCAGGTATGCTCTTCTCTGCTGCCCAGGGAACAATCTGGGGACCTCTCCTTGGGCCTGGGAACCCCTCCAGAATCAAGACTCTTGCAAACCTAAATTGGCTCCCTTAGTTGAGATATATACTTCCCTAGTCCCATATCCATCCTTCCTCCCTCCCCCCATCCCATTCCCCCAAGCCATCCTCAATTCTCCCCCTCTCCCTTCTCTCTAACCATCTCCCCTTACTTTTACCCCCACACCCCACCCCCCTGCACCCAAGTTTGCCTGGCAATCTTGTCTACTTCCAATATCCAAGAGGATAACTATAAGATTTACATGTTCACCTTCTTATTTAGTTTCTCTTTGTTGTTGTTCTTGATGTCGTCATTGTTGTTCTTGGTGGTGGTGGTGGTGGTGTGTGTGTTTCCTTTCTTTTGATTTACTAGTCTTGATTATTTTAATTATGTTTTCTTGGGTATTGTTAAACATTTTATAATGTAATTTTCCTTGTAGTGATTTTACTGGACTTAATGCATAGAAAGATATTATTTAAATTTGATTTTGTCATGGAATATCTTATTTTCTCCATCTATTGTGATTTAAAATTTTCCTAGTAATAATAGTGTGTGATGATATATGTGAGCCACTGGAGATGAGGGCAGGAGTGGAGAAATCAAGGCTAAAAGCCAGAGTCTATTACAGAGCTGAGGATAATACTGGGGGCATTGGTCTTGAAGTGGAGGGAGAGATGCAGGACTGTAGTTAGGTCACCTGATTCCCTGGTTGAAGTGGTCTGAGAGTTCACCAAGAAGGCCTGTTGGAGTTGGGTACTGAAATAAAGCAGTAAGTTGGGGAAGGAATCTTAGAGGAGAAAAATCTGTATGATCCACTGTAAATGGAGGCAGGGAGACAAAGGGGCCTGCTCTGGGCCCTTTGCTGCAGACTGGGAATGAGACTGGGGGATTGGATTTGGAGGAATGGACAGGGATGTAATGATATGTAGTTATTGTACCTGCTTCCCTAGTTGGAATGACCTCTCAACATTTTTTTTAAAGAAGACACCTGTGTTTTCAACACAGAGTTTCACTGTGTATTCCTGGATGGCCTGAAATTCACTATGTCAACCAGGCTGATCTTGGATACAATGAAATCTGCTTTTCTCTCTTCCCAAGTCCTGGGCTTAAGGTGAAACCCACCATATCTGGTGAAATAAAATACTTCCTTTGTTTTTCTCAAACAAGAAACTTTCTTGCTATAAACAAATTTAAAAGGCAGAAAGAATTCTTTTCCCTGACACTGTGGGATGCAGCAGAATGGATAATTATACCTCTGAGCCCTGAAGCATGAGTGGGCATGACAAATATTGGCACACACAGAGATATTCTTGGGAATCCATCATGTCAAACCTTTTCTATGTTCAGGAGCTATTCAAGTTTCTTGAAAATCTTGGAGCATTGATAAAATCAGGATACTAGCTGTATGGATGTCCATACATGTTGCAATAAGTCTCACTCAGCACAATTAATGTCTCTGTACATATATCTCTGGACAAGTAGAGGAACAGATGATTACAAGGAATCTCTGTAGAAGCTTCTGTGGAAGGTAGAGAATGCTGACTCTGTCTGGAGAACATCTTATTGGATGATGAGAGCATGGTTATGATAGATTTGGAAAACAGGGTGAGGAGGAATTGACAGCTGGGAGATCAGTAGGCAGAAACCTGCATGAAAATGACAGCAGACTATACAGAAGACGAGGGATGGTATTGTTTGAAGGAGGAAAAGCTGGGTGAGTGGGTCTCAGAAATGCCACACATTGTATCATCGCTGATCTAGGAGCACTGAAAACGGACTAGAAGTTGTTTAATGCCAGCCATGCATCTCACAGAATGATATGCTATGTTTTTAACAAGAGAGAAAGATAAGGACATTTTATTTACTTATGTTGACATGAATAAATAGCTGTTTCCTCAGTGAAAGGAGAACCCATCACAGATTGAAGGGAGGTGCAATTCTACATCCTGCCTTTGAGTAACACATGGTGTCTTTCTTTGGATTCTACCCAATTCTTTGGGATTTTTAAAAATCTTTTAATATTAGCAGAATAGTAGAACTATTCATAATACTAGAATGCTACAGCTAATACCAGTTGTTATTATTCTATAAATGTTTGCTTCTGAGAAGCAAAGAGAGTAATATGGTTTCCTAACACTGTTCAGGGCAGTTTAATGATGCTCTAAGGACAAATACCAACCATGCGACTTTATTTTATTTTATGTTATTTGATTCCAACCACAGGTGTCAAGAAATATGGACCTTGAAGAGGTCAGTTTGTTCACTCTCACATCTGATACCAAAATTTCATTATCCCCTCAAATACTATTATTGAGTTGAGAAGTGTGTTTTGCTTGAATACTGAAGTCAAATGAATCAAGGTTTCCCTGGAGCATTCTGTTTCTGATTGTGTGGGAAATGTAATTTTGAGAACTATGTACCTAAGACTGAGGAAAGCCTTTTCCTTTATCACAAATGTCTGCCTCACCTACCAACTGTTCCAATAAACTGTGAGTTCTTTTACTTACCTCTATCCACCAGGCTCAATGGATTAACCGAAGCTTTTCTCTCCATCTGCCATCTCTATTAGCTTCTGCTGGGTAGGTGCTCAGTGTGACTGGGCAACATCCACCTGCTCTGAACATGCAGAACTTGCCAAGAGGCAAATAAGCAGTCTAAGAGGCAGAATTTTTATTTACTAACCAGTTTTACTATATGTTTGCTATGATAATTACATTATCGTATTCCTAAGTACTGTGCCATAGCATGCACAATACAATAACAATAGAGATATTTGTTTGGAAATAGTAATAAATATTAACTAGGGAAAATATGGCAAATGATGAGGAGGGTATTTGAAAGTGGAAATACTCATATGTATATATATATATATATATATATATATATATATATATATATATATAATGAGCTGGCAATCAGAATACATATGTGTTGCTATGAAGAAGAAGATGCAGGTAAGTGGCACTTTCACTTCCTGGTTAAGTCTGTTGTTTTCAGAGCTCTCAGCTCAAAAGACTGTGTGGTCTGCAGATTCCCTTAAAGAGGACTGACATAGGTGGGTCTTGACATCATCTCTGATATTACAGTTTCTATTAGCACTGATATGTGCCTTATGCAGTGACGACTTCTCAATAACTCAGGGACTAGCTGCCTTTAATTCTTTGCTCATTGAATCCATTTTTCTACTGGTTATCCTTGGGAACATCTGAGTCAACTAAACATATTCAAATCCTATTCTCGGACTTCCTTCTGGTAGGGTCATAACTCAGATTACCCTAACAAACTACAAACAGAAAACTTTTTTCTTTTTCACTGTATCAGTTCTACAAATTGAAAACCAAAATCAAGGAGCCATTGTATCATGAGTTTGGTCATAGCCCTTTCTTAGTTTGTAGATAACAGTTTTAATTGTGCTCTTATGTGACACTAAGAGCTCTCTATTTTTGTATGAAACCATTCATCTTATTTGGGGAGTCCTGCATATTTGATAATACTACTCTCAGTAACTTCTCAAAGTTATATACCCCCTTTAATTATATAAAGCCCAAGGACTTCAGTACATAAGTTGTATTGTGGTATCATCAAATTCATAGAATTTTGTCTCTGAGACCCAAACTTTAAGTGAGTTTCATATGCGAACTTATTCTGTCCCCATAGTCTCATTATTTAACTATTTCTACCAACTCTAATGTCAGAAGCATAAGAGACGGTACAAAGAAAGTACTGAACTACTCTAATCTGTGGGTAGCGAGAAAGGTTTATTGTGGATCAAGCTGCCAAGGTCACCTCTTGGATGGGGAGCACAGAGAAAAGTACAATTACAAAAAAAAAAAAAAAAAAAAAAAACCCAAGCAGATATAGGACAATCAGCAAAGTGGGGATCAGAGCTGACATAGATGGGAAACTTGGCACCCTTGCTTGAGTGAGGTAGCTGGACTTTGGAGAAATTTAAGGGAGGTTCGCTGAAGATTAAGGGTAGTTCTTGTCAGACAGAAACCTGCCTTAGAATATCTGTTTTCTCGTAAACAGAACCCCAATTTTAGGCTTATTAACATTAGAACAATCCTTGTCTGCCCATTCAAGGTCCATCTATTTAGGACAGTGTTACATGCACTTCCATTTTGGAGTAAGAGGTACTTTGGACTGAACATAAAATACAACTTATCAGACAGGGAGGAATATGGAGATTAAATTTATTGAGACAAAATTCTTCTTCAACTATGAATCTATTAAAAAACACGAATCAACTATTTACAGAAAGAAATAGGCAGAATGCATATAAACACTTTTTAAAAAATAGGAGTCTGGGAGAGAAAGGAGACAAGGTTGCAAGCTCCTCAACATGTTGCCCTTGGCAAAGCATTCAGTAGCTGTAAGGAACAGTGCTTCCTTTCCAGCTCCGGCTCTAGATTCACTATGACAGCAGCCTCATTTCTTTAAGCATGTGTAGGAGAGACTGCCCCTGGGCTTCAGGAGTCCCATGGTCAAGATTTGCCAAAAAGTCATCTGAGCATCTGATAACCATGGGTAACTCTCAGAGGCAATTCCCCTTCTTTGGGTAATTGCAAGCATTTACAGCTGAACGGCTCTGTGGGCCAGATCTCTAGGATCTAAGATGGATAACAAACATCCTTTATTTTCTGCATACAGCTTTGCTCAAATTTATAATTTCAATTTTATAATGTCATCTCTTTTCCCAACTTTTGTTAAAGTAGTTGATAAATGTAGGGCGCCAAGGCGCCACAACCCTGCCGTCATTTCCTGCCTCCCAAGCAGCCTCGGCCCCGCCCCGAGGCGCTTGGCGCCCTTTCCAGAATGGCACGATCCAGCCGCCAATCTTGAGCTGACGCATAAGATCAGGAGCGGCCAGAGCCATTCAGACTCGGACACATCTCAGGCTTTGTTCTGCATGGCTTATAAGCCCTGAGCGCCAGGGTTCGGGGTCCTTCGCCATCAACCTCAAGCTGTGCGCTCCCAATAAAAGTACATTCTGAGAAGAATCCTGTTGTGGTCGTCTCTTCTGCTGGCGAATGCGGCATGCCACAGATAAAGAATGCCTATGGTCTCCTTAGCCAATGGTTCTTTTAAATGAATTGCATTTGTTCTTTGATTATTTTATTACTATCTATAATGAATTCTGATTATTCTCACCCTTTACACACTTTTATTTTTCTCCCACCACTGTTAATACCCTCTAATACTATCAGGAGGAATTCTCTTCCACAGACTGTAGGGGGCATAATATGATCAAAATGCATTGTGTAATGCATGTCTGAATGTCTCAGGTTAGATAAAAGAATATTTTTAAAAGCTGTTTTCCTGGGAGGATGGCTCAGTCATTAATACCATTTCTTTCTTTTCTGGGGGACCCATGTTCTATTCCTAGCACTCCTGTTAGTAAACTCATAAGGATTAGGGTAAAACCTCTGGCTGTGAACTTCAACAAACTTGTCTAAATATGATAATTAAAGGATGAATTATGGTGTAAAGCAGAGTGGCCAACATGAGAACAGATGAGGGATGCCACAGCTACCATGTCTGTTGTCCAAATCTAGTTATTTTTAAATATTTGTAGTTTATCACCTCAATGAAAACAGAGAATACACATGCTTAAAATGGGATTCTAATTTATTTCCAGTGAACCCCATCACTATAGACTGGTTTTGGAACCCAGAAAACATGAGACACATACAATGGTGCTTGTGTCCTTACCTTGATAACCCTTTCTGAATACAAAGAAAAACTAACTTTTCAACCATTCACAAGACCAAATAACTAAGTTAATGTAGGATGTAAGGGGTGGAAGAAATGGATGCACTATGTGTTCAGGTAAATGCCTGCATGGCCAGCTTTGTTCATGGGAGTCATCCCTGTAGAGGAAAGGAAGAAATGCAAAAGATACACAAGAAGAGATTGCAGAAAAGGAGCAGACAGAAGGAGATAGTGGTGTGCAGAGAGCTTGGCTGATTCCTTATCTCCAGACTAATATGGTCATTAACAGGTATCCTTGGTTGTGGCAGAGGTCAGGTTCACAGAAATCATGGACAAGATTGCTTTCACATCACCCTTAGCATCACTAGGTATAAACCAGTTTGTTATTCCCTGTAGACTTAGGGCGTCTTTTAGAATTCTGAATTTAGACAGTTTATGACTATAAATACTTAATTAGCTTCTTTGAAATATAGAGCTTCGCTCAGTCTCTTCAGTTTTATAATATAAAAACATCCTTCTTGGGGAAAGCCGTCATCTTAAACCTAATGAACAGGAACATATTGGCCCCATGTCTCAGTGCCTCAGATTCTGAGTTTGACTCTAGAACTTGTCACTAAACACAGACGGCAAAATAACATCTACCAGCTTGTTCCCGACCCTTCTGTAGCATTATGCACTCAACTCACATAGCACTAGAGCTTGAAAACTCTCCTAGTTCTGTTTCAATGATTTTGGGTTGAGTCTTCTTTCCAAATCATTGTATTGATCTTCGTCCATTCTCATAATAACCTTAAATACTCTTTCCTCACCCTTTTCACATGTTTGGTGTAAGTTTTTCTTGATGCTCATCATCACGGACAAGATTTTCCACCTGAAGGAGTTAGCTATAAACAAAGCAGTTGTGTTCTGCAGTGAACACATTCTAGAGAAATTTCCTGTGGTTCTGGTACTATCCACACTCACAGCAGTGGGTGATTGAGGGCCTTTTGCTGAAAAAACATGAAGTGAGACATATAATTGAGTGTCTTACTCTAAGAAAATTCAGGGATTTACAGCAAATCAGAACACTAGTATTGGAACCAATAGCTTCGGAATTCCTTTTCATGTAGAAAGTTATATTCTTATTTGCATTGAATTGGGGTTTATCAGGAATGAAAGTAGGGGCTTGTACAAGCTCAGCATTTATGCTGTCCCTGAGCTACCACTCTCAGCCATAGATTTTTATTGTAAGAAAAGAAACTATCACCAAATGTGTCAACTAATGCTTCATTTTTAATTTCTCTGCAAATGTTAGCACTCATCTTTGCCATTCATTTCTTTTTTGCATCCAGTGCCTGTGTTCTTAAGGCCAGATACTTTTTAGATCAGTCCAAAGGTCACTTGCTGCTTCTCTCAAATGCTTGGTCAAATTTCTTACTAGATGACTAATTAAAAGTAAAATTCAAACCCAAATATGAGTGTCCCATATAATTCTTAGGAACAGGTGTGTTTAGAGTCAAGATATTTTCATATGTATAACAGTCATACATTTTGCCATCTTCTAGAAAATCTCCCAGAGCTTACATATGACTTTTGTTTTGTTGATTCTTCCTTAACTGTGTATTATAAAAGGATAAGATTTGAGTCGAGCTATCGAAGTTTATCACAAATCTCCAGTTGCCTGTTGTTTGTGTGAATCAAAGCCTTAATGTCATTTGGAACACCTGGGTCTATAGACTCAGCCTCCGAGAAGTACAGTTAGCTCACAAAATGGCTATGTGTAATGAATGTCTTTCACCGTTTTCCAAATTCAATATTAAAAATTTCCAATATTTTCTTTTTCACTGAAGAACAGAATCAATTGAGATGCACCTACTGGACATGAGTACAGTGTCATATATTATTATATGTGTTCAGAGCCACAAAATAGTATTGCACCAATGAAGAGATCACTAACAACATTCAGAAAATCCCCCATTATTTTCTCCTAATCAATGATCTCATTCTGTTCCCTGGAATAAAGCTGTCAGTTTTATTTTGGACACCACAGTTTACATGCATCTTTTCTATTTACATGCATGCCTTGTAAATAGAATCCTCCAATTGTGTCTATTGTGTCTTACTTATATTTTAATAATAACTGTTCTTTTCTTTACAAATCATCCTTTCCATGAGTATTTAAAACAATACCATATCAATAGGCTTGCATTTATTTATTCTTAAAATTGCTAGATTGTAGGATCATTTTGAGGGCCTTAAAATACTACTATTAACCATCTAATCTCTAGGTAGATTTGGCATACGTATGCAAATATATTAATGCAATTTATGGTTTAAAACATAGTTTTAAAACTAGTAATTTATTTAACATAATTTATCTGTGTATGTATGTATGTTCGCCATGTGCATGCAGTGTCCATGGAAGTCAGAAGAGGGTCTCAGATTTCCTGAGACTGCTTATAGATGGTTATGATCTGCCATGTGGATGCTGCCAGTGAAAGCTGGGTCCTATGGAAGAGCATACAGTGCTCTTAACCACAAATCTATCATTCCAAGCCCAGAAACATAAGTTTTGCTGACATAATATAACATATACAACATAATGTTATTTTGTTGTATGCTGGTGTGTGTTGTATGCTGGTAAATGCTTAGCTTTAATGATTTCCATTTAACAGTATCTAAGTGTTATTCTTGCACTATATAGGAATACCACTTAGTTCATATTTTATTTTAACACATTTTTATATAATTTTGTTCAAGTTTTATGTGGATTTGTGTTTTGCCTTCATTTGTCTCTGTGTGGGGGTGTCAAATCCCCTGAAACTGGAGTTACAGATAGTTATGGGCTGCCACGTGAGGAATTTAACCCGGGTCCTCTGGAAGATCAGTCAGTGTTCTCAACCACTGAGCAATCTCTCCAGACCCTTACTTCATACTCTTATTAACACTGCATTTCTTTTAAATTTTGTGAAATCAGGCAATGTGCAATGATTTGACTATTAATTTGCCTTTTCTTTGTAACAAGGAAGGTTGAGAATTTTAAAAAGTAAAAGTGTTTATGTGACTATCTTCTTTTGTTACTTACCTATTAATTTTTTTATTTATGCATATATACAGATTTGCAAGCACGTGTGTGTGTGTGTGTGTGTGTGTGTGTGTGTGTGTGTGTGTGTGATGTATGAGAGAGCCAGAACATCATCACATCTTCCGGATATGTAGTTAGAGTTGCTTGTGAGTTTCCAACATGTGTTTGGATTCTCTGTGGTATTAACTCTGCGTCATCTCTTCAAACTTAAATACCTTTTCTTTTACTTTGCTTTTTTTTTTTTTTTACATTTAAACCCTTATCTTTTCCTGCTCTGGAACTCCTGAATCAATCACAATGTCCATGAATCTTCTTTTTCCTCTGGTATAGTCTTTATAGCCTTTCAAATAATAGATGTTCATTATGTATTGAAGTTATTTAATAGATATCTTTTGTATAGACTCCTCATTTTATCCTAAGGCATGTCATCTATTACTCTTTGAAGGAATCTAATAAGGAGTTATTAAAAATGATATTGTAACTATCTGAGACATAGTGTCTAGAGACCTTGCTCAGCATTCATTTTCTGTAGGTTCATAGAAAGAACCTTCAAGTGTTAATTATAAGAAGATACCATCTTTCTTTTGAAGAACAATATGAGTCAGCTGCCGATGTGCAAATGGGCACTACTGCTTTGACTGGAAAGAAATTTATTCTTAGGTTATTTAGGGAATTTATTTAGGATAGATAATGCACTCTGAATCTGAATTTATAAAAAAAATACTATATTCAAGGCACTCTTATTCACTAGAAATATATAAAAGAATAGAGAATAAATTAGAGTCATCATATTTACAAACATAAATATGTATGCACCCATCCATGATACACACTTGTACACACTATTCTCTAATTGCTGGCATTCTAAATACGTCCTATTTTGTGGTTCAGAAATAAATGAGGATCTTTGCAACTGCTTGTTGCAATAACACTGGATGATATTGGATATAAAACCTAGCATCTACCAAGTTCAAATCTGTGACTAATGCTAATGCTAGTTGCACATTTTCGACATACAGTGCACCTGCACACACAGTCTCCACAACAGGAACCATATATTACCATCATATCAGCAAGGTTTGCTTCCAAACTTGGAACAGATTTTAACATGTATTGACTCACTGTGTATGCATGTGTTACATGCCAGTGCCAAAACTCCCTGATAGGACATTTTGAAACAATGCAGAAGCCACACTGTACTCTTTAAATGAACTCAAAGTCAATAGTTGAAGCTGTTAAGTACCAAAAGTTGACCTATTATGAGGATTTGGATTGGTTATGGTGTTTTTTCTGTTTTTATTCTTATTGCAGGAGTGCTCAAGCAGAGAAATAGACATGTTTAGAAAATTATTAAATATATACCCCTGGTTTGATGAAATATTGATAAAAGGAGTGAAAATATATAGCTTAGCTAAAATATTTATGTTGCATGCACTCAGTTCTGTTCCAGTATTCGTCCCTTCCCTCGTTTCGTACTCCCTGTGACATGAAAGCTGCTGTTATGTTTTCTGTTATAGACAAGTAAACAGAGAAGCTCCTCTCTGATAAACATCAAATGGGCAATACAAAGCCTGCTCTCTTATGTCTCTACAGGATCCATGTTTCACAGGATTTTTCCTGAGGAAGGAGTGAATACATGGTAAGTTTCCACTAGAGAACTTACTGTAGTACCCTTGGGTTTATGACTGGGTAATGTTCTAGTACCTTTTGTCCCTCAGTTTTCTGTTGCTTTGACGAACCATCTGAGAAAATGCAAATGAGAAGACAGATGAGTTTGTTTCAGATCACAGCTTTGGAAGACTTGGTCCATCTTCTTTTGGTCATACTGTTTTGGGTCTGTGTCAGCACAGTGGGTTATGGCCAAAGCACAGGGCAGGTGAGGTTGCTCCGCTCATAGTAACTGAGAAATAAGCTAGAGAGGAAATAGCCAAGATTCTGCAATCGTCTTCAGAGATGCATCGCTGACATAAAATTCTTCCCACTATAGTCCACCTCCCCCAATACTAAAGGTTCTAGCGTATCTTGTCCTTGATAGATTTTATTGTCTACTCAACAAAACCAAGAGTCACTATAAAAAAAGGCAGCCTCACTTTAGGGATTTCCCAGATTTGAATGATTCGTGGTCATATCTGTGGGCAGATGTGTTGACTGATGATAGGTGTGGGAGGACTCAGCTCACTTTATACAGTGCCACCCCTGGGCAAATGACTTGCGGTTCTGTAGATATCTGTTTGAGTTTGAGCCAGAGGATATGTACCATTTCTGCTTCAGTTTCTCCAGGAATCCTGCCTTGATTTCCTTCATTGATTGATTATGACCTGGAAATACAAGATGAAATACATCCTTACTCTTCCACATTGCTTTTGGTAATGGTGTTTATCATAGCAACAATAAAGCAAACTCACAAAACAAATCGGCCACAGTAACACACACACACAAAACAAAACAAAACTACCCCAATATTTTTGCAGTCTGACAATCAAGCCTTCAGTATACCTAAGCTTCAGGGATATTAAAAACCCAAAACTGATACACAGCAGCTGCAGTCTTGCTGTCATCCAACTGCTGCTGACAGTTGTCTTGAAATTTTTATTATAAATGTAACAACTAAAGTTCAATACTCCTGACAACAAGAATAAATAAAGAAATGGAACAAATTAAACAAATAAACATTTAGCTAGGGAAGTTACCATGGAGAAATTTTACATATTTGATTATGTAATAAGAAGACAAAATTCTTAGTGTTTAACAATTTCAATTTATTTCAAAATTTTCTAATCTAGGGAACTGATGAAGGTAAAAATTGCAAAATAAAACTATCACTATGAATTTTTTCAAATAGCAATTCAATAAAACATGGATCTCTCATCAAATGATTTATGTTATTAATCTGTTTTAATTTTATATGACACAGCTTCCTGCAGTCAGCTAGTTAGCCTTAGAGTTTGCATTGTTTCTGATGACCTAATATCATAGTGAAAAGGCAAGCAAATCATAACCACTGGCCAAATTTTTCTTGTGATCATGCAAAGAAGGCAACATGTTTGTGGTTTGTCTATGTATTGTCAGTAGTTACTTTAGCACTATAGCAGTCATCTTGAATATTAGCAATGTATTTCCCCTAGCCACATATGTGGGTCTTTCCTGAGACAATGTATTGACTGATAATTTACCCTGCCACTTCTACTTTTGGCATTGTCACTCATATTGAATATTCATGTACACATATGCACAGAAACATAGATGTGAATTTCAAAGCCTGTGACATTTTAAGCATCTGGAGTTCTTCCTGTAGAACCAGGAACTCTTACCATGAGAATATTCACCCAGGTCCAATGGTGGTAGATACAGAGGGTTCTTCCGTGCTTCTCAACTCATACCTCAAGAACCCTAAATACACAAAAATAAATAAATGAAATAATTTAAAATATCAAAGTGGGTACTACCCCAGAAAGGTAAAACTTTATGAATAGTATGATCCTGTTCTTTTAGAATTTTAGACGTAAAAGTAAATGTTGTATTAATTGTTTAAGTCAGAGTTCTTCCACAAAGTAGAAGCAATGGGGGATGTAAAATAAGGTTTATAAAAAAGGTACTGGCTGACACTATCATGGAGGCTGTAAGGTCAGATGATCTGTCCCCTAATTCCTCAAGTCTAGGTAAGTCTAGGATATAAACTCCTGCCCAAACATTTGAGAACCATGATTGTTCTTGGTATAAATTCTACTCTTAGAACAGAGAAGGACTCATGCTTCAGCTCAGGCAACTAGAGATAAGACCCAGACTATTGCCATTGTCTCTCCAATTTTCGTCCTTTTTAGATCTCATCCAATTGGTGGTGTCTATACACACTGGGGAGAGAAGTATGCCTGGCCAAGTTTACCGATTCAAATACTAATCTATTCTGAAAGCATCCACACACCATAGCCAGAAATAATATTTAACTGTCACTCTTCAGTCTTTTCAAGTGTAGTATCTGTTCTTATCAGGTTAATATCTAATATATCCTCTAAAGATAATACACTAAGTGGACAAGGAGCTAGGAAAATGGATGGGAACTTGCTTTGTCCACCCCAAATATAGATCTGTTATTGCAGTACCTAGAAGAGTATTGGTAAAAATTTTTAAAAAAATGATACTTAGGCAAATACTGGGGCATTCCCTGCCAGAGATAACTTATTGACTAACTCTCTGCTCTAAGATGTTCACAATATCTTCTTACACAGTTAAGAAGAATTTATTTTAGTTGTGATATATATTCATCTTTTTTCTTTTCTTAATATCAAATTTTTAGTTTGGAGATATTATTATTTTGCTGATATTGGTGCATCATAGTCACTTAAAACAGCTGATGCATATACTATGATATTATGGAATTCATATCTTCCTTATGTTTTGTACTAATCTTTAATTTGCTATTAGATTTTCCAGTGAATGTTAAAATACCACATTTTATGTTTGTTAAAATTAATTTATGAAAACACATTTAAAATAAACAAAAGTAAACTTTTAAACAGCTTTTATTTATGTTATACTCAACATAAAATTTGCGTTTTTGCCTTCATTATTTCACTGCTGAATTAAAATCATTTAAATTGCATTTTATGAAAAATATAAAATAATTCTAGCATATTTATATTTTAGTTACATTGAAATGTATATTTTTGATGAAAATATATCTATACATATCAACTTTTAAATAAATTTAAAATGTGTTTTAGTTATTCAGATAATTAGTATAAACATAAAAATTTTGAGTGTAGAATGTAGTAGTACTACTGACATGAACTTGAACAAAATTGTAAAATGAAACATAACAACTTTCCTAGTCTAAAATCAATAATCTCATCACCACTCTTCCAACAATATAATACACAGATATATTGAATAACAATTAAATTTTGCTTTTGTTTTCAGCAGGTCATTTATTTTTATTTTATGTGAATGGGTGCTTTAACATGTGTGCATTTATTCTGGAGTCCAGAAGAAGATATTAGATTCCCTGGAACAGAAGATGCAGATGGTTGTAAGCCAAGATTTGGGTGCTGATAACTGACTCCCTGTTCTCAGGAAGAGCAGCCAGTCCTCTTAAGTCCTGAATTATGTGTACCTTTTATTCAGATGGCATATTTGTCAACCTAGGTGCACACGTGAGCTCATCAGCTTGGATTCGCTGTGCTTCACTCGGCCAGTGAATCATAGTATATACTACAACAAATGGTGGATATGGATCCTCCTGCACTAAGCATCATGACAATAATGATAAAAATCATGTGTAGTCTTTCAAGTCAGAGACCTGATTTGATCTCTTCTCAATCATTTACTCTAAATTATATGACTTTGAAAACTGGAAATTCTTTAATTTCCAGCTTTGCCATTTGTTGAATAATGTTGGTAAGAATATGCCCCAAAATGTGTCATGACTGAAGTAACTTAGAATAGCAAATATATACATGATTTTTATGGACTCCAACCTTATGAGTACCAACTTGGTATAACCATTGAATTCAAAATAAGCTTTTCAGCAGCATGTATATTTCTTTTGAAAGAGATGAAATCCCATGAGCAACAATAATGACATTCACATATAACAATTAGAACAAGTTTAAATGAGTCAAAACAAAGGAGCTCTGTGTAATAGGACTCCTTTCTTTACCCTACTCACCGTGTCCATGGCAGGTCCTGAAGTCATTTAGAGTTTGAAGGTTCTGGTAAACAATGTTTGAATTAAATGCCCTCAAGCCCTCTTTATTATATCGATTCATACATCTGCATAAAATATGTTTTTATTGGTAGCATTTTTAATGGACCAGTACAGACAGACTAAGAAGAGTAGAAGAATTTCCCATTGACTTTTCTAAGTGGCAGTGATATTTCATGAAAATATTTCCCCACCAGGACTCCCAGTTGCTGTTCTTCATCTTCTAAGGTTGAGCCTTCCTTAACATGGCCTAGACTTACCTTTATTAATCTCACACTCACACAAAAAAATAATGAGTTTTTTTTGTGCCAGGCTGGTCACCAGATATATATCATGCATTTAAAAAATATGAGCTGGAGTTCCTTGAGTTTGCTCTTGCTAGAGTAGCATTTTACATACCTGCACTTTTTCTTTAGCTTTTCAGACATACCTAGATTTTGCCAGCCGTGGCATTTTTCAGTAACAATATATTTTTTTGACAGTTCCATTGAAAGAAAGTAAAGCTTAACACTTTTCAACTCTGATATTGCCTTTGGCTCTCACACAGGCATCGGTCATTATAGTTTCTATTTTGGGGGTTTATAGATGCACAGAGTTTGGAAGACTGTACTGTGCCAAAAATCAACATAAGTCAGATTCTAACATTCTTCTGCATACTACCAGCCAATGGTTTCTATCGTGCCCAGACTGCACAGAATACCTTGCTTTTTCAATTACGTCTAATACCAAAAGTCTCCTTTCTTACTCCATACACAGTGACCCAGTTTCTGTTTTGCTTCCACCCTGAGTTGATTTCTGTCTCAACCTTTATGCCGTTTCTTCTCAAGAATGCCTCCCTGACATCATGCAGCTACTCCGGAATGCTTCTCAGCTTTTATTTTAATTTAAACATCATATCCTCTGGATAGTTCTGATGAATTCCTAACCTTCCTTAACTGCTGAAATAACATTCTGTCACAAAGAGCTAATTCTATGTAAGCCATATCTATGTTTTATTTTGTTGTTGGGTGTTTTTGTTGTTTCTTTTTCTACTTTGCAAAATTATTAAATTTAAGGAGTTACATTCAGGCTGTTTATTACTCTTGTTTTAGAATTAACATTCCATGTCTATAAAGAGCTACTAAAAACTTTTGTTTGCTTGACCTTCTAAAATATAATAAGAGTTTAATATATATTGAAAATTGCAAATATTAAGTGATTTTTATTTTATTTCAGCACGAGACCTATCAATTCTGTAATGTCTCCTCGGAAAACTGAGTATTTTAATACTCAGTGTGGGTGTGGGAGACACAGAAGTCACATCTTTTGTTAGTGCTTCTGTATAGACACACAACCCCTCTGTATGTCGACAATGTGTACTGGCTAAGTGAGTGGAAGTGATACTATGCCCTTTTCTTTGAAGCAGGATGAGAGTGTCTCTATTCTCCTATCTTTTCATTTTAGGCATTGCCATACTGGAGAGTGTATTTTAAGGTGAATCCACAGTCAAAACTCATTATACTGAATTAAGCAGCCATAGAGGGTTGCACAGTGGACTTAGTAGAGGTAAGAAGCAACACATTTGTTGTTGTTAATATTTGTTGTTAAGACAGTGATTAAAGCATAAAGCTAACCTTCTTTAGCACAGTGGAAGGATATCAAGGGGATATCCAGAGTCAGGTTCAGCTTCATGTGATCTCTCTGAGCCTCTCAAAGACAGTAATAAAATGTTTAGATGTATATATGCTCCTCAGAGTTGTTTGTAAATATTGGGAAGAATAAATTTGCCAGTAAATTCTAGATTAAGATTAAGAGTACTACAGCCATATTTCTCTTTTCTCCAAACTCATAATAAAACTTTGAGACTTTCCACTCCAACAAAAACTTGGTTTGATTGTGGATGGATGCTTGCTCTTCCACATTCATCATCTTTGTGATGTAAATAGCTGGTCCTGACCATATTTTTGGTGTCAGAAATTGCACTGGAAATAATTATAAATATTTGGTATTTGTTATAGTAATTTTGAATTATGAAAAATTATAATATTTATAATTTAGCAAATTATCATAGCAAAATCATTGCAAAATATCATAGCAAAAATATTGCAACAAAGATATAACTGTGATAGAAAGAAAAAACACCTACTCTGGGACTTAGTGTATAAAGAGTTTTTGAGAACCTCAACTACCACACTCTTCTTGTTTAAGACTCAGTACCCTCCCTCCAAGCTCCCTCTATTCTTGAGCTTCTGTGAACATCACCTGGCTTCACACAAGAATATTCATTCCTGAGCCACAGATTTCCAACTCAATGAATTCCAGGGGCTTCCCTTGAGAATCACCTGTACACTGACTGACCATTTCTAATATTCACCCACCAGAACAGTTAAAAATTCTTGTTTGAGGACCCAACTCACTACCAGTACCTTTACTATCACATGGTGGTTCAGACATTTATCTCCATAAAGGCCGTACCTACTTAGGGTGAAATCTCTAAAATTCTCCATCCCATATGTGCTCAGAGTGCTTTGACATGCTGTGAAAAGTCTGGGCGACGTGGCGTCTCATGTTCATCCTTATGGACATTCAGTCACTCTCATCCTCCACAGGTGAAGACTATTCATGGAAGAAAAACCATGGAATCAGATAGAGTATGATCCCAGCATCAGCATTTTAAGTTTTTCCCCTTCATTTCTTGGATTATGATATATTAAATATATAAATATATCAAGATTTTTGAAATGAGTTTTTATTGAAAACCATTCATCATTAAATAGGTATTCCATCTTATGAAGGTTTTGCTGCATTTTTCTCCCTGATATTCTCACTTGATTTTTCTTGACTTAAATTATTTTATTTCCACTGTGGCTTGGATTCACAATTATATCTTCCAACTCTTGGTGTCATTCTCCTTTTACAACTCATTATATAAGCCCTAAATTTTCTTGTTAAGAATATACAGTGAGCTTGGTTGAGGAATTATCTTAGACAAGAAAGTACTTATGGCATAAGCATGAGGAATTTGGTTCCTGTCATGGTCCAGTGGCAGCCTGGACCCTAAATTCTTTCTTTGGACTGGCATGGAGGCATGAAAATGAAGACACAACTCACAAGGCAGGAAGGTTCTTTCTGATCGCTCATAAAATCCTAAGTTCACACCCTGAGAAAATTCCTTTTCTTTATTCTCCAAACAGCTTTATATATCAAAATATAAACTTAGGGGACAATTTATTAGCATTCTGTTTCCTGAGTAACCAGATGCATGTCTTTTAGTCATGTCAACATTTACTTATGTCTCCTCTTTCATGTCTTTCTGGTCAGTATGCTAGCTTGGTCCCATAGGCTTGAATTACCATCTCTATTTAGGCATCCTCCAAATTACAAAAAAAAAAAGAGCAAAACAATATCCTGACCCTTTGTTAGATTAGCAACAGCCTGTCTGGAAGGCTATGTGACCACCTCAGTTATGAACTATTGCTTGAGAGCCTGACTGCCATGCCATATAGAAATATGGGCCTACAGGTTTCATACACAACAGTACTCAGGGATAAAAGCCTGGCGTTGTAGGAGGAAGAATTGCTTGCTAGTTCCTGGCCACCCAGCTATCTTAGACCTGAAATAACCACACAGAAACTGTATTAATTACATCACTGCTTGGCCCATTAGCTCTAACTTCCTATTGGCTAACTCTTACATCTTAATTTAGCACATTTCTAGTAATCGTTTTATCACCATCTGATAGTGGCTTACTGGATAAAGTTCCCAGCATCTGTCTTCAGCCGTTCCATGGCTTCTCTCTCCCAGCATTCAGTCCAGTTTTCCCTGCCTACCTAAGTTCTGCCCTATTAACAGACCAAGGCAGTTTCTTTATTCATTAACCAATAAAAGTAACACATAGAGAGAAGGACCTCCCACACCACAGCATGGTGTGGGTACCTGTAATCCCATTACTGAGGAGATGGAGTCAGTAGTATGAGACTCCGTGATTTTCTTAGCCAGCTGTTCTGGCTGAATTGGCAAGGTCAATGAGAGACTCTACAGAAACTAAGGTGCACATTGATTGAAGAAGATATTCAATATTGCCCTCTCACCTCTACAAAGACACAGATAAACATGGTACACCTCCACATAGACAGGTGCACTGAATATAATATATATATGTATGCATTTTATGTCCTCTTATGGTCTCTGTGGACACCTGCGTGCCTGTGGTAGTCATTCTCACAGGCACACATGTGCATAAAGTAAAATATTTAACATACATGCATGTATACATACACACAGAGTATGTGTGAGAGAGGGGGAGAGAGAAAAATATCATGAGAGAGCATCTAATAGTAATTAAAATAAGAAAATAAAAAATAAGTAAAATTAATACATGTGTTCATATCTCTCTGAATAATGTCAAATTGAAAATACATCCAAGCAACTTATTTTAGTCTATAAGTACTGTCTACCACCAAACAATTTTAGACCATTGAAGAAATCTACATTCAAATTTCTGTTTACCTTCTTTACCCTCATGTATGCATTCATTCAAAATTTCATAAAATAATTACAAAATATCTTGTGTGTGCCAGTGTTGTGATTATTATTCTAAATAAAAACATGATGTTCACTTCAAAATATAGAATTAAACTGTTTTGGATTTAATGAAAAGCATGGGATGTATCTGTCTTTACAACTGGTGCATATAATTGTAAAGAAATATTTTAAGTTAGCTAATTCCGTGTGAAGTTCTAATTCTTCAATTAAATGATCTTTGAATGCGTGGAAAACATAATGGACTGCTTCTTAGATATAAAGAAGATGCAAGCTTTAATGATAATAACATGCTTCAAAAAGAAGCAGATATGAGAAGCCATGCATGTCCTAGGAGCCCCAGTTAAGACACTGCCCACCACCCACAAAACCTTTTTCAGCCTCCCCTAAAATCCCAGACCATGCACACACATATACCAACACCACCACCACCACCCCCACACACACACGCAAACAGACTCTGTATCTGGTGTGGGAGGTCCTTTTGTTTATGTGCTGCTTTTATTGGCTAATGAATTAAGAAACTACTTTGGACCTATAGCAGGGAAGAACTTAGGTAGATGGGGAAGAAGGAACTGAATGCTGGGAGAAAGGAAGGGGAGTCAGAGAGAAGCCATGGGACTGCCTCCAGAGTCAGACATGCTGAAACTTTGCCAGTAAGACACTGCCACGTGGCGATACACAGATTAATGGAGATGGGCTAAATTAATATGTAAGTGATAGCCAATAAGAAGCTAGAACTAATGGGCCAAGCAGTGATTTAATTAATATAGTTTCTGCATGATTATTTCAGGGCTGAGCAGCCTGGAACAAACGACTTCTTCCAACACATATCCTGGTTTAAAATTTTGAATGAAGACTTCTGGTTTAACAGATGCAAGGCCAGATTGGTGGAAGCCAGGTCCAACAGTGATACTGGTGACAGGCTCATTAGCCTGTATTAGGGACCTTTAAAGCCAGTCCAGATCAAGACACCCCACACTGTACACCCTTGCTGGGCTCCATATCTTTCCCTACAAGACTTGGGAGAAGGCTTTTGCTTTGCAAGAGGTCAGGCCAGATCTAGATAGCTCTAGTCTCACAAACCATAGAGGGGACACTGTACTGGACCTGAAGACACACTAGTCACTAGTCCCTTTAGCCATTTAGGACAGAAGACCAGAGAGAAAAAAAATTAAGGAACAAAACACCTATCCAAAAAGCAAATACAGTAACCAACACCTAGACCTAAAATCAACCAAAATCCAGATGACTAAGCACCTGTGTAAGAAATGACAATGTGGTATCAACATAGTCAAGCTATCCTACAACTGCAAGTACTGAAAATCCAACCCAGCAGACACACAAGAAAATGACAGTAAAAAGGTTATAGAGTTCCTTAAAGAGGATATAGAAAAATCATTTAAGAAAATTGAGGGAAAATTCCTTAAAATTGGAAGAAATCAATAAATCACTAAAAGAAAGTTGAGCAAAAAACAAATAGATGAAGGAAATTGTTTAAGAACTGAAAAATGGAAATAGATGCAATAAAGAAAACACAAACTGAGAGAATACTGTAAATGGAAAATCTAGGTAAGTGAACAGTAACTACAGATGCAAGAAATGGAAGAGAGAATCTCATGCATTGGAGAGATGATAGAGATAATAGATTAATCCGTCAAAGAAGATGTTAAAATTTAGAAATTCCTAATATAAAACTTCCAGAAAATCTAGAACACTATGAGAATATCCAACAGAATAATAATAGGAATAGGCAAAGAAACTCAGAGACTACTATAATTAAGAAATCAACAGAAGAAAATTTCCCTGACATAAAGAAAGACATGCCTATAAAGACACAAGAAACTTACAGAGTACCATATAGATTGGATCCAAAAAGAAAATACCTTAATTACATAATAATCAAAACATTAAACATACAAAACATAGACAGTATACTAAAAGAGGCAAGGGGAAAAGACCAGGTAATATAAAAAAAAAAAAGACCTATTAGAATCACACCAAGATTCTCAATGGGGAACCAAAAACCTTGAAGGGCTTGAACTGATGTCTTGTAGGCTCTAAGAGACCAAAGGAGTCAGCCCAGACTACTGTATTCAGGAAAACTGTCAATACTGTAGATGGAGAAAAAAGATATTTCAAGACAAAGTTAAGTTTAAACAATGTCTATCCACCAGTCCTACCCTACAGAAAGCACTAGAAGAAAAAACTCTAACACCAGAATGTTAAGTACACCCACAAAATGAAAATCAAGACACAATCCCACATAAGCAAAACCCCCAAAAGGGAAACACACACAAACACAAAGAGAGAGAAACACATACATAGACACACTACCACCAACAACAATAAAATAACAGGAGTAAACAATCATTTGTCATATTCCTCAATATTAATAGACCCAATTCATAAACAAAGAGACATGGGTTAAGGAAAGGATAAAAACACAGTATCTATTATTTTGATGCATATAAGGAACACACCTCAACATCAAAGATAGACATTACCTCAGAATAAAGGGCTAAAAGAAAATTTCCAATCAAATGAACCTAGGAGCAAAACTTTGCAGAAAGTGGAGATAGCAAAGAAGTAGACCTGTTGTAACCTTCACACACCCTGTACACAGTCTTCACTGGCTGGTGTATCTCTCAGTTCCCTCCTAAAGGATCCATTGTCTATAGGCAGGATTCAAAACTTCCTGTTTCTAAGGATTTTTTAATTCTCAGTTTACTAGGTTCAGTTTTACAGGGATCCAGGTGTCTTTTAGGTGTGAGTTGCATTAGACTGTAGCTCTAGTTTCCTCATACTCTTTGTTTTTGCTTTGGTTTAACTCTCTAAATCTTTTGCTAATGTATAAATCTTTTTATCAAGATTTGTAAAACTATTGTGTAAACTTTCCATACCTTAAGATTGATAAGCATATGGGGTATGATTTAAAACTTTTTCTCTCTTTGCAGTGGCAGGCTATCTACCCAGGAAAGGCTGAAACATCCCTGACCAGGTCCCTGAATAGAATTACAAAACCCAAGAAACATCTTTGCTAAAGATCAGTTTTTAACTTGCCTTATGTCTGGTCTTCTGAAGGCTACCCTTAAAGTAATAATAAATTATGAAAAAAAATCTATGAGGTCATTCAGGACAAACTTAGAAACTCAACCCACTTTCTAGACTGCCTCACAAAGGCCCTCTTGCAATAGACCAATTTGAAATTCAAGACCCCAGATGGAAAACAACCCCTTATGACTTATTTCTCCCAGAGTTTCCATGATATAAGGGCCTAATTTAAATATCTAGAGAAAGGGTCCATGACTCCTCAGGGAGAAACTTTAGCAGTGGTCTTTAAGGTTTACTATGGAGAGATGAAAAAGCCCCAAAACAAGCAAAGAAAAATGCCTTCCAACTAAAAAAAAATGGCCTTCCAACTGGTCATAGCAACTGCCTAGGCTTCCTGTGCTCCCAAAGTCTGAGAACCTTTGGGTTCCTGTTTCAAATACAAGTCAGAAGGGTCACCGAGTCTGGACATGTCTGAGCTCTTGTAAGCCACTCAGATCATGTCCAAACTGCCATCAATAGGGGCATTGGGGTTTTGAGTTCCCCCATGTTCCTCAAGGCATGTAGAAATAATGTCAAGATGGCCCTTCAGTTGACCTCCTAGATCTGGCCATGGAACACTAAGGGGGACCAGGTTCCCTTGATCCAACCAATGCTATCTCTGACTGGGAGCCTTGGTTAAAAATTACAGTATCAGGATGATCTATATATCTCCTCATGGATACTTTGGCCACTTACTTACTCCTGATAGAATTTTGGGAATCCATATCTTCTTGTATCCCTATGTCAGGGTAGGGTAACAGTTTATCAGCCTCATCTAACTCACCAAATATATCACCCAGGCTCTTACCTCTGACTTGTTTCTCTGTCCCTTTCTAAATCCAAGATTATAGGATACATTGCAAACCCTCTCCACTGTAGTCCATCCCTACCAATTAACCAGGCCAATACCTCTACCTTATTAAGTTTTCTTCCAGCCACAAATACAAGGCCTCACCCTCTGAAGTTCAGCTGCCCACCTGTTATGTGACCTATTTGGGCAATCCAACTCATAAGGCTATTACCCTAGGTAGAAAATAATTTAATCACTCACAGTTCCCACCACTAAGGATGGAATTCTATCCTTCTTAAGGATGGCCAGTTTCTTATGTTCTTGGATCCTTTTTTTCTCTTTGCATCTGCTTATCACATGGGCATTTCTGCTCTATGCCCTTTGGGTTGTTCATCAAGTGAACAACTTGCTACTACATCCTTTTGGGGCTATCCACCATGTGGGCATACTCCCTGAGTGCCCTTCAGGGTCCCACCAGGTGGGCAATCCTATTTACAAAGGCACTTGCACTTCTCCACTTATCTTCTTGTCTACCTGCACTAACCACTTATCTCTCCCCTTCTGCTGGTATAACTACAGAGCTTCCTGCTTTGTTTAGTTTACTGTGAAAGCCATGCCAGGAAGTTTCCTCTAACCCTACTTGGCCTCCATTACATGGAAAGGGATATCTCTCCTCTTTGGTTTGGGACATTTCTCACTGACAAGTCTCCCAGTCTGTTTGGGGATACCCGGTTTAAAATGTTTGTTACTACACACTTAATCCCCTGCTCACTGATGACTTCTCTCAGCTCCTTCTAGAACTTCCTCACCTCCCCCTACAAGTCCTCTACATGTTCTAAGTTCTATGATCTTTCCTTCCTCCTTTTCCCTCAGAGCTACCTGTTCTGTCCTCGACCTATATGGTGAAATTTCCCTTACCTCCTAAAAGACTTCCTAAGCACGTTCTTGACTTCCATGATTTTGTCTCTCCTGTCTATCATCTCCATTCTAGAAGTCTCACAGATAAACTCCCACTTGTAGCTTATATAAACTCTCTACTTTGGGGTTCATTTTGCAACCATTTCTCTTTTCCTCTATGGAATCAAATTATATGAAAATCTCACTCTGTTACAGAAAACTACAGAAAACAGCTTTGTCTCAGCATGTTTCAACAGCATTGTGTGGCAGGTCAGAAATTCCTAAAGAGAGCTCAGGAGAAGCTATTGGTAAAGGCTTCTGTAAGTTCTGAGAGTCTACAAACGTGTATAAAGGTCTTAGAATATGAATACTTGAGAAGGTTCTGAAGGTATAAGGAAGTTGTTTAAGGTAATAAAAGATGTTTAAGATTTCTTTCCCCCTCTATGCTATTGTTATATTAACATTTCGAAGGTTCAGGAAACTTAATTATTCTACAAAACTACTTGTGTAATGGGGTCTGGAGACTGCTCACTAGCAGGTTTCCATAAAAAATACTTATTTCTAAAATGCCTAAATAGACCTCTAAATCACATGTTCCCCCTTCTTGCTTTCTCTGTTATCAAACTATATATTATTATCAGTGTTGGCCATAGACTTAAGGAGGCTGTCCTTATTGGTACTATAGGAGACATGATACATATTCAGGGAGGATTCTACCTTTTATGCAAATGACTAATCTTGTATATTCTAATTAATGACCCATCGCACCTCAGATGGGAGATGGGTATAACTGGTAAACTTTAATATAGCTTTATCACAGCTGCCCATCAAGTACAATCAAAATACAGAGGACACACAATTCATTCTCTCTAACCCTAGGTATAGACACAGTAGTCCTAAACTTTGGAGAACACTGACTGTATGTTTCTCGTGGGTCAAACTCATGACCACTATTTATGCCTTCACTCATTGTCTTTTTAGAGTCTCTCATCTTGCCTCTTGTTAATTGCTCTAAGCCAAATATCACTACCAGCACTTATTTCTCCCACATCACCTTCTCAGTATCACAGACCGCTTTAAGTCCACAGGAATATGTTTTGTGGGCACACTAGATTCCACAGACTGAACTGATTCCTAAACCCTTAGTACTGCCATCCATTCACAATGCCTTTATTCTCTGTGGCACTCAAGTTCATTGATGCCTCCCTGTTGGGTGGTGTGGGACTTGTGCCCTAGTTTTCCTTTTTCCAACTATGGGTGGTACCTGATGAAGAGCCCTTGTCAATTCCCATCACAGGGTGTAAAGACACACAGTATAGCAAATGATCAGTTCGGGTCCTGCTCTTTACCTAGCAGTACTGGGTACAACTGCTAACATTGCCGCTGGAGTGACAACTAGGAGTTCCAACAGGTGACTCACATCATCCTTACCATCTAAGGAAAATAGGCTCACAGGTCATCATAGTAATACAAAATTGGCAAGGGTTAGATTCATTAGCAGAGGAAAAAGGTAGTCTTTGTCTCTTCATCGGGAGAAATGTTACTTCTATGCCCACCAATCAGGGATAATAAAAGAGAAGATTTGACAACTCCAGATGAATCTACAAAAATATAGGCAACAGCTCGATGCCTCTGGCCAGTTGACAGTTCAATATGGAATTGGATATTACCCTTCCTAACCCCCTTTCTCCTCCTTCTCTAAATCCTACTAGTTGCATCCTGTCTTATAAATTTCTTTTCTAGATTTCCTCGACAACAGATTCAAATGCTTTCTAATGAGACTTTTAATCAGTTACTATTACAGGATTATCTGTCCCTAGCTAAGGAGCCAGTGACCTGCAACACCCAATTACGTCCTGATGAGGAAGGTTAGGATTGTCCCACGAGCCTCAATATCCCCAATCAATAGGAAGTAGTCAAATGATAACTTTGTCTTGACATTGTTTTTTACCGATAATGAACAAACAGGAAGGAATGTAAGCCCCTTGAGCCATAAAATTGACCAGGTCTTTCTCACAAGAACTTCCGATTGCTGGCTTCCACCCATAGAACATGGTAACTCAAACTGCTGGACTGCCATCCACATCCTAGAGAGTAAGAAATCCAATCTCTGGATACAAAACAAACAGCAACAAAAATCAGACATAGACAGTATCTGTGAGAAATGAGGCTCTCTGAGAAACTCTTTAAGGGAGAGATTAACAAGAATTTAAACAATGAAGTGAAGAAGTGAACAAGAAAGAATGAACCCCACATTCCTTCACTGGTGACTATGTTCTGAGACCAAAATTCCAGAGAAGGAAAATATCTTTTAAGGCTCATGCTCAGTTCAGTTATATACTGTTTGCCTGTGAGGGTTCTTCAGGCATCCAAATGGATGAAGATAGCAGAAGTGGATATATGAATTCTTCTGAAAAGCACATTAACATTTGGAAAATAAATAGCAAAATAAATAAACTAAAACTCCGAGATAAGTAAATCTATTTTCTAGGGAGGAAGAGAGAAATCTGACTCAGTGGTTAAGAACAGCATCAGTTTCTTCCAGAGGACTGGGATCTGAGTCCCAGAAACGCAATGAGGTTCACAACTATCTTTAACTTTTAGCCCCAAAGGATCCAATGTTTTCATCTGGCTTCCAAGGGCACACATATAGCTGGTGCACAAACATGCATGTTTGCAAATTGTCAACTAAAAAACGTAATTTTGTTTTTAACTTTCTATGAAAGTTATTGTATGAAAAATTCATGTAAAATAAGTTACTGGGAATCCTCTAAACTAAACAAAATAAAGAGAGATAGAATGGATCAACCAAGAATACTATGGGGTGCTTCCTAACCAAAGGAGGAAGCCCTGTAGTTTTAGAAGTAGAAAAATATTTACTTGATGTAGGAAGATCTGTCATATCTCTAAAATACCTTGAATGTCAATATGAACTTGTAACCATGGTGAAACTGTTGTTAACAATGTGGGGATTATTATAGATCATAAGTAGTAGATTTCAAGGTCAGAAGAAGGATAGGAAGGAGTGAGGAAAAGCGAGAGCACAGAGAAAAATTGTAGCATATAGACTGTTCTATTAAGGTTACAGACATGATGAATGTTCTGAGATCAGATAGACTACTGGCAAGAAAGTGTCCAAAATGCCCAGGGTGTGATTTATTTATTCAACCTTTGCTTTATCTTGTAAAGGAATGATCATATGCACGTGTCAATCAGACCATAGTTTCTGAACCCATCTAATCACTTACAGCAAATTCTTTGATGTAGATATAAGCAAATCACCAAAGTATGAAGTCTCTTTTATTTTTATTTATTCTTTTTTGTTGATTATATTGAGCTATACATTTTTTCTGTTCCTCTCCCTTCATCTCCCCTTTCCATCAACCCTCTCCCAATTTACTCAAGGTATCTGTTTTTTTTCTACTTCCCATGTAGATTAGATCCATGTATGTCTCTCTTAGGGTCTTCATTGTTGTCTAGGATCTCTGGGGTTGTAAATTATAGGATGGTTTTCTTTGCTTTTTGTTTAAAAGTCACTTACGAGTGAGTACATATGATTATTTGTCTTTCTTTTCTTAATTAAGCTCTAGTACCATACAGGAGTTAAGTGTGTTTGAAAGTTGGTATTACTCTTAGTCCATTTCAAAATATTTCTGGGTAACTTTGAACTTTGTGATGGGGTTAAAGAGGCCTTTTACATGTATGAAGTTTGAAACATGATGTGAGATTCCCATTTGTTCTGAATATGTTTTATTGCCATAAGATAATAAAAATATGATTTGGCCTATGGTAGAGGAGAGTATAACTAGGATGGTGAAACTAAACTCTGACTCTGAAGACAGAGTCAGACAGATGCCATGTAACTGCTGAAGGAGAGAGATGCTGGAAACTTACCTGCATGTCACAGACTTATGGTGATACAAAGATTAATAAAGATGGGTTAATTTAAGATGTAAAAGCTAATTAGGAAGATGCCTAAGCTATTGGAAAACAGTGTTGTAATTAATAAAGTTTCTGTGTGATTATAAAGGTATCGGCAACCAGGAAACAAACAAGCAGTATCTAGTTGCAGAAATGTGTAAATCTCAGATTGACTATGCCAGTATTTAATGCAGCTTTTTTATTTCCTTTAAACTAGAAGTTATTTTAAAAAATAGTCTATGACTAAATGTCTAAGATCTTTATCTTTCTGAGGAAGCTTTCCAAATAAAAAGTAGTGAAATAAATATAGAAAAATCAATAAACATCCATTCATTGTTTTTTGTAGACAGTTATTTTTTCATATCTATTGATTCATTTCTAACAATATCTTGTTAGAAAAATATCTTGTGCTTTTTTTTTCCATTGAGGAGAAAGAAATTTTATCTAAATTATTTTTCTAGCCACAAAAAATTAAAATTTAATGCTTGTGTGTTTTATATATGAATTAATAAAAAGAGAAATTTGATTCTATATATTCAAATTTGTTTCTTAATAACATTGAAACATGAAAATGCAGACACTATAAAGTACTTGTATTCTCTTCAGAGATGGTAATAGATGCCACAAGTAATAGTGATAGCAATGTTTATGAAATAGAAGGAAGCCAAGGGTGTCTGAGAGAGAGTGAGAGAGAGAGAGAGAGAGAGAGAGAAAGAGAGACTGAGAAGCAGAGAGATACAGATGTGACACAGACAGAAATGGATATCCCTCTATTGGGTAGTTATTTGAAAGACCAATGAGCAACTACAGAAACCATTCTTACAAAACTACTAGAAAGATTTTAAGAAGGTTTGTCATCTACAATGAACCTGAGTGCATTTTCTTAGGAAGTGAGGAGCTGATAGCAAGAGAAGATACTAAAGACCATAATGTAGTCATTCTGCTGAGAGTGGATGAAGTCACTCTCATAGTATGGTTGCATAATTGTAAATATTAGACCAGGGTAGACCTAGCTCTCATCACTTGTAAATGATGCTGGTTGTATTTGATTTAAAAAATATTACACATTTGCCAGGCGGTGGTGGCGCATGCCTTTAATCCCAGCACTCAGGAGGCAGAGGCAGGCAGATCTCTGTGAGTTCAAGGCTATGCTGTTTTATAAAAGAAAACAAAACAAAACAAAAAAACAAACTACACATTAATGAAACCTAAGTATCCAATACTGGCTACTGATTCTTAAACACAAAATAGCCCCTATGATGTGTTCTCTTTGTTTTATTTATTATAACAACACAAATAAATATAACATATTTGTATCATATATAAAAGAGGATGAATCTATAGCTGACACTTAAGACAAGCCAGTATAGATTCATAGACTGCCTCCACCTCCAAAGCCATAGTCGATTCAAGCATTTTCCCAGCATTCTTAGAATTAGTTTCTTCACATACAAAATGAGTGGCAAGCTCTTGGATTGCTAAAAAGATATAAACTAACATGAATACAAACACTTTTATTTTAACTTGAAGCTATGATGTATATACTGTTTTTATTATCTATGCATCTGTGTGTGTTCACTGATCTTTATTAATATCTACAGTGGAAAATGCTAAAACATCCTGTTGTTTTTAAATGCTGAAGTTGCATTAAAATCCATTACCCTATACCACACACTGAGCCTAAGAGATGAAGTTGGGCACTCCAATAAAATACTTGTATATGAAGAACTGTAGAGATAAATACTCTCTTTTGAGCTTGAGACTATCCTAAAGAAAGAGTACCAGACACTGTGAAATTTTATACTGCGCTTTTAGCTGCAAATGTATGCATGTGGTAGAAATGGGCACAACAGGAAACTGAATGTCACCAACATCCACAGACTTGGTCTGTTTGGCTTTTAAAACTTCTGAGCATATTTTATTTCTGATATGGGTTTCCAACCATATGCATTGACTGGCAAAAACATTACACAATCCACTTGATACATCCATTTTCTTAATGTAAATAGGAAGTCACAAACAGGAATTCTGGCTTACATGCAAAATTCTTACACAAAAGATTAGTTGGGAATATCCTTCCGAAGTCCATTCTTCTCAAGTATTTGACTGTCTGAAAATGTGTCAGCATTTTTTAGTTCAGAGAACAGATAGCAATTCCCTGGAAATTTATGATATTTCCAAATTATCAACCTCATTGGCAGGTCTCTCTGGTGACTAGCCAGACTTCTCTAGGCAATGTCCTTCTGCAAGTGTCCTTGCAGACTGTAACAAAGGTCTTTAGCTATAATGTGAATGAGATTAAATGGATCTGTAGGTATTCTCTGACAAATAACAACCACCTTCAAGATTCTGGATAAAGCTGTCTTTTAAAACAGAAAAAACTTTTTAAAGTTATTAATCACACATATTTCCCTTTTTCTTTCTACCATGAAAGCTTTTATTTTTTATTGGAATTGAACTTTCATGAGGGAAGTGGAACCTCAGAAGACAAATGATTTCGTCTAGAATTGACTAACGTGTTCTCAGTTGCTCTGCTGTAATTGTTTCCCATTTGGCCAGTCACAGGTGTAACCAGTGTTGGAAAGGGACAAGTTTACTGGCCATGTTTCCTCCTATGCAACCTAACATCAACAACCATGGGCAGAAGGCTTTAGGAGCTTGTGACTTTAGGGACTTCAGCACTGTTTTTGTCCTCCTTTGATTTTGGCTCAGTGGTGAGGGCCTCTATCCCAGCAGCAGAAGCAGGTGAAGGAAGCTGTTCAACTTCCAGTGCACAGGAAGCAGAGAGCAAGGAAGAGGCCCCAGGATAAACTGCAAAGGCCTGTGCTCCGTGGCTTCTGAATGAAAAGTTTATAGAACCCTTTAAAAATAGCAGCACCAAGCACTCAACACATGAGCCTATGCAGAATATTTTATATTCAAACCTCAACTTGCCCCTCTGCCTTCTGGGATTTCTTTTATTTTTTTCTTTTTCTTTTTCTTTTTTTATTAATTTATAAAAATTCCCACTTCCCCCCCTCCTCCCAATACCCTCCCACTCCCCCGACTCCCTCTCCTCCTCCCTCTTCAGTCCTAAGAGCAGACAGGGTTTCCTGTCCTGTGGGAAGTTCAAGTTCCTTCCCTCTCCCCTCAGGTCAAGGAAGGTGAGCATCCAAACAGATAAGGATCCCACAAAGCCAGTACATGCAGAAGAAACAAGACCCAGTGCCATTGTCAATGGCTTCTCAGTCAGCTCCCATGTCAGCCACATTCAGAGAATCCGGTTTGATCACATGCTTGTTCAGTCCCAGTCCAGCTGGCCTTGGTGAGCTCTCATTAGATCAGTCCTCTTGTATCAGTGGGTGAACGCACCCTTCGCGGTCCTGACTTCCTTGTTCATGTTCTCCCTCCTTCTGCTCCTCATTTGGACCTAGGGGGCTCAGTCCAGTGCTCCAATGTGGGTCTTTGTCTCAATCTCCATCTATTGTCGGGTGAAGGTTCCATCTGATCCTGACTTCCTTGCTCACGTTCTCCCTCCTTCTGCTTCTCATTTGGACCTAGGGAGTTAAGTCCTGTGTGTCAATGTGGGTCTCTGTCTCTATCTCCATCGATCGCCAGATGAAGGTTCTATGGTGATATGCAAAATATTCATCGGTATGGTTATATGCCAAGACCAGTTCAGGCACCCTCTCCTCTGATGCCAGGGAACATTCTGGGGACCTCTCCTTGGACCTGGGAACCCTGTCAGAATCAAGTCTCTTGCAAACCCTAAAATGGCTCCCAGAGTAGAGGTATATACTTCCCTGCTCCCATATCCATCCTTCCTCACTCGCCCGCATCCCATTCCCCCAAACTATCCCCCATCCTCCCTTCTCCCTTCTCTCTAACCATCTCCCCTTACTTCCACCCCCCAACCCCCATGCACCCAAGTTTGTCTGGCAATCTTGTCTACTTCCAATATCCATGATTTGGATATATGATTTTCCACAGGTTCACCTTCTTATTTAGCTTCTCTAGGATCATGAATTATAAGCTCAAAGACCTTTATTTATGGCTAGAATTCACTTAAGAGTGAGTACATACCATATTGCTCTTTTTGGGTCTGGGTTACCTCGCTCAGTAAAGAGTTTTCTATTTCCATTCATTTGCATGCAAAATTCAAGATGTCATCATTTTTTACCGCTGAGTAAAACTCTAATGTGTATATGTTCCACACCTTCTTTAAACACTATTCTATTGAGGGGCACCTAGGTTGTTTCCAGGTTCTGGCTATTACAAATAGTGCTGCTATGAACATAAATGAACAAATGCTTTTGTAGTATGATTGGGCATCTCTTGGGTATATTCCCAAGAGTGGAATTGCTGGGTCCTGAGGGAGGTTGACTCCCAGTTTCCTGAGAAACCGTCACACTGATTTCCACAGTGGCTGCACAAGTTTGCATTCCCACCAACAATGGATGAGTGTTCCCCTCACTCCACATCCTCTCCAGCATAGGCTATCATTGGTGTTTTTTAGTTTAGCTATTCTGACAGGTGTAAGATGGTATCTCAAAGTTGTTTTGATTTGCATTTCCCTGATCGCTAAGGAGGTTGAACATTACCTTAAGTGTCTTTTGGCCATTTGAAGTTCTTCTGTTGAGAATTCTCTGTTAAGTTCAGTACCCCATTTTTTAATTGGGTTAATTAGAATTTTAGTGTCTAGTTTCTTGAGTTCTCTGTATATTTTGGAGATCAGACCTTTGTCTGATGAGGGGTTGGTGAAGATGTTTTCCCAGTCAACAGGTAGCCTTTTGTCTTACTGACAGTGTCCTTTGCTTTACAGAAGCTTCTCAGTTTCAGGAGGTCCCATTTATTCATTGATTCTCTTATTGTCTGTACTACTGGGGTTCTACCTAGGAAGTGGTCTCCTGTGCCTATGTCTTGTAGACTACTTCCCACTTTCTCTTCTATCAGGTTCAAAGTGGTTAGATTAATGTTGAGGTCTTTAGTTTTGTGCATGGTGATAGATATGGATCTACTTTCATTCTTCTACAGGTTGACATCCAGTTATGCCAGCACCATTTGGTAAAGATGCTATCCTTCTTCCATTGTATACCTTTAGCTCCCTTGTCGAAAATCAGGTGTTCATAGGTTTGTGGGTTAATATCCGGGTCTTCTATTCGATTTCATAGGTTGATTTCTTTGCTCTTAAGCCAATACCAAGCTGTTTTCAATACTGTTGCTCTATAATAGAGTTTGAAGTCAGGGATGGTAATGCCTCCAGAATTTCCTTTATTGTATAAAACTGTTTTGGCTATCCTGGGTTTTTTGTTTTTCCATATAAAGTTGATTATTGTTCTCTCAAGGTCTGTGAAGAAGTTTGATGGGATTTTGATGGGGATTGCATTGAATCTATAGATTGCTTTTGGTAGGATTGCCATTTTTACTATGTTGAATCTCCCAATCCAAGAGCAAGGGAGGTCTTTCCATTTTCTAATATCCTCCTCAATTTCTTTCTTCAAAGACTTAAAGTTCTTGTCAAATAGGTCTTTCACTTCCTCGGTTAGAGTTATCCTTAGATATTTTAAGCTATTTTGGCTATCGTGAAAGGTGATGCTTCTCTGATTTCCCTCCCTCCTTCTTTATCCCTTGTGTATAGGAGGGTAACTGATTTTTTGGAGTTGATCTTGTACCCTGCCATATTACTAAAGGTGTTTATCAGCTGTAGGAGTTCTTTGGTAGAGATTTTGGGGTCGCTTGTGTACACTATCATATCATCTGCAAATAACGAGAGTTTAACTTCTTCCTTTCCAATTCGAATTCCCTTGATCCCCCTATGTTGTCTTATTGCTATTGCTAGAACTTCAAGCACTATAAAGAAGAGGTATGGTGAGATGGGACACCCTTGTCGTGTTCCTGATTTTAGTGGAATGGCTTTGAGTTTCTCTCCATTCAATTTGATGTTAGCTGTCTGCTTGCTGTAAATAGCTTTTATTATATTTTGGTATGATCCTTGTATCACCAATCTCTCCAACACCTTTATCATAAATGGGTGTTGAGTTTTGTCAAATGCTTTTTCGGCATCCAATGAAATATCATATGTTTTTTTTTCTTTCAGTTTATTTATATGATGGATTACATTGATAGATTTGCATATGTTGAACCAGCTCTACATTTCTGGGATGAAGCCTACTTGATCATACTGGATAATTTTTCTAATGTGTTCTTGGATTCAGTTTGCCAGTATTTTGTTGAGGATTTTTGCGTTGATGTTCACGTGTGAGATTGGCCTGTAATTCTCTTTCTTGGTTGTGTCTTTGTGTGGTTTTGGTATTAGGGTAACTGTAGCTTCATAAAAGGAGTTTGGCAATGACTCTTCTGCATTGAAACCATCTGGTCCTGGGATTTTTTGGTAGGGAGGTTTTTGATAACAGCTTCTATTTCTTCGCTACTAACAGGTCTATTTAGATTGTTCACCTGGTCTTGATTTAACTTTGGTAAATGGTACTTATCTAAAAACAAGTCCATTTCTTGTACACTTTCCAACTTTGTGGCATATAGGCTTTTGTGGTAAGATCTAATGATTCTCTGAATTTCCTCTGTGTCTGTGGCTATTGCTGTGAAATTTCAACCTGTAAATCATTAGGGCAGAGAGAAATTTCCAAGTGAACTCCAAAGACTTCCAAAGTGGTCTTTATGCCTCCATGAAGAAATCTGTAAGTGTTACATAGCTGGTGTTTGTATGTGTGTGCTCAGTCCCATCTTGTTCCTTTGGAGAAGAACAAGTTTAGTATCTATCTACATAGATATACGTATGTCAGGGAAGGCTATTATTAGTGAGTTCTGTTCAATTAGCATTGAACAATCCTTTAGTTATTATACTATTTGCCTTCATTTTAGAATTTATAAGTTGTGTTCATAAGTGGCCTATTACATAGCATTTTCTAGAGTTTTACAGGGAGAAATCAGTAAAGTGCTACAGTACAACAGATTAATATGTTTGGCATGTGCGTAATTTCTGGACAAAAGCATAGATTGCTTTGTCATATTTATGTGCTATCAGTAATTTGTGCTCATGAGACTTCAGATGACTACTTTTGAATCCTTCTTTATCTAAGGTGCTACCAATCCTTCCCTGCTACATTAAAGCCCTAGTCTTCTTGGCCACTGCTCTATCTCCGATGTCTGGAACTATGGCTGACTCACAATTATTAGAAGCATTGTAAGTGACACAGAGGACAATACTGTCATAAGTGACACAGAGGACACTACTGTGAGGCAGGTGAGGATAAGGTGAGGCCTTATCCTCCACATTTCACTGCAAAGGAAGCTGATCCCAGAAAAGCTTTGTAATTTACCTAAAATGACACAGTTAGAAATTTCCTCAGACAAGTAAAGAGCTATTGGTATATCATTCAAAGCTTAATAGAGGGGAATATATCTTGCTTTCAAAGAGTAATAGAAAAATCACACTTGAAATATTGGGAATGTAACTATGATGGGTGTCACTGAGGGCTGAAGATGATCTAAGTGCGCATCTGCACGTCATGGTTCCTGCATTAAAATATCTTTTACTCACCAAAATATCACACTTTATATGTTGGGAGGAAATGCAGGCATTTAAAGAAAGGAATATACCACTTCCTATCCTGCTCAGTTCAACCATGATACACATAAAGAAATGTTGTTTGATATGTAACCTTGAGTATATCAATGTATGTAATATATTTATAAATATAATATATCTATAAAAATAGAAAACTTTTTGAAGAAGTTTATATTTTTACAAGTATGCATGAACTGTCTACATGTGTGCTTATGCTTTACAAGTCTTCAGCACCCATAGAGTCCTGAAGAAAAGACCAGGTCCCCTGTCACTAGAGACACAGACTGTTATTAATGACCTTATGACTTATGGTTGTTAGGAATTCTGTCCGTGCCTTCTGGAGAAGCAACCAATATTCTCTACTGATGAGTTGCATACTTTTTGTAGGTAACTGTAATGTCACTGTAAAAAAGTGATATTTCTGAATAACAATATGATTTCTATTTGAAAAAGAAATCATCATCCTTTCAAAGTTATATTTTTTAAAAGTCCTTCCTGACCAATCTCCCTATTTTTACACATGTGTGCTGACTCTGTCCTACACATACTTTAACTTCGCTATCTAGACTACTTCATTGCAGATTTCTTACTTGTTTTGACTGTCAATTATTTTTCCTTTCTTGGAGTATAGCTCATTTCTTCATCATTTTTGTATTCCAAAACACATGACTGAAAATCCATTATTGTTTTTCCTCCAAGAACTAGATATATTCTTCATTGCTGATAATGCAATGCCAAAATAATAATAATTGATATTGTAATGTGCAGAAAAGTCTTCATTGGGCATTCAAATCATGTGGGGTTTTTTTTGTTAACTTTTGTACTGTGTTCTGTTAAAATTCATTCAAGAAAACTAAACCTATTTCTGAAATTCTCTTACTTAAAGATAAATGATCCAGGTCTAACATGTCAAACATTCTGCATAAGATGGCTTTAAAAATTCTTCAGAACTCTGTCATGAGCCAATAAATAAATTCCTTCCTCTCTAGAGCTTCTTGGTTAGGTGTATTGAATATTGTTGAGGAGCATATACTCTTTAAAAGTATCAAAATTATTCTTAGTGTCTCCTTAGATTTGTGCAATGATGTGGTGCTGGGTAATTACACATCAACTTGAGATAAGCCCAAATTAGCTGAGAGAATAGAACTTCATGGAGAAATTACCTCCATAAGATCAGGCCATAGGCATATCTGTTGGGGATTTTCCTAGTAATTGTTCAGTGAGTGCATTGTCCATTGTGAGTGGTACCAACCTTGGGCTGTTGGTTTTGGATGCTATGAGAAGACTGAGGAAGCAAGCTAATAAGCAACACTCCTCCAGGGCCTTTGCATCAGTGCCTGCCTCCAGTTTCCTGCTCTTTGAGGTTCTGCTCTGACTTCTTACCTTGATAAACCATGATGTTAAAGAGTAAGCATAACATATGCCGTTGTCTTTGAATTGTCATGGTATTTCATCACAGCAATAGTAAACATAACTAGAGCATATAAAATTAAAGGCACTGAAACTGACTTTTGAATGTTTACATCATCTCTGTGTTGCTGGTGTTAATGAGTTCCCAGTTCCAGAGCAGTTTGCTGCCTTCAGGCTTTGTGTTCCACTTGTCAGCATCAAAATTCAGAATTTCTATGGAAAATAACATTACTTATCCCTGTTTAATAAATTCTTAGAGCAGGTGATACAAAATTATAAAACCTCATCAAATTTCCTGTAATCACATGTATGTACACACAGGTGCACATAGAGAGGAGGTTGCCAAGTTCTATGACTCCCTCAGGGGAGGAGGTGAGAAAGCACAACTTCAATGGCATAGATATAGGGAGTCAGGTTAAAAAAAAAGCAAACAGTAGACTATTTATTAAGAAATGGGGAGAGCCTTATATGCCCTGCTCTCAGTACCTGGACTGCATACCAATCTGGTGACATTGGTTTTTCCTCATTGGCTGGGCACAAGCCTCTGACAGTGCCTGTTGCTAGGCCCACAGGCTGATTCCACATTGTCTCATCTTTCCACCTCATACACCTTATCTTCCTAGAAAGGGGGATGGAGAGAAGAGAGGAGAGGAAGGGTAACATTTGAATTTAGTATTCTTAACCAGAAAGAACTTTAGAGCATGTGCTTTCTTCTCATTGTTTGTTCTTCTTCCTATTTCGTTTATTGGACTCTGTGTATGAATATTTTCCTTTCTGGTACTTTCATTCACCATATAAAATCCTGTTTGAATTGGATAGAAATCACATTGAATCTATTTGCCACTTATATCTTAGCAATTTGAGCTGTGCCAAGATAATAAGACCTTTTTATTGGTCTCAACTCTCCAATATTACTTACTCCAACTACAATCCCATTTCCTCTGCATCTTCTACAAGTTGCCCAACTATATTGCATCAATCTTTGTTTGAGGTAGGAGAACAATCTAGAAGGTAAGTTTCTTCAGTTAATATTCTGACTCAGGGCTCAGTGTAAGCCTGCAAATGTGAATAGATGGTGCTATTTATCATACAAGGGTCTTGAAGCAATGTTCTCTACATATTTGAGATGAGAAAGCAATGATCAAAGAAAAACAGAGATGTTTCTTTCCCCAAAATGGTGATAATACATGATAGACCTGAAACAGTCTGCTGTAGGATTCAGTTGTTCATCTGTTTCACTGAATACCTACATGAAGAACAGGTCATCTATGGCAGTACTATGAGTGGCTTCCATGTATGTATGCTTCAATCAAGTATTAGTTGATTGGGTTAATTTATATAGAAAGGAATGACGTCAAGAGAGTGTAAACTGTAGATTGGTATTTTCTGGAACATAAAAATTAGAGGTTTGAAACTTCAAGGGAAAGTAAGACTGGATGACTATAAGTAGCATGAACATTTGTAGAATATGGCATTCTGCTTCATCAAAAGTATATTTATACTAAGTTTAGTTCTTTTGATGTTAATTATATATTTACTAATGATAGTAGAAAAGTAATAGGAAGTAATAGATTAGTGAAGGTCAAATACTTTCTTTAAAATATAAAACATGAATATGCTCTTATATAAATAACAGAAAATGAGGATTCATCTATGAAATTTTCATTTTAAATTACGATGAATCACATGTTTATCTGACTGTGTAGACAGACATAAAATATATATGCATAAACAGCTGTTGTCTATACTCACAATTTATGATGTAATAGAAACAATCTGTATTTACAGAAAAATAAACAATCTATATAAAATTCAACTGATAACATCAGTTCTCATAAATAATGTGAAATTTTTGCTGTGTACATTCATACATTTATACATTTACTGTATACATTAATAAAACTGTATTTCCATGTCTAGACAAAGTCAGCACACTGATGATAGCAGTACATGCATATCATATGACATTTATACATTTATTAAAACCAATTTATATACACACAAATATATGTGTGTGCATGTGTGTACACATTTGTGTGTGTATGTGTTTCTGTTTCTTAAATCATATGTACTTTGAAAGGCTACATCAGGAGCATCATGAGTTTGAAACCATTCTGGAATACAAAGCAAGTCCATTATCATTTTTAAAAAATAATGCTGGTTAATAGTCTGTACATAATTAAACTATGATTTACCAATATCACCTCAATCCATTGATAAATAACCTATAACTATAGACATTAATGGAGTCTCACAACATCCTAAAACTATGCATTGATAGGCAAGAATTAAGTAAAACCTGTTCACAAGTACCTAGCATTCTCTTAAATATGGAGAAACAAATACTCAGTTGCTACTCAGGCCTTTTGTTGTTGTTGATGATGTTGCTGTTGTTTCTGTTTTCTGCCTGGCCTATACTGAAAAACATCTGACCCTTAATATATTGCAACCTTTCATTGCTTTTGTGTATTTCACAGAGGTAGCAACAACAGCCCTTCTTCATTTGGGAAATCTGATTTCTTATTAGATTTTAAAGTCCTGTATCTAAAGTTACCTGCAAATTCTCATTTCAATCTGTTTCTTTTTGCAATTAACTCACTCATCTTGATTCAATTCATTAAAAGTCCAACAAAAGAAGCTATCAACACAACAGATTATAACAAGACTTACCATAGTGTCTTGCTTTAGGAATACTATTTGAGGTCACTACACACAAACTTCTGTGAAATGATGCATGAAGTGAGTTATCTTTTGTAGACCTGTTGGCAATAGAAAAAGATTGGGAGCAAGTTGAAAATCCCTCAACAGAGAATTGGTTAAATAATTGATGGCGCGGGGAGCGACCATGATCCTGAAAATAAATAAGTAAAAGCTGCTTATGAGCCTCCATTGGGTGCATCTCCAAGATGCATTAGGAAGCGATAAAATCAAAAGGCAGCAAGAGAACTGGTTTAATGAAGAAGATAACCTCTATTTAAATAAGAGAGAAAATAAAAACAAGAACCCTTATTTTATTGAGCAAAATGTGTATGTAAGTTAGCTAGAGTTAAGATGAGAATTATGCAGTAGTAAAGAAAATCAGAAGCACAGATTTCTCCCTATGCTGGCTGATGTATGCCTTGGGTTTAACGGACTGTGAGTCAATCATCCATTTCTAAATTTATATTGAAGTTTCTTATCTTCATTTCCTACCCTAGTACCTTCCTTATTGTTTCATATTCTTAACTTTTAAAACTGTGCCATATTGTGTGTCAATTCTCATCTCGCTTTACCCCTTCCTATACTATTTATCATTTCCAGATCCTTAGCAAATGGTTATATATTCACTGACTCTGACTTGTTAAATACTAGGAAAACCTTCTAATTGGTCTATATTTAATATTTTTCTCATTGAATGCTCCATTCTGTGATTACCAAAAGAGATATTTCCTAGATACTCTACCTTCCAAGTCATTATAGTGTGTTGACCAAGGGTCTCTGTCCCACCCAGTCCTGCAGTCATTAAGTCCCAAAGAATCACACAGAGGTCTACGTTAATTTTAAACTGAGTGGTCCATTATCTCAGGCTTCTTATTCACTAATTCTTATAACTTACATTATTCAATAATTTTTGTCTGAGTTAGCCATGTGGCTTGGTATCTTTTTAGGTGAGGCAGTAACATCTTGCTTCCTCTGAGGCTGAGTCCCAACTACAGATTGAAACATCCCCCTTCCCAGAATTCTCATTGTCCCACCTCTACTTCCTGCCTGTTTAGCCCACCTATACTTTCTGCCTGGTTACTGGTCAATCAGTGTTTTGTTAAAAAATAATACAAGTGACAGGATAAAAGACCATTGTCCCACAGTAGTTCCCCATTTAAAACTAAACAAAACAAACAAACAAAAAACCCAGGAAATCTAAATCTACTATTCTATTAACTTTTCTCCTATTATTCATAACAACTTGTAACCAACATTCCAAACAAAGGAAAATATCTATAGTTCATTTTTTGGAAATATGGGTATAGTTGTCCAGTCTACTTCCTGCTGACTGGGGACACTGATAATCAGGGACCTAAGGAAAATTTAGAATTATGGTCAAGTCCTGACTGGAAAACTCTTTGAGAAATGACCTTCTCAGGCAGCATTCTTGAATCCGTTCTGGATGTAGAACTCAGACATCTGGGCCATTGCTCCTATTGGAGATTTCTCAGGGGGTCTTTCTTCATCAAACCTGATTTTCATAACCCAGAATGAATCCACAGCCTCTCATTTCCAGTGAAAACAAAAACAAAACCTCTTCTCCAAAGTAACATATCTTTTGACTTCAATTTTGAAGTCAAGGTATTTCGAAAATATCTATCTTGGATTTGTTCAACAGCATTTATAAACAAATGTCTTTTAGCAGCTGTTGCTCCTTCCTCAGCCATCAAACAAGCCAAAGACAACACAATAATATACAGCATCCAGACACTCTGTGTATTTTCCATCTTTATGTGGTTTTATTTTAACCCCTATTTCTTTTATTTTATTTTTAATGTTTGGCTTTGTGAGACAGTGTTTCTCTGTGTATCTTTGGCTGTCCTGGAACTTCCTCTGTAGACCAGTCTGTCCTTGAGCTCACAGAGACCTGCCTGCCTCTGCTTCCCACATGCTGGGATTAAAGTTTTGTGCCACCACACCTTGAGCTCACAGAGATCTGCCTGCCTCTGCTTCCCAAGTGTTGGAATTAAAGGTGTAAGCCATCACACCCAACTACTCTCTTTTTTTCTTTCTTTTCTTAGGGACTTTATCCTCTTTTCCCCAAGCCTACATATATTTTTAAACACTCTGTAAATTGTTCAGAGGGTTTTTTTGTCGGAAACTATCTTTACTGTGCTTCCCTTTTTCTGACCACATGAGTCTTTAATTTGCTAAGTGATATGGCCAGGATTAAAGCTGTGGCTTTGATAACTGGATCCATCCCATTCCTTAAACTTTTGAGATTCTAGTCTCACAGCAGAGGTACTGACAGGAGCCATGTTTATTGTCAAAACTCTGTGGCATTTCAAAGTCCCTGCCACCACCAAAAAATATACAGTCAGTTTTTCATCAACACCATATAAGTGTTTCCAGGCAGGACCTCTTAAACGAGCTGTGAGGTTTTGTAGCTAAAGCTAAGTCAGGAAGCCTCTCTTAAATGAGAGCACTTGCTTCTAGTAAGCAGAACCCATCCAAGAATGTGCTGCTGTCAATAAGCTGTGATTTACTCTATTTCTTTCTAGAATTACTTTCCAAGCTCTCTCGGGCTTTATGTGGATGCTGTTATCCATGTGGGTGCCATTTGTTGACCGAAGTTTTCTGTCCTGCCCAGTCCTGCAGCTGTTAAGTCCCAAAGAATCACACAGAAGTCTACATTAATTATAAACTGATTGGCTCATTAGCTCAAGTTTCTTATTAACTAATTCTTATAACTTACATTAGCCCATAATTGTTGTCTGAGTTAGTCACCTGGTTTGGTACTGTTTTAGTGAGGCAGTCACATCTTACTTCCTCTGAGGCTGAGTCACAACTGCAGACTGAAACTTTCTTCTTCCCAGAATTCTCCTTGACCCACCTCTACTTTCTTCCTGGTCCCCCACCTGTACTTCCTGCCTGGCTACTAAGCCAACCACTTTTAATTAATGTAGACCTTTGTGTGCTCTTTTGGGACTGAGCAACTAAAGTGCCAGGTGGGACAGAAACCTTGGTCAACAATAATGCATATTTATTTAGCTTGGAAATTTAACATAGATATATCAGATTTCAAAGGAGAACTTTATTTAATTTGGAGTGATTGGAAGCATAAAACACAAGAAAAATCCCTCCTTTTTACTCATTAATTGATTTTTATTTCTTGCAACCAGCATTAGTTATAAATTGATAATTAATGAACATTTCTACCTCACTTCTCTCCCTTAACTCTAAATTCTTATAGCTAATGGCATGTTTACCATGACTATCAGAGTGCATATCATATATTAAGCAAGTATAAGCATATGTGTCAGCTGAAGATTAGTAGAAAACTATACAAAACAATTATTAAATTCTATGGTATGATGGGCACTAGGACAATAGTCACTTTGTTATGACTATGCTATGAATTAGTCCCAAAGGATCATATATATATGGCTTAATCTCCATTGCAGTGTATGCAGTATGCAGAGTTGGGTCTTTGAAAAGCTAGTGAGTAGTGAGAGTTCTTATTTCATCATTTATCCACTGATGTTTTAGATACATTACTACCAGAAGGTAGATCAAATTAGTAGGAGGAGCTCATATGCAATTGATGTACCTTGTTTCTGCCCTGTTCACTCCTTGTTTCTGTGCTTCATAGCTGCCTTGAGGAAACTGTTTTCTACTAACGCCTTGTTTATTATTAAACTCTGTCTTACCACAGGCCTTTCAGTTATAATTTACAAGAGACTACAGAACAAAACCTCGAATGACTTGAACTGAAAAAATAAAGGAGAAAAAGAAGCAGAAAAAAAGAGAGGAACTTGATTTGACGACTCAGTCAGCTCAGTGATTGATGTTCAAGCGAATTTATCTCCAGAATTGAAGTGAAAACTTCAAGCAGGAATGAATTTATTTTGATCTTGAAACAAAATAATTTTTAATCCTTAAACGAAGCTAGGATGGTCCATTGTAAGGCAAGACCTGTCTCTAAGAATGTGGATAAAGCTTCTGAAACAATAATAATCTTCTGGACACCATATGTACACACACACAGGCACGTACGCATGCACACACACTCACATGTGTAAACCTTAACACAATGTACACACAGTGCACAAAATAGAGAAAAAGGGACTTTATTCCCATAAATTAGTTCTCTCATTTCTGTCACAGAAGTGTAAAAAGACTACCACACTGTATAATAACCTATTTACCTCTACCTCAGATAACATAAAACTGCAATTTGAGCGTAACACAAGAAAATAACTTATTTCAATTATTTCTTTCTGTATCAGTTCTAAGTCTACAAATCTTTGAAGTATTATTCTCATTGAATACTGTGTTGGACTCCTGTAAAGTGCCCATACCCATCTGCCAAGTGAGTTTTGAGCCTAGTCCTAAAGCTAAGAACTTTAGCCTCCTATCATGACTGATGACCTGTATTTACTAGTTTAAAAGACATAAAATAATTCAGGTTTTACATTGAACCCAGAGCACAGCTGAGGGAAATATATGTGGAAGGCATAACCCCCGTCAGAGCTTAGCTTAGGAGAGGCAGACTACGGAAGAGTGATAGGCCCGGGTGCTGTAATTCCCACTCAGGCCAGTCTCTACAGCCTCATTGGCTTCTATTCTGGAATGTCACAGCCTGAAAATTGTCTGGAGACTTTGTTTTAGGCAGAGATTTCAGTGCACTGAGTGGTTTTATGCCTCCTGCTCTTTATAGAACCGTATCTCTGGAAAAGGGCCTGATCACCTGAATCTGCTTTATAGTAAATAATTAAAGGCACTGTGTGTAGGATGATTATCAGCTTCTTTCCTGGGCCAGACCATCTGCCCTCCACAGAACACATGGACATCTTTTGACAAATGTCATTGGTCCCCAAAGTATGCTTACTCCTGGTAGCAGGTTTAATGATCTGAAGATTGCAGACCATGTCCTCTTGTCAGGTAAAGCCTTTACAGAAAGTGCCTTCCACATCCTGCAATTAAGGGACCTTCTGTATAATAATTAATAACAAAGAAAAAATGACATTCTAGGAGTTAGCAGGATGATGTTAATTTCATCTGCAATTATTCCGCAGGCAAAGATCTGTGCAGAAAGCTAGTCAAGAAAGGCAATTTCCATTCAACTACATTTTGTTTGTACATGTTTTATTGTTTCAAACAGTTAAAGAAAGCTAACAAGGGGAGAGACAAGACATCAGCTTCCACACTGATAACTGAGAAGGGTAATGTCACCTTTAGGATCCACATTAACATTGGGGTGATGATATGCTTAGTAGTTATTTGGAGCTAATTCACATGTTCCCCCTACTATTTACTTAGTTTGACCTTGACTGCGTGCATGACCCTTCCCTGCTTAATATTTGCAACTATAAAAAGAGAGAAAGTGGCAACTACCCGGCAGCGTGGCCATCAGTACTGCAGCAGCTACTCCATAAAAGAGAAGGATTTGCATTAATAGCGTCAAGAAAGAGAAAGTTAAAAAGCTAATTGAAGGATAGGAGAACAGAAAAGGAGTTTAGAAGCAATATGTGGAAATCTTTCCTCTCAGAGATGCAGATATCAAAGACGACATTATCTAAAACAGGTTGATCTTTAACACATGTTCCAAAAGAATTACAAGTGAAATCCATGCCTTTTTGGATAGAAATAATAGCATTTATTCACCCTGCCCATCACTTGCTTTTTTAGTTTTAAGTGCTTTAAAAGTGTACTTTGGAAGACACATTTGTTTCAGAGATAATTCTGCTAAATGACATACACACACACACACACACACACACACACACACACACACTCACATAAAGACTTAAAATTGAGTGAGAATTCATTTTTATGCTACTCTTGGCCTTAGCCAAAAGTGTGAGAAACTATATATATATACTCTTTTCAGTTAATGAAAGACAACATAGATAATAGTTTAAATAGTTTAGTTGACTGCAAAAGCACAGAAACTCATGTGAATTGAGATGAAGTCTATAATCTACCAGTGTTAAAGACTAATGAAAGTCATATAACAGGAGTTATGAAAATAATGCCCAAAATTTTAGAGAAATCCTTTCTTTTCAATCTCAGAATGTTTGTTTGTTTTTGTTTTCAGAAAAGTTTATGAACTGGACATATTTTGCTGGTGTGCTTAGACAAAGGGAAGTCTGTTTGAAAATCATTAATAAAGGCAGCATTGGGCTCCCCCCTGCTTTTAGAGTGAACCAATTTGGTATAATCAGATTTTCATCACTTTAGGAGACAATTTTCCCTTTCTTCTTCCTCATTTGCTTTCCTCTAACACACCTGTTTCAAAGCAGTTAGCAGAGAGGGATTTGAATAATAACACTACTTTACATGTAAATGGTGCCTTTCACCCAAACATCTCAATGCTCTCTGTAAACACTAAAGGCTGAATATAGATTAAGAGCATCAATTTTAAGATAGGAAAATGGGAACCATATGGGTAAGTGACTTGCCTAAGGTCACACATTAAGTTTACAACATTGCTTAAAAGGAGGCTCCTGGTCATTTGAAGATTTCATCTCTTCAACTGCACAGAGCCTGTGTGCATTACATCTTAGAATCCCCAAACATTCCTTCATGAGTACTGTTCATTGTATCCATAAGATAACTGTTCAATCAGCTGTCTCACGGTACAATCTGTCTTAGAACTGTCTGTAAATATTGGCAATTCATGAATGAATTACATTGTGTAATAAATTACATGACTGTATTTCTCTAGGTTAAAGACAATGTTTATGACTTTTGCTCATGGAGTTTTATGTCCACATCCTAACTGTTCGTTCCACAGACCAACGTGCTGTCTGTGACAAGCTTAGTTTACAATGAAGAGAGAAGCCACAATTCTTATTTGCAAATTGGAAACACAGTACAAATTAAATGTATGCATTTGTGGTAATAGAATATTGAGGTGCCCAAGCAGAAGAATTTTTAAAACTCTGGAAATGAAAAAATAATTCTACCCAATTATTACAAGAGTGATATTTATACTTTCTGACACCCACAAAGGCCAGCTAAGATAACTTTGCTACAAAATACACATTGTAGAATAACACATTAAGATAAAGCCCTCAATTTATTTTGTTTTGTTTATTTTTTGTTATTGTTTTCATTTTTACTTTCATTGGTGTGTTTATTAATAAAACATACAAAATTTTGGTAAAAGGTATTCCCCCTCTTCCTTGTCACCCAGGAATGAGTGAGTGTGACATGCTTCTAGGGTCTTAGGAAGGGAGAGAAGCCAGTACCATCTTTCCCATGTTCCCACCAGTGGAATTATGATCCAGCCCCATGTGGCCAAGGAAGGTCAAACTTCCTGTTTCGTTCACTGAAAGAGTTGCCAGCTGAATCCATTCTCTTCAAGCTTTTCCCATGGAGAAACTTGGGTGAGTGTCCTAGGACTTGGTCATATCACAACTGAATATGGAACTTACAAACCATGACATAGACGCTATCATAATACTAACATGTTCCTAGTGCCACATACTTCTGTATAGACTAGTTTTCATTTGTCCAAATCCACTCTATCTAATATTGAAGCCACTAGCTTCCCACAACAATTGAGCCCCTGATATATACACTGAGATATGCTCTAGATACAGAGTGCATGCAATATTTTAAATAATTGCTTTAAAATGAGGTTTAAATACTATGTTTCTTCTTATCTTCATTGATGAAATGACCCCAATTAGTAGAAATAGGCAGCTTAGTGTCTGCAATTTGAGTCTCTCTTTTGTGTGTGGATGGAGGTGTTTTGCCTGAGAATCAGATGTAATCACTTGGGATTAGACAAACAGTTGTGTTCTGCCATGCAGACACTGAGAATCAACTCTTGGTCCTCTGGAAGAGCAGCCCTTAACCACTGAGCTTTCTCTATTCAGTCATAATGCTGTACTTTCTTAAAGATGAACAAAGAAACACTGCATTTATTTATGTGGAGAGGGGCACAGGTATGTAATGACATGCATGTAAAAGAGAGATAACAACTTGCAGGAATTGGTTCTCTCCTTCCACCATGTCACTTCCAAGAATGGAACCCAGATCATTAGGCTTAGAAGCAGGTTTTATCTGCTGAGATATCTTATCATCCCACAATGCAGCGGTTCCTTAGCAGCTTGACTATATAGTTTAATGTCAATTTGGCATAAACTAAATCCATCTGAGACTAGGAAATCTCAATGAAGAAAATGCCTCCATCATTTCAGGCTATTGGAAAGCCTCTAGGACATTTTCTTAATTAGAGATTGATAAGGGAGGGCCCAGCACATTGTAAATTGGAAGGCACCAGCCCTGGTCTGGTTGTCTTACATTCTATAAGAAAACAGGCTGAGTAAGCCATGAGGAGCAAGTCATTAAACAGCACTTCCCCATGGCCTCTGCATCAGCTCCTGCCTCCACATTCTTGCCATATTTGAGTTTCTATCCTGACCTCCATAAATTATTGACTAGAGTGTGAACGTATAAGTAAAAAAGTCCCTTTCCTCCACAACTTGCTTTTGGTCATGGAGTTTATTCATCACAGAAATAGAAACCCATATGAGGATAGTATCATTGTTCAAATTCGGTTAAGAGTTACAAAGTATAATAGGTCCCTGTGTCCTCTGCTCAGGGGAAGTATAATAAAGAAGAACTTCTCTTTCTTCTCCATATTTTGAACAATTGAGCACTATAACAAAAAAATAGCAAAGGTAGAACAAGTATGGAAAACTTGGTCGGTTTGTGATACTGGACTCATGAACGCATGTTTTAAGTTCATATAGGGTGACATCAAGGCTCCGAGTCCCCAAGTCTAAAGACCTGTATTAGGTGTCTACTCCTTCTCAAACATGCCAGACTGGATCTTAATTGCAGGGACTTCAAGGACACACATCATTAAAATTCCTCTTTCTGTTTCCAGCCCGACATAAATCTACTCATGTTTCCCTATATATGGTATCCATAGTCCTCCCCTAAAATAAGATTCTATCACAAAACAATAATATTTGGATAGTAAAATTATATAATGTAGTAATATAATATAAATGCAAATTATCTCTAATTATTAAATCTCCAAGGAGAAATTAAAGTTCAAAATATATTTCTTATAAAACTTAGTCCAAAGTGTTAATAGCTCCTGCTATTAAATTCTGAAATCACAGTATCATGTGATAAAACATAAAGAGATAAAATTCTCAAATGCGTTTTCTTCCATTTCTTTCTTTCTTGGTCTTTTTCGGTTTTGGCTAGTGGAGTCGGCCATTGAATTTTAGCAAACTCTGGTTAAGCTCTCAGTTCTTTAAATGACATCCCAGTAGAGGTGTTAATGAAACTGTGTGTTGTCAGAGCATCAATTTCAATATTCCCTGTGAGCGAAATGATGTCTGCGAGGACCCAAGTATTCGCTCTCTATCCACTGCCTTCAGAGGCCAATACACAACTCCACAAACTACTGTTCAGGTAAAACTTTGTCCCTAGTGCCCACTAATAGCATTAACAAGAGCACAGCAGACACTCAGCAGTGTCTGACTATATGGCTGGTTCTCAGGTTCTCTGACAGATTCTCTTCCACTATCCATGACTTCAACAGGACTGAGTAGTTAGGTAGGCTTTCAGAACTAGACATTCTTTCCTCTTGTGTAGATCTTAAGGTTAATTACAGAGCTATTGACTACTGCCAAGTTAAGAATGTCACTACTACACCCTTAGGGTTATTGTGCCATGTTGGTCTTTGGTGTGGCTAATAGTCATCCTAAATGGGTAAGACTATTAGTTAATTCCCTGTTTTGAAAGTTTGCATGACAGCTTCTGGTACTTGGAATTTAGTTATCAGAGAGGAGGTCATCAGATCATATCCAATTCAGGTATTCATTGTCCTGTGTTTGGGACACATGGTTTCTTCAGCAATTGCTTACTTTTCACCTTTGGGGTCAACCAAGGATATTAACAATAGCCTATAATATTTTGGGAGTCTCTTGAATAGCTTCAACCAACAACTCAAAAGAGGGCTTTTCAAGCCTGCTGTGTGTAAGACTATGTGTGTTGGGGTGTTTGTTCGAGTGTCTATGGCTTTTGAAAGGAGGATTGCCAATCCTTTTTCTGAAGATAGTTCATGTTCAAGAAGCGTGTATGTTCTTCTTGAACTACCAACCATGTAAGTTATTCCATGTCTACTATGAAAGAGAAAAGAGGCAAATACAATCTGGTTGAGTCTCTCTATCTGATGTGAAGGAAATTTCTGGTATGGAAAGTACATTGCTACAGTATAATTTTTACAGAATTACAGTGTGGCTATATTTTCATATAAACTCTAACATCAAGTCACTATTATTTATCTTGTCCATGATTGTCTAAATCCACACCTTGGAATAATGATCAAGTTTTTAAATTAATATTCTCATTTTCACAATATATGGAAATACTGTTTATTTGCACAAGCTCTGATGCAACCTACACAACAGCCTGGGTTTGTTCACTTGGTACTGCCCTGCTGAAGTTTTTCCTCATCTCCTCTGCATGTGATATCAATGTTATAAACCAAGTACTCAGGAGATACACAGTGGTAAAGATGGCAAAAAGGGTTTATGATTCTTAAACTGTGTCTTCTGCTTTTTAAAAATCCATTCAGCCCAAGCAACTTTCACTTGTGTTTCAAAGTTCACATACCCAGAATGCTTTAAGAAAAATTACATACATTTACTTGTTCAGGAACAGTAGCATCTAAACAGAACATAATCTTCAACTGGTTGTCTTATAACTCTTACATTCATTGTATCTCAGATGGTACCAAAGAACAGTTTATCCAAGTTTTTCCACAAAGGGTCTCTTGTGACAGCATTAGGTAAACAAGCGTCAGTGCTGTGTAAATCAAATTGACTGTGTTTTGATATATGACCACTCCAGAATGACAGCAAGTGCTAAAAATACTTTTAACTACATGAACTCACTTAGAAAACCACATATTGAGAATGAAGCAGTTAATTTGAGTTATGATGTGTTTGGCTTCACAACTCCTCAAGATCATTAACCAGGATTCTTTTAACCATCTGCCCCACCTCAGTTCACCTCCACAGGATAATGACAACTGGATTTTTTGTATAGTGTCTTAGGGTTGTGTCTCACTTCTTTCACTAATAAAACAATTATTTAATTTACAGAGAAAAATGTAGAGCTCAACAAAAATTAATTTTAAAAAGATGTAAAAAATTTGCAGAAATGTTGGGACTTCTTTTTAAAAACAAATTGCCTTAAATGCAATTTATACTTACAAAAAAATAATTAATTATTTTATGTATAGGTGATTTGTGTTTCTATATGTGCTTGTACAGTTGTATGTAAATTTGAACGTAGGTGCTTACATATGTAGGTAGAGTTGTGTGATCATTATAGGTTGGCATCCATGGTTTTTGTCAATTGCTTTGTATTTTATTCATGAAGATAAGCTTACTGAAACTGACTCTTACAACTTTGGTAACGACAGACATACATTGTCAGGACTGACTTAAAATATGCATGACGGAGAATCTAAACTCGGGTCCTCATCCTTGATCAACATTTACTGTCTGAGTCATCACCCAATTTCATAAATAAACTTTATTGAAAGCAGAGTTGAAGAGTTGAAGACATTGCTCAGTCCTTGAGAGGACTGCTGCTCTTCCAATGTACCTAATTTTGATTCTCAGCCCCCACTTAAGGAAGCTTACAGTTATTGTAGTAACATATCTATGGGATCTGATACCCTATTTTGGTTTCTGCAGGTACCTACATACACTTGGGACATACACATAAATGGACAAATATGCATTCATAGAAATAAAATAAATCTTAAAAATACAATTAATATCTTACAGAACTTGTATCACTTATTTTAATTGATTAAAATTTATATAAAATTACTGCATAAGTTCAGGAGATAAGAGATGGATGTGTAAATGGACACTGCACTTATTATTTCTTGAACAATCATAAAGAAACTATATTAATTAAAGCATGGTTTGGCTGATGACTCAGGCCTATTTCTAGCTAGCTCCTAAATCTTAAATTAACACATTTCTATTCATATGTGATTCTCCACAAGGCTGTGGTTTATCGAATAAGGTTCTGACTTCTTTCTACTTTGACAGAGTGTCTCCCTGACTTCGCCTACTCTCTCTATATACCAATGCTCTTATTTTCTACCTGGCTTTATTATGCCTTGCTATAGGCTAAAGCAACTTCTTTATTAACAAATGGTAATAAAACATATTCACAGCATATAGAGGGAATCTCACATCATCATTTCACCTTTTCTCTGAAAAGTATTATGACCTTGAACTTAGTGATTTTTTAAAATTATAATTTGGGACATATTATAACTACCAGATATTAGGAATTGATTTAATATTCAAACAGACTTGGAAGTTACTATATTATATGAAGTCAGAAGTTTTGCTATTCTTAACCTTCCCAAAAATTTAATATGCTTATATATTTTATAAAACTCAAAATGAAGTTAAATAATATGTATTTTTAGACTTAGCCAGAAATAAAAATTGTTTTGAATGTGTGAATCTTCTATTTCTAGGTTTCTACATGTTTGAGAAATAAAATACTTTGGTATAACACTAACTATTTTTTAAATAAGCTATCTTGTGTCATTTATTCTTATTTCCCTCCTCTGTAATGGCTACAGAAAGGTTAGCAATGAATGACACATTCCCCAAAGTGACTCAGTGTCATACTTTGATACACATAGTCTGTGACATTTGCATCACAATTGGTTGATGTGGTGTCTGAGGAGACTGTCCCAGACCATTCATCATCACACCACTGTCTCACACAGACCCATTGTCTTCTACTTTTCTGAATGATTTCCTGCCCATCCTTACTGTTGAACAATTTAGCCTCCAGTTAAGGGAAGAAAAATGGAGAGTGTCTGACATGCAGTCATGCTGTAAAACAGCTTATACATAGCAAGGGACTTCTAGAAAAACGCAAGCATATAAGGCACTGCTTTAAGGTGCATGTTTAGCTTTAAAATGATAATTATACATTTATGATGCTGTGTAATGTTACCATGCATATACTAATTTTGTAATGTGCAAATTAATTAGAAAAGCCATTCCCTGTGATATTTATTATTGCTATATGTTAAAGCTCTGAAAATGTTCTTTTTATGCTTTTTTAAATATGCAGTTGTTATTTATAATAAATATAGCTCTTTTGAATATACAGTTGTTATCTATAATAAATATAGTACATGGAATTTTATTTTATTTATATGTATTATATATGGGCTTTATCAGAGTGACTTACAGGCTGTAATCAATAAGCCCATGAATGGTTTTCTATCAACAGAAGGTTCAATAATCTAGGGTTAAAAATAATCTATTGGTTTTTCAGTTCACTAGACTTATGTCTCAGATGGTCTTCAGTATATGCTGGCTTCAGTGCCAGTGAAGGACTGGACTCACTAGGGAGAGTGACAGCACAAATACATCCACACAAATCCCCCATTACCTTTCAAATCCATAGCCTCTTCTATCATCAATTTTATTACATACATATATATGTATTTGTATGTGAATATATATTCTCAAATATCCTGTTGAGTCCCATCTAACATTAGTTGTATACATGATTTTGGGGTTGACCATTTGGCACTGGGCAACCAATTGGTGTGTTCTTCCATAAGAAGGGGATCTCCATGTCCCAGCTTTTCTCAGTTTTCTGTGGTTATTTGTGCATTACTGATGTTTTTCTCCATACAGTTTGACGTGTTCACTGGAAAATGCATTTGAGTACTCATGTAAGTGGTGTGTGTGTGATTGTGTGTGTGTGTGTTGCATGTGTGTGTGTGTGTGTCTCCCACATTTTAAATTCCCTTGACCTGCCTTGCAAGATGTATTAAAATACCCTGTTTTAAGTAACCATCTACCACCATTTGGTAAGGTACTATCTATTCCATTAAGATATTTCTTCTTGTAACACTTTTCAACCCATGAATTTAAAGTTCTTTAAGGTGCCAGAGCATGTAATGAAAAAGCCTAATCCCATATAAATCAACTCAACGCCAAATTAGGGTAATGGACTCAGCAGAAAAGTAGGTTGCCAACTGTAAATCCTGTAAGTTGTTTCCTATTCCATGAGCTTTAATAGGAGATTTCTCTGAAAAACTCACTGCAGCTTCTCACTGTTATCTGAGGATGTCTTAGGTATATTTATCACCAGAGGAGACAACCTTTAAAGCTTAAAAGTAAATTCAGCAGGAAGCTTTCAATCTCTGCTTTTCTGTGAAACAGTATATTCCGTTCTTGAGAAAACCAATTCTGATATAATATAAATCCCTAAAACTATCCATTGCTATTTAGTACACATAAGCCATCTTATTTCTGTTGTGGTGCACACACACAAGCAAAGGAGTACACTAATTGTATACACACATGAATACAGGCAAAGATATATATTGTATGCACACATACACACTGTTGTGATACACTGAGTTTCAATCTTTTACTACAATTTAGTATAATAAATAGCAATATTGACAAATTGTGAAATCATTTATACACAATTTTCTGGAAATCTTGGGTACATTTTGCAAGGTACTTCTTTCATTCCTGAAATGAAAGTACTAGTGCTGAGTATTTTCTTTGTCTCCAAATCTCATGGAGTAACATTCTGTCTTCCTTCTGAACATGTTGTCTGGGCAATCTATGAGCAATGCAGACTCTGTCTGAAACATAAAATACTATTCTCTCAATTCCCCCCTCATTCACCCATTCCATGTAAAAATCTTATTCTTGATTCTTGGTATCCCTGATAGCTACATGCCATCCTTATGACTCTATAAAAAATAAGCAGTAACTTGACCTGTAAAGATGAGGACCTAAAGCTTCATTTTGACACAGACTATTCATTTAATGGTTGTTACTTAGAATATTCCTCTGCACCAGGTAATGAATGACAGGTCAGCTACACGATACTAAAAAAAGTAATGAAGTTATTTTGTATCACAGGTATATGAGTGGTATGGGAAGCTCTTTTTGCATATGTGTTGCTTTTATTGATTATTAAGGAAGCTGCTTTCACCCAATGCTTAGCAGAGAAAAGCCAGGATGAAAGAGATATATAGAGTAGGCAGAGTCATGGAGAAGCCATGCAGCCACTGCCATAGATAAATGCCTCCCCTGGAGCCTGTTAAAACTTTGTTGGTAGGCCATGACCTTGTGGTGATGCACAGATTAACGGAGATGATTTAGTTTAGAATATAACAGCTAACAAGAAAATATGCTTAAGTTATTGGCCAACCAGTATTGCAAATAATATAGCTTTTGAGTGATTATTTTGGGTCTAAGTATCTAGGAACGAATGAACAGCATCCGCCAACAGAATTGGGGCCCAAGTTGGGAACTCTAAATGAGATACAGTGTATTTTAAAAATGTACAGAGGCTTGGGAAAGAGACAAAAAGAGTATAGAATTATAAAAAGAAGTAAATGTATTTTTAAAAATTAAGACAAAGTCTTTAAAGAGACAGAGTAAACTTGAAGAAAGTAATAGAGTGAAAAATAATAAGCCACTTAAAGATGGAACATACACAGAAAGCCTAGATTTTGTATACTATTGTGTTTTCTTTGATTTTTTTTTGACTATGAAGGAGTACAGTACAGAGAGACATTTCATTGCATGGGCTGTTAAGCAAAACCAACATATATATTTTAAAGGTATTATGACTTCAAAATTTGGGTCTAAGGATTAGTTACATTGGAAAAGGGGTTCTTCTTTTTTTTTTCCACAGAGTAAGAGAACCTGTGGATTCCTTCCAGATTAATTGGTTTGATGGACCAAGACTCTCCAAGAGGTTGCTGTGAACACCCCCAAAACTTACTTCTTCCAACAGAAAGCAGGAAGCAGTTTGAAGAGATCTACACCCTAATTCCCATATACTGCTTTTAAATGTTGGTTTACATTTAAAGGTGGATATGCTACAGAGATGGATACTATGCATTGGTATGGTTCTTGGTTTATTGATACAAATTTAGGTCAATTTTGTTATATGAATACTTCTGCTCTTGATTAAGGTATTTTGCTTGTGCACATCATTTAAAAATATAATGTTTAGTAAAGAACTACAAATTAATAATCATCTATAATAGTCAAGCTTGTAGTCATGTTTGTTAGATTTTCTAGAAATATATAGATAACATTTAAAACTTTCAAAGACCTACAAAATACTGCATTTAAAATATTTTAAGAACTTAGGACTTTTCATGACAATGAGACATATCTGCTCCTGGCAGCATCAATCTTCTTCAAGAAAATGATAGACATTGAAGAGGCTCCTTAAGGAGTTTTCTCACGATTTAGAAAAAAAAAAACCTGCTCTTGCCTGGACTCCTTGATGGTATACTATATAAACTGGACATGCAGGACCCACAGAGAAATGACTGCTGAAATTGCCTAAAGGTGAGACACGCCCTCAGAGTTCCTGTTTCATGAAAACAATCTACCAGACATTCTACAGTATATAGTACAGAAGAAAATGACTGACAAACTGTCAAGATAAGCAAAACAGTCTTTCAAATTTCCTGCTTCATGAAAAAGTCTACTGGACACTATGGGCCTGTATGCTGAAGGCAGATGCCCCAACAGTACAAAAGAACTTTGGGTGACTGTCAGGGCATCAATATGTCTCTGTTAATTATAGAGTTTTGGAAGTTGATACAATGCACTTCTTGTTAACTTAGACAATATTATAACCTTCTGGAGTCTTGGATGAAGTTAAAGAATAGATAGTTATAACTATAATTTTCCTTATCTACAATAAAAGATAAAGAAGCTATAAATATTTTAACTGTAATTCTTACTTGATACCTGTTTTGTTATATGTAATTTTACTAGGTAGGAGTTAAAACCTTCCTTTTTATTTAAAAATAAAAGGGGAAATGATTGTGAAGTCCTTCTATATATGTGTTGTTTTTATTGGTTAATAAAAAAGTTGTTTGGGTCAATGGCTTAACATAGTAAAGCCAAGCTAAAAGAAATATATATAGAGAGAGTAGGCAGAGTCAGGGAGGGAGAAGACTTGTAACCACTGTCAGTGACAGATGCCTTCCCTGGAGCCTGCTAAAATGTTGCCAGTAAGCCATGACCTTGTGGGGTTGCACAGATTAATGGAGAAGAGTTAGTTTATGATACAAGAGCAAGCTAGAAAATATGCTTAAGTTATTGGCCAAAAAGTATTGCAAATAATGTAGTGATTATTTGAGTGATTATTTTGGGTTTAAGTGGCCAGAAACAAACAAGGAGCCTCTACCAATATATGAGAAAAAGGAAAAGAAAAATTTTAATCTCATACATTCATTGGTGATTCTAGCTACTGTGGTGGCCAGCCTTTAGCGAATCAGGAATTAAAGGGGATCCACAGAGTAGGCGGCCTAATCAAACAATTGAGGGAGTAAAACTTAATTCTCTAGGGCCAGTGAGAAGAGAAATAAACATAACTCTCTGGGACCTGCAAAGAAGGTAATTGAACAAACACAGTCAAACACACTCCTATACATACATACACACACACACACACACACACACACACACACACACACACACACACACACATCTCCAGCATGCCAGAATCTCACCAAGGGTGTTGGTGAATGGCAAGCCTTCTTCAGAGAAGATGAAGAGAAGATGCAGAGAGGGCCAATGACTATACAGACAAACAGACACAAGAAGACATTTCTGAGGGTCAAAGCTTTCATTTTATTATTTATTCTGTTGCTTCTTTTTCTTCTACCCTGATGCTATTCTTCTTCTTCTTTCCTGATATCTTCCTTCTCATTTATTTCCTGATGTCTTCCTTCTACATTTTTATATTTTCTTTTACAGCTATAGCAAAATCTTTCAAACAATATAAAAAATTATAAATATAAAATATTTATATATATATTTTATAAATATAAAAAATTAGAATGTGGTTACATTCATTTATATGTGAACAATTACAATGCATACAAGTAAAAATCAACATGTTTTCTGTTTTATATGTGATTAAACATTTCACATACTACAAGTGTAAAACAAATTATCCCCAAAAACTCACATGCTATTGAACATTTATCTTTTAGTCTTCCCATAGATCAGAAGACTTTCAGCCATAACCATTTACTTAGACAGTTGTTTTTGTAATTTCCAGAAAAAATATTGTCATTAAACTAACCTCTATCATAATCCCATGCTTACTACGTTTGTTATAAAAAGAACTTAGAACCCTTAATCATCAAAATTCTATTCAAACTAACACTATTACTCTATAAAATCATTATTTCAATTAAACAGTAGAGCTTAAGAGGAAATCATCTTCATAATAATCCATGGGTAAAAAAATAATACCCAGTAGAAAGGAATATTTCCATGGGATAATCACACTACATTAAAGGTAGAGAGGATCCCACTCACATCCGTTCATTCCATTCCAGGTTCCAGAGAAAAATGACAGTGGTAAACTTGTAAAGGCACAGCAGTAACAAAAGATACTCTGTAGCCAAAGCATTCAGGAGTCTTGCCTATCTGGGATCACCCATCAGTGCCTTGCTTCATGGTGTGCTGGTCTCATGAAGCTCAATAACCACCTGCTGCTCCACTGACATGGCACTGTCAGGGTCATTGGCAGAACCTGCTATGTAAGAACTATATAGAAACTATCTATATGTTGGCACTCTAAACTGGAACTTCTCCATTTCCTGAACTTTAAAAGAGAAAAAAAGATGCACACTAACTGTTGTCTACAGTATTCTGTTTCAGCAGGCCGAATGAACTACGAAAAATACTAACATTTTAAATCATGCACTCACTCAGTGACTCACTTGTAAATGATTTCCCTCTGTTCTGATTAAATAAATGATGAGCTGCTATAGAGACTGGATATGAGTTTACACATTCTTGTCGTGCATGTCTCTACTTTTGTTACTGTCTACTTTAACGTATTTGTAAACTGTTACTTTCCTTTAATTGTTGTTAATAGCAAAAGTCTACATATACCATCATATTCCTTATGCAATGTTTTCCGCATAAATAGCTGAATCTGTGCACTTTTGGAGGCATATACTGTAATTCCACCTAGATTTCAGTATTGACTAAATATGTTTCATATGTAAGATTTCCTTCATACACTGATGTGGAAGTAATTCCATTAAAGCTACTGAGAGCCCTAGAAGACAATGGACTATTGGAATTCAGCTGGTGTCTGACATTCACATCAATGCCCATAAAATAAAACAATTGTTCTCCTATTATTTTGTTTTCTTTGGTACTTTGATTTCACATCCATTTTCATGTTTGAATCCTTGAGTAGTTTACAAATAAAACGTCTCTAACAAAGCAAACTAATTCAAAGACAAGTAACTTTCATCAGGAGGGGCATCACAAGAACTTCCATGTTCATAAGCTTGCCACTTCAATAGCCTCAGTATTAAGTCACCTTCTCTTTCTCCTTCTGCCTTTGGCACATACACACACACACACACACACACACACACACACACACACACAGAGAGAGAGAGAGAGAGACAGACAGACAGACAGACAGACAGACAGAGACAGAGACAGACAGAAAGACAGACAGACACACATAGAATGGAGACACACACTGATGTATCTATTCTCTTTGTGCTTAGATATGTCAGATGAGTAAATTTCACGACGATGAATAGCTTTTTGACTGTAGTACAACAGTATAACTGAACACAGTTCAGCAGCTGCTTATTTATTTCCATCAAATTAATTCAAACTTCTGTGGTTCCTTGTACTCGTTCTTCTATAAATATATCCCAGGAAAATCAATATCACACATAATTTATGAAAATCTGCTCTCTACAAACCCCAATATGTACTTCATATACAAGCTGAATTATTGACATTGTTTACAGTCAGATGTGCTTTGCAAAGCCAATAGAAATTTGCGTGACACTAGGGAGGACAGGGAAGGAGCTGGGGGGTGGGCTGATCAAAATATATAAAAATTTTTTGAATAAAAAAATTAGTTACTAAAAAGGAACAGGCATTGTAGCTTTTATCAAGTGATTTTCTCCATAGCAATGACAAAAGTAATATATGATATGTATTATGAATATCATAAAACATGGTATTTTGATATATATTGTGATATTATTGTAAGCTAGAGAATCAGCATATTCATTATTTCTTCTTAATTTCATTATTTTTACAAAGAGAACATTAAAAATTAAGTCTTTTAGTCAAGTATTCTTTTCAGTAATAATAGTTGTAATTTTCCATGTATTATATTAGAGCCCTGGTACCTGTTTATTCTGATATTATAATTTTTTTTGACATAAACTCCAATCCTCAGACCCTGATGGATACCCATCTAACTCTCAGACTGCATGAGTTTGACAAGGTTATTTGATTTAACTTGCAAGTGATGTATTACACTGTTTCATTATTATAATATCCTCCATGCTCATTGGAGTTGTCAGATGACAGAATTTTCTACTTTTTATGTTGAATAGCTTTCATTGACAACACAATCACTGAGTCAATACTGCCTATGGCATTTGGGTTGAGTGTGTATTTCAGTTATTGTAAATAATGTTGTAATTAGTGTGAAAATGTAGGTATTCTTTAATGAACCAATTTCATTTCCTTTGGCAATATACGCAATAATGCACAAGCATTTTTCTTCCAGCACCACAAACTGATGTAGGTCTCTGTGCACTCATGGCCTACTCTCTGCTACTGAACCACATTCTCTGCGCCAAGTAGAGGAATGGTTGAATCTTACAGTAGTTTTGGTTTAATTATTTTTAGAATCTCTATTCTTTCTTCCCCACTGGATTGTTCTGCTTGTACTCACACTTACATATGGCTTTCATTTTTGTTAAGGCACATTCTTTCTTCACCCAGTTTGTTGAATTTTCTTCTAAGGAAAAACACTTTCTGATTGAAAAAATGGCTCAGCTCTTGAAGCTGAAATTAGCACACACGGTGGCTCACAGCATCTATAACTGAAGTTTCAGGGGATATTATAACTTATTATGGCATGAGACACACAGTTACAATGTGGCTCAAATATGTTGCACCAAGTGTTCACATATGCACATAAAACAAAATAAAAAATACACATAAAATAAAAATAAATCTTAAAAATGCTTAAGTCTTTGGTTATGAGCCTAGGCCTTAATAGCTGAATAGGGGAAATAAATATGATACTCTGGGTTAACTTGGGGGTAGGGAACAGTAAAGGGGAGGGAATGGGGGAATAGTATATGAGAGAACTAGATGGTTGAGTTGGGTCAGGGATGGAATGGGAGAACAATGAAGAGATATCTTGATAAAGGGAGCCATTAGGAGGCTACAGAGAAACCTGATGCTAGGAAATTCCCAAGAATCCTCAAGGATGACCCAGCTAAGACTCCGAGCAATAATGGAGAGGGTGCCTGAGCTAGCTTTTCCCTGTAATCCTATTTATAACTACCTTAACCATGATCATCATATAACCTTCAACCAGCATCTAAAGAAAGTAGATGCAGAGATCCACATCCAAGCACCAGGCTAAGCTACAGAAGTCCTGACAAAGAGAGAGAGGAGGATATATACAGACAAGGGGGTCAAGATCATGATGGGGAAACCCTCAGAGACCCAAACTTGCAGGAGTTCAAGGACTCTAGGTGAACAACTGGGGAGCCTGCATGTGACCAAACTAGGCACACGGCATGTGGGCAACAGTTTTAAAGCCTTGACTGTTTGGGGGACCCCAAGCAGTGGGACCAGGATCAATCCCTGGTGCATGAGCTCACTCTTTGAAGGCCATTCTGTTTGATGGGGTGCCTTGCTCAGCCTCGATACAGGGGCAGAAGTGTGGGGAGCTTGGTCTTGCCTCAATGAAATGTACTAGACTTTGTTAGCTCTCCATGGGAGGCCTTAACCTTTGTGAGCAGTGGATGGGGGTGTGTTGAAGGGAAAATGGGGGAGTGGAAGAAGAGGAGAAAAGGGGAACTGTGGTTGGTATATAAAATAAATAAAAAATTAAAAAATGTAAAGTTTTACTTTCTCTCTATCCACTAAAACAACCTTTTATTATATCACTTATTCTGATTATGTGTATATCACAATTTTTTGCATAAATTGATAATGATGAGCATTCCCATCAATTCGGTACTAAATTCAGGACAGTATCTTTAATTAGGATTTTTGTATGTACCCAAAATTATCATAAAATGTATTTCTTCTTTTATTCTTGAATGATTTTCATTCCTAGGTAATGCTGATCTTGCAAAATGAGTTTGAAAATATGCATTTATATTAAAATGTTGAATGTTTTGTATAGTATTGATATCATTCTTTAAAAGCTGGGAAGAATTCACACTTGAACTGCTTTTTTTAAAAAAATTATTTATTTATTAAAAATTTCCACCTACTCCCTGCCTCCCTTTTCCCTCCCCCTCCCCACCTTCCCTGAGAGCAGTCAGAGTTACCTGCCCCGTGGGAAGTCCAAGGTCCTCCCCGCTCCATCCAGGTCTATAAAGATAAGCATCCAAACAGACCAGACTACCACAAAGTCAGTCCATGCAGTAGAATCAAAACCCAGTGTCATTGTCCTTGGCTTCTCAGTCAGCCTTCATTGCCAGCCACATTCAGAGTGTCCAGTTTGATCACATGCTCCATCACTCCCAGTCCAGCTGGCCTTGGTGAGCTCCCATTAGATCAGTCCAAGTGTCTCAGTGGGTGGACGCACCCCTTGTGGTCCTGACTTCCTTCATGTTCTCCCTCCTTCTGCTCCTCATTTGCACCTTGGGAGCTCAGTCCAGTGCTCCAATGTGGGTCTCTGTCTCTATCTCCATCCATCGCCAGATGAAGGTTTTATGGTGATATACAAGATATTCATCAGTGTGGCAATGGGACAAGGTCAGCTGAACTGCTTTTGTAGATAGGTTTTTCAATGATGTTACAACAGCATGAGTTATTAATAACTTGTTTAGAGTTCCTACTTCTTCCGATTTAATATTTTAAAAATAATCTTTTTTAAGACTTTTATTAATTTTTTTTGCTTATTTTATGTGCATCTGTGTGTTCTCATTCAGAATTTATTAGTGGTGTATTTCCAGGAAAGTTTTCTCTTCATCAGGTGGTTCAGTTGGATGGTCGGTAACATTCAACCCTAATTTTAATGACAATCTGCATTTTTTTGTGGAATGAGCTTTCATTTCTTCTGATCTTTTATAACATTTATATGGATATTTTTGTTTTTTCTTTTAATATAGTCAAAGTTTTGGAATATTGTACCAATTCAAAATTTATCAAATTTAGTTTTATTGGTCAGTTTTGCCATTACTTTGATTGCTATTATAGTCTCTGTTTATTTTTTTTTAGAAAGCAATTTTATTAAATTATAAAAGTTTCCATTTCCACCCCTCCTCCCAACACCCTCTATATTGCTATGGTTTATACATTCTCTTTTTTTTCCACTTTGGATTGAAATTATTTTTTAATGTTTTATGTAAGTGACTATAACATTGACTATAATCTTATTTATTTGAGATTTATCTATGTTGTTTAATTTTCAAGTGTGTGTGCACATGTCTCTCTCTCTCTCAGTGTGTGTGTGTGTGTGTGTGTGTGTGTGTGTGTGTGCTTGTGTATGTGTGTTTGTGGTGTGCATATACCCACGTATGAAGGTATAGAAATAAGCAGAAGAGGAGGTCAGATACCCTAAAATTGGAGTTATACATAGCTGTGAGTCTGCCAACATAGATGCTGGGAACAGAGTGCACAATTAAGTGCTATTGCATGTCTCAAGTGCCTCTGTTATTTTTAGTATGTAGACTGATGGGCTTTAGCTTTCTTGTATGTGTTACTGAGAATTAAACCCAGGGCCTAATGAATGCTAAGTAGAAACTCTCCCACTGAGCTCTAGTCTGGCTTTCCTTTTAGATTTCCATTGTTGTCTCACATTGGTTTTGTTTAGCATGTTCTATTTTCATTTTACTCAATATTCAGATATTCTTGATTATCTGATTTCTATTATTTTTAATTTTTCCAATTTTCTTTCAGATATTGCTTTCTACCTTTGCAATGCTTTTCACATAATTTGAATCTTCTTAATTCTGCTATTTGTTTTTTGGGGGGAGATTTGTCTTTGTTGGTTTGCTTGCTTAGGTATGGGGATATTTTATTTTAGATGTGTGAGAGAGAACAGTCAGAGATGTCTCAGGAAGAGTCCATAGCAGAACTACAAAGAAGTAGACTAGAAATTGCTAGCAGGCTTGTCTGGTGTTCTAACACATGTTCTAGCTTGGAAGATGTTCTGTATATATTTGAGAATGTCCATTCTGCTGCTGTTGAATGGAATGTTCTATATATTTCCACTTGAACTTTGCTTAATTTGTCTGTTAAAGTCTGTTTTGCAATTCAGGACTGAATTTGTCTCTGAGTAATATTCTTTTGCCATTCTTCTACTCTTCTACATTCATCAATATATCTGTGGATAATTGTTTTTGTGAATGCATATGCTGTGAAGGTGTGTGTGTGTGTGTGTGTGTGTGTGTGTGTGTGTGTGTGTGTGTGTGTGTGAAACCCAGAGGTCAACCTCTAATGTCATTCTTCAGGATGCTTTGAAGCTTGCAATTTAATCAGATGTCCTTCAGCATGCCAAAGAGGTTAGTGTGGTTGGCCACCAAGCATTAGAGACGCATCTGTCTCTATACTCTACAGTTGGAATTATAAGCACATTCTTACATGCCAAATATTTTTATGTGAGCTCTTGGACTTAATTCTGGTTCTCATGCTTGCAAGGCAAACACTTCATATACTGAGTTATTTGCCAGCATGTTTCAGTGATAATTACTACATATTTTTTATTACTTCTACATTAAAAACATGTATAGTAATAATTCCTTTGACCCCATAATGAATTGATTTTGCTGTCAATACATAACTACCATCTTATCATGGCTGAATGTAACTCTTGCTTTTTCTTTTATTCCCTGTGACATGATAATTTTTTTCCATTCATTTATTTTTAACCTATCTTTGCCCTTCAATACCCATAAGGGTATACCTCAAAGACCAGCATAGCTTTGTGTTTTATATTCTTTGAACCATTCTTTCTCTTGTGCCAGTAACTTTAATCTATCTAATTTTAAGAAAATTATTCATAGAGAGCAATGCACGGCTGGCAGTAGCATAAATTCTATGTGGTCTTAATAATAAAAGCCCAGTGTCAGATATTAGGGAGTGAAAGCTGAAGATCATAAAAGCAGAGCAGTCAGCCACTGTTTTTTTCTATGAAATTCTTAGACCAAATGGGATACCTTGTCTCTACATGTCCTCAGACTGAATATGGTGAGTCCCTGTCTCCTCCCCTTTATATTCCTTCCTAGTGCTGGGATTAAAGGCATATGACTCCCAAGTACTGGAATGAAAGATGTAAGCCATCACCACCTGGCTCTGTTTCTCTCTTAGACTAGATCAATCTTGTGTAGCCCAGGGTGGCCTTGAACTCACAGAGACCCATCTGCCCCTGCCTTCCAATGCTGGAATTAAAGATGTGAGCCACCACTACCTGGCCTCTATGGCTAGCTAGTGGCTTAGCTCCACACTCTGATCTTCAGTCAAGCTTTATTTGTTAGATCACACTCAAAATATCACCACATTTCTCCTTTTTTGTCTAAATTATAAAAGGTTTTACAATGTCTAGTCCATTTACATTTGAAAAATTCAGAGAAAACACTCCATTATCTATTTTATCATGGTGAGTCCAAAGAGTTGTACTTGATTCACTTTCTATCCTAATTTGAATTATCAATCCAAAACTATCCCTTTTTTGTCTCTCAATTTTTTATACTTTACATTTATTTTGTAAGTTTCTTTTCTGAATCTGGTAATAATAAAAACTATAACTGCCTAGTCTTCAACTCCATCAGAGACATCAGAAGGAAACATTACTTGAGTAAGCAAGCAGAAAATTTAACTAAGCAATTTCTAAATTAAAAAGATGCGAGAAATAACAAAAACAGCTGACTGCTTGCACACTCACATAAGTTTCTCTATAGTGTTGGGATATCTGTCTTCAGTCTACCAGCCTAGCATACCTGACATCCTTTTCCATAAAGCAGGAAATCCTGAAGGGTTATCCTTACATTGTCTTGGCAAAGTTTGGCAGTAACTTTCTTTTGTGTCCTGCTTGTCCTGTTTGAAAGGCATACTGTCAGCAGTCAAGGCAAGAGTACTTTTTGTCTCCAGTGGCTTACTTTTGCCACAAAGAAAACTCCATAGACCTTAGTTAGGAGGTCATTAATATGTTCCCAGCTACCCTCTGTTTGGTCATTTCCCAGCTGCCAAGATTCTGGAAATAACCACATAAAACTATATTAATTAAATCACTGCTTTGCCAATTACTTAAGCATATTGTTAGCTAACTCTTACATCTAGAATTAACCCATCTCCATTATTTTATATTTTAACACAAGAATCATGGCCTACCATTAAGGTTTCCGCATGTCTCTGACAGTAACTCCATGGCTTCTCCTCTACTCCACCTTCCTTCTCCCAGCATTCCAGTTAGTTTCCCCCTCCTAGCTCTGTTCTACCCTCTCAGGTCAAGCCAGTTTCTTTATTAACCAATGGTATTCACAGCATACAGAGGAAAATCCCAAATTTCTTTGATGCCTATCATCTTGTCTGAAGGAGATTGGTTCTGTCAGCAACAGAAATGTCTCACTGTCATATAAAATAATCTATGTAATTAAAACTTCTTAAATATGCTATTCTGTAGATCTCTGAAGATTTTGAAGATGACTCATCTAAAATATATCTCTGTTTGAACTTGGAAACATACCTAATATGGCTATAAGTTCAATTGAAACAGGTGGCTAATTACTAATCTGCCTTCTCTTATCACCCTACATAGTTGTTAAAAATAACTTTCAAGGACTAGGAATTTGCACTGCATTTTTAAATGAACTGAAAAAGTACAATACCTTGAACAAACTAGAAACATATTAGAAACATATGTACAGTATTTTCTAAATATAATGTTAAGTTTATATCAATATACAAGAATCCATGTCTATGTAAATATTTAAGACTATTAGTTGTTTTGGGGGTTTAAAAGTAGATTCAATAATCTATGTTTATATCTACACCCCCCATTTTACTTATCAAAAAAATTCTGAATCTAATTCCTTTGTTCAATTTTTTTCCTGACTATTACCAAAGCAACTTGTAACCAACCACCATAAATGATGACAAATATACATAACCCATTGAACAACCATAAACTACCAAGCCCAACTCATGGGAATATTTACATCATGTTCTTAAATATACTTTTTGCTATTTGGAAGCAATGGCATGTGTAGGGGAACAAGAAAAGAAAATTTTGGATTAATTGTCAAGTCCTGGGAGAAGTAGCTTCATTATCTGTTGTCCAGTTTCTGCACAATGGGAAAGTATGTGGCTTATCTCAAGTCCTGGCTAGAGTAGTCTCTGAGTGACGTGAGCAGTTTGTAGTCCAAAAGCAATTTTTAGGTGGTGTTTTTCAGTTTAGTGTTATTGTTATTAGAGTCCTTCTCAAATCATTGCTGTGGTGCCCCAACATCCTTTTGGAAACTTACAAGGTTGCTGTGGGGCATGGTCATGATTCACTGCAGAAAATTGATAAAGTTTCTAACCCCAAAAGTTGGAAGCTAGATGTTATATGATTTAAAATTGGTCTATAATAAAATAATAAAAATCTGGAGACAGATATTGGGTTAAATGCTGTAAGATCAGAGAAATAAAGGACCTAATCACTAGAAAGACTTTTTACCTTCTTCAAATCCTCATACCAAAGTGAGAAAGATCCTGTCTCCACAAGTCCTTGAACTGAATGGGCTGAGCTCATGTCTCTTCCCGTCTTATGTTCTTCTCTCTATCTAGCCATATCAATTCTTGTCTCCACCTCCCTAAGTGCTGGGATTAAAGGCATGCAAAACCACGGACAAGCAGCTTTTTCATGACTTTGTAACACTAAATTTCATTTGTTGCGTAAAATCTATTATAATTTTATATCTTTATGTGACTTAAATGATCTCATTTGAGTCTCTGATTGCTGTTTGGTCACATTAAAGCCTAAGTAGTTCATCCATAATTATTTGAGAACAATGTTATCCACATTTAAAATCTTTGCACTTGAAGTTTTCTCTTTTTACATTTTTTATTCATGACACAGCATATACTCTTTAACTACAATGAGGAGCAATCAATCATAAAAACATTAAAGAAAAAATATATAATCATATAATTATTTAGGCAACATTCAAATTTTAATTTTCATGCCTGCAGTTAAAAGTGATTAATGAACCATCATAACAATAATCGACCCTTATCCTATGATATCAATTTCTCCCTTTTTCTTTTCAAAATAAATATAACAAAACTGCAACAGTATAGCAAAACTGAATATAAACTTACCCTCACTGTCTGTCTTCTTCATTTCATATTTTTAGTGTCCTTTATTTCATCTTGAAGAGTTCCCTCTACAGTTTTTTGTAAAACATGTCTACAGGCAGGAAGTGTCCATTGTTCTTTTCTGAGATCTGCGTTTTCTTTAATTTTCAATAGAATTAAATAAATGCAATACTCTTAGTAAGAAGCAGTTGCTTGTATTTAATATTTTAGATATCTGAGCTATACCTGTTGAAAGGCAGAATATTTAAAAATACAGTTTTAAGAATGAAGTCAATTATATGCATAGAAATGGTTGATTATATGTTTTCTAAAAATATTTCATTTCAGCAATACTTAAAACCATCATTTAAGTAATGGTAATGGAAATATCTCTCCTACATTCCAATTTAAACCTTTAAAATGAGAGTGGCTATCCACACACCATAGGGAGCTATACAAACTGAATGTATCTACATGGATTTCCAGATCTTCTATTTGGCTTCATTTCTTCTTAGATCTCATATAGCCATTCATGATGAGCTATGACTTCCTTTTCTGCTTCAGTGAACTTAATCAGTATTTGTCCAAAGACACTGACTTTAGTGTTCTCCTGGGTCAATTTCATATGACATTTTCCCAGGATGTTTTGAACAACCAAAAGTACTTTTCACAATCTTACAAAGAGTTTGTGTTTGACTGACTACCACAGGCTTGCCCATTAGTTTGTTGGTGACAAAGCATTTCTTTTCCTTACTTTTGTCATGCATGCTTAGCCTACTGGCACTTTGGATACTATGCACCAATAATCTGGGTTACTTCTTTGTCTAACCCACTGGGTTCTTCATGCTGGATCATAGTCACTCTATGTATACTGCTTGTTTCACTACGGTAGCCAGAGTCTCCAAGGCAGTGAGCACTTACCAAGCGGTAACAAAGACAGTGTGAATATTGAAATAAGTTGCATGAATAAAATAAGTTGTTCAAATATTTATGTCCTCAAAGTATTTAACCTCCACACACAGTAGCTAATAGAGCTGAGCTTAAAGGATATAATAATTCTGTATTTAGATGAGAGAACTAGGAAAGCCAGGGACAAGGATGTGCTCCCCGGTCACTGTGTCACACTCACTCAAGGGGGAAATTGAAGCCAGCATTTGGGGTTGCAAATTTGAGTGAGACTCTGCCTGCTGCTCCCACCACAACAGATAGAGACAGTCAGCACAGACGCCTTTCTATTTGCCTCCCTTCTAATTTAGGTTCATGTTACAATATTCTACCTGGCAATGTAGGCTATATTCATCGGTGATCCATATTTCTAAATGTATGCAGTAAATTTAAATGAATAAGATTCCTTGCTGAGTAGAAAATATGGATTATTGCACCCTGAAAGCAGATCAGCAAAACCATTATATTCACATAAAAAATAACCTAAGGGTTGTTAATATGAATAATATGTTTTATCACCATTAAAACAAGATTTAGACATTTAGCCTTTTCTTACATAACATGCTGTTCATTTTAGTGGAAGATTCTTAATAAAAATGATTAATGTGGTAAATAGCTTTTTATATACACTGTGTTTCTTCTTTCTGAAATTATGTCTCTTCTGGAAACAGCCTCTCTCTGCTATAAATTAAAGTTCCTTTTTCCTCCAATTGAAAAAAAAATAAAATGAGTGCATTCAACAAGAGCATGGGAAGTATTGATGCGACCTAAGAATTTTGTGTGAGAAAATTTGCCTATAAATTTACCAACAGATTGAAATTAACCATAAAGAAAGTATTCTTTTATGAATTGCTTTCAGCTTGTACTCATATTCAAATCTATAAATATTAATGTTGACTAATACTGTCATTAATATTAGTATTTCTGTATTATTGATAATATCAAAATATAAATAATGTAGATTAGTTGCAAAACAGTCAAAGCAAAGGAAGAAAAAATTTCCTTTTCTTTTTAAAATCAGACAGAAGAGACAATTCAACACGAATAGTCTCAGAATCCAGATTATGAAGCCTTGTTTTGTTTAATGTACATAACACTGTGTGACTTACAGAATACAAATATACATCAAGATCTAAAGAATTCCATAAAGACTTGCTTCCGGTGATGAAGTTCAGAGATGCAGGATGCAGAATTCAAACAACTGACACAGATACATAAGGGGATTCCTCGGGGGATTCCACATTTACCTTTTCTGTTCTTCTTGAAATTTTGAAAGAAACAGACCAAAGAACAATTTTTTGACTGTATTGGAACATTCTCCCCATCTTTCAAGCCCTTTTGCACAGTCTTTCTCAAATGCCAGAAACTCATTCTGAGGGCAAACTAATACCAAAGACTGGATCATATGAGAAGAAGGGGGATACAAAAGCATATTTCTTCACACTGTTGAGAACTATACTAAAGCAGAACTTAGTTTGTGAATCATTCTCTGGTTAAGACTTTTCCTGGAATGTCAATTTCTCACTTTACCAGAATGTATTATGCTCAACTCCTCAACATTTACAGACCTATTGAGTCTGAACATCTTTAGTATTCATTGCTCTCACTTTAACTTCTCCCTTTCTCTTTGGGCCTGTATATCTCTGCCTTCCTGTCATATTCTCTATCTTGCTCTCTGTCTTGTACCCTTTGTCTGACACACGCACACACACACACACACACACACACACACACACACACAGAGTTTTTCAAAATTTATTTTGCAGGTAATTTTCAGTGTTTGACTTACATCTCAACCCAATTCTCTCTCTCTCTCTCTCTCTCTCTCTCTCTCTCTCTCTCTCTCTCTCTCCCTCTCTCTCTCTGTATACATATATATATATATATGTGTGTGTGTGTGTGTATGTATGTTGTATAGATATTTGTTTTTAAGACAATGTATTCTTTTCTCATAATGCAACTATAGAACCATCAGAATAACAGATTATAAAGAAATTGATAAAAATAAAATTAACTATATGTCTACCTCAAGGATCCTGAATGGGACCTGAGGGAATGGTGACCTAACAACATATTAATCAGGATATTTGTAATGTAACACAAAGATTGAGTGTGATGGTTTCAGTCTTATTGCTGTTCTTAAATAGTTTCAGCTATATTCATATCTTTGGTTTGTTTGCCTTGCTTTTTTATTAAAACAATCTTTTTTATTTTACATACCAATACCAGTTTCCACTTCCTTCCCTCCTCCTGTTCCCTTCATGTTACCCTAACTCCACAATTCAAAGAATCAATGAAGCAAAAAGCTGGTTCTTGGAGAAAATTAACAAGATTGACAAACCCCTATCCAAACTAATCAAACGGCAGAGAGAGAACTTGCAAATTAATAGGATCAGAAATGAAAAGGGGGACATAACCACAGACACAGAGGAAATACAGAGAATCATTAGATCTTACTACGAAAGTTTATATGCCACAAAGTTGGAAAATGTAAAGGAAATGGACATTTTTTTAGATAAGTACCATATACCAAAGTTGAACCAAGACCAGGTGAACAATCTAAATAGACCTGTTAGTTGTGAAGAACTAGAAGCTGTTATCAAAAATCTCCCTACCAAAAAAAGCCCAGGACCAGATGGTTTCAATGCAGAATTCTACCAGAACTTCCAGGAAGAGCTAATACCTATACTCCTTAATGTATTCCACAATATAGAAAAAGAAAAGTCACTGCCAAACTCCTTTTATGAAGCTACAGTCACCCTAATACCAAAACCACACAAAGACACAACCAAGAAAGAGAATTACAGGCCAATCTCACTCATGAACATCGATGCGAAAATTCTCAATAAAATACTGGCAAACCGAATCCAAGAACACATTAGAAAAATCATCCATTATGATCAAGTAGGCTTCATCCCAGAGATGCAGGGCTGGTTCAACATACGCAAATCTATCAATGTAATCCATCATATAAATAAACTGAAAGAAAAAAATCATATGATCATTTCATTGGATGCTGAAAAAGCGTTTGACAAAATTCAACACCCTTTTATGATAAAGGTGTTGGAGAGACTGGGGATACAAGGATCATACCTAAATATAATAAAAGCAATATACAGCAAGCCGACAGCTAACATCAAATTGAATGGAGAGAAACTCAAAGCCTTTCCACTAAAATCAGGAACGCGACAAGGCTGTCCACTCTCTCCATACCTCTTCAATATAGTGCTTGAAGTTCTAGCAATAGCAATAAGACAACATAAGGGGATCAAGGGGATTCGAATTGGAAAGGATGAAGTGAAACTTTCGTTATTTGCAGATGATATGATAGTGTACATAAGCGACCCCAAAAACTCTACCAAAGAACTCCTACAGCTGATAAACACCTTTAGTAACGTGGCAGGATACAAGATCAACTCCAAAAAATCAGTGGCACTCCTATACACAAAGGATAAAGAAACGGAGAGGGAAATCAGAGAAACATCACCTTTCACGATAGCCACAAACACCATAAAATATCTTGGGGTTACTCTAACCAAGGATGTGAAAGACCTATTTGACAAGAACTTTAAGCCTTTGAAAAGAGAAATTGAGGAGGATACCAGAAAATGGAAAGACCTCCCCTGCTCTTGGATTGGGAGAATCAACATAATAAAAATGGCAATTCTACCAAAAGCAATCTACAGATTCAATGCAATTCCCATCAAAATCCCATCAAACTTGCCATTGGATTCAAACTTGTATTCTGACACGTCATGAATATAAGAACAGAAAGCATTTAACTGCATTCTAAGTTTTGCAATATCCAGGAATGGGTTTATTTGCAGCAGGCTGATATGTAAGAGGTATTTATTCTATGGGTCCAGGACAGCTGCATTTTTATTCCGGTTTCACGTAATCATAATCATTAACCTTCTGGAAGCTGATGTGACATTATGAGCTACAGTTTTCTCACTTGTATAATAAATTTACAGTTTCATGCGTTGCCTAGTTTGAAGAAATGCAGAAAAGATCAAAAGGACATGATTTGGAAAATAACAAGTTTGTCCTTACAAGTCTTTTCTATATGGGGGAGTACTGGAGGCAGGAAGATAGATATGCACAAAGGACATAGTATGCACAAATTTGACTCTAAACACTACTATAAAACATAGTCACTACTATCTGATTTCACTAAGACAAAATTTGTTCATAAGCAACAAATATGAAGTGAATTTACTAAAACAGCATCAAAGGACAAGAGACACCTCAGACTCATAAGGTAGTCCAGCAAGGCATAATAAAGTTTCTTGGAAATAGATAAAATCTTTACTAGGCTGCCTTACTGTGTCACTGCTGAGGGACTATGTAAGGAAGCTGGTTATCCATGTCAAGGAATGTTGCCCTGAGGAAAGGCATAAAAGACAGTCTGCTTCTTCCCAGGAAGAAAACAACCAGAGGCTTTATATGAAGATGGCAGATTCATCGGAGAGTACAAGAATAAGGTCCTCTTTATTTTTGCCAGGGCCTTTTTTAGCTGAGAATATAGATTCCCTACTACAACCATTGTTGTTCTTGATGGCTATGAAAAAGAGAATCTGGACAGCTGTCTAGGTCCAAAGCAAGCCAGAGAACTATCTTGTGCTTCCACATAATGATTGCTAATTACGCTCTAGGTAAGTAACAGTGGGGCAAAATGTATTTGCTCCTTATAATGTCATATCAGGTGAGTACATCTGACAGAGGAGGGAACTATTTGAAAATTCCTCATCCATGTCAGTCTCATTACTTCAAACCAAATGTTTTGCTTGAAGTTGCACTCCTGAGTCTAGCCTTTACTTATTCCCTCTTTAAGACTGAGAAATTTAAGAATTTATTTTCAATTATAAATTACGCTACAAACAATAAACACAGTCGTAAAATTTACTCTAAACACCTAAATGTTTATGGATTAACAGATCTCTCTCTCTCTCTCTCTCTCTCTCTCTCTCTCTCTCTCTCTCTCTCTGTGTGTGTGTGTGTGTGTGTGTGTATGTGTGTGTGTGTGTGTAAAACTCTCAACAAAACCTGAGAAGTATGCACTAATATTAATTCAAAGTTACACTTGAAAACTAAAAATATGGAGTACAATAAGGTGAAAAAAATCTAAGACCATGGTGTTTTGTAAGAAATATGCTCAATTTCATACATTGGCAAGCTTATTCTGAGCACTCTGGGAAACTCTGATATGATACTGCGTCTTAAACAAAGATAATGCATCACAGGATTGTTCCAAGGTCCTTGACATGAGAAAGTTGTATACCATATGGATGATATAAAATAACTTGATGTCATAAGTCTTATGAGTTATCCAGGGCTATTAGCTGAATATAAGTCTTTCTGGACTCTTAATCACCGCCCCCATCTACACACTGGAAGCAATTCAGATGTGACTGATCAGGATGTTGTATTCTGAGTTGGGAAAACATCCTTCATATTTGTAAAACTAGCCATTGTACAGTGACCATGGATACAACACAGGGAACCATGAAGTGTGGTGACAACACACAAAATTCAGGAAAAAATGAGGCAAATAATGGAGCCTGAAACAAAAAGTAATCAATGGAACAAGCTGGGAGACTTAGAAGAGGGTAATTATAGACCTTTAACTTTTCTGAAGATGATAAGATAAAGAATGGGGGAAGTAAGTGATATAGTCAGAAAAAGAATTTCAGAAGGGCCCTTTGTAAAAGGTGAAGGAAGTAGCCAGAGTCTTGGAGATGGCAGGTGGACAGCAGCCAGAAGTTTTAATCACTGCTGAAAGCTAGTGGCATTGCTACTTTATAAAGATCACTATAGAAGCCCTGAGGAAGACAGATGTGAAAACAGCAGGGTTATCCTATCCTGGAGATATCCCAAGGGCATTTTAGAGTTCTGACAGCATGTGTTTCTGGTATCCTTTACATCAGATTTTCACCCCGAAGCACTGTCCACTTAAATATCATTAAACTTCACTCAGGCACAGGTCCAACACTCCCAGTTAGAAAAAGCCTCCATATTTAAGGGTGGGCTCTTTGATTTGTGCTTTTCTGGTCTAAAATGAAATAAAAACTAAATGGTTCCTAACTGGTGCCTGCAGCATTGCCTTAATATAATCTCAATTTTGATTATTAGATGAAGCTTGCTTCTATTCTATAGCTAATTTTGTACAGAAAATAGAAACCTTCAGAGATTCAAATTTATCAGCCACAATCATATGTTGTAAACGGTCCTTTAGTGGAATGTCTTCACTTCATAATATTGCTCATCACTGTTAACTCTATGTTTATCAGAATGTTGTTATGAAATCTTTGCTCACTATCAGAGTGGTAGCCATGTGAAGAAATACCTTTTTAACTTCTGATTATGGTTCAGTACCATGCATGACACAGAAAAGAATCTATGGATATGGAAATGTGGCGAATTCCAGAAATGATGTCATACATCAGTCAAGCTGTTTCTCCCACCCAAAGTTAAGGGATCACTACCTCGACTCATATTTTAACAGTTAAGCTTGATGATGTGCTGTGTGGCGTGACAGTGTGCTCTTCTTTTTATCTAGTCAAAAGAATTTGAAACTCAGATTTGTACAGATGGTTGTACAAGCTCAGAAAGGGTGTCTCAGTTTCCTAGGCATGGCCTGACGAATTACTACAGTCTGGGATGGATTGAAACAAGAGGTATCTGTTGTCTTGTAGTTGTGCAGATGAGGAGATCAAAATCAAGAGCAAGTAAGGCCACTATTCTTGAGAAAATAGTGCTTGCTTCATCCTACATAGGGCTGTGTCTGGCATAGATACTTATGTCAGCATAAGTCCAACTTCTGCCTTTGGTTTCATTTGTCTTTTGTACCTCTGTGAATTAGGGAGCTTTTTTTCCTGTCTCTTGCAAAGACTCAGTATCCACCAATAGACTTTCTTTCACTTCAGATCTGTGAATAACCTGCTTTTATACAAATGGACATTCACAATGCCAAGGATCAGACATAGAGATAATTTTTATTGAAGAAACACTTCAATTTATTTATTTTTCTGGTACTGTTGTGTCAAAATGACATAGACAGAACATCATAGATATTGTCAGTATACTTTCTTATAGTTTTGGTGGTTATGGCCTCTAGAACACAGTAGTAAAATGTCTTGCATTTGAAATAAATATTTCTGTTTCCTTCAAAGATAATACATGCCTTTTGTCTGAGACAAAGCTATCTCTACACTGCAAATGATGCAGATAGGATGGCCTTGTGTCTTGCTTCTCTCTTCTTTGTTTTAAGTTGTGATACTTCTATGTCTGTACTCTCATATCTATTTCTGAATCCCAGTGAGGCAGTGATGGACCTGAGTCACACCCATGGTCTCTTCTCTCAGATGATGAGTCACATCTTTGATAACTTTTGAGTGAGATATCTCTTTCCTGGGCAACATGGACACCTAAGGAAGTTCCACATCTCTTAGTTTCAAGTAAGAAAACAAGAATCAGAACATCTTGGCCTTTAGCATACTTATCAATTCCAGAAAGAACTAGCATTTGTATAGTGGAGTCATAGAAGCCTATTTTTTATATGAGAGATAGCATCTCCTCTTTAACTCACGGGAGATGAGAAAACTTCTAATAAGTATAACTGCCTCATTCCCTACTCTTAGTGAACCCTCACGACAGGTCAGGCTCTGTGCTCAGCACAAGTCTCACACAGATCCTAGCTAAGATAATCAACACAAGTTAACTGCAGTGTCACATTGCAGAGAGAGGGAATGGTTAGTGAAAAGCATGCTACATGTCTACAGTTACTATATGATGCCAGTTAACAGAATAGTGTATAGATTGGGCCTGTAGAGGAGGAAACTAAAGCAGTTCCTTCCAAGTGGTGGTAGAATCTGTCTGAAGAGGGTGTTGGAATTGAGGTGGGAGTCATGACAAGGGATAACAACAGGGACAAATGAATGAAAAAAGACTTGAGACAGGATAGGCATGCTTGAGTGTAGGTTTCTTAGCGCACTTTTAGTGTGATAATTGGAAAAAACAGGGGGTGGAAAAGAGGACAGCAAAATATCCAAGATAAACTTTAAAGTGTCAATATTTTTGGTGTCTGTGTGCAATAGTATATTCCAGAGAACATGTATGAGGTGAGGAGACTAATTTGAGAGTCAGTTCTGTCCTCCTACCACATGAGTCTCGAGAGATTAAATTCGGGTGCCATATACATAATTATATATTTTAAAATGTATTATTTATATATTTAAATTATTTTAAAATATATTATATTTTAATTATCTTAAAATATAATGTATTTTAAAATAGCTTTTGACAGTCACGTTAGAAATTATGAATTTAGCTCAGAACAATGAAAAGCTCTCCACAGTTGACATCTCCAAATTATTTCATTTTTTTTTCTCTGTAGGACTCTGAGCATGCCTACATGTAAACTCTGAAAACTATCCCAGGATCGATAGGATGGAAGGTCATCATAACGAAGGAGAGCAAACACTATGGTGTATTTACTTCTTCTGTTCCTAACTTTGAGTCTTTGTCCTACAGGTAGGTTAGAGTCACACCCTTGTAAATTCATATTATTAGAATTCCAGGAGTATGATGGGCACTGAAAAAATTTCTAAAATCAGACAAAAAGTAAGCAATCTTTAAATCTTATGGAAATATAAATTTAAAGATTGAAGGAGCTCAGGGCATCCTAAAGAAAACAGTCCCTTCACATGGCAAATCAACATTCAAATGAATAAAGAAACAATAATTTGAAACACCTCGAAAGATAAAACATATTTTCTACAGTGGAGAACCAGTTTAATTTCACAAATTGCTTATCTGAAGGTATAAAAAAACTAGAGCAGAAACCCTAACATTTTGGACCTCTACAAGAGCAGGCCCCCTTGTGACCTTCAAGGGAGCAGGGATGAAGAAATAGCATCCAAGGGACTGGGCCCAATTCAGTAGTCTCTGCAGAAACAGGCCAGTCCAGAGATGTGGGACTGGGCCCAGGTTAGTGGCCTCCATTGAGCCAGAATTATGCACAAAAGCAGACTCAAGCCAGGGACATCCATAGAACCAGGCCAAAACCGGTGTTCTCCATGGGACCAGGTCCAAGCCAGTTCATGCTATGAACGAAAGTTCATAGCAGTAAATACCTACATAAACAACCTGAAAAAAAAATCTCACACGAATTAGTTAACAGAAAACCTGAAAACTCTAGAAGAAAAAGAAGCAAACCCACCCAGGAAGACTAAAAGGCAGGAAATAATTACATTGAAAGCTGAAATCAACAAAATAGAAGCAAAGAAAATAATACAAAGAATCAATGAGACAAAGAGTTAGTTGTTTGAGAAAATAAAAAATATAGACAAACCTTTATTCAAACTCACCAAAAGACAGAGAGTGAATATCTGTTTAACAAAATAAGAAAGGAAAAGGGGGCATAACAACAGACATGAACGTAATCCAGAGAACTATCAGATCATTCTTCAAAAACCTGTACCTCACAAAACTGGAAAACTTAAAGGAAATGGACAATTTTCTGGATAAATATTGCCCACTAAAGTTAAATCATGACCTAATAATGAAATTAACTTGACCTATAACTGCTAACAAAATGAAAACAGTCATCAAAAGTTTCCCAACCAAAAAATTCTCAGAACCAAATGGTTTCAGCACAGAATTCTACAAGATTTTCAAAGAATAACTAATACCAATACTCTTCAAATTGTTCAACACTATAGAAACAGAAGGAATGTTTCCAAACTCTTTTTATGAGACTACAAATACCCTGATACCCAAACTACACAAAGACATTATTAAGAAAGAGAATTACAGACAAATCTCACTCATGAACATTGATGCAAAAATACTCAATAAAATACTGGCACACTGAATTCAAGAACACATCATGACCAAATAGGCTTCATCTCAATGATGCAGGGATCATTCAGCATATAAAAATCTGTCAATGTAATCCACCATGTAAACAAATTTAAAAAAAAAGGTCCACATGATTATCTCATTAGATGCCAAAAAAGCCTTTGACAAAATACAGAGAAAGATGAATACAGCCAAGGGGTCAAGAAAAAAATGTATGGAATTTTCAAGGTATTAATAAAGATATCTTTAAAAAGGAAAATGATGATACATGGAATAGTATAGGTAATGCAAGAGTCAAGAGAAACCCTGTCTCAAAAAAAAAACAAGAAAAAGAAAAATAATGATATATTCAAAAGAAAGAATGGTGATACATGAATAGAATGAACAGGTAATAAAATTTCAAACATATAGAACTGAAATTTTTCAAAGTCTAAAGGATATGATGAGGAAATAGATAGTACTATAAGTATACATTAATAGTGTTAAAAAATGAAATGTGCTTTTCTGCTAAAAATTAATACAAATCAAAAATTCCTTGCTATAAATTATGTATACTTTATGAAAAATATTGTGATTGTTTATAAACTGGACATGAATCTTAAGAATAAAAATATATATGATTTGGGGCAGGAATACACAACCTGAAAAAGAGTATAAATTTAGATCTACTAGAAACTTGAAATTAATTTGTGCTTCATGAATTATCCCAATAGCAAAAACTGAGGAAATTCTGATAGTAAAAATATTTAAGAATTTGAACAGAAACTACAGAAATAAAACTTCCAAAACAGAATACAAGAAATAGAGAGAATCTCAGGCATTGGAGACAGAATATAGGAAATGGATACAATGGTCAAAAACTGTTGAAATTAAAAAAAACTGTTCACAGAAAACATACAGGAAATCTGAGACTTCATTAAAAAATAATCACATTAAATCTAAAAGTGATAGTAATAGAAGATAGACAATGAATTCAGGTCAAAGACCTAGAAAGTATTTTCAACAAAATCACAGAAGAATGCTTTTGTAGCCTACAGAAAGAGCTGCCTTTTGAAGTACAGGAAACACGCAGAATGCCAAATAGACTGGAACCAATAATAACTCACCTTATTTCATAATAAGGAAAACACCAAAGATAAAAAACAAAGATTATTTAAAGTTGCAAAGGAAAAAGATCAAATAAGTTATGAAGGCAGACCTATTCAAATTACTTGTCATTCTCAGTGGAGACTCTAATAGTCAGAAGAAGGGACAGATATGCTTCAGACTCTAAGGTACAACAGATGCCAGCTAATACTACTATGCCCAGCAATCATAATAGATGAAAAAAATCAATACATTCCAAGATAAAACCAAATTTAATCAATATGTATTTTAAAATGCAACCCTATATAAAGTGGTAGAAGGGAAACTACAAACTATTGAGGTTAACTACAATCATGAAAATAGAGGGAATAAATAATCTCAGATCTCAGATCAACAAAGTTAAAATAGCTAATGACACAGACATACATATACACACACAGCACCACCACCACCCCAACCCACCACTCCTAAAATAACAGAAATCAATAATCATTGGTCCTTGATATCTCTCAACACTAATGGCAGTAATTCCCCAATGAAAAGACAAAGCTTGACAAACAGGATGAGAAAATAGGATCTATCCTACTGCTGCATCCAAGAAATATACCTCTGCATCATGAATATTAAATTAGATCAAGGTAAAGTGATAAAGATATTCCAAGAAATGGATCTAAGAAGCAAATTAGTGTAGTCATTTTAATATCTAAAATAACAGACGTCCAACCAAAATTATCAAGAGAGACAGGGAAGGACACTATATAGTCACCAAAGGAAAAACCCACCAAGATTACATATTAATTCTTAACGTCTATGCTCCAAAGGTAAGGACACCACAGTTCTGAAAAGAAATACCAATACAGGTAAATAATGTATTGACCCTTACATACTGAATGAGGGATGTCTCCCAAATGTCACCAATAGACAGGTCAGTAAGCAAGAAATAAATAGAAATGATGACGCTCACTGACATTACAAACCATTGGACCAAACAGATAACTACAAAACAGTTACAGATAATTTCACCTAAACACAAAAGAATATACTTTTTTCTTTGCCTCTTATGGAATGTACTACAGAATTTTCCACATACTTGGACACAAAGAAAGTCTCAAAAAGTACATGAAAATAAAATAATTCTCTGAAAATTATCATATCACCATGGATTAAAGCTGCATATAAGCAAAAAGAGAAACAACAGAAAGCTTACACACTCATGGAAACTGAACAACTCTCTATTGAATATAAAATTTGTCAAGAGAAATTGAGAAAAAAGTTACAAATTTCTAGAATAGGATGAAAATGAATATACAAAATACCCAAACTCTTTTATTGGACAAAATAAAAGTGGTGGTTCTAAGACAAGTTCATAGCACTACGTTTAAAAAAAAAAACAACCTCCCCCCCCAAAAAAAAAACTCTGAAGAGGTCTCATGCTAGCAACTTCTTAGCACACCTGGAAGTTCTAGGACAGATGAACTAATCATATCCCAACAGGAGTAGATGTCAAAAAATAATCAAACTAAGGACTGAAATCAGTAAAATAGAAACAACAGCAAAAGGAAGAATAAGGATTTATGAAACAAAGAGCTTATTCTTTGAGAAACTGAAAGATTGACAAACCATTATCCAAATTAACTAAAAGATATAGAGCAATAGGAAAGGGATAGAACTGTGATTAGAAATGAAACTAGAACCAATAAATATAAAAGAATTTCAAAATTAACAAAATCAGAAATGAAAATAAGAACAGACAATAAGGAAATTCAGATAATTATAGAAACATTCTTAAAACTCATACTTCACCAAATTGGAAGATCTATAAAAATAGATACGTTTTTGGTTTTTATTTTTTGAGACAGAGTTTCTGTGTGTAATACTCCTAGCTATCCTGGAACTAGCTCTTACAGACCACACTGGCCTTGAACTTACAGAGATTCCCCTGTCTCTGCCTCCCAAGTTCTGGAAATTAAAGACATGCACCACCACTGCCCAGAAATATTTTTGAGAGATACCATTTACTAAAACTAAATCAAAATCAGATAAACATTTTAATTGACTTATATAAACGAGTAAAATAGAAGCAGCCATTGAAAATCTCCCAAGAACAACAACAACAAAAGCTCAGCACAAAAGTTTAAGTACAGAATTATACCAGACATTCAAAGAAGAGTTAACATCAAAACGCCTCAAATTAATCCACAAAAACTGTCAGAATCCACATTACCCTATATATATTTTTTAAGCCAAAGTTACCTGGTTACCCAAACCACACAAAGAGCCAACAAGGAAAGAAAACTGCAGATCAATATTCCTTATGTACAAAGATGTACAAATACTAAATAATGTACTTATAAACCAAATTCAAGCCACATTAAAAAACATCACCTACTGTGATCAGGTTAGCTTTATCCTAGACATACAGGGATGGGTCAATATGTAAAAATCAATAAGTGTAATATACCATATAAGAAAACAGAAAGAAAAAAAAAACTACATGGTCATCTCATCAGTTATAGAGAAGACCTTGGACAAAATCCAATACTGATTCAGGATAAAATTTCTGGAGATATTAAATATAAAAGGGACATACCTAAACATAATAAAGGCAGTTTACAACAAGCCCACAGCCAACATTAACTTAAATGGAGAGAAACTAAAAGCACTTGCACTAGAATCAGAAACAAGACAAGTTGTTCTCTGTCACTATGCTTATTCAATATTGTACTTTAAATCTTAGCTAGAGCAATAAGACAACTGAAGCAGGTCAATGGGATACAAACTGGAAAGGAAGAAGTCGAAGTATTGTTGTTTGCAAATGGTATGTTTGTATATCTAAGTGACTAAAAATCCCACTAGGGAATTGCTGTAGCTGATAAACACTTTCAGCAAAGTAGTTGAATGCAAAATTAACTCTCAAAACCAGTGTCCCTCCAACATAAAAATGACAAATGGACTGAGAAAGAAATCAAGAAAACAACTTTTACAATAGCCTCAAATGCAAACTATCTTAGCATAAGTTTAGGCAAGTTATTGAAATATTTGAATGACAAAAACTTCAAACCATGTAGAAATAAATTAATGAAGACATGAGAAGATAAAAAATATCTTCCTTTCTTATGGATGAGTAGTATTAACATAGTAAAAATGGTCATCCTATAAAAATAACATAGAAACTCAATAAAATACTCATTAAAATTCAAACACAGTTCTTCACAGACTTTGAAAAGGAAATTCTCAACCTCATAAGGAAAAAAAAACATCCAAGATAAATAAAACAATTCTGAAAAATAAAAGAACTTCTCAATATCCCTTCATTACTGATTTTATGTTGTACTACAAAGCTATAATAATAAAAATAACATAGTATTGACATAAAAACAGAAATGTTAATTGATGGAATCAAATTGAATACACAGACATATATCCCTACATATATGGACAATTTATTTTTATAAAGAATTGAGAAATACACAATGGTAAAAAGGAAACAACTTTAACAAATGTTGCTGATACAATTGGATGTTTGCATGTAAAAATGCAAATAGATTTATATATATATTACCCTACACAAAACTCAAATCTAAGTAAATCAAATATCTAAACATTAACTGTTTAGATATTAAAATACACTGAATGTAATAGAAAAGAAAGCAGAGAATGGTCTTGAACTCATTGTTACAGGAAACAGCTTTCTGAGCAAACATGAATAGTGCAGGCACAAAGATCAACAATTAATAAATGTGACCACAAGAAACTGAAAAACTGCTATAAAGTAAAAGACACTGTCATTCTAACATAACAGTACACTACCAAGTAGGAAAGTATTTTCATACAGTTCATATCCAATAGAGGACTAGCATCCAAATATGTCAAGAACTCAAGACACTATATCTCTCTCTATATATATAGATAAAGATCACATATATATATGTACATATGTTAAAAAACAACTAATCCAATTTTAAAATGAAGTGCAGAGAACACTCTCAACAACAACAACAATAAAATGTTCAGCATCTTGAGTCATCAGATAAATGCAATCAAAGCTACTTTGAGATTTCATCTTACACCTGTCAGAATTATTAAGATCAGTAACACAAGGGACAGCTCAGGCTGGGGAGGATATGGAATAAGGGGAACACTCATCTATTGCTGGCAGTACTGCAAAATTGTATAAATTTTATGAAAATCTGTATGGCAGTTCCTCAGAAAAAGTGGGAATCAATCTATCTCAAAATCCAGTCAAACCACTCTTGGACATATGATCAAAGGACATTTTATTCTACTATAAGGACACTTGCTCTGCTGATGTGGAATTCCTCTCTGTATGCTGTGAATACCTTTGGTTAATAAAAAATACTGTCTTGGACCTGTGCAGGGAAAATGGATAGGCGGGGAAAACTAAACTGAATGCCGGAAGAAGAGAGGTGGTCAGGGAGAAGCCATGGAGCCGCTGCCAGAAAAAAGATATGCCAAAACTTTGTCAATAGGCCAAGAGCCTCATGGTAAAATATAAAATAATGGAGATGGGTTAATTCTAGATGTAAGAGCTAGCTAGCAATAGACTTAAGTAATTGGCCAAGCAGTGATTTAATGAATGCAGTTTCTTTGTGGTTATTTTGGGAGTTTGGGCAGTCAAGAAACAAATATGTGACCTCCTTACTGCAAATTGGCACGTATGTGGCCAACTAAAATTCACATAAAACCTGAAAGAGCTTGAAAAGGAATCCTAGACACAAAATAACAGAGTTAAGCATAGTTTGGTAGTGACATTTTCTTGGTTGGGCTCTGGTTGTTAGAAGTAAGTAGAGGAATGACACCTTTAGGAGAAGTTTTCCAGATTCAGCAGTAGCAGAAAAAAAGCTGTGCTGTTCTAAAACAGTGGCTTCCTGGGTCATGCTGCTAGCATGAACTCTGACTCATTCAGGATGCTGAGAATTTAAATGAGGTTAATAAGCAGCATGTTACAAACTGTTTAAGGGTTCGACATAGAGCTGCTGCATACTTGGAACTGGGGCATTGTTCATGGCTTGCAGAGGCAGTAAACAGACTTCCACCATGTTGGAATGGGTGGAGCAAGCAGGCAAGGCCATATATATTCTAGCAATGCTGAGACTTAAATTCTTAAGAAAGACTTAGCATTTTATGAAGCACTTCTTGTCAGAAAGTAATTATAGATACACAATAAAGACAAATTCTGATGAAAAAGACCTCTAAATGAAATATAATATGTTTGAAAAAGTGTACATAAGCTAGGGAGAGAGAAAAAAAGAGTACAGAGAATTATAAAAAGAAGTAAATGGCTTAAAAAAAACAAAACAGTCTTCAAAGAGACAGAGTACAGACCGTCATAGATTAAGGGAGTAAAGATAATAAATTAAAATTTCAAAAGTAATAGAGTAAAAACAAGCTACATAAAGATGAAATATTCACAGATTCTGGATTATATTTTCTTTGATTTTTTTGACTGTGACAAAGCTAGGCAACCAACATATAAATTTGACTTCCAAACTTGGGTCTAAGGATTTATTGCTTTGGAAAAGAGGTTCTGCTTTGTTTCCACGGAGGATGAGAACCTGTGCATTCATTCCAGGCTAATGTAGTTTAATGGATGAAGGGCCTCTGGAAGGTTTTTGTGAGCACCCCGCAAAATTACTTCACCCAATAAACAGCAGGAAACAGTTTGGAAAGATATGCCCATATTCCCAAATATTTGTTTATAAATGTTTAATTCCATTTAAAAGGGGATATGCTATAGAGATTTGCATTGGAATGGATCTTGGCTTGTTGATATATATTTTAGGTCAATTTTGTTATATGTAATTTCTGCTCTTGATTAAGGTATTATGTTTGTCCAGAATTTAAAAATGCAATATATAATTAAGAAATATATGTTAATAGATAAACATCTATAATAGTCAAGCTTCTAGTCATGTTAGGTTATCTAGATATATAAATATATATTTTGGCTAGATAGGTACTCTTCAAATCTTTTGTAGATCTTCAGAATATAGCATTTAAAATGTTTTAATAACTTAGGACTTTCATGACAATGACACTCATCGGCTTTTGACAGCACTAATAACATCAAGAGGATGATGGGCATCAAAGAGACTTGTAATGGAGTTTATTAGTCATTTGGGTAAAAAACTGTTCTTGTCTAGACTGCTTGCTGGTATGATGTGTGAACTGAGCATACAGGACCCACAGAGAAATGGCTGCTGAACTTGTGTAAAGGTGAGACCATTCTTCAGGGATCCTGTTTTATAAAAGTGTCTACAAGTCATTTTGCAGGACACAGAGAAAGTGACTGACAAACTGCCAATATAGGCCCAACTGTCTTTGAAATTTCCTGTTTTGTGGAAAAGTCTGCTCAATACTATAGGCCTGTAGGATGAATAGGGATGCTCCAATGATACCGAAGAACTTTGTGTGACTGTCCAGGCAGTGAGAGATCTCTGTCAATTACAGAGTTTTGGAAGTTGCTTACAATAAACTTATTGTTTACTTAGTTAATATTATATCCTTCTGAAGTCTTTGATGGAGTTGAAGAATTTATAGTTATAGCTTTCCTCAGTTATGATAAAAGATAAATTATTTGATTCCTGTTTTGTTATATGCAATTTTACTATGTTAAAGTTAAAACTGTTTTTCATTAAACAGAAAAGGGGAGGTGTTGTGGGATTCCCCTCTGTATGCCGTGAATGCCATTGGTTAATAAAGAAATTGCCTTGGGCCTGCTCTGGGAATAGAGCAGTGTAAACTAAACTGAATACTGGGAAAAGGAAGGTGCTCAGCTAAAAGCCACGGAGCAGCAGCCAGAGAAAGACATGCTGAAACCTTGATGGTAGACCATGAGCCTTATGTAAAATGTAAAATAATAAATATGGGTTAATTCTAGATATAAAAGGTAGCTAGAAACACATTTAAGTAACTGGCCAAGCAGTGATTTAACTAATACAGTTTCTGTGTGGTTATTTTAGGAGTCTGGACAGCCAGAAAATAAACAAGCAACCTCCTTATTACACTCTATCAAGTTAGTTGCTACTCTAGTCAGAATAGTCAGAAAACAACATAGATGTCCCTCAACAGAAAAAATGGATAAAGAATATATACTTATAAAATAAAGTATTACTCCTTAAAAAATGTCATTATTAAATTGGCAGGCTTCAAAAAATTATCTTGAGTGAGGTATCCCTGACCCAGAAAGGTGTAAGCAAGGTATGTAGTCATTTATATCTGGATGTTAGCTGTTGAGTAAATGAATGATAAGTAAGTTCAATCTGTAGACCTAGAGAGGATAGGTATAGAGGAAGGGACTTTGCAGGACATATGATTTTCTCTGAGAGGGGAGAATAGAATAGATTGTTTGAGTTGATTGGGAGCTGCAAGGCCATGTTAAATAGAGGATTGGGAGGGGAGGGGTAGTTGACTGCTGTGATAGAAAGAAAGCAGGGAGAGATATGCAGAAATGAGGGAGATTTTAGGCGGTATGGAAACCTAGTACAGTGAAAATTTCCTAAATATATGAAGGCTATCCTAGAGTCTCAACTGGTTATTTCTTGTCAATAGACAAATTTCCTCCACCAGTACTGAACTACATTCAAATGAATCATTAACCAAAGGGGTCCCATTGAAATATTCAAACAAACAAGGCTGCTGCTTGTTATGTAAAGACATGAGAGTCTGTTAAAGGGTCTCAATAATTTATTTAGGTAAAGGATAGAGATAAGCACTCCCTGATACAGAATCAATTATATGGCACTGATTCAGATGTCTTTGTCCAGTATTTCAGCCCAGGGGTACAGAGCACCAACCTCAAACCACCTCTCCACTGCCTGTGTGAATGCAAAAACCCAAGAGAGCACAAGAGTAAGGAGTGTGTAACCCTTTCCATCAGGCTAAAGCTGTCACATAGGCAAATAAAAGCCATACCCTGGGGCTTGCTGCCCCAAAAATCATTGGCTAAATATATCAAAATTCCATCACTGTTACCAAGTCAACTAGTCTTTCTCCATAAACTGGCAGCAAGGCCTCATTGATGAATACAACACCACCAACACAAGATTTTTAAGATGAAAAGGTTGAGCCGCTGGGCACATAGAACCTTTACTCATACACTTTAGTATTTTCTATATGGCAAGATATTCTACAGGCTATTAGAAGATCAACATTTATATCAACCTTAACACTAAACCTTTGATTTATAATGATGTCCTACCAGCAAAATGTGTTAGTTCAAGGTTGACATTAAACTTTCGAGAGTAACCAACTAATGTCTGATTTCACTTAAGGCCTATACCAGTAGATGGAATGAATGCTTGACATTGCATGGTTGACTAACAACCAGAGAGTAGACAGCACAGAGATCTAGAGTAAATCCAAATATAACTGGTCTTTTAAAAAAAGTAGTGATAAAATGATTCATATGATATTCTGCTCTAGTCATCAGTCAATGCCATATTCAAACATCATCAGGAAATTTTTCACCTTAAGCAGATTGAACAAATACAGAAATACACAACCACAACCAGACATTAGACATTAGATAGATAGATAGATAGATAGATAGATAGATAGATAGATAGATAGATAGATAGATAGATAGGAATACACAGCTTGAAATGAGATGTCTTTCCCAAATTTACCAAATCCTTCCCCAGAGTACAGGGAATACCACAAAAGAAAGAAAAGGGAAGAGTATTTGAGCCAGAGGGGTTGGAAGACACCACAAGTAAAAGGCCCTCTAAACCCACTGAGCAAACATTTATGAACTCACAGAGACTGAAGCAGCAAGCACATAATCTGTATAAGTCTGCACCAAGTGTTTCATATATACATGCCAGTTTTCAGTTTAATGTTTTATGGGTCTCTTGAGCATGTAAATAAGTGCATCTCTTATTCTTTTGCTTTTTCTTCTATTGGTTTGCCTTTTTCAATTTAGAAGCATGTGCTTTTGTTTTAGGTCATATTTTATATTGTTATCTCTTAAAATCTTGTTCTTATCTAAATATAGACAGAAAGAGAATGAATCCAAATGGCAGGATAGCTGGGGAAGATCTATGAGAATTAGAGACAGGGGAAACTGTAATCAGGAAATATTCCATAAAAATCTATTATCAGTAAAAGAAAAATAAAAAAATTACTACAAAAGCATTTGTTCAAGTATGTTCATAGCAGCACTATTTGTAATAGCCAGAACCTGGAAACAGCCTAGGTGCCCCTCAATAGAAGAATGGTTAAAAAAGGTGTGGAACATATACACATTAGAGTTTTACTCAGCGGTAAAAAACAATGACATCTTGAATTTTGCATGCAAATGGATGGAAATAGAAAACGCTTTAGTGAGTGAGGTAAGCCAGACCCAAAAAGAGGAATATGGTATGTATTCAGTCATAAGTGGATTCTAACCATAATTAAAGGTCTTTGAGCCTATTATTCGTGATCCTAGAGAAGCTAAATAAGAAGGTGAACCTGACGAAAATCATGTAGCTATCCTCCTGGAGATTGGAAATAGACAAGAGTGCCAGGTAACCTCGGGTGCATGAGGGGGTGGGGGGGCTGTTGGAAGGGGAGAGGGTTAGAGAGAAGGGAGTAGTGGAGGAATGGGGAAAGATCGGGGGACTGTGATGAGGGGGAGGGAGGAAGGATGGATATGGGATTAGGCAAGTATATACCTCAACTAAGGGAGTCATTTTAGGGTTTACAAGAGACTTGATTATAAATGGGATCCCAGGAGATGGAGGCGGAGACCCACGTTGGAACACTGGACCTAGCTCCCTAGGTCCAAATGAGAGGCAGAAGGAAAGAGAACGTGAACAAAGAAGGCAAGGGCAGAGGAAACCTTCATCCGACGTTGAATGGCGATACAGACGGAGACCCATATTGGCGCACCGGACTGAGCACTCCACGGTCCAAATGAGGAGCAGAAGGATGAAGAAAATGAAAAAAGAAATCAGGACTGCGAGGGATGCGAGCACCCACTGATACAAGGGGACTGATATAATGAGAGTTCACCAAGGCCAGTTGGACTGGGACTGAACGAGGACGTGATCCAACCAGATTCTCTGAATGTGGCTGGCCCGGAGCCTTTCTGAAAAATCATTGACAATGACACTGGGACTTGCTTCCTCTGCATATACTGGATTTTGGCGATCCAGTCTGTTTGGATTCTCACCTTCCCTGGACCTGGAGGGAGGGGGGAGGAACTTGAACTTCCCACAGGGCAGGAAACCCTGACTGCTCTAAGGGATGGAGAGGGAGGAGGAGAGGGAGTGGGGGGAGTTGGAGGGTGTTGGGAGGAGGGGCTGAAATGGAAACTTTTATAATTTAATAAAAAAATTAAAAACTCTTTTAACAAAAGAAAAAATAAAAAAAAATGTCTAGCAAACAACCCAGTTAAATAATTAATACAGTACCTGCAGTCATGTTTCTGGTAGTACTGGTATCAAATGTGAACATAAAATATTTTAATACTTTTTTGTATAGGTTAGAAAATAAAAATACCACCTGAAAGGTCTCTGTGAACCTAAAAATGCTTCACCCACCAAACAGCAGGAAGCAGTTTGGGAAAAACTACTCCCAATTCCCAAAATTTTTCTTTATAAATGTTTGCTTTTTTTTAAAGGGGGATATGATATAGAGATGAATACTTTGCATTGATATGTACTTTGGTTTATTGATACAAATTTAAGGTCTATTTTGTTATATGTATATTTCTACTCTTGCTTAAGATATTATGTGTTCGTGAAGCTCATTTTAAAATGTAATGTATAATTAAAATTATGGATTAATAGATAGTCATTTATAATATTCAGTCATGTAATAATGTTAGTTAGGTTTCCTAAATATACAGAAATACATTTCAGATGGATAGATATTCTTCAGACCTTTCAAAGGCCTATAAAATACAGTATTTAAAATATTTTTTAACTTAGAATTTTTCATCACAATGAGACACACATGCTTCTGGCAGCACCAATCTACTTCAAGATAATAATGGGAATCGAGAGGTTTGCTATGGAGTTTACTTGCCATTTGGGCAAAAAAACTGTTCTTGCCTGGACTATTTGATATATGCTGTATGAACTGAATATACAGGACCCACAGAAAAGTGACTGCTGAACTTTCTAAAAGGTGGAATGGTCCTTCAGGGTTCCTGCTTTATGAAAGAAACTGCCAGATATTCTGGCAGGACACAGAAAAAAGACACAGATGAACTTTGTTATTACAAAGCAGAACAGATCTTCAAATTTCCTGCTTGATTGAAAAGTCTGCCAGACACTATGGGTTGTAGGCTGAAGAATTACAGAACGTTGGATGACTTTCCAGGCAACAAAATGTCTCTGTCAATTCTAAAACTTCATATGTTGCTTGCAATGAACTTCTTATTTATTTAGGAAATATTATATCCTTCTGAGGCCTTTGAAGAGTTGAAGACAAATAGTTATAGCTATAGTTTCCCTTATTTATAACAAACGATAGAATATTTCTTTTGCTAGATACAAATAGACTAATAATGATTGATACCTGTTTTGTTATATGTAATGTTATTTTGTTAAAGTTAGAACCTTCCTTTTCATTTAGACAGAAAAGGGGAGATGATATGGAATTCCCCTTTGTATATTATAAATATGTTTTATTATCATTAGTTAATAAGAAAGCAGTTTGACCAATTGCTTAACAGAATATAACCAGGCTGGAAGAGATATAGAGAAAAAATAGGTAGAGTCAGAGAGACGCCATGTAGCTGTTGAAGGAGACAGACACCATGTAGCTGCCCAAGAAGCTAGAGGTAACAAACCACAAGTCTTGTGGTGAAATATAAAATAATAAAAATGGGTTACTTTAAGATATAAGAATTAGCTAGGAATCCACCTAAGGTATTGTTCAAATAGTGTTGCAATTAATATAGTTTCTGTCTGATTATTTGCATCTAGGCAGCTGTTAAGGAACAAGCAGTCTCCACCTACAGGAAATTGGATAAAAAACAGTGGACAAAAGAAAGTAGTGCCATTTGATGTAATCATGCTGAATTGAAAGCATCTCAGATTATTTGAAACTGGTAGAAGGCAGACAGATAGGAATCCATCTACACAACAACAACAACAACAAAAGGCCCACATGTTAGAGATGGCACAGTGGCAATTAGCAAAGAACTAGGAAACAAAAAAAAACCCTAATTTTTATCTCAAAGATGTTTTGATTTGCATTTCCCTGATCGATAAGGAGGTTGAACATGACCTTAAGTGTCTTTTGGCCATTTGAACTTCATCTGATGAGAATTCTCTTTTCAGTTCAGTACCCCATTGTTAATTGGGTTAATTAGAATTTTCATGTTCAATTTCTTTTGTTCTTTATATATTTTGGAGATCAGACCTTTGTCTGATGCGGGGTTGGTGAAGATCTTCTCCCATTCAGTAGGATGCCTTTTTGTCTTAATGACAGTGTCCTTTGCTTTACAGAAGCTTCTCAGTTTCAGGAAGTCCCATTTATTCACTGTTGATCTTGTTGTCTGTGCTACTGGGTTTATACGTAGGAGGTGGTCTCCTGTGCTCATGTGTTGCAGTCTACTTCCCAATTTTTCTTCCATCAGGTTCAGTGTGGTTGGATTTATATTGAGGTCTTTAATCCATTTGGACATGAGCTTTGTACACAGTGATAGATATGGATCTATTTTCATTCTTTTACAGATTGACATCACTGTGCCTGTACTAATGGGAGCTCACCAAATCCAGCTGGATCGGGACTGAATGAGTATGCAATCAAACTGGACTCTCTGAATGTGGCTGAAGATGGGGGCTGACTGAGAAGCCATTGATAAAGGCACTGGGATTTGTTTCTACAGAATGTACTGGATTTTTAGGACCCTAGTCTATTTGGATGCAAAGCTTCCTAGGCCTGGATGTAGACTGGAGGGCCTTGGACTTCTCACAAGGCAGGGTTCCCTGCCCTCTCTTGAAGGAGAGAAGGGGAGAGAGGAGGGTGAGTGGAGGAGTGGGAGAGGACGTGTAAATTTTTGAATGGGAATAAAATAAAGAAAGAAAGCACATTTAAAACTAACTAATTTTTATAATATAATATTACTATCCATGTCTTACAAGTCACATTTACATAAACTTGACATAATTTTAGTGTTTTGTATCTTTAATCATGACTCCCAACCTTGATATTCAGGCATGGGATAAGGATATGGATTCTCAGTGCTCTGGGACTCAATAGGTTTGTGCTCTGACTTTAGCCCATCCTTTCACTCCTTCCACTAATAGACTCTCTCCGGTACCGTGTTCACTCTGTATAAAGAGAAAGAACAAAAGTATACTCTTTTAGCTTCCTGACCCATATAAGGTTACGTGAACTGACTTGTTAAGTAGAGCAGAAAAAAAAAACTTAGTTATTTCATTAAATAGTCAAATGGGAGAATACAGAGATGAAACTCACTGTGGGATTCACACAGAGTTAGTCGTGTAGACATGTGAAAGCCACAAAGCACAGCTGGTCTTAGGCTGCACCAGGCAGGAGTAAGTCAGATTAATGCCTGTCATGGGTAATGCCAAGTTAGTGAGCAAGGCATTGTAACTGAGAATGCGCTGGATTCAGGTTGTTATAGTTGATGTTTATGGTATCTAAGGCCTCCCACTGAGCAGAATGTTTACACAGACAAGTGAACTCTGTCAATACTAGTAATAAAGCACTGACAGGCTAGTAGACACTGCTGTCATTTGTGTCCACAACTTGTTCAATAGTCAATAGTGAGACCCTGATAAAAGCACTTTCTGTGTGTAAATTTATATAAACCTTCACAACTCGACACTGTGTGTTCTATATTATCACTTAATACACGGAAGTGTGAAAACAAAGTTAACAGAAAAGTTCACACACCTGTTAATGGTGTCGTAAAAATTAAAATGAAAGACAAAAGAAAAGAACCTACTCACTGTCCTGTGCACAGACACACAGGTCAGTCTTGCACATACATGCCCTCTCTCACATACCCCTTACCAAATTGATATGCATTATCAAACATAGAATTCATACATTATTTACCTTTTGAGGAACATTCTATTTTTTTCCAAATACAACACAAAGGTTTTTTTTTAAAAAAAAAGAAAAGAAAACATTTACCAATGTGAAATTTTGTAAGAATATGTTTTACCTTCCAGTTCTTCACTTGACAAACTTGGTATCCTGATGAAATCTATCCATACCTGAAAAGAATTGTTGACTCCCATAATAACCCCTGCACCATCTACATTGAATAGTGTGTTGAGATTGAATGTAGTCTTCGTATTCCATCTCTGTGATGATACAGGGCTGTCTCTCTATGCACATTCATAAAATCAGACTGTAGCAGGGAGTGGAGCAGAGAAACATGTACAGCTCAATAAAAATCAATAAAAAAAATCTGCCTGTGCAACAGTGACTGCTCCAAGTTCAAGGATGATGTACTAATCATCCATGCATTCACTGTTCCCATTGATCCTGGAGTAAATGTTAGATACATTTTGAAAGAATGGTTGAATGAGTGAGTGAGTGAAAGACAAAATGTATACTATTTCAACCAATTCTTCAAGAGATGCCATGTGTGAAGAACCATCTGTGGTCTCTATCCAAAAACCAGAAAAACAATTCAGAAAAGTAAATGCATCTTTGAATTTTTTCTAATAATAAGAAATATAAGCCAAACTAGGGGCAAAGTTGCTTATTTTTGTTGCAATCCACTACCAGTATCTTGTTAATATTTCTGTGGCTTTTTCTACCACTCAGAGAAGTGTGTGAAGACCTAAGTTGCAGGGTGGGATTCAGTGTGGAGGGAAGATAGCCACCTTTCTCTCAAATACAGTAGGCAGTTCCTCCATCTTGAAATCTTATCAAAGTAACCAAAAGATGAGACAAAGACAATGACTAAAATGTAAGGCTTGTCATTCATTCATTCATTCATTCATTCACTCATTTGCTCATTCATTTCAACAATTTTAATTTTACAAGCACATATGTTTGTTGTTTTTAGGTTACTGCATATTCAGACAATAACAACTGGGATGAAGCTAAATATCATTGATGCTTCATAAAAACAAAAAGTTGCATTTACAGAGAATGCAGAAAGAACACATTAAGAACACGATACAAAACAGATACTTGATCAGAAATCAAGGTGATGTATGTTTCTGTCACTAGGAACACTCTTGTGCAGGTCCCTTGCAATTCTAGTTCTTCCAAATTCCCTGAGAGTCAATTGAACATTTTTGTATTTTTCTTATTTCTCTCCTTCCAGACCTTCGAAAAGAATTTCATGCAAATATTTTCTTTATTTCAAATTTTCTTCATAACATACTTACAATGTTTGTTGTCCTCCTGGTTTGAACCTTAGCCCAAATTTCGATCTGAATTCAACCATAGAAATGTCAGTAAACAACCAGTTTTGAGTTTGCTGAGATTTGCAGCTGAGCAAGCATACAAAACCCAAAAACTAATCACGGTATTTTTACAGACACAATATCAAATTCCTCTGTTTCAAGGGTATTGGTAGAGAGGCCTGAATAAAGAGGCTATGCTGGAAACACAGGACAATCTGGGAAGTAGCAAAGATAAAGGGTAAAAAATAAATGCATAATGATAATGTTCATGATGAACCATCAAACAACTATGACCCTTGGTTTATAACAGAGAGGAAACAGTGTAGGCATGGGGAGTCCTGAGCTTGGTTCATGAAGTACCATGTGACGTATGTCAAGAGGTTTAGATCCCAAGGACTTTCAGAAGAGTGCCATGATTGAATATGACTAGGCACCCCACATCTGTGGACAGAGTCCGCATCAGCTTGTCAATAGCTTCAATGTTAATAACAAATATGCACTGGGAGTTGTAAAGCTTGCACAATGACTATTATAACTTCATTATATATTCATATTACCCTCATATACTAACATTCTGGTAGTACAAATTAGAGATCTGAAAATAAGAAAATTTTAATATTGTACTTGACATAAAAACAAAAGACATGAGATAAGACTGGAAATCCAGTACAAGTTTGACTGGCTGTCCTAGTTAAGGTTCTGTTGTTGAGAGCAATATCACATGATAAGACAACTTGGAGAGGACACAGTTAATTTTATGATCCAACTCACAGATAAACTCCCTCAGTGAGGGCAGTAATTCAAGGCAAGAACCTCGAGGCCCTTGCAGAAGCAGAGGTCATCAGGGAACATTGCTTATTGACTTGATCCCCATTGTGTGTCCATCTTTTCTTCATATACAACTCAATACTCTCTGTCTAGGATTGGACCTACCAGAGTGGATAGAGTCCTCCCACATCAATCATAAATCACGAAAACTAATAAACCTGCCCACAGGCTGATCTGATGGAGGAAGTACCTTAAAAGAGGTTCTCTCTTCCCAGGTGACTAATTTATGTCAGGTTTTCAAAACTATACCAGCATGAAAAGACATTTTTCAAGACAAGAGCTAGCATTTTGAACTAGGCAATGGGGTCGCTGTTTTGCACTAACACTAAGACAAAGCTTAAGGGGTATTAATGTTTTCCAAACTGATTCAAATTTTGGTTTGAATAAAAAGCATTCAGAGTCTTATGTCTTTGTGATCCAGTATTGAAAGTTTAATGCCATAAAAGTGACAGATAAGTCAAATTCAGAAGACAGGGGGGAAATGTAGCTATTGAGTCAAAAGCCTAGGTCAGCTGAAATTCTCTATGACACACAATGTTGAAACTCCACTGTCCAGCTACCATATGTCAGGTAGCTGTTCCCTGAGAATGTAGTTTTGAACTCACCTTTCATGTTGAGCTTATCAAGGAAAATTATATAGAATGTTCATTTTATATATGTGCTATAAAATTTGATAAGTGTTAGATATGTATTAAAAGGAGTTACTTATCAACTAATTTAAAATTGTTTGTTCTGCTGCCGAACAATCTAAGGCCTTGGCTACACTGACCATCCTTCTAAGAAATGTCTCTAACTTTAAACAATAAATGGATATACTTGAGCTAAGCCATTTTTCTCTGAATAGGACTGAAATATATGTAATAGAATAATGGCACCACTAAGGGTTAAATGTTTTGCCAAACAAGGAAAACATTTTAAGATAAAAATTAGAAAATTTGTGCGGGTATGGAAGTATAGGCATATTGTTCACAATTGCAAATTGGGATTGGATTAGACACAGAGCCTACTAAATTTAAATTTAATGGCTTTAAAATATAAGAGAAGGCTATTTTACTGAATTATTGAACACATTTAATTGTAGGTTGTGTACTGTGAACTATTGATCTAATAATTATTCATGTGAACTATTAAAAAAGGATGATTCATTTTCCATTTTACCATTTCAGGCAATCCTTATGTATTATTTAAAATTTGGGAGCTAGGAATAAAAGACTTTTAGTACAATACAGTATTTCTAAAGTAGGGCAGGTCTTTGTGGGAGTCCAAGGTAACATTATACAGTATAATCAAAAATTAAGTAACTTTAAATTTCAATAGGTGAAGAAGGATACCCTTTCCCTTCAGTTGCATATTTTAATTGCAGAACTATCTGCATTGACTTATGAACCTTTCCAGTGCAGCTGAAATATTTAAGTATGGTCTATAAAATATTTTAAGTGCTCTGCAGATGTTTCACAAAAGAATTCAAGGGACAGTCTTCTTATTTCTTTTCTGTTCTAAAAAAATGACTTCTTTAACTCAGTTATTTTTTCCTCTCATATTAAATACAAAGGAATTAGGTCAGTGGAGACCTTCAGTGAGGGGGCTTAGAGCTCCTCATTTAACTAGCAGTTAAAAATTTGGACAGCTCAACAAATTCCTTGTAAGTCCTGTGTTATTTTAAATGCACTCAGTGTTGGTTGGCACTTTGATAGTTAAGACATTTATTGTGCACCTTAGTACTCATCAATCTGGGAGGTTCCCTAACACTTAATAAGTCACTACTAAGGATCACATTACTCAGGAGCAATGCTGCATATACCGCTCCAGTGAAAACAGTCTAGTCATTAACCCAACAGTACACATTTGTCAAGAGAAAGTCAAAGCAGGTCAATAAAATTCCAAGGCTACAAATCTAGGAAGGAATGATACTCAGATTGCAAAGCCAACTCTAACATCACTGAAGATTATTTTGTTTATCTTTTTATGTTGTCCTAATCAAAGCATTGCATATCTGTTTTTCCTAAGCAGAATCAGGAAGCATAAAGGTCATGGCCAAGAAACTTTTCTTGCAAAGGGGAAGGTTTATGAACTGGAGTATCCATGTATAGAAAGCTTCTCTCATTGGAGGCTAGTGCCTAGAGGTTGTGGAATGTGAATCAGAGAAAAATCTTATCTGACAAAGAGAGGGGTTTGCACATTAACTTTGGAAGAAATCAACCCATTTCTGTCAAGTTAGTCTCCTATCACCATCAATGTTGAAGATGCTTGGTAGAAAGTACAGTAAAACCCTGCCCTGATTGAAAGCGAGGATCCTAGTAATTAGTTCAAATAACAGATAACTAGGGCTTTAGCTCGAGTTATGAACATACTTTCCAGTACATATCAATCCCATGGAAATTCTGCTAAAATGAAAATTATGATTCATTACTTCTGAGATGTGAAAAAATATGGATTTCTAATAAGCTTTCAAGTGATTTTAATTTTACTGTTAAATGGGATGCATACACACTCACAGCAAAAGAAAGTGCAGCTCTTAAAGTTTCATCCCAAAACCAAGAAAATCAGCATCACCTAAGAATTCATAGAACTCTTCATTGACTATCCTGATCCCATATAAATTAAATAAAAATAAGTGGAACCAACTAAAGAATATTTATTACATTCTAAATTCTAATATTAATTTCAGTAGAACAAGTGAACTGGAGTGGGGAAAATGGAGAAAAAATGTCATTGTAATATGAAATCAAGTGACTAAGAACCTACTGAGATTCTACTTAGGCTAAAAGGGTTCAAGATGGCATCACCTTTTCCTCAAACCCTTGTTTTATCCTTAAATTTGAAAATACCTTTTTGACAGTAAGTATGGCAGACTTAGAAAAAAATCCAGCCTCTTCTGTAATAGAATTAAGCAATTTTAACACCTAGGACAATTAGCAATGATGCCTAAACAAAACTAAGTCCATAAAAAGCCTTGGTGTGATGTCTATAAATTTACTGGGAAAGCAGTGTGTGTAAATGCAGAGTAAGAATGATGAGAAAGAACGAGAAACATAGGTTCTTAGTGCTTCCAACCTTTATATAAAACACCCATGGCCTATCTGGCAGTCTGTAAGAGAGGCAAAAACTCTTGGTGCTTTACCTACACTGTCTGTCATCTTACTGAACAAACTTTAATGAGAATACCATTAGTTTAAGAGAAACTGAGCAAACCAGTACTATAGGAACACTGTTGCTGCTGTAAATTGCAAGGAATTTATATTTTTTCACTAGCACAGAGTCATAAGCATAAAAATGATGAAAAGATACTTACAGTTTCTATGCTCTTTGACACAAATAAAATTATTGCAAAGAAATGTTGTGTGCAATAGTTACAATTTCTGGAAATCAGAAATTATTCAGTTAGAGTCCTGGACCTCTGTGTTTAGCTATTTTATCCTGGGAAATGGCTGTCTTCTGGGAACTGAGTCTGGGTTACTCATATGAAAAATGGAAACAATGGTTCTTTCCCAGTAGACCATGGATTAGATAAAGTATTGGAAATGGCAGCATAAATCCATGGTTGGGGGGACTACAGAATCACTTATTTTGGTAATTAACTGGCCATTGATCCTCTATGAGCCACTGCCTCAGTTGTTGGATTCATCACAGGCTTTAGTGGAAAGTGTGATTCTATTATTTTTTTTAAAAGAACATAGACAGCCTTCTAAAAATCTACATGCATTATTAAACACTTTTATCTCATACACAGAATGATTCTGTTCATGGTTCCTTCTTATGTAATAGAAGTCTCCTGGTGCACAGTAATGTTTGCTTAGATCTGAGGTGGTCAATTAAAGTTGGCCACAGATCTGACATTGGGTCTATCAAAGATGAATTCTTCAAACTTGAATCTGTACAGCTCTGTGCCGCAAATTCCAATTAACAGAGTACTGGGAAAGTGGTACCATGTGAGGTCCTCCTCTTTGGTTTCTTGGATCCCTGAACTTCGAAGTACTTTCTGAAGAGACACATAAAAGAACACTCCATGGAAAAGATCATAACATGGCTAAGATTGACTAACCATGACTATCTACATTCTTCTTCTAAAGCATTGGGCATGAAAATGAAGCCATTGCCTGAAGACCACAGAGTCACTTTACTGTTACTACATGGAACACTAATTTGAGCAGTGGAACTCTGTCTCAACTCCTAGCAAAACACAATGCAGAAGAACCAATTTTCGATCACTAAGGTTTGTATCTCTAATTAAGTTACAACATATCTGAATCCCCTGACTCCTTATCCTTGTCCCATAAAGCACTGTCCATACTATTCCTTTCTAAAGACAACCTATTCCTCCTTATGCCCATGTGCATCAGCTTTTAAAAAATATTTAAAATATTTTAAAATATTGCATGTCATATTATTTCTTTGTTCCTTATTTTTGTGTCATTTTTATTTTGACTGCTTTTATCATATTGGGAATAACAATTTAAATATTTATGTAAAATGAGTTAACCAAGAAATTTAGGTGAACTGAATTTATCATGAACTTAATAGAAACACATTTCTAAATTATAGAGATATGCATGCTATGCCACTGAGCATTTATGAATTCTTTTTTATTGATTTTATTGAGCTCGACCTTTTCCCCTGCTCCCCTCCCTGCCTGACTCCTCCCCTGCAACCCTCTCCCAAGGTCCCCATGCTCCCAAATTACTCAAAAGATCTTGTCTTTTTCTACTTCCCATGTAGAATAGTTCTATGTATGTTTCTCTTAGGGTCTTCATTGTTGTCTAAGTTCTCTGGAATTGTGAACTGTGGGTTTTTTTTTTGCTTTATTCAAAAAATAAAACCTATGAGTGAGTACAAATGATAATTTTCTTTCTGTACCAGGTTACCTTTTTCAAAATGATATTTTATAGCTCATTCCACTTTCCTGCAAAATTCAAGATGTTATTTTTTTCTGCTGTGTAGTACTCCATTGTGTAAATGTACTACATTTTCCTTATCCATTATTTGTTCAAGTGGCATTTAGGTTGTTTCTAGGTTCTGGCTATGACAAACAATGCTGATATGTACATAATTGAGCACATGTACTTATGGCACAATTGAGCATCCTTTAGATATATACCCAAAAGTGGTATTACTGGGTCTTGGGGAATGTTGTTTCCTAATTTTCAGAGAAATCACCACGTTGATAGCTAAATGGACTATACCAGCTTGCATTCCCATCAGCAATGCACAAACCCCAACAACCTCTCCAGCCTAAATTGTCATCAATATTTTTGATCTTCTCAATTCTTAAAGGTGTAGATGGAATCTCAGAGTTTTTTTTGATTTGTATTTCTCCCATGACTAAGGATTGAACATTTCCTTAAGTGTCTTTTAGCCATTTTAGATTCTTTTGAGAGTTCTCTGTTGAGGTCTGTTCTCCATTTTTTTAATTGAATTATTTGTTATTTTGATAATCAAATTCTTGAATTTTTTGTATATTTTGGAGATCAGACCTCTGTTTGATGTGGGGTTAGTAAAGATTTTTTTCCCATTCTGTAGGCTGTCATTTTGTCTTGTTGACCATGTCCTTTGCTTTACAGAAGCTTTTAGTTTTAGGAGGTCCCATTTTTTAATTGTTTCTCTCATTGTCTGTGCTGCTGGGATTATATTTAGGAAGTGGTCTCCTGTGCCAATGTGTTCAAATGTACTTCCCACTTTCTCTTCTATAAAGTTCAGTTTGGCTGGCTTTATGTTGAGGCCTTTGATCCATTTTGACTTGAGTTTTGTGCATGGTGATAGATATGGGTCAATTTCCATTCTTTTACATGTTGATATCCAGTTATGCCAGCACAACTGGTTAAATATGTTTCTTTTTTCTATTTGATATTTTTTGCTTCTTTGTCAAAAAAAAAATTTGAAGGAATGTGGATTAATATCTGGGTCTTCGATTTGGCTCCATTGGTCCTCCTGTCTGTTCTTATGCCAATACCAGGCTGTTTTCAATAATGTAGCTCTGTAGTAGAAATGAAGTCAGGGATTGTGATGCCTCCAGAAGTTCTTTTACTGTACACGGTTGTTTTTGACTATCCTGGTTATTTTGTTCTTCCATATGAAGTCGAGTACCATTTTTTTTTGAGGTCTGTGAAGAATTTTGCTGGGATTTTTATGGACATTGCATTGAATCTATAGAATGCTTTTGGTAAGATTGCCATTTTTATTATGTTAATTCTACCTACCCAAGAGCATGGCAGATATTTCTACTTTCTGGTGTCTTCTTCAATTTCTTTCTTCAAAGATTTAAAGTTCTCGTCATACAAGTCTTCCACTTTTTTGGTTGGAATTATTTCACAATATTTTATGCTATTTGTGGTTATTTTTGAAGGGTAATGATTCTTTGATTTCTTTCTTAGCCCTTTTATCATCTGTTATAGGAGGGCTACTGAGTTTTTTGAGTTAATGTTGTATCCTGATACATTACTGAAAATCATCAGCAAATAGTGAGAGTTTGACTTTTTCCTTTCTGATTTGTATCACCTTGATCTACTTTTGGTGTCTTATTGCTCTAGCTAGTACCTCAAGAACTATATTGAATACATATGGACAGAATGAACAACTTGTCTTGTTCCCGATTTAGATGGGATAGCTGGGAGTTTTTCTCAATTTAGTTTGATGGTGGCTGTTGGTTTGCTGTATACTGCCTTTATTATATTTAGGTATGTTCCTTGCGTCTCTACTCTCTCCAAGACCTTTATCATGAGGGGATATTGTATTTTGTCAATAGCTTTTTTGGCATCTAATGAGATGGTCATGTGGTTTTTATTTTTCAGTTTGTTGATATGGTGGATAACGTTGACAGATTTTCATATGTTGAACCATCCCTGCATCTCTGGGATGAAGTCGACTTGATCATGTTGGATGATGGTTCTGATGTATTCTTGGATGCAATTTGCTAGTATTTTAGTGAGTATTTTTGCATCAATGTTCATGAGTGAGGTTGGTCGGTAATTCTCTTTCTTATTAAGATCTTTCTATGGTTTAGGTATCAGGGTAATTGTAGCCTCATAAAAAGAGTTGGCAATGTTCCTTCTGTTTCTATTGTATGGAATAATTTGAGGAGCATTGGTATTAGTTCTTTGAAAGTCTTGTAGAATTCTGAGCTGAAACACTCGTGTCCTGGGCTTTTTTTGGTTGGGAGACTTTTGATGATTGTTTCTATTTCTTCAGCAGTTATGGGTCTGTTTAATTTGTTTATCTGGTCTTGATTTAATTTTAGTAAATGATACTTATCCAGAAAATTTTTCCATTTCCTTTAAGTTTTTAAATTTTGTGAAGTACAGGTTTTTGAAATATGACCTGATAATTCTCTGTATTTTCTCTGTGTCTGTTGTTATGCTCCTCTTTTCATTTATGAATATTCTCTCTATGCCTTTTGGTTACTTTGGATAAAAGTTTGTCTATTTTGTTGATTTTTTTGAAGAACCAATTCCTTGTGTCGTTGATTTTTTGTATTGTTTTCTTGGTTTCTATTTTGTTTATTTCAGCTTTCAATCTGATTATTTCCTCCGCTCTAGTTCTCTTGGGTGAGTTTGCTTCTTTTTGTTATAAAATTTTCAAATGTTCTATTAATTCACTAGTGTGGGATTTTTCCAGCTTAATCATGTAGGCATTTAGTGCTATGAACTTTTCTCTTAACACTGCTTTCATTGTTTCCCATAAATTTGGGTACGTTGTGTGATCATTTTCATTGAATTTTAAAAAGTCTTTAATTTCTCCCCTTATTTCTTCCTTGACCTATTGATGATTCAGGTGAGCATTGTTTAATTTCCATGTGTTTGTGAGCTTTCTGGATTTAGTATTGCTGTTGACTTCTAGTTTTAAACCATGGTGATCTGATAAGATACTTGTGATTATTCCATTTTTTTTTATTTGTTGAAGTTTGTTTTGTTACCGAGTATGTGGTAAATTTTTGAGAAGGTTCCATGAGGTGCTGATAAGAAGGTATATACTTTTATGTTTGAATGGAATATTCTATAGCTGTCTTTTAATTCCATTTGAGTCATAACATATGTTAGTTTCCTTATTTCTCTGTTCAGTTTTTGTCTTACTGATCTTTCCTGTGGTGAGAGTAGAGTGTTAAAGTCTCCCACTATTAGTGTGTGGGTTTTAATGTATGATTTATGATTTAGAAATGTTTCTTTTACATATGAAGGTACCCTTGTATTTGGGGCATAGATGTTCAGTATTGAGATTTCCTCTTGATGGATTTTTCCTGTGACTAATATGAAATGTCCTTCTTTGTCTCTTTTGATTGATTTTAGTTTGAAGTCTACTTTGTTAGATAATAATATTGTTACACCTGCTCCTTTCTTAGGTCTATTTGATTGGAATATTTTTTTCCCAACCCTTTACGCTGAGACAATGTGTGTCTTTGAGGTTGAGGTGTGTTTTTTTTTGTAAGCAAAGGAAAGATGGATTCTATTTTCATATCAAATCTGTAAGCCTGGACCGTTCTATAGGTGAGTTGAATTCATTTATATTAAGGAATATTAATGATCAGTGATTGCTATCTTCTATTAATTTAGTTTTTGTTGGTGGTGATGTTAATTTGTGTATTTTTCCCTTATTTGGGATTTGCTGCTATGAGACCATCAATTGTCTGTGTTTTTGTTGATGTAGCCCACTTCCTTGGGTTGGAGTTTTCCCTCTAGAATTTTGTGTAGGGATGGGTTTAAGATAGGTATTGGTTAAATCTGGTTTTGTCATGGAATATCTTTTTTTTTATTTTACTAAATTATAAAAGTTTCCATTTCCGCCCCTCCTCCCAACACCCTCCAACTCCCCCCACTCCCTCTCCTCCTCCCTCTCCATCCTGGTTTTCTGCCCTGTGGGAAGTTCAACTTCCTCCCCCCTCCCTCCAGGTCCAGGGAAGGTGAGAATCCAAACAGACTGGATCCCCAAAATCCAGTATACGCAGAGGAAGGAAGTTCCAGTGTCATTGTCAATGGCTTTTCAGAAAGGCTCCGGGCCAGCCACATTCAGAGAATCCAGCCACATTCAGAGAATCTGGTTGGATCACGTCCTCGTTCAGTCCCAGTCCAACTGGCCTTGGTGAACTCTCATTATATCAGTCCCCTTGTATCAGTGGGTGCTCGAATCCCTCGCGGTCCTGATTTCTTTTTTCATTTTCTTCATCCTTCTGCTCCTCATTTGGACCGTGGAGAACTCTGTCCGGTGCTCCTATATGGGTCTCCGTCTGTATCGCCAAACAACATCGGATGAAGTTTTCCTCTGCTCTTGCCTTCTTTGCTCACGTTCTCTTTCCTTCTGCCTCTCCTTTGGACCTAGGGAGCTAGGTCCAGTGTTCCAACGTGGGTCTCCGCCTCCATCTCCATCCATCTCCAGATGAGGGTTCTATGGTGATATGCAAAATATTCATCAGTATGGTTGTGGGTCAAGGCCGGTTCAGGCACCCTCTCCTCTGTCCAGAGAACAATCTGGGGATCTCTCCTTGGACCTGGGATCCCCTTTATAATCAAGTCTCTTGTAAACCCTAAAATGACTCCCTTAGTTGAGGTATATACTTGCCTGATCCCATATCCATCCTTCCTCCCTGCCCCCCATCATAGTCCCCCGATCTTTCCCCATTCCTCCCCTACTCCCTTCTCTCTAACCCTCTCCCCTTCCAACAGCCGTCCCCACCCTCCCATGCACCCGAGGTTACCTGGCACTCTTGTCTATTTCCAATCTCTGGAAGGATAGCTACATGATTTTCATCAGGTTCACCTTCTTATTTAGCTTCTCTAGGATCACGAATAATAGGATCAAAGACCTTTAATTATGGTTAGAATCCACATATGAGTGAATACATACCATATTCCTCTTTTTGGGTCTGGCTTACCTCACTCAGTAAAGCATTTTCTATTTCCATCCATCTGCATGCAAAATTCAAGATGTCGTTGTTTTTTACCACTGAGTAGAACTCTAATGTGTATATGTTCCACACCTTTTTTAACCATTCTTCTATTGAGGGGCACCTAGGTTGTTTCCAGGTTCTGGCTATTACAAATAGTGCTGCTATGAACATAGTTGAACAAAAGCTTTTGTAGTATGTTAGGGCATCTCTTGGGTATATTCCCAAGAGTGGAATTGCTGGGTCCTGAGGGAGGTTGACTCCCAGTTTCCTGAGAAACCCTCACACTGATTTCCACAGTGCCTGCACAAGTTTACATTTCCACCAACAATGAATGAGTGTTCCCCTCATTCCACATCCTCTCTAGCATAGGCTATCATTGGTGTTTTTGAGTTTGACTATTCTGACAGGTATAAGATGATATCTCAAAGTTGTTTTGATTTGCATTTCCCTGATCGCTAAGGAGGTTGAGCATGACCTTAAGTGCTTTTTAGCCATTCGAAGTTCATCTGTTGTGAATTCTCTGTTCAGATCAGTACCCCATTTTTTAATTGGGTTAATTAGAGTTTTAGTGTCTAGTTTCTTGAGTTCTTTGTATATTTTGGAGATCAGACCTTTGTCTGTTGAGGGGTTTGTGAAGATCTTCTCCCAGTTAGAAGGTAGCCTTTTTGTCTTACTGACAGTGTCCTTTGCTTTACAGAAGCTTCTCAGTTTCAGTAGGTCCCATTTATTTATTGTTTCTCTTATTGTCTGCACTCCTGGGGTCCTGCTTAGGAAGTAGTCTCCTGTGCCTATATCTTGTGGACTACTATACACTTTCTCTTCTATCAGGTTCAAAGTGAACAGATTAATGTTGATGTCTTTAATCCATTTGGACCTGAGTTTTGTGCATGGTGATAGATATGGATCTATTTTCATTCTTCTTCAGGTTGACATCCAGTTATGCCAGCACCATTTGTTAAAGATGCTATCCTTCTTCCATTGTATAACTTTAGCTCCCTTGTCAAAAATCAGGTGTTCATAAGTTTGTGGGTTAATACCCGGGTCTTCTATTCGATTCCATAGGTCGACTTCTCTGTTGTTATGCCAATACCAAGCTGTTTTCAATACTGTTGCTCTGTAATAGAGTTTGAAGTCAGGGATGGTAATGCCTCCAGAAGTTCCTTTATTGTATAAGATTGTTTTGGCTATCCTGGGTTTTTTGTTTTTCCATATAAACTTGATTATTGTTCTCTCAAGGTCTGTGAAGAAGTTTGATGGGATTTTGATGGGAATTGCATTGAATCTATAGATTGCTTTTGGTAGAATTGCCATTTTTACTATGTTGATTCTCCCAATCCAAGAGCAGGGAAGGTCTTTCCATTTTATGGTATCTTCCTCAATTTCTTTCTTCAAGGACTTAAAGCTCTTGTCAAATAGGTCTTTCACTTCCTTGGTTAGAGTTACCCCAAGATATTTTATGCTATTTGTGGCTATCATGAAAGGTGATGTTTCTCTGATTTCCCTCTCTGCTTCTTTATCCTTTGTGTATAGGAGGGCTACAGATTTTTTGGAGTTGATCTTGTATCCTGCCACATTACTAAAGGTGTTTATCAACTGTAGGAGTTCTTTGGTAGAGTTTTGGGGGTCGCTTATGTACACTATCATATCATCTGCAAATAAGGAGAGTTTAATTTCATCCTTTCCAATTTGAATCCCCTTGATCCCCTTATGTTTTCTTATTGTTATTGCTAGAACTTCAAGCACTATATTGAAGAGGTATGGTGAGAGTGGACAGCCTTGTCGTATTCCTGATTTTAGTGGAAAGGCTTTGAGTTTCTCTCCATTCAATTTGATGTTAGCTGTTGGTTTGCTATATATTGCTTTTATTATATTTAGGTATGATCCTTGTATCCCCAGTCTCTCCAACACCTTTATCATAAATGGGTGTTGAATTTTGTCAAATGCTTTTTCAGCATCCAATGAAATGATCATATGGTTTTTTTCTTTCAGTTTATTTATATGATGGATTACATTGATAGATTTGCGTATGTTGAACCAGCCCTGCATCTCTGGGATGAAGCCCACTCGATCATAATGGATAATTTTTCTAATGTATTCTTGGATTCGGTTTGACAGTATTTTATTGAGTATTTTTGCATCAATGTTCATGAGTGAGATTGGCCTGTAATTCTCTTTCTTGGTTGTGTCTTTGTGTGGTTTTTGTATCAGGGTAACTGTAGCTTCATAAAAAGAGTTTGGCAATGATTCTTCTGTTTCTATATTGTGAAATACGTTAAGGAGTATAGGTATTAGCTCCTCCTTGAAGTTCCAGTAGAATTCTGCATTGAAACCATCTGGTCCTGGGCTTTTTTTGGTAGGGAGATTTTTAATAACAGCTTCTATTTCTTCATGACTGACAGGTCTATTTAGATTGTTCACCTGGTCTTGGTTCAACTTTGGTATATGGTACTTATCTAAAAAAATGTCCATTTCTTTTACATTTTCCAACTTTGTGGCATATAAATTTTCATAGCAAGATCTAATGATTCTCTGAATTTCCTCTGTGTCTGTGGTTATGTCCCCCTTTTCATGTCTGATCTTATTAATTTGCATGTTCTCTCTCTGCCCTTTGATTAATTTGGATAGGGGTTTCTCGATCTTGTTGATTTTCTCCAAGAACCAGCTTTTTGATTCATTGATTCTTTGGATTGTTTTCTGTGTTTCTATTTTGTTGATTTCAGCCCTCAGTTTGATTATTTCCAGTCTTCTACTCCTCCTGGGTTAATCAGCTCCTTTTTTTCTAGAGCTTTCAAGTGTGCTGTTAAATTTCCAATGTGTGCTTTCTCCGTTTTCTTAATTGGGCACTTAGTGCTATGAACTTTCTGCTTAGCACTGCTTTCATAGTGTCCCATAGGTTTGAGTACACCTTCCTCTCTTCCCCCTCCCCTCTGGGGCCACAAGATCTCCCCAGAGCTGCTCCCTTGCATGCTGGGCCTGGGCTGTGGGCTCAGTCCGGAAGGGGCAGTTCCTGTGCTTTGAGAGCCTGCCTAAAGGCAAGATCTGTCTCAGCTCAGCCACATTCCTGGCCAGCAAGAGAGAGTGAACTTCTAGCAGACATTCATTGGAGGAGGGGTGAGTTTGCTACTGGCCCGAGGGCTTCGGCTAGGAGGAATTCAGACTTTCCCCGCCCCCCTCGACTTTCTGGTCACCCTGCAGTGGTGGCTCCTCCCTTCGGAGCTCTCCTGAATCCCGTCCCAGCCTTTATCCAGGCACACCTTCCTCTCTTCCCCCCTTCCCTCTGGGGCCACAAGATCTCCCCAGAGCAATTTCCTTGTGCGCTGGGCCTGGGCTGTGAGTGCAACCTGGCAGGAGGGAGTGCCTGTGTTTCAATAGACTGCCTGAGGAAAGGTAGGCCTTCTGTCAGTGAAGTCCCTGCCCAACAGGGGAACCTTACCTGGTACCAGAAGATCCAATAGAGAGCATTTGAAGAAAGAGATGGGCAGACGATAAGGCAAGAACTCCTCCAACAATCTAAAAAACGACATGAAAACACCAGATCCCAATGACCCTACAATAGAAGGGCTTGAACCTCTTAATTCAGAAGAAGCAGAAAACAAATGCCATTATGAAAGCAATAGAGTCCCTTAAAAAGGATATGAATAACTCCCTTAAAGAACCGGATGAGAAGTACAACAAAAAGATTGAAGAAATGAGTAAAAAAAATGGATGAGAAATATAACAAAAAGTTCGAAGAAATGAGTAAATCCATGAATGATACACTGGGAAACCAAGAAAAAACAATCAAACAGGTAATGGAAACTGTTCAAGAATTGAAAACTGAAATGGAGGCAATAAAGAAAACACAAAACGAGGGCCGGCTGGATATGGAAAATCTAGGTAAACGAACAGAGACTACAGAATCAAGCATAACCAATAGGATACAAGAGATGGAAGAACGAATCTCAGAGTCTCAAGATACCATAGAGAAAATAAATGCTCTGATCAAAGAAAGCAGCAAATCCAACAAATTCTCATCACAAAACATTCAAGAAATCTGGGACACAATAAAAAAAACAAATCTAAGAATAATAGGGATTGAAGAAGGAGAAGAACTGCAGATCAAAGGACCAGAAAATATATTCAACAAAATTATAGAAGAAAACTTTCCCAACCTAAAGAATGATATTCCTATGAAGGTTCAAGAAGCATACAGAACACCAAATAGACTTGATCAAAAAAAAAATCCCCTCGCCATAAAATAATCAAAACACAAAACATACAGATTAAAGAAAGAATATTAAGAGCTGCAAAGGAAAAAGGCCAAGTAACTTATAAAGGTAAACCTATCAGACTTACACCGGACTTCTCTATGGAAACCATGAAAGCCAGAAGGTCCTGGATAGAGGTACTGCAGAAACTCAGAGACCATGGATGCAAACCCAGACTACTATACCCAGCCAAGCTATCGTTCACTATCAATGGAGAAAACAAGATATTCCAGGATAAGAACAAATTTAAAAAATTCGTAGCCACAAACCCAGCCTTACAGAAAGTAATAGAAGGAAAATCGCAACCCAAGGAATCCAACATTGACAACACTGCCTACAATAACTCAGACATCTAGCGACCCTTCACGAACTTATTTCAAAGAAGGGACACATACACACTCTATTAAACAAATAAACAAAAAATAATAATAACCGTAGTCAACAACCACTGGTCATTAATACCACTTAATATTAATGGACTCAATTCACCTATAAAAAGGCACAGACTAAGATATTAGATACGAAAACAGGATCCAACATTCTGCTGTTTACAAGAAACACACCTCAACCACAAAGACAGACATCTACTCAGAGTAAAGGGTTGGGAAAAGGTTTTTCAAGCAAACGGACCTAAGAAACAAGCAGGTGTAGCCATTCTAATCTCCAACAAAATTGACTTCAAACTAAAATCAATCAGAAGAGATGGAGATGGACATTTTATACTCATAGCAGGAACAATTCATCAGGAGGAAGTCTCAATCCTGAATATCTATGCCCCTAATATAAAGCCTCCTACTTATGTAAAAGTAACACTTCTAGAACTCAAGGCAGTCATCAAACCACAGACACTACTAGTAGGAGATTTCAACACTCCTCTCTCACCAATGGACAGGTCAATCAGACAGAAACCTAACAGAGAAATAAGAGAATTATTGAAGGTATTGAATCAAATGGTCTTAACAGACATCTATAGAACGTTCCACCCAAATAGGAAAGAATATACCTTCTTCTCTGCAGCTCATGGAACCTTCTCGAACATTGACCACATACTGGGTAACAAAGCAAACTTCCACAGATACAAAGAAATATTAGTAACCACCTGTGTCTTGTCAGACCACCATGGATTAAAGTTAGAATTCAACAACAGTGCTACCCCCAAGAAGCCAACAAATTCATGGAAGTTGAACAGTCAACTACTGAATCACCCCTGGGTCAAGGAAGAAATAAAGAAAGAAATTAAAGTCTTCCTTGAATTTAATGAAAAGAAAGACACAACATGTCATGGAATATCTTGTTTTGTCCTTTTATGGTTTTTGAGGTTTTTCTGGGTATAGTAGTCTGGGCTGTCATCCTTGGTCTCTTAGTGTCTGCATAACACTGGACCTTGACCTTCTGGCTTTCATTGTCTCCAATGAAAAGTCAGGTGTAATTCTGATAGGTTTGCCTTTATATCTTATTTGGCCTGTTTTCTTTGCATCTCTTAATATTCTTTCTTTACTCTGTATGTTTACTGTTTAGATTATTATGTGGCAAGAGGGCTTTTTTTATCCAGTCTATTTGGTGTTTGGTAAGCTTCTTATATCTTCTTAAGCATGTCTCTCTTTAGGTTGGGAAAGTTTTCTTCTATGATTTTATTAAATATATTTTCTGTGCTTCTGAGTTGAACTTCTTCTCCTTCTTCTAACCTATTATTCTTAAGTTTGGACTTTTCATGGTGTCTCATATTTCCTCGATTTTTTGGGTTAAGCTTTTATTAGACATAATATCTTCTTTGACTGACAAGTCTATTTCCTTTATTTCATCTTCAGCACTTGAGATATTCTATTCCGTCTCTTGTATTTTGCTGTTCATCCTTGTGTTTGTCGCTCCTTATCATTTTCTCATGATTTCTTTTTCTATAATTCCCTTGGCCTTTTGCTTTCTTTATTGTCTCTATTTCAGTTTTCAAATCTTGAATAGTTTCTTTTTAATGTTTGGTTGCCTTTTCTTGGTTTTCTTTAAGGAGGGAGGTTTTCTGATGTCTTCTGGTTTTTTTTTTGTTTGTTTGTCTTTCCCTCCATTTCTTTGAGGGAATTTCTCACTTCCTCTTTAAGAGTTTCAAACATTCTCCTTAAGTTATTTTTTAGGTCATTATCTTTTGCTTCATCTATAATTAGTTGTTTAAGTCTTGCTGTTGTAAGATCTTTAGGTTTTACTGGTGTCATGTTGCTCTTTGTGGTGTTGTGTGTGTTCTTACCTTGTCTACCAATCTTTTTCTCTGATAGGTTTCACCAGGGGCTGTCTGTGATTTTGCTGATGATTTTCTAGGTGCCAGTAAATCCAAGGCTCAGATGGTTGCTTTCCGTGGTACAGTCAGTGCCACAATTCTAGTTACCCCTTTGGTCACTTCGTGTTCCTGGAGGTCACTCAGTGCTCCTTGGCTTTGCTTGACTCCCTTGGAGTTTGCTGTCTGAGGCCTGCTCTAGACGAGTTTGTTGGCTCAGACTTGTTTCTGTAAATGTCCCTGGTCTGGATCAGTTCCTGCAGAGGTCCCAGTTTTGGGGTTGATCCTTAAAGGACTCTGGCTCCAGTTTATTCCCTCAGAGTTCCCAAGTTTGGGTCCACCCAGACCTGCAGAGGACCTGTCTCAGGCTTACTCCCTCAGAGGTCCAAACTCATGCTCAGATCCGCAGAGGTTTCTGGTTCCTGCATATTCCCTTTGACACCCCGGACCAACAGAAGTTCTCACTTAGACCCACTCCTTCTGAGGTCCCAGACTCACCCCTGGCCCCGAAAAGATCTCTGATTCCTGCCTACTCCATTGGATGTCCCAGATTCGTGCCCAGACAGGCAGAGGTTCTGACTCAGGCCTTGTTCCTCAGAGGGTCTAGACTCATGCCTAGACAAAGAGGGGTCCTGGCTTAGGTCTACTACCTTGAAGGTCCCAGATTCATGTCTGGACACTCAGCAGTTTCTGGCATTGACTCACTCAGCAGGTGCTCCCATGAACCTGTTGCAGTAGAGTTCACTATCTCAGCACATTTATGAATTCTTATGGAAATATAAAAAAATGACTATCCCTGCCTCTAATTGCATACTAGGGTTCCTCTGAAGATTTGTTTATGCTCAAGATATTAAATAATCCCCATGAAAGCCAATCAGAAAGTATTGTTAATTTCATAAAAAATAAAGTAAGCATAAGGTAAAAATACAATGTTCCCTATTAGTGAAATGACTGCATTGAATTATTTAGACAGAATCTCTGTCTAGCTTCATCTGTCAACTTGATACATCTTAGAATCAATGAAATGTTTACGTGAACGTAAGGCACTAATTGTCCCAGTTAAAGTGGGAGGGCTCAGTTCACTGTATGTAACATCAACCCTGAGAATCTGAGACTGTGCACTGTATAAAAATCTAGGAAAACATATGTCTATGAGGAAATTAGAGAGCTAGCTGGAGATTTTTTTTATGGTTCCATTCCCAAGACCCTGCCCTTGAGTTCTTGCTCTCACTTCCCTCAGTAGTATACTATAAGATGAAGTAAACCTTCTAGCCACTGCATTTAAACTTTGCCAGAATATTTTTTCACAGTGAAAGGAATAAAACTAGAACAGAAATTGATGCCAAGAGTGGGGGTGTTTTGTGATGAACCTGACCACATTGCTTTTTATACCTTTGGGCAATTTTGTTGGAACATTATGGAAGATTTTGGAATTTGAGCTGGAAAAACCATTGTTCCTAGAGGTTATTGGATTACCTAGTGGAATCTTTAAACCCTGTAATTTAAACATATGGATATTTGCAATCTAAACAAATTTGAAAAAATAAAGTTAAAGCTAAACACTCACAATATGATCTTAAGTACATTAAAACATGATATGACTACATTCATATCTATGTATTCCTAGAAAAGTTTGAAAAAATGTTCTTGGAAATATTATGAGTCATCTTGCCTTTATAGAGTACATACTCTTTAAGTAAAAAAGAAAAGTACTTCAAGAAATGCACATAAGGGAAACTTTGTTTTTGAGGTCTCAGAGGGAAGCAAGACAAGATTGGGGTTAATTTTGTGTGATATTTGTGTTAAGCTTTGTGAACAGAATCATGTCTAGGCAGGGAAGCTCTGGGTTTGTTAGAGAGCAAGCAGAGCATAAGGCTGGGAACAGACAAAGAGGAAACCAGAGAGTGAGCCAGCAAGAGCATTCCTCCATTATATTTTTGTTACAAGCTCAAGTTTTATCTTCTTTTCCTGATATCCATTGAGAAGGGATTGTGGCATAGAACTGTAATCATGCAATAAAAATAATTTTTCCTCTAAGTTGTTGTTTGCCATAGCATTTGCTATAGCAACAGAAAGAAAACTGGGAACACAAGTAAAAAGATTTTCTTTCATAACAAAAATGTTTATTTATTTTTATGGTAGATTAAATACAAAAAAAAATCTGTAAGCCCAAGCAGACTATTTACCCTGTTTCTTAGATAACTTCCTCTAAAGCATTCGCAACTATCTTTACAGATGATCTTGTATAGGCAAAATAAAGCACTGGTAACAGTAGAAGTTCTTAAAAAATAATAAATGGCATTGATGATGATGGTGGTGGTAAAAATGATGATGATGATGACAGAATATATAGCTGTGCGTTCTGGCTCCGCATAGACCTGTAACATATTTGGGATGCTTTGGTAAGTCATATTACAGTCCTTTATAATTTAAGCAATTAAGTCCTTTTTAATAAAGTTCTCTAACATGACAAATTTAGAAAGCCATATGAAGCAACCATGGCAAGATAGTAGGAAATTATTAACACGTTACAAAGAGGAAAAATTTAGTATAGGTGTCCTTACCATTGAAGTATACTGTTAGGCATGCCACTGGTTAGTTGGTAAAGGTCATTAAGAGGGCTTAAGGTGAAAGATAATTTTCTATCCTCAATTGTCAACTCCCTCACACATAACATTACTTATAAATGTTGTTGAATTACTTACTCCTGTAATTAAAGATCTTGGAACACCTCACCAGGATCCTAACAAATTCTGTGCTAGCTTGGGCTGTAAGGTTAGATTCAGGCCAGTTTGGGCCACACTGTAAGACCCAGTTTCAATATAGAAGTGATGTTTTTAAAACCATTCTTCCCATATCTGTTTCTCTTTTTATCAATTGTTTCCTTATACTGCCCTAGGAGCACATGCTATATCATCAAAGGAAACTTCTTGGATGAGCATAAAAATAAAGAAGCAAACTATAACTTTTGAGAGGGCTTTAAATTCAGTTAGTATTTGGAGCTGAGTACTAAAGGATTCCAAATTCTGGGGGAGAAAGAGGGCTGGCACACCGATCAGGGGTATTAACAATTACCTATGTTATGTGATGCTCTGATAGTAGAGAACTGGACTTTAGGATCCCTGATTCCACAGTCACATCTGGACTTCTGATTTCCATGGCTTTGGGTAAAAGCACATCATTTCTTTTAGCTAGCTTTTGTTTATAAATTGATTTCCTCAATAATGTTCAGGTCCACAGGGGAAGTTAATTAATAAATGTACATAAAGTGCTTCAATTAAGATAATTGACATTACTTGCAGATAGTCTCATCAGTGGCTCTCTGGGAATAATCCAAAATCACTTCTTACTCAAGAGATTTCTGATAATTGCTCCAATGTTCTCCTGGAAGTCCTGTGATACAGAAGCCATTTACAAAACCATTAATTTTTTCTGGAAGTTTATGCCAGGTATTAAGATGTGCATATTATTTGAAACTCTATTACTTAGATAGATAAGTCACGATTCCTCTGCTGAGATATACAAAGCACATGTCTGCCACTAATGGTAGAGATGACCTTAAATCATACAATTTTAGTCAACTATGTCTTCATCTTGAGCAGATGGGAAGAGGACAGTAATTGGAGCTGCATCTCTTTTCAGTACTTATCCTGCTGAAGTTCCAATGCTTTTATTTCTCTTCTGGGCTCTTTACTAAATGTTCTGAGCAGCAGATCATCACTATATATCAAAGACATGGATGGTAATACTATTCTCACAACACCGTTTAGTGTAATCTGAGGCTGGAGTTCTGATGCAATTTAAGAAATCTGGTCCTGGAGTGCAAATGATGAGTCAAGGCTGACTCATTGTGCCAAGCACAGGAACAAAAGAAACTATTTGAGAAACAGATGGAAATAAAAGATGAATTGTACCCTGATCATTGTATTCCGATAATGACATTATAGGATCAGAAATTTTTACCTGAATCATACTTGTGATTAAATAGACAAGATGTGCTTGATCTTGGACACAATCCACTCTTTGTATTTGTTTTACCTTCAAACATGAAGCAGAAAATAAAAGAGAATTATGTGTTTATCATTGGGTTTTGTGCAGGTGCTCCTTTAAAGATAACACAAGTGAGGGGTCTGCCGTAAGAATGCATTCAGTGAGCAGGTAACCTTTTGCTTGGTCAGTCAGGTGTAGGTCCATTGATTTACTCTGGTTACATGACAACTATTATAAATTTAATGTTGTGTCATAAGGTTTGATTCAGTTTTGATTACTTGTTTGATGCTGAGATGATTTCAGGTCTGATCCCAGTGATCTTATTTTGGATACACTCATCTTATACCCATGAGTAACCAAACTCAGACTATCAGGATTGAGGAGGATCTGTTGAGTTCTTTGCACACCTGGAGAAAATCACAAGGAGAAATCCATTGATGAGCTAAGAGGTCTTATTTTGTAAATATCTTTAATATATAATGGAATTTCTGATTTAGTTAATGATCTTTTTGAGAAAAGGAGATTGCCTATTATCAGGATCTTCTTCTTATTTCCTTGGACAGTGCTCTAAATTGTTTTTTAAACAACACATTCTGGACACTGAGAACTCTAGACATCAATGAGAGAATGAGAGAAAATACATACAACTCCAGAATCACTGATTATATAAATTAGGAAAGTTTGGTTTACTTCCGGAAATTCAGTGACAGGCTCTATTCTCTCATCAGTAAACATAGAGACATAATGATGTTCCATTTTAAATGAGGTGATTGTTTTCTTACACATTTCACTGGATAGTATGGGGGTTGGAACTACCATTTATGAGATTAGTAAGATTTCAAATTTTTCTGGAACATAATTTAATCAAGAATTAAGCTATAATAAACCTCAGATTTTCAGACTTAATTTTATATATTTTAACTAGTCATCCATTAATCTCTATTTCCGATTTTTAAAACTATTCTTCATTATTATTTAGAGATGTTTACTTGTAAAAAGTACTGTCTTAAATAGTCTAAAATTGATTTTGGTTTCTATGTTTTAACAAAATAACCAGTATGACTTTTATTAAATTTAAGCATGTGTGAGTATAATTGGCCAATTGTGGACCTACATACATACAGGTTTGCTAACACTAGCCTATGGAAGTCTCTTTCACCATGTGGGTCCTGGAAATTGATCATGATCTTTCAAGTTTAATATCTAGGACCTTTAGTTTCTGTGTAATCTTGCTTGTCCAGAAAAAGAAGTAATTAACTAATAAGAAACAATCTGAATTTTTATATTGATAAGTGATACACATTGTTGTATTATAGTTATTATTTTATTTTTCTTAATTGTAAATAATCTAAGTAGATTCCAACTATGCAATTCCTAAATGTATCAATAAACAATATCACTTCAAAATAATGGCATTTCTACTTTAGTGTAAAGTAGCAAGATTCTGGGTGTATGCAAGACTTATCCCATGCTGCTGTCTCAGACATACAAAGTTTTTTCATGGTTTTGATCATTGAAATCAGTTCATATTGATATCAAACCCCAAACATTACCTAATGGGCAGAGCAAAAGTAACTCTTAAAGCTAAAGCCCTCAGTTATCTTAATATACTGGCATAGAAATAAATTTCAATCCAGTATGATTCTTAAATCACAGTTTATTAAAAGCAATTATCCAGAAATATTGCAGGTGGATAAAAATTAATAAATTGTGCTTTTAATGAGTTCATTGAAAGGTATTCCATGATTATTTAACTTTCATTTTCTCTCACCAACTTTAAAAAGAGTCATGCAGACATTGAGTCAGGTGAATGGTCCCTAAATTTTCTGATGGATTATGAATAGCAGGTCATGGATTTGGAAAGCATTGATTGCATCAAATCACATTCACAGCAGAAAACATAACTAGACATGTAACCCATTCTTTTTATTCACTTTCTGCTATGCTGCCACTTGCCTTCTCTGTTGACTCTAGAAATTTCTCCTTTGTTATTGCCACTGGTTAGTTATAAGAATGGCTAATATCCTTTCTGCTTCATCATTTAATGGAGCTCTTTGTCTTCTAGTACTTCTTTGCTGCTTACATTTTCCTTCTCATCCAGGTTTTTAATACCTTTAAGAGTACCAAGATTTGCTAAGCTGTTACTAAAGTACTAGACTTTATATTACAAATGCTAGCTCTCAAAAATTGTTTAATTTTAGTTAGTATGTCAAATAATGGTTTTCATTATTACATTTAATACATATAACACTATACTTGTACATATTTGCTTTCCTGATGTGGGATATCTTTCTGTATATGTGTTGTTTTTATTCGTTAATGAATAAAGTTGTTTTGGCCAATGGCTTAGCAAAGCAAAGTAGGCAGAAAATCTGAACAGAGATATATAGAGAGAGCAGGCAGAGTCAGAGAGATGCCTCGTAACTGCCAGAGAAGTAAGATGCCAGAACCTAGTGTCCAATAAATGGCAGGAAGCAGTTTGGAGAAAGAAAAGTACACTCAAATTCCCAAAATGATTATTTATAAATATTTGCTTTCATTTAAATGGAGTTGATTATAAGAGATTAATGGTCACAGTCAATTTACATAAAAATAAGAATAATATGATACAGATGTTAATACTTTGCATTAATGTGGATCTTGGTCTATTGATATAAATTCAAAGTCGAGTTCTTGCACTATGTGTATGCCTTTTTGCTTTTCTTTAAGGTACTATGCAGCTCATTTAAAATGTAAAGTACAGCTAAGAAATATGGATTAATAGGTAATTCTCTGTAATAATCAAAGTTTTAATTATGTTAGGTAGGTTTTCTAGATGTACAGAATCTATTTCAGTTAGATAGATAACCTTCAAAGACCTACAGAATATGGCTCCCTTAGGTGAGATATATACTTCCCTGCTCAAATATCCATCCATCCTCCCTCCCCCGCATCCCATTCCCCCAAGCTCTCCGCAATCCTTCCCTACTCCCTTCTCTCTAACCCTCTCCCCTTCATCCCCCCCAACCCCTGTGCACCCAAGGTTGCCTGGCAATTTTGTCTACTTCCAATATCCAGGAGGATAACTATATGATTTTCTTCAGAGTCACCTTCTTATTTAGCTTCTCTGGGATCACGAATAATAGGCTCAAAGACCTTTAATTATGGCTAAAATCCACTTATGAGTGAGTACATGCCATATTCCTCTTTTTGTGTCTGGATTACCTCACTCAGTAAAGCGCTTCTATTTCCATCCATTTGCATGCAAAATTCAAGATGTCATTTTTTTTTTACCACCGAGTAGAACTCTAATGTATATATGTTCCATACCTTCTTTAATCATTCTTCTATTGAGGGGCACCTAGGTTGTTTCCAGGTTCTGGCTATTACAAATAGTGCTGCTATGAACATAGTTGAACAAATACTTTTGTAGTATGATAGGGCATCTCTTGGGTATATTCCCAAGAGTGGAATTGCTGGGTCCTGAGGGAGGTTAACTCCCAGTTTCCTGAGAAACTGCCACACTGATTTCCACAGTGGCTGCACAAGTTTGCATTTCCACCAACAATGAATGAGTGTTCCTCTTACTCCACATCCTCTCCAGCATAGGCTATTATTGCTGTTTTTGACTTTAGCTAATCTGACTGGTGTAAAATGGTATCTCAAAGTTGTTTTGATTTGCATTTCCCTGATCGCTAAGGAGGTTGAGCATGACCTTAAGTGTCTTTTGGCCATTCGAAGTTCTTCTGTTGAGAATTCTCTGTTCAGATCAGTACCCCATTTTTAATTGGGTTAATTAGAGTTTTAGTGTCTAGTTTTTTGAATTCTTTGTATATTTTGGAGATCAGACCTTTGTCTGATGAGGGATTGGTGAAGATCTTCTCCCAGCCAGAAGGTAGCCTTTTTGTCTTACTGACAGTGTCCTTTGCTTTACAGAAGCTTCTCAGTTTCAGGAGGTCCCATTTATTCATTGATTCTCTTATTGTCTGTGCTACTGGGGTTGTACCAAGGAAGTGGTCTCCTGTGCCTATGTCTTGTAGACTATTTCCCACTTTCTCTTCTATCAGGTTCAAAGTGGACAGATTAATGTTGAGGTCTTTAATCCATTTGGACTTGAGTTTTGTGCATGGTGATAGATATGGATCTACTTTCATTCTTCTACAGGTTGACATCTACTTATGCCAGCACCATTTGATAAAGATGCTATCCTTCTTTCATTGTCTACCTTTAGCTCCCTTGTCGAAAACCCCTCACTTGTGTTATCTTTAAAGGAGCAACTGCACAAAACCCAAATATAAACACATAATTCTCTTTATTTTCTGCTTCATGTTTGAAGGTAAAACAAATATAAAGAGTGGATTGTGTCCAAGGTCAAGCACATCTTGTCTATTTAATCACAAGTATGATTAAGGTAAAAATTTCTGATCCTCTAATGTCATTATCAGAATACAATTATCAGAGTATAATTCATCTCTTAATTCCATCTGTTTCTCAAATACAGTTTCTTTTGTTTCTGTGCTTGGCACAATGAGTGTGTTTTCACAGCAAAAGAAAAGTTACTAAGAAAATTTCTGCTGAAGAAAAACCAACAGTATTTTATAATTAAGACATTCTGTGCTTTATAATGGAGAGATTTAAATTACTTGTTACAATCATCAAATGCCCAGGACATAAATGTTAAAGATTGGGCCAGCAGTAAATTGTTTTGTCAGACATCACGAAGAGTTTGTGATGCTCGGTGACACAGAGTCCCACCATGTTTTGTAGGCTTCTTACTCTTTCTGAAGAGTGAAGGTGAGGTTAGATGTGTGGAACATGAAGTGGGGCAGGACGAGAGGATGGAGGGGAAACTGTGGAGGGCATGCAAAATAAAAAAAAATAGATTAAATTAATAATAAAAGACAATACAATATTCTCTATTTCTTAGACATAATGTACTCTTTGCCCCTTAGTATCCATAGAGTTATGACATTTGTCTAGGGATTTGTCATATTCTGCTGTGTTGGGTGTTCAATACAACCAATTTTTTTTTCTACCATAGCATTTGAGTAATCATTTTTTTCTGCCTATAGTTTCTCTAGATATCTGACTCTATAGTGTTCTTTTAAAAATATATCTTCAGGCATGACCTTAATCTTATGTTGTTGCTGTGTGTTCTACATACTTCAAATTCAAGTACCAATGACCTTTTCTATGAGGCATAAACTTATTTCTCTATCTTGCTCAGGTGTGATGTGGGATTTCCCTCTGTACGCTGTGAATACCATTGGTTAATAAAGAAACTGTCTTGGGCCTGTGAAGGGAATAGAGTTAAGGAGGAAAAATTAAATTGAATGCTGGGAGAAAGAAGGAGGAATCAGGAGAAGCCATGTAGCCCTACCAGAGACACACGCTGGAACTTTACCCAATAAGCCACAGCCATGTGGCAATACACAGATTAATAGAAATGGTTAAATTAAGATAAGTGTTAGCCAATAAGAAGGTAGAGCTAATAGGCCAACCAGTGATTTAAATAACATAGTTTCTGTGTGATTATTTCTGGAGTCTGGGTAGCCAAAACAAAGAGGTGAATCAGTCAGACTTTCTAGAAGCAATACCGCCAAGTTTACCCTGGAGAAAGAGTATTCTGTAGATGCTTTTGCATTGTTGGCATGTCTGTGTAACCATAATAAAAGAAAATGAGGTAATGTAAGGCAATGAGAGAGTTTTATTCATTCCCAAAGTGTCTTTAAACATGATCTATGACTTTACAACACTAGATATTCCAAAAACAAATGCTAATCCACAAACTCTTTTATTATTTATTGGATTTTTTTCTTTGACTTTATTTGATCTTTGCACTTTGTTCTGCTCATTATAGGAACTGAAATCCTCTGTCTTTTTCTTCTGAGTAAACATCATTAATAATTCAGAACTTCCAGATGCCAGCAAAGCATATGGGGGGAAAATAACTTGGTGTCCCTTTCCACTTGGTTTGTTCTTCCAGTCATAGAAGGTTGGTGCTTGAGGCAACCAGTTAACATTTAAATTGATAAGGTTATATTTAGATCATATTATCATCACATTTTTATTTATGAAATAAATGTAAAGTCACAGAAACAAGAAGGTAAGCAAATCAGGTTACACAGGAGAGCTATATAAATAAGCAATACTGAATTAATTAAGCAAATACATGTAAGAATCAAAAGTAACTGCAATTACATCATTTACAATCGACCCAACAGTTTTTAAAGTAAAAATGCTCTCACAGCATACTGTGCAGTCAGCACTTTCTTTTCTTAGATATTAACCATTATGGATGAGACTTAGAGCTCATTCACCTATTCTTTCATTCATTTATAGGAGTATGAACCTACCAGAGGTAATATGTTGACATTAGGAGTACTGATTCTGATCAGATCAAATCTGTGATAAGAGACCACATCTGGTAAAGTATTGTCATACCACTATAAATCTATATTTGTTATTTTAATGCAAGAAAAATGAGAAAACACATCTCATTGTGAGATTCAGAGCCAGACATAGCAATAAAGTCCTTTGGATGTAGTGATACACAACAAAGACAAAAACAAATTTCTGATTGTCTCTGAAATATCAGTGATCTTGTATACTAATGTGTGGGCTATAAATTGTCTTCTGGGAAAGGTTAGTGTGTACCAATATGGTGCATCATATCAAAATGATTGTAATTTATATAATTCAAGCCAAATTATTCACTTATTATATCCAACTAAAAAATACAGCCTAATTGATAAATCTTATAAAAACAACAAGGAGAGGGGAGAGGCAGGGACGGGAGTAGAGAAAAGTGTAGAGCTTATTAAAAATCAATAAATGATTCTCCAACAAAATTGAAAGAAGATAACACAGTATATCTTGCTATGTTCAGTTAAAGCAGCCAAGAGTACATATGTTATTGTAGGAACACAGTTTGGATCTCCCGGGCTTCTGTTTACTTTAGTCAGTAGTAAAATGGCAAGGTTAAATTGCCTTATTCAAGAACATGCTTATGCAGGGCAGATAAAATAACTGAAATTCAACTTTTTTTTTCAAAGTTTATTAAATTATAAAAGTTTCCATTTCCGCCCCTCTTCCCAACACCCTCCCACTCCCCCCACTCCCTCTCCTCCTCCCTCCTCATCCCTAAGAGCAGTCAGGGTTTCCTGCCCTGTGGGAAGTTCAAGTTCCTTCCCCACTCCCTCCAGGTCCCGGAAGGTGAGTATCCAAACAGACTGGATCCCCAAAATCCAGTATATGCAGAGGAAACAAGTCCCAGCGTCACTGTCAATGGTTTTTCAGAAATACTCCGGGCCAGTCACATTCAGAGAATCTGGCCACATTCAGAGAATCTGGTTGGATCACGTGCTCGTTCAGTCTCAGTCCAACTGGCCTTGGTGAACTCTCATTAGATCAGTCCCCTTGTATCAATGGATGATCGCACCCCACGCGGTCCTGATTTCCTTTTTCATGTTCTTTCTCCTTCTGTTCCTCATTTGGACCTTGGGGGGCTCAGTCTGGTGCTCCAATGTGGGTCTCCGTCTGTATCGCCATCCATCGTCGGATGAAGGTTCCCTCAGGTCTTGCCTTCTTTGCTCACATTCTCTTTCCTTCTGCTTCTCATTTGGACCTAGTTATTAAGTTTGCAACATTGTTGGTCCGATGACAGACATTTGCACACACTTCTTGTCATATGAAGATGAAGGCTGTAGTTTACTAGTGTAGTGTAAAATTTCTAGAAGTGAGACTCAGGAATATTTGTAATCATTTCCCCTCACTGCATTTTGCAAAACTGTCTTTAAAATAGCTTTATTTGTCTGTGAGTGGTCAGCCCATAGAAGGAAAAATATGAAATATTGAGAAAAAAAGATAAAATCAGGTAGAATTTGAATTTTATGGTTTTGCCACCTGTCTTACATAAGGGAAGAAATTCAGTCACAAACATTTACGATGTACCAGAGATGTGTGATATAAAAGATATAAAATATGTACCATTGTCCTTTCCAACATAATCACATGATTGTTTTCTGTTTAAACACTGAGAAAATGCAAAAGTATGGACAGCTCACAGTTTAGTTCTGGATGTAAAAAGAATACTCAGATAGCCCAAACTTCAGAATAAATTAGAATTGACAAATGTATGAAATATAAAACCTGGAAATGAAATCTGGGGCACATAAAATTTTCTGTATTTCTATTGCTTTTAATGGGTCCAGTGTAGATCACTGAGTGAAGGGTTAACTACATCTGTATATAATTGTATGTGACTTAGTCATATAGTTATTTGTGCATTATTTTTTTTCCGTTAGACTTGTTTATTCAAGTATCCGAAAACATTCTTTCCACTTCCTCCCCTCCTCCCAATACCCTCCCGCTCCCCCTTCTTCCCCCCACTCCCTCTCCTCCTTCCTCACCATTCCCCAGAGCAGTCAGGGTTTCCTGCCCTGTGGGAATTCCAAGTTCCTTCCCCCTCCCTCCAGGTCCAGGAAGGTGAGCATCCAAACAGGCCAGGATCCCAAAATGCCTGTCCATGCAGATGAAACAAGACCCAGTGCCGTTGTCAATGGCTTCTCAGTTTTCATTTGGACCTTGGGGGCTCAGTCAGCCCCCATATCAACCATATTCAGAGAGTCCGGTTTGATCTCATGCTCGTTCAGTCCCAGTCCAGCTGGCCTTGGTGAGCTCTCATTAGATCACCCTTGTATCAGAGGGTGAACGCACCCTTCGCGGTCCTGATTTCCAGTGCTCCAATGTGGGTCTCCGTCTCTATCTCCATCCATCGTCAGATGAAGGCCCCCTCTGATTTTGCTTTCCTAGCTCACGATCTCCCTCCCTCTGCTTCTCATTTGGGCCTAGGGAGCTAAGTCCAGTGTTTCAATATGTGTCTCTGTCTCTGTCTCCATCCATCACCATATGAAGGTTCTGTGGTGATATGCAAAATATTCATCAGTATGGTTATGTGCCAAGGCCAGATCAGGCACCCTCTCCTCTGCTGCCCAGAGTACAATCTGGGGACCTCTCCTTGGGCCTGGAAACCCCTCCAGAATCAAGTCTCTTGCAAACCCTAAAATGGCTCCCTTAGTTGAGATATAAACTTCCCTGCTCCCAGATCCATCCTTCCTCCCTCCCCCCTCCCATTCCCCCAATCCATCCCTGATCCTCCCCCTCTCCCCTCTCCGCTCCCAGATCCATCCTTCCTCCCTCCCCCCTCCCATTCCCCCAATCCATCCCTGATCCTCCCCCTCTCCCCTCTCCCTAACCATCTCCCCGTACTTCCCCCCCCACCCCCCGTGCACCCAAGTTTGCCTGGCAATCTTGCCTACTTCTAATATCCAGGAGGATAACTATATGATTTTCTTCAGGTTCACCTTCTTATTCAGCTTCTCTAGGATCACAAATTATAGACTCAAAGACCTTTAACTCTATGACTAGAAACCACTTATGAGTGAGTACATACCATATTCCTCTTTTTGGGTCTGGGTTACCTCACTCAGTAAAGCGTTTTCTATTTCCATCCATTTACATGCAAAAGTCAAGATGTCATTGTTTTTTACCGCTGAGTAAAACTCTAATGTGTATATGTTCCACACCTTTTGCATTATTTTGTGATTTCATCAAATACTTATTCTCACTTGTAAGCCCACATAGCTTCGGTGTAAAGGGCACCATGCAAATATGGTGGGCATTGGCTTTGCTCTACATAAGGATGCCAAGGATGCCTGTGGCGAACTCAAATAGTGAATAGGGTGCAAGTGAGGTGAGCACTGCGAAAAGGCAGGGAAGCATCAAGAGTGCCATTTCATGTGCTCATCACCGACTCTGTCATGGGAACTAAATGGTTCTCCTCAACTCTTCCAGGCTAATGACCCATACTGCAGTCAACCTTCACAGATTATTTTAGCTTCGCAGAGAAAAGGCTTCCAGGACTTCATTACTGTAAAACGACCCACATTTTGCTACATTCTCGGTCTCATATTTTGCTCCTTAATTACCACGATTTAAATGGTCTTTCAAGATCAGCTGTAAATTAAAATTGATCCACTGTCAGCAATCTCCAGCAGTTGGCAACAGACTATTGATACAGATGACATGCCAGTTTCCTAGCTTCTTTCTGTGAAGACAAAAATGTAAAGAAATCAGCCGACTCGGCAGCTCAGCACAAAAGGCAAAAATGTAATTTTTCCCTAGTGGCAAAATTAAATATAAATTACAAACCCTGTTTAGAAAATGCAAATAAATATGTATGAATGGAGACCCAGAGCTTTTATCTTTAAGCACGTCATGAAAGACTATGTAATCATGTTCTTTCTCTAAGGCACAATATTGCTTTTGAAATAAAGCTTTGGGATATGTCAATGTGAACGTGTACTTTGGAGTTAGGTCTGAAATGAAATCTTGCTTTGTGTCTTATGTGGTTTAGAGAAACAAACACTAAACACTGCAGAGCTCAGTTTGCATGTCTAAACAATGCAAGTTAATCACTCTTCTGACATTATGATGCTTAAATAAGCAAACCAAAAATAACAGTGCAGCCTGTAATATAATGTTTCACACAAGGCAATGAATAGCGGGTAAAGACATCTTGGAGGCAATGGGTGTAAGAAAGCACTGAATTTCATCTAGAATGAAACCTTCACATATCTTCATTTTTGAGTGCTCTGCTTCAATCTTGAACTTCCCTGCTAGAACAAATGAGCTGGCTAAATGAACCCAACAGGTATTCTATGACACACAAATAAACACACACACACTCACACACACACACACACACACACATGCACACACTTTTGAATATAGTCAGACATCAGGCTTCTGCTTTTAGAACCATTTCACAGGCCTAATTAGCCTTTGGAGGCACTGCCCACAGCAGGCATAATCATCTGGGATAAGTTCTATGCTAGGTAACATTTCTAAAACATAGTCACTGACTTGCCCTTTCTCACATCTCCTTTCACAGAGGTGAGGTTGGCATTCAACCAATTGTACTCAGGCATCAGTGGGTATCACATTACTTCTGGAGTATTTTTTTTCAGAACATTTTAGAAAGAAAAATAACTAAAGTAAATTTCTATGCACTTTTTAAGACCCACATCAGTCATATTTCTCCACCCACGAAGATTCTGCCTTGCCACTATAAGAAAAAAGAAACAAATAAACAAAAAAAAAACAGTTAATGACTTCAGAAGCATTAACCCCCATCTGAATCATTTGTTTTACTTAATTAACATCCATTTCCCTTATTTGTGAGGGTTGTATCCTCCTTCTTGCTCACATCTTTTGATAGAATGTCACTTCTCACAGAGTCCCAATCTTATTGCTGTCAGGGGTCATGAGAGATACAACAGGTGCTAACAAGTTTTCAACAGGCAGACATAGCAGATGAGTGATTCTCTGACAAAGAGCCCTACCGGGTAAGGCCATGGAGTTAGTGTCTCTGGAAACCAGTTCCTCCTGTCTAATTTATCTCACAACTAAATCTTTCCCCTAAGAACTCCATTTCTTCCCAAAGAATAGCTTTGTGTGTTTTATTGTGTGGTTGTCTCATGAAAATATTCCATCTACTGGGCACATTTATCTGTGGATAGTCAGGAAGATAACTTTTCATTTAACTGTATAATTTTGATATATAGACTATATTCTGGGACATGCTTCATAAGTGGGTCTACTTGTCCCACAAGGAATGTCGACACTTAAAAGCCTGCATTTTTTCCTTTTTACTCAGATTAATATAAAAACATCACAATTTCTCTTCAGTCTAACACAAACTGCTCACAATTAGCTCACTTTTATATCAGATCAAGTTCAAAGTAGACTAAAGGCTTTTTGTAAATAGATCATAAGTTTGAAGTCTTACAGCTATGTGCAAGGTCAGAGCCACAGATATCCAACAAAGGTTCCTAAGGAAATATGTCAATTATTTGCTTGTCTGTCTGCTAACAATAGACCTATGTCTTAAAATTGTCATTGGGCACTGTGTCTTCCCCTGTCTGATAGTGATTTTGCTCCCATGGCCTTAGGACCTTAAATTGTCATGGCAATAGATCAGTTCTCTATTTGATTATCCTAGGAATGTGATTATTATAATTATAATGTCTTTATGACTTTGAGGCTCCTAAAGGAGAAGAGTTTTTAGAACAGAAACAGAAGAAGTTAGACGTAGGACAGGAGAACTAGAATTATGGAAGAAGAATAAAGAAACTAATGCAGGAAAGTACTAGTAGAGAATTCATTTCACTCTCTGATTTGTCTAAGTCTCCACGCTTGTCATAGCTTTCTCTGTGAAGCCTGAGAGGGCATTAAGGCTGGTACTCAATATGCCTATCATCTCTTCTAGCTGTTTCCTGAAATCTACTACTTTCTGCATTGCATTCTTTTATTATTGGTAATAAGCTGAAAGTTTTGCTATTTAGTTATTAATTCTCATATTTAAGACCTGCGACCTATTGCTGTGACACCTGTTATACTTCCTCATCCTTAATTCTAACATACAGAACCATTCAGATGTACTCGTATTTCAATAGTCACAAGTCCACAAACATTCATAATTATATACCTTATATAAAATACCTTTTTCAGAATTTCAGAATTGAATCATGGGTGCCCTTCTCAAGTAAGAATTCTTCAGATTTGACTACTAGCTCTTGGGAATATTTTAGCATCGTCCTATATTTTACCAATTAGAGTCTCTTGGGATAGACTAATCCTGAATTGATGAAGATATGCTACTGTGTACTGACTCAGAATTCAACAGCTGGTATGAATCCTAGACCTAGTTTCAAATGTGGGTAAAGACAATGATTATGTAGTATGGTATGATCATGTAACCATGGCCAAACAGCTTGAATCTATCTACAGATATTACCACAATTCTGTGATGGTTGTATCTTGTTTGTTTAGTACTTTTAAGGGATTTACGGCATAAAATTCAAGCTGCTTGCCAGAAGAAAATCGACCTTCTGACCTTCCACATGAAGACGACTTCATGTTAGTTAGTGGAGGTTAGTGGAGACTATTTATGTACAGAGAGAAAGAAAAACTTGCCAAAGTCAAGAAAATTAAAGGAGAAATAAGCCAACTAATTAGGGGACAAAAGCAGTCTTTGTGTCAACAGTTAGTTGGCTAGGGGGAGATGGTCACATTCACAGAAAAACTACCTTGAAAAATTTTTCTTCCTCTCTTCAATCAGGAACTAGGTCTCACATCAGCTTTCCTTCCTCTATTTTGTTGATCCCTATTTTCTGCAAGAATTAACCTGTACCAACACCTTCCTTACTAGTCCTGTGGCTACCATCAGATGCCCACAATTATTAAAACAAAAATAAGTCGTCCTTCATGTTGGCATGCTCCTTACCTTTCTGGTAGAAAACTGATTTCTGGGAAAAAACACTTTAGAGTTCTGGTGATATGGCTTACATACTTTTCATTTAAGATGATCTGAGTTCAAATATCCAGAATCCACGTAAAAATCTGGGTAGGTATTGATCTTGTAAGCTCAATACAAAGTGATGGAATATGGTGATATAAGAGGACCACTGGGCCTTCCATTCCACTGAGCTAATTCTAGGTTCAGTGAGAGCAGAGGAGAGTGTAGTGGAGATTGACATGACACACCTTACAAGTATTCAAGCACACACAGGCAAGTGTATCCTATACACACACACACACACACACACACACACACACACACTCACACCACGAAGAAACTTTCAAATTTTTCCAGTAGTTTCTGTACATCATTCACCTAACACACTTAGATCTCCGATCTCTGTATTTATTCCTTAGTCATACAGAATAGATATCACACTTCACATATGTTTGACGAATGTGTTTCTGTTTTTGGTTGAAGTTTTCCAGTCAGTCTGGACATACAGTGAATGCTCATTCCACCTCCATGAGCTTTTAGTGGGTTCCCCTGGGAAAACTAAAACATATTTTCTTTTCTTTTCCATCTCTATAGCGGAATTTATCATCCAATGCAAGTAGCTAAATCTACCACTGCATTACATCATGAATTCTTAAAGGGTTTTGAAGATTGTCTCTTTGTCTTTCTGGTTAGAGTGCATAGCCTAGGACCTGGTGAATGACACAAAGTCAGAGGTGTCTCAGAATACACGAATAAATGAATAAACAATTAAGTTACCAGGTAAGTCCTCTTATCTATATCACTGTCTTTATATTTGTTTTAGATGGACTTAATAACTTGAAAAGAAGAACATATATACTCTAGTCTGTGCTGTATAAGGGTTTATTTCCTTTTCCGTAAAACCACTTTCAAGTATCAGTGAATGCACTTATCACAGATGTCACAACTAAACAGTAAAGAAAAAAATACCTGGTAACTCTCAAAAGCAACAAACATGAATCCAGTTCTTAGGTGATAATACAAACTGCATTACAAAGACCATTGTGTTAAATAAACATCTTTCAGTAGTCACTGCAACTTAAATATTCCCAGTGTTTTTCATTAATTCACCAGCAAATGGCTGCTGCAAATTCTCGTGCTAGGCAGTAGTACTGATGAATAAAACATTGAAGGAGGAGATATATCCTTACCGGCTTCGCAGAGCATTTGACCCATCCTGGGATATACCAAGATAACAGTGCCAAAAAATACCCCAATGAAGAAGATTCTCATGTGTGTATGTGTGTGTGTGTGCGTGTGTGACTCCAACCCTGCACATGGTTCATGTCTCAGCTACTATCTATGAAACCAAATATAAGTAGCAGTACTAATAAAACTCAGAAGTATAATTTGTCCAGTGATTTTATGAAGTAATCAGTGAATGTTGTCTGTGTTCAAAGAATATTTATTTGTTCTTTATAATGATATTTTAGATTATATTTGATAACTCTCTACATTTTCCAAACTGAAAATCTGAAAAGTAAAAAGAGAAAGAAAGGAAGAAAGAAAGAAAGAAAGAAAGAAAGAAAGAAAGAAAGAAAGAAAGAAAGAAAGGAAGGAAGAAAGAAAGGGCAATAAAAGCCCACACAATACTAGAGTTGAACCAAAGAGAAACGCAAACCTGGCCCCATAGAGCTGTTACTTCTTTATAATAATGAATGAGGAAGCTTAGCATGATAAAAACTAGACAATCACATGCTGCACAGAGGTTTTGAGAAACAAAGTTTTCTCAGTTCATTCCTACTGTGTACTGTTCAGACACTGGTAGTGCTCCAGACTTTAAAATCTCCCTGAGAATCTATAATGTGATACACTTACATGAATCAGCTTAATCAATTGATCAATTTTTATTAAGAAAATGGTGAGCAATGCTATTCCAGACTAAGTTGCAGTCATCATGGCTGTTGCAGTGTCCCAAAATCTGTGGAGTTTGCCTCTATTGTGGGAAACAGCTTTAACGTTGCTCACATCTGAGCATGGAGTGTAACTGATTTCCTACAGTGGACTCATTGTAAACCTACAGTTTCCTCTTTCAACTTATGAGTTCACATTATGAGTTCAGTAACATTCTTCATTCACGTACACACATCTGCTACCCAGGCAGTTGGTTAGCCAAGAAAGCAGTTGGTCAATAATTTATGACCTTGGAGACTTTTATTACTATAAAAGCCAGTAAAGAACATGTTTCCATCTTTGTCATGAATAAACTCAACTCATCCATTGGGAAGGGGATTCTCTGGAATCTATACAAAGCATGTTGTTGAACCTAAATTCCAGAGCAACCATTGTCCCCTCAGTCTAGCCTCAACACTGACTCCGAGTCGATGACTGTCTCAGTCCATGCTGTAGAGTGCTCATGGGAAAACAAAAAGTCAAAAAATCAGTTCAAGGGCTGGAGAGATGGCTCAGTGGTTAAGAGCATTGCCTGCTCTTCCAAAGGTCCTGAGTTCAATTCCTGGCAACCACATGGTGGCTCACAACCATCTGTAATGAGGTCTGGTGCCCTCTTCTGGCCTGCAGACATACACACAGACAGAATATTGTATACATAATAAATAAATAAATAAATAAATAAATTTAAAAAAATCAGTTCAAAGCTACACTTTTCTTTCTCAAATTACTGTATTTACATAATACTCTCTCCTCTTTCTCTCTCTCCAATTAGCCCCATGCCTCCTAGTCCCTTTGAAAGTATTGACCATTTCTTATTATATACATACATACCTACAAACATATATATGTATACAGACATATATATTTATATATGTGTACAATCTGTTGCATCCTTTTAGTGTTGCCTGTATGTATATGCATTTAATAATTGACTTCTTGGTACTGAAAACATATCAGGGACACATCCCTGGAGAAAATAGATCCTTCCTCTCTCGGCAGCCATCAGTTCTGTAGAGCTCTTCACCGAGGAGCGGGAGCGTGAGAGGTTTTCCCAACTGTGTTGGTTTGTCAATTAGTATTTTCATTATCCATGTCTTAATTCGAATTTTAAAAAAAATATATTTACAGTAGCAACTTTGTTATTAGTCCCAGTTCTACAGCTGTGTTTCCCATACCCTCAACACATAACTTGTTTCTGCTCTGACACTGAGGTTCAGGACTAATTGCTATTCATGATCATCTAAGTATTCTCCTGGAAAATTTGGTTCTTTCTTTCCACCATGTGGGTACCAGTGATCCATTTTATATGACCGGCCTTGCAGCATGTGTTACTATTGAGCTATCTCATTAGACCTTAAACAGGTTTCAAAATTTTGTCATCATTTCTTAAATGGGAGTTTATCTCCACTTTATTTTAAACTGTATAAGATACAGTGAGATTGATATAGTAGGATCATGAAATCATGGGTCACTTCTAAAATCCTTGTATATCTAATGTGTCCTACCTTGTTATAAATGAAAACAAAAGCAAAAAAAAATAACAATAAAAACATCCTATATTTCCCTTCTCCCTGAGATGCCTAACAGAATTATTTCCATTTCTTATAGTAAATTATATTGTACTTATAGGGAAAAAAAAAAGCCCTAATTATGAGGTACTGACCTGACATCTTGTACTTGACAATGGCAATCTAAGGACCAGCCCCAGGTCTGGAACTCTGTCCCTCCCCCAGACTCCTTCTGCTCTGACATCTAGGCATTCAGGACTAATTGCTACTCTTAATCGTCTGCAGTTCTTTCCTGTAAGACCTATAAATACAAGCCCAAAGTGCTTTGCAGACAGGCAAGGCCCAGTAATCCTAGGACATCATTCAGTTGGAAGTGGCAATTAGACATTTTTAACAAGTTCTTTAATACAAAATGGAGTAATTAAAGCTTGAACATTGGAAGGGAAAAACACTTTTGAGATTATGTTCATTTTATTAAGCTATTTCAAATACCAGAGTTTATTGCAAGGCATAGCTCTTTCTTTTCTCTCTTTAATTGAATCTCTGGCACTAACAACTCAATGTAATGAATGCCTGACCCATTGAGAAAGAGATTAAGTTATGTAGGGTGTTTATTTTAATTGGTATTGACCATGAACTCATACATTTCCACTAAAATTGAATTGAACTGGAAGATTTCACTCTTCAATCTAAATATTATGGTTCAGCCACTCTCTGTTACCAGATGCTGTTTAACCTATGCTAGCTGCACTTTATGGCTAATATCTCATTTTTGTTTAGGAGGTCAGCACTTTTATGCATGTTTTGCTAATGTTATAAGCAGATATTTGGCTAATAAAAGAATTATTTAATGGTATCTCCATAGTTAACTTCCATCTTTATTCAATGTAAATGAAAAAAAGGACTTTTTTTCAGTTTATCAATGGCTATCTGAGCACAGTAATTTATAACAATAAATGGTAGAAGATAGCTAAACATATTGACTTTGAGAGACTAGAAAAGGCCTCTCGTGTAGATAAGCTTGGAGTTCATTACCCACACAGATGATTTTTACTTTTCTTGCTTTGGCCTTTCTTCCAGTCTGCCAACACCTTTCTACTCTGCACCCTGGAACCTCCTTCTTCCTTCCCGCTGTTTTCCTTAAAATTCTCATTTCTGTTACCTCCTGTGACTTCATTTGTCTCAGAGAAGATAACTGACTTTAGTCATGCAAGAATTTGTAATGGCCACTGGTAATAGTCATCTTGAAAAAGCCAGACCCCTAGGTTTTGGCTTCAGTGGTCCCCGGAGCAGTCTCCTCTAGTTAGTTGCACATGAGATGATCTGGCTTCTCCTTCTTGGATTGTAACAAGCTAAGCAACATTTTAACATTAAGACATGTTTTAAAAGGCATATTAAAACTGAGGACAGGGTGTAATAAATTAACTACATCATAAACAAATGGGATACTGTTGTAGCTCAAGACCTGCTGCTAAGTAAATGATCTATAATTTTTGGGTGAATTGAATGCCAAAGGATACCATATTCATAACCTGTTGCTACTACAGCAAATTAACAAAACTTGATGGTTAAAAGAATGTTTCAAAGATCAGGAACTCAAAATCAGTCTCACCAGTGAAAGTCCCAGGGATATTTTTTTTTTCTGAGTTACAACTGAGTCTTAGTAAGTTATCTGATTGTGAACCTCTGAGGCATGACTTGCTGGAAGAAAACTAACCATTTTAAACTATTATTAAGATGGGTCATTAAATATGTGACTGCAAGGACTCTTACTGACTATCAAATGCACCTTGCAAAGTTTGCATCTAAAATAACTGATAAATGAAATGATTCTCTCAAGGTGCCACAAACAACGCACTGAAATTCTAGGATGATGATCATTGTGCAATGTACATTTAAGTAACCACATTGCTTAAATTGCTGGAACAATTACTGTTAAGTTTTTCCCTGTCATTGTCCAGATGTTAATGCATAAACATGTGATCCTGAGACTAATGGTTGTACATTAAGAGCCAATAGGATTAGTCTCCCCAAACAGCAGCATATGGAATCAAAACACAACATTCCCACACACAATTCTTCTCACTTAGGAATTCAGCAGCTAGTGATCCTCCCAAGGTGCCCCTGCTTTGAATAAATATGTCAAAATTAAAGGAAATAGAATATTATTGCTATCTAATTGCCTGGGAATATACTTTGCTAGGCGATACTCAAAATAAAATATTATTGGTAGTCACTGCAATAAACCTTGAAGCAGCAATTGAAGTCTCTGATCACCAATCCACTTTCAGGAAACATGTCTGAGATATTCTGGCTTCAATTCTTGGTATCAGAATGATTTGCTCCCCCAAATCTCTTAAACAAATAAGTATCCAATAAACCAAGAACTAGCAGTATCAGAACACAGATGGTTGGTTGCTTCAACAACAGAAGGGGCTGTTTCTTTGTTGATAAAATGCAATGATGACAATTATTTCTTGAAGTGGAGAAACATGTATAACAGTATTTGTACTTATGAGAAAACATAACTATATAAAAGTTGTGAAATTTATTTAGGAAGAAACAACTGAGATATGATGAACAACAGCTGTAAAGACAAGTCTGAGTTTCATGACACAGAATTTATTCATCAGGCCAAGAGAGGTATGTTAGCATGTCAGAAGAGGAAGAAAACAGCACTCAGATAAATTAGTTAGTGGTAACTCATGAGGGAAAGGAATTGAATTGAGATTTAAGTTGAGGTCAAAACTGAATAAGCAATAAAATAACCTATTCTTTTTAAATATATTTATTTGGTTTTTTATATGTATGGGTGTTTAGCCTGCATGTTTCTGAACCGCCTGCATTCAGTGGTCATGGAAGCCAGAAGGTGGCATCAGATTCCTAGAACTAGAGTTATGGATGACTATGAACTGCTTAGACACGGGCAATGAAACTCAGGTCTCAGGAGATAATAGTAAATGCTCGTAACTGCTCAGCCACTGTTCCCATCCCCCAGTATTTACTTCTTAAAACACAGGATTAGAGAAGCTCATGATATTCTTAGTCATCAAGTAATTTCAATAGAATTTCTTTGGCCCCAAGCATGTCCAGTGAAATATTTAGAAGAGGGCATGAAAGGAAGATAATAATGTTATGGTTCATAAACAAAATCAATATTCGCTGATTGTGCTTTAAAATGTAATGAGAGGCCTTGAATTTGGAAGAGAGTGGGGAAGTGTCTGGAAAGATTTAGAGACAGGAAAGGAGGAAAAAATGTCATATTTTACAATCAAAAATATAAGAAATAAGTAATTCATGGAATCAGTTCTTCATGATAATCTACACCATTGTATGTTTTTACCATTGATTTTATGGAATTCATTCCGAAGTATATTCCTCAATTCATAGATGAATAAAATAAGGTATACTTAATATATTTTTGTATGTTCGAATGGAATATGTATCTTTTTTCTGTAATTTGGAGTTAATTTTCTTGAGAAATCATACTCTTTAAAAAATAAAACTGGATTATAAAATAAGAGATAAGAGGTGGATTCCCAATTCTGACAGTCTAATTAAATCTTTATCCTTCATACTAACATGACTTTATACTCAGGGTTATAAACCAATATATGAAATAAATAACATTTCATTGTCCATAAATCAAGGTCAAGTTGCAACTTTCTGGGACTGTATTTTTTTTAACCTTGATTGAAATAATATTCTTATTTCTTCAATTACTTTACTAAAACTAATAATAATTATTTTAACTACTTCTCTTGAAGTACTACTTGTCTATTATCGATTTTTATTTCTTATAAAAACCTTTTCTTCTGTGAGTAGAGTGCACCTCAGGGAATAGGCAATGTGACTATGTTGATGAGAATGTTTAAGAGGAGACACGTATGTTTACCATTTATTCATTGTCTTAGTTCTCTTTGTATGCTGTTAATTTGTTGTTGTTGGATGATTATATTTGAAATTATGTTAATTTAGCCTTTATCATAAAGGACTGTCCCTTTTTAAAAGTTCAAACCTATTAATATGTTGATATGCAAACTTGGTTGGTATATAGCACAGAAAACATTACATGTTCAGTTATACACACATGAACTAAGGATTGAAAGAATACAAGCTGACAAAGAGTATGTCATATCCAACTTCAATTTAGGAACATTTTGCTCAATGACTTCTATATAAATAAATATTTTGATTTGAAAAAAAATAATTTCTATGATCACTTTCCTTTTTCATTATATTTTATCCCTGCATACTTTATTTTTCTTTCACTCTTATAAAATATGCATATTATATGCCACTGTAATTCATCTTCCTTGCTGTATTGATTCATTCTCAATGTGTTTTATCATACCAAAAAACTTGTATAAATGGACCCTCAAAATTCTCTGGTAAGGAAGGTCGCTTATTAAACAAACATGAGTTGGTAAGCAAATACCATTTGCCTCTATAGCACATTCTTCTTTGTGTTTTGTGTTATGTTACTAAGATGTAGAATTTAATCACACAGAAATTTTTCCCCTTCTCCTGGTGGAAACACAACTAAAACACAAATGAATACAATTCAGGAAGAAGTTAAATGCACCACCTAACTAACAGGATGAAGAGACTAAATAGAAGCATACCCTGAAGCTATGCTTACTGTCTTTGTATCTCCTTAAGATTTGGGGGTCTGGACACTCTGGGACTGTAAAGTACACATTGTAGACTAGGGAAGTTATCATGGTTTGAAATCTAATCTGCCTTCTTTACTATCATCAGACCAATGTGTCCATTTGTTCTGGCACAATGCTCTGGCCAAAAACATCATGGGAAAAACAAAGACTACATTTACAAATGGATAAAATAAAACAGGTTGTAATAACATATAAAGTCAGCGGAAGTTGTTGCAAGGTAGGAAGTTGGATTATAATGAAAAAAGGCGACAGTAAGTGTTAATAAGGTATATGACTGAACTCTAACATCCTGTTTTATGCATGTAAATAATTTTTATGCAGGTCTTTGGTTTAACGTGTTTTCTTTATTCATCATCAAAAAACTGATTTGAGAAGAATGTTGGTATGATATAAAGGAAGATACAATCTTTAAACAAGGAAACCCTTAAAAATATTTTACTTTGCTTATATTCGTTTCTTATTTTTTATCTTTTTACATAAGTATGCAAGTAAAATATCATTAAACTAACCAAATGTTTTGAAATAAAAATGGTTCATGATTAGAAATATATTTAGCTTTTTTGGAAGTCACTGGTTTGTTGGAAATTAAGATTTTCCCCAATTTGTAGTCACCCAATTACTCACTGGAGCAACTGATAACAAAATGTCAAGACTGTATCTATTGTAGGTCATTTAGCCAACTATAACTTAGGTATTTATAGATATGAAGCTTATGAAATGACATATTTGTAGCATACTTACATTTCTAAGTGTAACCCATGCACAAAATCTGAAGGTATTAGATGTATTTAATAAATTCATGATGGATAATGTGTTAAGTCTTCTTTAGAAAAACACCCGTGATTATTAAAATAAAAATAGATAGTGTGAATGACCCAGCTTGTCTAAACATTCTTACATTGTTTAAAAGTCACTCAGAACTTTTCTACTTGGTATTTACTCAAGTAATTTAATTTCATAGTTATAGGATAATGCATTCAACAGAAATCATAGATTGCTTGGATTCTTGACTAAGAAAATGACTCCATATATTTTAGTAAAAATTTTCAGATCTTTTACAAAATTCATTTGTAATCCAAACAGTCTGTCAAATATTTGTCCGAGAAAAAGACAATTTTTTATTTTATGTAAAGGTCAGAGATTGAACATTTTATGGGAGTATTAATATCTTCAAGACATGGAAAGTATTTTATTGCTAGAGAGTGGCTGTAAAGGTGAGATGATCTATCCTTCAGAGAATACAAAGCTGTAATAGCTTTTCTGACATTAAATAGTTTTCACAGAGTCCATCTCTTCTAGGTCTAAACCAGTTTTGGGAGATATGAACCTTAAACTAACTCACTTAAATGATTCCATTCAGGTATTGTTTATGCATTCATCCTTAACCTTTTAGTATATTGATTTACTAGATATTTATTCTTTTACTTTTATCACTTATTGAGCCCTCCAGGTGTTAATGTCAGTTGGATGACCTTGAATATCCTCTCTGAGTGTGATGAGGCTGCTGTCCGAATAGTTCATCATTCACAGAAGTTTCTCTGGAGCAAGACACATCAGTCTCTTCCATTTCAATGTAGCGTCTCTTTGTTGAGAGACTTGAATGTGGCAGCCAACACAAAAGGAGAGAGGAGCACAGTAAAGAAAGAGGATATTGGTCTTGTTCCTTGTGAAATTTATCTCTATTGTGATTATAAAGAGATTATAACAGATTATCGCTGAGTAATAGAGTTCTGAAAAAGGAAGGGCACCATTCCCAGCAGGTAGAACATAAATAATAAAAAACTTGTACAACATGCGTTAGTGATTCGTATCATGTGACCAAGCAACTGATTGTCATGGGTATGGATGGTAGAGAGTGCTGGGTACTGGTTAAATTGTCTTAAAGTTGAGAATTATGCCATAAGCAAAAGGCAATGACTTACTACACCATCAGATTAGGCTATTGAAAGGAAATTCTTACATTAATGAGGGGTGAATCTTGATTAGAGAATGGAAAAATTATAACTGGGTCACGATCCAGTGGGTCTTCTTTAAGTCTTAAATAAGAAATAGATAAATGTAGAAAAGGACAAGACAGTCAGATGTTAATTTACTGGATTGTCTACAACATATAAATCTCCTATGAAAAGTAGAGAAAACAATGAATATTTGTTTCTCTTCAAGGCAGAGAGAGAAGAATAATAAAGGCCTGACCCCTTCCTTTCATGAACCTCTGAGAAACTTGTCAGTGGAAGTTGTGAGGGGATATCATGAAACTGTCTTTCTCTTCTAATTTCAAAACAAAAACATCTGAACACCCTCAAATATCAATTACAACTTTCAGAACATTATGAGCTAGTCACCTATCAGGTTTAAGTAAAGGTTCCCCACTCTGAACAGCTAAGGTGTGAGCCCTCAAAGCAATGAGACAACATAAAACAGCTGAGTTTGCATTAACTTCTAAAGTGAGTATTACTCACATTCTACCCAGGTGTTTTACAATCTAGTTAAATCAAATGTTTAATATATTTTATTTCATTTATTTTAACATGTTCTTATTTACCCATATTTCATATACTAAAGTTTGATCATATTAATTCTCCTGACCAAATCTACCCATACCTCCAGACATACCAAATTTTATGCTCTTTCTCTCTCTTAGAAATAAATGGGCATATCTAAAAGCATACATACAAATAACATAAAGTAGCTTACATATTTAGAAATAAATATATATAAGAGTGCATATGACAGTACTTAGTGAAAAAAAGAGACCATGAAGTTGAAAAAAAGAGCAAATAGGCATATATGGAAGGTTTTGGAAGTTGAAAAGAGAGGAAGAAATGTTACTATAATCTCAAAGAAGAAAAATATAATAAAATAAAAACTTGTATTTTAGTTGTTATATTTAGTATACATTTTCCCATATACGGGGGCTGACCTAGAGTGTAGACAATGTAAAAAGTGTTGTGGGATTCCCCTCTGTATAATGTGAATATATTTTATTACCATTGTTTTATTACCATAGTTTAATAAAGAGTGTGTTTTTGTCTTTGGCAGTGCATAATATAGCAAGGCAGGAAATCCAAGCAGAGATAGAGGAGGAAAGAAGGCAAAGACAGGCAGATGTCTTGTATCTGCTGAAGGAGAAAGACACTAGAACCTTACTGGTAAATCACAAGCCTTGTGGTAAAATATAAAATTAAAGAAATGAGTTAATTAAAGATGTAAGAGCTAGCTAGGAATAATGCTTAAGCCATTGGCTAAATAGTGTTGCAATTAATATAGTTTTGTTTGATTATTTTGGGTCTAGGTGATTGGAATATAAAAAAAGAGTCTCTGTTTACAAATGGTGCCCAACATGTGACAACTGCATCCACTTCCTGAGAGAACTTGAGAAGGGATTTTAGACATAAAAGAACAGAGTTAAGCACAACTTCTTGGTAGAAACATTTTCTCAAGTGGGTTAAGTTTTCTAGAGGAAAGGAGAGGCATAAAACCTTTAAGAGAGGTTTCCTGACTCATAGTCAGCAGGAAAAAAACAAACAAACCTTGGAGCTCTTTTAAGAGACTCTTCCACAAAATATATAAATCGTGTTTATGAGTTGCTGGTAATAGGCTTCTTGGTGGTGGTATGGACCTAAAAACACCACAGAGTTGTAATAAAAAATGTAATTCCTGCCAGTACCTCTTGCATGAACATCTCTCAGGAATCCAAAGAGTGACATGGATCCAGTTGCCGAAGAAGCGACTTTAATCTTAGTCATGGTGTTTAGCAGACCAAAGATTTATGTGATCATAAAAGATAGAGATATACAGTAAAAACAGATTTAGAGAAAAAATAAATAAAAGATAGATAGATAGATAGATAGATAGATAGATAGATGATAGATAGATAGATGATAGATAGATAGATACATGATAGATAGAGAGATGTGTTCTGTGTGTATGCACATGTGTGTGGTGTGTTTATTATTCTTTTTTTCTGTATTAAAATAAAATTACTTAAATAATGAACATATGTGCACATATTTATATGTACTTTATATTATGCAGAGAAAGTGCTAGCTTTGCAGTCCTCCAATATTTCTCTTTTGTACTGGGAATATTTACCCTGTTCCATCAAGTATGCAACCTTTTGATTTCACAGGAACACAGAAATAAGACATTCACTTGAATTTGAAGTGAAAACTTGAACTTCAAAATTCTGAATAGGGCTGAAAGTCTTAAAACTATTGGATCTTTGGATTTGAGCTGGATTCATTTTGTATTATTAGATTAGATGGATGCATGCCTTTGGTGACCAGGTAGAGAATATAGTGGCTGAATTCCCAGTGTCCTCCTCTGGGATTTCTTTTGAATTCTTCTGTGTATCTGGCAATGAAATGTGAAATGTATGTGCCAGGCAGACCTCTGAAAGTTACAGGTTGGCCCAGTTTCTAGTCTTGCTCACTGTTTTCTCATGAACCATAAGTGAACAGTTACCACTATGCTCTCTCCCACCAGGAACTCCCTTTTTCTTTCTCTAAGGGAAATAACCTTGAAATCATTAGCCAATATAAATATCTCTCACAAAGTTCTTCTGCCAGATATTATCATCACAGTGATGCAAAGTAACTAACACAGGAGAAAAATCAATATTTTATGACTTTTAATAGGCTTGAGAATATCATAGTGTTTCACTTATGATAAAGACATAAACTGTAGCAAGTAATGCAGAAAACCAAACAAAACAAAAGAGGAAGTCCACACAGAAACACAAAGGAACCATCAAAACTACCTTGGGGAGGTATTAAAGACATTGAAAATCAAGGGAAGTCCAGAAATTTTTTCACACCTTAGATATTATGCAGAAATGGCCTGAAATTCATTACCTGAATCTTGACTGCATTGTTTTACAGAGATGGATTATAGAGTGGTCTATGATAAAATTTAAATAAAGCCTGAAGATTAGAAGACAGTAGACTATAAAGCCCAAATCCCTACTCTTTACACTCTTGTGGCCTTCTACACCACTCAAGTTTTTTTTATATTTACTCATTGACGTTGTTCTTTAACAGAATCCATTCAATACTGTGCTGATTAGTTGTCAATGTCAGTTAGAAACAATTGCAAGTCACTTGGAAAGAGGAAGTGTCAATTGAGAAATTGCTAAGAGCAGATGGGCCTGCGATAGTGTCTGTTAGGGATTGTTTTCATTGATGGTTGATATGTGAATGCCAACCCACTTCATGAAGCCCCACTCTTAGACAAGTCTGCCCTGGCGATATAAGAAAGTTGCCAGGTCATAAGACTGCCAGTGGGCTGATCAGTAGTGTTCCTCTGTGGTCTCTGGTTCAGTGCCCTAACTTCTCTTAATGGCAGACTGTGATGAAATAAAATCTTTCATACACAAAGTTTCTTTTGTAGAGAAAAACAAAGAAGCACACTAGAGCTACATTAGAGAAATAGAGTAGGCTGTTGCTGTAATGGACTTGACTTTGCTGTTTTATTGAGAGAATGAAAAATTGTTTGGATTTTTGGGATAGAAAAGTTTCAGAGCCTAAGAAACTGTTTGGGGAAGTTGGAAGATAATAGAATTGAGGAAAATGAAGAAAATAGAGGTCTGGCATGTGATATTTCTAAGCAAAGCAAAGGAACTATCAGGGTTGTTTATGTGATATAGGTATGCTAACATGTAAGGAAGAAAGCCAAGATACGCCTGTGTAAATGTAATAGATAGATAAATAGATAGATAGACAGATAGATGTGTTTAACGACAGCTAAAAATTAGTCATGACATGAATTTGTCAGAGCACTGTCAGGGTAGAGGAGAACAATTGTAGAGAGGAATGGGAAAACGGGAAAAAATTGGAGGCTTCTGGACAGCTGAGACTTAAGAATCATTTGTGATTAACAAGAGACCAGCATCTCTGAGATGGAAACTTGGTAAAGCTTTCGTCATCAGCTAACTGAAGCTGTGGCACAGGAGGGCAAGGCTGTATTGCACACTGGCAGCAGAATGTGGCAGTACATGAGACTGTCCCAGGTAGTACTGGTTTTAATAGGCATGAAAGCTGCAAGATTGAGGGCATCACAGTTAGTGGCTGAGACATGTACCATGTGCAGTGTTAGAGTCACTGAAGAAAGCTGAGCAGAGACCATTGGCAAAGGTGCAATCTTTGTTGCTGTGAAGACCTCAGGGTATTGGAAATGACAGGATTGTGACATAGTCATAAAGAACAATATTTGAAAATTTTCGAACATAAAACAATTAAAGTTTTAAAAAGCATAACAGTGGAAATAGTTTCCTATTGTCTTACCAACCATATATGGTCACTTGATGAATGATGGGCATATCCTCTCTAAGTGATTCACAATGTCGAAGTTACCAACTGACGTGAGAAGTCTTTCTGTATATGTGTTGCTTATATTGGTTAATGAACAAAGAAGCTGCTTGGGACTACAGCAAGGCAGAATAGAGCTAGGCAGCAAAACTAATCTGAATGCTGGGAGAAAGTAAGCAGAGTCGGGGAGACACCATGTAGCTGCCAGAGTAGAAAAGATGCCCATACGTCGGTATTGGTAAACTACAAGCCTTGTGGTGAAACATAAAATAATAGAAATGTGAGCAGAAGGAGGGAAAACATGACCAAGGAAGTCAGGACCACGAGGGGTGTGTCCACCCACTGAGATGGTGGAACTGATCTAATGGGAGCTCATCAAGGCCAGTTGGACTGGGAGTGATGGAGCATGTGATCAAACTGGACACTCTGAATGTGGCTGGCAACAAGGACAATGGCACTAGGTTTTGATTCTACTGCATGGACTGACTTTGTGGGAGCCTGGTTTGTTTAGATGCTTACCTTTATAGACCTGGATGGAGTGGGGAAGACCTTGGACTTCCCACAGGACAAAGAAACCTGACTGCTCTTAGGACTAGAGAGAAAGGGGAAGGTAGGGAGGGGGAGGGAAAAGGGAGGTGGGGAGGAGGTGGATATTTTTTAATAAATAAATAAATAAATTTTAAAAAAATTTTAAAAAATGATAGAAATGTGTTCATTTAAGATATAAGAGATAGCTAGAACTACATTTAAGCTATTGGCCAAACACTATTGTAATTAATATAGTTTCTGTGTGATTATTTTCGGTACGGGTGTCTGGGAAACCAACCAGCAGCCTCTGACTACATCCACCTTTCATGTTAAAACAAATACTTGAAATGACAAAGATATGTGTCTCCAGAATATTTAACTTTTATTGTACAATAAAATGAATCAGAGTGTTTTCAATAAATTCATTTGGGAACTCTGATGAGTTAACCTTGCAGGTTTTACGCTATTTCTGTTCAGCTAATGCAGCAGAAGATACTCAATGCAAGATTTACCTGATATTTTCTGATCTATTTGTATTTCCTATTTAAAGTGGTAGAATCTTAGCTTTATTTACAGCTCTTCAATTTTACCATACTCCATCCATGTTTTCAGGTTTCTTCAGACCCTTTCAAAACCTATGATATTTCTGTCACACTGCAGTGAGCTTGGAGGAATGGGACCCCATATAGCTGAGCTTTGCCGCCTTTTGTCCTACTTACAATCAGGAGACTCTTCTCAGATGTCTACCTTGGTCAGTCACCTCAGGCTCCCTGCTTTTTGAGTCAAGCTGCAGAGTTCTGATTGATTCAGAAGACGTAGGCCACTGTCACACTAACACTATTTATACTTCACTGGCTTTATACAATGTACATTCCTATATTGTTCTGATTTATTTTCCATGTTTTTCTGATCCTACACAGGAACAATATTCCTGATCTTCATGCTGTCTTACCTAGAAGACAGAATATGCAGAATTTATTTTTAAATAACTTCCACTTATTAGGTGCCACTTTTTCTCTTCTCATATTTTGTTTTGGTGACAGGCATTTTGCTACTTCATTTATTTATTTTATAGTAAGGAATAATTGTATTCTAAATTTAATCCAGAGTTCAATGTGGGTATTTTTGTGGTTAAAGAAAGCATTTCAATTACATATTCTATCCACTATGCTTACTGGCAATTTTGAGGTACATAATATTATTTAAACAAAAATGTATTGTGCACACGTAGATGAAATTGCTGAAGTATCAAACCCACTGTCAATAATGATTTTCTGTTTTACAGAGGGCAGGAAATGCAGAAATGCACAACTAGTTAAAGTACAAAAGACTTAAATGACATCTGATGACACTCAGTGAACATCTCAGGAGGGTTTAATAGAATTTAAGATCCAGAGAGATAAAAATATTGCTGTGAAATAATGTCTTTTGCTCATGACTGAGCTGTTGAAGTAATATAGTCACAATAACTGTGGTTATCTCTGCAATACAAACCCACTCAACCCTCCAGCATGGAACAGCTCATGAGACCCCACTGCTAACGATAGAGCTAGGTCTGTTTGATACTGAGCCTTGGAGGGAAAGTCTGTTTTCTTGAGGGATGTTACTCAGTGCAAGCTGTCAGTGCTCTAACAAATGAGTCCTATTCCACTTCATAAATGGGCATTGGGAGCAGTACTCCTTGGACTAAGTAAATTTTAAAAAATGTGAAAATGAAAGGCAAATCCAGAAAGAATTAGAGTGGAGAGGTAATGGTTAGATATAATCCACATCTGTTTCATTCATGCATGAAATAACCAAAGAGTAATAAAAAATTATTAAAAGAATTGCTATTTCATTTATCCAAGATTACTGCAAATAAAATAAAAGAACAATGATCTTGAAAGAAAAAAGAGTACATACAACTTTAGTTATAAGCAACAATTAGCAATTTGGTCAAGTTAATAACATTGACCCAAGCCCAAAATAGTAGATATAGATGATTAAGAAATGTAAAAGCATGTGACAGCAAATAGAAAAAAAGACAGGACAATCTTAGAACATCCTCCAGTCTTTTGCTAACCAAGAAGATCTGAAACAAATAATAAAACATTTCTAAAAACAGATTGTAGTGCGTTTTAATTTGTATTTAATAAAGCTTGTCTGAAGATTAGAGAGTGAAACAGCTGTTGGACCTTACTGACACACCTTTAATCCCAGTAGTCACACTAGTTTACCTTAGAAAACGGAAAGTAGTGCTTGTGCTTCACTCTTTTAATTCAGCACTAGAGAGGAATATAAGAACAGGAGAAGACAGCTCTCAGACCCAGTCTCATTCTGACTTTCCTGGAGGCAGGATCACCATTTCAGACTAAGGAAGAGGTAAGAGCCAGTGGCTGGTTGTTTTGTTTTTCTGACTTACAGGTTTAACCCCACTATCTGTCTCTGGTTTTTTTTTTTTTTATTAATCATGTTATAGATTATACTTCTTTGTTCCATTTTAATTCTAGGCTGGGCCACGTGGCTAACTCTGACCAATAGAATGTGTGCAGCACACTAGTGATTCTGAATTGAAACAGCAAGTTCCCCTCTGCTGTTGGCATCGTTTTCAGCAGATACACAACACATCTATATCCGACAGTAAAAGACAGAAGAGTCACAGACAGCTTAGTTTAGGCACATACATTGAAAGAACATGGAGGCAAAAGATATTCTGATACAATTTACTGAGTTAAGGTGTAACTTGCTACTGTAGAATTCTTCTATCATAGCCGTCCAATATTACAAACCAAATAAACTGTTAGATATAATAAAATATCTAGTAGATACCTGGGAAAATGTTTTTTAATTTAATTTTTTTAGATTATAATATGATTACAACATTTCCCCTTTTCCTTTTCTCGCTCCAGACCTTCAAAATTAATGGCCTTTTTTCACTAATTATTATTGCATATATATATATATATATATATATATATGTGTGTGTGTGTGTGTGTGTGTGTTCTCTGTAGGATAATTTACAGTAACACAGAATATGTCAATATATCAACAGAATGGCATATTGCTTCCGGGAAATATTCTATGCAAATGAAGATAATCTCCATCATACACAAAATTTCTGTGGATGTCTCAAAATTATAAGGTCAAATAATAATTTAAGTCTTATTAATATGAAAAGATATACAGAAGACACATCTGTAATTCCACAGACATAAAATTGAAAAACAAGAAATGGTGAACAATGACTTTATTGTATTATAAAATGCAATGTATTGGTGTATTGTATTATAAAATACACATTTTTATATACCATAATAATAATATCATGCTATATAACAAATGTTAAGAGTGGAAGTGCAAAACTGAGGGAGACATTGTCTTAGCTAGCTCTGCTGCATGCCACCATGAATGTCTCCCTGCTAGGAGTACTGACTGTTACTGGAACAGAGTCTGACAAATCTGGTGACAGTCAATTAATTATATAAAGCAAAGGATACCCTAGTAGAAGGATATAATGGTGAACTGAAGACAGAGAAAGCCAGTAATTATGGACGTTAGAGATTCACTTACTGTGGAACGTTTAGAAGACAGCCCAGCACACAGAGACATTGCTCCTTATTCTCTGCAGATAGGTAAGGGAGTACACACACTTCTACTGTATGCCAGCCTCTCCCAGTCATGGCTGTAAAGCTGCTTTCTGAAGATAATATTTCTTTTGTATGTATGGTTAACCTAAAGCTAGCAAAGTGGGCTATAGAGACAGATAAAATCATTAGTTAAAGAATTGAATGTCCAGCCTTTGGCAGTTGAGACAGTGTTACATTTGGGGAAATACAGACTTGACCAATGGAGGAAAGAATATAAATGTAGATAAATAAATACAACTATAAAACAAGGTGTATGACTAGTTTAAGCACATCTCCTCAAAAAATTGTAGAACCATTGGTACCAACAACTAAATTTGCTTAGAAATTTAAATATGAATCATTTAAACAGAAAAGCTAATCTAAGGGTTTATAAACAGCACAAAAGAAAATGGAAAGTTATCAAAAATTAGAAAACAGTGAAATTTATAGAAGTTATCTTAATACAAATAGCATAAAACACATTAATTTCATCACAATGTAAAGAGAAAAAAACCAGTATTATAATAGGGTCCCAGTATATAAAGGGGGGAGCTGAAGACTTCCAAACCAAGTCTAATGAAGATGGCACAGAGAATCAAAGATGAATAAAAGAATACAAAATTAATTTATGATATTTAATTATAAATTAAGCTATAAATTAGATATGTCTCTATAGCTTCTTTAAACTGTTTGTGACAACAAACAGATCCCATAGTCATTAAGGACAGTTTATCATTTAAAGTTAATTAGAATATTCTCAAGCAAGCAGATAAAATGTGCATCTAGCCTTATACCATCGTAGAGCATAATGAATTAAAGTCAATAGACTACCTTAGTACTAAAGTATACATTCATGAAAATGTCAGTGTTCAAAATAGTCCCAATAAATACTCAGAGAACATCTGCGTGTTTCTGTTGAGGTAATAAATCATTCAGGCAAGTGTTGGACACACCAGCTTGGGGACCATGAGTACATTCACATATAAAACATATGTGCACAGAAATGCACTTGTGATCTGAGAACTGGATGAGCAGATCCCAGGGACTATCTTGCCAGCCAATCTAGATGCATCTGAGAGGCTCAGGTTCAATTAGTGACATTGTATCAAAACCTAAGGGAGGGAAGAGTGCCTTTGCTTCTTTTTCTGTTGCTATAATAGAAAACTGTGACAAAATCAGTTTAAGGGAGAAAGGGTTTACTTTGCATCACAGATCAAGAGTATAGTCTCTTTCACCAAAGAAGTTAAGGCAGCAGAAACTTAAAGCAGCTGGTAACTTGCTGTCTGCAGTTAGAAAACAGGGAGCAAGTTTTACCTGTGATTATTAGCTTTATCCTATATAGTCCTACTGTAGGAATTCCTACAGCTAGTAACCTTTAAGTTACCTGCCCACTTGAGCATGTCCGCTTATACTATATATGCTGCTCTAAAGCACGCATCTGGCCTCTTTTTCAGCTGCAGGATTTGGTTGCTGTTCCCTGTTCCAGCAGAGAATATTGACTTGTGAGTCTGTCCCTAAATAAATAACCCTCTATTATACTCAATTCAGAGCTAGGGTGTGATTTCTTTAAAGCGTCCTTCTTCATAGTCTAGGACCTAATCCCAGGGAATGATGTCTCCCACTTATACTGTAGGTCTTTCTACCTCAGTTAGTCTCATCCTTATAATCTCTCAATAGACATGCCCAGAAGTTGTATAGTCCCTAGCAGGAGTGTATACAAGTTTGTCTCGTCAACCACTTAAGCTCTTTCCAAGTTGACATTAAACATCACAGAGAAAGACACTTGACATCAACTTCCTGCAACCACATGGTGGCTCACAACCATCTATAATGAGATCTAGCACCCTCTTCTGGTGTGCAGGCATACATGCAGGCAAAACTTCATATGCAAAAGAATTAAACAAAGTAAACAACCAAATAAATATTTTTTTAAAAAGTGTAATCATTATGAATTTAGAAGTGATTCAAGCTAGAGTATTTACTAAGTGTCTTAGAAAGCAAGTCAATGTCTCTATTCTATATAACTTAATATTGTAAACATTTGGAAATGATGGAAAAATAAAGTTCAGATTGAATTCTGAGAAGAAAACAAATAAATTACTGCAAGTGTTCTCTTAAAGTGAAAAATATCCCTTGGCTAAGCTTGCTTTGGCAGCTAGTTGAAATCTGTTCAGTACTAACTTCACAGGCATCTGTATTCCTATGCTCATTCCGTATCAGCTTATCTATGGACAAAAGGCTTGACACTGATTTAGGCAGAGATACCTTACATTCTGTTTATTATTTCTGATATTCTTGATAACGTCAACCTCCCTGCCATACTGAGACAGTATCTCAGAAGGTTTGTTGTGATTTTAACTCCTTTTAATTCCATACCACTCTGGTTGCTTTAAGTAAATAAATAAATAAATAAACTCTTTTTCTAAAATATTCTGCACAAACTTCCATAAAGTATTTAATTTATTTCTGTTATACGATTCAGCTGTGTAACAATTGCACAAGTTTATCTCTTTGGAAACAACACACAGCTTTCTTATAGTTTTACAATGCAAATTGCATTTGACTGGATTTGGTTCTTCAAAGTAATAAGTGATTGTGTTAGTTTCTACTGCTGTGACAAGTCACCAATATCAATGCTATTTTATTTCAGCCTAATATTCTTATTTATTATTTATAAATACCTCACTATGCAACCCTATCACTTTCGCCTCTCATTCTTCCCAGGTCCACCCTCTCAACCTTATGCCTCCTCCATAAAAAACTCACTAAGTCCAATTCTGTTACCTATATATTCACTGGAACATGACAAACTTCCATTGGCCAGCTTCTTAAACAAAATTGAGTCCTTCCCCCACGCTGTACCAGAAACCATCTTCTGTGGAAAGCTACACTTCAGCATCTGTATCACAGTTTTAAGGGTTCTCTTCAATAGCTTCCTGTCTGGCCCATTTTTCTTTTCTTTTATGGGGACAGGGTGTTGTCACAGAATCCTTCAATGTCTCCCATTTTCAGTTAGGAGTCTGCAGTCATCGATACCACTGCCAAAGAAGCTTCCTTGCCAATAGCAGCCGGATGCAGCATTGTTTTTAAGTAATAGAGAGTGAAACACTCTCATATTTTTCTTTAAAATTATACATGCTACCTATTTTAGAGAATTATCCTTGTCCCCTCCATTTCTGTGTTTGAAACTTGTAACACATATAGATGCAAATGAATCTGTGCAGCCAGTTTGGTGGACGTGTTAATCCCCAAAGCCATGGTTTCTCTCATGTCACCCATAGAGAATGCTTCTTCAGCACCAGCCTGTCAGCTTTGTGACTGAGTTCCTAGGAGCTTACATTTTTTGCTATAGAAATGTCTTCTTTTCCACATCAAATATAATTTACTTTTCCTTCTAACCTTATATTTTCTACCTGGATGTTATGGGCTGCATTCAAATGTATTCTGAGCACTATCTCAGAGTAATTATGTCAGAATTAATTTTAAAACGTTCGCAGCTAAAATGTACTTAGATAGGAGGCACTGTGAGCTAGAGCCACCATTACACACTGTTCACTGCTACTATGTCACAGTTGTGTGAACATGTAATGTAAGTCCCACTCTCTGAGTATCAGACTTCTTAATTGTTAGTTTAAAACACAATCCATTCTCCCATAGCTATGCTGTTGTAAGGAGGAAGTATGTGCACCAGGTTCCAAACCAAACCTATAGCATCTGCTCCACAGTAAGTTCAATAAAGCTCTACCATTAGCTCTCTTATTTCTATTACTCATGTTAATGCAGACCATTGAGCAAATAAAGCTACAGGGTATTTCTCTTTGCAGGTTGGAGAGAGGAAAAGTTGCCCTGGACAGGATGGGCACAAATCATGGGAGGCTGGGCACTGGCCAGAAAGAGAACCAGTGAAAGCCAATAATATTTATTGATCAAGTAGATGCGAATGAAAAGATGACATGACATGTTAAATGGATTGCTTGTGACAGTATACTTTCTACTCCATGATAAACATGAAGTACACATCGTCAAAACAACAAAAGCCATTTGTGTGGGGAATCAACATAAGGATATAGCGCAGGACTTCCCATCACCGGCTCAGCTCTTCCATCCTTGACTGACCCCTAGTGGAAGACAAAAGCATTGCCTAGGACCTGGTCTAGGGCAAATATACTTCGATGTAAAGGCGGCATTTGTCTGTGGCTGTCTTTCTTCCTATTGTGTGTTAGGCAGAAATACAGGATACTTACACAGACAGGAAGCCCCTCATGCATTTCTTCTTCCTTCCCCCATTTTAATTCTTTATAAAATATTTTAATTAAATTATTCTTTGACATTTTCAAAAAGTACCCAGTGCATCTCATTACTCTCACCACCCGCTTCTCTCCCTCCCAAGCATATCATCCCAGTTTTAATAGTTTTTCATAAAATTATCTGCCTTAAACATATTTTCCAAAATATTTTACTTAACTGTTTTAAATGGGAGCCTGGTTTGTTTGGATGCTCACCTTCCTAGACTTGGATGGAGGGGGGAGGACCCTGGACTTCCCACGGGGCAGGGAACCCAGACTGCTCTAAGGACTAGAGAGGGAGGGGAAGGTAGGAAGGGGGAGGGAAAGGGGAGGTGGAAAGGGGGTGGGGAAGGGGAGGTGGGGAAAAGGTGGAAATTTTTAATAAATAAATAAATAAAAATTTCTTTCAACATATCCAGTATTTGTATCTATATTTTCATATTGTCTATTTTATTTTGTTTTCATTTTTGTTGTTTTCTTTTTATAATTGGATTTGGATATTTACTCTTGTCTCTTGTCATGCTTAATGGTTTTACTGAATTAGTAAAATTAAATTGTGTCTTGACATTAGAGATTAAATCGTTAGACTCTGAAGATGTTGTCTCTTTCTATAGAGGATTTAATTTCCTCTGACAGAGCTGAGACCACATGCCAGATTGGTTGACTCAATCAGAAAGTGGAATGATTTTAGGATCAAATTTCAGTATTGGGAAAGTCTGGTCTGCTCATCTGCCCGAAGTTACATGTTTTACCACATCCCCTGTGCACACAGGGAGACTATTAGGGATTTTGATTGGTTTATGACATCTGACTAGAAGCCTCAGAAAATCTGACTTCTTAGTCTATTTCCTAGAACTGTGTGAGACCTTGAAAATTTCTATAGATTGTAGAAAAATGTAAACTTATCTATGGGTTTCTCTCTGGCTTCTGTCCCCTCAAATCCTGTTCATCTGAAGATGTTCAAAACTCATATCCTATGCATCCAGTCTCTTGGTGACCAAGCAAGATCCTCTCTTTTGAATAGAACTCATTATTTTATATATTGAAAAAGGACTGCAAATGTCTTCCTGGTCTTCTGTACATGACTAACTATATAGAATTGAAGTCCAATTCACATGAGACTGGAATCCTGGAGAAGGTAGATAGGTGTTATGATCAATGCCACAGTTGTATGCCATGCCCAATAGTCTTTACCAATCTCAAATCATATGCATGTGTCATTTTGGACGTTGAACTGCAGCCAACTACTGCTCGCAAATATAGTATTTATTAAAATAATGCCCTTCTCTACATAAAACTTTTCCCTATTTATAAACTCCAAGCTGTGAGTAAATTAAAACAGCTGTTTTTAAGACTTTAAGTTGTTTTGTATAATTAACCACATAACAGTTGTAACTGAACCTTCAATTTCTGGAAGCTGTCCTAAAAATTAAAAGAAACAATAGACACAGAAGGGTCCCTCAAGTAGCTTGTCTTATATACAAGCAGTATTATTTGTGTAGTGACATAGGGTTACTCCTCTGTGTACCAAACACCAGGCCTGTCTTCAGGAGAAGGTGATATTTTTCTAATATGAAGATAGTTAATTATTAATTGAATTTTCAAATTATTTTTAATATGCAATGAAATGATAGATATGTACACATTATATTTAAATAAACTTGACCCTACGTGTTCTGTAGGTCGGGTCTTTTAAATCCTGGCAATGTGGACACCTTGAAATAGGAATTTTGTTTCCTACTATAGAGAGTGCCCTGTGTAGTATAGAATATGCGAAGTCGTCTTTTCTGGTACAAGAGTGGCTATCAGTATTTCGTTTTACCATAGTTCTACAACCAAAAGTATTTTCATACTGTGTCAAGGGTTCTGTCAAGGACAAAACTGGTCTCATTGAGAACCTTCAAAAGGTAGCTCTTTTTGTGTACAGTCTTAATGGGGTTTGAATGTGGTTTCTCCAAAATGAAACTGGAACTTACAGAAGACACAAAGGCCAAGTGACGTTTTATGTTTCTGATTTTACCTTGCACTCTTTGGCGCCCACTGTCAACACTGAAATTGATGAGAGGGAGAGACGATCATATTAACAAGGTGGAGGTCAAGAGCATGATGGAGAAAACCACAGAGACAACCGACCCAAACTAGTGGGAGCTCATAGATTAGGGACTGACAGCTGGGGAACCTTCAGGGTACCAAACTAAGCCCTTAGAATGTGAATGACTGTTATGTGGCTTGATCTATTGAGATGAAGGGGATGGCAGTTGCACCAGGACCTATCCCAGATACATGAACTGGCTTTTTGGAGGCCATTTCCTATGGTGAGATAGCATGTTCAGACTTGATATGATGGGTGAGGCTTGATCCTGTCTCAAGGTGGTATGCCAGACCTGGTTGACTCCCTAAGAAGGTCTTACTCCTCCTGAGGAGTGGATGGGAGGCAAGGAAGGTGGGCTGTGGGAGAAGTGGGGGGAGGTGAAACTGGGATTAGAATGTAAAATAAAAACTAATTATTTTTAATAAAAATATTAAAAAAAGAAGAACCAACATGGTTGATACCTACCAAACCCTTGTTCTCAAAGAAAACAGAGTTTGGGAACAAGAAGCTGGTTATAAACAAGGATCCCCCTTCCTGGAGTAGATATCACAGGACCGTTTGTGAAACAGTCTGAGCAGAAGTGAGATCAATAAAAGGCAATTATGAAAACAGCCACACAGAGAGAAAGAGACAGAAAGAGAGAGAGAGAGAGAGAGAGAGAGAGAAGACCTTCAACCAAAAATAAAGTCACTCCCTAATAGTTCACTATCACTGCATGGGAGGGAAAAGAAAGTACAAAGCCAATGGATGGGTAATTAAGCATTTAATATGTTGCCAGGGTGGCATGTTGTGTTTTTATTTCATAAAAATGCAGATATTTAGGAAAATGAAATTGACAATGGTAACAAAGAAAATCCTTATTCAATTTATATTTCACACTAGTTCATTTTTGTTAAAAGAGAATAATTACTACAGAATACAAGTATATAAAGAATAATGATTCTGTATATAAGATCCACTTAAATATTATTTCTTAGAACTTTCTTGTTTATAAAATATTTCTACATATGCTTATTGTCTTTTAAATAGAAAAGTATAGTATACAAAATATCTTTCAAAGGATTGAGGCCTACACTGAAGCAGTGCTTTGGATGGAAGGTAAGAAAGAGAGAAGTATCTTACTAGTAGATAAGAAAATACAAAGACATTTTACTATTCTGGGTTCTTCATGGATCTCTTTAACACAAGCCTACAGTAGCCCAGAAGCCCTTGATTATCATTGTATTATATTTTGAGTGATTTTTCTTCATTATTTGTTGTCTATGGACACAAGACAGACATGAATTAAAACTGATGATAAGAATAATCAGAAACTGTATAAGTGTGTTTAAAATTTTAATTTTTTTGCATTTTGTCTTAGTCATTGTTCTATTGCTGTGTGAAGATACCAAGGCAACTCTGAGATTTAGTACAACGTCATGGTGGAATGCATGGTGGAAAGAGAGACAAAGAGGGAGGGAGGGAAAGAGAGAGAAAAAGAGAATGGATTTGCATGTCTTGAATTGTGGTAATCCACCATCACAAGCGCTTAGATTACTGCTATGGGATAATGCTCTTGTATATTGTAAAGATCTGTCACATATATTAATTTAATAAAACACTGATTGGCCATTAGCCAGGGAGGATGTATAGATGGGGTGATCAGACTAAGGGAATTCTGGGAAGAGGAAAGACAGAGTGTCAGTCATCAGCCTGTGTATTTCTTTGGGACTGAAAAGCTGCTGGACTGGGTGGCACCGAAACTTCTGTCTGCAGTTTATAGCCATATCCTACCACACTCAGTTTGAATCATGTTATATCTGATTGTTAATTCAAACTTTTATCCACTGTACTGTGCTGGCAGTAGACCATCTCAACGTTGAGTCTTAAACATATTCAGACTTGCCTGACTTCTTCTAGAGAAATACACAAAACAACCTTTAATTTCCATTCAGTCCTTAAAGGCAATGTCATGCTTCAAGCTTCAGTAATCTCTGAATTTGAATTTATCTCCTTCCATCTCTTTAAATAGCCAGTTAAAGTGATCCTAATATTCCTGGGCCTTTGTCCTTAGTGGTTGAGCCCATCCTACTCATCTGATCTTCAAATTCCTTTACTAAAGAGAGAAAGTCATCAAATTTCATTTTTTATCACATTAGTTCCAAAAGACATTTTCCCCTCTTACAAGCTAAATTGTTTTACTTTGTAAACTGCTTCTATTTTTCAACAATTGCATTGCAATGTGTTCAATTCTCACCATCCTGCTGCTCCATCTTCTTTAAATCCAAATAAAGAAATGGTTCTCTAACCAAGAAACACCAGAAGTGAGTAAAAGAATGAAATTGCTTCAGATGAGTATCCATTTGCTGAGGGCAAAAAAGTAATTTAGCATCTTATTTTTCACATTTATTATTGTCTTCTACTTTGTTTACCTAGTTCCAAGAGAAAAGCTAACAATACCTGTCACTCTGCCACAATTTAATTACATAGTCTATATCTACACTCTCACCAGGCAATGTCGTTGCTTTCACGGACTTACCTTACCTCCACATCCAAGTTCACGTTGCATGATATTTTCTATTTAAGCAAACTGCAAATTTGTTGTCTTCACCAGTGAACTGAAGATTTCATAGCTTGAAAGCCCTTTTAATAAAGTGCCTTGAATCTGAATCCCCATTAGTTTCCCATTTTCCCCAAATGATTCAATTATCTCCTTGGGGGAGAATCTGTTTGAAACTAAGAGTTACCTTGCCTGCACAGGGGGAGACCAGGGGTGGAAGCATCTATAAAAACACTCTTTTTCTTTCACTCTGTGTCTTCAAAGAATAATTTCTTTTCTGTGAAAAACTGTTTTCTGTTTGTCCCTTCTCTTGGTTCTTCAAACCATAGAAGAGATCTATTTCTTTTCTCGTTGCTTCACACACTGAATACTAAAAGCTCACTAAGGTATCATCTGCCCCTTGGTGTCACTTTCATTCATAGAAGGAAAAGGAAAATGAGCTTCTCTGCTATTGTTTTAAGGCTTGTTTCCTCCTATTCAGAATTATATTGTTCATTAAAATCCCCAGAAGCTCCCAAACTAAAGCAACAGCATTATTCCCCTGGAACATCCATTCTGATGAATTTGAAAAAAAAATGCATTGTAATTTTAGAGAAGAAATTAGAAATTGGTGAAAATAATAAATTGGATCTGCCTTAAACAATGTCATGTGGAAAGCTAAGAAATGCAAATCACAAGCTTAGATATGCACACATGGTAGACGTTATGCTACCTTTTGTACAAATATTACACTAATTACTATCATAATTCTATGATACACCTTTAAAGTCTGTTACATCATGCCATAGCATCCTTCCCATTGCTGTGATAAAAGAAAAAATTTTGAGCAGAAATGGCTTTGAAAAATTGCTCATTTGCATTACTGTAACTCATCAATAAGAAAAGTTGCTGTAGGAACTTAAGGAAGGAATGTGGAGGCAAGTATCAAGGTGGAATGCTGCGACTTTTTTCTGGATAGCTCTTTGACTTGGCTCAGAAACATATTCTAGCTTCTTTATACAGCCAAAGACCCAGTGGTTTGGTGTGGGTACAGTACCACCTACAGCGAGTAGTCTGAGCTCTCTTACATCACTTAATAATCAAGATCTTCATAAATAGGTCTACAGACCAAACTGATAACAATAATTACAAAGTTGGGACTCTTTCTTGTGATTCTGAGTTATGTCAGATTGACATTTTAGGATATCTAGGTTAGATTAAATACACTACCAATAAGCTTCCCGTTTTTAAGTAGCATGTGATCTGAGGACATGCAATGAGACAATAGATGGATTCCAAGAAAGTCAATCTTGTAACATTCTGCTATAACTGCAAACAGTGCTTTGGAAACAAAGGACAGAAATCTTGCTTAAACCATCTCTTTTCTTCAATGGGATATATTTACAATGTATAGAAAATAAAATTTATCATACACTCATCTTATATTCTTATTACATCATTGGAATTACATGTATTTATTGGAATGACGTTACCTACTATTTGATTTTAGCATTGTTACATTTTAGACTATATGTGTGTTTGTGTGAGTGTTGTGTGTGTGCATATGTGTTTGTGTATGTGTGTATGTTTCAATCAGCATTTGATAAAAGCCAGTTTTATAGAATTAGATATTTAATTTGAAGTTTTGGGTTATTAAGGCACAGTCTTTGCTCACAAACTGACACCGTTTCCCTCTTGCTGTTAAACGGACAAGTCTTAGTCTGGTACTCAATTTTCTTGAAAAATCTAGATTTTTTTTTTTTGCTTTTAAAAGGATATTCTCCAATTGTGCCTACCATGAGGCTCCAGTATAGCAGTCATGCTCTTTTATTAATTTACCTTCCTAAGTTATTTTCTTCCTGTTTAATTCACAGTCTATAATACAATCCTTATGTCTACATGGCCTCATCCTTTTAATTAACAGACACAAATGCCCAGCACTCCTGGGATGGAGTAATCGACTCTTTGAAGACTTAGCACTGTATCAGGAAGCTTGCGGGTTGGAATATTCTTCCTGTGAGCATGAGTTTAATGGGAGGACTGATTAAACAGAACGAATTGACTGATGTGTGGCTGCTTCCTTAGCACTATTACAACTCAGACTCATACAGAATCAATGAATGAACTAGTTTTCATTCTGAGTAGTATCTCTTTGACAGCTTTCACCACTATACTCATTTTAATATTACTTATAATATAAAATCACATGACTAATGAGGCACACTGCAATATCAATTAAAGCCCAGAAAGAGAATAAAAATAGTGACATAAGTATTGGTGATAGCAAAATGAAATGGAAAAATGTGAAAGGAAGAAACATAGAAGATAACTACCAGATTTTGTTTGAAGTGTTTTCAAGAAAGAATCATGTTTTGTGGAAAAAACAATATAGAAAATTGTACAAATGGAATAAATGTACCAGTTAAGGACAAAGTTAATGTGATAGCGTGTGGGAGAGATAAAAATCACGTAGAGGCTTGTGCCCAACTCTTCTTTCCAACAGTATTACCTCTATAAGAGATGACAAAGGCTATGTGTTTGAAGCGTTTTCAGGATTGAAGGTTCTAAGACAGCCTGGTGGTGTGAGAGAGCGTCTGAGTTTAATAACGAGACATGCAATCAAGTCCAAGTTTTCAGCATTCTTTTTGAGACCTTATGCAATTTACCTGAACTATTCATGTCATTTTCCACAAATACATTACAGCAGTGGTTTTGAGCACTTATGAAAAAGATTAATAAAAATAACATGCCCTTAATTAATTACAGAATCCCAATACAAGACGCTGCTCATGAAAAGGAAGCATTCTAAAATTATTTATGGGATATGAATAATTTTTAACTAAAACTTCAAACAAAATGAGAAACTAAAATTATGTAGTTCTTTTGCTGGAAACTTTTGGTTCCTCACCAGACTGGAGAGTAGGAGTGCAGAGAAATTCTTTAATGAAGAATGATAGTATCTAAATATTCTAGGACTCATTCATCAAATGGTTTCACTTTGGCTTAAGACTCTGACATGAGCGTAAAGCAGTCTGTTATCCTGTCCTAAAGCAAAGCTCAGCCTGTTTTGTGCTGATTTTGTGCGTTGAGTTTGATTACTGTTATTTCTACTGAATAACTCTGACATCACAGTGACGGCTCTCCCTTAGTTGAAGGTCACAGCTGTCTGTGCAAGGATTGTCTGGAACATATTCCCCATCCATCTCTGCAATCACCAGCTTTTATGCTTCAGTTCTGTCAGGGGGGTCTTCGTACCAACGCCACAGCCTTTCACCTCTTAAAAGAGATAAGGATGGTGTTTCAGCCACTCAACAACTGGTTAGCAAATTGCAGCTCTCAGGGAATTGCCAAAATAACAGGGGGCCAGCTGGAATGATACAAAACAATCTGTGGCAAGGAGCCACAGCCTGAAATCCCAGTGTCATCTTGCTGACCTAGGCAAAAGTCATCCTGACCTGTTCCGTTTCAAATTCTTTATCTGAAATATGGAAATAAATCAGAATAATAATGACCTCAGCAAGATGTTATGAGAAAAAAGTAACATTAAAATTCTTGATAAACAGTAGTTCATTTCATTTGTGATATTGGAAAAATATTTTGATATATTTATAATAAGGCTATTTCATGAGAAAATTTTTGAAGTCTTCTTTTTATGTGAAGTTCTTTGAAATTCCTGAGGGTTATGACAATGAGAAGGGAACAAGGACCACGTTCCCAACCATTGTAGTGAGCAGATAAATGGCACCAGGGCCATAGAGAATGCAGGAAATAATTCACTAGCTTCTAGTCTGCCATGAGACTCCCTCATATCTATCTCTGCCTGCTGTATGAAGACAGTCTCTCTCAGTGCTGCTGCTTACTGATTGTTCCACAACCTTCTTTTTCTCTGTTTTCTGCTTGGCACCTAGACACCTGAGTGTTGAGGCTATTTCTGTGTCTGAGAAATTATCTCTCCAGTGTGTTAAAACAGCTATGCTGGATAGAATGTGCTTTGAATCTGGGTCAAAATGTTGACTGTTAGATCTGTTTTTAAGACTGACTAGTTTCTAAACTTGACCATTCTTCCCCAACTTGTTTTCTGGATCTGTGGAGATGGAAATAAAACGTTTACCTCAAGGTTTGGAATAAGGCTAATATGTTGAAACAAGAGTTGGTTTCTTTAAAATACACAACCACCTAACCAGGCAGAAAGGTAGGCCTCTTTGTCTAAAGTAATTTTGAAGACAATGAAGAAATAAAATCCAAAGTATTTTGAGTAGGTTTCATAGTAACTGCTTTGGAGTGAGTTTTAGTCATATCCAACATTAGCTAGTTGGTGAGAATGATATCGTTAGATAATAATATTAGAACTTGAGACAAGTTAGGGCTAACCTTTGGAAATAAAGCACATTGTGTGCCCATTTCATTGGTCTCATATTGAGGTTAAAGAATCCTAGAGTTTAAGGGCATATAGGAATTTATCTTCAGTTGCAAAGAACATGCTTTAGAGACTGTGGGGAGTCCTGAATTTGCATAATTAACAAGTACCCTGAATGAGCCTGATGCTGACTGTTCAGGATTCCATTTTAGGAATAGAGATTTTATGACATTTGTTTACAGTGGTGAGAACTGAAGCCCCATGACACCAAACTCTGTGAACCAAGTGTGTTGAAGTAGCATTCGCGCTGTCTTCACAGGATAAGACTTTGAAAATTTATGGAAATGGTGCAATCTGCTGAGGCATCTGGGGCTGTTCTCTCCATCATTCCATGCTATTTTCAGGTGCTGAAAGAATAGAAAGCAAGTTTGATGATGACACAGCTTTGAAAGTACAATGAAAGCCTGGTGTTCAATCCCAGCTGACGAAATAAGCTCCTTTGTGCCATTAATCTTTCATTTTCACCATGTCACTGCTATACAGCAAAATAAATTCTAAATGAATTAAATGAAAAGAATGTCAGCACATAAAGAAATACATAGAAATATACTGTCTATAATTTCATAAATGTTAGAAATGGGATAGATTTGACTATATTAGGCCTTTTTAGACAATAATACTCCTGTAAATACATTCAAGAAGAAGTCATCAATTGGAGCAAAAAAATAGGTGCAAATATAGTCACAGGACTCGAGGGGGAAATATGTTCTAAGAAATGTATCATTTGGCAATTTTGTCATTGTGAGAATAGCACTGAATGTACCCACAGACCTAGTGGCATTGACAAGCTCTGAATATAAGTTTCAAACAACTCTCCAGCTGTTCTCAGTTCAGCTTTCTCAGGTTCCACAATCTTTCCCGCATTGTGTAATGGAGAATGATTTGATACTGTTTAATACCCCCGAAATGAAACTCTGAGTAAACCCAACATCACAGCAATCCTAGTTTACATTTCATATTTATGTTTTTCTATTGAGCATAGCTGTCATTGTTCTGAGAAGATCTGTCTGCCCTCTAATTAACATTACTAGATGTTTCTTCCTACCTGATAGAATCCCTTCTTACATTTTTCCAGCCTGCTTGTATTTATTTAAAATATCCTTTAATGATTTTCATCACGTCACCATTTTTTCAAGACTGTGGCTATAGTGGGATGGGGCCATGCTTGACAGGCAAGTGATATGGACCACTAGTTTTGTGGCTTCACAGCTCTCATAATCACATTTATTTCTTTCTCAGATCAATCACCTACAATTTATCCCGTAAGACAAGGTTAGGAATGGATTTCACATTCGTAGAGCCCATGAGACACAGAACAGCATATTAAACCAAGCTGAAGTGGAAACCACACACCCTGGGAATATAGAAGGCATAAAGCATGTTAAAAACCTGGGGCCAACTACCATTATATATGTGGTCAGTAACTGACTGAAATGCACAAATTTTCTTTGTTTCACAAGGTTGTATCCTTAACAGACACAATTTTGCAAATCAATGGAAATGATTGTTTACTACAAATATTAATGAAAAAGAAGTCTAGGGGAAGGTAAGGATTAAAATTTTTGAAAAGACAGATAAGCAAAGTTTTAAGCCTTTTTATAGCATCTGGTTTTCTGAGGGGAGATAAATAACAAAACAAAATCAATGGCAGGGTTCTTGGCCTTTTTCTTTTGTCTGCTATACATAGTTCAACTTGGACATCGAAAAGCAAGAGCAGTTTCAGGAGTTGATGTCATCTGTGCCTTGTCTTGAAGGGTTGATGGAAGTCACTGAAATGACAAAAATCTTGTCAGTCAAATGCCCAAAGAGAAAACAGCCAGAGAAACCATCCATTCTACGGTTTCTGGGATGTGAAAGAAAGGTGCATTTCCTGCAGAGGACATAGGAAGAGAAGCATATAAAGAAGAGTAAGGATTTAAAATCATAATGTAGGCGGGAAGACATTCAAGCCAAAACGAAGAATAATATTAAGAGTGCTAAAGAGAGCAGAAGGAGGAAGTGGTAACAATGAAAGCATCCATACACACACCCCCTTCTTGTTTCCCCTGCCTCCATTTATGCAATTCAAATTTCATGAGAGTTTGCCATCTGCCCTGATTTTCACAATCAACATGATTTTCTCTCACTGTTCAGACTTATCTCCACTTTTATGTTGCTTTTCCCATATCCCCCAGTAGTAGTCATCATTGCTGGAAGGTCTTCCACATCTGTTCTCAAACTCATCATGGGGGGGGGGGGGGTGGCAAGATACAATTGAATTGAGGTAAAATGGTAAAGAAATTGTTGGTATAACCCTCCCACTTTTATTTTATTTATTTATTTATTTACTTACTTATTTAGAAACAGTCTTCGCATTTTAAATACCAATCCAAATTCCCACTCCTTCCCCTTCTCCCACTTCCCCTACTTTCTCCCTGATCTGTCCACTTTCTACTCCTCAGAGAGGGTAAGGCTACCAATGGGCAGTCAACAAAGTCTGGCACATCACACTGAGGCAGGATCAAGGTCTTCCCCACTATATCTAGGCTGAGCAAAGTATTTCTTCAAAGAAATGGGCTCCAAAATATCAGTTCAAGCAATACAGATAAATCCTGGTCCCACATCCAGTGTTCTCCAGACTGCCCCAGTCATGCAACTGTCATCCACATTCAGAAGGTCTACCTTGATTCTAGGCTGGTTCCCCTGATATCATTATGGAGTCAGAGAGCTCCTACTAGCTCAGATCAATTGTTTTTATGGGTATCTGTAGGGCCCTGTCTTCCCTGTTCCTTGAGGCCAAAACACAGGATGCAAGAATTGTTTATGCTAACCAGCTTACCTTCCCCTCCTCATTCTGCCAGCCAGAGGGATTTAGTTCAAAGCCTTGTTTCTGTCATTGCTATGATAATTTCACCTGCTAAGAAGGTCCTCACAGGCACCCTAAATCTCCTCCCATCTGTCTGTCAGGGTTCCCAGCTCATTACCCCCTGCATGGAGGCTCAGGCTGCTGGCGCCAGGTGGTCAACACTATGATCTCACTCCCAGGTGGGAGGGAGGCTCTCATCCTCTTGCCTCCAAGTATATAAGCCTACGTGTGCTGAATAAAGATTGACATTTACCCTTTGGGTGAATGATCCGATCTCTGTGTGTGTGTCTGTTCAACTCCTAGGATAATGATCTAGACTCGTGGCAACCTGGTACAGGAAGCGCACCCTGTGCCAGGAGAGTGAAGTTTCACAGAAAAGTGCGAGCAGCAGGTATCCCCATCATGGTCCTGACTCCTTGTTCATATTATTGCTTTTCCCTCTCTTTGACTGTACTCTGGGATCATGACCCAGGGCTTAGCTGTGAATATCTACATCTGCTTCCATCAGTTGCTGGATGAATGTTAATGATAATAATTTAGGTAGTCATCAATCTGATTACAGAGGAAGGCTAGTTCAGGGACCCTTTCCACTATTGCTTAGGGTCTTAGCTGGAATCATCTTTGTGGATTCCTGGGAATTTCCCTGGTGTCAGGTTTCTCACTAGCCCCATAATGGCTCTCTCAATCAAATTATCTCTTTTCTTATTTTCCATCTTTGCCTTTCCCCATCTCAGCTCATACTTTTTTTTCTTGGAAATTGAATCACATTGTGAAACAAAACCTATCCCTCACCTGCAAAACCCCAATGACAAGATACCTTTTTTCTTCCTTCAAAGTTAGTCTATTAATAGTTGTCATCCAGGGTAGGCTTTAGGATTAAGCCATAGGAATAAAAGACAAATTACCTTTGTGTTGACAAAGGTTTCTGTCCTGCTTGGTCCCACAGCTGTTCCATCCCAAAGAAACACACAGGAAGTCCACATTAATCTTAAGCGGGTTGGCCTATTAGTTCAGACTTCTTATTAACTCTTATATCTTACATCTTAACCCATAATTCTTGTCTGTGTTATCCACATGGCTTGGTACCTTTTATCAGTAGGACATTCTCATGTTGCTTCTTCTGTGTCTGGGTGATGACTTCAGACTTGAGTCTTTCCTCTTCTCAGAATTCTCCTGTTCTCTTTGCCCCACCTATACTTTCTGGCTGGTTTCCCTGCCTATAATTCCTGCCTGGCTACTGGTCAATCAACATTTTCTTTTTTTTTCTTTCTTTTTTTTTATTGTTTTTTTATTGAGCTCTACAATTTGTTAAAATAATGCAACTGACAAATCTTCACAGGGTATAAGATCATTGTCCCACAGCATCTTTGCATGTAGAAGATGTTTAATTCTGTTTTGTTGTTACATAAAGGAATGTTCCACTTCCAGGAAGTGGGGTGGCATGGATTCACCTTGCCTTTGATGCATTATTTTAAGATTTATTTCGTTTTTACTTAGATATATTCTGTATATGTGTGTGTGTCCTTAGGGTAATCTATCAGGCACCCATGGAGGTCAAAAGAAGACATCATATAACCTGTTGTGAGAATTACAGACAGTTGTGGATGTTGGGAAATTAACTTAGGTTTTCTGAAAGAATATCAAGTATTCTTAACCATTGCTCCATTGCTCCAACCCTTTTGTTATTATTAGTATTAGCATTAATTATTGTGTGTGATACATATGTAAAAGTGTACCTTTACTAGGGCACATCACAAGACAACTTGGAGATCACAAGATAACTTTGTGAAATCGATTTTCTCCTTCCCCTATATAGGTAAGGGGGACAGAACTTGAATATCTAATTTGCAAGGCAAAGATCTTTACTCACTCAACCATCTTGTTGGCCTAGTTCCTTCACCCTAAAGGAAAATATTTATATTAGCGACTGGAATTGCTAGGTACTAAAAATGTATCATAACTCCCACTGACAATAAACTAAGTATGGACCCTGTGGTTTCAGTCTCTTACAGGATGGCATTCTGTGATAGTGGTGTCAAATCAGATAGGGATTCAGTAGTGACATTCAGAATCAGTAATTCTGACTGATTATTGGATGTGCTTATCTCCCATGACTGCTGTAATTAGTTTCTACAAGATATATGCCTTAAAACAATCCAAATAGATTGTGTCTCATTTGTTGAGATCACCAAGTCTGATTATTGGCATTCTCTCCAATGGCTCTTAGCATGCAACTACTCCAGACTTGCTCGTCTTAACTCTCTCTACTCTGTTAATCTGAGAAGTTCCATGTTTTGAAAATAAAGAATTCCATCATTACCCATTTACACCAGGTATTTCCCCTTTGTCTTTGTGTTCCTATTCCTGACAGTACTAGCCATACTGTAGTAAGAGTCATCTTACTCTGTTAGCTTTATTACACCAATCAAGAACCCTTTAAAATAAAATCACAATCACAGGTACTAAGGATTAAGGCTCAAATAGCTTTAGAAGATACAATTCAACACTCAAGCTGTAAATCAGTGACCTTAGAGTAATATCAATGTGATTTTGTGATCTATGTATATTACATAATCTTCATTGTGAGCTCCTTACAGTTACCTTGAGGGGACTGGGGATCCTATAATGTACAACTGAAATGATTCTCAGGGTCTGGGACAGATGTAATGAAAGTAAGAGAAATTAAAGATTTCATACTACATAATATAAAACAATGTAAAATTTACATTAAAATTTATAAAAAAAACTACAATGATTAGAATGTGAGGTGAGGTGAAGAGGTCACATTTTATTATCCCACGTAAGAATGTTTGTCTAACCAATGTGCTCTACTGACTTCAGGAGAGAATACAATGTCATAACGATTAAGAAACACCATATTCAGACAAAGACTAAGGTCCAGAAATCTGGATTCAATACTCAGCACCCACATGGTATCTCACAACCAACTATAACTCTAGTTCCAGAGGAGTTATCATGCCCACTCTGGGATCTACAGGCACTACATACACATGGTATCTAACACATGCACATCCAAATACACATACACACACACAGACGGGGGGAGGGAGGGAGGAAAAAAAGGAGGAGGGGCACAAATAAACAGATAAAACACTACTAAATATGAAAAACAAAGTCCCAAGTTCTAGTTTTTTTTTTTTTTCTGCAGTGAAGCAGAATGATGTCATGGTAGTCCCTGAAGTCTCCCCATCTGCCTTCCTTCAGCTAATTCCAGGTCTTAAATGCCTACCATGCTAAATACAGGCACAATGATCAACAAAACTGTCTTCTGTGTTGCTACCTCTATAGTGTATGATGGACTTCATCATAAAACTAAAATTGAATGAGAATGCTCAGAACTACCCACACTCTCCTCCACCCCCTAAGCCAGTGCCTTGCCTTATCCCATAAATGACATGAGAACACATGCCAGTTTTCCTTAGCTACAAGACTCATTTAGCATGATGTTGTTTTGCCATTCTAAGTGAATTACCACCAAGTTCTTAAATCAAAGAATTGCTCTCTAGATTTTGACATAATACAAAAGTCAGAAAAAAATGTATCAAGATAATAATGTTTAAAATGCAACAAGCCTTTCAAATTTTTCTCTTTAAGATCACTGATATAATATTATAAATATCTTCTAACAAAGATTACAAACTTTAAAGCCAAATGTCTACTTATTTACAATCAAGATGATACAATTGCTCACTAAAGCCAGAGAGGAAAAATCAACAAGATTTGCATAGATGGTTGATGATATTTTTAAGGGTAATAAGATGGAGAATAGATTAGTCATGCTTGTACCATTTGTCTGAAATTGGAGATGTTGATTCACATTCATTTAGCTTTAAGCTCTAACAGTTTCTAATTTCTAATTGCTTTTCACATAGAAATCTTATTTTCCTAACATTTTGTTGTAATTAACTAAGTCATTTAAAATATTATAAACAGTCATGGGTTATTATTATGGATTAGTAAATGCATGCAAATAATATAATACAATATTACAGAAAATTCTAAATGATTGTTTATAATATTTCTAATTTGACATAATTAAATGATACAGTAAATTAGTTTTCATAGTATTAAATATATCTTTTCTTCCTGGGACGTCCCACTAAGTAAGGTCATGGAGTTTTATTCTAAGCAATCATGTTTTGCTTGCATTCATTTAAAGTTTCTCTATATTTAAAATCATAGGTAAGAATGACAACAACTTTTTAATGTTCTAGTTGAGAAATAAACTCTAATGAATGATCTAGTCCCAAAGATGGATGTTTAAGCCTTCTCCTCTACTTCTGTATCGTTGAAATCAACTTCTAGCCCTTGTAAATACTATTTCACCTGTAATTTTGAAAGTATTTAGGGTCAAAACACTACAAAAAGCAAACATTTTGATATAGTACTTAACAGTCTTAAATATCTCTTTTTCAATCACCTATTTATTTTTTCTACCTTCTCGGGTCAATTTGTATAATTACTATTTTGCTAAGAATGGTCACTCCATGATACCTTCAAATTTACTAGCATATATTTAAAACTGCTATTATGTTAAGCACCTTAGCTTCTATATTCATTTTCTCTCTTTTTTACAATTGTATTTTTGTGTGTTTGACTCTTTCTTTGTGGCTAGCATCTCTGATCTCGCTCTCTCTCTCTCTTTCTCTCTCTCTCTCTCTCTCTCTCTCTCTGTGTGTGTGTGTGTGTGTGTGCGTGTGTGTGTGTGTGTAGCTGCTTGATGCCAAACACCAAATGCCAAAGAACAGCTTTTATGAGTAGGTTCTTCCCTGCCACATTGTAGGATCCTTGTATTGAGCTAAGGTTGTCAGACCTCAATTGCATGAACCTCTACTTACTAAGAAGTCTTGCCAAATCTCATTTTTCTGTCATCTAATATTTAATCACCTTTTATTGCTCTCAATATTTCTCATAACTCATATTTCAAGTATTGGCCTTTATCTCTTTACTTTCTATTTTCCAGCTGCTATCTTAGGAATTTGACAGGAATTTTATTTGTGTCCCTTACTGGTATTCCCTGTTTACTATACAATCTGTTGTCAACTGTAACAAATATGGTTCATTGTGAATTTAAAATGACTTTGATAAAAAATAAGGTTTTTTGCCTCATAATGTTTTTTAATTTCCTTTTATTTCTTCTTTAGGATTGTTTTAAATTTCACAACTGAGTAAAGGAAAATAGATAAGTTTCTGCTTTATTTATTATTCCAACATAAAGCAAAAGAATTTTGAAAACTAATTTATTTATAGTTAGTAAAGTACCTGAATGTTTTCTTGAACTTCAGACTGGTGGTGACAAGTGAAATAGTCCACAGGTTGTCAGTCCAAGTTAATGAATATTACCGTGAATATCTGTTGTACTTTAGATAAAATGCCCATCCTTTCAAATTTATGTGGTTTTTCTTTTACTCTTCATTACAATGAAAAGTATGAAATGTATTTTTGTCTTTTAAATTTAATTTAATTTATTTTTAATTTAAAATACAGCTTCATCATTTTCTTCTTTCCTTTTCCCCTTCTAATCCTCTCAAGTTATTTGAACCCCATGCTTTCTTTCAAATTCATGGCCTATGATCGTTAATTGTCTGTTTGTGTATACACACACACACACACACACACACATACATAAAACTCAATCTGGTCAGTACATATCATGTTACTTGTATTTATGTGATTTTTAAGGTCAACCACTTGTCACTTGGTATTAGAGAAACAATTCAGGGGTCCTACTCTCAGGATCCCTTACTTGACTACAGTCCTTTGTCTAGCTCTGAGAATATCCTCTACCATGTTTGTGGGTCTATTGGTGTCGTTCTTGTTCAGGTCCTTTTTAGGCAACTTTGTTACTGATACTTAAATTACTGTAGCTTCCCTGGCATATCTACAGGACACAATCTCAAAGCTAGCATCCTTTCACTCTGTCTCTTGCAATGTTTTACTCCCTCACCCCCTTCTATTGTTTTAAGTCTGAAAAGTACACCAAGAGTTATTCAAATTCTTTCTGGAGTCTTCAAAGAAGAGCCATATCTTTGAATTTCTCAGGCAACCTCTAAAGGACACCTTTCCTCACTGCCAGAACTGTGCTCAGAGAATGACCACTATTTAACTTAACTAATTGCTCACTGTCTGTAAGAAATGTAGTACTGTCTGAGACTGCTTCAGACTTACAATGAGATGAATCTAATTCAAAGTTACTTTATAAAATACCAGATAGTTTAAAACACACTTAATTAAATATTTGTAGTATTTTTGTTGTTTTCTTTTCGTAGGCCATTTGTAAAAATAATGTGTTGTTGTCCCTTTTGGTCTTGATTGTTATCTTGTTGCTACAATTTGCCTTACAAATTATAGAACATTGTCAATGGAAAACAGATCAAGAGTTCCAGGAGAGAACTGAACAAGAGACTTTGGAAAGACACTCCTTACTGGCTTTGTCCCCACCTTGCTCAGCTCCAGTCTTTTATACAACTCAAGACCCAGGGGTGACACTGCTGTGGATATGCCCACTGGGCAATCTGCTGGAGGCATTTCCTCAGCTCAGGCTCCCTCTTTTCAAGTCACTTTAATTTCTGCCAAGTTGACACAAAAGAGCTAGTACATCCATATTTTAAATACCAGGAAAATCCTTCACAAAGATCTAAAAGCAGCTAAGGAATGATGAAAACATGAGGAATAGTCATCCCCAGTAAAGAGTACACCACTTAATTATCCAATCCCAAACGGTTAGTGCTAAAAACATGCTTATAAGTAATATTATACAGAGTTAGTAGGTTGTATTTACATATTTAAGAAGATATATGTATGCATATATATATATATATATATATATATATATATATATATATATACATGTGTAGCACCCAAAAATTAATCTTTAAAAAGAGGCCATGAAGCCAGGTGGTGGTGAGACAAGCCTTTAATTCTAGCACTCAGGAGGCAGGGAGAGGCAAATCGAGGCCAGCCTGGTCTATAGAATGAGTTCCAGGACAGACTCCAAAGCTACACAGAGAAAAGTTGTCTTGGAAAAAAAGGTGGGGAATGAATCTGAAATAGAGTATGGGAGGAATATGTGATATGGGAGTGTTTGGAAGGAGAAAAGGAAGGGAAGAAATTATATAATTATAATCTCAAAACATAAAAGAAAGAATTAAAAGCATCAGTATATAAACATACCTAGGCAGGCAGGCATATAAGAACATATGCAACACAAGTATGTATGTTAAGTAGAAGATGCATGTAAATATCATATCTGAGACATGAAATAGGGTCCCCAACAATCATATCCTTGTCTATATGATTCAATCTGCCTATACAAAGGAAAATGTAAATTGCAAAGAAAATGATCATGAATTGTTGATGGACGTTTCTATCCTACATGGTTCGGCAGCTGTTCAGTCACAACTTAAAACACAGAAGCTTATATTAATAAAAAAACTGCTTTGCCTATTAGCTCAGGCTTATTATTAACTAGCTCTTACAACTTAAATTAGCCCATAATTCTTATCTATATTTAGTCCCATGGCTTGGTACCTTTTCTCAGTAAAGCATTCTCATCTTGCTTCCTCTGCATCTGGGTGGTGACTGACTCTCTGCCTTTCTTCTTCCCACAGTTTTCTTTGTCTAGTTGCCCCATCTATACTCCATGTCTAGTTCCTGGTCAATGAACATTTTGTTAAACTAAAACAAGTGACAAATTTTTACAGTGGACAAGAACATTATTTCACAGCAGTGTATTTATATTAAAAAAAAAAAAAACAGAGAACCCCAGTGGTGTTAGCTGAGCTAACATGAGTACCTCTCACTCCACTTTCAGGACTAAAACCTTAAAGCCAAATATTCCCAATATCCTTTTAATTAACCTAATTAATTATCTGCTGTGTACTGGTAGTTTTAATTTTGTTCAGTATGTAATAAACAAAAGAATCCTACGAATTTTTTATATCTAAATATTGTAAAATAATTCAAAGAGAAATCTACGCTGAAATGGCTCCCCTTTCTCAATATTTCTCTTGGTGATTTTCAGGTTTAGAAATGAAGTTGGATTGAGGAGAGACAGGAGAAGGTACAATAAATGGGAGCACAAACTTTCAGCTCGTCCCTGTCCCTAGTGTTTTCTTCCCCTTAACACTTATTTAATTGGAACATTCTTTTTATTTTTTTAAATTTTTAATACAAATAAAATACAATATTTTACATAACAATCCCAGTTCCTACTACCTCTCTTTCCCCGTTTCCTCCATCTTCTTCCCTACCCCACTCCTCCTCCATTTCTCAAGAGAGTAGGGATAAATCCTGGTCCCACTACCAGTGGCCCCACAGACTGCGCCAGCCATAAAACTGTCAACCCCATTCAAAGAGCCTAGTTTGGTCTTATGTTTGTACCCCTGCTATCTGTCTGGAGTCAGTGAGCTCCTATTAGCTCAAGTAAGTTGTTTCAGTGGGCATCCCCAATATGGTCTTGACCCTTTTGTTCATTTTGTCATTTCTACCACTCTTCAACTGAACTTTAGAAGATCATCCCAATGCTTTGTTGTGGATTCCTAAATCTGCTTCTATCAGTTGCTAGATGAAGGCTTATGATGACAATGAAGGTAGTCATCAACCTGATTACAGGGGAATGCCAATTCAGGCACCCTCTCCAGTCTTGCTTAGGGTCTTAGCTGAGGTCATCCTTATGAATCCCTGGGAACTCTCCCTCCCTCTCTGTCCTTGCTCCATCTTGACCATCCTGTTTCCTCATGTCCTCCTTTCCCCTCCTCTTCTGCTCTCCCCTCCTCTCTTTTCACCCTTCCTTATCCCCCACTCCTACATTCCTAAGTATAGATGAGAATGTTTTAAGATCTACAAAGGGGAAGGAAGTCCTCCACAACTGGGACGGATATAACATACACTGCAAGCCAATCAAACACATGGTTACCTTACCAAGATTTCTTCTCCATAGTGTTGGTTATGTACCAAGCCCTCAGTCTTTTCCCTTAGTTATTTTCAGCGAAGATAAAGTTCCACAGGAACTTTAGGCATGTACTCAGCACTTTTTACAATCAGGTGTTTGCTAAAAGCTCTTCCACTCATTCATATACCCTCTTCAATAGAACTTGGAACTCTAAAGCAGAGGGAAAGAATTATTTACTGGTGTCAGTTTTTTCCTATTTTTACATTCCATTCTTCATATCAATGAGCAAGGGAAGACAAATACTGAGTAGAGAATCGATTGTGTTCACTTCTTTACCTTGCCTGTGTGTCCTCTGTGTTAAAAATGCTGCAAGATCCCCAGCGGCAGTAGGCAGCGGGCCAGCAGAGACAGCTGCTGGTCCCTGGAGCAGTGTCTGGTCCCAGGCATGGAGACACATGGCAGGCAGGCTGGTTTCAGCGAGCCCAGGAGTGTGAGCAGGTGGCGGGTAGAAGACATGTGGACAGACACATTGTACAAAATAGAATTGGATATTTATTACTTAGAGGGGGGGGTGAAGAAAGAGAAGAAGAGGAGAGAGACAGAGAAGGGCCCGGGAGAGAGAGAGCGCGCGTGCACCAAGAGGGGACAGTGAGAATCAAAATGGCGAGAGAAGTGCAGGGGTCACCAGGAGTGGGCATAGCTTGTCTCTTAAAGTGACAATTAACCATAACACTCTGGAACATTTTAAAGAAAACAAATCTCTTGTAATTATTTATCTGTTTTACTTTCCTGTTTGAAATTTAAAAACAAAAAAACAAAAGCTAAAATCACAAACAATAACAACAACAAAATGGTAGAGCATTTCTATATTTTGAAAATCTTTGGTTTAGGAGTCAAACTTCACAACTCACATTTACATGGCTTATTTCCTTAAAATATTAGATGTGGCATGTAAAATAAGATTGTTTTAAAAATAAAAATATTCTAATTTCCACAGTTTCAGTTGCTATGAACTTTTATTGTTTTCATATCAACCTTTATTGGACCCAAATATTCAATGCTTTATGTAAGTCATTAAAGTTTGTAAAAATCTATTTCTTGTAAATAATCCAATAAAAAATGAAGTACAGATAACTCTATGTTATAAACAGAGAACTCTCAAGAGAGGAATCTAGAATGCCTGAAAAACACTTAAGGAAATGTTCAGCATCCTTAGCCATCAGAAAAATGCAAATCGAAACAACTCTGAGATTCCATTTTACAACAGTAAGAATGGCCAAGATCAAAAACACTGATGACAACTTATGCTGTAGATGCTGTGGGGTAAAGGGAACACCCTTGCATGGCTAGTGGAAGTGCAAGCTGGTGTAGCCTGTTTGGATATCAGTATGGCAATTTCTCAGAAAATTAAGAAACAACCTTCCTTAAGACCCAGCAATACCTCTTTTGGGTATATAGCCAAAGAATGTTCAATCGTGCAATAAGGATATGTGCTCAACTATGTTCATAGCAGCTTTGTCATAGCCAGAACCTGGAAACGACCTAAATGCCCCTCTGTCAAAGAATGGATAAGGAAAATGTGGTACATTTACACAATGGAGTACTACACAGCAGGAAAAAAAAGACAGCTTGAATTTTGCAGGAAAATGGCTGGAGCTAGAAAACATCATTTTGAGTGAGGTAACCCAGACCCAGAAAGACAATTATCATATGGACTCATTTGTAAGTCTTTTTTAAACATAAAGCAAAGAGAAACGGCCTAAAAATCACAATTACAGAGAAGCTAGACATTAATGAGGACCCTAAGAGTGACATATATGGATGTAATCTACATGAGAAGTAGAAAAAGACAAGATCTCATGAGTAAATTTGGAGCATAGAGACCCTGAGAATGGATTGAAGGGGAGGGGAGAGTCAGGGAGGGCAGCAAAGAAAAATGTAGAGCTCAGTAAAATCAATAAAAAAATTTACAAAACATATCAACAACTTGTTCAAAAGGAAAGCAACAAAACTGTAAAAAATGTCTAGTTCTTGAAATTATTTTTATTTACATAATATTACTTTGCAAATTCCATTTTTCCATATTTATTGCTTAGATTAACTTTCCTTTGTTCACTTTGAATTTCATAAGTTCTGATTAGGTTTGAATTAGATCTCATTCTAGCATGATTATGTCATTTGGAGAAAACTTATTCTGGATGATGTCCCCATGATACAATTTATTCAAGTGATCAACAAGTACCTGATTATCTGTGTTATAGTAACCAAGATGGGATAAAAGGGTAGAGTGAGAATGAAAGAGTTGCCAAACATAGTACTAGTTTATATGAAGTAGAGAAATTAAAACTATCATTGAATAAATTCATAGAAATTAAGTGATAATATTTAAAATAATTAAAGTTGAGTACTATGTCAGAAAAGAGGAGACTGGTTGTAAGAGGGGGTAAAGAGATTCAGTACATCAGAAAACTTAGGCCTAGGTTCACAATGAGCTGGCAAGGATGAGTTTTCCCAAAAGGGAACCTGTAACATATGTCAATCACCTAAGCCTTGAGTCTTCCATCACTGTTCATTACCAGTTTGTACTTAACTTTATTTTTCCAACTTTCTCCTCCTCATTTGATACTATAGTGCATCTGATTTAACCTTTAAGGGAAAAACATGAATATAAATGCCCTACAGTAGCTTTCTTTTCTTAGGGGCCAGCACACCTGAAAATCAAGCATATATATCTCTCTCAACTGTTTTGTTTTGTTTTTGACTAAGGGGAAATGGAGTCTCCTGTAGGATGTAAGGCTCTGCATAGCCCATGTTGGATGCCATTCTCACTTTCCAGATCTTTTTGCTATGATCTGATTTTCTATATATGCCTTATCACTTTCTTATTAACCATATTGTCTCTCATGAAATTAAAACTTTGCTTCAAATTCTTATTTTTCTCTATTACTTCCTGGTCTGTCTATTACCCTACCAAAGCAGCCTAATTATCACCAAATAAAATGGCTTCACCACTTTCTAAAAAAAAAGCTTTGACACAATCCTGATATCCCACTCCTTCCTTCCTTCCTTCCTTCCTTCCTTCCTTCCTTCCTTCCTTCCTTCCTTCCTTCCTTCCTTCCTTCCCTCCCTCCTTTCTTTCTTTCTTTCTTTCTTTCTTTCTTTCTTTCTTTCTTTCTTTCTTACTGTTTTTTTGCCTACTACTCTACATGGATGGTGGAAACCTGTGTGTGGGTCATTCTGCAGGCCAGCAGGGGCGCTGAACTACTTGCGCTGGGGCGGGAATTGAACTCAGCTCCTCAGGTAGAGTGGTTGGGCGCTCTCTACCCTGAGCCGTGTCTCCGGCTGGTATTCCACTCATTTCTAAAATTGATAAAAATGTCCTGGACATGATTTACTTAATCTTGACTGTTTGATGACTTTTCTTCAGCATATAAAGTCCCAGGACTGACTTTGTCCTACCTGGTATTTCATAATTTTTGTTCAAGTGATGGGGATGTTCATGGTTCTATTGTTTTTCTGTTCACCAGACAGTCAACTCCCTACCACCACATTACCCAGTGTTTCCTCTTCCCTTTAGTAATCTTAATTTTATGCATTAATTTTTTGAAGGATTTTTAAATCTTTATTTGAGATGATATGATTTTACAGATGAAAGACACTAAAGACTCAATTAGGACAGTTCTACAGCTGATAAACCTGTTCATCAAAGTATCAGAATATAAAATGAGCATATAAAATCAGTGCTATATGCAAATAACAGACTAAGGAAGAAATCAGAACAATACCTTTTACAATAGCACCATCATCATCATATAGGAATGAAATGCACTCTAAACCTTTGCCAAGAACTTGAGACTAGATTGGTCATGAACCTAGGGAAATTTTACTGCTATTGCTATCATGTTATATATTTTTTAAGCAATATATATATATATATCATGTTATATATTTTTTAAGCAATGAAATGATTCATTTTTTATTTTAATTTTTTTATTGAGCTACACATTTTCCTCTGTTCCCATCTCTTCCTCCCTCTCCCCTTCTGCCCTCTCCCATGATTCCCATTCTCTCAGTTTACTCAGAAGATCTTGTCTTTTTCTACTTCCCATGTAGTTTACATCCATGTATGTCTCTCTTAGGGTCCTCATTGTTGTCTAGTTTCTCTGGGGTTGTGAATTGTAAGCTGGTTTTCCTTTGCTTTATGTCTAAAAGCCACTTATGAGTGAGTACATATGATATTTGTCTTTCTGAGTCTTGGTTACCTCATTTGATATAGTGTTTTCTAGATCCATCCATTTGCCTGCAAAATTCAAGATGCCATTTTTTCAGCTGTGTAGTACTCCATTGTGTAAATGTACCACATTTTCTTTATTCATTCTTCAGTTGAGGGAAATTTAGGTTGTTTCCTGGTTCTGGCTATGACAAATAATGCTGCTATGAGCATAGTTGAGCACATATCCTTGTGGTATGATTGAGCATCATTTGGGTATATACCTAAAAGTGGTATTGTTTTGTCTTGAGATAGGCTGTTTCCTAATTTTCTCAGAAATCACCCTACTGACTTCCAAAGCGACTGCACCAGTTTGCACTCCCAACAGCAATGGAGGAATGTTTCCTCCCACATCCTCTCCAGCATAAGCTGTCATCAGTGTTTTTGATCTTGGCCAGTATGACAGGTGTAAAATGTAATGGCAGAGTTGTTTTGATTTGCATTTCTCTGATGGCTAAGGATGTTAAATATTTCCTTAAGTGTCTTTCAGTCATAAGAAAATAATTCTTAATGACATTTACTATGTCCTTAGATCAGTGCATTGCCCAAACCTTATCAGAAAAGTTTCTTTTTGTAGTAAAATGGTGATTTAACACAGAAACCCAGAACTGGACAAAGCAAAGAAAGCAAGATTTTGGCGCACTAAGTTCTAAATGAGATGCCATCACCAAACTCCTAGCTCAAGGCAGAGCGATCTTAGGGAGCTAGAAATGCTGGATGAGTCCAAGGAAATGTCTTCCAGATACAATAGGATTGATGCACATAGTAACTCCCAGAGACTTTGGCAGCATACACAAGGCCTGCATAGGTTCAAGGCTTAGGGGTTTCAGCTGAAGGGAAAGTGGTTACAGGGCCCTAGCCCAGTCATGAAACAATTTAGTGCTGGGAAAGGGAAAATAAGGTTTCTTCAATGGAGATTCAACTACAGTCCAGGCGGGTCCATGCTCAGGAATAGCTAGTCAACACAAAAGGAACTCTGTAGGAAGAACATAAAGCTGGGTAGGTATGCAGGTGGGGAGGGTCTGAAAGGAGTTGTGAGGGGAAAGGAAATATGATCAAAATATATTGTATAAAAATTTTTAATGAGAGCAGGCATCCATTGGAGGAGGGGTGAGTTTGCTCCGGGCACGAGGTCTTCGGCTAGGAGAAATTCTGACTTTCCCCACCCCCCTCGACTTTCTGGTTGCCCTACAGTGGTGGCTATACCCTGCGGAGCACTCCCCAATTCCATCCCAGCCCTCATCCAGGTATACCTCCCTCTCTTTCTCCCCTCCCCCTGGGGCCACAAGATCTCCCCAGAGCCGCACCCTTGCACGCTGGGCCGGGCCTGTGAGTGCAACCCGACAGGAGGGAGTGCCTGTGTTTCAATAGACTGCCTGAGGAAAGGTAGGTATTCTGTCAGTGAAGTCCCTGCCCAACAAGGGAACCTGACCTGGTACCAGAAGATCCAATATGGAGCAGTTGAAGGAAAAGATGGGCAGACGCCAAGGCAAGAACTCCTCCAACAATCTAAAAAACCACATGAAATCACCAGATCCCAACGACCCTACAATAGAAGGACTTGAACCTCTTAATTCAGAAGAATTGGGAAAAAATGCCATGATGAAAGCAATAGAGTCCCTTAAACAGGATATGAATAATTCCCTTAAAGAACTGGATGAGAAGTACAACAAAAGGATTGAAGAAATGAGAAAAGAAATGGAGGAAAAGTATGACAAAAAGTTTGAAGAAATGAGTAAATCCGTGAATGGTACACTGGGAAACCAAGAAAAAACAATCAAACAGGTAATGAAAACAGTTCAAGAATTGAAAACTGAAATGGAGGCAATGAAGAAAACACAAAACGAGGGCCGGCTGGATATGGAAAATCTAGGTAAACGAACAGAGACTACAGAATCAAGCATAACCAATAGGATACAAGAGATGGAGGAACGAATCTCAGAGTCTGAAGATACCATAGAGAAAATAAATGCTCAGATCAAAGAAAGCAGCAAATCCAACAAATTCTCATCACAAAACATTCAAGAAATCTGGGACACAATAAAAAAACCAAATCTAAGAATAATAGGGATTGAAGAAGGAGAAGAACTGCAGATCAAAGGCCCAAAAAATATATTCAACAAAATTATAGAAGAAAACTTTCCCAACCTAAAGAATGATATTCCTATGAAGGTTCAAGAAGCATACAAAACACCAAATAGATTTGATCAAAGAAAAAACATCCCCTCGCCATATAATAATCAAAACACAAAACATACAGATTAAAGAAAAAATTTTAAGAGCTGCAAAGGAAAAAGGTCAAGTAACTTATAAAGGTAAACCTATCAGGCTTACACCGGAGTTATCTATGGAAACCATGAAAGCCAGAAGATCCTGAATAGAGGTACTGCAGAAACTAAGAGACCATGGATGCAAACCCAGACTACTATAACCAGCCAAGTTATCATTCACTATCAACGGAGAAAACAAAATATTCCAGGATGAAAACAAATTTAAACAATACATAGCTACTAATCCAGCCTTTCAGAGAATATTAGAAGGAAAATCACTACCGAAGGAATCCAATATTCCCAACACTGCCTACAATAACTCAAACATCTAGCAACCATTCACAAGCACAAATCAAAGAAGGAAAACACATACACTCTACTACCTAAAAAAATAAAATGACCGGAGTCAACAACCACTGGTCATTAATATCACTTAATATTAATGGACTCAATTCACTCATAAAAAGGCACAGACTAAGAGATTGGATATGAAAACAGGATCCAACATTCTGCTGTTTACAAGAAACACACCTCAAACACAAAGACAGACATCTACTCAGAGTAAAGGGTTGGGAAAAGGTTTTTCAAGCAAACGGACCTAAGAAACAAGCAGGTGTAGCCATTCTAATTTCCAACAAAATTGACTTCAAGCTAAAATCAATCAGAAGAGATGGAGACGGACATTTTATACTCATAACAGGAACAATTCATCAGGAGGAAGTCTCAATCCTGAATATCTATGCCCCTAATATAAAACCTCCTACTTATGTAAAAGAAACACTTCTAGAACTCAAGGCAGTCATCAATCCACAGACACTACTAGTAGGAGACTTCAACACTCCTCTCTCACCAATGGACAGGTCAATCAGACAGAAACCTAGCAGAGAAATAAGAGAATTATTGGAGGTATTGAATCAAATGGACTTAAGAGATATATATAGAACATTCCACCCAAACAGGAAAGAATATACCTTCTTCTCTGCTGCTCATGGAACCTTCTCGAAAATTGATCACATACTGGGTAACAAAGCAAACTTTCACAGATACAAAAAAAAATAGTAACCACCTGTGTCTTGTCAGACCACCATGGATTAAATTTAGAATTCAACAACAGTACTACCCCCAGGAAGCCAACAAATTCATGGAAGTTGAACAGTCAACGACTGAATCACCCCTGAGTCAAGGAAGAAATAAAGAAAGAAATTAAACTCTTCCTTGAATTTAATGAAAATAAAGACACAACATACTCAAACCTATGGGACACTATGAAAGCAGTGCTAAGAGGAAAGTTCAAAGCACTAAGTGCCAAATTAAAGAAAACGGAGAAAGCACACATTGGAGACTTAACAGCACACTTGAAAGCTCCAGAAAAAAAAAAAGCTGATATACCCAGGAGGTCTAGAAGACTGGAAATAATCAAACTGAGGGCTGAAATCAACAAAATAGAAACACAGAAAACAATCCAAAGAATCAATGAATCAAAAAGCTGGTTCTTGAACAAAATCAACAAGATTGACAAACCCCTATCCAAATTAATCAAACGGCAGAGAGAGAACATGCAAATTAATAAGATCAGAAATGAAAAGGGGGACATAACCACAGACACAGAGGAAATTCAGAGAATCATCAGATCTTACTACGAAAATTTATATGCCACAAAGTTGGAAAATGTAAAAGAAATGGACATTTTTTTAGATAAGTAACATATACCAAAGTTGAACCAAGACCAGGTGAACAATCTAAATAGACCTGTCAGTCGTCAAGAATTAGAAGCTGTTATCAAAAATCTCCCTACCAAAAAAAGTCCTGGACCAGATGGTTTCAATGCAGAATTCTACCAGAACTTCCAGGAAGACCTAATACCTATACTCCTTAATGTATTTCACAATATAGAAACAGAAGAATCATTGCCAAACTCTTTTTATGAAGCTACGGTTACTCTTATACCAAAACCCCACAAAGACACAACCAAGAAAGAGAATTACAGACCAATCTCACTCATGAACATTGACGCAAAAATACTCAATAAAATACTGGTAAACCGAATCCAAGAATACATTAGAAAAATCATCCAATATGATCAAGTAGACTTCATCCCAGAGATGCAGAGTTGGTTCAACATATGCAAATCTATCAATGTAATCCATCATATAAATAAACTGAGAGAACAAAACCATATGATCATTTCATTGGATGCTGAAAAAGCATTTGACAAAATTCAACACCCATTTATGATAAGGGTGTTGGAGAGACTGGGTTTAGGAGGATCATACCTGAATATAATAAAAGCAAGCCGACAGCTAACATCAAATTGAACGGAGAGAAACTCAAAGCCATTCCACTAAAATCAGGAACACGACAAGGCTGTCCACTCTCTCCATACCACTTCAATATAGTGCTTGAAGTTCTAGCAATAGCAATAAGACAACATAAGAGGATCAAGGGGATTCGAATTGGAAAGGATGAAGTTAAACTTTCGTTATTTGCAGACGATATGATAGTGTACATAAGCGATCCCAAAAACTCTACCAAAGAACTCCTACAGCTGATAAACACCTTTAGTAATGTGACAGGATATAAGATCAACTCCAAAAAATCAGTTGCTCTCCTATACAGAAAGGACAAAGAAGCAGAGAGGGAAATCAGAAAAATATCACCTTTCACGATAGCCACAAATAGCATAAAATATCTTGGGGTTACTCTAACCAAGGAAGTGAAAGACCTATTTGACAAGAACTTTAAGTCCTTGAAGAAAGAAATTGAGGAGGATACCAGAAAATGGAAAGACCTCCCCTGCTCTTGGATTGGGAGAATCAACATAGTAAAAATGGCAATTCTACCAAAAGCAATCTATAGATTCAATGCAATCCCCATCAAAATCCCATCAAACGTCTTCACAGACCTTGAGAGAACAATAATCAAGTTTATATGGAAAAACAAAAAACCCAGGATAGCCAAAACAATCTTATACAATAAAGGAACTTCTGGAGGCATTACCATCCCTGACTTCAAACTCTATTACAGAGCAACAGTGTTGAAACCAGCTTGGTATTGGCATAACAACAGAGAAGTCGACCTATGGAATCGAATAGAAGACCTGGGTATTAACCCACAAACATATGAACACCTGATTTTTGAGAAGGGAGCATCTTGTCAAAGATACAATGGAAGAAGGATAGCATCTTTAACAAATGATGCTGGCATAACTGGATGTCAACCTGTAAAAGAATGAAAATAGATCCATATCTATCACCATGCACAAAACTCAGGTCCAAATGGATTAAAGACATTAACATTAATCCGACCACTTTGAACTTGATAGAAGAGAAAGTGGGAAGTAGTCTACAAGATATAGGCACAGGAGACCACTTCCTAAGCAGAACCCCAGGAGTGCAGACAATAAGAGAAACAATGAATAAATGGGACCTACTGAAACTGAGAAGCTTCTGTAAAGCAAAGGACACTGTCAGCAAGACAAAAAGACTACCTTCTGACTGGGAGAAGATCTTCACCAACCCCTCATCAGACAAAGGTCTGAGCTCCAAAATATACAAAGAACTCAAGAAACTAGACACTAAAACCCTAATTAACCCAATTAAAAAAATGGGGTACTGATCTGAACAGAGAATTCACAACAGATGAACTTCGAATGGCCAAAAGGCACTTAAGGTCATGCTCAACATCCTTAGCGATCAGGGAAATGCAAATCAAAACAACTTTGAGATATCATCTTACACCTGTCAGAATAGCCAAACTCAAAAACACCACTGATAGCCTATGCTGGAGAGGATGTGGAATGAGGGGAACACTCATCCATTGTTGGTGGGAATGCAAACTTGTGCAGCCACTGTGGAAATCAGTGTGGCGGTTTCTCAGGAAACTGGGAGTCAACCTCTCTCAGGACCCAGCAATTCCACTCTTGGGAATATACCCTAGAGATTCCCTAACATACTACAAAAGCATTTGTTCAACTATGTTCATAGCAGCACTATTTGTAATAGCCAGAACCTGGAAGCAGCCTAGGTGCCCCTCAATAGAAGAATGGTTAAAAAAGGTGTGGAACATATACACATTAGAGTTTTACTCAGCGGTAAAAAACAATGACATCTTGAATTTTGCATGCAAATGGATGGAAATAGAAAACGCTTTACTGAGTGAGGTAAGCCAGATCCAAAAAGAGGAACACGGTATGTATTCACTAATAAGTGGATTCTAACCATAGTTAAAGGTCTTTGAGCCTATTATTTGAGATCCTAGAGAAGCTAAATAAGAAGATGAACCTGATGAAGATTATTTAGCTATCTTTCAGGAGGTAGGAAATAGACAAGAGTCCCAGGTAACCTCGGGTGCATGGGGTGGGGAGGGTTGTTGGAAGGGGAGATGGTTAGAGAGAAGGGAGTAGGGGAGGACTGAGGAAAGCTCGGTGGACCGGGATGGGGGAAGGGAGGAAGGATGAATATGGGATCATGGAAGAATATATTTCAACTAAGGGAGTCATATTAGGGTTTACAGGAGACTTGATTATATATGGGATCCCAGGTCCAAGGAGAGATCCCCAGATTGTTCTCTGGACAGAGGAGAGGGTGCCTGAACCGGCCTTGGCCCATAACCATACTGATGAATATTTTGCTTATCACCATAGATCCTTCATCTGGCGATAGATGGCTATACAGACGGAGACCCACATTGGAGCACCGTACTGAGCCCCCCAAGGTCCAAATGAGGAGCAGAAGGACGAAGAAAATGAAAAAGGAAATAAGGACTGCGAGGATGCTATCACCCACTGATACAAGGGGACGGATCTAATGAGAGCTTACCAAGGCCATTTGGACTGGGACTGAACGAGGACGTGATCCAACCAGATTCTCTGAATGTGGCTGGATTCTCTGAATGTGGCTGGACAGGAGTCTTTCTGAAAAGCCATTGACAATGACACTGGGACTTGTTTCCTCTGCATATACTGAATTTTTGGGATCCAGTCTGTTTGGATACTCACCTTCCTGGACCTGGAGAGAGTGGGGAGGAACTTGAACTTCCCACAGGGCAGGAAACCCTGACTGCCCTTAGGGACGACGAGGAAAGAGGAGAGGGAGTGGGGGGAGTGGGAGGGTGTTGGGAGGAGGGGCGGAAATGGAAACTTTTATAATTTAATAAAATTACTTTCAAAAAAAATTTAATGAAAGAGAGAGGAAGAGAAGAAAGGGAGTGAGAGAATTGGGGCAAGAGCACAGAGATGTATAGGAAATGCAACCTAGTCATTTTGAATACCCTAAGGAAAGGTGATCAACGCATTTAGAAACATCTCTACTCCATTAATTCCTGTGTTGTCCACAGTAGACAACCTGTAGGTGTTTCAAGAATGAATAAATAGATAAAACTATTCTGTTGCGCACTCGGTGTTCTGCCTTTTAAGAAGAAGGCAATCCTGTCTTCTTGAACATGGTTGAATTTGAAGGACAGTGAATGTTATGTTAAGGATAATAGCCACATGCTAAGGATAATTGCCACATGATCATACTTCTGTGTACTCATAGAAGCTGAGTAGCATTTTGGTTATCAGAGGCCTTGGGGTTAGGAAGGTCATTGGCAAGGATGGACCCGGGGTGTTGGTCAAAGAGCACAGTAGTTTAGTTACTCTGGTTTCTCTTCAGATTTTATAAATCTTTTGCCTGTTTGTAAGTTAATTTTAAATGTCAGCATGTACTACTAATTGAATATTTATTTCTGTTCCTCTCTTTTCTTGTTAAAATGCACGTGAAACCTATTTTTATACTTTGTGCTTGTGTATCTTCTAAGCACATCTGTCTGAACTTCCAATTGTTGTGGCAATTATCTTCCTTCTTGCCTAATCTTTCTTTGTTCCAGAAAGCTGGAGAACACTTTGGAATCTTTATCCTTCATTGACCAAGAGAGATATCAACCAAGTCCCAATCATCATATTTCTACTTATGTCCATTTTTCATCCCATTCCCTACATCAAGCACTGTCATTTCTCACATTTTCCACATATCAATTTGAAAACATTTCTTGATTCACAGCTATATTAAAGGTATTCCATGGTTATGGGGATAAATCGGTGAACAAGCTAGATTAAACTTTCTGACATTGTGGAGCTTACAATTTCAGGAATGAAGAATTGGAAGTAATTATAATATATAATTGAAAAACAATAACAAATACTAAGTGATTTGGAAAAGGAAAATGAGATGATCAAAGTTAGCCCCTGGGAAGGAGAATGCTGAAAAAGTCCCATATAAAGAAAAGAATCTGTTTAAGTAGATAAGAGAGTAGTCAGTGAATGACTTTCAGACCAGGTGTTTATTTACTGGAAATTTGTGTTCAAAGCAGAGAGAAAAATGGGTGAGAGCATAAGATGGACACAGAACCCATGGCTTTGGAGAGGACCATTAAAGAGAATGGCATTGCCATAATGCTGGCTTTTTATTATGTATCACAAAGCCATCACAGAGTTAGGCAGGATAATCTTTACTGTGTTTGTCATAAAATCATATTGTCTCACTAAGGGTAAGTGAAGATAATGGGCAACATACTATGCTATCAGTAACGGAAATTGAGAAGGATAAAAGTTTTTCAGTCAGATAAAAATCAAACAGCAATGGAAGCTAACAGTTCCACGTTTGAAAACATACGAGAAATAAATGTATCCCAAAATAATGCACAGAACCCAGTGTTCTTGCACTCCTTGCATGAGATCATGATCACTAGCCTATAACCAAAAAACCCACTGGAAGTTTCAGAATAGTGAACCACAGTGAATCTTCTCTCATTTTAAGTTGATTACCTTAAGGATTTTCTATAGAAACAAAAGCCTAGCTGTTATGCACATCCTTCTATACTTGAATTTTATTAGAGATTTTTTTTCTCCTTTTCATAATAAAAAGTATTTACATGTTTTGAGGTCAATTTCTAGATACAGTTTTTTCTTCTCCTTGTTCTTTTCTGTCTTGATGTTTTTCTGCAACATGATCTTTTTCCTGCAAATTCGTGCATTTGCTAAGGACATTGCTCTTTGTGGTTTCCAGATGTTTGCAGAAAAAAACCTTATCCTATTTTAAAATGATGAGGATTATCCTTTAGTCACTTGCCGTATATACTTTTACTCCACGTTCCTATGACTTTTAGTTTTGTATGTTTTGTTTTATTTAAAGTTCATGGTCATTAGAAATTGTTTCAAAATATTATAGCAGTTATCATTTTAAGAGTTTTGTTTTTAATATTTACCCCTGAGGATTGATTTTTATACCTATGGTATAGTGTAAAAGTTACCCAAGCTTAATGGTATACTTACATTCTGAGTTCTCTTACATTTTAATATTTTGTGTTTCTGCTATTTTTCTTCAGTATGAAGGACTGCCTTTTGGATTTTTAAAGGCAGATCTTCTGGTGATAAATTCCTCTATCTTTTGTTGGTATGGAAAAAAAAATCAACCTTCTCCATTTAAAAAGAACAGGATTTCTGAAAGTAACACTCCTGTTTGACAGTTTCAATTCTTCTGAATTTCCACATATGTCACCTATTTCCTTTCTGACAGGAACTCTGATGAGGCAACTGCTTGTAGTTTCAAAAAGACCGATGAGCAAATGGCTTTCTTTTAAGCTTTCAAGATTCTTTAGTTTTTAGCTTTCACCAATGTTCCTGAATTCATTCATCTCTGGATGCATCCTCTGAGGAGTTACTAAAGTTTCCTGCCTTGGACTTATATTAATATCCTCAGGGTAAATGTTTCCTTCCATTTGTTTCTTATGATGTCTATCTCTTTTCTTCCTATACATCTATACTACATAAATTATATGTATATATTTATAATTTTTCATTTTCCACTAAGAATGTCATCACCTTCTTCTTGCTATTTTTTCTTTGTTTTCAATATATTATCACCCAGACTTTGAATTTTCTGATCTTCTTTTTTTGTATAGAGTGCTGTTGAATTCCTCTACTGCATATTCAAGTTATTTATATGCAATATCTCAATAATTTCTGTTGAGTATCTTTGATATTTTCTATCTATTTAAAACTTTTGTGTTCATTTTCATTGTTGTCTTGACACTTGCTTTAAACTTTTGGCTGTCTTGGTATGTTTATTTTTTTTTAATTTAACTTGTACTTTTGAGGGAGTCTCACTTGTCTCCCATGTTGACCTGGAATTTACTTTGCCCTTAACTCAGACTTCTGAGTGCTGGGATTGTAGGCATTACTACATTTGAATCTCCCAGTCATGTGACTCATACATCTCCATTCCAATATAATTGGCTTTTTGAAGTTTATGTTGTTCTTTTAGTTGAAAATTTTATTTCTCAAAAAGCTACAGTTGTAACCAAAACTCCAGATGAGCCCCCGGCCTATGGAAGTGACCACACCTTCAGTGCTGGCTGAGCCTACTCTCAACCATACCTCCTCTCCTTGTCACCATATCCCAGCCCAAAAATCCAGTGGAAGCTCCTCATCAGAGTCAAAGGTGATCACCAGAACCCCATGTAGACTGCTCACCCTCAAACCTTGCCCATTCTCCCAATACCTCCCCAGACCTCTCCCAAGCAGCCCTTCATTCATGCTTACAGGATTCTGGTCCCCAACTCAACTGTCAGCACTTTGCTAAAGAAGAGATCTACCATGTCTTCTGCCAGAATCAAATCTCCAATTCAAGCTGAAACTCCTTTCTCAACAAGAGATCCACCAGGCAATCAGAAGTTCAGGCACCAACTCAGGTGGAAGCCCTCTACTCAACTACAGGCCACTCAAAACAGAAGGCCAAAGAAGAATTGGAATCCAAAAAACAAAACACTCACACAACAAAGACAAATCCAGAAATCTAGACCTATAATCACCACAAAGCCAGATATCTAGCCACCAATTTAAGAACACAATAGCCAGGACAATATACCACAGCCAGAGTCCAACTATCCTACTACAGCAAGCCCTGGATACTATAACACAACTGAAGCCTAACTAAATAACTTTAAAACCATATTTATGAAAGCGATAGAGGCCCTTAAAGAGGAAATGCATAAATCTCCTAAAGCATCTGAGGAAAAGACAAGCAAAAATAGGAGAACATTAATAAATTCCTGAAAGAAAGTCAAGAAAATAAAACAAACAACTTAAGGAAACAGATAAATCTGGCCAATACCTGAAAATAAAAATAGAAGCAATAAAGAATACAAAAAATGAAGGAATTCTGGAAATGGAACATATAGGTAACTGAACAGGAGCTACAAATGCAAGCATCACCAACAGAATATAAAAGAAGGAAGGAAGAATCTCAGACGCTAAAGATACAATAGAAAATTTAGATACTTTGGTCAAAAAAAATGTTAAATCAAAAAAAATACTTCTGAGAAAAAAAAATCCAGGAAATCTGGGATACTATGAAAATACCAAATCTAATAGTAATCAAAATAAATGGAGTATTCAAGTTCAAGGGCCCAAAAACTATTTTAACAAAATTATAGTAAAAAATTTTGCTAATCTGAAGAAGGTTGTGCCCTTCAAAGTAGATAAAGCACACAAATGCTAAACAAAATAGACCAGAAAAGAAAATGTCTTCCCATATAATCATCAAAACACTAACATTAAACATACAGAACCAAGAATGAATATTAATGACTACAGGAGAAAAGAGGACAGTAACTTATAAAGACAGATCTAGTAGAATTACTCTGATTTCTCTGTGGAAAATCTAAAAGCCAGAAGGAGCTAAGCAGATGTCATGTAGACTCTAAGAGATGCCAACCCAGACTATTATTATATCCACAAAACTTTCAATCACCATAGGTGTAGAAAACAAGACACACTATCATAAAGTCTTATTTAAATTATATCTATTCACAAATGTAGTACTACAGAAGGTACTAGAAGAATAACTCTAACATTATGTGGTTAACTATTCCCACAAAAACAGAGAAAATAAACAATTTCATACTAGCATAAACAAAATAAGGGAAAACACACACACACACACACACACACACACACACACACACACACTACCATGATCACAAATAACAACTACAAAATAGGAGGAATTAACAATTATTGGTAATTGATATCTTTCAATATTGATGGACTAAATTTCCCAATAAAAAACACAAACCACTAGAATGAATGCGAAAACCAGATTCATTGTTCTGCTTCAAACAAAAAATATACCTCAACATCAAAGATAGATATTACCTCAATGTTAAGGTTTTTAAAAAGGTTTTCCAAGCAAGATCTAAGAAACAAGCTGTTGTAGGAATTCCAATGTCTAACAAAATCAATTCATAACAAAATTAATCAAAATGGATAAAGATATATCATACTCATCAAAGGAAAAAAAACAACACCAAGATGATTTTTTAGTTCTTAACATCTATGCCCTAAATACAAGGGCATCCACATTTGTAAAGAAAACACTACTAAAGCTTGAATTACACATAATCGTTTACACATTGATAGTGGGAAACTTCAGTACCCCAATCTCACCAGTAGACAGGCCATTCATACAAGAATTGATATACTTAGAACAGTAACAGCTTTGGAATTCAGTTACTACAGAAGAAAAGAATGCTGACTGAATTTTCTCCTCATCCAGACTGCTAGAATAATGAGCTCAGATAAAGCATTACATAGTAAAGCTCAAGACAAATAGAGCTAGATACTTAGAGACTGATCAGGAGTTTGAAAAAGTCAAATGACCAGAAAATAGAAACTGAAATTTCATTGCCAAATTATTTCTCTGAGACCACAATCACCCTGATACTCAAACCATACAAAAATCCAACAAGGAAAGAGAATTACAGACCAATTTCATTCATGAATATTGATGCAAAAATACTTAATAAAATAGTTGCAAACCAATCATTCAAGACATCAAAAGATCAGCTACCATGATGAAATAGATAGACTTCATCCCAGAGACGCAAGTTTGGTTCAACACATGAAAATCTCTCAAGGCAATTTATCATAAAAGTAAACTGAAAGACAAAAAAACATGATCATCCCATGAGATGCTAAAAATGCCTTTGACAAAATTCATCACTCCTTCATGTTAAAAGTATTGGAGAGATCAAGGATACAAGGGACATATGTAAATATAATAAAGGTAATTTTACAGTAAGCATACAGATATCAACAAATTAAACGGAGGCAAAGTCAAAACAATTCCATGAAAATAAGGGGCAAGACAAGTATGCCCATTCGCATCATAGCTATTCAATATTTTACTTGGAGTTCTAGCTGGAGGTATAAGAGAGCTGGAGGAAATCAAAGAGGATTCAAATTGGAAATGAAGAAGTCAAAGTATTGTTCTTTTCAGATGATATGATATTGTATATAAGTGACTTCAAAAATTCTGACAGGAAACAGTTACAGCTGAAAAACTTCTCTAGCAAAGTGGCTAAATACAGGATTAACTCAAAACCAAACAGAAAATGGGTAGTCCTTCAATATGAAAACACCAAAAGGGGTGGAAAAGAAATCAGGGAGGATACATCCTTTCCAATTTTCAGAAATTATATAAACTATATTGGAGTAACTCGATCAAGCAAATGAAAGATCTGTACGGTAAAAAAAAACAAAAACAAAAACAAAAAAAAACAGTCTATGAAAAAGAAATTTAAAAGGTATCAGAAATTAGAAGGATCTTTCATGCTCATGGATCAGTAGGAATAACATAGAAAAAATTACCATCTTACCAAAAGCAATTTACAGATTCAGTACAACACAATCTTGACAGACTTTGAAAGGACAATATTCAACTTCATATGGAAAAACAAAATAACACAGGAGAGTTAAAACAATCCTAACAATAAAAAAGACAGATAACACCATCCGTGATTTCATGCTATATATTGCAGAGCTATAGTAAATAAAAAATATATGGTATTAACTTAAAAGTCATGCAAATTAATGGGAAAAACAAAATGGATAAACAGATGAAATTTAAACACTTATGGATACCTGAGTTTTGACTAAAAAAAAAAACAAGAAAAATGAGAAATACACAATGGGAAGAAAAACATCTTCAACAAGCAGTGGTACCTTCATGTCTGCCTCTATGAAAATGCAAATCGTTCTTTTTCTTTCACCCTGCACAAAGTTCAAGTCCAAATGAATGAAAGACCTCAACATAAAGCCAGATACACTGAACATGACAGAGTAAAAAGTGGGGAATAGACTTGAATGCATTGGCACAGGAGACAACTTCTTTAACAGAACACCAATAGCACAGGTGCTAGGAACAATAAGCAATATATGGATCCACATGAAACTGAAAAGGTTTTGTAGGGCAAAGAACACCATCAACAGGACAAAGTTGCTCCCTACACAACTGAAAAAGATTTTCACCAAGTTCACATCTGACAGAGGGCTAATCTAAAAAAATATAAAAGCAATCAAGTAACTAGATATCAACAAACCAAATAATCCAATGAAAAATGTGGTACTGATTTAAACAGAGAATTCTCAACAGAGGAACCTCTAATGACTGAGAAACACTCAAAGAAATGTTCAATATTCTTATTCATCAAGTAAATGCAAAACAAAACTACTTTGAGATTCCATCTTATACCTATCATAATTACTAATATCAGTAACACAAGTGACAACTCATTCTGAAGAAGATGTGGAGGAAGGGAAAGACTCCTTCATTGCTGCTGAGACTGCAAACTTGTACAACCACTATGGAAATCAATATTGTAGTTCCTCATAAAATTGGGGATCAATCTACCTCAAGACCCAGCTATACTACTATTGGGAATATACCTATAAGATACTCTTCCTGACCACACTGACACTTGCTCAACTATGTTCATAACCGCTTCATTCATAATAGCCATTTTGTGGAAACAACCTAGATATCACTCAATAGAAGAATAGATGAAGAAAATGTGGCATGTATACACAATGAATCGCTACTCCGCTGTTAAAATAAGTGACATCAAGAAATTTTCAGGCAAAAGAATGGAGCTTGAAAAAAAATCATTTTGAATCACATAGCCCAGACCTAGAAAGAAAAACATGATATGTACTTACTTATAAGTGAGTTCAGTTGATATCTCTGAAAGGCTTGCGTCTTTTTTGCTGTTTTATTTTTGTTTGTTTGTTTTTGAAGTAAAATAGAGTAGGACTGGATTTAGGGGAGAGAGAAGGCTGGTGAGTGTTGTGGTCAAGATATAAAATTAGTGAAAAATTTATTTTTAAAATTATGTTTCTCTATTCATCCTTGTGTTTAAATCTTTGCATTAACTTCTGGGCAATAGTAATTAAACCATTAATCCACTTCTTTGTATACTAATATCACAAGGGAGATGTTAATCATCAATAAACCTAAGAAGAAATTCTATATGCATCTAAACTCAGTCTTCTCTTTCTATGTTTTTGAATTTGAAAAAAATCATAGCGTTGCCTCAGGATACACCTGGAGCATTTTAAATTCTAGATGCATGTTTCAGCTCCTTCCTGGCTTGCAGAGAAGACTGCAGGGAGAGCTAGTCTGCACACTTCTGCCCACATGAAGGAGAGGGAGAAAGGGCTCTATTGCTTAGATAAGACTGTTTACTCTTAGCTACAGAAAATTACAACAACACATTGCAGATTTAATTCATGGGTTTTTTTCTTTTAATTTTTGAGTTTGGAGACCCAAGAAGCATGGCTCTCTCAACTCGCAGCAAAGAGTAACTTATGAAGTCCAATTATAGCACAATCAAGTAACCTCATGAGAAGCCCTCTGGAGACCCTGATCCACCAGGCAAGACCCTGTGGATGGTTTTCTGCATAACTCTGGTCATGACCCTGAGAATATATGTACTAACTATTCTCCTTGTTTTCCCTATTCTAGCCATACTGCTGGCCTGAATGGGTCACAGTAGGTCATAAAGTTTAATATTACATATTTGCATAACGATTCTGGAAAGAATAATTTTAACCATAAAAGCTTTAAAAAAATGCTATTAAATAGATGGTATCAAGAATTAATGGGAACATTTAAGAAACAGGAAATAAAATAGAATCTCAGAAACACACTGTACCCTCACATCTAATATGTGTGCCAATATCCCAATAAGTTAAGGGAGTTAGACATAAGAACAAGGGACTAGCAATGCTAACTATTAAGAGTCGCTTTCCAAGTTATGTTGTCTACAGGATACATGGAAAAACCTGGTATGCCCCCAGATGGGATAGAGAATTACAAAACACAGAATGGATTGGTACAACTGTGACTGGTTAGTTGATCATGAGAACCTAGTCTCTACCAACTGCATGGTAAAAATGTAAAATTTAACCACAATAGACGAATCTGTATCTCACACTGCATGATGCTATAACCAAATGCACTGCCAACTGGGCACATTGTTCTACCTATAGACGTGACTAATTAGAAAAGTTCCTTTGTAGTTTGCAAAACTGCTCATGCTTTATATGGTAAAGATATGAGTCAAAAGTGTATTGACTACCCGTGGGGGAAGTTAGAAAGCAGGAGGGGAAGAGACAGGGGAAAGTAGGGAATTAGTGTAACAATTTTTTTTAGAAACTTAAGAAACAAAAACAGTAAAACTACTCAAGCAAGCCATAGAAACTGCATAAGTAAAGGCACTTCAGGATATTCAGGGCCTCTTGCTGGAACAATGACTGGTGGTTACAATTTTTGTTTGGTGTTGACTCTATACTTCCATCCTTGGTCAACAAACCCATCTGAAGTAAGATCTACAGCAGTGAATCACTTCCTTAGTGAACACTATAAATGCTGGCATGCTCAATATATGCAGAAAGTACTTAGCAGAAAAATCTGAAAATTGATATTTGTTGTTGATCAAACGAAGGAGAGAAGTTAGGAAGAACGTATTGCTGTTAGCAGAAGCAGAAAGGCTTTACTCTCTTAACCAGCGGAAATTCTGACCTGAAGTGATTGCTGAAGAAACTCATTAAAAAAGGCCAGAGTAGAAATACTTTCCTCTCATCCAAAAAGAAATGATTTTTACCTGCTAATGAGAAATGGCAGGGATGAAATTCTGGAACATTTTTATGGTAGAAGGCATTGGGAGTGATTTCTTACTGTTCCTGCTAAAAACTTCAGTTTCTTCTCACAAACATAGGATGGTGATTATCACAGTACAGGCTGTAGAAGCAGGGAAAATGAGTTTCCCATCTCCTATTCAAACAAGATTCTTCTCAAATTCTTCTCAAAATATACTCTTTGCAATTATCTCTGGAGAAAGCACAGAGAGTTTCTATTTTTCCATTCCATGTGCACTGTGGCCCACAGGCAGCCTTCTAATAAAATATTATGAACCAGTAGAAAGAACACAAAGAGAACTCTCCTTTATCCACATCCATCCTTCTTGCCCAAACTACTAACTACTTTTTAGGAAGATACTATAGAGATGTGATTATTTGAGAAACCGACTGGTAGATATGTGATTACTATACTCCTCAATGGGAACACAAGAGTTGTCCATAATTTATTTGGCATACATTGACATACCTGACTGTTAGACATCATCAAAAGAAGATATAACCAATTTACTTCTTTATAACATAAACTGACCTGATCTTCTAGGAAAGAGAAACAACAGCAGGCCAGGAACTTTTGATTCACTTCCCTTTTGTTCTTTCTATTGATGAAACTCTCAAATACCTGACGTTCTCTTGGTGAATCAAGCCAAGCACTGAAGAAAGGTTGGTGAAAAATGTATTCAAGCTTCTCATCTCTGAAGAAAATTCTGGAGTTATGATTCCCTTCTAAAGTTCTAGGCTCTGTCCTTAGAGTAGGGTTAGTACATGAGTGCATGCACACTTTCCCAATACATTCTGATATAGCATATTTTTATACCTGTGCAAGGTTTGGAAGTCTTCACCTGGATTATTGTTTGTAGAAGAATAGTCTGTGTTAAATTTTTACCTCAGAAATAGACTCAAGTGCTTCCTAATCTAATTTCACGCAGCTATAGCCACCGCTCACCTTTAAGCAAATACATCAAGATTACATAAGATAATGAACAAAAAGCATCTTCAACACATGCTTCTGAAAAATTTATATACCTTTATGCAAAGTAGTTGCACATTTATATCATATCATATAAGAAACATAAATAAACACATGAAATATAGTCCAAGAATCTGGATAAGAGTATTAAAAGAGTAAATTTTTTGGAAGAAAACATCAAGGTAAATGTCCACTATTTGGGATTCTATAGTAGAATTCTTACATTATTTATCAACAGTACAAGCAGTGTAAAATAAGGAGAATTAACAAAAATGAGGACAGTATGTGAATGCCATAATACTTTCTTGTAACCAAGTCAAACAATATAATTTATATGTCAAAAATGTTTGAAAGGAGATATCCTTTAGGGCCGAAAAAAGTTGTTCCAAAATCCTGTAAATTATTACACAAAAAACTCCAATGCCACTGATAGAACATCTCAAGACTATTGAGCTTGTGATCAGGCAGGCCCCTGAAGACCCCTCAAAACAATACAAGTTCTTGCCATTTCTCTGGGTTGCCCAGGAAAACATGAGGGTAAAATTCTACCTCCTAAGTCACCACAAACCTTGGTTGCAATATACAGAGGACACAAACTGGAACTAGTACAGAAGTGTCCTTCCTCTTGTGTAGCTTTTATAGTCCTGAAAGGTGCTACACAGATTGCTGGAGAGAAGAGGCATCAATGATCTTACCAGGTTGTTAACCCTGTGAACTAAAAGCCATGTAATATGTACCTACCTGTTCAATAGTGGTACTCTTGTTATAGGTATAGCCAACTGCCCTCTGATTTAGTTAGAATCTTAGTGAACAGGAGAGATGACAAATTTATTACTGTATATCTAAAGGGAAAAAATGAGAAACATAATAGAGGAGATCAAAGGTACTATGTAATAATCTATTACTATTATTTAACTCAATTGGCTTACGTCAAACTAAATTCTAAGTATATATATTTGTACTTACAGACAAATACTACTATTTAATTAGAAACGCTTAACTTTTTCATGCATGCAGAGAGTCAGTGTTGATATGCTTAGCCATAAACAAAATATTCATATGACCATCTCAAAGTCTCAAGGAACATTGCCAGTAAAGGCTCAGATAAGAATGTAAAGCCATGTTCTCCCTCCTTCTGCTCATCATTTGGACCTTGGGGGCTCAGTCCATTGCTCCAATATTCGTCTCCGTCTCTATCTCCATCCATCGTCGGATGAAGGTTCCCTCTGGTTCGGCCTTCCTTGCTCACGTTCTCCCTCCCTCTGCTTCTCATTTGGACCTAGGGAGTTAAGTCCAGTGTTCCAATATGTGTCTCTGTCTCTATCTCCATCCTTCGCCAGATGAAGGTTCTGTGGTGACATGCAAAATATTCATCAGTATAGTTATGGGACAAGGCCAGTTCAGGCACCCTCTCCTCTGCTGCCCAGGGAACAATCTGGGGACCTCTCCTTGGGCCTGGGAACCCCTCCAGAATCAAGTCTCTTGCAAACCCTAAAATGGCTTCCTTAGTTGAGATACAAACTTCCCTGCTCCCATAACCATCCTTCCTCCCTCAGGACCGCGAAGGGTGCGTTCATCCACTGATACAAGGGGACTGATCGAATGAGAGCTCACCAAGGCCAGCTGTACTGGGACTGAACGAACATGTGATCAAACCGGAGTCTCTGAATGCGGCTGACATGGGGGTTGACTGAGAAACCATTGACAATGACACTGGGTCTTGTTTCGTCTGCATGTACTGGCTTTTTGGGATCCTGGTCTCTTTGGATGCTCACCTTCCTGGACCTGGAGGGAGGGGGGAGGAACTTGGACTTCCCACAGGGCAGGAAACCCTGACTGCTCTTGGGACTGGTGAGGGAGGAGGAGAGGGAGTGGGGGGAGCGGGAGGGTATTGGGAGGAGGGGAAGAAGTGGAAATTCTTTAAACAAATAAGAAAAAAAATAAAAAATAAAAATAAAATAAAATCAGAAAAAAAGAATGTGAAAGCCAGAATACAGGAATATGGCCTACAAAATGCCTCCTACTTGACAAGAAACAGTAAGAGAGAGGCATAAGGATTAATTACAGTGTATCATGTGTATTTATGATATTGTCAAAACACAAAACATAAAGAATAAAGAAAGAATATTATATTAAGAGCTGCAAGGGAAAAAATCAAGTAACACATAAAGGGAAACCTATGAGTAGTAATTTTTTATAAATAAAAATCAACAAGATCATTGAAAAATGTTCAAAGTCACCAATAACTAAAGATAAAACTGTATTGGCATTTCTGTTAACAGAGATGGCTAGAACAAAATAAATAAAAATAGATATGTTGACAAGATTGCAAACTTAGGAACACCTCATATGGTGATGGGAAGACTTAATATTTTGATTCTTCGAAAAGCTAGCTATAAAATTAAAATCACCCAGTAATTACAATCTTATACCATAGTAATATAACAAAAATAAACACATCTTCAAATCTTCAGTATTTTAAATAACCCAAAGATGGAAATAATTTTATTCCTTTCTGTGCATGTATAAATAAACAAGTTGGATGCACTGGGGCTGAGATGGCATACTAATTAAGACACTTGGCTGAGCAAGCTTGAGAACCTGAACTAAAATCCTCAAAACACATAAAACAAAACTCAGAAGCAGTCATAAAAGCCCTGAATATCCAAGGGCTAGAGCAGACATGAGAATCTTTTTCGTGCCAAAACTAAGTCTATATTCAGGGAGAGTCTTGTCTAAGACAGAAAGTGACACTGAAAGGTATCTAACATTCACTTCAGCTCTCCACATGCAAGCAGGGGTACACACATCTGCATAAATTCGTACACATGCAACACCCACAGAAAGAGAATAAAGCCATGGTGATATAAACACAAACATACAAGTATTTTTGAGAAATAAAAAAGTGTCCAATGATTCTACATGATAAAATATGATTGACATGCAAAAAATAATTAAGAAGAAATCAAAGACTGACAGTATAAGTTTTATCAAATTACACGTAAAAGATATCCACAATAAATGCACCATTGAGAAGATGAGTGCATTGATGGTACCAAGATTTCTAACCACAGAGGTGACCCTCCCCAAGGAAAAGCACACCAAACAGTTGTTCAATGCCAATGAAAAATATATGTACCCGTAACATTATATGGACTCATGAGGTTCTATTTATGAATGTATGTGTATATTTAAATATAAATCTCTCTCTGTCTATATATATATATATATATATATATATATATGTGTGTGTGTGTGTGTGTGTGTGTGTGTGTGTGTGTATTCAATAACAATTGATGAGAAAAGATCATGAATTTGAAAGAGAATGTGGGGAAATATATGGGAGAGTTTGGAGGGGGAATGAGAAGAGAGAAATATACCTTAATGAAAATATCAAATATAAGTTAAAAATAAAAACTATATAAGAAAGAGTTTGTGTAACTGACTTATAGCCAAGGAAATAATTTCGGGATAATTCTAAAAACATAAAATTTTGGAAAATAGGTAGATGTGGTAGCAGTTTTATGTTCTCTTTAACTCTCCAATTCTCTAACATCTATCTATCTATCTATCTATCTATCTATCTATCTATCTATCTATCTATTTTTGTTTACCTGAGTCTGAGGCAGAATCTTATTGTGCTGTCCTGATGCTACCAATGTATTCTAGGCTGACCTTGAATATGCAGTCAGCCTCTTACTGAGGCTTTTCTAATACTTCTATTAAAGTATAATCCACCACAGCTTGTCTAGAATTGTTCAATTTAAAGCAATTCCATTTATGCCTGTAAATTCCACTTCAAAAATGTTTCGGTGGACAGATGACTTAAATGAGTAGATCTCAGAAAATAAAATAGACCTCTGCAAATAAAATATACTAACCGTGAATGTACTGTCGTTATCCATTAGAAGAAAGTAAATCTAAATCATAAAAGTGCCACTTCATACACATTAGAATGGTTATAACAAAAAGTGTTGCCAATATCAACCAGAGTGTGGTAAATATGGTTTGTTCATTCACCATTGGCAATAATGAAGAATTTTATATTCTATTGGGATTCTTATTTATCACAAATTCCCCTACTTTTATATGTTTCTACCTACCAAATTGAAATTATTAAATTAAAAAAAAATGTTGTTCAGTACATTAAATATACAGCCATTGAAAGTATCATAGAGCCTCAATGCCACACCGGAAGGTAGTTGATTAGTACATCATAGTGAAGGACTACAAGGTTGAGGGAGAGAATCTGTGCAGACTGTGCAAAACCATTTCTAAATTTTGCACGCAAATGGATGGAAATAGAAAACACTATCCTGAGTGAGGTAACCCAGACCCAAAAAGATGAATATGGTATGTACTCACTCATAAGTTGATTCTAGCCATAATTAAAGAACATTGAGCCTATAATTCATGATCCTAGAGAAGCTAAATAAGAGGGTGAACTGAAAGAAAAACATATAGTTATCCTCCTGGATGTTGAAAGTAGATAATATTGCCAGGCAAAAATTGGGAGATTGGGGGTGGGGTGGGGTGGGAGTAAGGGTAGAGGGAGAGAGAAATAAGAAGGGGAGGATGGGAAGAGCTTGGGGGAATGGGATGGTTGGGATGGAGGAAGGGTGGATATGGGAACAGGGAAGTATATATCTTTTTTTATATGAAAACATATTTATTGACTGAATAATAAAACTTAGGTGAAAGGGTTTCTCGAATTAGACTTCCCCCTTGAAATATAAGTTTCCAATAAGCAAAAAGAAGCAGTACTTCCAGATCCCCAAAAGAAAAAGTACACTGGAAGCCTAAATCATAGACAGGGAGGGGTGTATTCCAGCAGTCTGTTTCTTTGATGGTACAGCAAAACAAGCAGCAGATCCACATCATGTGTGGGCAACAGCCCCAAAGCTTTGCTGTCTCAAATGCTACATCCTCAATTTACACAATCCCACAGGGGAACCTTGAACATTTTGCTGCTGGCAATTTGCATGTAAGCTCTCAATAACACTCTTACAACAAAACAAAATAACTCAGAGCGTGGTAAATAAATAAGAGCCAGAGGAGACTCAAGAAACTTCCTCGGCTGGCAAATGTGCCACAGACCTGGAAGCTCATCTGAAAAGCGAGCACCTCAGCCTTCAGAGACCAAAGAGAAGGCTGAAGAAGAAGCACTGTAGCTATCCACCAGTTCCTCCCTCCACCTCGATGTGTCCACACAATAGTCAGGATGAAGAAGGTTAATCAGTCCTCTCCCACAAAATGCAACCTTTAGATGGGGCTGAAAGAAATGATTCTGTAGAGCTATGAAATCCCTTAAGGAAATTACCCCAGGGATTACTTTAAAACTTTTTTTTAAACCGGTGAAAAATCTTCAGTAATAACATAAATAATACACAAAACTAAAGCAAAATCAGAGTGACTCAACCTCTTAAAATTTTCTTTCTTTTGAAAGGACAACTTCAGACGCATGCTGAAAGTGCAAATCTGGGTAAAGTAAAAGTTATAATGGAAAATTTAGCCTGTCCTCTGTACCCCACCCTCCAGATAGTCGCTTTTCAGTCGACCTAGCCGGGTCCCATGGCTCCTGATGGTGAGTGCCAGCAGCTCGTATTTGTCGCTGAGCCCCACTGAGATGTCCAGTGTCTCCTTCAGCAGGGACCTGGTGTGGACCAGCATCCCCAGAAAGTCCTCGTTGAGTCTGCTCTCCTGCCGGCTATCCTGCTCCTGGTCCTGCTTGAACTTGCTTTTAAGGGAGCTATTTTAGGGTTGGTAAGAGACTTGACTCTAGAGGGTTTCCCAGGTGTCCAAGGAGATGTCCCCAGATTGTTCCTTGGGCTGCTGAGGAGAGGGCGCCTTAACGGGCCCTATCCTATAGCCACACTGATGGATATCTCGCGTATCAACATAGAAACTTCTCCTGGTGATGAAGAAGATAGAGACAGAGACCCACATTGGAGCACTGGACTGAGCTCCCAAAGTCCAAATGAGGAGCAGAAGGAGGGAGAACATGAACAAGGAAGTCAGGACTCGAGGGGTGCACCCACCCACTGAGACAGCGGGGATAATCTAATGGGAGCTCACCAAGGCCAGATGGACTGGGACTGATGGAGTATGTGATCTAACTGGACTCTCTGAACGTGGTTGACAATGAGGGCTGGCTGAGAAGCCAAGGACAATGGCACTGGGTTTTGATTCTACTACATGGACTGGCTTTGTGGGAGCCTAGTCTGTTTGGAAGCTCACCTTCCTAGACCTGGAAGAAGTGGGGAGGACCTTGGACTTCCCACAGGGCAGGGATCCCTGACTACTCTTTGAACTTAAATTTGTTGAATTGCACACCTTAAGAGGATAAATAATGTGGCTCGTGGGTACTATTGAAATTTCTCATAACATGATAGATTGAGACTATTTTTCCTCTCTAATATCCTGATCACAGTGTTCTCATATTTTAGCTGAAATACACATTCTTAAAAAAAAAATCACAAGCTACATAAATCCTGATCATGATCCCATGAGCTGTTATGTGGTGTGTGGTGAGGTTTCACCATCCTCACTGTCACACAGTTATATAAACAACTCCATGCTCATGTCATCTACACTGCTTTATATTTAGATGATGCAGAGGTCTGAACGAAAGTCGACCCCAAAGAGAGTGGCACTATTGGGAGGTATGGTATTTTCAGAGAAGGTGTGGCCTTTTTGGAGGAAGTATGTCACTGAGGGGATTTGGGCTTTATGTAGACCTCTCAGCTCTTTCTCCAGCACCATGACTGCCTGCAAGCACCATGTCCTACTATGATGATAATGGACTAAACCTGTGAAACTGTAAGACACTCAATTGAATGTTTCTTTTCTAAAAGTTCCCATGGTCATGGTGTCTCTTCACAGCAATGGAAACCGTAAGGCAGATGGTGATGTAATTGACCATATGTCCTGAGTCATCGTTGTCATCATCATCATCATCATCATCATCATCATCATCATCATCATCACAGCAATGAAAGCCATTAACATCCCTTATTATATCAGTGACACAAAGAAAAATACGTGCTTTCTCCCAAAGACATCCACATACTTCATACTCAAACCTTCATCCTTCCCTTTCCCCCTCAGCTGATAGCACTGCACTGTGAACTGTCCATCCCTCTCCTCAGGCTCTGGATCTGTTTTCTTTCTACTCAGTTACAACAGTAGTCTGATGTACTCAGTTCTGAATGCAGAATAAACACATGTGTGCCTAAACTATTAGGAAAGTCACATAACACTCTTGTCAAATCTTAGATAAACTCTTACCAGCTCCATGAGCTCAGGGGACACACATCAATCTCTTATGCTCTGTATCAATTTCCATCTCACTGTGCCCAACTCAATAGACAGCTTGATCCCTAGCACACAGATATGGGCTTCTTCATTCCTGGTTGTTCATTCCATGTATGCAGAGGCTGACTTGGGCCTGTTTTTCCTATAAACTGTAATAAAAGAAATGCCCCCACAACACGGCACACAGGAGCTTCATCAGGATGATGACTCAATAAAGTCTCCTCTTTCATCCTGAGGGCACCTGAGGGCACGGCGCCAGAGAGAAACTTGTAGGGCACAGGCAGCTGGGTGACCTAGACAGCTGTGCTGAGCCGTTTAATTATCAAAGCTGCAGGGACTAACGAACAGGAAGAGGATCAATTTAGCTGTGGAAGCGCTGCCAGCGAGAAGGTGGAATGCTGAAGTGAGTCAATGTTTTAATCTGACAAAAGATTTCTATCAGATTAAATTTCCATCTTCTAAATTTAGAACAAGGAACAGCAGGCTGCCTCTCTGAGTGAGCCTTTAAACAGTATGAGGAGAGAGAAATTGGCCCCATGCTCTCACCAGCACTCAGTAGGTGTGAAATAGTAAGCTATTTGGGTTTAAATTTACATGTTCTGATTGACTATTTTGAGTGCCTTTTATGTGCTTGTTTATCATTCTTACGTCCTTTTAGTGAGGATCATTTCAAGTATATTTGATTATCTTTATTGGATTTTCTTGTTCTTTTAAATTCTAACATATTCCTATATCATACAGTTGTGCCCATGAGCAACTTGGTCTGAATTTTCACATTAATATATGGAAATGTGTAGTTTCCCTTTTTCTCCTCTAACGCTTTAAAAAAGTATTTCTCTTCCCTCTATTTATGATTTGGTGTGTGTATCTGTGTGTACTTCTGCACATGTGTGCAGAAGCCTAAAGAAGCCAAACAGGGTAAAGACATTTGGGGGCTAAAGTTACAGCCAGTTATAAGCCACCAACCCTGGGTACTGGGAATGAAGCTGTGTTACTCTGTAAGAAGAGCGATCCATTGCACCAGCCCCTTCTTTTCACTCATTTTAACACCATGATACACACAACACAATTTATTATCTTATTTACATAAATTCATAACTTAGTCTTATTAAGTACACTTACATTCTTATACAGATATCCCCCAAAACAGTTTCATCTTGTCAAACAAAAAACTCTTACTTGCTAAACTCTGTTGGTCATTGTCCACCGTTACTGGTGGCTGCCCATGTCTATTGCTATGAACTGTCTATAGCTCACACCTTAGAAGTGGGGTCATATAGGGTTCTGTCTTTCAACATGAACATAATATCCTTAAAGTTTATCTCTATCATGCCATTGAGCTAGCTTCCTTGGTGGGATAATGACTCTTCGATTGCATTTGTCATGCTGTATGTATCCATTCAATCATCAAAAGATGCCTAATGTGCATGGTTTTAGCACAGTTTGAGTTGATTTATCATACAGATATGGAAGAATCAAATTCTGCTTTTGTGCATGGGATTAACCGGTTCTTAAGCCTTACTTACTTAAAAAAAAATCTGTTATCATCGTGTGGTCTGTGCACATATGACAACAGTTAATTGTGAATTTTTGATAATAGTTAACATCTAATTGTGGATAAAAAACTCTGCTTTATTCATAGTAGTCCCTAGCCTATCTTGTTCTCTTTGGTTATATATCACTGTATTATGGAAATTTTATTTCAATTATTTTGTAATATATTAAGAATCTAGCAGTGAGATTTTATTCTTTGGATCAAGATTACTTTGACCTGAATACCTTATGCTGCTTTAACAAAAAACATAATCAGCTATCACACCCTAGCCTGAAACCCTGGCAGCAATGAATGCCTACATTTCCTAAATGTAGTGAACCTGTTAGGTGGAGCAAAAGTACAAATTTTCTTCTTTACAATGTCTAATTTTTTACTCACAAATGTGATAACTTTTACTGTGCTCATGACCTTTTATGCGAAACTTTAGAGACTTGATTCTTGCCCCAAAATGTCAATTGATATGTTTTATAAAAAGAAGTAATATCTAAATATGATCAACCAAAACTTTTGGAAGGTTGGACTGATGTCCTGCAAAGGGAAATCTGTGTGAAGTTCAATGTTTTACTGTTGATTTCCCATTTCTTAGGATGAACACGTATTTTGTACCTTAGTGGGGAACCAGTGAACCTCAGGTCCATCTGACTTTCAGCCTTTCACGTAACCCACATGAGCTTCCATCATGTTTACAGAACTCAGGCCTGAGCCAAAAGCTGGGGAAATTTTCCTGCATGTAGTTTTTGGGTTATGTCTTGTGCCTCTTTTTTCCCCTATAATTTCATATTTCCCTATCCCAGTTTTCAGTCTACAACCTCCCTCTTCATTTTACTTTCAACACTCAAGTTGGTGCATGGTGCTCCTTTGTTTGGTTTCTCCCATTGTTTTTAAGGGATCACAGATATATCCTTGAAGCATAAGTGTGTGAACGTGAGTGCCAGTAAAAGAACTTGTTTTCTTTCAGAAAATGGCCTAACTTTTGTTTCAGTCTTTATTACTTTTCTACTGCTCAAAATGGCTTTAAAAATATTTTTATAGAATTCATAATTCCTCTGTAGGGGCAATTATTTTTTAAACTGTATCCTGCCATTTTCAGAATGGAAGCTGTAAGAGATAAATATAAATTTTAATGTATATAGCCAATGCATTATTATCATTTAAAGTTCAAGGACTGTATAAAGAAAGAACATAAGGTTATTATAGCTCCAAATTCTGAACACATTTTGAAATATGTGTGTACTGTAATAAAATTTGGAATGCTGAGAAGACCGAATATAAACCTCTAGATGACTGAGTGTAGCCCTAGAAGTATGAGAAAACTGTCAGAGATCATATAGTAAAAGAAATGCAGAGACTAATTTATAAATTTTCAAATACAACTTTAGGGTACATTTTATTAGTCTCATATGTCAATGTATGCAACATGTGCTGTATTACTATACATTGTATAAGAATTCTTCAGTAAGTGAATATGCCATTGGGCTTTTATGATACCATGAAATGTCTTTCCTTAGAGCTAACTGAGAATGTCTCAACTTGGGATGACAATGGTCCTTTTCCTTGATGGTCTTCACTGAAAAACATAAGACATGCAAAAACCTCTCTTGTTGTTGTCATAATTTGCAGATAAAATCTCTGAAGCCACACACTGGAGCAATGATCCTCTGGCAGGAAGATTAGGAAAGCTGCGTCCACACTTGTTTCATAGGATTTTGACACAGGTGGTTATGCATCTGCATGATCGAACATTTGTGGGCACAGTGGGCTTAGCACAGTAACCTGGAGATGAGGGAAATACCACTGCCATTCTGGATAAAGTCACAAGAAAGAAAACAATGCCATAAAGCGTCAGAGGTATGGCTTTTCCCCAGTGGCAGCTAGGATCAAGATGAGCCTGTGAAATGTGTGCTAAGTACCAAGGATGAAAACATGAACAAAATAGACCCTGGGGAAGAAAGTAAACAGATTACATTGACTTCCACTTTTTCCACCACTGTTCCTATTCCTGCCTATCGCTCCATTGGGAGAAACAGATTGATTTCAGACTCTCAGAGATTTTATGAAAGGGCACTTATTCAGGTCAGCTTGGCCAAAATTGCAAGGCACACAATGCACTGCTAACTAGAACACAATACTTTAATCAGATACAGTTATGAGTGTTACTGTTTTGTAGATTCTATAAATAGTACTGAATAGATTCATTATGTTGGAATTCTTATTTATCACAAATGCCCTAATTTGAGATATTTCTACCTACTTGACTTGAAATTATTAAATTAAGAACAATAGTTGTTCTCTACATTAAACGTACAGCCAGTGAAAATATCATAGAACCTCAAGATGACACCTCAAGGTAGTTGGTTAGTACATCCTAGTGAATGACTACAAGGTTGAGGGAGAGAAGCTGTGTAGACTGTGCCTATTTCCTATACTGTTCAAGAAAGACCTCAGTTGAGTTAGGACATGGAGAAATTGACTGGTTCTGTGAGCCAGCCACAGCAGAGGCTCTGAAGCAGGAATAGCAAATGAACCAACACTCTATGGAAAAGTTCGATAAAATACCATAATGTTCTCCAGGGAGTGACCATATATCAACTGTTTGAGTAATTAGGACTTGTAACTTACCAGCAACCCCTATTATTGGAAAGATCTAAAAGCCAATAGAAAAGGGGGAATCTTTAAGAAGACAGGTTATATTTTGGGGGGCTAGTACACCTCTCCTGAGGCCTTTCTGTGGAACGTATTTCACTGAATAACAATGACTGTTCCATTTCAGCTGCCAATCAGTTGAATATGTATTCCATCTTCCCCGTCCAATATTATTTCCTAAATCACTGAACTATGGTGGGAGAAGAGAGCTATTAAAATATATGATTAGGTCTTAGACTTTCAAGAAGTTTGGGAAGTCATTTAAAAGTTTCTTCAAAATTATTCATTGACCTCTTTAAAATATTGATCTGCTCTAGAGTTTCCTTTGCCAAATACATATCCGTTTCAACAGCAACTCAATTTCATATACATTTTCTGTGATAACCCAGAAATTCTATGGACCAAAGCCCATTCCTTCACCTTCACTTTCTATGCCTCCTTTCTTTCCTGTCTTTTCTTCTTTCCTTCATTTCTTATTTCCTTCCTTTTGATGCATAACAATTTACCCACTTCATTTATGTATGTTGGAAAAAATGACCATTATGAAAATGAATTAAATTATATTCTATTATTTCATAGCATCCACGATGTAAAAATATGTAAAGGGTATTGTTAGTAAATAATGACAGCATTGGGGAAGATAGTCAGATATCTCAGATAGTAATGTGCTTGATACATAAGCAAGAAGATCCGCAGTACTTAAGTAAGGCACATGTGCATCTGTAATTCCAATGCTGGGGAAGAAAAGACTGGAGGATCCCTCAGATTGCTGACCAATAAGTTTAGAGGGATAAACAATCTCACAAAATGATGAGAAACCCTGTCTCAAAAATAATATAGAGAATAATTGAAGAAGAAACCTGTTACTGAGCTCTGACCTCCACATGGCTTGTCAGAGTTGGGCAAAAACATCCATGAGCTTGTACTTACTCATACATGACATATATATTCAATCGTCTACCACATGTTTCTCACACATGGTAGATATTCATAACATTATAATAGATACAGACTAAGATTGACATATGGAAAAACAAATTTTTCAAAACATTGGGAGAAAGGAGAATATAAGGATTTCCACATTTTTGTCACAATAACCCTTTCTAAAGACCATATTTTCCTATTGCTATTTGCTATTTTGGATTTGATTATTTTTATATTTGCACCCTCATAAAAGAATATTTTTCTATTAGAAAACTGAATAACTGAGAGATTAGTTTCCTCATGATAAAATGAATATAAATGACATAACCAGAGTATCACCCTTTATCTCTTTTATATGTCACTAAATTGGCAACCAATAAAAGGTTCAGACTAGAGCCAAGAAAATGGTACATCCGAAAGATACAGTATAGAAGAATCTAGACAAGGAAGAGCATTCTTGGTGAATGGAACAGCAGTAGCATAAGCACGATTAAAATTGGAACTTATATATATGGTTCAATGACTAAAGAAATTTATACAATTTACAAATGTCAAATCTTGATAAATTGTAATAGGTAGTGAAAGTGACAATTTGAGTATTATTGAGCTACTGACTTCATATGACACTAGAAAAATTATAAGTAGATTTTGCCAGTAGGATCAAGTGGTATGCAGTTTTTTATTTACAAATTCTAATCAGTGTGTTCTCTAAGAATTCCAGAGTGTTATACAAAGAGTTTCTGTGTTTCTGAACATTTCATACACTCTTGTCTAAGACATTATGTCCTGTAAGGCTCCAAGCAAAATTCAAAGAAAGACATTTACTTGTCAAAGCCTGAATGATCTCCATAAGGGAAAGAAAGTCAATAGAGAACATGAACACAGACTTTCAGAATAATCTCTCATTGTATGTGTCTATCACGTCAACGTTAGGAGTCCATTCAGAATACAGTACACAGTGCAAGACCATAGACAGCACCTGCAAGCATCCTTTCTGCAAAGTGCTTGCATCATCTGAGGTGGCCAGCTGCTGCAATCACAGTTCCATTTAGCATTGTTTAAAAGCTAAAGCACAGACATAGAAAAACACAATAACATTTAAAGACAATAGTGATCCTGAACTGTCAAACAAGAATGAATCTAGAAATGGATCGCTCAAGCATGAGCAGTTGTACTTCCATGCCCTAGTGCTCAACCCACAGGCAACTTAAACTTAAACAACAGCAAAAGCAATAATAATAAAAGAAAGGGATTTGAGAGAGGAATAGAGCAGTTGGGGAAGAAAATAATCCATGTAAATCAAAGTTCAGTGTATTCAGATGAGAAATTCTCAAAAATATTTAAGGAGGTGTTAAATATCTGAGGCTTTTTACCTAGAGGAACTCTTTCTATTGTGCACTTCTACAATATCCCCATTCTTTCCATAGATAGCAGGTAGAGATGTGTTTTGGAAAAATATCTTTCTTATGAGGGTAGATCATAATTTACTCATCTTTAATCCTGACTGTCTATTAAACTTTATCTGAGGCAGAAGTTCCACACAAGACTCTCTGATGTATTATTGCATTGAAGGACTATTAAGGAAGCATGCATTTTGGCCATCTGTTCCCTGGTACTATTCCTTCATCTACCAGATCTACATTTAACCACTCAGCTAACTTTGTAGCTAAATATAGCAAATCTGGTGTGCAAATACATTAATTAAGCATGTGTATACCAAGATTTATTTTAGAACTAAACTGTCATACACATAAGACTCCATGCCAGAATACAGAATAATCAAAAACTATGTGGGTAGAGATAACAAATTCAAGAGCATATCAAGCCTAGAGAAGGTCATGGGAACATTTCAGGCCTTTGGACCCAGAAACTTCCAGGTCATCATTCTCTCATAAACCAACTCAGACAGGACCTAGATATCTGTCCATCTGAGCAAAGTCAGTCCCCAGAGTTGTGAGAAGTAAACAGCTATGTTTAGGAATGACTTATATAATAACAAGTATTGTTAAAACTACTTTGACCGGCTATTGAATATAAAAACATATAATATCATCTTTAAATCATCTATGCAGAGAATATGATGTTTGAAATCTGTTTACTTATGAGGACTGAGCATCTCAAAGAAAGTAATTTCCCCCCGGTTTTTACATATTTTTTTTGTAGTGCTGCAGATCAAAACTACGTTTTGTAAATTCTTGGCAAGCATTGTTCCAACTGGCTTACATCTGCAGTCCGTTCATGGGACAGCACCTGTCCTGAAGTAGGATATGATGTTTTCTAGCTCCATCCAGTTGCCCGCAAAATTCAAGATGTTGTTATTTTTTCTGCTGTGTAATACTCCATTGTGTAAATGTACCATATTTTCTTTACCCATTCTTCAGTCAAGGGGCATTTAGGTTATTTTCAGGTTCTGACTATGACAAACAATGCTGATATGAATATAGTTGAGCACATATCCTTGTGGCATGATTGAGCATCCTTTGGATATATACCCAAAAGTGGTGCTACTTGGTCTTGAGGTAGGTTGTTTCCTAATTTTCTGAGATATCTCCACACTGACATCCAAAGGGGCTACACCAGCTTGCATTCCCACAAGCAATGCAGGAGTGTTTCTTTACCCCACAACCTCTCCAGAATAAGTTCTCATCAGTGTTTTTGATCTTGGCCATTCTTAAAGGTGTAAGATGGAATCTAAGAGTTGTTTTGATTTGCATTACTCCAATGACTAAGGATGTTGAGCATCTCCTTAAGTGTCGTTCAGACATTTTAAATTCCTCCATTGAGAGTTCTTTGTTTATGTCTGTACTCCATTTTTTATTGAATTATTTGTTCTTTTGATGACCAATTTTTTTGAGTTCTTTGTATATTTTGGAGGTCAGACCTCTGTCTGATAAGTTAAATTGTTACATGCAGAGCAGAGTTCTATTACAGGATAATTTTTATATAGTTGAAATAATTGTATCAAACCATAGATCTTTATGTCATATAAACCCAAATACTGTATTTCTCCCTTCTCTCTTTTTATACCAATTCTTATTACAAAATAAGCAAAGTAAGATCATCCAAAAGATTCCCTCTTATTTATATAACATTTCTAAATGCATGGAATATTAATAATTAAAAACTAAATATCAAAGTTTTAATTAGTTTATATTTCAGTTAATTAATTTTATTTAATATATTTGTGGTATTTTCAGAGAATATATAGGCCAAAGTTATCAATCTACTTTATCTAGATTAGTTAATTACCTAACTAATTTTAGTAGATTTTAAAGGTAAAGGTAAATTAGCATGTGTGCAGTTGTTTGCTAAATAATGCTAACACTTCTTATTTAATATTTATGTTAGTGTTGCTATTTTGTATTCGGCATCATGCAGTCAGTTTTACAGTAACATACACTTTTATGCATATTGGCCTTCTGTGTAAAGAAAATGTTTCCATTGTCTTCTTAATTTTCCAATGCTTTCTTTTAAATGATGTTTTATTCTTTAGTGATGTATGATTTCTCATAAAAGAAAAAATTCATTTTATTTTGGTGTTTATTGGTTTGAAGATATATTTGTCTTTCTGAACATTTCTACTTTTCTTCTATTAGGGTGAAAAATACCCTTATTAGACACAACTGGGGCAAGAGATTGCTTGTTTCGCTGTATACTTTCATGAAAATGAGAGATCGGGGTAAGAACTCAAGGTAGAAACATGGAGTAGAAGTGGCAGAGGAAGGCTGCATACTCACTCGCTCACTAGTTCATTCTCTAATAACTTCATTTAATAAAGTGCAGGCCCACCTGCCTAGGAAGGGTCCTGCTCAGAATGGTCTTCCATAGTAATGGTCAATCAGGATATCTCTCATAGGCACTACCATGGCTAAGCTTATCTCAGAAATTCCTCAACTGAGGTTCTTTCTCAGAGGACTCTGTGTTGTATCCTGTAGACAGAAAAAAAGTGAACCATCAAAATCTACCTCTTGTCTACTTGACACAACAATACCACTGTTAAACATTTACTTTTCTTGTATATCCCCAAGACTGCATATTAATATTACAATGTAAAACCTAGTACAACTTTTTTCTTTTGGTTTGTTTGATATAGGGTTTCTCTGTAGCTTTGGTGCCTTTGTTAGAACTAGCTCTTATAAACCAGGCTGGCCTGGGACTCACAGAGATCTGACTGCCTCTACCTCCTGAGTGCTGAGATTAAAGGCATGCGTTATCACTGCCGGGTCCTAGTTCAACTTTTAAAAGTCTCATAGTCCTTTCAAATTTATTTGAAAGAGCAATTCATCTTTTAAAAGCACACAGTTTCTTAAGTTTGGCATCCTTTGTTATTAAAAATATTAATACTTACTTTCTTATTCCAAATGGGTAGGAATGGGAAATAAAAATAATCAGTCTTATGCAAACATCAAATCCAGAAGTGTAAATCTAAATTATATAGTTCAGTGTTCTCTTCTACATTTTGGGCTCATTCATGAACTTCTCCACCTACTCAACGCATAGCATACAACTTGTTGTATAAACTTAGTCTAGTTCCATTCCTCACTTAGAACTGGCTTTGACAAACACCCCATGGTCCTGACATCTCTAATGGTCCACATTTCCATTTCTGGGATGGCACCTTCACCAATGACCTCCCCTGACATCCTTCAGCAATTTCTACTTTGCCATATTTTACAGGGCTCAATCATTCTCTATCATGTGCCTAATTCTGCAGATTTAACTCCTTCAGAAGTTGTCTGATGTGGAAGGCTTTCACAGATTGCTATTTGACAACCAGCTTGAGATGCAGCCATGACTGCCTGTGGACCCCCAGCTTCATTGCAAGGACATCAGGAAGTACTTTCCAGCAGTTTTCCCCTCAATGATGATGATCTTTTCTTAATCACAGCTGATTCATAAGCCCCACTGGACCACAGCTACAGATTCTTTATATAAAATGTCCAATGAATGGCCTTGAGAGAGTCTCACTCCCTGCTGAAGCTTAACAACCCATATCACCATTGTCTACATTTCTGTCAGCATTCTTATCTTTCAAACTCCCACCAGAACATCACATTAAGCTCTGTAAAGTCAACTGTGTGTGTGTGGTTTTAGTTCCAAATGCTTTCACAATTTTTTCCCAAACAACATGATCCTGTCCACCGGTGCAACACTCCATCTCTCCCAGGACAAATTTCTGTTCTATATTGTTTTTGTCATTATGATTACTACCAACAGCAAAGTGGAAAGGAAAAAGATATATTTCAACTTTCACTTTCAACAGTCCATCTCTGAGAGAAATCAGAGCGAGAACTGGAGGCAAGAACTTGAAACAGAAACCATGAAGGAATACCACTACTTGTTTACTCACCAGCTGATGCTCAGCTATCTTTTTATACAGGTCAGATCCCCCTGCCTAGGCATGGATGCTCACAGTTGGCTGAGCCTACCCACATCAATCATCAGTCAAGATAATTTTGCACATACAGTCACAGGACAGTCTCCTCTGGGAAAGTCCTCAGTTGCTATTTCCTCAGTCACTTTTAAAACAATTGCTTGTTATTTTAAGCTATTCATGCTTCCTATTTTATTTATACTTACTTTAGTCTGTTTTAAAATTGATATTCTGTCCTAATATGTATGTCCTAAGTCTGTATATTCAGACTTAAAATCTTCTATTCAATCTTTCAGTTGTTTTATATACTTTTGAAAATGAATAGGCTTCTCCTCTTTCCGCACTTTTTCTTCCAAAGTTTGAAATTCCAAACCCACATGCAGATATATTAAATTTTCTCATATCGCCTTTACAATCAAACCTGGTGTTTTCAAAAAAGGAAATGATTTGTTTTCTGCTGGTCCTTTTTACAGAGAATGTCATTTTTAACCACTGAAATTCTTTCTATCCCTTCACAAAAATATGTCCTTCTTTTTGTGCTCCTTGAAAGAGCCTTGCATCATAATTCTGTTTTTTGAATTTCTGAAAGTAAAAGATTTTAATAGTTTCCTCTTATTACTACGACTACTACTTCTTGGTATGTTATATCTTCATTATGTTTCATTACCGGCTATCATACATTTAAAGGAACACCACTGAACTAGAATAATCAAAATATGCCAATGATATCACTCAGTATTATAATCATAAGTAATAGTCTTGTTTGCCGTCAAATAATTTACAAATAGCAGAAACTTACTTTTCTTACTTCCTTTTACATAGTAATGCTACTCCTAGTGTAAAGTGAGTGAGGAACTTGGGAACTATATCAACAGCGCTTATCAGCCTGGCTTTTAACTTGAATATCTTATCTGCTTCATGGTTCAGTATACTAATCTGAAAATGGAAATAACCCTGGAATGAGCTTCATGCACCAGTCGAAGGGTTTGCTGACTTAGTATAAATGTGTTTAAAATACTTCCCAAATAATATGAACTCAATTGGTCTTATGTTCCCTTGTTTCATCTATTACGCAGTTAATAAATGTCATAGCAATAACAGTGCTTGCTCTAGCTTGTCTTGAAGGGCAATTAAAAGATGAAGTTATGTGATGGAAATGAAAGCGCTTTACAAATGATGCCATTATTAAAATACAAGGAAATTTAAGTTCTTAACTCAAAAGCTCATTTTTATTCAAGTAGCATTTACTCTCTTGCTAGTGATTTAGAAAAAAATAGAACTGGGATTCAAATTTTATCTTACCTAATAAGCAAGTTTTTTTATATTTTTAGTAAAATCTTTGATGGGAATAAGCCTAAATGAGACTATAACATGGAAGCTTGTTCTTTTTTTAGGTAATAAGAGAAATCTGTGGAGAAGAATTGTCACCATGCATTTAGTAGTTTTTCGGTTCAGTCTGGTTTTTTAACACACAGAACTATAAGCAAATATTTTTGGAACAATATCTGTGAGAGGCTGTATACTAGGTACTCTAGACAACTTAAAAGGTGTACACAATTTGTTCCACAAAATTTAGTGGGAGGGCAATGATATTATATTTATTTTGCAGAAAAGGAAGCTATATCAAAACCTTAAATTAACCTGGACTCACATTTGGAAAACAGGAACTGGTTTCTCAGCCCTCTGCATCTTGGGCCTGTAGTCTTTAACATCTCTCAAGACTGACATTATCTATGTGCGTTTCCCACTTTAACTCCCAGCCACCTTTTCTGCTCTCTTTGGAATGTGTTGTTTAAGGTATTTACTCTTACCCAAGTAATAATTTTCTTCCTGTAATCTAGCATTAGCAATTTACAAGAATATCAACACCATCTGGTAACTTCTTCAAGGAACAAAGGAAGAAGAATTTTGAAATTATCTGTTGCTGGATACTCTAGGTATTTCTAATTATTAATTATCATTATTGTTGCTGGTGGGTGTGCCATGGAAGTTGTTATACAAGTCTGTGGCTAGTTTCATGGCTTTATATATTGATATTTTATTTACATTGTAATAAATAAAACTTGCATGAAGATCAGAGTGCAGAGCTAAGCCACTAGAGGCCAAGGAGTGGTGGCACACACTTTTAATCCCAGGATTCAATGCTATCCTGGGATACACAAGATTGAATCTGTCTAAAAAGAGAAATAGAACTCACACAAAGGTGCTCCCAGCACTCGGGAGTCACATGCCTTTCATCCCAGCACTAAGAAGGTGCAGATGGGAGTGATATGACTGGGCAGAGAGAGGTATATAAGGCAGGTATATAAGACAAGAGCTCAAGGCAGTCTGAGGTTTGATGCACAGCATTGCTGCCTGCAGTCCCATTGAGGATAGAATCACCTCTGTGTCTGAGCTTTGGTAGGGATAAGAGCTCTCTAGTGGCTTGGCTGCTTCGCTTTCTTTATCTTCAGCTTGAACCCCATTATCTATATCTGGATTTTTATCACATATGCTACAGTTTCACTTATTTGGTTTTTTCTTTTTAAAAATATGTCTTGCCCTGTGGATAACTGTGATTTTTTTTGAAAGTAATTTTATTAAATTATAAAAGTTTCCATTTCCGCCCCTCTTCCTAACACCCTCCCACTCCCCCCACTCCCTCTCCTCCTCCCTCTTCGTCCCTAAGGGATTCTCTGAATGTGGATAACTGTGATTTTTAAATGTTTTAGTTCTGTGCAGATATTTAATTTCTTCTCTCATTTAGCAGATTGCATAGTAGTTTCTGGAAACATGGAAGCTAGACCACAGGAACATGGTTTTCAGATCAGAAGAAGTTCAAAATTATCTGAGTCCTCTGTTCTAATTGTGCATCTTCAGCAATAGGAGTCCATTCTCAAGCCCTGAAAGGTAACCAAGGGCTACATGAACTATCAATATTGTTTGGAGAGCCAGTAGGACTACCCAGATTAAGTCTTCAAAATGAGGTTTCTCATGTCTGATATTGGGACATCTGTGAGTCAATGGTTCTTGTGAGGAATATTGGAATGGAATTCTTAGACAGAACAAGTACATGTTCAACATCATGAAAAATTCCCCAGTCAACTTTGATTTCTCATTTTTTCCTTTTATTGTTATTTTTATTTATTTTTCTCTTATATATTACATCCCTACCATAGTTTCCTCTGTCTCCTCCTCCCAGTCACAACCTCCATCCACTCCTCCTCCTCCTTTCCCTTTAGAAAACAAGCATCCCAGTGTTATCAACTGAACATGGCAAATCAAATTTCAATAATATTAGGTGTTTCCTTTTGTTTTAAAGCAGCGTATGACAACCCAGCTATAGGAAATGGGTACCTAAAGCAGGTAAAAAGTCAAAAATAACCCCGACTCCCACTATTAAGAGTCCCACAAGAATACCCAGGCACACAATCATAACATATACAGAGAGAGTCTAGTCACACCCAAGCAGGCTCCAAAATTGTCGGTTCAGTCTCTGTGAGCCCCTGTGAACTCCGGTTGACTCTGTAGATTTTCTTGACCCTTCCAGCTCCTGGATTTTTCATTGACTTTTATATTTTGCTGCCCATGTTTGGTTCTCTCCTAGGACTCTGGTTCCTTGCTCTCCAGGCAGTCAGTATCAGTGGTAGGCTTATCTCATGGAATGGATCTCAAGCTGGAATAGTCCTGACTGGCCACTCCCACAATTTCAATGCCATTTTTGCCTCAGCACATCTTGCAGACAGGAAAAAAAATTGTAGGTCAAAGTTACTAGGCTGCTGTCCCAATCTGTCCACTGGAAGTTTTGCCTGGTTACTTGAAAGGGTCTACTCATGTTCCTTAGTATCCATTATTATTAGTCTTCACTAGGGTCACCCTCTTAGATTTCTGAGCGTTTCTACTGCACTTGATTTCTAGCTCATTCCCAAAATGCCTTTCAATTCTAGTTGTCTCTCCCCTTACTCTCTCCCTCTGTAGGTCACTCCTATTCCAAACCCCACCCCACCTCCAGTCTACCTGAGATACCTAGTTTGTTTTCCCTTCCCAGAGGGATTCATGTGTTTCTTAGAGGCCCCCTTATGAGTTACCTCTGTCTGAGGAGTGTCACATGATTATCCTTTATTTAACAGATAATGTCCAGTTATAAGTGAATACATAGCATGCTTGTCTTTGTGGGTCTTGGTTAACTTACTCAGGACAAATTTTTATCTAGTTCCATCAATTTGCCTGCACGTTTCAAGATGTCATTTTTTTTTTTATCCATTCCTGGGTTGAGGAACACTAAGGTTCTTTCCAGATTCTGGGTTTATAAATAAAGCTGCAATGAACATAGTTGAGCAAATGTGCTTGTGGTAGAATGGAATGCCCTTTGGGTATATGTCCAGGAGTAGGGTATCTGGGTCATGAAGAAGATCAATTCAATTTTCAGAGGAAATTTTGTATTGATTTCTAAAGTGGTTTATAGGTTTACACTCCTGCCGACAATGGAAGAGAGTTCCCCTTACTCTACGTCTTGTCCAGAATGAGTTGTCACTTACAAATTTTGGAAAATTGTTCACTGTCATATGGGGAGTTGGTGAAATCTTTTCTCATTTTGTAGACTGTTGTTTTATGCTATAAGTAGATACTTTGCCTTGCAATAGCTTTTCAGTTTCATGAGATCTTATTTATTAATTGCTGTTATCAGCGCCTGTACTATTGGTGTTGTATTCAGAAAGTTGTCTCCTCTGCCACTGCACTGAAGGTATTTCCCGACTTTCTCTCTGTCAGGTTTAGTGTAACTGGTTCTATGCTGAGACCCCTGATCCACTTTAATTGATGTTTGTGCAAGGTGATAGATAAGGATCTACTTATATTATTGGCATGCATGCAGACACAAAATAGGTAGACCACCACCATTTGATGAAGATGGTTTCCTTTTGCAAGTGTAAATGTTTGGCTTCTTTACCAAAAAAATCAGGTGTCCATATATGTGTCAGTTTATGTATTAATCTTCAATTTGATTCCACTGATCAACAGGTCTGTTTTTTTATGTCAATTCCATGCATTTTTAAAAAGCTATAGCTCTGTAGTTGAGTATAAAATCAGGAATGGTGATACCTCCATACATTCAGTTATTGTTCAGCATTGTTTTAGCTACTTTTTCTTCCCATATTAAGTCAAGAATTGTCTTTTCAGGGTCTGTAAAGAATTATAGGATTTTTGGTGAATATTGTGTTGAATGTCCAGATTGTTTATGGTAGGATGGCCATTTTTTTTTACTATGTTCTTTACTATCTTACTGACCCATGAGCATGGGAGATCTTTCCATCTTCTAACATCTTCTTCAATTTCTTTTTCAAAGACTTGAAATTTTTTGTTAAGCAGGTCTTTCAGTTTCTTAGATAGAGTCACCTAAGATCATTTCACATTATTTGTCACTACTCTGAAGGGTGTTGTTTCCCTGATTTCTTTCTCAACCTGTTTATCATTTGTTAAAAGGAGGGCTACTCATTTTTCTTCTTTTTAGTTATCTTTATCCAGTAACCTCACTAATGATGGTTATTAGTTTAAAGGTTTTCTGTTATAATTTTTGGAGTCACTTAAGTATATTAGCATATCATATGAAAACAGTGGTACTTTGACTTCTTTCTTAAAAATTTGTATCCTCTTTGTTTACTATATCAGTCTTATTGCTCCAGCTAGATTGTCATGTATATATTGAATTGATTCAAAGGGAGAGAACAGCCTTATCTTGTTCCTGAATTTAATAAGATTGCTTTGAGCTTCTCTCCATTCAATTTGATGTTGGCTCTAGGCTTGCCGTAGCTTGTCATTACTGTGTTTAGATACGTCCCTTGTATCTCTAATACTTGAAAGACTTTTATCAGGAATGGGAATTGAGTTTTGTCAAAGGCTTTATCAGCATCTAATAAGATGATAAAGTATTTTTGTTCTTTTAGTATGTTTATATGGTAAATTACAAGGACTGATTTTCACATATTGAACTATCCCTGCATCTTTGGGATGAAGCCTATTTCATTATGGTGGATGATCCTTTTGACGTGTTCTGAGATTTAGTTTGTAAGTATTTTGTTGAGTTTTTCCTATCAATGTTGTTAAGGAAAATTGGTCTGTAATTCTCTTTCTTTGTTGAATTTTTGTATTGTTTGGTATCAGGGTGACTGTGTCCTCATAAAATGGATTTGGCAATGTTCCCTCTGTTTCTATTTTGTGGAATAATATGAGAAGTATTGATATCAGGTCTTCTTTGAAAGAATGGTAGAAGTCAGCTGTAAAACCATCTGACTCTGAGCTTCTTTTAGGTTAGAAAACTTTTAATAACTGCTTTTATTTCTTTAAAAGTTATGAATCTACTAAAATTGTTTATCTGTTCTTGATTTAACTTTGGTTAGTGTTATCTATAAATAAAATTGTCTATTTCTTTTAGGTTTTCCAATTTTGTGGAGTACAGATTTTTGAAGTAAAACCTAATTGTTCTTTCAATTTCCTCAATGCTTGTTATTATGTCTTCTTTTTTGCTTCTAATTTGGATATGCTTCCATACCTTTTAGTTAGTTTTCATAAGGGTTTGTCTATCTTGTTGATTTTCTCAAAGAACCAACTCTTTGTTTCATTGATTCTTTGCATTGTTCTCTTTGTTTCTGTTTTATTGATTTGAGTCCTCAGTTTGATTATTTCCTGCAGTCTACTTCTCTTGTGTGTGTTTGCTTCTCTTTATTCTAGAGCTTTCAGATGTTTTGTTATGTTAATAGCATGAGAACTCTCTAGTTTCTTTATGAAGGCACTGAGTTCTAAGAGATTTACTCTTTACACTGCTTTCATGGGTCCCATTTGTTTGAGTATGTTGTGCATTCATTTTCATTGAATTCTGGGAAGTATTTAATTTATTTCTATTTCTGCCTTGATCCAATGATAATTCAGTAGAGAGTTGTTCAGTTTCCATAAGTTTGTAGGCTTTATGTTTATTGTTTCTGCTGTTCTTCAAATATTACTTTAATTAACGTCCTTGAGAAGGAGTTCTCTTTCTAGTGCCTTCTGTTGGACTGGATTTGTGAATAGAAATTACGTAATTCGACTTCATCATGCAATATCTTACTTTCTCTATTTTTAATGATTGAAAGTTTTGCTGGGTATAGTAGTCTAGACAGGCATCTGTTGTTTCTTAGAATCTTCAAGACATCAATCTTCTATTACTTCTATTCCTGTTATTCTTCAGTTTGGGATTTTCACAGTACCCCAATTTTCCTGGATGTTTTCTGGCCAGAAATTTTTAGATTTAACATTTTTAGAGGAACATATTTATTTATTCTCTCATGTCTTCTATGACTGCTATTCTTCCTTCCATCCCTTGCATTCAGTTGATGATGTTTGCATCTGTTATTCTTCTTTGCTTACCTAGATTTCCATCTCCAGATTCCCCTCTGTTTCTGTTTCCTCTATTACTTCTATTTTTATTTTCAGTTTTTGAGCAGTTTTATTCACTTTCTTCTTCTATTTGACTTGGTTCCCTTGGATTTTTTTTTTTTTGCTGGTTTATTTGGGTTTTGGCTTTATTGAGACAGGGTTGGTTTGGAACTCCCTCTGTAATCTAGGCTAGTCTTGAACTCACCAAGATTCACCTGCTTCTGCATCCAGAGGCCTGGGATTCAAGGACTGTGCCACCACCACCTGGATTTTTTTTTACACCATCAACATATGCATTTCAAGGACTCCAAAGACTCAATTTATTTTTTTCTGGTGAATGAACATGTTGGCCATCTTTTCAGAGATTTATTGATCATTAATATACTTTTTAATTGAAAACATATCTAACCATTCAAATTCAGAAACAGTGATAAAATGAAAACACTGGATATACTTCAGAGTTCCACTCAAGGTTTGCTGCAGCCTTCTAGTTCTAAATCGCTACATGATTTTTCTGCTGTCCAATAGTTACTATGTACCCTCACTTGCAAATGGTGAGACACCTAATCTGTATGCACAAGATAAAACCTTTATCTCAGTGTAGGCATTCTCATATGACCACCAGGATCATTAGTGTCAGGAGTTTCTAAAGAGATTGAATATAGAGATAGGGCCTAAATATTTTTTACCAAGTTTGTCATGCAGTCTCATTGTGGGATTTATTATAGTATAAACATGTTCAGGCATATGACAACGTCCTATTAGAAACAGGCATTGGAGACTTATTAGACATATTAGCTAGAGCATAAATGAAGTTGTACACTGGCATGACATGTCAAGGTTAGGACTTTGTGTGGGAGAAACTGGAACATAGATTCTGAGATTGAGGACCTAAGTGATATTTCATACAAATTTAATGCCAGGTACTTAAGAGCCATTCCATCCTGTATTTTCATCTGATGATCTAGTAAATTGTCATTATTCACAGATCAAGAAGCAGCTTTTATTTTAATACAGCTATTGCCACCTTAGGACAGACATACTTTTACCAAATATCCTGACCAGTAAGTAAGCCACACTGTGAAAAGGAAATATTAATTATATACATATATATATATATCAATTAAGGTTATAAAATAATAGAAGGGACCTAATAGAACTTAAATTTCTACAATAAGTTAGATTAAACTATTAGGAATAGCAATACATATGAGGAACAATCTCTATATATTAATTGTCAATGTGAATAATACTCATGTTGAGCTGTTCTAAACCTTGTTCAGAGAAACTTATTTCTGAAATTAACAGCAGTAATTGCAGAGGTACAAAATTGGTTAAAGTGCTAAGAATAAGTGATTGTTGCATTCTCAGCCCTAAATGGAACATCTTTTTCAAGTTCTCCTCCTCAAATCTCATGGAATGTAATGCATGAGGAGAAAGAGTATAAGAACCAGAAGATGTAGAAGAGTACCATGAAATCTGTCCCCTGTACGTGTATGTCTACTACACTCATGAATGGGGAGAACTCTCAAGGACTCACCCTTGGATATAAAGCTATTTGTAATTGATAGATATGAAAGAACTATTTTTCTTGTTTTTTTTCTTGTTGTTTTTTTTTTTTTGAGACATGGTTTCTCTGAAGCTTTGGAACCTTTCCTGGAACTAGTTCTTTTAGACTAGGCTGGCCTGGAACTCACAGAGATCTGCCTGCCTCTGCCTCCCAAGTGCTGGTATTAAATGCATGCACCACCATTGCCTGGCTTAAGAATCATTCTTTTTAGAGGATGTTTCCACTTGTAGGTTTCCCTTATTGTGGTGGATGATCCCACACCACTGCTCATAATTGGGCATTATTTGTATTTATTGGGTAATGATGAAAATGAAAACATGGAGTTTGTAAGACAAAAAATTATAGTGTAAGATACAAGAGGATTTATAGTAGAAAAACATGGAGTGGATATGAAAATATTTCATTGTATATATGTAAATTGTCAATAATATGAAGCTGCAGGACGATTGGTAAAGAAAAGTCCCCAGACTATCTTGATACAAAATATACAGCTTTAATAAACAGAAGTAAGACTTACAACAGCTTACACCAGAATCCAAACGATCCGTCTGGACACAGGAGCCAGGGGAAAAAAGAGCTAGCAGAGCTTGCTTGCTAGGTTAATAGGCAGGCTTTTGCCTGAGGGCGGCACGCCCCAAAAACAGAATGTGATTGGCTGAACTCCCTTATCATCTCCCCTTTTTTTCTAAAATAAGACAGAGCCAAACCAAATACAACTATATACAATAGAAGCAAATAATAAATATAAAGTTACAAACAACAAACAATGTTAAGCAAGAAATCTATAACAAAAGTTCTGCTAAACATTCTATCTCAGAGAGTCTAAATTATGTAGATGGTAACTACAACTATCTAATCTTCAACTCCATCAAAGATCTGAGAAGGAAAATAGTTTTACTCAAGCAGCCCGGAAGTACAAGCGGGAAACTTCCGAAATGTGCAACAAATGGAAGAGACAACTGAATACCTGGGCAATCACCCAATGCTGAGTCAACCAACTTTGGCTAAGGCCTGATGTAACTGACATGCCATTTTTCAAAGGCAAGAAACCTTTTAGGACTCTCTCACCCTGTCTTGGCAAGATAAGACAATCCTGCTTTTATCCATTTACGGATATTCTGTAATTCTGTCAGTAGTTGAGGTATGGGCTTTTTCTTTGCCCAAAGGCCAGTTCTGCCAGGAAGAAGACAAGCTCCATGTGGAGTGTCTTTGGTGCTCAACGTTCTCTCGGGAGTAGAGCGGTGATGCCAGGAGCGATTGTGTCTCACTACTATAGAACTATGAGTTAGATTAAAGGCCATTTTCCACAGCTCTTCGAAGAGGTTGAAGATTATACTATCTATACTAAGTATAATCTCTATGCACCTAAATAACCTTATTAGCCTAAATATAAATATAATAAACATATATGACTATTGATTTCTAGCTATCTAACTTGAAGACTAAGAGAAGAGAATGAACAACTGTGCAATGAGTGAGGACAATGACCTCCAAATGTAAACAATGTACATAAATATCTTAATCAGAGGTAGGAATGTAAATATATGTAAATATATTAATACAAATAGAGGTAGAAACATACTCACATACAACATTCAATATATCAATGTACAAAAATCAACACCGATACAATTTTCTAAAACCAATAACTCACAAATACCAATATATTATTATTATTCCAATCAAATTACATAAATATCTTAATCAAAGGTATATAGATATATGTTTATATATCAATACAAATAGAGGTAGAAACATACTCATATACAATATTCAATATATCAATGTACAAAAATCAACACCAATACTATTTTCTAAAAACAATAACTCACAAATACCAATATATTATTATCCCATCACCAATCAATCCCCCCCTTTTTTTTGATAAACACCCCTAAGTTTATAAAATACCTCCCCCATTCCCTCATCCCTATATCAATTATAACCAATCCCTAAATGATGTCCCTAAACCTAAGGGCAAATTCTACTGGGAGAGGGGATGTCGTCCTCTAAAATTGCTTCCAGCTGTCACGGGGGCGATGTTTCTCTTAGGGGGGTCCTGTGAAAATAATTGATGGTAAAATTCCCATATAAACATTTGGTGTGAGAAAGTTGTAAATAGTCTCTGAATAAGTTGAGGAGGTCTGACCAGAGTGTTGTCAAATATTGTGCATCATCCGGAACTGTTTTGTGTAGCTGGTACCAAAAAACAGGTCTAAAAAAATAGTGCTATAAACATTATGACGTCATAGTAACCAGGTGGAGTTGGTGTTGTGGGGCCCCATCTTCATCCTAGAAGCTTTAAAGATTACTGCAAGAAAATTTATTGTTTGTTATGGGAAAGTTAAACATTATCTACGAAGACATATACAGACATATAGATAGATAGATAGATAGATAGATAGATAGATAGATAGATAGATAGATAGATAGACAGATAGATAGAAACAGATGTGGGGAAAGGCAAAGAAAATTTATCAATTATAGTTATTCTGTCCCGTATCTTGGCTCTTGACATGAGACAGAAACTCTGGGATATCTCTTATCAACAGGCTTGGAAATGAAGAGGGACTGAGCCATTGTCCAACTCCAAAACCAGCTCTACATATTTATAAATAAATGCACATTAGTACATATTAAAAAAATAGTAATACTTACCTAAACTATTTGCATTCATTGTTGATCCTCTTTTGGTTGTAGGCGGTTTCTATATTTAATTATCCAGGGTCCCTTGGATCCTTTGAAAATGAGTCTTCTCCTGTGGAGACAAGAAGAGAACCCTGTCCCCAACCTTTATATTTCTCTTACCTTTGGTGTGATTATTATCCTTGTAAGTGAGTTATCATTTATCTCTTCCAAGAGGCTTCTCCTCTTCAAGCCGAACCTTTATTAACTTTGATGGTATCCACAATTTTTCCTCTACTGTGGAAACAAGAGCAAAACCCCTTCCCCAACGCAGCACATCTCCTGGCTTACACTGTGAGGTCAGCACATCCTTAAAATAAATTGGTTGATTTAATTCAGCAGACTTTTCCAATATCCAATGTCTTTCTGCAGCCGTTGTCCCCTTCTCATTAGCATTGAGAAAATTCAAGGTTAATAAAGCATTATGTAACCTATTCCTGGGGGTATTTTCCACCCCTTTCTGTTTGTTCAACATATCTTTTATAGTTCGATTTGATCTTTCTATAACTGCTTCACCTGTAGGATTGTATGGTATACCTGTAACATGCTTAATATTATAATAAGCAAAATATCGTTTCATTTTCCTAGAAACATAAGCTGGACCATTATCTGTCTTTATCTGTGTAGGTATACCCATGATGGCCATAACTTCTAATAAATGAGTGATTACTGAATCAGCTTTTTCTGAGCTTAAAGCAGTTGCCCATTGGAAACCTGAGTACCTGTCAATGGTGTGATGTACATATTTTAATTTGCCAAATTCTGGAAAGTGAAACACATCCATCTGCCAAATTTCATTCCTTTTAATACCCTTTGGATTAGTCCCTGCAGGCAATGGTGTTTGGTTATAAAAAGAGCAAGTAGGGCATTTCTTTACAATCTCCTTAGCTTGTTGCCATGTAATAGAAAACTCCTTTTTCAAGCCTTTGCTATTGACATGATGTTTCTTATGAAATTCAGATGCCTGCAGCACACTACCAATCAATAAGTGATCAATATCTGCATTACCTTGTGCTAGCTGACCTGGTAGACCCATATGGGATCGGATGTGTGTTATATACATAGGGCAAAGCCTGTTCCTGATCATGTCTTGTACCTGAATAAACAATGAGGTCAGTTCTGTATCATCAGGTATAAATTCAGCAGTTTCAATATGCAAAATAACTCTTTCTGCATATTGTGAGTCAGTAATTATATTAAGAGGTTCATTAAAATCCCTAAGCACCATAAAAATGGCATATAATTCTGCCTTCTGGACAGAATCATAAGGATTTTGTTCCACTTTACTCAATTCTTCTGATTTGTAACCTGCTTTCCCTGATTTATTAGCATCAGTATAAAATGTACGGGCTGCAGTTATTGGAGCATCACGGACAATTCGAGGGAGGATCCAAGAAGTCCTCTTTATAAAATTAAGTCTCTTGCTTTTTGGGTAATTGTTATTGATTTCTCCCAAAAAATTAGCACAAGCTCTTTGCCATGGTTCATTGTCTTCCCACAATTTTTTTTATCTCATCAGCAGTGAAAGGCACTATAATTTCTGCTGGGTCTATACCTGCTAATTGACAAAGTCTCAATTTTCCTTTTATAATCAATTCAGAGACTTTTTCCACATAAGTTTTTAATTTTTTACTTGGTTTGTGTGGCAAAAAGATCCATTCCAAGATAATATCGTCTCTTTGCATCAAAATTCCTGTAGGAGAAATTCTGGAAGGCAATATAACAAGAATACAACTAAGCTTTGGATTTACCCTGTCCACATGAGCCTCCTGTAATTTTTCTTGAACCATTGTCAGTTCTTTTTCTGCTTCAGCTGTTAAATCTCTGGGACTGTTTAAGTCTTTATCACCATCCAAGGTTTTGTTTAAATGAATTATTAGATCAGGTGTTATCCCAACAGCCGGTCGTAGGCTGGAGATGTCTCCTAATAATCTTTGAAAGTCATTAAGAGTTCATAACCGGTCTCTCCAGATTTGTGCCTTTTTGTGTCTTAATTCTTTGTAAACCTATTTTATAACCTAAATAATTAACAGAATCTCCTCTCTGAATTTTTTCAGGAGCAATTTGCAATCCCCATTTAGGTAACACTATTTTTACTTCTTCAAACAGCCTTTCTAAGGTATCTTTGTTTTGATCAGAGATCAGGATGTCATCCATATAGTGGAATATTATGAACTTAGGAAAACGTTTACGTATAATTTTTAATGGTTGGCTTACAAAATATTGACACAGGGTGGGAGAGTTTAACATTCCCTGTGGGAGGACGGTCCACTGGTATCTCCTTGCAGGCTGAGAGTTATTATAAGTAGGCACTGTGAAGACAAACTTTTTTCTATCTTTTTCTTGTAAAGGTATAGTGAAGAAACAATCTTTCAGATCAATAACTATAAGAGGCCATCCCTTTGGTAACAGGGAGGGCAGAGGAATTCCAGATTGCAGAGGGCCCATTGGTTGAATAACCTTGTTGATAGCTCTAAGATCTGTCACCATTCTCCATTTACCAGATTTTTTCTTAACAACAAATACAGGAGAATTCCAAGGGCTGGTAGATTCTTCTATATGTAGAGCATCTAATTGCTCTTGTACCAGCTGTTCTAAAGCCTGTAACTTTTCCTCAGCTAAAGACCATTGTTTAGTCCATATTGGTTTCTCAGTCAACAATTTTAGAGGCATGGCTGTTGATACCTCTGAAGGGCCATCAATTGTGTTGTGTTTCTGTATAGTTCTAATGGCTGGTTTCCGCCATCTGTAATATCTTGCAGTATTTTTCGCAGGAATATAGGCTCTAGAAGCAGCAGGAATGCTAATTTGGGTATTCCATTGCTGCAATAGGTCACGGCCCCATAAATTCACTGCAATATTGGCTATATATGGCCTTAGTTTTCCTATTTGTCCATCTGGACCTATACAATTGACCCATCTCGTGCAATATGAAATGTTCAATCAAAAGAAATTGTATTTATTTATTTGTTTTCAACTGAAAAGAAAAATCTTACCTGTAATGACCCTTGTCTGCCAGTAAGCTGCGGGGGCACACCTGAATCCACGTGGCAATGGCACCGACCCGGAAAGCAAATTCTAAAATATATACTTTCAAATCCAGAGGTTAAATCCACAGATCGAGTGATGGGGGAAGACAGTGCCCAATGGGGGTAGCAAAAGCCAAGGAAGTTAGTTGCAAGGCCCTGCAAATGTGGCTAGGAACTGGCTAGACCCCAGGTGCGGTGTGCGCTCAGGCCACTAGGCCTGTGCTACGAGGGGGAAAAAGGCCCACGTTCGGGCGCCAGATGAAGCTGCAGGGTGATTGGTAAAGAAAAGTCCCCAGACTATCTTGATACAAAATATACAGCTTTAATAAACAGAAGTAAGACTTACAACAGCTTACACCAGAATCCAAACGATCCGTCCGGATGCAGGAGCCAGGCCAGGCGAAAAAAGAGCTAGCGAGCGAGCTTGCTAGGTTTATAGGGAGACTTTTGCCTGAGGGCGGTATGCCCCCAAAACACAATTTGATTGGCTGAACTCCCCTATCAAAAATAAGCTAATGCGAACTTGTGCAGCCACTGTGGAAATCAGTGTGGTGGTTTCTCAGGAAACTGGGAGTCAACCTCCCCCAAGATCCAACAATTCCACTCTTGGGAATATACCCAAGAGATGCCCTATCATACTACAAAAGTATTTGTTCAACTATGTTCATAGCTGCACTATTTGTAATAGCCAGAACATGGAAACAACCTAGGTGTCCCTCAATAGAAGAATGGTTAAAAAAGGTGTGGAACATATACACATTAGAGTTCTACTCAGCGGTAAAAAACAATGATATCTTGAATTTTGCATGCAAATGGATAGAAATAGAAAACGCTTTACTGAGTGAGGTAACCCAGACCCAAAAAGAGGAATATGGTATGTACTCACTCATAAGTGGATTCTAGTCATAGTTAAAGGTCTGTGAGTCTATAATTTGTGATCCTAGAGAAGCTAAATAAGTAGGTGAATCTGAAGAAAATCATATATTTATCCTTCTGGATATTAGAACTAGACAAGATTGCCAGGCAAACTCGGATGCATGGGGGTGGGGGGGTGGAAGTAGGGGAAGATGGTTAGGGAGGGGGAGAGAGGGAGGATTGGGGATGGCTTGGGAGAATGGGGGGGAGGGAGGAAGGATGGTTCTGGGAGCAGGGAAGTTTATATCTCAACTAAGGGAGCCATTTTAGGGTTTGCAAGAGACTTGATTCTGGAGGGGTTCCCAGGCCCAAGGAGAGGTCCCCAGATTGTACTCTGGGCAGCAGAGGAGAGGGTGCCTGAACTGGCCTTGGCCCATAACCATACTGACGAATATTTTGCATGTCACCACAGAACCTTCATATGGCGATGGATGGAGATGGAGACAGAGACACATATTGGAACACTGGACTTAACTCCCTAGGTCCAAATGAGAAGCAGAGGGAGGGAGATCGTGAGTAAGGAAAGCAAAATCAGAGGGGGCCTTCATCCGATGATGGATGGAGATAGAGACTGAGACCCACATTGGAGCACTGGAAGTCAGGACCACGAAGGGTGCGTTCACCCACTGATACAAGGGGACTGATCGAATGAGAGCTCACCAAGGCCAGCTGGACTGGGACTGAACGAGCATTTGATCAAACTGGATTCTCTGAATGTGGCTGACATGGGGGCTGACTGAGCCCCCGAGGTCCAAATGAAGACTGAGAAGTCATTGACAATGTCACTGGGTCTTGTTTCGTCTGCATGGACTGGCTTTTTGGGCTCCTGGCCTATTTGGATGCTCACCTTCCTGGACCCGGAGGGAGCGGGGGAGGAACTTGGATTCCCCACAGTACAGGAAACCCTGACTGCTCTTGGGATTGGTGAGGGAGGAGGAGAGGGAGTGGGGTTAGTGGGAGGGTATTGGGAGGAGGGGAGGAAGTGGAAAGAGTGTTTTTGGATACTTGAATAAACAAACAAAACATAATAAATAAAAAAAAGTATTGTGACACAAGACAATATATTAAAGCAAATACTGAGGTTGTATCATTTTATTCAAAACAGTAAATAAGAACATGATTCTCTTTTCCCAGATGTTTGGAAGACTGAGCAAGGAGAATCTCTAGAACCCAGAAATTCAAAGCTATTCTGTAACATGATGGGCTGGCTTGTCGGGGTTTTCTGTCCTGCCCGGTTCCCACAGCTGTTTCGCCCTAAAGAAAATCACACAGAAGTCTCCATAAGTTATAAGCTCATTGGCCCAATAGCTCAGGCTTCTTATTAGCTCTTATGACTTATATTAGCCCATTATTCTGATCTCTTTTTGCCATATGGTTCAATATCTTTTTCAGCTGGGAAGATTACATCTTGTTTCTTCCATGATCTGGGCAAGACTGGGAGGAATCAACTTTCTCCTTCTCAGAATTCTCCTGTTTTCATTGCATCATTTCTAATTCCTGTCTGGTTTTCCCGCCTAATACTTCCTGCCTGACTGATCAGCATTTATTTAAAACATGATAGACAGAATACAGACAATTCTCCCACATCATTATTCTGGGCAGACTGTGTGAGCTGCTATGAGTTTCAAGTCAAATCAGGAGAGTTGTCTACAAAAAGAAAGAAAGTTTCCCAATTTCAAATATGCTATGTCCTTATGCAATTCCTTTCTATGACACTTTAGTCATAGGCAGCATATTGACCAAAGAGAATTTTGGATTCCCTTGAGAAAGAATCTGCTAGACATCTTCAAGCAGCTAGAATGGAATCATTCTTCCCCTAAAGGAAATTGGGGTAGTCTATTCATCTACTGCCTACTGAGAAAAAAGATGAAGGAAATATTTCACTTTATCAGACAGATCATGATCTGAGATAGCATGGAAAATTGGAAACCCAAATCATCTTCATGGTGCCACTACAAGAGAGAGAGACATAGATAACCAGGAGATAAATGGGCTCATAGCCAAGTTCAGTGTTAATAACAGGTCCCTGAGTCCATGGACCTTCTTGATCATCCCCTTTTAAATCCCAGAGTATACACATGAAGAATCCTAATTTGTGTGGATTACATTTGTTATTTTTTTTAAAAAATTATACTGGTAAAAATGTAAAGTACAGCAGATGATGCCCTCTTAGTTTAGATGCTTGATCTTCTCTGGAGTTAGTGATTCACTCTTTTGATGTTGTTATATATTGTTATATGATTGTTATATGGCTCTTAGCCAGTCATGTGGAGGAAAATTACGGATGACCCATGGTCTACTAAATGGATAAGTGATTACTTGTTCCATGGGTGATATGCCTGGGGTGGGCTCATTTCTTATGAGATGACATTGAGACATGGTAAAATCTTCATAAGGTATGAATTTGCACAAGCTGAAGTGCTACCCTGGAAAAGATACTGAAGGTCTTTCAGGACTGTGTCAGTTCCAAAGGCAGGATTCTTAGATCAGTGGAAGTGACTAAAAATCAGAGCTGCTGTTTGTGTGTTTTGCCTCCTGAACTGTGACTTACACAAACCTATTATTCTAATAATGGATGTAAGCTCAGTGATTTTGTTAAAACTAAAAAAAAAGGTAATAATAAAGAAGGTGAAGAATGTTAGATTCATTTGTTTCCTGAGGTATTTCAACTTTTAATTTTATTGAAGTGTAAACCCATGAGAAGTTAATAAGTACCCATTATATAAAAGATAATAGTTTTATTTGAGTAATGATATCATTTGTATTTACCTCATAGATGGTAATATAAGATATATAGAGGTTTATGCCAAGCAGAATATTTAATATAGACTACCCCTATGGTATGTGCTCTGAATTATTACATCCATCTGAAATTTGTAAGTTAAAACCAAGACAAGGTTCAGCAAAGTAACTGGATACAAGATTAACCAAAATAAATAAATAAATAAATAGCCCTCTCATATGCAAATGACAAAACAGACTGAGAAAGAAATCAAGTAAACAACACACATTGTAATAATGAAAAATAGTATAAAATATACTGGGGTGACTCTAACCAAGCAAGTCAAAGAACTGTACAACAAAATCTTCAAGTCATTGAAGAAAGAAATTAAAGAAGATATCAGAAGACAGGAAGATTGCCCATGCTCATGGATCAGTAAGATTAATATAGTAAAGATGGCCATACTATCAAATGCAATCTAGAGATTCAGTGCAAGCCCCATCAAAATTCCAGTACAATTATACACAGATCTTGAAAGGGCAATTTTCAGCTCCACATAGAAACACAAAAAAATGCATAATAGCTAAAACAATCCTGAATAATAAAATAACTGCTGGAGGTTTCACCATCCCTGACCTCAAATTGTAATATAGAAGTATAGTAATAAAAACAACATGGCAGGAGTAGGGATTTGGTCCTGCCTCAAGTTGGTATTCTAGACCTTGATGATTCCACAGTGAAGGCTTTACCCCATCTGAGGAGTGAATGGAGGTTGAGGAGAGGAGGTAATGGGGAGGTGGAGGAGAAGAGTGAGGGAAAGCTGGAGTTGTTATGTAAAATAAAAAGTAAATATACTTAATGAAAAAGGAAAAGAAAAAAACATGACTTTGGCCTAAAATCAGACACACCAAGCAATGAAATCCAATCGAAGTGCCAGATATAAATCCACACACTTATGTACAACTGACTTTTTATAAGGATGATAGAAATACATACAGGGAAAAGACAGTTGCATCTTCAAATCTTTTGTTGGTCAAACTGGATGGCTGCATGTAGAACAATCCAAATAGATCTGTATTTATACCCTGCACAAAACTCAACTCTAGATGGATCAAAATCTCAACATGAAAGCAGATACACTGAACCTGACAGAAGAGAAAGTGGGGGATAGCCTTGAACTCATTGGCACAGGAGACAACTTCCTGAACAGAACACTGATAGCACAGGCACTAAGATCAAAAATTAATAAATGGGACTTTATGAAACTAAAAATATGTTGTAAGGCAAAGTACATTGTCAATGGGACAAAAAAGATAGTCTACAAAATGAGAAAAGATTTTCACCAAATTAATATCAAATTAGTATCCAAAATACTAAAAGAACTCAAAAAACTAGACGTCAGTAAACCATTCAATCCTATTTAAAAATGGGGTATAGATCTAAACAGAGAATTCTGAATAGAGGAATTTCAACTGGTTGAGAAACACTTAAAGAAATGTTCAAAATCTTTAACCATCAGGGAAATGCAGATCACAACTACTTTGGGAACCCACTCAACACCTGTCAGAGTGACGAAGATCGAAAACACAAGTGACAGCTCGTGTTAAAGACGATATGTAGCAAGGTAAATGCTTCTCTACTGCTGGTGGGACTGCAAACTTTTACAGAGACTATGGAAATTATTATTGCAGTTTCTCAGAAAGCTGGGAATTAATCTACCTCAAGATTCAGATATACTATACTTAGGAATATACCTAGAATATGTCCTATCCTACCACAGAACACTTGCTTAACTATGCTCATAGCAGCTTTATTCACAATCACCAGAACCTAGAAACAACCTACATATCCCTCAACCAAAGAATAAAAAAAATGTAGTACATTTACATAACGGAGAATTACTTATCTTTAAAAAAATGACTTCATGAAATTTGTAGGCAAATTAATGGAACTAGGTTAAAAAAAACATATATTGAGTGAGGAAGAATAGATTCAGAAAGGCAAACCCGGTATGTACTCACTAATAAGTGGATATTAGTTGTGAAATAAATGATAAACATGCTGCAATCAATGGTCCTAAGTAACAACGAAGGCTTTAAGGAGGATGAATGGGTCTCCCTGTGAAGGGGAAATAGAATATATTTGGTAAGTGGACAGTGGGCAGGTCGGAATGGAAATAGGAGGAATTTGGAGAGAGGAAGGGAGAGAATAAAGGAAAAGGTGACTGGAATTGCAGGGCATTTTGGGAGGCAAGATGTGGAAATCTTGCACAATGAAAACTTTCTGGAATATACAAGGGTAATCCAAGTGAGAACTCAGTAATGGAGACTATGGAGCCTGAACCATTGTTTATCTTCTCTAACCAGGTATGGCTTCCAGTTGTAGGACTGAAACATCAACTCAACCACAAAACCTTCCACTTTCAATCTGTCATGCCATAAAGTTGTGTTGGGACAACGGTGGCACAGAATTCTTGGGAGTATCCAAACAATGCCTGATCTTTAACACCCACAATATGAATTCTTCAATAGGTAGCCTATGTCTAACACTGCCTAGATGGCCAGGAACCAGGGACAATATAACCCAGAGTCCTAGCATAGAGCCAAACACACTGGCAAACAAACAAACAAATAAACAACAACAACAAAAACTGAAGCAACAGTACAGTGATATGATTTCTAATGACATTCTGTTATGCTCAAATCAATGGTCAATCCAGTGATCTTTAGAGAGGCTGCCTTTGGCAGCTGATGGGAACAGATGCAGAGATCCACTCCCAAAAAGAAAGAGAGAGCTCAGATTGGAGATCTTCCATAAGGGTTTGGGAATTTAATGAAAGAGGATGGAAGAGCTATGAAAGCCAAAGGGGTTGAGGAAACTGGGAGACCATGACCCTAGGAATCAACTAAGCTGGGCTCATAGGGTTCACAGAGACTAAAGTGGCAATCGACAAGCCTGTATTGATATGTACTGGGTCTTTTGCATGTGTGTTATGGTTGCAGTCTCAGTGTTTGTGGGGCTTCTTGACAGTGAGAGTGGGGATGTCTCTGACTCTTTTGTCTGCTTTCCTCCTATTGGATTACCTCACCCAGTCTTGATGCCAGGCTCAGGCTTGACAGGTTTATGCCTGCTCTTACTGTTTCTTGTTTTGCTGTGTCCAGTTGATGTCCCTGCAAAGCCTGATCTTCTGGATAGAGACTAAGGTGGGGAGAGAGTGAATCTGGGGGTTGGGTGGAGAGGGGAACTGAGAGGCCTGGAGGAAGGGGAGGCTGGAGTTGGGATGTATTGTATGACAAAAGAATAAAAATATTAAAATGGAAAGCAGGAGATGTTATTAAGCATCAGGAATTTTAGAGCAAGACTCTGGTATGTTGCCAGAGTTGTTAGAATGAGATTTCTGTTCTTCTAAAAGTCCAAGAGATTATTTTTCTCCCTTTTGCCACTTGAAGACACAACTAAAAGGCACTAGTCATAAGAAGTCTCTCAAAAGAGAATAAATCTTCTGGTATCTTGTTTTTGGCCTCTGTGAGAAATAATGTTTGTATTATTTATAAGAGACTCAATCTATGAAAAGTTTCATCAAATTAGACTAATAAGACAGCATCCCATCAACAAGAAATTCAAAAGCATACTGAGTTTCAGGGCAGAAAGACAAAATATGTGCTATTTTTGAAGAAAAAAATGGGTATAGGGTTCATGAACTTGCTGTATATTCTTATCCGTCAAGGAAGCAGATAGAACCTTGAGTATAGAATCATATAAATGTTTTCTTATAAGAGAAAATGAGATTGTTTATGTGTGATTAAGAAAATTAAGGATTGTAGTTTATCCTCAATTGTAGTTGAAGGATTGATCTATTTGTAGCAATCACTGTAAAAGGGTACAAAAAGGTGAGCCTTGAAATATATACCTGGAATATAGCTATCCACCAGGATGAGAAAGAAGAATTCTAAGTTAGAACACACCTTACATGGATTACATAGCAAATTCACAGGACAACCTGTAAAGTGCAATTATCTGTCTGCTCAGAATAAACCTACTGTAAAGCTAACGGTGTAGTTCAGTGGTAGAGAGGCTATCTATTATATGAAGGGACCATAGAATAGTTCCCAGTACTGGGAAGAATGAGAGAAGGAAGAGAGGGAGAAAGAAAGCACCAGACATACTAAAGAAGAAAAATAAGTATGGTGACAGAAATAAAGATGGAGTCATGGCTTTGAAAATAGAAGGGGGGGGGGACAAAGAATATAGATAGAGAGTGGGAAACACAGAAATGTGTTAGGGACTAACCCCACCAACATTCTTCCTTTAGTACAATGAAAATTAATTTCACCCAGATTTCTGGAATTTTAAGAAAATAAAGTTGCGTTGTTCTTACCCAGTCAGTACACGGTCATTTGATCAACAACTCAGGGAATGAGTGGGATGTCATTCATTTGTTAATTGTATCATTTTCAATATGTTATTCTACTGTTTTTCAGTATTCATCTAATTAAGTTACCTATCATTCATATTTTGCTCATTTTGTAAGACATTTCTGTTGTCAACACTACACTCTCTGATTTATCCATAGCATACTTGTGGGAATTTCACTTCCTCATTATATATTTATCACTCTGAAATTCTACATTTCTTCCTGAAAATTATAGACCATCTCTCTTCCTTATTTAAAATCTTCCCCCTTTTATTAAAAACAAAGTCTTTTTTTCTTACAATGAATCCTGCTTAGTTTCTCCTCCTTTTACTCCTCCCATTTCCTCTCCACCTCCCTTCCCAGTATATAGTCACTCCTGTTTTGTCTCTCATTAGAAAACAACACATAGTAATGAAACATAACCTTTAAAACCACCATATTAATGTTGAACAAGCCAAATGAACAGTGGGAAATAAGCTTCAAAAGATGTGTCAAGTATCAGAGACTCAGTGGTTCACACACTAAGGAGTCCCATAAAAATATTAAACCGAAAGCTATAGTATATGCACAGAGGACCTGGTTCAGACCCCTGTAGACCCTGTGCTTGCTAATTCAGTATCTATGAACTCATATGAGCTTTGCTCAGTTGATTTAAACCATGTTATTCTCCTGGTGGTCTCCATCCATGGCTTTTATACACTTCTTGAAGTCTCTTCCACAGGGTTCCCTAATCTGTTAGGGAGCAATTCAATGGAACATCACATATAGAGTTGTGTGTCCCAAGGTTTTCATGTGTAATGTTTGACTGTGGGCCTCTGGATTTGTTTCCACATGCTACAGGAAGAAGCTTCTCTGATGATGTCTGAATAAGCCACTGATCTATGAGCATACCAGAATACCACTATAAGTCATTTTATTTTTACATTTTTGTTTTAGATCAGTAGGAGTGACTTTTGCCCTATCTCTCTGGGCTAGATCGTCTTTGGTCCTTGATCACTCAAGTAGTGCTGGGTATGGGTTTCATCCTGTGGAGTGGGCCTTACATCAGTTCAGGTATTGACAAGTTGGTCCTACAAGCTTTGGGCCACCATTGCTCTAGTGTATTTGGCAAACAAGTCAGATTACAAGTCAAAGATATTGTGGCTGGGATGGTATTTACATTTCTCATGTTCAATGAGTGATGTGGGTATTGTCTTCAGTAATGGAGCCTTGATGTCAATTTGTGGGGAGCAAACTATTGTCTTGGCAACAGCCTGAGCTGTCTCAGGATTTCTATGAGCCCCTTTTGGCTAAGCACTCAATTGGATGGATATCTGACAGTCCCAGTGCTGGAAGCTGGAGACAAGAGATGGTCTTGTAAATTCTAAAACATTTCTATTACACTGGCTTTGGGGTTTCTGTCTTTCAATTTTAGCACCCAGTAACACACAACTATCTAATCTTACTAACATTTATTCATAGAAATTTGAAAAATAGTATTTTGTTCTATTTTGCTGTAATAAACCATACATTCAATACTTCGGAGCTCTTTCCCTCTTCTCCTGTAGAATTATGCATTTGACTAAATGCCAGTTAAGTTTCAAAAGAATTTTCTTGCTTCTGTAGATAATCTGCTATTGTATACTTCACAACTTTATCTTTAGTTTAATCTTTAATGCTGAAAACAGAGGTGTCTTAACTGGTAGGTCATAGCCTGCTGGGATGTCAAGAAAGGTTTCTTGGTTGTAAAAGCCCCAGTCCCAGGCTCAGGAAACTATTTATTATTCTGCTCTGATTTTATGCCATCTTACTTATATCTTTTATCTGGACTCCTTGTACCCAATGTCTATGTGTTCATAGTTCTAGAGAGAAGTAAGAATTAAAACAAAGAGGGTATATAATCCTAGGTAATTGAAAAACTGAGGCAAGAGGATCGCAAACTCAAGTATGACTAGGACTACGGCATGGTTCTGATGTCACCCTGAGTAATTTACTGAGATCTTATCGAAAATTTAGAAAAAACATAAAGAATAAATTCAAGTCAGTGGAATAGGGCTGGCCTCACTGACTCAGTCCCCTGAATCAATCCTCAGTGCCACACTAACATGAGTATCTAGTGTGGAACTTCACTCTCCTCTTCGCAAGGGAGTTTCCAGGAGCATTGATAATGCCTAGATCCAATTATTAATAAAGTCTGTTTCTATTTCTCTTGAA